>NC_141700.1:56316561-57631561 GCF_964263255.1 Lissotriton vulgaris
AGAGTTTGACGGGGTTGTGAGTTCATTATGATATAACACACTTGTAATAAGGCGGACAGGATATCCATTACATTTGGGACTGAGTTCACAACTGCCAAACTTTGAAACGTGCTCTAAATTAGGAGGTGGGCGCCGAGGCCGTTCTGTAATTTCTGTGATAGCACCCCAGGATCTTACACCGTATTTCATTCCTTTGTAAAGCTGTTATATAATAAAAAGGGTTGGTAGTGACCAAAGGGATCCAGCAGGAGCAATGATGTATGACACTTCTTCAAATAGTTGGAGCCTTTGCTCAAGTATGCTTCGGGTTTGATGCAGTGTTTGTTTTTTAGGTCGAGGTACTATCCGGTTCTGCCGACGGCAGAACTGGAAGTGGCGAGATCTTATGTTTCTTAGAGGGGCTCTTTATCCCGCCTCTAATTTTGGCTCTCTCCCATTGGCTGGCTTCCTAAATGGAGGCCAGCCATTGGAGGAGAGAGCCTCCGTCCTTTTCGGATTTGGAGGTGTGTTCGGTGTTCTTCTTTCCACTTTTTAGCCACGCCCACCGAACACGCCCCCAAATCCGAAAAGACAGAGCTTGCCGGCCGCCATTTTGTTTTGTTTTGTTGAAGGTGAGCCTCGCTGTCTTCTTGTGTTCACTTTGTTCGCGCTAGTGGTGCGCATCTGGAAGCTCTCCTCTGTCCTGCTCCCCCCCTCCCTCCGCCCGCAGCTCTCCTCTGTCCCGCTCCCCCCCTCTTTCTGCCCGCACCATGTCCTTGTGTTCTCGCTCCGTGCACACTGATTTGATTCCCAATGCCATGTGGTGCTTATGGCAGTGTCCTTGTGCTCTCAGTGAACACTATTCTGGTTCCTAGTGCCATGCTACATTTGTGGTTGTGTACTTTTATTCTCCCTCCGTCCATCACAGTTCTGTCCATTCTACCAACACTAATGTCCCAACCTCGCACTGAAAAACACTGCCAGCAGCAATGGGAATTTCCCTGCACGTCTAACAGGCATAGCCTGAATACCAACGAAGTAGCCTACTCTCACACATGGAACTGCTGCAGGGTGAACAGCACAGGAAGCGTGCTTCAGACAGAACAGGTTTTACATGTGCAGAATCTGTGCTAAATCTCACTCGATGTTACAGCACAATCCACACAGACGAGACACCTCATCCTCCTCCCCCCTAGACTTAGAGCACCAAGAAAGTTCAGCGTGTTGCCTAGACGTGACATGAGATTCATTAATACCACGCCTTTCTAGGTCCAGCAGTCTGGTAGGGATATGCTTGCGAAACCAATGGCATCCTACCTTATGATAAAGTCATAACGTTTATGATTGGTTAAGTGTTATTGGAGTAGTGTGACTTTATTTCCTTATCACGTTTTACCTGCTGATACTGGTTAAAACTGGCTTTACATGCTCTCACAAGGTTTGCAGAGTTTTAGTTCACATTTTTAGAAAAAATAGGTGCTCTGAATATTCAAATAAGGGGTTTCAGATATGTTCGCTATGTTAATACCACCTTTGGTATAGCGTCTAAGCTATGGCTGGTCTCTCTTTCCTTGAAAGCTAATCAAGGATTTTGCCTCGCAATTTATTTTTTTACATTTTTTTTAGGGGAAACAAAATCGTATCAATTTTCTCCAGATAACACAGGTTGCCAGTTTCACTGACCAGTTAATTTAAATAGTAAAGGATTATTTTCCTGACATTACAATCTCGGACCCTTCCAAGTGTGCTGTGTGAATCATGATTTTTTTGCAGTCTGTGATCCAGGTCTCAGTTTCACTAAAGAACTGCTTCTGAGTGGAAACCAGGTCCGAGCGCATGCGTGCTAGAGCCGTAGAAGGTAAAATAGGGCCTAAACCCTTTTGTTAATCTACAGTTAATCTCGCTCTTGATCTCCGAATTACACATTCACCTGGACTTTCATCGTGGTGAGGTCAAACTTGAGGACTGTGAGGCCACTCGCGTGGCACCAGCATGTTCTACAAATGTTAAGTAGTAATAACAGTGGAGAAGGAGACGGGTAACTAGGGCACTTTGTGTGAAAAATTAGAGCCATGGTCGGTTTTGACGAGGTATGCAAAAAGTTTGGAAATGAAGAGGTATTCTGCTTAACATCAAGTACACACTATTTAAAAAAAACAAGAATTAAAAAGAATCTTGCTATGCTGTTTTGCAAATACGTGGGTACCTGTTGGTAACGTACTTTACCTTTCTCAGGTAGAATGAGTGAAGGAAAGTGATGAAATTTGGTGCACATATTTCTGGTATACCTAGTCACTGAATGATCAAGATGATTGGTGCACTTGCGTTAATATTACAGTTGTGCCTTATTGTGTGGAGGTTTTGTTTCATTTGCTTGATCCTTTTTTGGCAATCTGGTGAACGTTCCATCTGCAGCCTTATTTAGCAGGTTGAATTCCAAAAAGATAGGCCCACTGTTGCCAGTGCCCGATCCAAGCTTTATCGTTTACTATGGTTTGTGTACAGTTTAGAGTGATGAGGCGGGGAATGTGTTTGTGCCATGTGGAGAGATGTGAAGTACGGTGGTTTTGTTTGCTCCTTCTGCCCTGGTATTATTGTCCATTGGAGAAACTATAATCCTGTGCAATTTAAATAGCTATTCTGTAGATTACTGACTGATTTAATTGTTTATCATGTCACGTGATAAGCGCCGGACTGATGAAGTCTTCCAGTCCATTTTTCTCCCCGTTTTGAAAATGACAATGCCATTTATTTAACGATGAAGCTATTGGCAATGTAAATGACAATGCCATTTATTTATGATTTTAAAAAAATGTCATGTGCAATGCCAATAGCTCTACCTTTAATAATGCCGAGACAATTGCATTGTAAATGCTTGTCTTGTGTTTGATGCATAGTGGTTTGAGATTGATTGTCCGGTGTTTGATGCATAGTGTTTTGAGTGTGATTGTCCGGTGTTTAATGCATAGTGTTTTGAGATCATTTTTCCGGTATTTGATGTGTAGTGTTTTGAGTTTGATTGGCTGGTGTTTGATGCATAGTGGTTTGAGTTTGATTGGCTGGTATTTTGATGCTAAGTGTTTTGAGTATGATTGTCCGGTTTTGATGCATAGTGTTTTGAGTTTTATTGTCCGGGTTTAATGCATATTGTTTTGAGTTGGATTGTCCAGTGTTTTATGTACAGTGTTTTCAGTTTACGTTTCTGGTGTTTTTGAATAGTAATTTGAGTTTGATTGTTTTGTGTTTGATACACAATGTTTTGAGTGTGATTGTCCGGTGTTTGATGCATAGTGTTTTGAGTTTTATTGTCCAGTGTTTGATGTACAGTGTTTTGAGTTTATGTTTCTGGTGTTTGATGCATAGTGTTTTCAGTTTATTTTTATGGTGATTGATGCATAGTGTTTTCAGTTAGATTTTCTGGTGTGTATGAGTAGGGTTTTGAGTTTGATTGTTATGAGTTTCATACACAGTGTTTTGAGTTTGATTGGCTGGTGTGTGATGCATAGTGTTTTGAGTTTGACTGTCTTGTGGCTGAAACACACTGTTATGAGGTTGAGTATCTGGTGTATGGTGACTAGAGTTTAAAGTGTGATTGTCCGGTGGTCGATGGAATTTCTTTTTAGTTTTAGGTATAGTTTTTTTTTTTTATTGGTGGTGTTTGATGTGTCGTGTTTTGAGCTTGATTGTCTGGTGTTTGATGCATAGTGTTTCTAGTTTGATTGTCTAGTGTTTGTTTGATGCATAACTGTTTTGAGGTTAAATATCTGGTGTGTGGTGAATAGTGTCTTAAATTTGATTGTCTGGTGGCTGAAGCATAGTGTTTTGAGATTATCCGGTGAATAGTGTCTTGAGTTTGATTGTCTGGTGGCTGAAGCACAGTGTTTTATGGTTATCTGGTGAATGGTGAATAGTGTCTTGAGTTTGATGGTCTGGTGGCTGAAGCATAGTGTTTTGAGATTATCTGGTGAATGGTGAATAGTGTCTTGAGTCTGATTGGTGGCTGAGGAATAGAGTTCTGGTATTATCTGGTGAATGGTGAATGGTGTCTTGAGTTTGATTGTCTGGTGGCTGAAGCATATTGTTTTGAGATTAACTGGTGAATAGTGTCTTGTGTTTGATTGTCCGATTGCTGAGGAATAGTCTTTTGAGATTATCTGGTGAATGGTAAATAGGGTCTTGAGTTTGATTGTCTGGTGGCTGAGGAATAGTATTTTGAGATTGAGTATCTGGTGGATGGTGGATAGTGTCTTGAGTTTGATTGTCTGGTGGCTGAAACATAGTGTTTTGAGATTATCTGGTGAATGGTGAATGGTGTCTTGTGTTTGATTGTCTGGGGGCTGAGGAATAGTGTTTTGAGATTATCTGGTGAATGGTGAATAGGGTCTTGAGTTTGATTGTCTGGTGGCTGAAGAATAGTGTTTTGAGTTTTAGTATCTGGTGGATGATGAATAGTGTCTTGAGTTTGATTGTCTGGTGGCTGAGGAATAGTGTTTTGAGATTGAGTATCTGGTGGATGGTGAATAGTGTCTTGAGTCTGATTGTCTGGTGGCTGAGGAATAGTGTTTTGAGATTATTTGGTGAATGGTGAATAGTGTGGAGTTTGATTGTCTGGTGGTTTAGGAATTGTGTCTTGAGTTTGATTGTCTGGTGGCTGAAGCATATTGTTTTGAGATTAACTGGTGAATAGTGTCTTGTGTTTGATTGTCCGATTGCTGAGGAATAGTCTTTTGAGATTATCTGGTCAATGGTAAATAGGGTCTTGAGTTTGATTGTCTGGTGGCTGAGGAATAGTATTTTGAGATTGAGTATCTGGTGGATGGTGGATAGTGTCTTGAGTTTGATTGTCTGGTGGCTGAAACATAGTGTTTTGAGATTATCTGGTGAATGGTGAATGGTGTCTTGTGTTTGATTGTCTGGTGGCTGAGGAATAGTGTTTTGAGATTATCTGGTGAATGGTGAATAGGGTCTTGAGTTTGATTGTCTGGGCTGAAGAATAGTGTTTTGAGTTTTAGTATCTGGTGGATGATGAATAGTGTCTTGAGTTTGATTGTCTGGTGGCTGAGGAATAGTGTTTTGAGATTGAGTATCTGGTGGATGGTGAATAGTGTCTTGAGTCTGATTGTCTGGTGGCTGAGGAATAGTGTTTTGAGATTATTTGGTGAATGGTGAATAGTGTGGAGTTTGATTGTCTGGTGGTTTAGGAATAGTATTTTGAGATTATCTGGTGAATGGTGAATAGTGTCTTGAGTTTGCTTGTCTGGTGGCTGAGGAATAGTGTGTTGAGATTGAGTATCTGGTGGATGGTCACTAGTGTTTTAAGTTTGATTGTCTGGTGGCTGAGGAACAATGTTTTGAGGTTGAGTATCTGGTGTGTGGTGAATAGTGTCTTGAGTTTGATTGTCTGGTGGCTGAGGAATAGTGTTTTGAGTTTTAGTATCTGGTGAATGGTGAATAGTGTCTTGAGTTTGATTGTCTGGTGGCTGAGGAATAGTGTTTTGAGGTTGATTATCTGGTGTGTGGTGAATAGTGTCTTGAGTTTGATTGGTGGCTGAGGAATAATGTTTTGAGTTTTAGTATCTGGTGGATGGTGAAGAGTGTCTTGAGTTTGATTGTCTGGTGGCTGAAGTATAGTGTTTTGAGATTATCTGGTGAATGGTGAATAGTGAATAGTGTCTTGAGTTTGATTGTCTGGTGGCTGAGCAATAGTGTTTTGAGATTGAGTATCTGGTGGATGGTGAATAGTGTCTTGAGTTTGCTTGTCTGGTGGCTGAGGAATAGTGTGTTGAGATTGAGTATCTGGTGGATGGTGACTAGTGTCTTAAGTTTGATTGTCTGGTGGCTGAGGAATAGTGTTTTGAGGTGGAGTATCTGGTGTGTGGTGAATAGTGTCTTGAGTTTGATCGTCTGGTGGCTGAGGAATAGTGTTTTGAGTTTTAGTATCTGGTGGCTGGTGAACAGTGTCTCGAGTTTGATTGTCAGGTGGCTGAAGCATAGTGTTTTGAGATTATCTGGTGAATGGTGAATAGTGAATAGTGTCTTGAGTTTGATTGTCTAGTGGCTGAGCAATAGTGTTTTGAGATTGAGTATCTGGTGGATGGTGAATAGTGTCTTGAGTTTGATTGTCCTGTGGTTGATGAATGTGTTTTGAGTTTGGTTGGCTGGTATTTGATACATATCGTTTTGAGTTTGATTGTCCGGTGTTTGATACATAACGTTTGTGAGTTTTATTGTTGTGTTTGATGCATAGTGTTTTGAGTTGTATTGTCTCGACCCATCAAGTCCTAGAATAGAGCACGTGTGAGCTCATTTCAGGGGCAGATTTAGGGGAGAAAGAGTTTAAATGTGGTTCCCTTGATCACTGTGTTGATTTGTGGGGTGCAGTTAAGGCCAGAATAGAAAAAAAACACGATTTTTGACCTATTCGGGCGAGGTGGGATGGGGTGCCCGGGTAAGAAGACTGGTGAGGAGCTGACTCTGTACCAGCCCCTCGCACTGGAAGGACTTCAGTCTTTAACGCCTTCAGACAAAGACAGTTTTCCTTCACGGCGGGATACCTGTGCCCCTGTGTCTCGCTGCACATACATTTTTCTTATGAAAATTTACTAAGAAGGATGATGGGGGAAGGTGAGACCACTGGTGGAAGGGTGTGGGGGAGGGTGAGTCACTTGATGGAAGGGTGTGGGGCAGGGTGAGACCACTGATGGAAAGGTGTGGGGGAGGGGGAGACCACTGATGGAAAGGTGTGTGGTGGGTGAGACCACTGATGGAAGGGGGGGGGAGACCACTGATGGAAGGGTGTGGGGTGGGTGAGACCACTGATAGAAGGTTGGGGGAGATCACTGATGGAAGGATGTGGGGTGGATGAGACCACTGATAGAAGGGTGTGGGTGGATGAGACTACTGATGGAAAGGTGTGGGGAGGGGGAGACAATTGATGGAAGGGTGTGGGGGAGGGTGAGACCACTGATGGAAAGGTGTGGGGAGGGGGAGACAATTGATGGAAGGGTGTGGGGGAGGGTGAGACCACTGATGGAAAGGTGTGGGGAGGAGGAGACAACTGATAGAAGGGTGTGGGGAGGCTGAGACCACTGATGGAAAGGTGTGTGGTGGGTGAGACCACTGATAGAAGGGTGGGGGAGACCACTGATGGAAGGGTGTGGGGTGGGTGAGACCACTGATAGAAGGGTGTGGGTGGGTGAGACTACTGATGGAAAGGTGTGGGGGAGGGTGAGACACCCGATGGAATGGTGTGGGGGAGGGTGAGACCACTGATAGAAGGGCAGGGGAGACCACTGATGGAAGGGTGTGGAGTGGGTGAGACCATTGATAGAAGGCTGTGGGTGGGTGAGACTACTGATGGAAGGGTGTGGGGGAGGGTGAGACACCCGATGGAATGGTGGGGGGGGGGAGGGTGAGACACCCGATGGAATAGTGTGGGGGAGGCCACTGATAGAAGGGTGGGGGAGACCACTGATGGAAGGGTGTGTTGGAGGGGGAGACCACTGATGGAAGGGTGTGGGGGAGGGGGAGACACCTAATGAAAGGGGGTGGGGAAGGAGAGTGGGGTGAGGAAGAGGTGGCAGATGTATGGTAGCAAAGCTTTGGAGGAAGAGGAAGGGAACTGGGGAGGGTGATGGGCAAGAGGCGATGATGGAGTAGAAGAGAAGGGAGGAAGGAGAGGATTGAGGAGGAATGGGGGGAGGTGGATGAGGAAGAGGGTGAGATATTGGGAGGGAGAAGAGTGAGAGGGAAGGGGACGGGTGGATGATGGAGAGGAACAGACCGTGGGGGGGGGGGAGAGGGGTGAGAGGGATGCTGAAGAAGTGGATGATGGCGGAACAAAACATGGGGGGAGGGGAGAGGTGAGGGGAACAGGTGGGTGGTAAGAGAAAGAAGCCGCGTGCTGGAGGGAGGGGGGAGAGGGACGAGGAAGAGCGAGTCAATGGAGAGAGGAAGAGAGAACAACGAAGGGAGGGAAGAGAGCAGGGGGGAGGGAGGACAAAGCAGATGGAGGTAAGAAAGAGGGGTGAGAGAGAGGGGTAAAAGGAGGGCAGAAGAGGATGCGAGGGAGAGAGAACAAGACTGGAGCAGGAGGCACAGTGAGGGGGCGGCGCAGGGGGTGGGGGGCTCCCCAGTGAGTCATCAGCCGGTTCTGCAGATGGCCCCCGGGTTTGCTAGCTACACGCTGTGCAGGCTGGAGGGGGGGGGGGGCGTGTAAGGAGTGCCCTCCTCACAAAGGCACCCCGCGCCTAGCATCAGGCTTCCTCTCCGTGGGCGCTAGGAAAGGGCCCGCCGGGCAGCCTTAAGCTGCACGAACAGATGGCAAAGAACAATAAGAAATAATGTATTCATGGAGCAGGCTGGGCTTTAATGCAACCTCGGTGGGCGGGGCCTTTTCCCTCCCTCTCTAAGGCTGCCCCCATCTCTCTCTCTTTCCCTCTCTCTCTTTCTCATATATTTGAAACAATGCGCTGTACTTTTCTCTGTTTGGACCCATTCTTTTGTTTTTTCAATTCTTTGGGAAGAACTTTTTGACTCTCCCCAAATGTGTAGAAGAGTGCAGGACCCTACTGGTCATAGAGGGCAGCGGGCATCTCCCCGGAGTGCCAGAGGCGTGGCGGCCAGTTTTGTCCAGTGGGGGCCGGTTTTGTGCCCGTGGGGACCGGTTTTGTGCCCATGGGGGCCGGTTTTGTCCCGTGGGGGCCGGTTTTGTCAATGGGGCCAGTTTTCAGCAGTGTTGCAATATCAGCTCCCTATAACAAAAGCGGGAGCGGTGCTTCTTGCTAGCACCCCCCCCCCCCCCCCCCGTACCCCCTCCCAGGGCTGGTCGAGTAGCCATCTGCATGGGGTGGTTGCTGTTCCCAGTCCGGCCCTGGAAGAGCGCTGCCCTCCCGCACCACACTCCCTCACACCATGTGTGTGCCCTTGAATATCGAAACCACGAAAACAAAATATCGACAGGTAAGGTAGTCCAGATTTTCAAAACCTAACTCTTACACATACATCTTCAAGCGCCGCAGGTGTGGAGTTAGGAAGAGTAGATCTATGCGCCCCTACATGCACTCACCTTTCGACATTCTGTCATCGGGATCCCGTCCTCCATATTCTTGGACCACAAAATAGTTGGTGGTGTTATTCAGTAGTACAATCACACCAAGAAATGTGTGGCTTTATTAAATATTTTTGCCAGGGCTACTGTTGGTCCCCCTCCCCCCCTCTCTATCTGTCGTTCTCTCTCTCTTTCCCTCAATATTTCCCTCAACATTCCCGTTCTCGCTCACTCTCCCTTTCTCTTTTCTCCCTATTTCCTTTCTCTCCCTAGCTCCGCTTGTTCCTCACTGCTCCCTGTCCTCTCTATATCTGAAGCCGCTGGTTCCTGCCCGGCCCCTCACGTCATCCTGCACACCTCCTCAGTGGCATAGGGAACGTAGCACTGGCCCCAGACTAAACAAACAATGGCAAAGCCAGTAGGTCTGGCCGATGCCAGAGCTATTGGCTTTAGCAATGTGTTTTAGCCGTGTTGTACACCAGAGTGGCTGCTGTTCAGCATGGCTAAATGTTAGTGGCGTGGGGTGGGGTAGATTGCAGTGGGGTAGAGTGGAACGTGGTAGATTGGTGTAGAGTGGAGACGGGGTAGAGCGGGCCTGAATGGAGTGGGGTAGATTGGGGTAGAGTGTGTTAGATTGGAGTGTGGGAGTTGGGTAGATTAGTGTGGCTGAATGAAGTGGAGGAAGTTTGGTAGATTGAAGTTGGGTAGAGTGGGGTATATTAGAGTGGGGTAGATAGTTATAGAGTGGATTGGGGAAAAGTGGAGTAGATTGGGGTAAATTGAAGTGGAGTGGGGTAGATTAGAGTGGCGTGGGGTACATCGGAGTAGGGTAGATTGGGGGGTTGTAGTAGGTTCGAATGCAATGGAGTGAGGTAGATGGTGTGGTTTTGAGTGGGATAGATTGGAGTAGTGTGGGGTCAATTTGAATTGGGTAGGGTAGATTGGATTGGGTAGATTGAATTCGGGTAGACTGGGATGGAGTGTGGTAGATTGGGGTGGAGTGAAGTGGGGTAGATTGGGGTAGACTGGGGCAGAGTGGGTGCAGTGGATTAAAGTAGATTGAGTAGAGTGGGGTAGATTGAGTGGGATAGATTGGAGTGAAGTGGGGTAGATTAGGGTGGACTAGGAGAGAGTTGGGTTGGGTAGATTGCAACAGGATAGATTGGCTGGGTTATGGTAGGGTAAATTGGTTGGATTATGGTAGGATAGATTGGTTGGATTATGGTAGGGTAGATTGGTTGGATTACGGTAGGATAGATTGGTTGGATTATTGTAGGGTAGATTGGTTGGATTACGGTAGGATAGATTGGTTGGATTATGGTAGGGTAGATTGGAGTGAAGTGGGGTTGAGTGGAGTGGGGTAGATTAGAGTGGAGCTGGATAGAGTGGTGTGGGATAAATTGGGATGGGGTGGAGTACATTGAGTGAGGGTGGGATATATTGGAGTGGAGTAGATTTGGAGTAGGGGAGATTAGGATAGATAGGAGTGGGGTAGATTTGGGTGGCATGTGGTACATTGGAGAGAAGTGGAGTGGGGTAGATTGGAAAGGAGTGTGGTACATTAGTGGTACAGTGGAGTGAGGTAGATTGGGTGGGTTGGAGTGGGTAGAGTGGAGTTCGGATGGATAGATTGGAGAGGAGTGAGATAGATTGGGGAAGAGTGGAGTTGAGTTGGGTAGACTAGGGTGGGGTGGAGTTGGGTAGAGTGGGTGGAATAGAGTAGGGTAGATTTGAGTGGGTTAGAGTGGAGTGGCATAGATTAAGTGGAGTAGATAAGGGTAGATTGGAGTGGGGTAGATTGGTATCGGGTAGATTGGGGAGCGGTATATTGGGAAGGGGTATATTGGGAAGGGGTAGATTGCAGAGGAGTGGGGTGTTGTAGCTTAGATTTGAGTGGACTACATTTGAGTGGAGTGTGGTGGATTGGAGTGGGGTAGATTGTGGTGGATTGGAGTGGGGTAGATTGTGGTGGATTGGAGTGGGGTAGATTGTGGTAGACTGGAGTGGGGTACATTGTGGTGGATTGGAGTGGGGTAGATTGTGGTGGATTGGAGTGGGGTAGATTGTGGTAGACTGGAGTGGGGTACATTGGAGAGGAGAGGAGTTGGATAGATTGCAGTGGAGTTTGGAGTGTGGTAAATTGCAATGGAGTTGGGTAAATTGGGCTGGGGTAGATTGGAACGGATTAGAGTAAGGCGGATTAGAGTGGGGCGGATTGGAGTGGAGTGGGTTGGACCGAGGTTCTTTGGAGTTGGGCAGTTTGGGGTGGAGAGAGGTAGACTGGGGTAGATTTGAGTGAGCTTCTGTAGATGTGGGTGGTGTGGGGTAGATTGGGGAAGATTGAGTGGAGTGGGGTAGAGTGGAGTAGACAGAAAAGGAGTGGGCTAGATTGGAGTGGGCTAGATGTGAGTAGGATGGAGTGGGGTAACTTGTAGTGGAGTGGGATAGATTAGATCATAGTGGGGTGTATTGGTGTAGATTGGGTAAAATGGGATAGATTGAAGTGGTTTAGATTAGCGTGGGGTGGGTTACAGTGGGATGGTTTGGAGTGTGATACATTGGAGTAGACTGAGGTAGTTTGGAGTAGAATAGACTGCAGTAGATTGTAGCGAAGTGGGGGGGTAGACTGGGGTGCATTGGAGTGGTGTGGGTAGATTGCAGTGCAGTAGAGTGGAGTGTGGTAAGGGGTGTGGAGGGGTATGGCGTGAGTGGCGAAGAGTGGAGTGGAGTGGAGTCGAGTGGCATGGCGTAGAGTGGTGTGGCGTAGAGTGGTGTGTCGTAGAGTGGCATGTCAGAATGGTGTGTCATAAAGTGGAGCGGAGTGACAAGGCATAGAGTGGAAGGACGGGGAGTGGAGTATGCATGGTGTAGGAGCGCACTGCTATTACAGACAACACATTTTCTCTTTCGAAATGACCGTTACATTTGCAACGATAAACAGTTCACTGCACACAAACCATATTGTGTGCAAATATCATTGCTTAGTGCATAGACGTGTTTTGTTCGCATTTGTTTCCTCCACACTTTAGAATTACAAAAAAAAAGTGCTTCATTTGTACTGATTCTGATATATTCTGAAACAACACAGTTGTTTTGGGGGGGGGTGGGGGGGCTTGTGCTAGGAAAAGAAAACATCTCACACCCTCTCCTCTTACATGGATACTCAGCAGGATTGTCACGTAAATTCTTCACTTTGAAGTCAGAGAAAGAGAAGTAAACATCAAACTCCCTTTGAAGAGAGAGCTTGACGTGCCTCGGCGTTTGAATGTACAGCAAATGTGACAAGACAAGAACAAGATTTAAAGGCCTGTTTACAGAAAGCAAGTTAGTGGAAGAATACAGTAAACAAGGTTTGGGCAACAGGAGGAATGAACTCAACCTGAACAGCCTAAAGCTAATAAAGCCAGTGAGCAGAAAGCCAGAAAATGTGAGTTACAATCTACAAGGCCAATAGCAAGCAACGGGCGGCATGCATTCCTAGGTCAGCTTTCTGAATGTCCTCAAGATGTCTTTAGCGCCGCGGTTTAGTGTACACTTTTACCTACAAAGGAAAATGGCTCCTGATGACTGGTTGGGTACCCTTAAGCCACTGGGCCCTGCAGCCACAATCGGTAACTATGCCCCTGTACCTCCTCACATTTTCCTTCGGTTTCATCCCATGAGTTATGCAGACCACTAACACGTGGAAAGGTGCAAGAACTTTTTGTACACCGGGTAATGCTGCAAACTGGGGTGGCGTAGTGGGCAAAAGAACGATGGATTTAACCTAGATCTCTTGACTGGGGGAGAATGTTTGAATCATTCAGCATTCCGTCCATCATTTGTTGCAATTGCATTTTGACTCTGGAGCATTCCACCTTGCCTAATAAAAAGGCGGTTTTATTGGTTTTTAGTTGTCATTTGTCATTATTGCCCAGTGATGGCACCCCACAAGGCTCCAAACTTACCTCGCCTTATAACTGCTGCTTCAGGATAACACACTATAGGCCTGCACCGCAATTTAGCCGCGGTATGTAATTTTATTGTTTATGTTTATTTTATTTTGAGTTTCTGTAACCCACTAAATACCACTTTCCTGAGCCTCAGATTTCTTTGGCCACGATCGCCCTCAAATCTCACATGCCCACTCTACCCTGTTCCACGCCAGCTCTGCTGAGAAATAGAAAGATTTAAGCATACCTTCAATTTGTAGTTACTTATTCCAGATTAACACAGCTTGTCTTCTAAACTGCACTGATCTCTTATTGGTGTATCAAAGTACATAAAACCATTGTGTTCCACTCCATTCAATTGGTACTTCTGGAACGTTTTAGACTTTGGCGGGCATCCAAGCGCTTTAAACAGAAAATCACCAAAGCCGACTCAAGTGCCACCGACTAATCAGCCAATGAAAACAGATGACATTTACACAAGGAAGGAAAGGCGTCACATTAATAGTAACCAGGATACCGGGTGCAAATTAACTCAATCACAGCGCATGAATGGGAAAACGCCTTCCGTCTGATAGTGTCCCCTTCCGCCTTAAGATCAACGCAAGCCCTTTCCTTGGGAGAGCAGGAAAGCACTATGGGCCATATGTATCAACATTCAGTTTTGCGATTCCTAAATAGCGATTTTTAAGGAATCGCTATTTAGAAATCGCAAAATGGTATGTATGTAGAAAATCGCTTCTTTTTAGCGATTCCTTAAAATTCCATAATTGTGATTACCAAATTGCTAATCGCAATTAAGGAATAATTTCCCATTCATTTCTATGGGCCAGGAGGCCCATAGGAATGAAGGGGAAATTGCGAATCGCAATTTGCTAATCGCAAATTGTGATTATTTTCAAGGGTGCAGGGGTGTCTCAAGAACATCCTGCTGCACCCCTGAAAATGGCATGTATGAGCGTCACATGGCACCTTTTGATTTTTAAAATAATGCTTTTTTGAAAGAATTCGCAACTTACCACCAACTAGAAGTTGGTGGTAATTTGCGATTCCTTAATGGCATTTTGGAATGTTTTTTTCCTTGATACATTAAGGAATCGCAAAATTTGCAATTCCTTAAATGCAATCGCAAAATAAGGAATGGCAAATTTAGCGATTCCTTATTTTGCAACAAAAATGTTTCATACATACCATTTAGCGAAAATGGGTTTGCAAACGCCGGAATTCTGTGAATTTGGGCATTTGCGAACCCATTTTGCCTTGATACATATGGCCCTAAATCTACTAACATACTTCTGCCCCCACCCCCCTTGTGTGTGTCAGCCCAGGCTGAGACAGTTTCCCGGGCACACACACACAGACAGTTTTTGAGCTGCTGTGGGCTGGCTGGTCTGGCGTCCGTCTTATCGCAGCCGCACCCGATTACTTCACAGGTCTTTAAAAAACCATTTACTTGTTAACGAGGCTTTGTTGTTTTTTTCACCCCTTCTGAGAGCCCCTGCTTCTCCACTCCGCCTATTGCTGGAAGAATTAGTCCCCCCCCCAAATTCTTAGTAGCCCCCCCCCCCCGAAATTTGGCTTTAGTTGCGCCTCTGAACATTAAAAAAAAAAAAAATAAATAAACTATGGAACAAACTCCTATTCATCATTCGGTGGCACGAGGCATTGTTTACTTCCTGGACAGCCTTCAAAATTGACTTTTCCTGTTTGTCAACATTTATGATGGGTGCTGCCGTCATCAAGCCCCCATGGTGTCTGAATACGGGTTGGTCCATGGCGTGCACTATACAAATATAAATAAAATACAGATCCATAAGTCCACATCCTCCCTCATAGCTGTGCCACCCATCTGCTGCATAAGAGGTGGATTTGTTAATTAAAAACGTTAAAAGCAGCTTTGGCGCTGGTGGCAAGCACCCAAGGATGTCAGAAGTTTTTGCGGGGCCCGTGTGAAAAAAGTCATCCCATGGCCACATGTCAAAAGCACCTGTTTCTAAGTTTAAACAAGCATTTACAACGCAATGGTTTCGCCTTTGGAAAAGTTAGAGCTATTGGCATTGTAAATGACAAATTTTGGATTTATGTGTTGGTTTTGAAAACAGATAAATAAATGTCATTGTCATTTACATTGCCATTAGCTTAATCTCTCGCAAATGTGAGACCTATTGTACCCTACGGACAAGCTCAGCAGACAGCAATTACTACCATGCACACACACCCAGAGCCACACACACACACAGACACACACCCAGAGCCACACACACACACCCAGAGCCACACATACACACCCAGAGCCACACACACACACCCAGAGCCACAGACACACACACACCCAGAGCCACACACACATCCAGAGCCACACACACACCCACACACCCAGAGCCACACACACACCCACACACCCAGAGCCACACACACACCCACACACTAAGAGCCACACACGCCCACACCCAGAGCCACACACACACCCACACACCCAGAGCTACACACACAACCAGAGTCACACACACACCCACATACTCAGAGCCACACACACACTCAGAGCCACACACCCACACACCCAGAGCCACACACACACCCACACACCCAGAGCCACACACACACCCACACACCCAGAGCCACACACACACACACCCAGAGCCACACACACCCAGAGCCACACACACACCCCCAGAGCCACACACACAAAAACGTCCCTAGTTACAGTTTAACCGGCTTGTATATGGCTATGTACTAATGGAATATGTTAATGTAACAACTCACGGTATGATGATTCATTGGGTCCTTTGCTTGTGATGCATAATTCTGTCCTCAGTAAAGTTAAGAAAGCCTACTCCCACCCAAGGCCGTCACTCCCGGCAAGGCTCATCCCAGCATATCCTCCTCTCCTGCCAAGGGAATAGTGAAAAACATCTTCTGTGTATCGTGCAGCGGTGCATTTGGTACAATAACGAAGCTTTTCTAGTGATTGACAAGTTCTTGAGAGTACGCCAGTAACTAAGTGAGCAAATGCATTCGCTGAAGATGTCTGTGTACAGTCAACCCCAAAACATTTAAAATCCGGAGGGGTTAACTCTGTATTTAATCTTTGTGAGGATGATACAAGGAAGAACAGGTCGCGTTGGAAGCCAGAGTGCCTGTCCTCTATGAGTCGGTCTTACATTTAGAAATCAAGAACGCAATTTGAAGGGTAATGCTGACATTCGCTGTGTGGAAAGAGTAACTCGTTAAAGAGCAGGTCGCCGCGTACGGAGGTCAGAGCCGTCCGTGGCAGGATGCGACAGAGTGCCCTCCGCCGAGATCTAGGTTTCCAGGGACCAGCCTCCTCCATTGCGTGAACGCCGACGGTCTGTGGGTGCTGCAAGAACACGTCAGAGGCAGGGACAGACACAAAATGGAGCGCGAGGTGGGCATTCCTTCTTGGGATTCCGCAACAGGCCCAGCTGTCCCTCCCCTCCTGCCGGCGCTCGGCCTCAGCGCGGTGCTTGACTGGACAGTTGCCAGGTCAGTAGCCCACAGCCACCGCTAGAGTCCTGGGCGTAGTGACGCGCCCCTCGGCAGCGTCACGCATCGCTCTATACTACAGGGTCTTCTACGAATGTTTGTTGTTGTGGTGAGTCGAGTCAAGGCTGGGTAGCAAGTATTTCAAGTTTGACGGCGGGGGAGGGGTAGTCGTGTCAGCTTTTCATGATGAGAAGAGTCCCGGGTGGAACCGTTTCGTTGGGGGCGGCTCAAAGCAATCCATACGCAAGAGCGGAGGTTTATTACAACCAGCCCGCACTTCACAGTCGGGGGGCTGTTACATTTGCACTCCAGGCCTTGGCGTAGTTGTGATTGTTACAGTCCTGCGCTTTAGAGTCGCAACATCGAAGCACTGTGAGTCGAAGGGGTGGGATGACATGAGGCATCGCTGGGAATGCAGGATCGTTACTCCCAGTATTAGAGCAGGCGGGGTTAGTGGGTTGTCAGCCCAGAACTCAAGCATGGGGTGGAGAGTTTGTTGCTGAACTTGCTGTCGATCACTACAGATCTGGTCTTTGGCACTGGTGGGACCCGCCTAGAGCTGCCAATGCACCGGTACTATGGCATCGCACTTGTTACCACAGTACGAGAACAGTTACTACAGCCCTGCATAGGATGACCGCTGCCTACCACAGCCGTCTGCTTCTGGCTGGCGAATGACCCTACAATCAGCACCCTACAATTATTTATTTATTATTATTTATGTTTTTTTTATAGCGCGGCGGACTTTACCCGAAGGTGTCAGAGTGCTCAATGATTCCGACATTCTATGCTGCCTCCTTAAACAGATGCCTCTTCACCCCTGAAACACTCTCTCAACACCCCCGCCCCCGCTATTAGTACCCCACATCTAACTTTTAACCCACCCTTCTAAGATTCACCAAAAAGAATTAGCTGCAGCTCTACTTGGCAGCCACGGTGGGCAGTACTTCAGGCACCCCCACATTCCATCGAGCGAGAGCACGACAGCTCCCTTTTCAGAAAGACATTCACCTAAGGATGGATAAACCCTGCCACCACCCCCTTTCCAAAGGAACACCCCAGAAATCTCACAGGAATCTACAATAAACAAGAAAACGGTCTCAGACTGATGAGATGGACCCTGGGATGCGTGCACTCGGACGGGCACACGGACAGCGGGAGGGGGGACAGGGGGACGGGCACACGGACAGCGGGAGGGGTGACTGGCACACGGACAGCGGGGGGGGCAGGAACGGGCTCACGGACAGCGGGAGGGGGGCGGGAAAGGAGAGCAGGACATCACGCAACCCAACCCTGCAAAGGACACTTCCGAAATGGCGAAAACAAAGCTTAAAAAAAAACCAACAAAAAACACGCCCACAGCCGCATGACGTGGGCAAAAGCCTAAAATTCTCGGGAACGCCCACGAATCTGCTCCGACATTGACGGACAGATCTCTGTTCCAATGGCTAGCCTCCATTTATGGAGCTAGCCAATGGAACAGAGGGGCGGGACTACACACACATACTCTAGACAAAAGATTTCGCCTCCGTGAAACGCTGCTTGCGCAGCTGTCGACAGGCGAAACCTAAAAATGTTGTTGGGGAAGAGAAGACAGGCAGTGGCAGCCTTTGGTGGCATCAGGGCCAGCTTTAGCACTGGTGGCGCTCTGTGTGACAATCATTTTTAGCGCACCCCCCCCTCATACCCATGACCGCCTCTCCTCGGATTCTCTCACTATCACTAGGCAAAAGTGGCCCTTATCTCTCCATTCATAAGTTGTTGCTAAACACAGCGCCCCCCCGAGGTCAGTGCCCCCTCTAGTGGTCAGCGCCCTGTGCAGCCGCACCAGTCGCACTGCCATAAAGCCGGCCCTGGTGGCATCTAGGAGTAAGGCTGTGTTAGCTGCCATGAGTGAACAGGGCAGGCTTGCTTCAAAAAGTGGTGAATATATTTTGCAGCACCAGCACGGGGCCTGCAAGTGTGAGGCCCGGGGAATTATGTACCCTTCTGACTGAACTGCATGCACATTCTGCGGGGCAACGCCCTCTATACTAGGGGTCTCCAACCTTTTCGGTAATAAGAGCTACTTATGTTCAGTGAAAATCATCCTGAGCTAGTAATATTAAAGTGTTGTAATAGTGACTACATCAGATAAGATTACATTAGTGGTCATTATATGCAAGATTACCAGCTGCGATCACCTCAGTGCATCAGGCAGCGTTGCCAGCAGTAACATAAAATAAAAGGGTAATAACATTAGTAATAAGTCTCCCCAACATCGCATGATTTTTCAGACAAATATCAGCTGTAAATATATTTTGAATATTCAGCCATTTTTCCCCAAAATCCAGCTCATGATTTCTGAAAATATACACATTTTCATCTCAAAAACACACTTTCCAATGTTGCTTTATATATATACTTTGTATTGAGAGGAAGGGGTCCCCGTTTAAGTAGGACAAAAATCAAAATAGTAAAAATATAAGTCACAAAGACAATGAATCCATCCACACTGTTTTATTCACAATGGGAACGTATATTGAATATACTGAATGTTAGAACATTAATTAAGTGGTTTAACAGTGCCCCAAGAAGGGAGGGGAAGTTGGGGGGGGGGGGGGGGTTGAGTGATCGTGTGAGGGTGAAGGAGGAGAAAAATAATTCTTAAGTGACAGTACAATCAACCAATAGAGATCATTTGGTTGGCAAAGTTACATATTATGTACACAACACAAGACCAAAAGTTCAAGTCAATTTTCAAAACAGAGCATACTCCACATTGTTCAATTAATGAAACATTCGGGCGTGAAGTTGACATTCAAAAACAAGTGGTTGTCGACGTTTCGACCCTCATAGATACGCAGGTAATAGTGCTATCCTTGCAGTGGGGTCTTCATCAGGACAGGAAAGCGGGGCAAGCAACCACTTCGTTGCGCTGAAAGCGCGTTCACCATTCAGGGCTCAAAAGCTGTCCGTGGTCCAGCGGACCGACGCTTATGTGGAATCATATAGCTGCGTTAACACCGCGTTCACCATACGGGAATCGCAATATTAAATGGTCCGGTAAAGATGTGATTTCGAAGAATCAGGTACGGAATGTATCTCGCCCTGAGTAACACTTGAGTTCGCCACGACATTGTCTGTGTCCCGGAGCCTGCGTGTTCAGGGCCAACCTCCTGCCCCCTCCCCCTCCCCCTCCCGGCCTGGCCGCCTCCCGCCCCGGCCCTGCCCGGCCCCGCCCCCTCCCGCCCTTGTCCTGGAGAGCCTGATCCTTACCTCAGCCGCCGGTCCCGATCCAGGCGCCCCGCCCGCACAGGCCGCCACTTCGCCCAGCAGCAAGCAGGGCCGCGGCAGTCCTCCCAGCAGGTCGCGATCTTCGCCGCCATTTCAGGAAGTGTTCAGGAAGTGTTGGGAGCGCAAATGATGTCATCACGCAGACGTCGCGGCCGGCGCTACTTGCAAGGGACTACTTTATTTTTATTTCTACATTTTTTAAACAACGTATATTTTCTATTTTTAATAGCCTATGTCCTTCTGCTTGCCCTGAGGTTTTCAAAGATGTCTTGGGTGTTTTGATTGGTGTTGTACTTTTCGAGTTTACCTGGCTCAAAGGACACAGTTCTCTCTTTATAATAGTAGTATAGATATATATTCATTCAACCAATAAAAAGCTTCTAAACTAGTAGGCTGGGCCGAACACAGGAGAGATACTTGGTGAGCTACCGGTAGCTCAGGAGCTACAGTTGGAGAAGCCTGCTCTATACAGACCTTGCTGTCATAGAGGAAGAATTTAAGCAGCTGACCATATTTATGCAGTTTTATGTGACCAATAAGAAGTCTGTTTACCCAGCCCTCTATGACCAGCAACAAGACTAGGCTCTAGAGGTGGTTCACATTGCTTCAAAATCTTAAAATATTTTTATATCCCCTGTTCCTATCAATTATGCTAAAAATATCCAGATTTTGCCTGATTAATTAATTTGCAGTGTGTCTAATGCCAGTAAGTTCAACTTTGAGGCAGCAGTTTTGGGGCCTTGAATATTACGCTTTCTCCAGTTCAGTTTTGCTGTTTAAGGGCTGAATTGTACCCCAAAAAATTAGTTTACATATTAATATTTCCAATTTTAAATGACCAAGACGACTTGTTGCTTGGAATGGAGGATAGACACTTTTTCCGGAAAATTACAGACCGCTTTTCCAGTCTTTTCCTGTGTTAGCCTAATTTGTAGTCATCTTTTGCTTGCATTTGACAACTTTTTTTGTTGCAGTTTTATATAGTGGGACCTTCGCCCAAGGGCATTAGAGCACTTTACATGAGAAGCAGACTCACATATATGTTTTTTACACAGGATCACAGGATGCTAAGCGGAGCCCGGGATCTGAGCCTACTTCCCCAGTTCCAAAGTCAGCAGCTCTTGCCACTAGGCCACATCTCCTCCCTAGTCAGACTAACACGCATGCAATCAATGTTTTGTGGGTGAAAAGTTCAGGACTAGAGACGGTGTCTGTAATGACATGGCGTGAAGTGGTCGCCCCAGGCAGGCGGTGGGCAATCGGCAAGCAATTACCGCCTCTGAGAACTCGTTGGCACAAATTGAACTGCACTATCAAGATGATGAAAGAATGTGGTACTATGTTCTATCAGATGGCAGTACCCATCAAAAGAGACACTTGACAATCCAACTCTTGATGTGACCCGTCTCAAGTGTAGCTACACTCATTCCACCAGCCAGTGCTCGTGTGCAGATTTGTTTCCTGTTACCAACTCCCCTCCTCTGCACAATGACATTTCAGTGGAAAGAGAGTTATTAGTCAATTTTGTTTATGTTTCATTTTAACTGCAAGATGTAACTTCAAATTGTTTATTCTTGTGATTTTTTTCTGTTTTTTGTTAGAGGTTTCCATACTTGTGCCCAACCTGCAAGTCCTGATAGTAATTTAATTGAGAAAATTCTTGCATTGTAGATTTTCTGAATAGGGTAGCTCGTCGACTTGGGTTGAGAGTAGGATAACATGTCTTTAAATCCATCACATGCTTGCTTATATATTTTCCTTTCAACATATGCATGAAGAACACCGCTTCAGAGCAGTCCCACATCATGTGTGAGCAGAAGTACCAGTTATGGGTTTGTCGTCACAAACTTTGCATTCTGGGACTTGTAGTTTCACTTTTAACACTAAGTATGGAAAGGTTGCAGCATTTAAACGAGCTGTCTGCTGGGAAGCCAGGGTCAACTCAAGTCATCACACAAGGAATGACACCCTAGACAGATATTGAAGTATTGAGGCAACCATGAGGTTGCCAGATGACTCCATGTCACAAAGACACCTCATTTCCATTAGTCACATTTTAATTTCATTGCATTCTGGGAGTTGTAGTCCTGGTTCAGTTCAATCGGAGCAATGCCACCATCACTCCACACACCAATGATTTGTTAAAGGGACTTTCAAGACTGAAAAGTTATGATTTAGTGGCATTAATTCATCTGGCAACATGAGGCGAGCTTAGAATTTCTCTATACTTCTATCTAGCTACAGTTTTGATGGGTTTACAAGAATAGCTTCTCCTTTTCTGAATTTGTGAAATGTTTTTGCTAAAATGATGCTGGAATGAGGGAATCTGGGCACAGCAAACATCAAACACTTAAATGTGGCCTAGCAGTGCTGACAAGAGGCTCAGGGGACCTTCTGTTGTGTGACACCACATACATACTTAGCCAGAAGGGATGATTTTGAAACGACATAAAAATAGCCACTCGATCGCCTATTGTAAAATGACTTACTGTCAGGGTCAGAACAGTTTAAACGTCAGCTCTAGGGCAGAACCGCTTGAGTAACAGGGCCTTGCCATGTGGTTTGCCATCCTCGTGGACATGAGGTGCCTGTCAGTATAAGCCTCGGCCGAATACCCCATTTCAAAATAGGGGTTCTGATTGTGAAAACTAAAGGGGAAATTCAGGTGCTATAGGAGAAAATGTAGATTTTCCACAGCCTGCTGAACAGAAAATCTGGATTTTATTAAGGACACGGAGGCGAAGATTATAGTTCGCTGAAACGGTAGTGAGAATATGTGACCCTGCCTCTCACACTTTATTATCCAACACACTGCTAAGCGCTGTGTACAATAACGCGATAACCACACCTCGGTTGTCATCACGCATGATATGCAAACTCTTCCCACATTGCATCAAAACAAAGACAACATCCTTCAAACCACACACCCTACACCGTGTAGCATACTACCCATGTCAGCAAGTGCTTCACAGCCCCAATAGGGGTAGTAAGCACTATATAAATGTTGCATTACGATGCAATACAATACACGAAATAAGGAACCTTCCAGAAGCTGGATTGCAGAAGAGACAATCACAGTGATTGAACTGGGAAAAAAACAGGGTCAGACACGAGACATGAAGAAAAGGTTTTAGAAACCCAGCGGCGCCAGGGGCACACCCAAAGTCTTCGGGTTCACCTGTCTTAGAATACAGAGACACGGGATAGTTCTCGGTGGCATCAAAGATCGAGTTTATTGGCTGCAGCCAGAAACAGAAGTCCACGAAGTACAACACAGGTATATTCGTAGGAGACTGCTCAAATTCGTAAAGCGTGTCATCCTATTTTATGCCAAAAATCACATTCTGGACAAACACCCACTATTTACAATTTGTCCAATCATAGGTATCATTACAAAAGGTATCGCATGACGACAAACCCACTTTTCAGTTGTCCGGCCCACCATTAATTATACAGGAAAGCCCAACATTCCTTCTTGCACAAGCCGGACAAACCCATAGTAAAAAGACCACAACCCATATCATAAAGAGGCCATAAAAGAAGAAACAGAAACAGATAAGAAGCAGGATAAGGGGTGTGTGTAATAAACTCTACAATGTCCTGTGCTTTGATCCTCAATCTTGATCAGCTACCGGGCAAGGAACTGGCTTAACAAGGTCAGCTTCAGGCAACGAGGTCAGTTCACTCGGGTGAATCCAAAAGTCGGATAACGTGTACGTGTACTAAGGACTCGTTTGGCCGCAGTCATCGACCTATGTGAGGGCAACCACAAAATGGCGGCCATGCACAAAATGGAACCCGTGGTTCGGAACGAAATCCCCAAATACATAGTGAATCCATCGGTCTAACATGACGAAATCACTCGTACTTGCCGCACTCACTAGTTACGGTTCGCTACTATCAAATTCGTAATGAAACCATGACATTTATAAAACGGGTTCCGAATTCAGGGAACCTCAGTCAGCAACAGTATTGAGTAATGAAAGGTAGAGCTGGAGACCAGATGGGGCCACACAAAACATAGGAAAGACTTTCCACACTCTTACTAGTGTTATAGGAGTGTGTAGTTCCTAGCTGCCAAGGTGCCCCTGTGGAATTTGTCGCCAGCACTTGATTTTTAGCCCTTTTTGCATTAAGTTAACCCTACAACTATCACCTCATCTCGGCAGATCACATCGGCCCATACTCCTAACACACAAGCGGGACCACTTTGGTCAAAGAGACTAGGCTGAGACAGGGGGATTATGGGAACTCGTCATATGTTGGCCAACAATTATTCATTAGCACGGGCAGACCATAGCTCCCCTGTCCTGATTTTGCTGCAGTGACCGAGGGCGGCCATGCCAATTAATGTAAGATCTTTACTATGATCCACAGGACAGTCTTGACTACCCTTATTTCTTTAATTATAGTTTTATCTAGCGCAAACTCGACCTACGGTGTGTTGGAGAGCTATACATACATTTTTTGATCATTTGCACACCGATTACAATATAAAATAAAGAATGTATTACAGAGACAAGGCTGGAAGGAAGGAAGAGGAGCCCTATTCTAGAGGGAAGTATTGTAGGAACACTGAGGGGCATATTAACATGCTGAAGTATCGCCGCTTTCTTGGCACAATTCGCCGAGAAAGCGGCGATACTTCCAGCGCCCTATTAACAAGGGCATTGCAACGCCTGCCACAAGCCCACTTTGCATGTCAGCGAGAAACATCGCTAATGACATGCAAAGTGGGCGTTCCCACGTCCAACCACATGTAAAATGTGGTTGAAGGTGGGAACACCCTATCACCAAGGCAGACGTTGGGAGGAAAAGACCTGCGATAAACTTGTTTATCGCAGGTCTCCCAATGCCTGCTCTGACCAGGCGTTAGGCATTGTTAACATGGGGGTACGGATCATAAAGCTGAATCCACCCCCCCCATATTAACAAGGCACACATTAGCGTGTGAAAACAACGCTTGTTTTCATGCGCTAATGTTCACTGTCACCGGCTATCGCAGGATTTACTATTGCCCATGTGTTTCGCGTTGATAATAACGCGCTAACACGTCGAAAAACTCCGGCGATAGTAAAATGTGTGATGTGCGTTTTTTAACGCACATCTTGTTAATATGCCCCAAGGTTCCTTCTTGAAAGTTTGATCGTTTGGTAGGAGAGCCGATTAACGGGGAGATATCCAGAGAAGAATTGCTCTTGATTCCTTTCCTTCTTCAGCAATGGAATTTCCAGGATCAGGGGGCTAGTGCTTCTCCGGAAGGGTTGCCCACTAAGACGGACAAGTTCTGGTTCTAGTAGTTCAAAGATCCAGTGTGTAAAGCTTTGCATGTGATGCAGGCAAGTTTGAGGGAGCATCTGGCTTCCATTGGTAGCCAGTTGAGTGAGACCAATAATGGAGTCATGGTGCCAAATTTACTTACCTAGCAACGAGCCCCTGGCCACGGCACAGACAGTTGCATTTATGGGTACGTGGGGATTTTGGGAATACTGCACAGAGTAGAATTGTCATAGTCCGGACCTTCAGAAGATCTTCCCATGGTCCAACACTCCTGCTCGCTGGAAAAACTCCTCTTTTTGGCACAACATCAGAGTACTTACATTTAGACCAATTCAGTTATGGAAACACCAGATTCTACAATCGCCTTTGGACAATGCTCAGAACTGAAGAGACTTGTCTCACCATCAAAGGTTTGCAAACAACCTTTTCCGCAGACCCCATGGGTGTTGGTTGGTAATCAGCAGCCAGATGTTAGTTGTGGTCACTTCTGATTGGCTGCCCATTAGGTGGGGTTTATCCACATGGCCATAAGTGGCTCACTAGATACAAGATGCACAGGCCCTACAAAAAACAAAGTAGGAAGGGCATCTCGACTCGAATCCTTAGACAAGGATTGGCGACAGAAGCGAAAAATCCACCTATCAAACTGAAAATTACAGCATTTGCACAGCGTAGAAATGAGCACACCCAAAGACCCATCCATTACACAACACTCAGACGCACTTAACATCCCCACATTAGAAGATGCCTACAATGTGCTTCACTGAAGAGGTAGAGCACACCAGCATACATAAACCCCCAAAGAACCATGCCCATGGGGTCAATCAGACAACTCAGGAGTAGAGCACCCCAGTATCCATATCACTCAAACCATGCAAAACATCATAGAGTGTCAATTACCCCAGTTCAAGGAACAGAAAGACAACACCCAGAAAATACCAGCAAAAGATTGGACCAGGAAGTTCATTCAAGGAGCATAACAGGTGCACCACACCAGCCTCATTAACCCCCTGAAAATAACCAGAACCACAGATTTAATTAAAAAAAGGTTTGAGATGTACTACAAACCAACACATGTAACACCCCAACAGTAAACAGGGCCCACTACTGGAACCAATAAGCCAGTCAATCACCGCAAGAGAGCATCAAACTAACAGCATAGCATAGCACCCGGCGAGTAGATGGGACCCAGTGGGTCATTCTAACACCTCAAGTGTACATCGCACCCAAACCCGCAACCATGCTCCGCTGTAAACAGATCTCAGTGGCTCTTTGAAGACACACAAAGTATAGAAAACTAACACCCTTAACACCTCAACAATGAAGTCCCCTCAAAAGTGTATCAACCAACATCTACCACAAAGTGTCTGGAATAAATGCATGCGATGGTCTCCTCGAGAACACAAGATGAACCCCAATAAACAGCAACCACTGGATTAACAACTAATCTTGAGTTCCGGAGTAGCGTGTGACCCAACGTAAAGTGCTTCAATAGATCATCAGGGGCAGGAAGTGCTGTATAAATGTAGTCACAGTACAATACAATCTATAGAACACTCCCACAGGGTAGACAAGGTCAGTGGGACAGTCAGTACACCTAGAGTACATCAAGTAACACCTATAGCATCAACTTATTAGTAGAACCTACCGCTCGCGTACTCACACTCCACTGACTTAACACACGTAGAACAACTACTCGACAAGGAAACAGAAGAAAAAAAAACAATCGGAAACACTTAGTACTAATCTAGTAGCTTCCTACCACTAACCTCGAGTTTCAGAGTAGGGTGCTACTCACAGCAAAGTGCTTCAATACCTCGTATGGGGTAGTAAGCACTATATACATACAATATATTATTACAAAGTACATTAGTCGCAAAGTCACTCTCGAGAGCTGAAATGTACACGCATATCACAAACAACACACCATCAACCACTGACCCCACCCACTCCTTGAACCCACAGTGACTCCACAACTTTCCTGGTTAGGTGTTTGGTTGCAAGCCATGGGAAATGGCTGCTGTAGAACTTCATAGGGAATGTCTTTCTCTTAGCTCAACATGTAGTGCCTCCTTTTTTCACTTTTACTTTGGACGCTGTACCTAAGGTGACCATTTCACTCCATGCCATCACAGACACAGTTCCCAGTCCTGGGCTTTCCTGTAACAGCGTTGAGCATTCTGGGCATGGTAGTCTTTCTTTGTTTCAACTGGATTAACAAGCCTAACATCTCTGAGAGTAATGATTCGTGAGTGACAAGATTAGGACTAGAAAAGTGTCCGTCATGAGCTGGAGTAGGGGGTCACCCAACAACTTGCACCACTGCCCGCTGTGGTGGACAAAGGGACCCTGGGGGTCCCTTTGTTCATGAAGTGTTCTTATTATGATGTGTGTCCACTCCCCCACTCGATGCTATGCTAGTAAGCAATACTTTGTTTATTCGATCTTTTGCAGTGTGGGTTAGCTTTAATGTCATGTTACATCTTTTTACTGGTGTTCGTGTCGCTCCAGCCCATCTCCGCAGCATGGTGCAGATATGGCCTGGTTTCCACCCCTGTATCCATGCATGTGTTTAAAGCTCGTGGGTGGCACCTAGAAGAACATCTGCAGACTCCACTTCTGCTCCAGATGTGACACTGGTTTCTAGGAACTCATCTTTCGGCTGCTGGTAGACGCCATCGGGTCAGTAGCGGAATGTGCTTCTTGGTACTAATGCTGGGTTCACAGGAGGTCATCAGAAGAGTGTGTCGATTCTCCAGATATTTATGCTGCTAGAAGCACATCTGCAGCCTGATGGAGCTTTTCAGTACAGCACGCTCTGCTCCAGATGATGCGCACGTCTCCTAGAAATCATCTTCCCTAAGGCACGGGAGCAGCATTATGTCAGCACAGAGGCAGACCTGGAGAGCAGGACACGATCAACCATGAGTAGAAAGGACAGCAGTACATGATCAGCCATGAGTAGAAAGGACAGCAGTACATGATCAGCCATGAGTAGAAAGGACAGCAGTACATGATCAACCATAAGTAGAAAGGACAGCAGTACATGATCAGCCATGAGTAGAAAGGACAGCAGTACATGATCAGCCATGAATAGAAAGGACAGCAGTACATGATCAACCATGAGTAGAAGGGGCAGCAGTACATGATCAGCCATGAGGAGAAAGGACAGCAGTACATGATCACCCATGAGTAGAAATGACAGCAGTACATGATCAGCCATGAGTAGAAGGGACAGCAGTACATGATCAGCCATGAGTAGAAAGGACAGCAGTACATGATCAGCCACGAGTAGAAAGGACAGCAGTGCATGATCAACCATGAGTAGAAGGGGCAGCAGTACATGATCAACCATGAGAAGAAAGGACAGCAGAACATGATCAGCCATGAGTAGAAAGGACAGCAGTACATGATAAACCATGAGTAGAAAGGACAGCAGTACATGATCAGCCATGAGTATGAGGGGCAGCAGTGCATGATCAACCATTAGTATGAGGGGCAGCAGTGCATGATCAGACATGAGTAGAAAGGACAGCAGAACATGATCAGCCATGAGTAGAAAGGACAGCAGTACATGATCAACCATGAGTAGAAAGGACAGCAGTACATGATCAGCCATGAGTAGAAAGGACAGCAGTACATGATCAGCCATGAGTATGAGAGGCAACAGTGCATGATCAACCATGAGTATGAGGGGCAGCAGTGCATGATCCGCCATGAGTAGAAAGGTCAGGAGAACATGATCAGCCATGAGTAGAAAGGACAGCAGTACATGACCAACCATAAGTAGAAAGGACAGCAGTACATGATCAACCATGAGTAGAAAGGACAGCAGTACATGATCAGCCATGAGAATGAGGGGCAGCAGTGCATGATCAGCCATGAGTATGAGGGGCAGCAGTGCATGATCAACCATGAGTATGAGGGGCAGCAGTGCATGATCAGCCATGAGTAGAAAGGACAGCAGTACGTGATCAACCATGAGTATGAGGGGCAGCAGTGCATGATCAGCCATGAGTAGAAAGGACAGCAGTACATGATCAACCATGAGTATGAGGGGCAGCAGTGCATGATCGACCATGAGTAGAAGGGACAGCAGTGCATGATCGACCATGAGTACGAGGGGCAGCAGTGCATGATCAGCCATGAGTAGAAATGACAGCAGTACATGATCAGCCATGAGTAGAAAGGACAGCAGTACATGATCAGCCATGAGTAGAAAGGACAGCAGTGCATGATCAACCATGAGTAGAAGGGGCAGCAGTACATGATCAACCATGAGTAGAAAGGACAGCAGAATGTGATCAGCCATGAGTAGAAAGGACAGCAGTACATGATCAGCCATGAGTATGAGGGGCAGCAGTGCATGATCAACCATGAGTATGAGGGGCAGCAGTGCATGATCAGCCATGAGTAGAAAGGGCAGCAGTACGTGATCAACCATGAGTATGAGGGGCAGCAGTGCATGATCAGCCATGACTAGAAAGGACAGCAGTACATGATCAACCATGAGTATGAGGGGCAGCAGTGCATGATCGACCATGAGTAGAAGGGACAGCAGTGCATGATCGACCATGAGTACGAGGGGCAGCAGTGCATGATCAGCCATGAGTAGAAAGGACAGCAGTACATGATCAGCCATGAGTAGAAAGGACAGCAGTACATGATCAGCCATGAGTAGAAAGGACAGCAGTGCATGATCAACCATGAGTAGAAGGGGCAGCAGTACATGATCAACCATGAGTAGAAAGGACAGCAGAACGTGATCAGCCATGAGTAGAAAGGACAGCAGTACATGATCAGCCATGAGTAGAAAGGACAGCAGTACATGATTAGCCATGAGTAGAAGGGACAGCAGTACATGATCAGACTTGAGGAGAAAGGATAGCAGTACATGATCAGCAATGAGTAGAAAGGACAGCAGTACATGATCAACCATGAGTAGAAGGGGCAGCAGTACATGATCAGCCATGAGTAGAAAGGACAGCAGTACATGATCAGCCATGAGTAGAAAGGACAGCAGTACATGATCAGCCATGAGTAGAAGGGACAGCAGTACATGATCAGCCATGAGTAGAAAGGACAGCAGTGCATGATCAACCATGAGTAGAAGGGGCAGCAGTACATGATCAACCATGAGAAGAAAGGACAGCAGAACATGATCAGCCATGAGTAGAAAGGACAGCAGTACATGATCAACCATGAGTAGAAAGGACAGCAGTACATGATCAGCCATGAGTATGAGGGGCAGCACTGCATGATCAACCATGAGTATGAGGGGCAGCAGTGCATGATCAGCCATGAGTAGAAAGGACAGCAGAACATGATCAGCCATGAGTGGAAAGGATAGCAGTACATGATCAACCATGAGTAGAAAGGACAGCAGTACATGATTAGCCATGAGTATGAGAGGCAGCAGTGCATGATCAACCATGAGTATGAGGGGCAGCAGTGCATGATCAGCCATGAGTAGAAAGGACAGCAGAACATGATCAGCCATGAGTAGAAAGGACAGAAGTACATGATCAACCATGAGTAGAAAGGACAGCAGTACATGATCAACCATGAGTAGAAAGGACAGCAGTACATGATCAGCCATGAGTGTGAGGGGCAGCAGTGCATGATCAGCCATGAGTATGAGAAGCAGCAGTGCATGATCAACCATGAGTATGAGGGGCAGCAGTGCATGATCAGCCATGAGTAGAAAGGACAGCAGAACATGACCAACCATGAGTAGGAGGGGCAGCAGTACATGATCAACCATGAGTAGAAAGGACAGCAGTACATGATCAGCCATGAGTATGAGGGGCAGCAGTGCATGATCAACCATGAGTATGAGGGGCAGCAGTGCATGATCAGCCATGAGTAGAAAGGACAGCAGTACGTGATCAACCATGAGTAGAAGGGGCAGCAGTACATGATCAACCATGAGTAGAAAGGACAGCAGAACGTGATCAGCCATGAGTAGAAAGGACAGCAGTACATGATCAGCCATGAGTAGAAAGGACAGCAGTACATGATCAGCCACGAGTAGAAAGGACAGCATTGCATGATCAACCATGAGTAGAAGGGGCAGCAGTACATGATCAACCATGAGTAGAAAGGACAGCAGAACATGATCAGCCATGAGTAGAAAGGACAGCAGTACATGATCAACCATGTGTAGAAAGGACAGCAGTACATGATCAGCCATGAGAATGAGGGGCAGCAGTGCATTATCAACCATGAGTATGAGGGGCGGCAGTGCATGATCAGCGATGAGTAGAAAGGACAGCAGAACATGATCAGCCATGAGTAGAAAGGACAGCAGTACATGATCAACCATGAGTAGAAAGGACAGCAGTACATGATCAGCCATGAGTATGAGAGGCAGCAGTGCATGATCAACCATGAGTATGAGGGGCAGCAGTGCATGATCAGCCATGAGTAGAAAGGACAGCAGAACATGATCAGCCATGAGTAGAAAGGACAGCAGTACATGATCAACCATGAGTAGAAAGGACAGCAGTACATGATCAGCCATAAGTATGAGGGGCAGCAGTGCATGATCAGCCATGAGTATGAGGGGCAGCAGTGCATGATCAGCCATGAGTATGAGGGGCAGCAGTGCATGATCAGCCATGAGTAGAAAGGACAGCAGAACATGATCAACCATGAGTAGAAAGGACAGCAGTACATTATCAACCATGAGTAGAAAGGACAGCAGAACGTGATCAGCCATGAGTAGAAAGGACAGCAGTACATGATCAGCCATGAGTAGAAGGGACAGCAGTACATGATCAGCCTTGAGTAGAAAGGATAGCAGTACATGATCAGCAATGAGTAGAAAGGACAGCAGTACATGATCAACCATGAGTAGAAGGGGCAGCAGTACATGATCAGCCATGAGTAGAAAGGACAGCAGTACATGATCAGCCATGAGTAGAAAGGACAGCAGTACATGATCAGCCATGAGTAGAAGGGACAGCAGTACATGATCAGCCATGAGTAGAAAGGACAGCAGTGCATGATCAACCATGAGTAGAAGGGGCAGCAGTACATGATCAACCATGAGAAGAAAGGACAGCAGAACATGATCAGCCATGAGTAGAAAGGACAGCAGTACATGATCAACCATGAGTAGAAAGGACAGCAGTACATGATCAGCCATGAGTATGAGGGGCAGCACTGCATGATCAACCATGAGTATGAGGGGCAGCAGTGCATGATCAGCCATGAGTAGAAAGGGCAGCAGAACATGATCAGCCATGAGTGGAAAGGATAGCAGTACATGATCAACCATGAGTAGAAAGGACAGCAGTACATGATTAGCCATGAGTATGAGAGGTAGCAGTGCATGATCAACCATGAGTATGAGGGGCAGCAGTGCATGATCAGCCATGAGTAGAAAGGACAGCAGAACATGATCAGCCATGAGTAGAAAGGACAGAAGTACATGATCAACCATGAGTAGAAAGGACAGCAGTACATGATCAACCATGAGTAGAAAGGACAGCAGTACATGATCAGCCATGAGTGTGAGGGGCAGCAGTGCATGATCAGCCATGAGTATGAGGGGCAGCAGTGCATGATCAACCATGAGTATGAGGGGCAGCAGTGCATGATCAGCCATGAGTAGAAAGGACAGCAGAACATGACCAACCATGAGTAGGAGGGGCAGCAGTACATGATCAACCATGAGTAGAAAGGACAGCAGTACATGATCAGCCATGAGTATGAGGGGCAGCAGTGCATGATCAACCATGAGTATGAGGGGCAGCAGTGCATGATCAGCCATGAGTAGAAAGGACAGCAGTACGTGATCAACCATGAGTAGAAGGGGCAGCAGTACATGATCAACCATGAGTAGAAAGGACAGCAGAACGTGATCAGCCATGAGTAGAAAGGACAGCAGTACATGATCAGCCATGAGTAGAAAGGACAGCAGTACATGATCAGCCACGAGTAGAAAGGACAGCATTGCATGATCAACCATGAGTAGAAGGGGCAGCAGTACATGATCAACCATGAGTAGAAAGGACAGCAGAACATGATCAGCCATGAGTAGAAAGGACAGCAGTACATGATCAACCATGTGTAGAAAGGACAGCAGTACATGATCAGCCATGAGAATGAGGGGCAGCAGTGCATTATCAACCATGAGTATGAGGGGCGGCAGTGCATGATCAGCGATGAGTAGAAAGGACAGCAGAACATGATCAGCCATGAGTAGAAAGGACAGCAGTACATGATCAACCATGAGTAGAAAGGACAGCAGTACATGATCAGCCATGAGTATGAGAGGCAGCAGTGCATGATCAACCATGAGTATGAGGGGCAGCAGTGCATGATCAGCCATGAGTAGAAAGGACAGCAGAACATGATCAGCCATGAGTAGAAAGGACAGCAGTACATGATCAACCATGAGTAGAAAGGACAGCAGTACATGATCAGCCATAAGTATGAGGGGCAGCAGTGCATGATCAGCCATGAGTATGAGGGGCAGCACTGCATGATCAGCCATGAGTATGAGGGGCAGCAGTGCATGATCAGCCATGAGTAGAAAGGACAGCAGAACATGATCAACCATGAGTAGAAAGGACAGCAGTACATGATCAGCCATGAGTAGAAAGGACAGCAGTACATGATCAGCCATGAGTATGAGAGGCAACAGTGCATGATCAACCATGAGTATGAGGGGCAGCAGTGCATGATCCGCCATGAGTCGAAAGGACAGGAGAACATGATCAGCCATGAGTAGAAAGGACAGCAGTACATGACCAACCATAAGTAGAAAGGACAGCAGTACATGATCAACCATGAGTAGAAAGGACAGCAGTACATGATCAGCCATGACTATGAGGGGCAGCAGTGCATGATCAGCCATGAGTATGAGGGGCAGCAGTGCATGATCAACCATGAGTATGAGGGGCAGCAGTGCATGATCAGCCATGAGTAGAAAGGACAGCAGTACATGATCAACCATGAGTATGAGGGGCAGCAGTGCATGATCGACCATGAGTAGAAGTGACAGCAGTGCATGATCGACCATGAGTACGAGGGGCAGCAGTGCATGATCAGCCATGAGTAGAAATGACAGCAGTACATGATCAGCCATGAGTAGAAAGGACAGCAGTACATGCTCAGCCATGAGTAGAAAGGACAGCAGTGCATGATCAACCATGAGTAGAAGGGGCAGCAGTACATGATCAACCATGAGTAGAAAGGACAGCAGAATGTGATCAGCCATGAGTAGAAAGGACAGCAGTACATGATCAGCCATGAGTATGAGGGGCAGCAGTGCATGATCAACCATGAGTATGAGGGGCAGCAGTGCATGATCAGCCATGAGTAGAAAGGGCAGCAGTACGTGATCAACCATGAGTATGAGGGGCAGCAGTGCATGATCAGCCATGAGTAGAAAGGACAGCAGTACATGATCAACCATGAGTATGAGGGGCAGCAGTGCATGATCGACCATGAGTAGAAGGGACAGCAGTGCATGATCGACCATGAGTACGAGGGGCAGCAGTGCATGATCAGCCATGAGTAGAAAGGACAGCAGTACATGATCAGCCATGAGTAAGAAAGGACAGCAGTACATGATCAGCCATGAGTAGAAAGGACAGCAGTGCATGATCAACCATGAGTAAAAGGGGCAGCAGTACATGACCAACCATGAGTAGAAAGGACAGCAGAACGTGATCAGCCATGAGTAGAAAGGACAGCAGTACATGATCAGCCATGAGTAGAAAGGACAGCAGTACATGATTAGCCCTGAGTAGAAGGGACAGCAGTACATGACCAGCCTTGAGTAGAAAGGATAGCAGTACATGATCAGCCATGAGTAGAAAGGACAGCAGTACATGATCAACCATGAGTAGAAGGGGCAGCAGTACATGATCAGCCATGAGTAGAAAGGACAGCAGTACATGATCAGCCATGAGTAGAAAGGACAGCAGTACATGATCAGCCATGAGTAGAAGGGACAGCAGTGCATGATCAACCATGAGTAGAAGGGGCAGCAGTACATGATCAACCATGAGAAGAAAGGACAGCAGAACATGATCAGCCATGAGTAGAAAGGACAGCAGTACATGATCAACCATGAGTAGAAAGGACAGCAGTACATGATCAGCCATGAGTATGAGCGGCAGCACTGCATGATCAACCATGAGTATGAGGGGCAGCAGTGCATGATCAGCCATGAGTAGAAAGGACAGCAGAACATGATCAGCCATGAGTGGAAAGGATAGCAGAACATGATCAACCATGAGTAGAAAGGACAGCAGTACATGATCAGCCATGAGTATGAGAGGCAGCAGTGCATGATCAACCATGAGTATGAGGGGCAGCAGTGCATGATCAGCCAAGAGTAGAAAGGACAGCAGTACATGATCAGCCATGAGTATGAGCGGCAGCACTGCATGATCAACCATGAGTATGAGGGGCAGCAGTGCATGATCAGCCATGAGTAGAAAGGACAGCAGAACATGATCAGCCATGAGTGGAAAGGATAGCAGAACATGATCAACCATGAGTAGAAAGGACAGCAGTACATGATCAGCCATGAGTATGAGAGGCAGCAGTGCATGATCAACCATGAGTATGAGGGGCAGCAAAGCATGATCAGCCAAGAGTAGAAAGGACAGCAGTACATGATCAACCATGAGTAGAAAGGACAGCAGTACATGATCAGCCATGAGTGTGAGGGGCAGCAGTGCATGATCAGCCATGAGTATGAGGGGCAGCAGTGCATGATCAACCATGAGTATGAGGGGCAGCAGTGCATGATCAGCCATGAGTAGAAAGGACAGCAGAACATGACCAACCATGAGTAGGAGGGGCAGCAGTACATGATCAACCATGAGTAGAAAGGACAGCAGTACATGATCAGCCATGAGTATGAGGGGCAGCAGTGCATGATCAACCATGAGTATGAGGGGCAGCAGTGCATGATCAGCCATGAGTAGAAAGGACAGCAGTACATGATCAACCATGAGTATGAGGGGCAGCAGTGCATGATCGTCCATGAGTAGAAGGGACAGCAGTGCATGATCAACCATGAGTATGAGGGGCAGCAGTGCATGATCAGCCATGAGTAGAAAGGACAGCAGTACATGATCAACCATAAGTAGAAAGGACAGGAGTACATGATCAGCCATGAGTAGAAAGGACAGCAGTACATGATCAGCCACGAGTAGAAAGGACAGCATTGCATGATCAACCATGAGTAGAAGGGGCAGCAGTACATGATCAACCATGAGTAGAAAGGACAGCAGAACATGATCAGCCATGAGTAGAAAGGACAGCAGTACATGATCAACCATGTGTAGAAAGGACAGCAGTACATGATCAGCCATGAGAATGAGGGAGAGCAGTGCATTATCAACCATGAGTATGAGGGGCGGCAGTGCATGATCAGCGATGAGTAGAAAGGACAGCAGAACATGATCAGCCATTAGTAGAAAGGACAGCAGTACATGATCAACCATGAGTAGAAAGGACAGCAGTACATGATCAGCCATGAGTATGAGAGGCAGCAGTGCATGATCAACCATGAGTATGAGGGGCAGCAGTGCATGATCAGCCATGAGTAGAAAGGACAGTAGAACATGATCAGCCATGAGTAGAAAGGACAGCAGTACATGATCAACCATGAGTAGAAAGGACAGCAGTACATGATCAGCCATAAGTATGAGGGGCAGCAGTGCATGATCAGCCATGAGTATGAGGGGCAGCAGTGCATGATCAGCCATGAGTATGAGGGGCAGCAGTGCATGATCAGCCATGAGTAGAAAGGACAGCAGAACATGATCAACCATGAGTAGGAGGGGCAGCAGTACATGATCAACCACGAGTAGAAAGGACAGCAGTACATGATCAGCCATGAGTATGAGGGGCAGCAGTGCATGATCAACCATGAGTATGAGGGGCAGCAGTGCATGATCAACCATGAGTATGAGGGGCAGCAGTGCATGATCAGACATGAGTAGAAAGGAAAGCAGTACGTGATCAACTATGAGTATGAGGGGCAGCAGTGCATGATCAGCCATGAGTAGAAAGGACAGCAGTACATGATCAACCCTGAGTATGAGGGCAGCAGTGCATGATTGACCATGAGTAGAAGGGACAGCAGTACATGATCCACCATGAGTATGAGGGGCAGCAGTGCATGATCAGCCATGAGTAGAAATGACAGCAGTACATGATCAGCCATGAGTAGAAAGGACAGCAGTACATGATCAACCATGAGTAGAAGGGGCAGCAGTACATGATCAACCATGAGTAGAAAGGACAGCAGAACATGATCAGCCATGAGTAGAAAGGACAGCAGTACATGATCAACCATGAGTAGAAAGGACAGCAGTACATGATCAGCCATGAGTATGAGGGGCGGCAGTGCATGATCAGCCATGAGTAGAAAGGATTGCAGAACATGATCAGCCATGAGCAGAAAGGACAGCAGTACATGATCAACCATGAGTAGAAAGGACAGCAGTACATGATCAGCCATGAGTATGAGAGGCAGCAGTGCATGATCAACCATGAGTATGAGGGGCAGCAGTGCATGATCAGCCATGAGTAGAAAGGACAGCAGAACATGATCAGCCATGAGTAGAAAGGACAGCAGTACATGATCAACCATGAGTAGAAAGGACAGCAGTACATGATCAGCCATGAGTATGAGGGGCAGCAATGCATGATCAGCCATGAGTATGAGGGGCAGCAGTGCATGATCAGCCATGAGTATGAGGGGCAGCAGTGCATGATCAGCCATGAGTAGAAAGGACTTTGATCTAAGAGGGGGGTTCAACCCGGGGAATCCACATGGGACCTGGGTACTATACGGTGTAGGAAAGAAGGGTCCCAGTAGAGTTGCTATACATATTTTACTTGCATTTATTATAGAAAGTTCAAAAAGAAATGGCATACAGTGTCAATTAATCACATTGCATGATCCAAATCATTTGGTCAAATAAAAGTGCCCCAAGAAAGGAAAAGGAAAGGGGAATAGCGTGATGCTGTGCAGGAAACAGGACAGTGAGGAAATAAAGTTTGTGACAAACTTAAATATTGCAATATTAATTTTCAATGCAATACAATTTTAAGGCTTCAGATCCCTGAGCCAGAGAATTTAGGGGATTATAGCATATCCCAAAAGTTTAAGGACTATTTCCGTTGACACCGAAAAGTTCAAAATTATGGGGAAGTGTCAACTGAACAGAGTATGAAAGTAGCCGTCGACGTTTCGACCCCACGCTACATCTGTAGGCGTTTGTCTAGCCTTACATCGGGGTCTTCATCAGGACAAGGTGGTCAACAAAGGGGCACAACAGTATCTAGAAAATGTAAAACAATAAGGTGTAAAAAGCCGACCATCAATGTCAAAGTTGCCGGAGTGAGCGGCAATTACTTTAGTCATAAAGTTTCCATGGGTGTTTGTTGGCAAATAATTATAGATAATTGTGAACATTCTTTTAAAATAACATACATGCGAAAAAATCACAACCTAAGGTATACATTTCTATGTAATTCAGTAAAACCAGTGAAGGGTAGCTTGTTGAATTGGATATTAACTAGCGTGTACAGGATAACACACAGAAACACAACATCCTGGCTTGACCAGGGGAGACCAATTAGTCCCATACTACTAAATATCATATTATAAAATGACCTCTAAGGATCATGTCGCCAATACTCTTTGGGGTACTCTGTCAGGGGTGCCATATGGACCATGTGAAATCGGGACCCAGATGGAAAGGGGTGCTAACATGATTTACATAAGCCACAAAGAGGGGGACATACCAGTTCAGTCCGGGCAAGAAACACGATTATATTCTCATTTGTCATCAGGTGACTGGTCTAAGTTTAAGAACAAGGTGGCGAATAGGTCATGTTCACATCAGATGCTTGGGTTGGATCTGTGAACAAGTTGCCAAATATTAGTGCACTGGGTCACATTATTGAGGTGGAAACAGCATGTGTTGGGATCAGTGCATGATCAACCATGAGTAAAAGGGGCAGCAGTACATGACCAACCATGAGTAGAAAGGACAGCAGAACGTGATCAGCCATGAGTAGAAAGGACAGCAGTACATGATCAGCCATGAGTAGAAAGGACAGCAGTACATGATTAGCCCTGAGTAGAAGGGACAGCAGTACATGACCAGCCTTGAGTAGAAAGGATAGCAGTACATGATCAGCCATGAGTAGAAAGGACAGCAGTACATGATCAACCATGAGTAGAAGGGGCAGCAGTACATGATCAGCCATGAGTAGAAAGGACAGCAGTACATGATCAGCCATGAGTAGAAAGGACAGCAGTACATGATCAGCCATGAGTAGAAGGGACAGCAGTGCATGATCAACCATGAGTAGAAGGGGCAGCAGTACATGATCAACCATGAGAAGAAAGGACAGCAGAACATGATCAGCCATGAGTAGAAAGGACAGCAGTACATGATCAACCATGAGTAGAAAGGACAGCAGTACATGATCAGCCATGAGTATGAGCGGCAGCACTGCATGATCAACCATGAGTATGAGGGGCAGCAGTGCATGATCAGCCATGAGTAGAAAGGACAGCAGAACATGATCAGCCATGAGTGGAAAGGATAGCAGAACATGATCAACCATGAGTAGAAAGGACAGCAGTACATGATCAGCCATGAGTATGAGAGGCAGCAGTGCATGATCAACCATGAGTATGAGGGGCAGCAGTGCATGATCAGCCAAGAGTAGAAAGGACAGCAGTGCATGATCAGCCATGAGTATGAGCGGCAGCACTGCATGATCAACCATGAGTATGAGGGGCAGCAGTGCATGATCAGCCATGAGTAGAAAGGACAGCAGAACATGATCAGCCATGAGTGGAAAGGATAGCAGAACATGATCAACCATGAGTAGAAAGGACAGCAGTACATGATCAGCCATGAGTATGAGAGGCAGCAGTGCATGATCAACCATGAGTATGAGGGGCAGCAGTGCATGATCAGCCAAGAGTAGAAAGGACAGCAGTACATGATCAACCATGAGTAGAAAGGACAGCAGTACATGATCAGCCATGAGTGTGAGGGGCAGCAGTGCATGATCAGCCATGAGTATGAGGGGCAGCAGTGCATGATCAACCATGAGTATGAGGGGCAGCAGTGCATGATCAGCCATGAGTAGAAAGGACAGCAGAACATGACCAACCATGAGTAGGAGGGGCAGCAGTACATGATCAACCATGAGTAGAAAGGACAGCAGTACATGATCAGCCATGAATATGAGGGGCAGCAGTGCATGATCAACCATGAGTATGAGGGGCAGCAGTGCATGATCAGCCATGAGTAGAAAGGACAGCAGTACATGATCAACCATGAGTATGAGGGGCAGCAGTGCATGATCGACCATGAGTAGAAGGGACAGCAGTGCATGATCAACCATAAGTATGAGGGGCAGCAGTGCATGATCAGCCATGAGTAGAAAGGACAGCAGTACATGATCAACCATAAGTAGAAAGGACAGGAGTACATGATCAGCCATGAGTAGAAAGGACAGCAGTACATGATCAGCCACGAGTAGAAAGGACAGCATTGCATGATCAACCATGAGTAGAAGGGGCAGCAGTACATGATCAACCATGAGTAGAAAGGACAGCAGAACATGATCAGCCATGAGTAGAAAGGACAACAGTACATGATCAACCATGTGTAGAAAGGACAGCAGTACATGATCAGCCATGAGAATGAGGGAGAGCAGTGCATTATCAACCATGAGTATGAGGGGCGGCAGTGCATGATCAGCGATGAGTAGAAAGGACAGCAGAACATGATCAGCCATTAGTAGAAAGGACAGCAGTACATGATCAACCATGAGTAGAAAGGACAGCAGTACATGATCAGCCATGAGTATGAGAGGCAGCAGTGCATGATCAACCATGAGTATGAGGGGCAGCAGTGCATGATCAGCCATGAGTAGAAAGGACAGTAGAACATGATCAGCCATGAGTAGAAAGGACAGCAGTACATGATCAACCATGAGTAGAAAGGACAGCAGTACATGATCAGCCATAAGTATGAGGGGCAGCAGTGCATGATCAGCCATGAGTATGAGGGGCAGCAGTGCATGATCAGCCATGAGTATGAGGGGCAGCAGTGCATGATCAGCCATGAGTAGAAAGGACAGCAGAACATGATCAACCATGAGTAGGAGGGGCAGCAGTACATGATCAACCACGAGTAGAAAGGACAGCAGTACATGATCAGCCATGAGTATGAGGGGCAGCAGTGCATGATCAACCATGAGTATGAGGGGCAGCAGTGCATGATCAACCATGAGTATGAGGGGCAGCAGTGCATGATCAGACATGAGTAGAAAGGAAAGCAGTACGTGATCAACTATGAGTATGAGGGGCAGCAGTGCATGATCAGCCATGAGTAGAAAGGACAGCAGTACATGATCAACCCTGAGTATGAGGGCAGCAGTGCATGATTGACCATGAGTAGAAGGGACAGCAGTACATGATCCACCATGAGTATGAGGGGCAGCAGTGCATGATCAGCCATGAGTAGAAATGACAGCAGTACATGATCAGCCATGAGTAGAAAGGACAGCAGTACATGATCAACCATGAGTAGAAGGGGCAGCAGTACATGATCAACCATGAGTAGAAAGGACAGCAGAACATGATCAGCCATGAGTAGAAAGGACAGCAGTACATGATCAACCATGAGTAGAAAGGACAGCAGTACATGATCAGCCATGAGTATGAGGGGCGGCAGTGCATGATCAGCCATGAGTAGAAAGGATTGCAGAACATGATCAGCCATGAGCAGAAAGGACAGCAGTACATGATCAACCATGAGTAGAAAGGACAGCAGTACATGATCAGCCATGAGTATGAGAGGCAGCAGTGCATGATCAACCATGAGTATGAGGGGCAGCAGTGCATGATCAGCCATGAGTAGAAAGGACAGCAGAACATGATCAGCCATGAGTAGAAAGGACAGCAGTACATGATCAACCATGAGTAGAAAGGACAGCAGTACATGATCAGCCATGAGTATGAGGGGCAGCAATGCATGATCAGCCATGAGTATGAGGGGCAGCAGTGCATGATCAGCCATGAGTATGAGGGGCAGCAGTGCATGATCAGCCATGAGTAGAAAGGACAGCAGAACATGATCAACCATGAGTAGGAGGGGCAGCCGTACATGATCAACAATGAGTAGAAAGGACAGCAGTACATGATCAGCCATGAGTATGAGGGGCAGCAGTGCATGATCAACCATGAGTATGAGGGGCAGCAGTGCATGATCAGACATGAGTAGAAAGGACAGCAGTACGTGATCAACCATGAGTATGAGGGGCAGCAGTGCATGATCAGCCATGAGTAGAAAGGACAGCAGTACATGATCAACCATGAGTATGAGGGGCAGCAGTGCATGATCGACCATGAGTAGAAGGGACAGCAGTACATGATCAACCATGAGTAGAAAGGACAGCAGTACATGATTAGCCATGAGTATGAGGGGCAGCAGGACACGATCAACCATGAGTAGAAGGGACAGCAGTACACGATCAGCCATGAGTAGAAAGGACAGCAGTACATGATCAGCCATGAGTAGAAAGGACAGCAGTACATGATCAACCATGAGTAGGAGGGGCAGCAGTACATGATCAACCATGAGTAGAAAGGACAGCAGTACATGATCAACCATGAGTAGGAGGGGCAGCAGTACATGATCAACCATGAGTAGAAAGAACAGCCATACATGGTCAGCCATGAGTATGAGGGGCAGCAGTGCTTGATCAATCATGAGTATGAGGGGCAGCAGTGCATGATCAGCCATGAGAAGAAAGGACAGCAGTACATGATCAACCATAAGTAGAAAGGACAGCAGAACATGATCAGCCATGAGTAGAAAGGACAGCAGTACATGATCAACCATGAGTAGGAGGGGCAGCAGTACATGATCAACCATAAGTAGAAAGGACAGCAGTGCATGATCAGCCATGAGTTTGAGGGGCAGCAGTGCATGATCGACCATGAGTAGAAGGGACAGCAGTACATGATCAGCCATGAGTAGAAAGGACAGCAGTACATCATCAGCCATGAGTAGAAAGAACAGCAGTACATGATTAGCCATTAGTATGAGGGGCAGCAGGACACGATCAACCATGAGTCGAAGGGACAGCAGTACATGATCAGCCAGGAGTAGAAAGGACAGCAGTACATGATCAGCCATGAGTAGAGAGGACAGCAGTACATGATCAACCATGAGTATGAGGGGCAGCAGTGCATGATCGACCATGAGTAGAAGGGACAGCAGTGCATGATCGACCATGAGTACGAGGGGCAGCAGTGCATGATCAGCCATGAGTAGAAAGGACAGCAGTACATGATCAGCCATGAGTAAGAAAGGACAGCAGTACATGATCAGCCATGAGTAGAAAGGACAGCAGTGCATGATCAACCATGAGTAAAAGGGGCAGCAGTACATGACCAACCATGAGTAGAAAGGACAGCAGAACGTGATCAGCCATGAGTAGAAAGGACAGCAGTACATGATCAGCCATGAGTAGAAAGGACAGCAGTACATGATTAGCCCTGAGTAGAAGGGACAGCAGTACATGACCAGCCTTGAGTAGAAAGGATAGCAGTACATGATCAGCCATGAGTAGAAAGGACAGCAGTACATGATCAACCATGAGTAGAAGGGGCAGCAGTACATGATCAGCCATGAGTAGAAAGGACAGCAGTACATGATCAGCCATGAGTAGAAAGGACAGCAGTACATGATCAGCCATGAGTAGAAGGGACAGCAGTGCATGATCAACCATGAGTAGAAGGGGCAGCAGTACATGATCAACCATGAGAAGAAAGGACAGCAGAACATGATCAGCCATGAGTAGAAAGGACAGCAGTACATGATCAACCATGAGTAGAAAGGACAGCAGTACATGATCAGCCATGAGTATGAGCGGCAGCACTGCATGATCAACCATGAGTATGAGGGGCAGCAGTGCATGATCAGCCATGAGTAGAAAGGACAGCAGAACATGATCAGCCATGAGTGGAAAGGATAGCAGAACATGATCAACCATGAGTAGAAAGGACAGCAGTACATGATCAGCCATGAGTATGAGAGGCAGCAGTGCATGATCAACCATGAGTATGAGGGGCAGCAGTGCATGATCAGCCAAGAGTAGAAAGGACAACAGTACATGATCAGCCATGAGTATGAGCGGCAGCACTGCATGATCAACCATGAGTATGAGGGGCAGCAGTGCATGATCAGCCATGAGTAGAAAGGACAGCAGAACATGATCAGCCATGAGTGGAAAGGATAGCAGAACATGATCAACCATGAGTAGAAAGGACAGCAGTACATGATCAGCCATGAGTATGAGAGGCAGCAGTGCATGATCAACCATGAGTATGAGGGGCAGCAGTGCATGATCAGCCAAGAGTAGAAAGGACAGCAGTACATGATCAACCATGAGTAGAAAGGACAGCAGTACATGATCAGCCATGAGTGTGAGGGGCAGCAGTGCATGATCAGCCATGAGTATGAGGGGCAGCAGTGCATGATCAACCATGAGTATGAGGGGCAGCAGTGCATGATCAGCCATGAGTAGAAAGGACAGCAGAACATGACCAACCATGAGTAGGAGGGGCAGCAGTACATGATCAACCATGAGTAGAAAGGACAGCAGTACATGATCAGCCATGAGTATGAGGGGCAGCAGTGCATGATCAACCATGAGTATGAGGGGCAGCAGTGCATGATCAGCCATGAGTAGAAAGGACAGCAGTACATGATCAACCATGAGTATGAGGGGCAGCAGTGCATGATCGACCATGAGTAGAAGGGACAGCAGTGCATGATCAACCATAAGTATGAGGGGCAGCAGTGCATGATCAGCCATGAGTAGAAAGGACAGCAGTACATGATCAACCATAAGTAGAAAGGACAGGAGTACATGATCAGCCATGAGTAGAAAGGACAGCAGTACATGATCAGCCACGAGTAGAAAGGACAGCATTGCATGATCAACCATGAGTAGAAGGGGCAGCAGTACATGATCAACCATGAGTAGAAAGGACAGCAGAACATGATCAGCCATGAGTAGAAAGGACAGCAGTACATGATCAACCATGTGTAGAAAGGACAGCAGTACATGATCAGCCATGAGAATGAGGGAGAGCAGTGCATTATCAACCATGAGTATGAGGGGCGGCAGTGCATGATCAGCGATGAGTAGAAAGGACAGCAGAACATGATCAGCCATTAGTAGAAAGGACAGCAGTACATGATCAACCATGAGTAGAAAGGACAGCAGTACATGATCAGCCATGAGTATGAGAGGCAGCAGTGCATGATCAACCATGAGTATGAGGGGCAGCAGTGCATGATCAGCCATGAGTAGAAAGGACAGTAGAACATGATCAGCCATGAGTAGAAAGGACAGCAGTACATGATCAACCATGAGTAGAAAGGACAGCAGTACATGATCAGCCATAAGTATGAGGGGCAGCAGTGCATGATCAGCCATGAGTATGAGGGGCAGCAGTGCATGATCAGCCATGAGTATGAGGGGCAGCAGTGCATGATCAGCCATGAGTAGAAAGGACAGCAGAACATGATCAACCATGAGTAGGAGGGGCAGCAGTACATGATCAACCACGAGTAGAAAGGACAGCAGTACATGATCAGCCATGAGTATGAGGGGCAGCAGTGCATGATCAACCATGAGTATGAGGGGCAGCAGTGCATGATCAACCATGAGTATGAGGGGCAGCAGTGCATGATCAGACATGAGTAGAAAGGAAAGCAGTACGTGATCAACTATGAGTATGAGGGGCAGCAGTGCATGATCAGCCATGAGTAGAAAGGACAGCAGTACATGATCAACCCTGAGTATGAGGGCAGCAGTGCATGATTGACCATGAGTAGAAGGGACAGCAGTACATGATCCACCATGAGTATGAGGGGCAGCAGTGCATGATCAGCCATGAGTAGAAATGACAGCAGTACATGATCAGCCATGAGTAGAAAGGACAGCAGTACATGATCAACCATGAGTAGAAGGGGCAGCAGTACATGATCAACCATGAGTAGAAAGGACAGCAGAACATGATCAGCCATGAGTAGAAAGGACAGCAGTACATGATCAGCCATGAGTATGAGGGGCGGCAGTGCATGATCAGCCATGAGTAGAAAGGATTGCAGAACATGATCAGCCATGAGCAGAAAGGACAGCAGTACATGATCAACCATGAGTAGAAAGGACAGCAGTACATGATCAGCCATGAGTATGAGAGGCAGCAGTGCATGATCAACCATGAGTATGAGGGGCAGCAGTGCATGATCAGCCATGAGTAGAAAGGACAGCAGAACATGATCAGCCATGAGTAGAAAGGACAGCAGTACATGATCAACCATGAGTAGAAAGGACAGCAGTACATGATCAGCCATGAGTATGAGGGGCAGCAATGCATGATCAGCCATGAGTATGAGGGGCAGCAGTGCATGATCAGCCATGAGTATGAGGGGCAGCAGTGCATGATCAGCCATGAGTAGAAAGGACAGCAGAACATGATCAACCATGAGTAGGAGGGGCAACCGTACATGATCAACAATGAGTAGAAAGGACAGCAGTACATGATCAGCCATGAGTATGAGGGGCAGCAGTGCATGATCAACCATGAGTATGAGGGGCAGCAGTGCATGATCAGACATGAGTAGAAAGGACAGCAGTACGTGATCAACCATGAGTATGAGGGGCAGCAGTGCATGATCAGCCATGAGTAGAAAGGACAGCAGTACATGATCAACCATGAGTATGAGGGGCAGCAGTGCATGATCGACCATGAGTAGAAGGGACAGCAGTACATGATCAACCATGAGTAGAAAGGACAGCAGTACATGATTAGCCATGAGTATGAGGGGCAGCAGGACACGATCAACCATGAGTAGAAGGGACAGCAGTACACGATCAGCCATGAGTAGAAAGGACAGCAGTACATGATCAGCCATGAGTAAAAAGGACAGCAGTACATGATCAACCATGAGTAGGAGGGGCAGCAGTACATGATCAACCATGAGTAGAAAGGACAGCAGTACATGATCAACCATGAGTAGGAGGGGCAGCAGTACATGATCAACCATGAGTAGAAAGAACAGCCATACATGGTCAGCCATGAGTATGAGGGGCAGCAGTGCTTGATCAATCATGAGTATGAGGGGCGGCAGTGCATGATCAGCCATGAGAAGAAAGGACAGCAGTACATGATCAACCATAAGTAGAAAGGACAGCAGAACATGATCAGCCATGAGTAGAAAGGACAGCAGTACATGATCAACCATGAGTAGGAGGGGCAGCAGTACATGATCAACCATAAGTAGAAAGGACAGCAGTGCATGATCAGCCATGAGTTTGAGGGGCAGCAGTGCATGATCGACCATGAGTAGAAGGGACAGCAGTACATGATCAGCCATGAGTAGAAAGGACAGCAGTACATCATCAGCCATGAGTAGAAAGAACAGCAGTACATGATTAGCCATTAGTATGAGGGGCAGCAGGACACGATCAACCATGAGTCGAAGGGACAGCAGTACATGATCAGCCAGGAGTAGAAAGGACAGCAGTACATGATCAGCCATGAGTAGAAAGGACAGCAGTACATGATCAACCATGAGTAGGAGGGGCAGCAGTACATGATCAACCATGAGTAGAAAGGACAGCAGTACATGGTCAGCCATGAGTATGAGGGGCAGCAGTGCTTGATCAATCATGAGTATGAGGGGCAGCAGTGCATGATCAGCCATGATTAGAAAGGACAGCAGTGCATGATCAACCATAAGTAGAAAGGACAGCAGTACATGATCAGCCATGAGTAGAAAGGACAGCAGTGCATGATCACCCATGAGTATGAGGGGCAGCAGTGCATGATCAGCCATGAGTAGAAGGGACAGCAGTACATGATCAGCCATGAGTAGAAAGGACAGCAGTACATCATCAGCCATGAGTAGAAAGGACAGCAGTACATGATTAGACATGAGTATGAGGGGCAGCAGGACACGATCAACCATGAGTATGAGGGGTAGCAGTGCATGATCGACCATGAGTAGAAGGGACAACAGTACATGATCAACCATGAGTAGAAGGGACAGCAGTATATGATCAGCCATGAGTAGAAAGGACAACAGTACATGATCAACCATGAGTAGGAGGGGCAGCAGTACATGATCAACCATGAGTAGAAAGAACAGCCATACATGGTCAGCCATGAGTATGAGGGGCAGCAGTGCTTGATCAATCATGAGTATGAGGGGCAGCAGTGCATGATCAGCCATGAGAAGAAAGGACAGCAGTACATGATCAACCATAAGTAGAAAGGACAGCAGAACATGATCAGCCATGAGTAGAAAGGACAGCAGTACATGATCAACCATGAGTAGGAGGGGCAGCAGTACATGATCAACCATAAGTAGAAAGGACAGCAGTGCATGATCAGCCATGAGTTTGAGGGGCAGCAGTGCATGATCGACCATGAGTAGAAGGGACAGCAGTACATGATCAGCCATGAGTAGAAAGGACAGCAGTACATCATCAGCCATGAGTAGAAAGAACAGCAGTACATGATTAGCCATTAGTATGAGGGGCAGCAGGACACGATCAACCATGAGTCGAAGGGACAGCAGTACATGATCAGCCAGGAGTAGAAAGGACAGCAGTACATGATCAGCCATGAGTAGAAAGGACAGCAGTACATGATCAACCATGAGTAGGAGGGGCAGCAGTACATGATCAACCATGAGTAGAAAGGACAGCAGTACATGGTCAGCCATGAGTATGAGGGGCAGCAGTGCTTGATCAATCATGAGTATGAGGGGCAGCAGTGCATGATCAGCCATGATTAGAAAGGACAGCAGTGCATGATCAACCATAAGTAGAAAGGACAGCAGTACATGATCAGCCATGAGTAGAAAGGACAGCAGTGCATGATCACCCATGAGTATGAGGGGCAGCAGTGCATGATCAGCCATGAGTAGAAAGGACAGCAGTACATGATCAGCCATGAGTAGAAAGGACAGCAGTACATCATCAGCCATGAGTAGAAAGGACAGCAGTACATGATTAGACATGAGTATGAGGGGCAGCAGGACACGATCAACCATGAGTATGAGGGGTAGCAGTGCATGATCGACCATGAGTAGAAGGGACAACAGTACATGATCAACCATGAGTAGAAGGGACAGCAGTATATGATCAGCCATGAGTAGAAAGGACAACAGTACATGATCAGCAAAAAGTTGGAGGGGCAGCAGTACATGATCAACCATGAGTAGAAACTACAGCAGTACATGATCAACCATGAGTAGAAAGGATCAACCATGAGTAGAAAGGGCAGCAGTACATGATCAACCATGAAAAGCAGTGTTTGGAAGGGGCAGCAGTGCATGAGCAGCAGTGTGCAGAAGGAGTAGTAGTGATAGAGCACCTGTGTGTGGAAGGGGCAGCAGTGCATAAGCTAAAGTGTGCGGAAGGACCAGCAATACATGAGCAGCAGTGTGTGGAAGGGGCAGCAGTGCATGAGCAGCAGTGTCCAGGATGGGCAGCAGTGCATGAGCAGCAGAGTGTGGAAGGGGTAGAAGTGCATGAGCAACAGTGTGTAGAAAGGCAGCAGTGCATAAGCAGCAGTGTGTCGAAGGGACAGCAGAGCATGAACAGCCAGGAGTAGAAATGGCAGCAGTACACGATCAACCATGCGTGGAAGGGGAAGCAGTGCATAAGCAGCAGTGTGCAGAAGGGGCAGCCGTGTGTGGAAAGGCAACAGTGCATGAACTGCAGTGTGCACGAGGGGCAACAGTTCATGGGCTGCAGTGTGTGGAAGGTGCAGCAGTTCATGATCAGGTATATAAGGGGCAGAGGTGCAAGGTGTGGGGGGTGGGTTTAAGAAAAAATGTCAGTGGGGGGGGCTATTCTTCCAGCAATAGTCAGGCTGGAGATCCAGGGGCTCTAAGAAGGGGTGAAAAACAACAAAGCTCATTGGCAAGCAAATTGTCTTTTAAAGACCTGTGAAGTACTCGAGTGCGGTGTGTGTGCCCGAGAAGCTGTTTCTTTCAGCCCGGGCTGCCACACGACGTGGGGGGCGGGAGGGGGGGGGGGGGGGGGGTTGGAGCTGAAGACCTTTGAGCCCATTGGGCGGTGCGTGCTTGATAAGGGGCACCCGTGTGAGGGAGCACCTGTCTGTGGCAGGGGCAGCTGCGCACGGTCAGTCGTGTGTAAACGGTGCAGCCGGGAGCATAAGGACAACAGAGGCCCTTGTAACGGAATCTATAGGGTAACCGAGGCCTGTATAGCAGTGCACCGAACACCAGTAGCCTGCGCTGTATTTATGACGCAGCAAGGGCTCTCCAGAAGCTGTCAGGGGCGGGTGAGGGGAGTATGGAGCAGCGGGGCCCGGGTAGCTGTCTGGTGTGTTCGTTCCTGGCTCTGAGATCCCCCGACACGCCCTGCCCCCGCACATCCATGTCACACATCTGGTTCTGCTGAGGGGCAGCGCTGCAAGTGGGTCGATGCTGCTGGGATGCGCGGGATTCAGGAATGCTGGCCGCATTCCATCCAAGCAGTTAATTATTTGTGGATCTATGAATGATGGCGCGTAAATGAAGCGCCTGCTGAACCTCCAGCTGCGGGGCCGGGCAGGAAGACTCCCCGAGCATCAGCAGGAGCCGTGCGCAGAGCAATGCTGCCCTCTGGTGGCCGAGGTTCAGTACTGCACTGCACTCCGCCAGAGCCTGCTGTGACAGGAGGCTACTACGTCAATGTAATACGAGTTTAGAGAGACCAAGGCGTTGACCAGCCGTTATTATATGTTATTTTATTGTCTTTCCTACCACATATTCTGCCATTGCTAAGGCCGCGAACCACTGCTACAATCCGGTATGTTTCTACCTGATTCCAAGATTATTTTAGCTAACCAAGGTCGAAGTGCCCTATAGGTAGCGGTGGATGATGAAGCAAAATTAACAGGGAGAGAGCCGAGCCGAGGGCCTGGCTCGAATCTTGTAGGCGGTGCACGAGCCGAGCTCCGAAAATGGTTGCTATGTAAATCATATAGCAAACATCACGTAAAATATGATGAAAGTCTATTGAAAATTCAAAAAAGTGTATTTCTCTAAAATATGGAAGCCTTGACATTAATACGTGTCATTAACTCTACTAATAAATGTAAAAAAAATGTAAATCGATACTTGTATAGCGCACTACTCACCCGCAAGGGTCTCAAGGCGCTTGTACGAATACCGCTGTGGAACCCATCCTGGCTTTCCCTGTGAGGTGTCCACTCCTGGGCACCACCAAGGTGGAGGCCAGGCATCCTTAGCGTTGTGGGGGCCGTTGTGGAGATTAAGCAAGCTATTGCCCAGAGTTGCAGAGTGACTCCATGATTGGAATAGGCACCGAGGCGAGAATGATCAGGTCCATGGAATTTTGAGCCCAAGACCCGCCGAGGCTGAATTGAACCCTGGTCCCGGGGTAGACCTCTGCATCAGGGTCTGCTACTCTAATCATTCAGCCACACTTCTCCACTAATAGGTACTTCTTAAAAGTGATAGTTTTTATGTCCCCCTAGAGAACTGAGAGGCAAGACGGTTGTCACGGGAACCCTGTCTGTGGCCCAGATCAATGTAGAGCAACATTGCAGCCTATTAAATCAGACACAATAGGTCTTTGTACAACTGGTATTCTGAACTCGCATATTTAAAAGTATTTGGATACGCGATGATGAAGAATAAGGATGTTTGATATCACACAGTTTAAAGGGGGAAGCTGCGATTCATCCCGCTTTTCTGGTTTCACTTTGTACAAACCAGCCACTGAATGGATATCTATTTGTCTTTCCTTTTTCATGTTAACACTTTGTTTTGAACTCTTTTTGTGCCTTTCTGCAGTTTTTTATATAGCGCGAACTCGACTCAAAGGTATTGGAGGCCTTTAAATGAGGACCAGTTACATTGCACAAGGACATATGTTTTCCAAACGAAGGGGGAGATTCAGTGATTTCCCGGAATCACAGAATGTTGAGGCTACTCCATGGCTCAAACCTGGCCAAACCCTGCAGTTACGCAGTTTTTTGTTTAGTGCGAACTGGACTCGACCCGAAGGTACTGGAGCACTTTACATGAGCACAAAGTTGAGCACAAAGTTACTTTACACAAGGACACATTCATTTTCGGTAGGCACGGGGCGATTAAGTGATTTTCCCAGAATCACAGGATGTTGTTGAGCTGACGGCGAGACTCAGACTCAGTTCCCCAGGTCCAAAGTTGGCAGCTCTGGCCATTATTGAATAAAAACAATTGAATAAAAACAATAATGAGCGGAGCACTCCAAGAATTTTGTGAGTTTACTGACTGTGTACTCATCATCATCATCATCATCAATTCTTTATTTCGATTCATTTAGAACCATAAAAGATACATATAAAATCACTTTCTAATAATTCAAATCAATTTATAAAAGATATGTGTAATATACATCGCAATAAGGGCTTTTAGGATGAATTTATAAAGTGCAACCATGCCCCTACTACTGCCAATAAAACTATATGATATGTAATAAATATCTAGAATACAGGCATTTATATTCATAAAAACATTTTGTTCTAATCCAGAGACACTTGTCTATTTGTTGTGCTTCCTCGCGGGGTCCCTTTATCACTTCATGGTGCCACAAATTCCATCAATACAGGTCTTGTTTCGTAATACTCATATACCACAATTCTGTCATAAATGTACATGTTTCAACTTCCCAAGGCACTGTGTACTCAATATAATCACTGAGTGCGTGCAGAACAGGTGAAGGGAACTGCCTGTGTCCCTACGACATGTTACAAAATCAATATCTTTCAAACTTTTGGAAGGACCTGTGTGCACTGCAAGAGGTGTTTAACAACATCTGAAACTTGTTTTGAATTTGATATACATCATTTACCACCACATTTGTCAATGATAATAATAATAATAATAATAATAAATGAATTTGTTAAGCGCACAGCTACCCCAAACGGGGTGTCCCGGCACTATAGCAATACAATCAATCAACAATTTATTCAATGTTTTTCACAACGAACATTGATCTATTTAACCCGTTCTATGCTCATGACGGAGCCGCTCCGTCATGAGCCTCGGTTGAGCTGTGCTCATGACGGAGCGGTTCCGTCATGGCCCGCTCGGCGCGCCTGCGTGGCGCGAATTTTCGCGCCTGCGAAGCGCGTTCCATTGAGCGGGCGTGTTCGTGACGGAACCGCTCCGTCACGAGCACAGCTCAACCGCGGCTCGTGACGGAGCGGCTCCGTCACTAGCATGCGAGCGCCGCTCGACTCCCCCGCCCCCTTAGCGCTGCGGCTGAATTCCCGCCACAGCGAAGGGGTTAATGCATTCATACATGTATATTTCTCACAACATCAAAACACATATAATGAAATGATCAATACAACGTAAAAACTTTTTCACAACATATTTCTTAAAAAACATCATTGATATATGCTTCTATGAGGTCCACAAAGGAAAAGCCTTGATGCCCTATGCATTTCGGGTCCCTTTGTCCCTTCCTCAGGGGCCACTATGTACAAACAAAAAATATACTGTTAGTTCCAGTCAATATAAGTTTCAGGAATTTAATATAATCATTGCCAAAACTTACTAGATGGTGGAACAACTTTCTCATTCAACAACATCACACTGTGCTTATGCAGGGATCAACATGCTTAAATGACATTGTAGTACCCTCTTCACCAAGATGAGGAACAACTTTAAAAACCAATGCGCACCGTAATCAATGAAACAGTGAAAATAACAATGCCCGTAAAACAAAAATACTCATGGATAAAAAAGTGGACCGAAGTTCCTACAATAGTGACAACAACAAATTATTAACGCTGCCCACACAGCAAACAAAAATGTGGTCAAAATGAAATACGCTCTTGGAAATGAAAACAGATACGTACTAAATGCTGTTTGGTGAGAGACAATAGTGACCACTTCAAAAAAGAAGGTAATGCTGATAATGTATGACCTCCTGCGGACAGGTAAATAAACGCGTATTTAAATAGACACCCATAGATGTATGTCCCTAATCTGCTACTTGATAATTAGATGTACATTGCATATCTTTGCCCGCATCCGACAACCTCTATCAACTTCAACACGCTCGACTCTGCTGCTTGAAACTTTCAAGATCGCAGCGTACCACAAGCTAAATAGCATGTGCTTGTTAGCGTCTAGATAACACGTTAATGAAAATAGGACTCAATGAATCTACAGAGCAAAACCAAAGGGGATGATGGACGGAGTGTTGAACAATGCAAGCACTCACCCACAGTCAACTGATCTGGGTTTAATCCATCATCATTCTTTAGCTCACTCCGCCACCCCAGTTCAGACATGGTGAAGGACTGGGTTTTGTAAGACCCAGCGGTGCCAGGGCACAACACCTGAAACCTTCGTGGGTAACCTGCTCCGGCGTACAAGTCACAGAGACACGGGACACTTCCTTCGGCGTCAAAGATTCAAGGTTTATTTGCTGCAGGGAACACAGAGATCACGGCAAGTACACAGCGTGCAACTTGGGGAGACTGCTTCAAATTGGTTCTGTAGATCGCTCCTTTTATACAGTTTTTACCCATAAGACAACATTGAACACAAAAGTTTACAACCCGGTTCCCACAATTATCCCCCAGAGGGGTCGCTTTGGTCACTTTGAAACACATGAGGTCCGAAACATAAGTGCGGAAACATTTGGCGGTTCCCAACTGTAAAAACCATCTTCCCACCATTAGCAAATTCCGATCAGCAGTAAAACAAATCGAAATTGGAACAAGGACAGGTGTAGAGGAAGACGGAGACAGTGGGGAGATCGGAAAGGGTGTAAAAGGGGAGGTAACGGGAAACACGAGATGCAGGCATCAAAGGGACGTGCCTAATGAGATGCACGGCTGAGACAATAAGCCCGTGCGGCAAGATGAGCCTCAAGCGGCGTCATCTGCCTTACAGTAGCATCCCCCTCGTCATAAAGACACTTACAAAGAACATGTGTCTTCCGCAAATATCTTGGGAGTCCCAGGGTCGCGAAGCGGACAACGTCCGTTCGCTGGCTACTTGAGGGCAAGAGACAAAATGGATGCCGTATCTAAGATGGAACCCGTGGGTACAGATGCCAAAAACCCACATAACAAACGAACGGTTTAAGCTAGCACAGCGAAACTGCGCACACTTACTAAACTCGTCATTTGCGGTTCATAGATACCAGACTCGACCGTATTCGTACGAGTCAGATGCATCACTTACAATTGTCACGGAACCTCAGACGCTCCTTTTGCCCTCATGTAGGCAAGCACTAGTCGGAATCATATTCGATATTCATCAGACCATCGAGATGTTGCTGTAGCATAGCTCTGTCCAGCTGAGTCCCCTTGGTAACAGATGGTTGTCTTATACACGTTGTAGCACAAAGACCACATAAGGCAGGACCACACTGCACACAAAGGCAACACGTGAACAGGAACACTACCACAACTCCGATGATCATCAGAATTTTCCAACCCCAAGTCGACATCAGGCCCCAAAACCATCCTAGCAGCGTCCAATCCCCTACATCCACGTGTATGGATTCGGAGATCTTATGCAACCTCGAGATGGCTTGATAGACAGTTGGAGCATTATCTGGAATGAAAATGCAGCAGCTCGAATGGATCACCTTACATACCCCACCGCGATCTGCTAAGATGACATCTAAAACCATACGGTTTTGTAACGTCATAAGTCTCTCCGCCTGAAGTTCTGTGGTGATATTACCAAGGGCACTGGCAGTAATATTAGCTGTCGATTCTACCACTCGAGTCAACTGTCTCAGGTTCCTACTATTAACCATAGGTCCCCAAAACGGGAGGAAACCCTTGAAAAAGTCTCCTGCCTCTTGACCGGCAGTATCCTCTTCGCTAATTACGCCTCGCACAACTCTAGTCTTGTGATAATCGGCATCTACAGTGAACGTCGGAGGCAACAGATTTGCAATGAAGCATGAGCCCATGAAGTCAGCGGGCAACCATGCATATGCACGATCATAACAGATAAAGTATGTACCCTTGGCAGCCAGAAACACGGGGGACGAGGACATCGGCAGAATGTAATTTTCAGTGCAAGCACTTGCTCCAAGTCGGGCTTGCGATCTTCGACCACGACCCATAAGACAGAAATTACCAGTGTGGGGTACGACCCATATTGGAGGCGAGCTTTTAAGCTGTTTTTCACTAGTGAACACACTATATTCGCCTCTACTTAGGACTCTATAGGCTTGTACCTCTTCTTCAGGGATAAGCGAAGGATCATAGATATCGCTATCTAAATCCTCTATGGCTATCGACAAAGGCTTCTGATACGAGGTAGGACCAGAGTAGGGGGAACGTGGTTCTCGAATGGGGTGGAAACCCAGTGCGCTTCGAAACATTGTTTGGAATGCTCGAGCTGACCCTTGGGAACTATACGGTAACACCAGATATGGAATTCCCTTATCCGTAGTATGTGGCATCAACCCACACACCCAACAATTAGTAGTGTTAACCACTAACTGATGCTGATGGAGGAGCTGAATAAAGGAATTGTTGCGGAATTCTACACGTCTAGCCTGCTCGTGTTCCGGTAACATGTGAAAGGAATGGGGAGAAGCAGTAGAGGTGAGATTAGGGTAAGGGGTAGGAGTAGGTGTAGCAGGTAAGAAGTAAGACATCGTATAGTACACCCCACCCGCCAATAATGCAGAAGCAGTCAAAAATAACACAAACAATTGGAATATAAAACATTTGGTACGACTGAGTTGCTGCAGCTTGAGTCGGTGCGCCTTAGCTCCCTCCAAATCATTCAGCTTCGAGAATGCCATTCCCTACGACCGTCCGCAACGTTTCTTGACGCACTTCGTTCTGTGTAGCAATAGTCAATCCCTAGGAGTTCCTAGGAACCGACGGCCTTTAACCTAGCGTCAAGACCTACTATCCAGAAGGAAGTACGCGCGCGGCCCTACGGCCTTCAATACACAATATGTATATACAAACACAAAGTCTCTCGGCTGTGGAAGTAAAAAGATACAGGGAGGAAGCTCGATATATATATATAAAATCACAGTGATACGAATGTTCAAAACTGATCACGGAAACGGGGATAATGCAGTTGTTAATTCAGCAAAACAAAATTTTTATTTGTCCTTAGTGCGAGATCGCAAAGAATATCGGTGTTTCCCGGGACGTGTCTGCTCGTCGAACAAAGGATCCGTTGAATTTAATTTAATTTAAAAAGTATTTATTGAGCGCAACGTTCACCATGCGGTTTCTTGGCGCTATGGAGGCAAACTTTAGCAGTGACACAAACAAGACTAGAGATGACAGGGAGGGGAAGGAATTACACTGGGAAAGCTTGGGTAAAAAGAAAAGTCTTGAGCTCTTTTCGGAAGACAGGGTAGTGAGTAGCCGAACGTAAATGGTCAGGAAGGGAGTTCCAAAAGGAGGGTGCCAAAACAGAGAAATTGGATCCACCCCATTTCTTACGTCTGTATCTGGGGACTTGTAGGAGTGATTGGGTAGATGACCGCAACTCGCGAACAGGGGTGTATTCTTTGAGTAAAGAAGAAATGAAGGCCGGAGCAGTCCCTTGGCGTGCCTGGAAAACCATGCAGCCAGTTTTAAATAAGGTTCGCTCCTTTATAGGCAGCCAGTGCAGTGCCTTCAGCAGGGGGGTGGAATGATGGAAACGAGAAAGTCCGTGGATCAATCTGGCCGCCTGGTTTTGAACCAGCTGGAGCTTCTGGAGACTGTAAGCCGGGATGCCGTTGTAGAGGGCATTGGCGTAGTCCAGCCGGGAAACAACCAGGGCGGACATGATTAACCTGAGGGCAGAAGGAGAAAAGAAACGGGAGACAGAGCGAATGGTGCGGAGAACAAGAAAGCAAGAAGATACAACAGAACTGATTTGTGAGTGGAGGTTGAGATGGTTATTGAGTTTGATACCCAGGGTTTTAACTGAGGAAGAGGGTGTGGGAGGGGGTCCCAAAGAGGAGGGCCAGAAGAGGGAGTTCCAGGGACTGGATGAACCACCTGTAAGGACCAACTCTGTTTTATCAGGATTCAACTTCAGATGATTGTGGTTCATCCAGTCCCTGATAAAAATCATGATAGACTGAAAGTTAGAGATAGAATGAGGAGAAGAGGAAAGGTTGAAGATAAGCTGGAGGTCATCTGCGTAGTTAAACACAGTGACCTCCAGCTGTTGAAGGGCAAAAATCAAAGGATAGATATAGAGATTGAATAGGAGGGGAGAAAGGGAAGAGCCCTGAGGGACACCACAAGTGAGTTGGAGTTGAGTGGCCGAGAAATCCCCCAGCCGAACCGCCTGGGTACGGTCCCTCAGGAAGGACGCTAACCACACCAGGGCTGGGCCCTCGACCCCCGCCGCTCCGACACGGGACAGTAGGATGGTATGGTCAACCGTGTCGAAGGCGGCGGAGAGGTCGAGGAGCACCAAGGCCTGGTTGTTGTCATGGTCCATGCCCTCCCTGAGATGGTTCAGGACCGACACCACGACGGACTCGGTGGAGTGCCTAGGCCGAAAGCCCGCCTGGCTGGACGCAAGGCCACCATTTGCTTCCACATGGGCACTGAGGACTGATGTAACGTGTCGCTCTAGTACCTTGCCCAGATAGGTCCTGCTGATCAGTCGATTGTTCTGGTCTTGAGTCTTTTGCTGACAATTGTTCAACAGTGTCTTTCTGCTGCGCTGAGGATTCTCCAACAGGCTGCGCGTCGCTGAAAGGTACAAACGCCGGCAATGTTTCTGTTTCTGTTGACGCAATGCCTTTCCTTACCCACGGGTCTGCCGGTAAAGGAATGGGGACTCGTTTAGTGTGGGTGGCGTGCACCCAATTTTTACGCCCCTCAAGACGAACGGCAGTCCTCGTGGCCAGGAGCACTTGGTAAGGTCCGGTGAACCTCGGGTCCAGATTATTCTTGCGTGAAAAGTTGCGTGTCACCACCCAGTCTCCAGGCTGGAGCTGGTGGCCTGGACCCTCCGTCTGCGTCGGCAATGCGTCGTAAACCTGTTGGTGAATTAACCTCAGTTTAGCAGTCAAGTCATGTAAATAGTCAATCAACATTGGATACTCAAGATCAGAAAACATTCCTGGCCTAGGAACCCCCCACACATTCGCAGGACGGCCGAACACTATTTCGTAGGGACTAAGCCCTATTCGGGAGTGTACAGTCGCCCTAGTTGACAGTAATGCTAAGGGCAAAGCGTCAGGCCACGAAAGACCAGTCGTAGCCTGAATCTTCGCTAGCTTTAGTTTAAGGGTGCCGTTGTACCCTTCAACCAATCCAGCTGACTGGGGATGATTGGCGCTGTGGAATTTTTGATTTATTCCAAGGCCCTTACACACACTCTTCATCACACTTCCAACAAACTCACTTCCGTTATCTGACCACACGACTCTAGGCATTCCATACCGAGGAAAATATTCCTTCAGTAAGATTTTCGCAGTAGACAAAGCAGTATTGTCTTTGAGAGGATAGGCCTCGATCCATCGGGAGAATGCGCAAACCACAACCAAAACGTATTTCAGATTATTGCATCGCTCCATATGGATGAAGTCCAACTGAATCACCTCAAAGGGATACGAAGGAGGAGCAAAACTGCCAGGAGGAGTTGGGGTTCCTTTGCCAGGATTGTACATCATACACACCATACAATTCTTCACCAATCGTTCAGCACATTTCGTAATTCCATCATTCTTCCACACAGGCGACAACAATTTACAAATGCCTTTCACGCTAATATGTGCTAACCCATGTGCCATTGTCACAACGGCCAGTACATACGCGTCAGGCAACAACCATCTTTTCTGATCTGACAAATCAATCCAACAACCACTAGCATCCAACTTTCCCGTACTTTCTTTCCACTTCGCCTTTTCAGTCTCGGTGGCCTCATTCTGAATTTCTTTCACACTTTCAATGGTGTCTTCACACATACTCGATTCAGTAGGCCACCTAACCGAACTCGTCACATACATCCGAGTACTAAGGTTCCGGGCAGTCTCCTTAGCAATCTCATCTGCAAACGCGTTACCACGACCAACATCATCCGTCACCTTACGATGCGCACTACATTTAACAATCGCAACTTGCGTAGGCAAAGTCAATGCATCCAAAAGATCATTCACAAGCTGGCCATGCTGAATCTTCGTACCGTGCGACGTCAAGAAACCTCTCTCTCGCCACAATCGTCCAAAACTATGCGCTACACCAAAAGCGTATTGGCTGTCGGTGTACACATTCACACGTTTACCTTTTGCTAACACACATGCTCTAGTGAGAGCAATCAATTCCGCAGCTTGGGCAGAATTCTGATTCAATCTTGCAGTCTCAACAACAGTATTCAATGTTACAACAGCATAAGCAGTAGTCACATCGCCATTCGGCAACTTAAAACATGACCCATCCACATACAGAGTGCCATCCGGATCTTCCAATGGGGTGTTTTTAAGGTCCACTCGACCTTTTGTTTCCTCTTCAGTCCTCAAGTAGCAGTCGTGTTCTGCTACTTCATCTGACTCTGCACTAATTGGTAACAAAGTTGCCGGATTTAAGACATTACAACGTTTTATCTGAATATGGCTTGCCAATAACGTCAACTCGTACCCAGACAACCTCGCACTCGTCAAGTGCTGAGTTTTCGTACGATTTAAAAGAGTATCGACTGCATGCGGAACCATTACCGTAAGCATATTATCCATGACCAATCCTGCTGATTGTCGGATGGAGACCGCAGCTGCCGCTGTTGCTCGTAAACAACTCGGCAATGCTCTAGCTACTGGGTCCAAAGTCGAGGAAAAATATGCACATGGACGCTGCTTACCACCAAAAGGTTGCGTTAAGACACTCAAAGCACAACCTTCCTTCTCGTGAACATATAGCGTAAACGGCTTGCTATAGTCAGGAGTACCTAACACAGGAGCCGAACACAATGAATCACGTAGTTCAGAAAAACTTTTCTGACATTCTTCCGTCCATGGTAAAGGAGTTGGAACATCCTTGCACGTAAGAGCCACCAATGGTTTCGCTAGCAATGAAAAATTAGGAATCCATTGCCTGCAGTACGACGTGATACCTAGAAAGGCACGCACATCTCTTTGGGTTTTTGGCACAGCCATTCGCGCAATCGCTGCAATTCTCTCTGGGGTCAATCTCCTTCCCTCCTTTGACAATAAGTGACCTAGATAGGTTACTTCTTGACAACAATATTGGAGTTTAGAAGGGGACACCTTATGATTTAGTTCACAGAGATGTTGCAGTAATGATACCGTAGCTATTTTACAAATGTCCTGAGTATCGGCAGCCACCAATAAGTCATCAACATATTGGATCAAAGCCGCACCAACCGGCAACCGAAACGCATCCAGTTGACCCTTCAAGGCTTGACTGTAAATCGATGGACTTTCACAGTAGCCCTGAGGAGCGCGTTTGAACCGGAAGCTTCGTCCACCGAGAGAGAAACCGAAAAGGTCCCTGCTCTCTTCAGCAATCGGGATACTGAAAAACGCATTTTTCAAATCAATCACCGAAAACCATGACGCAGTAGCTGGAATCAGAGTCAGGAGCGCCGTGATGTCAGGCACAACAGGGAATTGAGGAACCACAATTTTATTCACCTCCCGTAAATCGATAACAAAACGATAAACAGGCGGTTTTGTAGGATCTGTGCGTTTAAGAATAGGCAGTACAGGGCTATTGCACACGTTTCCCCGAGTCTCTTCAATAACATCTTTCTCAATTAGATCATAAATGATCGCCAACAGCGCTCGTTCACCATCAAGGGAGATACGATACTGGGGAATACGTGGCAATCGCACATTAGATTTCAACTGAACAACATAAGGGGAAATATCAAGTAGGCCCACGTCATTTGGACCCGTCGCCCACAAAGACGCAGGAAGAGAACTCAATTCCGGTGGAAGCTTATCAAGAGACAAGTACATAGGAGAGACAACCCTCTCTCCTAACGTAAGCTTTACACCCGCAGGAGAACAATACAAAGTTGCGTACAAACGTTTAAGCAAATCCAGGCCCAAAAGATTTTCGCCACAACCCGTGGTTAAAATCAACGGAGCTTCTAGCTCACGTGGCCCAATTTGAAGGGGCAAAGGGCGCGAGACTGGATTGCTAACGGGGGCGCCAGAGAATCCAACGGAAACATTTGTTAAGCCAGACAAAGGTGCGCCAGGGAGTTTCGAATGCATGATAGAACTTTTCGCTGCACCAGTGTCCAACAGAAAAGGCTCAACGACGCCCGATGTAGCAACTGCGACGTAAGGCCCTCTCTGATCAACCGGAACTGATACCACTCCCTCTCCTTGTCTTTGGCTGTCCTAGTAATTACTGTCGTCAGTTCCCTGATCGACGTAATAATCGTCTACATTGTACTGCGCAGATCGTCCTTGCGATGATCCACGTTGATCAAAACAGTTATTAGAATTAGATGAGTTCTCTGAGCGATCATTCTGAGCACCACGACCTCTACCACGTGATGCCTGCTGTGAACCACCACGACCTCCTTTAGACAAATTACCACTATTACGTTCGTTTAAAACAGGGCAGTTAAATTTAATGTGTCCCTCCTGTCTACAATAAGCACATTGATTGTACCCTAACGATGATCTTTGGGAGGAGGAATCATTACGCGGCTGTGACCGATTCGATTGCGACTGCGATCGATTCTGTTGTGGTGCATTCTGATTTGAACGTGGAGGATATGCTTGTTGCAACAACACTTTAGTTTTCAACTCTTTCGTCTTTTTGTCAGCACGGTCATTCTCTTCTTTCTCTCTATTCTCATAATATTGTGCCGTAGCCAATATCTGAGCTGAGGTGGAAACGGCCCATGCACTCTCCGAATTCTTCAATTTATTGCTCAAATCGGGCAATAAATTTGAAACAAGTTTATCCACAAACAACCTTTGGCCACCCTCAGTACCCATATCCTGACCACTATGGTCGATGAATGCTTCCTCAAACCTCGTAAAGAAGTCGGAAACACTCTCATCTTTCTTCTGCTTACAGGCTGATAATTTGTCCCAATTTACCCTCATAGCCGGCATAAGAGTCTTCATTAACGTTATTATTCTTTGAGGAAGGGCAGCAATCAACTGCTCAGGTTTAGCTCCACCAGTTTGTAAAGCATCTGCCGCCAAGATGGCCGCCCAATCACCACCTAATTCATTTGCGTGATCTTGCTGGCGAATCTTAGCCCATACCGGTTGCGGTACGACATTGCCAAACAACATGTCGATATCGGCAAGATTCATAATCGTAGCATCTACAAGCTGCGATAATTCTTTGTAATACCCTGCAGGATTTTTGCGAGGGTCAGGCAATGATTGCTTCACCTGTAACACTTCCGATCTTTTCCACGGGAGATGTATCCATACTCTCTGAAAATACGGCGGGACAATAGGAACAGCAGTAGCATCACCTGGCATCCACACTGGTGGAACTTCCCGCATGGGGTATTGGCCAGACTCGTCTGGTTGCTTTTCAATATCCTCAACGAACAATGCATGAGGTATCGGAGCGGGGCGAAAAGATAGCAACCGCTCGATAGCACGTCGGACATTGGTATCTACTATCAGTCCAGTTGCGAACTGAAGCCGAAGCTCAGACAGGGCGGTCAGCACCTCGTCAGGCGCATCGGCCGCTATCTGATCATAAAGGAACTTACACATTTCATCAAACACGTATCTCTGGGTTGGTATATTGAATTGACAAAACGTTTCGAGGACAACACGTGGTGGATTTCTCTGTGGATTTACCATCCAACCCATCGCCATATTATATAGCGCAACGCGTTCTCTGTTTCCAGGAAGCTGACTTCGTCTCTGGGGACCATCGGAACCAGCGGACCCATGAACAGGTCCGAGCGAATGAAAGAAGCTAGCCGCAAGAGGAGAATTGCGACTACGGGTAGAGGGAGAAGAATAAGACACAGGGCTAACAAGAGAAGGAGTAGAAACAGTAGCGACAGCAGGGGTTAACAAAACAGGAGCAGTAGCGGGAGCAGGAGTATGAGGAAGCGGAGGAGCAGTAGGAATAGAAACAGACAAAGGAGCAGGAACAGTCGGAAGAACGGGTGCAGGTTGAGGAACAGGTGGAGGAGGAATAGGTGGAAGAACAGGTACGGCAGGGACCACAGGAGCTGCGGTACCCTGTACGTACGGAGGTGGCGACTTCATAAGATAAGACATTAAAGGATCCTCAACTACCTCTTCCTTCTTGTCCGACTCCGTAGGCAAAGCAGGATAACATTTATCTATGGTCATACGCTGTAGTCTCTCAAACACTTCCTTATCCTTATCCTCCTTATCACGCTGGAACTGCTCAGCTTTCTTCACTATGGTAGCAACATTATCTCGCTGACTACGTTTATTCTGTCTGATTTCTTTCTGTCGGGCTTCTTTGCGCCACAATCGAAAGGCATCAAACATGGCCGGCCTTGATTTACGTTCGAACAACTTCATTTCTAGATTATCTAAGATTGACGCCTCGAAGCTACCGTGAGGTGGCCAACGAAGGTCGCCGTCCTTCTTTGTATATTTAATCTAATAATCGTTAAAGGTAATTGGGCCCAGCCCATGTTTGCTATATAGATCATAAGTAGGAGTTCCAACCGGAGGTATCGGACACGAGTCCTCCAGTCGGGAATCCGCACCACATGGTCTGAAACAACTAAACAAAGCACTGCGACCAGGCATCTTGCACACTAGCCGAGTTTCACAAACTTCAAGGGTTACGGGATTTACCAAGTCCCAGCAAAGAACAAAACCCTCGGTCTTTGGCGGCTGCAGTCGTCAAACAACACAACAAAGTACGCTAGCAAAGTGTCACCGACAAAAACACTCACACAGCGTGTACAACAAAAACACTCGCTAAAGTGTCAACAACCAAGAGCTATGGGAGCGACCCACAAATACTTAACTCAAAAATCGATGGCGTCACCAGGAAGGCCCGTCAATCGTCTCGCTATACCAAGGTCTACGCCAGGCGCCAAAACAGGTCTACAGTCAGGGCAGCAGTCCGTCGCAGCCGTCCGGAGGCGGGAATCTTCGCGGGAAAAGTCTTCGGGCCACTTATTTCGACAACAGGATCGATGAAGCGGAGTGCACCTTCCCTCGGAGATTTCACACGAAGTTCCTCACGATCGTCGGGCTTGGACCGGTACCACTGATGCAGCCCCACGTTGGGCGCCAACTGAAGGACTGGGTTTTGTAAGACCCAGCGGTGCCAGGGCACAACACCTGAAACCTTCGTGGGTAACCTGCTCCGGCGTACAAGTCACAGAGACACGGGACACTTCCTTCGGCGTCAAAGATTCAAGGTTTATTTGCTGCAGGGAACACAGAGATCACGGCAAGTACACAGCGTGCAACTTGGGGAGACTGCTTCAAATTGGTTCTGTAGATCGCTCCTTTTATACAGTTTTTACCCATAAGACAACATTGAACACAAAAGTTTACAACCCGGTTCCCACAATTATCCCCCAGAGGGGTCGCTTTGGTCACTTTGAAACACATGAGGTCCGAAACATAAGTGCGGAAACATTTGGCGGTTCCCAACTGTAAAAACCATCTTCCCACCATTAGCAAATTCCGATCAGCAGTAAAACAAATCGAAATTGGAACAAGGACAGGTGTAGAGGAAGACGGAGACAGTGGGGAGATCGGAAAGGGTGTAAAAGGGGAGGTAACGGGAAACACGAGATGCAGGCATCAAAGGGACGTGCCTAATGAGATGCACGGCTGAGACAATAAGCCCGTGCGGCAAGATGAGCCTCAAGCGGCGTCATCTGCCTTACAGTAGCATCCCCCTCGTCATAAAGACACTTACAAAGAACATGTGTCTTCCGCAAATATCTTGGGAGTCCCAGGGTCGCGAAGCGGACAACGTCCGTTCGCTGGCTACTTGAGGGCAAGAGACAAAATGGATGCCGTATCTAAGATGGAACCCGTGGGTACAGATGCCAAAAACCCACATAACAAACGAACGGTTTAAGCTAGCACAGCGAAACTGCGCACACTTACTAAACTCGTCATTTGCGGTTCATAGATACCAGACTCGACCGTATTCGTACGAGTCAGATGCATCACTTACAATTGTCACGGAACCTCAATGGCCATATGCAAATCAGTCTGACCCTGTGCCTCATGGGAACAGTCCACCCGAACTGCCAAGCCATGTCTACCCTGGACCAGAAACAAGCATCCTGGGACCGATTTCTGGCTAATCAGCAGTCATCAGCCAGGCTAGCTTGAATCCAGTGGCAACGTGAGCAAGGGACCCACATCTGGGCATACCCTGCCAACTTAGGGCGAACAAAGAAAAACCAAAGGGGATTATGGATGGAGTGTTGAACAATGCAAGCACTCACCCGCAGTCAACTGATCTGGGTTTAATCCATCATCATTCTATAGCAAACTCCGCCACACTAGTTCAGACATGGCCATATGCAAATCAGTCAATTTGCTCAATGAATCTATCGGCGGCCACCTTTACAAAGGTAATGCTCCTGAAAAAACTGCAATATGTATGGATACCTGACGTAAAAAAAAAAAGCAAAACCTACTTCTCTAATGCTTCGCAATCTCGGTACAAAACATGGTAAAGAACTCATTGTATATCCACAACGGTCCAGCAGATATCCATGATATATTCGGTAGCAGTAACTTGCATAACCAGTGATCAATGCGTCTTGTAACAGTTACACATCCTCATGCAACCCGACCCCTGCTGGAAAAAATGAGCTGTATGATCTAAACCATCTTGATTATTACATCCCTAATAACATTAGAGATAACAATATGCTAATTGTTACATGTCACAAAAAACAGTAACTTTTTATTGTATTACAGTCACATCACAGATTGGCTAATCCTGATACAAACAATGGTTACAACATATCTATCGCTAACTTTAGTGTTGCTAATTCTCTATGTGTTTGAAATATGTGATGTAATGTAATGTGTACTGCACCTACTAGCTAGGGAAACAACATTTGTTTATAGAAAGCAACTCTTTTCCAGTTTGTCATTCAAACCGAACGGAATCAAGGTATTGGATTTTTTAATCCAAAAAGTTTCCCTTTAGAGTAACATTTTATTAGGATCTGATGCAGGTTTTGGTGTCCCAGTTTCAAGAATCAAAAATCGTATTTGTGCAATATTATGGCGTTCGGTTATCCAGTGGGCTGCTAAACCTGAATTCAAGTTCTTGTTGCGTATGGTACTTTTATGCTCTGATATCCGTATTTTCAATTTTCTCTCTGTTTTCCCTATGTATGATAGGCCACTTGGGCATTTGATACAATCAATGACATTCAAAGAGTTGCAATCGCCTGAATGCTTTAGGATCACAGTTTCGCCCATCCTTGGGTGTGTGATGTTTTTGCTGCTTATCACATTGTTGCAGTGGACACAATTTTTGCACTGCCTCATGCCTTTCCAATTCTTTTGTGTGATGTCATCTTTGCCGGCCAGTAATTCCTTAACCACATCGCTGCGTGCAGGATTTCCCTCCTGTGCTGGGCCATTATGTTAGTGGGTGTGGTCATGACGAGCTCAGCTCGTCATGAGCACACGAGCACTGTGCTGCATGACGAGCTGAGCTCGTCATGAGCATGGAAGGGGCTAATGTTTCTGGTCCGAGTGTGAGCAAATATAGGTCGTTCATTGAATAAGTTTCTGAACTCTGGCTCCGTTTGTAGTAATCTCCAATGTTTTAGCATGATTTTTTAAATTAGTCTAGTCTGTATGGAATATTAAGACACAAAGGCCACTTGTTTTTCCGGTTGAGTTGTTTCTTCAACAACTTCTGACGTTCTTTCACTGCGATCCGTTCTTCTACTTTCATCACAACTGATCCCGGATAGCCTCTATCTAAATATCTCGCCCTGCTTTTTGCGATGGCATTAGCACATCCTTTGTTGTTAGATGATATTCTTTTAGCTCTCATCATCTGCGAGCAAGGTAAATTCTTTAATAATGATGGAGGATGGAAACTTTGAAAATGCAATGCATTATTTCGATCTGAGGGTTTTGTAAAAACGCTAATCAGAATTTCAGTCTTGCTTTTTTCCATCTTGACATCCAGAAATGAAATGCTGTTCTTGCTAATTGGTAGGGTAAATTTGATTCTCTCATTAATGGTGTTTAATCTAGTTATATTCTCCTCAAGAGCGTGCTCAGTGTGATTCCAAATTAAAAAAATGTCATCAATGTAATGATAGTAGCAAACCAAATGTTTGTTCCAATCTTCATCGAGGAAAATATGTTTTGATTAAAACTTACATGAAGATGTTCGCATAAACCGGGGCTCCCACAAACCCCATAGATGTTCCACTTATTTGAAGAAAAAACTAATTTGACCATTTAAAGTAGCTGTGCTGTAGACAAAATTGTAATATTTCGAATAGAAAACTTTGTTCACTTTCAATGCAGTTTGATTTACTAGGGCTCATTCCATTGCTTCCATGCCTTCAGACGAAAGGAACGGATGTATATAACGATGTCACGTCAATGGTACATAAAATCCAATCATCCAAGTTTTCCTTGGGTAAATTAATTGTGGTGTCTTGTATGTATGATTGCCAGCCCTGTTCAATTGGTTGTAAAAAATGATTGACATATTTTCACAATGGCTTTATGTATTTTTGGTAACATATATAATTTGGGACGGCGAGGAAATGGTGTAATCAAAAAGGCCTTCGTTTTTATGCTTATCCAATTCATATCAATTGCTTTGTCCAAGATCTTAAGCAAGGTATCCATGATTACATCAGTCGGATCCTGATTGAGTTTAATGTATACTGATTCATAGGATACAAGATCACAAACTTGTTTGTTGTAGTATGACTTGTTCATGATCACTAACGCGCCACCTTTATCAGCTTTTTGAAACATGGAACTCAAATTAATAGCCACATTTTTTAATGTTTGTTGATCTGATCTGGACACCTTTGTGGTTTTAAGAGCTTTGAAATTGATGTTCTATAAATCCTTTTTAACTAAAATTTCAAAACTATCCAACATTTTATGTGATGAAGGAGGCACAAAGGACCTTTTAAGCCATACTTGGTCCTAGGTAGAGGGTGGCAGGCAGAAGTCACATGAAAAGTCGTCTCTTTCTTCGATCGAGGTCCTGAAAGGACCTCAAACAGAGCCAGGCTTCGGGCTTGAACCTGGGCCAAGCTTTCAGTGGCTCGCCCTTCTTTACCTATAGGGCAAACAGAGAGTGCCTGGCAGGCAGTGTGGCAGAACAGTGTGGGTGCCAGTCTTTTGGCTGTTTGCGGGCTGGTTTAATGGTTTGTTGGGCCAGTGTTACTGTTGATTTCCCTGATATTAAAACAAAGATTGCCTCCAGCAAGCTCAAATCCAGAAGTTTCCCATATCTTGCAAAACACTTACATAGCATGTCTTTACATTTTCAAACCCGCCACAATTTACAAACATAGTTCTCTTTGTCCGCCATGTAATCCTCTAATGGGGCCACTTTTATTTTGGTGCCCGGGCATATTTTCTGTCCCAGTCTGACCCTGCCAGGGTCCTATTTCACTTGTGACACATAATACTTTGTGACCACGGTCTCATTAGTAGGTCACATCTTAGTCATTGTTAAAGTTTATGGCCAGACACCTTTGAGCATTGCTTCCGCATTTTCTAGAATAGTAGAAAAAACAATTGCCTCTGGAAAAGAGACGCCTTTCTGTAGCGTATTGAGACCCGATTCACCAAGAAAAGTAAAACTTTTTTACCAGTATTAGTACTACAAACAGATGCAGGTTTACTACTTATGGGAATTCACAAACTTGTCCAGTAGTTTGCTTGTGAAGCTGTGTAAGACTCACTAACGAAAACAGTAATAACAGTTAAATCATTAAAAACTATATAACTAATAATTGAAAGTAAAATGTAATTGCAGATTAATTTAAAATATGTATTACTTACCTAGAAATAATATAATAAAATGTTACAGTACATTTTCACAAAGTAAATCTTTCTAAAATATTTAAATAATTAAAATACATTATTTTATTTTATGAATATATTTTGAATGAAATGTAAAAATAACTCGCCCACACTAGCACATTAATATTTAACTAATATTTATAAAAGTTAGTTAAAATCCCTTCGTACAATTAATTTAAGATGTTTATGAAGATGTTTATTAAAGTATAAAGTATAAAAAATTAATGTAATTATATTTTTTTAAAGGTAATTATTCATTTTAAAAATATGAATTCTGTTTTAATGCCTCCTTCAAAATGGGGTTATTCTTTGGCACAAAACCCTGTCTACTATTATTAATACATTGGGGTTTGCGTCGAAAAACATGGAACGCCCCCTTGACACAGAGGGAAGCAAGGCAGCACTACGCTCTGCTTTGCGTTACTTTCAATGGAACATTCCAGAGCGAAAAAATGTTTACACTTGAAAGTAAACTAACAAAAACATTTTGTGCAGGTTTGCGTGACTTTTGTGACACAAACCCAGTGCAAAATGGGCTGGCATCTGCTGGAGTGGAATTTTTTGAGTCAGTGTGGAATAATGTTGCTCTTATAGAGTAGATTTACATCTTTCAAACACCCCTACTAGGGTCCCTGAGCCAAATGTACATACATCCGTTCACTAATCAGGACGTACCAATTGCCGACTTACTGCTTTAGGAATGACTGTCAATTTGCAATGCGACCTATTAACAAATAGTTTGCATTGCAAATTATGCATTCAAACGGGGCCACTGAACAACCTACCTAACGAATATTAATTATGCTGGTCACAATTTGCAATCCCCTCTAGTATCAGGGAAGGGGAACATCCATTACGACGCGGTGTTTACACCGCACTACCATTAAAACGCTGGTTTTACAACGCAAGTCGTTACCACGACTTGCGCTGGAGGGCGCTCTAGCTAAGGAATAGTAGATTTACTATTCCAACACCTTCCCTACTGTACGTAGGCTGGTGTTGGAATAGTAAATCTTACTATTCCTAAGTCCAGCACCCAACAGCACAAGTCGTGGTAACGACTTGCGTTGTAAAACCAGCATTGTAATGGTAGTGCGGTGTAAACACCGTGTTGTATTGACATACAACCATCAGGGAACGCAGAGATGGAGGCCTGCAAGGGACAGGAGACCTCCATCCCTGAATTTGTATTCCCAAAGGGCAAGTACTTTTGAAAGCAGCACCTGTCCTTTAAAGGAGCAGGTTCTGCATTTTGTTGTTAAATCCCATTTTAGAAGACTTCTGCGGTAGCAGACAGTCATCCCCTGGACCACAGGGCCGGCAGCAACGATAAGACAGCACGGCGGCCTGGCCGTGACGCGCCTTAGAATGATGCAGAAGATGGAGTGATTTGCTACCTGCAAATTCTGGTGCAAATTCAGGCTCATGAAGAGCTCTCCAGTTAATCTTCAGTTCAGACTGAGACTAAATATCAAATTCAGAAACCTGAAGCACATTAGACTCCACTAGGAAGACAGAGAGTTACGTTTTAAACCATAAAGGTTTATTAAAGGATTAGCAAAGTAACAAATTCAAATCCTCAAATTAGTTATAAATCAGTACATGAATGCATTAGTCAATATATAGTTCAAAGCAATTCAATGTCATAAAAGCAAAGACAAACTATTATAAAGTTGTCTCATAAGGAAAGTCAGGTAAGATCATTTCTCCCATAGAGAATGCACCAACTCTGCTAAATTGGGGGAAAGGATCTGCTGGTAAGTCAGGAAAGAGTATTTCTCATTGAGAGTCGGTCAAAAAAGTTTCAAAAGAATCTTCCGAGTTGTCGTCTACATTGCATTAGCTTCAATCAAGCAGTTTGAACATTTGATGCACATACACATAATTCCCGTACCAATGAGGTTAAAGCGCGTACGGATAATATAAACTTGATCTTTTCTCAAGCTACTAGAGAGTGAGGCTACTCTAAACATCCTTCAAACTTACAGTTATCTGCAACATAAGGGGATACATTGGACCAGCTGTACTCTGCAGGAGCATCGCAACGACTCGTTAATACATTCTACAAGAATTGCGCAAAAGAAAACGTTTCAAATGAGAACGCAAATTCAAGGGCACTTCGAGACAATATACGTGGAGTCGGCTTCGTTTGGAATATAACGACCTGTTAGGATAACAAGACAGACACCAAGAATTTGTTATCTTTAAAATACAGGCCGCTCGAGCTGTGGTTATTCTGAACGTGAAAATACACACTCGGTACATTTGTGTGTTACATGTAAATCAGGGCTCGAGTTGGGGGTACACGCGGGTACACGGCGTCCCTTCATTCTTTTCACAGGGTGAACGCCGTACCCCCTGCCAAGAAGTTGGACCCCACAGAAATATGCTGAACTTGTCCTGGTGTCATTTTCAGACACCGGGACACGTTCAGCAGCGCCTGCACGTTGCCTGCTTTCCATTGCCAGGAGTAACGTGCAGGCAGGAAGGAGGCTTTTTTTCACCTCCAGCCAGGCCGAAGTTAACCCCTTAGCTGCGGCGGCTATTCTGCCGCAGTGCTATGGGGGAGGGGGGGGGGCCGCGCGGCGCTCCCGTACTCGTGACGGAACCGCTCCGTCACGAGCCTCGGGTGGGCTGTGCTTGTGACGGAACGGTTCCGTCACGGCCATGCCCGCCTAATACAATGCTCAGCGTAGGCGCAGAATTCGCGCCGCGCAAGCACGGCGAGCGGGCCGTGACGGAACCGTTCCGTCACCAGCACAGCCCACCGAGTCTCGTGACGAAACGGTTCCTTCACCAGCATGCAAGGGGTTAAGGGGCCATCCGGCCTCTTTTTGTTTGTATATGCTGCCTGGGTGCCGCCTGGAACCTTACATTTAAATGTAAATGCCACAGAGGGAAACAAAGGCACACAGCTTTCCTTCTCTTCACAGGTACTTAAGGCATGCTTTTGCCTTTGTTCTTGCCCTGTATATAAATGCAGACACTGTAAGACTGTCAGATGGGTTAGTCTGCCCCAGTATTTACACAAATAATTTAAATAGCACTATTTCATTTCTTTTATAGCGCTACATCGTGACGTCATGAGGTCATTTGCATATTGTCTTTCTTGGTCAGTCCCGCCACTTCTTTTTATAGGACTTGTGCCCTGGTGTTAATGCTGATATGAATATAAAACTTTAAAAGACAAAGTTACCAAAGGTGTGACAAAATGTAGAAAAAGTTTTGGGGAAATTCTCAACTCTTTTTTGTCCAGAGGTGAACTTGTGTGAGGAAACGGTGGCATTGCACTTGCAGTTCCAATAGATGTTGGTTCACAGAATCAAGATTTGCAGATTGTGACACTGGAATAACAGGATGGGAACATATATATTCAAAGAGGAGGGCTGGTGGTCGCTGCAGGGAATATTTGGTACACCCGCAATGTCAGAACTTTGTTATGATTCGCAAAAATTGCAAATGCATGGTCTCATCTTAGAAGCACACACTAAGTTACTCTACCGACTAGCTGGAGTATCGGCGCATTTCGGATGCAAATATGTCCCATACATTTCCTGATTTTTAGGAGGTGTAGGGGAAGGGGTTTATTTGTACAGCTCACAATTTGTGTACATTTCGAAGAGACTCTATGGAATGTTCTGAACTTTTGTTTAAGAGAGGGTTCTTAATTGGTTAAAATGAGCTCAGACATAATGCTACTTTATTTCAGAGCTTCATTTTAGCCGGTGGGTTCCGGTGCTCAGCACTGGCACTTAATTATCAACACCGGCGATTGTGACAGTCTGCCACTAGGTGGCGCTGTCTTGCTAATTTAGAGATGACCACAAAAACAGGAAATAATTACTTCAATATACATTAAAATGCCTATTATCTGCCACCCAAGCCATTCTTACAGCTTTGGAGGCCCGAAAGAGTCTAAATTATCACACTTGTAGAAGTGTGATGGTTAGTAGTTGTGTTGTTACTATCACAGACAGCGTGGGAGGGGCCATGGGTGAAGTAAGATGCAGAGGGGACCTGGCAATTTTTTTTTTTTACAAATTAGGCACTGCTTCATTTCAATCATTCTGTTTACTTAAGCAAAAGGAAGTTAAAACTGACAGCACAGGTTTGAACCAACCTTTAGCAATAACATTTTAAGGACACTGTCTGAGCGCGTCCCTTGACTTCAGTCACACCTGTAAGCACAGCAGCTGCAACAACAGCCAGAGGTTTATTCAGAGCTACCCGGAAACGGAAACCTGCAACTGAAAATCCATTGCATTCCCAAAGGGGATGACTGACAGCAAAAAGTACAACTTTCACGAAGCAAGTAGATGAGTGCCAACCTCATCCATGCTGCAAACATGGCACAGTTTCCTGCATAAGAGGGTGTGGCATAACAGCCAGAGCTGCCAACTTTAGGAATATTTGGCCAGGTCCAAGTCTCAGTGGTGGCTCAAAATCCTGTGATTCTGGGCAAATTAATTAATCTCCTAGCGCTGAAAAAACAAGCTATTGGCTTTACCAGTGTGCTGTAGTCATGTTGTACACCAGCGTGGCTGCTTTTCAGCTAAACATTTGTGGGATACAGCAGAGTGGCTGTTGGACATGGTATCCTTAGAGTTGTCTTCCCCGAATCGTTTTGCTTTTTACCTACACGTTTTGCTGTATCTTTTTGTTGGCTTTAGGATTTTGAGCACTTTACCACTGCTGACCAGTGCTAAAGGGTATGTGCTTCTTCCTTAAATGTGTGCAAATCGTGTATACATGACATACAAATTTAGTGTACTTATAAGTCCCTTGTAAAGTAGTGTACCATATACCCAGTGCCTGTAAGTTAAATGCTACTAATGGGCAGCAGCTCTGATTGTGCCACCCACACAAGTTGCCTTTCAAACCCTAATCCATGGGGGAGCAGTGTGCGACTCCATGGATTACTGTTTATTAAGGCTCCCTTGAGCCGGTTGAGCTGGCGAGCTCGGGATCACGCACCTGCGCGCCGTGGAGAGGTACCAGACCTGGGAACACTTTTGGCGGCCTACACAGCAACCCCATACGTACGCCTATTCCCTGCTGATGAAGGGTAACGACCCAGAAACACGTGTCCAGGGATGGCCAGCACAACGGTGAACACCCTCAGGACTTTACAAGAAGCGCACACGCTGAATCGAACCGCATTGACCATAATGCTTAGCGGCGAACCCGCTGGTGGGTGGAGCAGTGTGCGACCCCATGGATTACTGTTTATTAAGGCTCCCTTGAGCCGGTTGAGCTGACGAGCTCGGGATCACGCACCTGTGCGCTGTGGAGAGGTACCAGACCTAAGAACACTTTTGGCAGCCTACACAGCAACCCCATACGCACGCCTATTCCCTGCTGATGAAGGGTAACGACCCAGAAACAGGTGTCCAGGGATGGCCAGGACAACGGTGAACACACTCAGGACTTTACAAGAAGCACACACGCTGAATTGAACCGCATTGACCATAATGCTTGGGGGCGAACCCGCTGGTGGGTGGAGCAGTGTGCGACCCCATGGGTTACTGTTTATTAAGGCTCCCTTGAGCCGGTTGAGCTGGCGAGCTGGGATCACGCACCTGCGCGCCGTGGAGAGGTACCAGACCTGGGAACACTTTTGGCGGCCTACACAGCAACCCCATACGTACGCCTATTCCCTGCTGATGAAGGGTAACGACCCAGAAACACGTGTCCAGGGATGGCCAGCACAACGGTGAACACCCTCAGGACTTTACAAGAAGCGCACACGCTGAATCGAACTGCATTGACCATAATGCTTAGCGGCGAACCAGCTGGTGGGTGGAGCAGTGTGCGACCCCATGGATTACTGTTTATTAAGGCTCCCTTGAGCCGGTTGAGCTGACGAGCTCGGGATCACGCACCTGTGCGCTGTGGAGAGGTACCAGACCTAAGAACACTTTTGGCAGCCTACACAGCAACCCCATACGCACGCCTATTCCCTGCTGATGAAGGGTAACGACCCAGAAACAGGTGTCCAGGGATGGCCAGGACAACGGTGAACACACTCAGGACTTTACAAGAAGCACACACGCTGAATTGAACCGCATTGACCATAATGCTTGGGGGCGAACCCGCTGGTGGGTGGAGCAGTGTGCGACCCCATGGATTACTGTTTATTAAGGCTCCCTTGAGCAGGTTGAGCTGACGAGCTCGGGATCACGCACCTGCGCGCCATGGAGAGGTACCAGACCTGAGAACACTTTTGGCAGCCTACACAGCAACCCCATACGTACGCATATTCCCTGCTGATGAAGAGTAACTACCCAGAAACACATGTCCAGGGATGGCCAGCACAACGGTGAACACACTCATGACATTACAAGAAGCGCACACGCTGAATCGAACCGCATTGACCGTAATGCTTAGGGGCGAAAGTGCTGGTGGGTGGAGCAGTGTGCGACCCCATGGATTACTGTTTATTAAGGCTCCCTTGAGCCGGTTGAGCTGACGAGCTCGGGATCATGCACCTGCGTACCGTGGAGAGGTACCAGACCTGAGAACACTTTTGGCAGCCTACACAGCAACCCCACACGTACGCCTATTCCCTGCTGATGAAGGGTAACGACCCAGAAACACGTGTCCATGGATGGCCAGCACAACTGTGAACACACTCAGGACTTTACACGAAGCACACACGCTGAATCGAACCGCATTGACCATAATGCTTAGGAGCGAACCCGCTGGTGGGTGGAGCAGTGTGCGACCCCATGGATTACTGTTTATTAAGGCTCCCTTGAGCCGGCTGAGCTGACGAGCTCGGGATCACGCACCTGCGCGCCGTGGAGAGGTACCAGACGTGAGAACACTTTTGGCAGCCTACACAGCAACCCCATAAGTACACCTATTCCCTGCTGATGAAGGGTAACGACCCAGAAACACGTGTCCAGGGATTGCCAGCACAACGGTGAACACACTCGGGACTTTACAAGAAGCGCACACGCTGAATCGAACCGCATTGACCATAATGCTTAGGGGCAAACCCGCTGGTGGGTGGAGCAGTGTGCGACCCCATGGATTACTGTTTATTAAGGCTCCCTTGAGCCGGTTGAGCTGACGAGCTCGGGATCACGTACCTGCTCGCCGTGGAGAGGTACGAGACCTGAAAACACTTTTGGCAGCCTACACAGCAACCCCATACATACGCCTATTCCCTGCTGATGAAGGGTAACAACCCAGAAACACGTGTCCCGGGATGGCCAGCACAACGGTGAACACACTCGGGACTTTACAAGAAGCGCACACGCTGAATCGAACCACATTGACCATAATGCTTAGGGGCGAACCCGCTGGTGGGTGGAGCAGTGTGCGACCCCATGGGTTACTGTTTATTAAGGCTCCCTTGAGCAGGTTGAGCTGACGAGCTCAGAATCACGCACCTGCGCGCCATAGAGAGGTACCAGACCTGAGGACACTTTTGGCAGCCTACACAGCAACCCCATACGTATGCCTATTCCCTGCTGATGAAGGGTAACGACCCAGAAACACGTGTCCAGGGATGGCCAGCACAACGGTGAACACACTCGGGGCTTTACAAGAAGCGAACACACTGAATCGAACCGCATTGACCATAATGCTTAGGGGCGAACCCGCTGGTGGGTGGAGCAGTGTGCGACCCCATGCATTACTGTTTATTAAGGCTCCTTTGAGCCGGTTGAGCTGACGAGCTCGGGATCACGCACCTGCGCGCCGTGGAGAGGTACCAGACCTGGGAACACTTTTGGCAGCCTACACAGCAACCCCATACGTACGCCTATTCCCTGCTGATGAAGGGTAACGAACCAGAAACACGTGTCCAGGGATGGCCAGAACAACGGTGAACACACTCGGGACTTTACAAGAAGCGCACGCGCTGAATCAAACCGCATTGACCATAATGCTTAGGGGCGAACCCGCTGGTGGGTGGAGCAGTGTGCGACCCCATGCATTACTGTTTATTAAGGCTCCTTTGAGCCGGTTGAGCTGACGAGCTCGGGATCACGCACCTGCGCGCCGTGGAGAGGTACCAGACCTGGGAACACTTTTGGCAGCCTACACAGCAACCCCATACGTACGCCTATTCCCTGCTGATGAAGGGTAACGACCCAGAAACACGTGTCCAGGGATGGCCAGCACAACGGTGAACACACTCGGGACTTTACAAGAAGCGCACACGCTGAATCGAACCGCATTGACCATAATGCTTAGGGCCGAACCCGCTGGTGGGTGGAGCAGTATGCGACCCCATGGATTACTATAGCCTTTCAAACCTGTTTTAGGCCTGCTATCGCAGTCCCTGTGTGTGCAGTTTACTGCCACTTCAACTTTGCATTTAAAAGTATGTGTATGTATCAATAAGGACTAGCTAAGGTTAAGAGAAGTAGGAGACTCAGAGCAGTACGTCAAATAAGGAGAAACGTTGTTTTCCTTATAAAGCCCTCACCCACCGACCTAGTCGGTGGCATGCTTCATCATCGGGCCCACCGCAGTGGCACCGAATGTGCCCCGGGTGTGCTTTAACGCCAGGTGACTGCGAAGCTGGTATGTTGCTGAGTGTGCAGTGAGTTGGGTGAGAAGGGTGAAGTTTAAAAACTATACAGCTGGTCCCAGTACCCGAGGGTAAAATATTTTAATGAACTGCGCCTCTGTTAGCGGATAAAAGGCAAGTAGACTTTAATTGGAGTGCTAATTATGACCTCCAGCGTCTAGTGTGGTCTACATGTTTCAGCCAGTGCCTTATAGATTTTATACTGGCTTTCCTCAGGACCGTTTTAATATGTGCAGAATGTGCAGATTAAATAATAAAAATTAAATTATAGTGTTGCAGTTGCGTTATAACGGGCGCCGCGGAAGTACAAATAGGTCCAAGGAGGAACCAGACTGCAACACTCGGTCTCTTTCTCTGCCAGGCGACCCATGAAGCTTTTTACAAGACAAAACTGATCAAGCATGAGGGAATCCCCCTCTAACAGTTATAGCGCCTTAGTGTGCGCTTCACTTAGTCTAAAGATAACACAACCACTATAATTTAATTTTTATTATTTAATCTGCACGTTCTGCACATATTAAAACGGTCCTGAGGAAAGCCAGTATAAGCACCCTCATATGGACATACCCTTCCCACTTCGGGCATTGTGGCTATTGGTGAATTTAGGTGTCAAATTGGTACCAAAAAGGTGAAACCCTTACTGTAGTTCTGTGGTTCGTGGGTATGGTTCCGTGGTTCCGAACCCGTTCAATAAAGGTCGTCGGAAATAGACGATTTTGGTGTCCGCAGACCGCAAATCGTGAGTGTAGTGTGTACGAGTGTTTTCGCATAAATCGATCAATGAGAACACTACGTATTTAGAGATTTTGTTTTGAACCTTCGGGTTCCATTTTGTGTACGGCAGCCATTTTGTGTGGTTGCCCTCGCATAGGCCGAACTGGCTCCTTGCCCGAGGCTAACCTCGCTGAGCCAGTTCCTTGTTAAGCAGCTGGTCTGATAAAGATCAAAGAGAAGGACATGCCGAAGTTTATGGTACACTGCTCCTACCTTCTATCTCACTTCCAATCTGTTTCTGCCCCTTCCTTTACGACATAATCACTGATTTGGGTTGAGGGTTTTATGATGGGTTTGTCCGGCCTGAGCGAACAAGAATATTGGAATGTGCTTGGTCATTTCTGATGGGCTGGACAACGGAAAGTGGGATTGTCATCATACGCTACTTTCAAAATGTCACATTGCTATTGGTCAGTTTGTATGAACCCAATGCTAATTTGAAATGTTGCCCGAGGCTTGATTTTTGGCATAAAAGACCATGCTCCGCTCATTGAATTTGTGCAGTCTCTAGCGAACCACCCGTGTGTGCTTTGTAAACCTCTGTTCCTGGTTGCAGCCAATAAACTTTGGTCTTTGACGTCATCAAGAAGTGTCCCGTGTCTCTGTTTGCCAAGGCAGGGGAACTCGAAGGCATCGGGCGGTTTCCCTGACGCCGCTGGGTTCTAAAACCCGGTCCTTCAGTTGGCGCCCAACGTAGGGCGACTTCAGCGGTACAGGTCCAAGCCCGAAGATCGTGGAGAGCTTCGTGTGAAAATTCTGGAGGAAGGCCAACCACTTCATCGACCCCTGTATGTCGTCGTGGTCCGAAAGTCTTTGCTGCAAGGTTCCCCACCTTCCGACGGCTACGAAGGACTGCTGCACTGACTGTCACCCTGTCTTGGAGCCTTAGACGTTTGTAGAGCGAGACAATTGACAGGTCTTCTGGTGACGCCATCGACATTTCAGTTAAGTATGAGTGGAGAGTCTCCTAGTCCTTAGTTTGTTTTGGTATCCTTTAGTGGATCGCTTTGATTTGGTACCTGCAGGCCCCAAAGCCAAGGGACTCGTGTATTCGCGAGACTATCGTTTTGAGATTTCCCTTGTAGTTTGAAGCTAGACTAGTGAGCAAGATGCCTGGTCTTAGCAGACTTGGAAAGATATTTGGTGGTGGTTGTTCTAAGGATTCCCGGTTAGAAGATTCGTGTCCGGTTCCTCCAATTGGAACTCCTACATATCAATTGTACGTGAAACATGGTGTGGGCCCTATTAGTTATAATGAGATCTGGGTAAAGTATACGAGAAAAGACGGTGTCCTACAGTGGCCCCGTTACGGTAGTTTTGAAGCTGCGATTTTAGACAATCTCGAAGTGAAGCTGTTCAAGAAGAAAGCCCGTCCGGCAATGTTTGACTCCTTCCGCATATGGCACAAAGAAGCCAAACAGAAAGAAATTAAATTAGCGAAGAAGAATAAACGAGAACGAGGTATGTCAATAGTACAAGCTGCTATTGCGTATAGGGAAAATGAGGAAGAGCAAGAGAGCGAACAGATGCTTAGGGTGAAGAAGTTAGCGGTAGATAGATGCTACCCAGTTTTGCCGCCTAAAAAGCAGGAAGAAAAGACAGATCTTATGAAAGATCCTTTAATGTCGCATTTATTGAGTTTGCCACCCCCTTATGAACAGAGTGCTACGGCACCACCGCCACCAGTTGTGGCTGTGCAACATCCAGTTGTTGTGCCACCTGCGATTCCTCCACAGCCAGCTCCTCTTCTGTTGGCTACTGTTCCTTTGGCGCAGCCTCCTGAGGGGCCGCCAACTTTGCCTCCCCCTTTGTCTGCTACTCCTACACCTGTCCTTAATGCTCCTTCTGTCCCGACTTTGGATTCTTCTACTAGTGTTCCGTCTTCCCTTATTCTTTCATCTTCTCCTTCTACTAGACAGCGAATGACTGCTGCAGTTTCTGGTTTCTTTTCTCCTTTGTTGGGTCAATTGGGTATGTCTCCTATGCATGAGCGTAGACAATCACGTAGTCAATTGCCTGGTGTAGATGAGCATACAGTTTTAGATCATATGGCACGTAGATGGGTTACGTACACTTCTCAGTACGACATTGGAAGTGTTATGGATGCTTTTCGTTAATGGGAACCACCGACACAGCGGTACGTCTTTGAAAAGATGTGTGTCTTCCTCCATGAACAATGGGTTGACAAAGTGGGTAAAGCTCCTGAAGAATTGTATAGAGTGCGTTCCGAGTTTGCGAAAGGGACGATTGCGAGTCTTCTCGACATTGAGAAAGCAGTTGCGACGTTGTTGTCATTCCGTAATAACGCTCCTTCTGAGCGATTGTTTGAGCCTGATTCGTCGGTTAGGACAGCAGCGCGTCAATATTCGATGCGCGAGGTTCCTCCGGTTTGGAGACCTGATGATGCAAATGCTGTTCCACCTGTTGTTGCGCACTTTCAGCGAGTATGGGTACATGTTCCTTGGAAGCGTGCTGAAGTCCTAGCGGTTAAGCAGTCTTTACCCGATCCACCCGAAAATCCGGCTAGATATTATAAAGAGCTCACTCAAACTGCGGGTTCGTGCATCATGAATTTAGCGGACATAGACATGTTGTTTGGCAACATTGTTCCACAGCCTATCTGGAATGTGATTCGACATACTGATCATGATGAAGAATTGGGTGATACCTGGGTTAATATTGTTGCTGCGAATGATAGACAAGTTGGAGGTGCTAAGCCTGAAGATTTGATTGCTCAACTCCCTGGTAGAATTATTAATTTCATGAAGACTTTGATGCCCGAAGTGCGTGTTAATTGGGACAAGTTGTGTGCATGTAAGCAGAAGAAAGACAAGACTGTGTCTGACTTTTCCACGCGGTTTGAAGAAACTTTTGTAGATCATAGTGGTCAGGATATGGCTACAAAGGGTGGCCAGAGATTGTTCGTTGACAAATTCGTGCATAATTTGCTTCCCGAGTTGTGCACTAAGTTGAAGGATTCCGAGAGTGCTTGGTCCGTTTCCACGTCAGCGCAGATTTTAGCTACTGCTCAGTACTACGAAAATAGGCGCAAGGATGAGTTAGAGAAAGCGGATAATAAGACTAAGGAATTGAAGACTAAAGTTCTTCTACAACAAGCTTATCCACCCCGTACTAATAGTCAGCACGATTATCAGCAACCTCAGCAACATTCGAGAAACTCGCAAAGGAACGAGTCTTCTCAACAGCGTTTCCCGTATGGGCCTAATCAATGTGCGTATTGCAAAGAAGAGGGTCATTTCAAGAATAGTTGTCCGGTTTTGTTACAGCGTACGAATGGTGCTTCTGGTGTACGAGGTCGAGGTGCTCAACAAGCGCCTAGAGGTAGAGGTCGCGGACAGACCCTGCGTTCTTTGCATCCACAGAACTCGATGAATAGTTTTGATCGACAGCAAGGTTCGTCTGGTAGGACGACACAGTACTATATGGATGATTACTATGTTGAAGGTGACGAAGCGAATGGTAATGATTGTTAGGACAGCCATGGACAAAGAGAGAGAGTTGTTTCAGTTCCAGTAGATCAGAGTGGATCCTATGTTGAAATGATTGCATCAGGTGTGTCAGAACCGTTTCTGCTAGATACTGGTGCTACAAAGAGTTCTATTATGCACTCTAAACTCCCTGGCATACCTTTGTCTGGCTTTAACAATGTTTCTGTAGGTTTTTCTGGCGCCCCCGTTACAAATCCGATTTCTGCTCCATTGTCTCTTTCTGTTGGTCCTCGTAAGTTCGAAGCACCCCTTCTTTTGACTACGGGTTGTAATGAGAATCTGTTGGGATTGGATTTATTGAAGAGATTGTATGCAACACTGTATTGTTCTCCGTCAGGAGTACATCTTACTTTAGGTGAGAGAGTGATCTCTCCAATGTACATGTCGAAAGATAGTCTTCCACCGGAATTGTCTTCTTTACCAGATTAATTGTGGGCTACTGGTCCGAATGATGTAGGCCTACTGGAAATTCCCCCATATGTTGTGACACTGAAGGCGAATGCTAAGTTACCGCGCATTCCACAGTACCGTATCTCGAGTGATGGTGAGCGCGCACTTTTAGCGATTATTTATGATCTGATCGACAAGGGTGTCATTGAGGAAACGAGAGGTAATGTGTGCAATAGTCGTGTTTTGCCTGTTCTGAAAAGAACTGATTCTTCACAGCCTCCTGTATATAGGTTTGTCATCGATCTTCGCGAAGTGAACAAGATTGTTGTTCCACAGTTTCCTGTCGTGCCTGATATTACAGCTTTGTTGACTCTGATTCCGGCTACGGCCACATGGTTTTGGGTGATCGACTTGAAGAATGCTTTCTTCAGCATCCCGATTGCCATGGAGAGTAGGGACATCTTTGGATTCTCTTTAGGAGGACGAAGTTTCCGCTTTAAGCGCGCTGCTCAAGGCTATTGCGAGAGTCCATCGATCTATAGTCAAGCTTTAAAGACACAACTTGATCTGTTGGTTTTACCTGATGGTGCAGCCCTTATTCAATACGTTGATGATTTGCTAGATGCCGCTGATACTGAGGAGATTTGTAGGGAAGCCACTTTGTCGTCGTTACGCCACTTGTCTGATTTTCATCACAAAGTTTCTCTCTCCAAGTTGCAATATTGTCGACAAGAAGTAACCTACTTAGCTTACCTCTTATCGAAGGAGGGAAGGAAACTGACCACAGAGAGAATTCAAGCTATTGCGAAAATGAGTGTGCCTACGACACAGAGAGAAGTACGTGCGTTTTTGGGTATTACGTCGTACTGTAGACAGTGGATTCCTAATTTTTCTTTGTTAGCGAAGCCTTTGATAGCTCTTACTGTTAAGAATACTCCAAATCCTATTCCTTGGACTAATGAATGTCAAAAGAGCTTTTCTGAATTACGTAATGCGTTGTGTTCGGCTCCTGTGTTGGGTACTCCAGACTACAGTAAGCCTTTCACATTGTATGTCCACGAGAGAGAAGGATGTGCATTGTCAGTGTTGACTGAGCAGTTTGGTGATAAGCAACGCCCATGTGCTTATTTTTTGTCGACTTTAGATCCGGTAGCTAGAGCGTTGCCGAGTTGCTTGAGAGCTACGGCAGCAGCGGCTGTTTCAATTCGAGAGTCTGCTGGTTTGGTTATGGATAATACGCTAGTGGTCCTGGTTCCACATGCAGTGGATACCTTGTTGAACCGTACGAAGACACAGCATTTAACTAGTGCTCGGTTGTCGGGTTACGAGTTGACGTTGTTGGCGAGTCATGTGCACATTAAGCGATGCAACACGTTGAATCCTGCCACGTTGTTGCCAATTGCAGTTGATACAGATATTGAAGAACATGATTGTTTTCTGAGAACTGAAGAAGAAACAAAAGGGAGAGTAGACCTTAAAGATACTCCTCTTCCAGAGTGTGATGGTACTTTGTGGGTTGATGGTTCGTGCTTTAAGCTGCCGAATGGTGATACGACTGCGGCATATGCTGTTACGACTTTGCATACGATTGTTGAAGCTGCACGTATTCCACATAATTCAGCACAAGCAGCGGAGTTGATTGCATTAACGAGAGCATGTGTGTTGGCGAAAGGAAAATGAGTGAATGTGTATACTGACAGTCAATATGCATTTGGCGTGGCTCATAGCTTTGGACGTTTGTGGCGTGAACGTGGATTTTTGACTTCGCATGGAACGAAGATCCAGCATGGACAGTTGGTGAATGAACTTCTTGAATCTCTTACTTTGCCATTGCAAATAGCGATTGTGAAATGCAGTGCCCATAAGAAAGTTATGGATGATGTTGGTCGCAGAAATACGTTTGCGGATGAAGTTGCGAAAGAAACTGCGAGAAATATAATGAGCCGAATGTATGTTGCAGGTCCGGCGAGATGGGTTCCAGAGAAGAGTATGTGTGAAGATACGATTGAGAGTGTGAAATCCATTCAAGCTGAAGCTACTGAAAAAGAGTTGAATGAATGGAGAGAAAGTAAGGGTACACTGGATTCGAATGGTTGTTGGATTGATTTGTCTGAGCATCAGAGATGGTTGTTGCCTAACGCGTATGTGCTTCCAGTTGTTACAATGGCTCATGGGATGGCACATATCAGCGTGAAAGGGATTTGTAAGTTGTTGGCTCCGGTTTGGCAGAATGCGGGAATTCCAAAATGTGCAGAGAATTTGGTTAAGAACTGTATGGTGTGCTTGATGTATAATCCTGGTAAGGGAACTCCAACACCAGCTGGTCATTTTGCTCATCCTACCTATCCGTTTGAGGCTTTGCAGCTAGATTTTATCCACATGGAGAGATGCAACAACTTGAAATATGTTTTAGTGGTTGTTTGCTCTTTTTCTAGATGGGTAGAGGCTTATCCCCTTAAGGACAATACTGCCTTGTCCACAGCAAAAGTCCTGATAAAAGAGTTTTTCCCTAGGTTTGGAATGCCGAGAATTATCTGGAGTGATAATGGGAGTGAATTTGTGGGTCAAGTCATGAAGAGAGTGTGTGAGGGATTAGGAATAAGGCAGAAGTTCCACGCTGCAAATCATCCCCAATCAGCTGGTTTAGTCGAGTGCTATAACGGCACTCTTAAATTAAAATTGGCCAAAATCCAAGCGAGCACTGGTTTGCAATGGCCAGATGCTTTGCCTTTAGCGCTTTTGTCTACAAGAATGACTGTGCATTCGAGAATGGGTCTGAGTCCGTATGAAGTAGTCTTTGGCCGCCCAGCAAATATTTGGGGTGTGCCAAGACCAACCAGATTTAGTGAGATTGAGTACCCTGTGTTGCTTGACTACTTGCGCGAACTGATGACTAAATTGCGTGTTTTACACCAACAGGTGCACAATAGCCTCCCAAAAGCTACTGAGGATCCAGGCCACGCTATTGAACCTGGAACCTGGGTGTTCGTTAAGAATTTTCAGCGGAGCAAGAACGATCAGCCCCGCTGGACGGGACCCTTTCAAGTGCTCCTGTCGACACGTTCTGCAGTTCGAGTGCAAGGCAAGAGAAACTGGATCCACGGCGTACACTGTAAGCGAGCACCATTGCCCTTACCGTACGATCAGTGGGTCCAGGAGGGACTTCCAGACTCTGAAACAGACACTGTTCCACGATTTTTGCCATTTAGCGATGCTCGTCTGATTGGTACGAACTCTGAGAGACAAAGTGACGATCTTTTACAAGAAGCTGTGCCTCCTTTGAATAGATTGAACACTACTGAGCCTGAACTCTTATTCAAAGATCAAGAATTGCCTGGAGAAGCCGCTATAAATTGCGACCGAGAGTCATGGACAAATAAATAAAGACAAATAAAGATTTTTTTTTTTTAAAGACCTTTATTTCACATAACACATAGCAAGCAGTACATGGCGCTTAACGATATGCAGTGGATCAGAACAACGCATTCTGTATGTCAAGCTTAGTGAAATTAAACACAGCCATTTAGCCGGCATCCCGGGGGCCCGGCGGCATACAGTGCAACAAGCTGCCAGAATCAACAGTGCATGGTCTCGGCTCTGCAATAAAGTGTGTATAACCACGAGGATTGCAAAGAAGAAATTGACACTCACGCCCGAAAGCCTTATTTACACGTGAAAGGTCTAGGAACGAGTAAACTACCCCAACCTACCCCAACCCACCCCCTTGTGCCAGCAAAAATGTGCTCAGTGACATACTCCAATTAGTGTTATCTACAGGTGTCTACTACATTGCCCACAACTATCTCTCTGGTAGTCTAAGGGCGTGACCCGGGTGACTTGGAAGGAACTACATTGGTGTCTATATTCATCCCCTCTCCCCCCCCCCCCGCAGCCCCCTCCCCCAAAGAAACCTACATCCACTATTCTGCCTGCCCCCCGGGGAGTCCAGGGCAATCGACGAGTCGTCGTCATCGGGGTTCGCTTCCTCATTCTGTTGTGTGTGTGCCTGGAATAGGCCCCAGAAGTTTTTGGGTCTGCTCCTGGGGGGGAGTAGTTCACTGTAGAGTTCCGACTGGGTGCAGCAATATAGCAAGTCGTTCGCCCATCTCTTCTTGGTGGGCAGTGGCCCTCTCATCCAACACTGAGCCACCACTCTTCTGGCTACTAACAGTGCAATATCTACGGGCCGGCGCAGAGCAGTCGGAAGCGGCCTAGAGAATCCCAGGAGCGCTAGCGCTTGGCCGTTAGACAATTCCGAGCCCAGAATCGTGTTAAGTTCTGTAAAGACCTCTGTCCAAAAACTCTGAACACCAGGGCAGTACCATGCCAAATGAATGAAGTCAGCGACCGGCACATGACACCGTTCACACTCTGCGGACTGTCGGAGGCCATAACGATGCAGCCTCTCCGGAGTATAGTACACTCACTGAAGAAACTTAAAGTGTACCAGTCTATGCCTACCATTAAGGGAGAGCTTTCTCGTGTTAGAGCAGCAGTATCTCCACATGTCGTCATCAATCTGCATCTGCAGATCTCTTTGGCACTCCTCTCTGGCCTTGGGGTGCTGGATCTGCTGATGTGCAACACCCAGTTTGTTCATGCTAGAGATCAGCTTACGAGATGACGTAGATTTGATGACATAAGTGAGCTCTGGTACCTCGAGGGGTTCCTCCATGTCCGGGCCCAGCATGTCCTTGAGCGCGCTACGGACTCTATGAAACTGGAACCTCTGCAAGAGGGTGGGTCCCGTTGGAGCGGGAGGGAGCTGTGCCCAGGTCTTCACGACCCCTGCAGTAAACAGGTCTTCCATTTTCGTGAGACCCAGTGCTCGCAATGCCTCCGTAACTCCCTTTTCCTTGAGTGGACCCAGCCACAGCGCCCAGTCGATCTGCATTTGCGGTGAGTACATGAGACCACTGTTTCATGCTCGGGCCAGAGCGTGCCATGCATGATTAGTAGATTTAAGGGAATCTAGTCGGCCGATGGCTCGATCCTCCGGGAGACAGACCGTGGCCGGTAGGGGAAGAGGCTCCGCGAACAAGCGTTCTAGAGTCACATGAGGTATACGCGGGTCCCCATGGATCCACGCGTGCAAATGGGCAGCCTGCGCAATACGATAGTATCGTTCCATATCGGGGACCCCCAGTCCCCCCCGGTCACAAGGAAGCATCAGCGTCGTCCACTTAACTCTAGGTTGTTTACCACACCATGCCAGCCTGGTAAGCACCTGCGTGAGTTGTTTGAAGAAGGCCTTTGATAGGACCACCGGTATATTGGTGAAAAGGAAGAGAAACCTAGGGAGTACTATCATTTTCATGAGAGCTATCCTGCCCATCAGGGACAGTGGTAGTTTACACCATGCGTCCACATCCTCCTCCAGTTTAGTGAACGCCACGCCGTAGTTTTCTTTAACTAAAACGTCAGGATCGGTGTGTAGTTGTATGCCAAGGTATCTGACTGAGTCAGTAGTCCATCTCAGGGGGTACTCCATTTCAAAGGGCTGAGTCACAGGCGTCAGTGGGAAGGCGATGGACTTATCCCAGTTCACCTTCAACCCAGAGAGAGCGCCAAAATGCACGACCTCTCGCAGGACGGATGAGAGGTTCACTTCCGGGTTTCGGACATATAGGAGAGTATCAACGGCATACGTTGAAATGCCTATTTTGTATGGCGGGAAACTAATGCCTTCCAAGCTGTGATATTCCCTTAGTGCGCAAGCCAGGGGCTCCGCCACCAGCGCATATAAAAGGGGCGAAAGGGGGCATCCCTGTCTAGTACCTCTGCTAATATCGAATGAGTCCGTTACTCTATCCCCTATCTTCAGTCTCGCTGTGGGTTGATAATACAAAGCCCCCAACATCTGCAGGAAAGGTTCTCCCAGGCCCAACTTCCTGAGGACTCTGACCATGAAAGGCCACTCCACCGAGTCGAAGGCTTTTTCCATGTCCAGAAAAACTGCCAGGGCAGTGTTTTCCTGGCGCACGTGCTGCATTGTCCCAAGTACTGTGCGTATATTGTAAGTCAGGTTCCTGTTAGGAACGAAACCCGCCTGCTCCGGGGCTACTAGATCCATCACCAGGAGCGCCAGCCGTGTGGCCAGCACCTTGGCGAAGATTTTCGCATCCACATTTAATAACGAAAGCAGCCTGTAGGAACTGCAGCACTCCGGCGGTTTCCCAGGCTTTAAGATGGTAACAAGTATGGCCTCCCTCATCGAGAGGGGCATGCTCCCCTCTTCACAGATATCATCAAAGAGGGTAATCAGATGGGGTACCAGCTTGTCCTTAAACGACTTGTAAAAGCCTACCGTCAGACCATCCGCTCCCGGGGCACTACCTGATCGCATGCTCGCCAGCACTTCTAATATCTGGTCCTCCTGTATGGGAGACCTCAGGAACTCTCTGTCTGAGTCGGGCAAAAATGGCATGGCTATATGCTTGAGGTAGTCGTCTATCTCCTCCTCTACGTGCAGCGATCTGGACCTGTACAGCTCCGCATAGTACCTCTGAAACGTTTGTAGGATCTCTTCCTCATCCGAGATTACCCCACCCCCCGGAGTAAGCAGTTCGTCCACAACTAGAGGTTTCCTGGTACTGCGTACCATTCTGGCCAGCAACGCGCCCGGTCTTTCACCTTCACCGTAGGAACGCGCAGTAGCATATTTGCCCACATGCTGCACTTCCCTGTCAGCTAGTTCGTGATATTCCGTCAGGAGGAGCCTAATTTGGGAGTCGGCGTTAGAGTCAGGCCCATCCGGGAGATGACCCTCCAACTCGGCCAGTCGGGATTCAAGCTGTTGCAAATCACGTCTTATAGATCTAAGCATACTCGAGTGTTTAGACATCGCCATACCCCTGATGTAGGCCTTAAAAGCATCCCACACAGTCTGAAAACTGTCAACAGTACCCAAATTTGTTTCAAAATACGTGTCTATGTCGGCCGCCAGGTCACCACGAAAAGCTTCGTCCAGTAGGGAATAGGGAGGGAATCTCCAGGTAAAGGGGGAGATAACTTTCTTAGGGAGCACCAGGTGTACTAGTACGGGGGAGTGGTCTGACAGGGTACGAGGTAGCACTTCGCATCTCCTAATACTACCTATTAAGACTTGAGACACTAGCCAGTAGTCAATTCTGGTGTGAGTATTATGAAAAGCAGAGTAATGTGTGAAACCACCTTTCGTGGGGTGCTTGTATCTCCAAACATCCACCAGGTCCAGTTTAATGAGTTCAGCCTTCATGTGGAGGGCCGAGGCCACTGGTCTTCGAACAGGACCCATCGATCTATCCAGATCAGGGTCAAATATAAAGTTGAAATCACCCCCCCCATAGCATTCTCGCAGAGGCGTACGTTCTGCACTGTGTAGACAGCTTTGTGTAGAAGTCCGGGCAATCATAGTTTGGTCCATACACATTTGTCACAAGCAAATCGAGACGCCTGCCCACGCATCTGGAGATGACAAAACGACCCTCCTTGTCTGATGCCAGCGGTACCAGCTTTAGGTGAGAGGTAGGGTTGGCCCAGGTGAGTACGCCCCTGGAGTGTGTCATAAACCCTGCTGCCACTATGTGTCCCCCAAGACCCCTGGCCTGCAGCATCTTGCTATTAAGCGGGAGGTGAGTCTCCTGGAGGAGAGCCAGGTCAACATGGTGTCTATGTAAGTAACTAAGTACCTTCCGCAACTTCCGATGATCATTGAGCCCTCTCACATTCCATGTCAATATTTTCAGTTCCTGCATGGTGCCACCATCAGAAGTAGTCATCCCATCGGTAACCACCATAGAGCACTGTAAGCTATTTTACCTCTCCGTGTACGCACTCTAAATTGTAAATCAGGCAACACTTTGCTCGGCATTAGGTACAGAACCCTGCTGTCACGACAGCAATTACAACCCCCAACACAAAACCCCCCTCGCCCAAAAACAGTGGGACCACAGTTAAAGTAACCATCACAATTCCCAACATTATCCCCCCCCTCCCACAGCAGACCACCCCCAACCTGGCCTGACAGGACTCACTCCCACCCATTGGCATTAGGACTCCCTGCCACTCCCCAAACACCCCCGTCAACCCACAGAAGCAATTCCCAAAGCGACTCTCTCCAGAGTCTGTGAGCCAGAAGCGCAGGGGCAGACGTAGCTGGCAAAACAAGTATCGATCAAATCAAATCCGCTCCACAACTGCCCCCCAGCACCCAGCCCCTTTCTCACTGTCCGTGCCTTAATACAAAAACAATGCACAAATAACATAGTGTGGCTCCCCCATCCTCAATGGCGCCACCCCCCTTCAAGTCTCAGCAGCAGCACAATACCCCAACTCGGCCAACAAGTACTGTGTCCGTTTGCCGCTGTTTTAGGGTAGGAACACACCTGGCCCCCCGCACTTCCTCAGTTAAACCAGTAGGATCTCACCCATCTGGAAGTCCAGGAAGCAGCGTCCAGAAGTTTACTCAGTCTTGCTCCTCCAACAGCGAGGAGGCATCAGGGTCCAAGCGGTCTCTCCTCGGGCTGGTTCTACGTTCTTTGGACCACTCCTTCAGCGATCTCTGCAGTTCCTTGGGGTCCGTAAAGAAGTGCGAATGCCCTTGTCTGTTGATACGAAGCTTGGCAGGGTATAGCATTGCATAGTCCAACTCCAGTTCGCGCAACTGCTTCTTGTAAGGTGCAAATTGTTTCCTCTCCGCCTGGACCTTTGCCGTGAAGTCCGGGTATAGTGAGATGTCCATCCCCTCGTACTGCAGCTTATACCCTTGTCCCTAGCTAGGCGTAGCGCAGTGTCTCTGTCCCTGTAGTTCAGGAGCTTCGCTATGATGGGCCTCGGATTCGCCCCTGGTTTCGGTCTGGGTCCCAGCGTGCGGTGGGCTCTCTCCACTATGAACATCGGGGAGAAGGCCTCGTCCCCGAGCAGGGCTTTCAGTAGTTTCTCCACGAAGAGCTCCATCTTGCCGGTCTGCGTAGTTTCTGCAACACCAGTAATGCGAATGTTGGATCTTCGCGATCTCGCCTCCAAATCCTCGGACTTGTCCTGGATCACTTTCAGAAGTCTGCCGAATTGCTTGCGATCCTTGTCCCACTCAGTTTGGGCCTCCTCCGCCTCGGTCAGCCGTCGCTCCGCCATGTCAAGGCGCTCAGCGTGTTTGTCCACACGTTCCGACATGCGGTCCATGCGATAGGACAGGGCGTCGATTTTTGACCCGACTGCTGCGATACTGTCTTGTATTCCCTTCTCCATTGCGACCAGCAGTTCGCGAATATCTGAGCTGATGGAGCTCTCAGCAGCTGCCCCCTTCGGGGAAGTCGCCGGGGCCGGCATTTCGGGTCCCTTGGTCCGGCGCTGTTCAAAGGTAATTTTTGGTTGTGACTTGTCGTTCTTGCCCATGGCTAGCCTGGTGGACATTTAGGTGGACCTCACCGCAGGCGGCCGCAATTCGCCGCGTCGAACCTGGGGCCTGTCGGTCCCCACATGCACCGTAAGTTCCAGGCGTTAGTACAAAGTTGTCACTCCTTGTCCGGATAGCATGAGAGGACCGTGCAGCGACCTGCACCTCTCCGTTTGAAACAGATATTGGCACCTCCCACAGCCCCAGCACACTGACAGACCGCTGGTCCTAGGTGATGTGTCCCCTCAGTGCACAGCTTGGTGTGTAGAGAACCCCTATGGGGTGCCAGGCGGGGAATCCACAACTTCACTCTACCTCTCTGCAACCAAGCAGCGACCCACGCGCCTCAAATGCAGTAGTTCAGCCTTCTCCCAACTATCCGCAGCCTCCTTGGTCTCCACACTGCACTTGTCACAGGATCGCAATCCCAGGCTTTTCCGAGCATGGGGCACATGGCCGCCGCAGTTCCAATCCAGCCTACAGAATGGCGGCAAGCTAGTGTGTGGGGAAGCACTAGTAGGACCCCGTTAGGAAGCGCCGCAGTACCGAGTCCAATACTGGGTACACGCACAATAGGGCCGTTGACGCGTGGAACACAGCAGGAATCCTGGCCTGGTAAGAGCTGGTCCTCCCCCAGCACCGCGTGTCCGCCGGGGCCCCCGGGGTCCGATCGCCGATGGTCCACTGCTCAAGGCCTGGTCTCCATGTCACTAAGGCCACCGGGTCCCATGTAGTGTGGCAAGCACCCAGCAGGTCGCAGCGTTCGTCTAACTGCACCTGCAGCCCAGTCTGGACCGGGGGGGGCGGTATGCGCTTGGGGGACAATGCAGGGCACCAGCAGGAGCGCTCCCGGGCAATTTGCATCCACTCCGTTAGCGGCACTCACCCGGACCCTGAGCCGCCGTGCCACAGATCTTCTCCTCCGATGCGGTGTGCAGCCCTGGTATCGGCTGGCGCAGAGGTCAGGCTCTCCACCCTCCGGCGTCTGTCTCGAGTCACCGGGCCGCACAGGGCCCCCTGGGCCCCACGTCGAGTGACGTCGGCGGGCTGCACCGCAAGGCAAGCCCGCGGCTGCGGGCCTGGTCCGCCACCTCGATCGACCTCCTCCGGGATACTTCACTCGGCAGCCGCGCAGCTCAGGTCCGGACCGTCCAAGCGTTCCAGCACCAGCGGGGGGCACCACACCTCCGCAGCAGTAGTTTAGGCACCAGTAGGATATTTTAAATAGGATAATGTCAGGGCCTTGGCCGGGAGCTCAGAGCTCACACGTCCAGCATGGACGCCAGCTAGCTCCGCCCCCCGACAAATAAAGTTTTTATGATTTTTCTGTTTGCAGGTTAACTCTCCACCGAGGATCTACTCATTTTTGTTTTTCGAACCGCCATCCGGGTTCAGCTGTAGGGTCACGGTGCCTAAGTCTTTGGAGTGCAAGCCTGAGACACTAGGTCGAGGGTTCTAGTTGGCCTAAGGGAGTTGCCCGGGGTTGACAGAGACATTCCCTAGCATAGAACACCCTACCATCGCGAGCAGCATATTTAGTTTAGGATGGATTTCTTCGAGTTGGAGAGACCTGCACGGACAATGATTTTTAGAAAGAAGATATGCAAATTAATATCAAAGAAGAGTTTTTTGATACAGTGTTTATTTTTGCTATTGGGTTTGATGATGTTCATAGTTGGTTATGTGACATTCTCTTTTAAAGTGACGTTTGTTCCCACTGTGCAACCTACACCCCCACCTACTATTTCTTCTCATTCTTTTCATGCTTTGCCTGAACATGAGGTAGTTAGACGACTGGAATTTTCCAACAATTCCTTTATTCAACTTTTGCACCAACACCAGTTAGTGATGAACACGACAAACTGTTGGATCTGTGGTCTAATGCCCCATACGACTGATAAGGGTATCCGTACTTAGTTTTGCCCTTTAGTTTAAATGGTTCGATTTGGGCTTACAGAACGATGTTTATTTATGCCCATAGTGTTTATCCTCAACGTTCACCGAAGGATAATCCGAAGAATAGTGCAGTTGCTAGAGGCATAGTCGACATGGTTTAAGGGACTAATGCCGTTGAAACTATTCCAATAGATGAGAAGCAACCCTATAGTGGTTGGGATATTACTGGATATGGAGTTAGTGTGAGTGTTAACCAGCGAGCTAAAAGTTCTCCACCGATTTGGATAGTGCCCCATCAGGGTCGCTATTGTCTGCAGTTTAATGGCAAGAATCCGAGAGCTCAGCTAGGGAAGAGCGTTTGTACTGACACCTACGTATTTATGTCTCCGTCTTCCCCAGCATTTTTAGCTGCTAAGGGTACCTACTTTGTTTGCTATGACAAAGCGTATACATGGTTTCCCCCTGATTTTTCTGGCACATGTTTTGTTTCTTTCCTGTTGCCTCCCACTTTTACAGCTGCGGCAGATTACCATAAAACGAGAGTTGCTAGAGGTGTCTTTAGTGAAGAAGACACTGCAGGGCAAGAGTTGGGAGATTTCTTTAAGGGTTTTCTGCCGTTCTGGGGACCGATGGCAAACAGCAGGAATATTCGCCAGTTGACGAGAGTGGTTGAGTCCACCATAGTCGAAACTGCCGGTGCCCTTGGTAACTTGACTGCTGAGCTCCAGTCGGATAGACTTATGACACTTCAGAATAGAGTTGCCCTTGATGTTATATTAGCAGATCGAGGTGGAGTATGTAAACTGATTCAATCGAGCTGCTGCGTTTTCATTCCAGACAGCGCTCCGTCAGTTTTCCAGGCCATTTCCAAGTTACATAAGATCTCCGATTCTGTTCATTTGGACAAAGGAGATTGGTCCTTGATGGGATGGTTAGGGGGATTGATATCCACTTGGGGTTGGAAGATTCTGATGGTCATTAGGATGGTCTTAGCTATCCTTTTCCTGTTCTGTCTTTGCATACAGTGTGCTCCTGCTATTTGTGGCCTTTGTGCTACTTCGTGTGCAAGGAGACCTGTCCAGAGAGAGGTACTAAGTAATAGGATGATGCTACAGCAACATATCGATGATCTGATGAATATAGATCCAGATTCAGATTGACATGGGTTTGGGTCTATTGCCTATGTAAGGGCAAAAGGAGGGTCTGTAGTTCCGTGGTTCGTGGGTATGGTTCCATGGTTCCGAACCTGTTCAATAAAGGTCGTCGGAAATAGACGATTTTGGTGTCAGCAGACCGCAAATCGTGAGTGTAGTGTGTACGAATTTTTTCGCATAAATCTATCAATGAGAACACTACGTATTTAGAGATTTCGTTTTGAACCTTCGGGTTCCATTTTCTGTACGGCAGCCATTTTGTGTGGTTGCCCTCACATAGGCCGATGACTGCGGCCGAACGAGTCTTTGGGACACGTACACATTAGCTGACTTTTGAATGACCTGGCTGAACTGACTCCTTGCCCGAGGCTGACCTCGCTGAGCCAGTTCCTTGTTAAGCAGCTGGTCTGATAAAGATCAAAGAGTAGGACATGCCGAAGTTTATGGTACACTGCTCCACCTTTCTATCTCACTTCCAATCTGTTTCTGCCCCTTCCTTTACGACATAATCACTATGATGGGTTTGTCCGGCCTGAGCGAACAAGAATATTGGAATGTGCTTGGTCATTTCTGATGGGCTGGACAACGGAAAGTGGGATTGTCGTCATACGCTACTTTCAAAATGTCACATTGCTATTGGTCAGTTTGTATGAACCCGATGCTAATTTGAAATGTTGCCTGAGGCTTGATTTTTGGCATAAAAGACCATGCTCCGCTCATTGAATTTGTGCAGTCTCTAGCGAACCACCCGTGTGTGCTTTGTAGACCTCTGTTCCTAGTTGCAGCCAATAAACTTTGGTCTTTGACGTCATCAAGAAGTGTCCCGTGTCTCTGTTTGCCAAGGCAGGGGAACTCGAAGGCATCGGGCGGTTTCCCTGACGCCGCTGGGTTCTAAAACTCGGTCCTTCATTACTCGGATAGTGTTAACGTTCAAAAATAGCAAAATAATGAGGAAATCGTATCACAAAATGTGCAGCATAATTTGCCTTACAACAAACTCAGAAAGCCCTGGTACACAATTTGCTTTTCCCCTCTGCATAATTTCAGTAGCCCTGCCAATGTGTGTCTGCAACATAGAGGCAGATTCCCCGCCTTCCAGGAAGCGGAATGCAGTGGGTCCAACCTGCGGGCAGAATCGAACTACATGCACTTCAGAAACACTTGAAAACCAAAGTATTCTCTCTGGGAGCTGTGCTAGGTTGGGGCTGTGGTCCAAAAACGCCAAATTCTAACCTCCCTCACACTAGCTTTCATGCTAAGCTTATTGGTGAAAACCTCAGCCCTCCGAAGTGACCTCACAGCAACTGTGCATAGCACTACAGAGATACCACATAAATAAAGTAAAAAATAAATAAATGAAATCAGAATGAATAAATAAGTAAAGACCCAATAAATATATTAAAGAATAATAATAAACACGGCAATAAATAAACTGAATACATAAAATCCAAATCAATAAATAAGTAAAGACCCAATAAATATATTAAAAAAATATATATTAATAATAAACACAGCAATAAATACATTAAACAAATAAATAAAAATGAACGAATAGAGACCTGATAAATACAGAAACAAATAAATAAATAAAATATATAAACACATCAATAAATAAGTAACAAAAATGGTATGAATAAATGAATAGAAACACAATAAATAAATAAAAAAATAATAAATAAATGAATACATCAGGAAATACATACATATATATTAGTGCTTAGAAACTCCTATGTGAGCCTGAAGTTGAGCCAATCCTGTGCACATAGGAGTTCTGCAGGACTCGGGTCAGTTTCAAACTTTTTCTTCGCTAGAAGGGGATTTTTTTTCAGTAAGGGTTGCGCATATATTTGCATGGTGCTGCGCAATTTTTCTGTGCGTCTGCAGGCCTCTATAACCATCAGTAAATTGGCGCAATCTTTTCGCATCGCTTTGTGCCACGTGCAAATCATTTGTTAATTACCGCTAAGTACATCCATCCTGCACTTTTCACCCCTTGGGCTGCCTTACCTAGCAGTGGAACGCCCAGGTATGCATTGCTTGGCTCACTATGACTAGCGCCTTGAAGCTGCACTTCACCATTGGTCCCCAGCAAGGCTTAAACTCATCAAGGGTTGCTTAGGGGACATAGCCGAGTGCCTAGGGTGGAATGGCCCTTTTGCACCAGAATAAGGTTGGTTGGTTGGTTGGTTGTCTTCTCTGAACCAAAAAGATGGAATGGAATGCTACTCAGAATAATTACCAGTGGTTTAGATTTATTCAAGCGTTTCCATCTTTCATTTGTCGTTTTTATTCAGTTAGTCAATTTTCAGTGGCACACGAGTGCCCAGATGCCACGTCTGTAACTCACTGCACATATGGGCACTTCACCTACCTCATCGAGGAGAGCGGATAGGGTTTAGATGTGGCCGGGGCTTAAAGGGTCTCCTTACCGACCGGATCTTGCCGGCCAGTAAGGAACAGACTGCTCATTTTGGAGTTGGCCATGAGAGATGTTGATATTCACTTCTGGCATGGTCAAATGAGAAGAACAAAACAACGGAATGGAATGTTGGCAAGAGGTGTGGCTGCATTTTTACTAACTTTTGATATTCAAGCTAAATGTTTAGTCAAAATCTGCAAATTATGCATCAGACAATAGCTTATGTGGCAACTGCAGCAAATCTAAACCTCTGCAGAGAACGCCACAGCCGCATAATCCCAGTGACCCTGGTCCTGACTCGCGCATGTAAGGGAGGCGGAGGGCCAGGCCTGACTCTCCCATGGATGCTTCGCGCCCTGTGCTTGCCACACCCTGTGTCATGGCCTCCAGCGCAGATTTTGCACAGAGGCAAACACTTGCGTAAACTGCAGTTTCCACACAGAGCAGGTTTTACTCCTGCTCAAATTCCTTATGTGAAGCAATACACAGGAAACATTTGGGGCCATATTATCAGGAACAGCGATAATATTATCGCCACTTTAGCGGCAGGGAACTGCTGCTAAAGCGGCCATAAGGGGCTTGATAATATGCCCTAGAGCAGGGGTCTCCAACCTTTTTAATAAAAAGAGCTACTTATGTTCAATGAAAATTATCTCGAGCTACTAATATTTTAAGTGCTCTAATAGAGATGACCTTTTTTCTCCAATCATCAACTTTTGATTTCTTAGAATATACAGATTTAATTTTCATCTGAAAATACACATTTTCAATGTTGTTATACACATATTATTCAACCAAGTAAAAGCTTCTAATTTAGTAGGCCAGGCCGCACGCAGGCGCGCTACTTACAGGTGGCTGGCGAACTGCAGGTAGCTCACGAGCGTATCGTTGGAGAAGCCTGCCCTAGAGCATTCCAATAGAAGCCCAGGTTCTAGTGTGAAGGACCACATTAAAGTGGCGATAATGTTATCGCCGTTCTTGATAATATGGCCCTTAGTTTTCCCCAATGTATGCACTTGTAGACTTGGAGAACAGTTTTTGAGTCATCTAATGGTGTCGAGCGAACTTGGAGCTTGAGGGCCAGTCGTACGTTCGGTACACAGGAATGCTTTCAAGTGACGCCTCAGTGGTCGTCTCGTGACGCTATGCATGCTGGGACTTGGTCATCTCCTGACGCTATGGATGCTGGGACTTATTCTGGGCTGGCTAGAGCGTGTGGCTACAAATGTCTGCACTGCATAAGTGTGCATTGCTGCTCGCTTCTTGCTGGCTGGTTGTGCACAGAACAGTATTGGGTTCTGTGTTGATTGCATGAGAGGAGGTGGGTGTATATAGGATGGCGGGATAAAGAAGCATTGCCTTCTGAATGGCCCCTGGTGGTGTGCAGCAGTTCGGGTATGACGGGACTCCGCTGCGGCTTTATTCAAACATTTGCTTCATTGTGCCATGTAAAGACGTATAGCCACTGGTCTGAGCCGTGATATCCTCAAACAAGATTTTCAAATATTCACATATCTCGTCAGAACCCGACATCAGGGTAGCACCGCATACCATACTTTTGCACGTGACGTGTAATTGAAGGATTATACTTCTATCAGAATAGACTACTTTACAGATTTTAAACTCATCCAGGATCCTCCTCATTTGTCGCCACCCAGATACTGCTCATATTTATCACACACAGAACACCCAGTAGATACTTAAGTACCAAATCAACAATTGAAAATACAAAACTCCTGATGAAGGCGACTCGCCGAAATGCGTTGGATCTAGTTTTGTATTGGGCACTGATAATCAGTTGTTGACTTATGTTTTAATATATGTATGATAAATCACTGTAATTAGATATATATCTATGCTTAGAATTTTGTATGAATTGTAAAAAAAGTATACTAACGGTTATTTATATATAAAAAAAGTGTGAAAAAAAGCCACATAACAATTGTGAGAGAAAAAAATAATAATTAAGAAGAAGTTTTATAAATACATACATCATGGATTTTCAATCTATTTAATTACAATGTGTGATAGAGTATAAGAAATACACACATAACCCGGTGTACAGGCCAGCTTTCATAAAAGTGCTGCTTGCTTAAACCTGTGGCTTGATAGAACTAGATTAGGGGTCTCCAACGAGTAGCTCGGGAGTCACTGGTAACTCGCCAGCACCCGCAAAGTAACTCTCAGAGAGCAAAGGAGAAGCCAAGCCAATCTCAGAGTCTGTGCATATTAAAGAAAGCAGCACTGCTCATTTCAAGACCTTTAGAGTGACAGCCAGCCAAACCAATGACAGGGCCTCGTGATAGCACTCAACCACACCACACTGTGTTGGCTTATGGGGTCTGCCACAATACCAACTGTATCCACTCTGAATCTAACTAAGTCACAAAGAGATTGGCCATGTTATGTGTACTGCTCCGTCCGCAGCACCGCATGTGTGAACAAAGAGGAGTGGCAGCAGTTACCAGCGCTCAATAGCAAAATAATGCCTATTCTTGACTATTTGGGGCATTTTCGGTCCAGTTGTGCCATACTGGCTGCCATCATTGGCACATTAAGAGCACGACTGGCCTACCTTTTAGTCACCCCTGGCATAATGGCGACTTGTTCTTGCATAATAGTGACCACGACGGTTATATGGTGGGGGTACGGGATGTCATTGCGTCCAGCCTTAGCACAGTGGCAGCCCTGGTATGATTGTGGGTTTAATATTAACATAACACAGGCATCCTTTGTGCTACGGTGAGAATCCATGGCCCGTGATAGTAATACCCGAGTATTGTATTGTAGTACAATTGCATTTATATAGCGCCTTCTACCCCTGACGAGGCGCCAAAGCGCTTTTTCGGCGAGTAGCACGCTACTCCGGACCCATAGAGGATTAGTGTTGAATTAGTATAGTGAAACATGCAAGTAATTTTTAAGTGGTGGATAGGTTAGTCAGTTATTTGGATTCGGAAGGATAGTAGAAGGATAGAAGAGGAAAGAATGTTTGTATTTATATAGCGTATTCAAAACAGAACCTGTCCATATGAGGCATCAATGAAAACCACAGATTGATGTTTGGACATGGTGTATTTTTTAAAAATAAAATGATTTTTTTTCAGAAAAGGTTTTTATTCTTGAAAATTGAGCTTTCTTGCCCAAAAGTGGAAAGCTGAATTTGATTTTTTTTTAAATGTGCATTTAAAAAAATTAAAAAAAACTATTATGTTGTCTAAAACAGAATATTGCAATTCTAAAACAGATTAACCCCTTTAGTGCTGCGAACGTCCAACGGTCGTCGCGTGCACTACCTCGCTAGTGCTGCGCACGACCGTTGGACGTCCGAATCCCGTTAGCGCAATCGAACGTCCGCACTGGGGCGGAATGTTCGACGCGCTAAACGGGTTAAAGTTGGTAGCCTAATGATAGCAGAGTTGGATTTGGGGAACCTTACTGCTGTGGTGATGTCCATGGTGCCACAAGGCATGCGAAGATTCAAATGTTAATTCATTATTCGGGCGGAGGCTATTAAATATGGTTAAATGTCTTCGTGGCATTTCTGGCGGTAACCTTGCCCGAAAAGCTTTTGTGGTCACTTCTGATAATCCTGTTTATGGCGGTCATAGTGTAACATTAACACATGTTGTCACTATTTTACAGTGATTAAATATGCTAGTAGTTCGGCATGACTTTCCTTGAGCAGAAGTAGCTCTCACAGCAGAAGAGGTTGGAGACCCCCAGTTGGTTGTGATGTATTTTATAACCGGTGCCTTTGACTTCTGGTTGTATTTTGTTTTTGGGTGCATTGGTTTCTAAAATATATATATGTCGCTCCAATTTATATATGTGTTCTCTGCTGTAGGTGTTAAGATTTTCAGGATGTGTTTAATGAGGTTGGGGAGTGACCCCCTTGTCATCGGTAAGGTCCATGGTACTGGTCACAGAAGAGTTTGGTGTTGGTGGGTCTTGTGTGTTCTGCGGAGTTTGGGGTTTGCTCTTGCAGATTGACACATTGTCATCTATTCCGCGTGGTGATGGTTGCATGAGATTGTGATGCTGGAGCATCAAGATGATTCTGATGGGTTTTAGTTGTTGAGATGTAGGTTGTTTTGGGGTTTTTTCGTTTGTTGCTTTGAGGTCCAGGTTGTGTATAGCTTTGGGCTGCTTCGGTGCAGATTTCTATGCCTTTGGGTTCTGAGGTAAGTGGTGAGTTTTCAGGGTGTGTGTTGTACATTTGCAGACAGAACCTTTGCTATAACTCAGGTGCTGTGGTGGTTGCATGAGACTGTTGTTTAGCTGCACTCAGCTGGTTGTGATGTGTTTGTGGTTTTGGCTGTTGAGATTTCAGATGGATGCTCTCAGATTTTGGCTGTAATCTCTACTGGGTTGCTATATTACTGCATTTTGTCTGTTTAGTTCCGCTGTGTGTGGTGAGTTGTTCGCCATGTGTTTAGAGTGGTTGGAGAACAACTCCTTGCCATATGTCAGGTGCTGGGTTGGTAGCATGAGACTGTTGAGTTGGTGCCTCTAGCTGTTTCTGATGTATCGGTGGTTTTCGATTGCTGAGATTGAGGGTTAGTGGTTCACGTTCTGGTTGTGTTCAGTGTTGAGTTGCTGGTATTTCGTTCTTTTGGGATCTGCTTGGGTTTAGCACAGTTGGTGTGGGACCTGTTCCCATGTGAAAGGTTTTTCGTTCTGTGTTGATTTAATTAGACTATTCCATCGGTGCAGAAGTGGTGGTTTTAGTGGTTGAGATGTCAGGTTGATGGTTTCATGTTCTGAATGTATTTGGTTCTGGATTGGTTTATTGCTGGGTGTGTGCCTTTAGGTTGAGCTGTTCGTGGGTTGGCTGTTGCTGTTGGAGGGTGCCCTGTTATTTATTTATTTATTTATTTTATTCGATTTATATAGCGCGTTATAACCCAGGGGTCTCTAAGCGCTTGTCAGGTAAGCACAGCAGAAATTCCTAAAAAGCCCTACCAGGAATTATAGCTCAACCCAGGCCTTCTGGAAAAGAACAGTTTTCAGCTTCTTCCGGAAGGATCTATATGACCTCTGGTTTTAGGTTGGTTACATGTGAAAGCTGTTCATGAGTAGGGTCCTCTGTATATGTCAGTGTTGGGTGCTGAGATGTGGGGTTCAAGGGCTCATATGCCTTAAAGGTTTAGATACATGTGTTATATTGTTTGTATTCAAGACGTGTATTGAATCTCAGTGTGTTCATTCATTAAAGTTCCCCTCATATTTTCCTGTAGGTGGTTTTACGCTTGTGACTGCCCTGGCAGTGGCAGGGTCTGGGTGTCTGCCCGGGCAGTGGAAGGTTCTAGATGTCCACCCTGGTATTGGCAGGTTCTAGGTGTCTGCCCTGGCAGAGGCAGGTTCTGGGTGTCAGCCCGGCCAGTGGCAGGTTCTAGATGTCCACCCTGGTAGTGGCCGGTTGTCAGAAGCAGGTTCTAGGTGTCTGCCCTGGCAGTGGCAGGCTCTAGGTGTCTGCCCTGGCAGTGGCAGGTTCTAGATGTCTGCCCTGGCAGTGGCAGGTTCTAGGTGTCTGCCCTGGCAGTGGAAGGTTCTGGGTGTGTGTACTGTCAGAAGAAGGTTGTAGGTGTCTGCCCTGGCAGAGGCAGGTTCTAGGTGTCTGCCCTGGCAGTGGCAGGTTCTAGGTGTCTGACCTGACAATGGCAGGTTCTAGATGTCCACCCTGGCCGTGGCAGGTTGTAGGTGTCTGTCCTGGCAGAGGCAGGTTCTATGTGTCTGCAGACCTCTCACAAGCAGAGCAGACCGTTCACCACCACCCCACCTCATTAAATCAACGCATCAACCGGCAACTGAAAAGATCTGTGTATTTTCCCAACACGTGTTGCACAATTTACTAAAATGTGGCTGGTGCTGTTTGCGTTGCCAGGACCTGTCGGGAAATCCCAGCCCTGGAGGTACAGGATGCCAACCCGATGCCAAGAGTGTTGTAATCCACCCTCCGCCCGCTCCTGCCTCGGAGGGCGCGCTCGGGTGTGCGGGGCCCCGTCTGTATAAAGCACGCAGCGCCGCGGAGGAGAGGCGCTAGGAACGGAGCGAGTCGGCCTGACAACAGGTAGGAGACGGCTCTGGGAGCCAGCATCGCTGCACCAAGCAACCACTGCACCCAGCATCACTGCACCCAGCCTCACTGCACCCAGCACCCAGCAACTACTGCACCCAGCAACCACTGCACCCAGCAACCACTGCATCCTGCATCACTGCACCCAACAACCACTGCACCCAGCAACCACTGCACCCAGCAACCACTGCATCCTGCATCACTGCACCCAACAACCACTGCACCCAGCAACCACTGCACCCAGCATCACTGCACCCAGCAACCACTGCACCCTGCATCACTGCACCCAGCAACCACTGCATCCAGCAACCACTGCACCCAGCATCACTGCACCCAGCAACCACTGCACCCAGCAATCACTGCACCCAGGATCGCTGCACCCAGCATCGCTGCACCCAGCAACCACTGCACCCAGCAATCACTGCACCCAGCATCGCTGCACCCAGCAATCACTGCACCCAGTAACCACTGCACCCAGCAACCACTGCATCCCCGGCCGCCATCCCCCCCACGCACCACGGCACACACACCCCTGGATCCACTGTCCGCCAGACCACCGACGCCAACACTACTCTCAGAACAGCTCCACCCACACCACATGCACCATCCGGGCCACCGACAACATGGATAAACAACAAACACCCCACACTGACAGCCTGACACCAACACCTTCACCGCAACACACCACGACCAATACCCTCTCAATCTTGTCCACCGTTATAGATAAAACATCGAACAAGCCAGACACCATCAGACCCACCGCAACACACTACACACCACGATTACAACTCCCATGCACACCTGCAGCCTTTCTGACCTCACACCACACCACAGGCACATCTGCCCCTTCTGCTCTTGGAAGTGCAGACACACCTGTCCCCCTCCCTCTGCTCTCATAGCTGCAGACACACTGGCCCTACTTGCACACCTACTAATACATCTGTTTTCCGGTACTCACACCTGCACACATACCCGTTCTCTTTGTCTCACACCTGCCGACATACCAGTCCACCTGACCTCGCACCTGCAGACATATACGTTTTCTTGCTCTCACACCTTCAGACATACCTGTTCTCCTGCATATATTCCTGTTCTCTTGCTCTCACACCTACAAACGCGTTTTCTCCTGCCCTCGCACCTTCAGACATTCCGGTTCTCCTGCCCTCACACCTTCAGACATACCTGTTCGCCTTCTTTCACAGCTGCAGACATGCATGTTTTCCTGCTCTCATAGCTGCAGACACACCTTTCTCCTGCTCTCACAGCCTAAGACATACCTTTTCTCCTGCTCTCATACATGGAGACATAGCCTTCCCTTTCGCCTGCTCCCACACCTTAAGACATACCTTTTCTCCTGCTCTCTGCTCTCACACCTTCAGACATACATTTTCTCCTGCTCTCACACCTGCTGCTCTCACACCTGCAGACAAACATGTTCTCCTTCCCTCACATCTGCAGACCTAACCCCCCGCTCTCATGTCTTCTTCTTCATGTTTTCTTCCCTCATACTTGCAGACATACGTCTCCCTGTCTGCTCGCGCACCTTCGGTCACGCACATCCCTTTCTCTCACACCTGCAGTTTTCTCTGCTCCCCTGTTCTCAGACCAGCATTTAAAACTCTCCTTACTCTATCACATCCAACTCACTTCTGCCCCTTCGGCTCACACATGCAGACATGCCTGCACCCCTCTGCTCCCACACCCATCCCCTACTCTCACACCTGCACCCCTCTGCTCCCACACCCACCCCCTACTCTCACACCTGCACCCCTCTGATCCCACACTCATCCCCTACTCTCACACCTGCACCCCTCTGCTCTCACACCCATCCCCCACTCTCACACCTGCACCCCTCTGATCCCACACCCATCCCCTACTCTCACACCTGCACCCCTCTGCTCCCACACCCACCCCCTACTCTCACACCTGCACCCCTCTGATCCCACACTCATCCCCTACTCTCACACCTGCACCCCTCTGCTCCCCACCCATCCCCTACTCTTACACCTGCACCCCTCTGCTCCCACACCCACCCCCCACTCTCACACCTGCACCCCTCTGCTCCCACACCCATCCCCTACTCTCACACCTGCACCCCTCTGCTCCCACACCCATCCCCTACTCTCACACCTGCACCCCTCTGCTCCCACACCCATCCCCTACTCTCACACCTGCACCCTCGGCTCTCACACCCATCCCCTACTCTCACACCGGCACCCCTCTGCTCCCACACCCACCCCCCACTCTCACACCTGCACCCCTCTGCTCCCACACCCATCCCCTACTCTCACACCTGCACCCTCGGCTCTCACACCCATCCCCTACTCTCACACCTGCACCCTCGGCTCTCACACCCATCCCCTACTCTCACACCTGCACCCCTCTGCTCCCACACCCATCCCCTACTCTCACACCTGCACCCCTCTGCTCTCACACCCATCCCCTACTCTCACACCCGCACCCCTCTGCTCTCACACCCATCCCCTACTCTCACACCTGCACCCCTCTGCTCTCACACCCATCCCCTACTCTCACACCTGCACCCCACTGCTCCCACACCCATCCCCTACTCTCACACCTGCACCCCTCTGCTCTCACACCCATTCCCTACTCTCACACCAGCACCCCTCTGCTCTCACACCCATCCCCTACTCTCACACCTGCACCCCTCTGCTCCCACACCCACCCCCTACTCTCACACCTGCACCCCTCTGATCCCACACTCATCCCCTACTCTTACACCTGCACCCCTCTGCTCCCACACCCACCCCCTACTCTCACACCTGCACCCCTCTGCTCCCACACCCATCCCCCACTCTCACACCTGCACCCCTCTGCTCCCACACCCATCCCCTACTCTCACACCTGCACCCCTCTGCTCCCACACCCATCCCCTACTCTCACACCTGCACCCCTCTGCTCCCACACCCATCCCCTACTCTCACACCTGCACCCTCGGCTCTCACACCCATCCCCTACTCTCACACCGGCACCCCTCTGCTCCCACACCCATCCCCTACTCTCACACCTGCACCCTCGGCTCTCACACCCATCCCCTACTCTCACACCTGCACCCCTCTGCTCCCACACCCATCCCCTACTCTCACACCTGCACCCCTCTGCTCCCACACCCATCCCCTACTCTCACACCTGCACCCCTCTGCTCCCACACTCATCCCCTACTCTTACACCTGCACCCCTCTGCTCCCACACCCATCCCCTACTGTTAGACGGACCGGGAGGGTCGGCCGAGATTACGGGGAGAGGTCTCCGGGGAGAGCCGTCTCCAACGACTGTACAGAAAAGTAACTTCCCCCCCACAGACGGACACCACACAAGACTGAAGGTTAACGAGACTTTATATGCAATTCTTAGGTTACGATGGTATGATACAAGGAGGTCTGGACTCAGGGGTCCCCTCGATTCAAGTCTTTGGCTGAGGAAAGGGGTAGCGGGACAGTCTTAGTTACCAATGGGTACAAAATAGCTCTCAATCCTCGAGCTCGGTGTTCGAGATGATCGGGCCGTGGCGGAGCCAAGCAGGTCCCGAGATGGATGAAGGAAAGATGACGGTCCGCGGCGGAGCCTGCAGGTCCCGGTGAAAGATGACGGTTACAACGGTCCGCGGCCACGCCAGCAGGTCCCGACGACGATGAAGACTGTAGGTTACGACGGCTGTGGCAGCGCCAACAGGCAGGATGATGGTGCACAGGACAGAGCTACGGCAGCGCCAGTAGTCCGTCCAGGATGAGTTCCTCTTTACGTCTCTCGACTCCAAGATACAACTGCCTTCCTGCTCTGGAGCTGCCCCAGTTATAGGGCTGGCGTGCTTTGATGTCCGGACCCTCGCACTTGGAGGTTGGGAGGTCCGGGATGAGGGAGTCCAGACACCCAGCAGGGGGGTGGAGCCAGCGCCCGGGGAGGCGATGGGCGAGCGGCACTTGGCGGGGGAGAGCCATCGGCACCTCTTTCTCCCATTGACTTGCCAAGTAGCCCGCTCACCTCCTGGGTGGAGGGTGGTGCCGGAATGTCTGAGGCCGGGCTGGGCCCAGGGTTGGGGTCGATCGGGGGCCAGGCGGCCTCGTGATGAAGTGTCCAAGATGGCGGCCCAGGCTGGGCGCGTGGGCCGGCAGTGGATCGGACCCACGAGGTTAACGTGCTCGAGGCAGGGGTCCCTGAGGGGATGGAGGACGTGCAATGGTGGTGTGTGGTACTTGCGTGACCGGGCTCGGGCCTGGTTGAGCCGGGGGAGAGCGGCCCTTCACGTGGCCTGTCCAACATGCGTCCCCCCCAGCTGAAGGCGGGGAGAGTTACCCATCCTCTTGGGGACTCTCCTCGTCGAGGCGGAAAAACCGGGACAGGCCATCCGCGTTGGCGTGATCTGGCCCGGGCCGGTGTTCGACTGTGAAGTCCATACCTTGCAAGGAGATGGACCAGCGTAGCAACTTTGGGTTTTCCCCCCGCATATGCATCAGCCACTGCAGGGGTCGGTGGTCGGTCTGCACCCGAAAGTGGGTGCCAAAAAGGTAGGGCCGGAGCTTCTTGAGGGCCCATACCACCGCGAAGGCTTCCCTCTCTATGGTGCTCCAGCGTTGCTCCCGTGGTAGGAGTCTCCGGCTGATGAAGGCCACCGGTTGATCAAGGCCTTCGGTGTTCACTTGAGACAGGACCGCCCCAATGCCCTGGTCGGAGGCGTCCGTCTGGACGACGAACTCCCGGCTGTAGTCTGGGGCCTGGAGCACAGGGGCGGAACACATGGCGGCCTTCAACTGTTCGAAGGCCGTTTGACACTCTGGGGTCCAGTTCACTTTCTTGGGCTGATTCTTTGACGTGAGTTCTGTGAGCGGCCCCACTATGGTACCATAGTCTTTCACGAACCTTCGGTAATAGCCCGTGAGGCCCAGGAAGGCTCGTACCTCGGTTTGGGTGATAGGGGGCTGCCAGTTCTGGATGGCGGCAATCTTCAGCTGTAGAGGGGCCACTAGGCCGCTTCCCACCTGGTGTCCGAGGTAGGTCACAGACCCTTGTCCAATTTGACACTTGCTGGCCTTGATCGTGAGGCCAGCTCGCTGAAGGGCTTGCAGCACTGCTCGGAGGTGGTGGAGGTGCTCGGTCCAATGGTGGCTGTACACAGCGATGTCGTCGAGGTAGGCGGCGCTGAACCCTTCGAGCCCCGCCAGGACCTGATTGACGAGCCGTTGGAAAGTCGCTGGGGCATTCTTCATGCCGAAGGGCATGACCGTAAAATGGTAGTGGCCATCGGGGGTGGAGAAGGCAGAACGTTCTTGTGCTCGGGGTGTGAGGCCGATCTGCCAATAACCTGCTGTCAGGTCGAAGATGCTGAGGTAGCGGGCAGCTCCCATTCGGTCGACCAGTTCATCTGCCCGGGGGATGGGATGTGCGTCTGTTTTGGTGACTTCATTCAGGCCCCGGTAGTCGACGCAGAACCGGAGTTCTGGTGTGGCTCCGGGGGCGGCTGCTTTGGGGACCAGTACGACCGGGCTGGCCCATGGACTGTCTGAGGGCTCGATGACCCCGAGCGTGAGCATCTTGGCCACTTCCGCCTGGATGCAAGCCCGTACCCGATCAGGTACGCGGTAGGCCCGGTGGCGGATAGGAGGGCTGTCTCCGGTGTCCACATCGTGCACACACCAGGAAGTGACACCTGGGGTGAGGGAGAACAGACTGGCGAACTGTGACAGGAGGGCTTGGCACTCTTGGCGTTGTTCTCTGGTGAGGGTCTCCGAGAGTCGGACCCCATCCACGGAGCCGTCCTGCTCCTGGGTCCGCAGGAGGTCAGGGAGAGGCTCGGAGTCGTCTTCAACCCCATTGTCTGTGGCCATCAGTAGGCTGAGTTCTGTTCGTGCAAAGTGGGGTTTCAGTCTGTTGGTGTGGAGGACTCGGAGTGGGTTCCGGGAGGACTCCATATCGATCAGATAGGTGGCAGGACCCTTGCGCTCGATTACCTTGAAGGGCCCCGTCCATTTGTCTTGGAGAGCGCATGGCTCCGTGGGGGACATTACCCATACCTGTTGTCCCGGTTCGAATTCAAGGGATGAGGCGTTCTGGTCATACCATTTTTTCATGTCCTCTTGACTGGCCTCTAGGTTGGCTTTTGCTAGGTCTCTGAACCGCCGGGACTGGTTGCGGAGGGTGAGGAGGTACCGGAAGACATCTGGAGGGTTCTTGGCCGGAGGCATCTCCCAGCCTTCCTTGATCAGGCTGAGCGGCCCCCGCACTGGGTGCCCGTATAGCAGTTCAAATGGGCTGAAGCCTAGGGATTTCTGTGGGACCTCTCGGTAGGCGAAGAGGAGGCACGGCAGTAGCACATCCCACTGGCGACGGAGGGGCTCTTCCAATCCCCCGATCATCCCTTTTAGCGTGCGGTTGAACCGCTCAACAAGTCCGTTCCCTTGGGGGTGATAGGGGGTCGTGAATCGGTAGGTGACCCCACACTGTTGCCAGAGGGATTTCATGTATTTAGAGATAAAGTTCGTGCCTCTGTCGCTGACGACTTCTCGGGGGAACCCTACACGGGAGAAGATCCCCATCAGGGCCCGGCCGACCACTGGGGCTGTCACGGTCCGGAGAGGAACAGCCTCAGGGTAGCGGGTGGCGTGGTCCACTAGCACCAGAATGAAGCGATGGCCTTGTTTTGTACGCGGGTCCAGGGGTCCCACAATGTCTATTCCGACCCTCTCAAATGGGGTCGTGACTACTGGAAAAGGTTGCAAGGGGGCTTTTAGTTTGCGGCCGCTCTTCCCACTGGCTTGGCACGTGGGGCAAGATCGGCAATGCTGGTGCACATCGTTTCTCATTTTGGGCCAGAAGAAGTGGGTCACTAGGCGACTGTAGGTCTTATCTTGTCCCAGGTGCCCTGCCAGGGGGACATCGTGGGCCAGGTTTAGCAGAAAGTCTCTAAAGCGGAGGGGCACTACTAGTACTCGGTTGGCCCCCAGCTCGGCGACTCTTTGCTCGCTGTACAACAGATCACTGTCCCAGTAGACCCAATGAGTTCCGGAGGTATCCCCTGCGCTTTGGGCGAGCGCTTGTTGGCGAAGTCCCTCTAGGGAGGGACAGGTCTTCTGTTCCTGGCGAAATTGTTCTTGTGTGGGCCCCCCCTCTTGGGCCCACTGGTCAAGGTTAGCGAGGTCGGAAGGTTGAGCAGGTTCGAGGGGGGTGTCATGGTCGGTGGTCTCGGCTGGGGCGACCGGAGGCGGTGGCGCCGGCCATTCTGGTTCTTCCGGGTGATGGTTGGCACGGGCGGCCATGGACCGGGTGGTGACGCACGCCCAGTCCGGGACGCCTAACATCCCTAAGTGTTCTTTTCGCTCCACGGCTGCCCACGGGGAGCTCTCCAGGTCATTTCCGAGGAGGCAGTCCACGGGGGCGTCGTCTCGGACCGTCACCTTCAACATGCCGGAGACCCCTCCCCACTCAAAGGGGACGCAGGCCATCCGACACAGACTTTCCGAGTTGTCGGCTGATCGCACAGGGCAGAGAATGTTCGGTAGATATTGTTCTGGGGTCACCAGGTGACAGCGGACGGCTGTCACACTGGCCCCGGTGTCCCGAAGGGCTTCGGCCCGTCGTCCATTGATGCTCACCCATTGGCTGTACTTCTGGGTGTTAGCGGGTAGGGGGACCCGCGGGACCATGTCTCTTCCCCCTAAGCACGCGAGAGTCATGGCGGCTGGCTCCCACTCCTGATACTCTTGCTCGCCTGTTTCTGGTTCCTCGGAGATCTGTTCTTCCCCTAGTGCCGCGGCGGCCACTTGGCGGGGTTTTGGACTCTGATACTGCGGGCAGCTTGGGTCGTTTGCATAGTGGCCGACTCGTTGGCATCGGTGGCACGTGACATTGGCTCTGTACCCTGGTCGCGCCGGGGTGCTGCCCCGGTTGGCCGGGGGGGTGGTGCTGGTAGCGGGGGCGGCCGGAGTGTTGTCTCTTCCTCGTCCTTGGCCCCCTCCTCCTCCTCTGGGTCGGTGGTGACCATTGTTGTTCCTGCTCTGCTCGTAGGACCCATTCCGGCCCACTCTGGTGATCTCCCACCGGTCAGCTTCGGCTGCGAGCTGCCGGGGATCGGTTAACTTGCTGTCGAGGAGGTGTTGGCGTAGTTCAATGAAGCAATTGTTGGACAGATGCTCCCATACCATCAGATTGAACAGCTGCTCGTAGGTCGTGACGTTGTTTCCTTTGATCCAGCCTTCGAAAGCTCGGCTAAAGTACGTTACATAGTCCACCCAAGTTGTACCCGGGATGCGTGTGCAGTCTCGGAACCTCTGACGGTACATCTCGGGCGTGAGGCCATAGCGGGTGAGGAGGGCCGCTTTCATATGGTCGTAGGAGGTCATCTGGTGGTCTGGGAGCTGTAACAGGGTATCGCGGCCCTCATTGAGGAATCTGCCCCATAGGCCGGCTCCCCAATCGTTTCTATCGATCCGGTGCGCAGTCATAGCGATTTCATAGGCCTTAAACCATTGCTGGATGTCGTCCTCTCGGAAATATTCTCGGACCACATCCTTGGGGATGTGTACCTTTTTCTCCGTGGTCCCTGGGGTGTGTGGTCTCTCGGGCACCCCTAACTCTTTATTCTGCTTGCGCAGGTTGATCTCGGCTAGGTTCCGTTCGTGCTCGTACGCCAGTTTCTTTTCCTCGAGCTCCCTTTGTCTCTGTTTCTCCTCTCTTTCTTCTCGGAGACGTAGGTGCTCTAAGTTGATTTTTTGTTCGGCCAACTTGAGTTCTACGTCCATCTTGAGTCGGGCCATTTCTAGCTCGTGTAGTCGCGTTTTTTCTCTTTCTTGGATCTCGTCTTGCGAGAGACCGGTTCTTTGCCCTTCAGGGGCCGTGTTGGTTTTTTTCGCGGTGCTTTGCTCAGGGGCTTCGGCATCCCCGGTCTCTGCCCACGATTCTAGGGCATGCTTAAAATCGTCCTTGGTGCTTAGTCCGGTGGTAGCGATACCTAGTTCGATGCAGAACTGCTTTAGTTCACGATGACTGTACTCCTCTAGTTTTTCCATTTGGAACTTCTCAGTTGATCCGCTTTCTTTAGTTGTCATTGTGGTTCGTTGTGGGGTGAGCTACTCTCTGTACGTTATGCGGTGATTCGGATCGCGCCGCTGGCCACCAATGTTAGACGGACCGGGAGGGTCGGCCGAGATTACGGGGAGAGGTCTCCGGGGAGAGCCGTCTCCAACGACTGTACAGAAAAGTAACTTCCCCCCCACAGACGGACACCACACAAGACTGAAGGTTAACGAGACTTTATATGCAATTCTTAGGTTACGATGGTATGATACAAGGAGGTCTGGACTCAGGGGTCCCCTCGATTCAAGTCTTTGGCTGAGGAAAGGGGTAGCGGGACAGTCTTAGTTACCAATGGGTACAAAATAGCTCTCAATCCTCGAGCTCGGTGTTCGAGATGATCGGGCCGTGGCGGAGCCAAGCAGGTCCCGAGATGGATGAAGGAAAGATGACGGTCCGCGGCGGAGCCTGCAGGTCCCGGTGAAAGATGACGGTTACAACGGTCCGCGGCCACGCCAGCAGGTCCCGACGACGATGAAGACTGTAGGTTACGACGGCTGTGGCAGCGCCAACAGGCAGGATGATGGTGCACAGGACAGAGCTACGGCAGCGCCAGTAGTCCGTCCAGGATGAGTTCCTCTTTACGTCTCTCGACTCCAAGATACAACTGCCTTCCTGCTCTGGAGCTGCCCCAGTTATAGGGCTGGCGTGCTTTGATGTCCGGACCCTCGCACTTGGAGGTTGGGAGGTCCGGGATGAGGGAGTCCAGACACCCAGCAGGGGGGTGGAGCCAGCGCCCGGGGAGGCGATGGGCGAGCGGCACTTGGCGGGGGAGAGCCATCGGCACCTCTTTCTCCCATTGACTTGCCAAGTAGCCCGCTCACCTCCTGGGTGGAGGGTGGTGCCGGAATGTCTGAGGCCGGGCTGGGCCCAGGGTTGGGGTCGATCGGGGGCCAGGCGGCCTCGTGATGAAGTGTCCAAGATGGCGGCCCAGGCTGGGCGCGTGGGCCGGCAGTGGATCGGACCCACGAGGTTAACGTGCTCGAGGCAGGGGTCCCTGAGGGGATGGAGGACGTGCAATGGTGGTGTGTGGTACTTGCGTGACCGGGCTCGGGCCTGGTTGAGCCGGGGGAGAGCGGCCCTTCACGTGGCCTGTCCAACACCTACTCTCACACCTGCACCCTCGGCTCTCACACCCATCCCCTACTCTCACACCTGCACCCCTCTGCTCCCACACCCATCCCCTACTCTCACACCTGCACCCCTCTGCTCCCACACCCATCCCCTACTCTCACACCTGCACCCCTCTGCTCCCACACCCATCCCCTACTCTCACACCTGCACCCCTCTGCTCCCACACCCATCCCCTACTCTCACACCTGCACCCCTCTGCTCCCACACCCATCCCCTACTCTCACACCTGCACCCCTCTGCTCCCAAACCCATCCCCTACTCTCACACCTGCACCCCTCTGCTCCCAAACCCATCCCCTACTCTCACACCTGCACCCCTCTGCTCCAAACCCATCCCCTACTCTCACACCTGCACCCCTCTGCTCCCAAACCCATCCCCCACTCTCACACCTGCACCCTCGGCTCTCACACCCATCCCCTACTCTCACACCTGCACCCTCGGCTCTCACACCCATCCCCTACTTTCACACCTGCACCCTCGGCTCTCACAACCATCCCCTACTCTCACACCTGCACCCCTCTGCTCCCACACCCATCCCCTACTCTCACACCTGCACCCTCGGCTCTCACACCCATCCCCTACTCTCACACCTGCACCCCTCTGCTCCCACACCCATCCCCTACTCTCACACCTGCGCCCTCGGCTCTCACACCCATCCCCTACTCTCACACCTGCACCCCTCTGCTCCCACACCCATCCCCTACTCTCACACCTGCACCCTCGGCTCTCACACCCATCCCCTACCCTCACACCTGCACCCCTCTGCTCCCACACCCATCCCCTACTCTCACACCTGCACCCCTCTGCTCTCACACCCATCCCTTACTCTCACACCTGCACCCCTCTGCTCCCACACCCATCCCCTACTCTCACACCCATCCCCTACTCTCACACCTGCACCCCTCTGCTCCCACACCCATCCCCTACTCTCACACCTGCACCCTCGGCTCTCACACCCATCCCCTACTCTCACACCCATCCCCTACTCTCACACCTGCACCCCTCTGCTCCCACACCCATCCCCTACTCTCACACCTGCACCCTCGGCTCTCACACCCATCCCCTACTCTCACACCTGCACCCCTCTGCTCCCACACCCATCCCCTACTCTCACACCTGCACCCTCGGCTCTCACACCCATCCCCTACTCTCACACCTGCACCCCTCTGCTCCCACACCCATCCCCTACTCTCACACCTGCACCCCTCTGCTCTCACACCCATCCCTTACTCTCACACCTGCACCCCTCTGCTCTCACACCCATCCCCTACTCTCACACCTGCACCCTCGGCTCTCACACCCATCCCCTATTCTCACACCTGCACCCCTCTGCTCCCACACCCATCCCCTACTCTCACACCCATCCCCTACTCTCACACCTGCACCCCTCTGCTCCCACACCCATCCCCTACTCTCACACCCATCCCCTACTCTCACACCTGCACCCCTCTGCTCTCACACCCATCCCCTACTCTCACACCTGCACCCCTCTGCTCTCACACCCATCCCCTATTCTCACACCTGCACCCCTCTGCTCCCACACCCATCCCCTACTCTCACACCTGCACCCCTCTGCTCTCACACCCATCCCCTACTCTCACACCTGCACCCCTCTGCTCCCACACCCATCCCCTACTCTCACACCTGCACCCCTCTGCTCCCACACCCATCCCCTACTCTCACACCTGCACCCCTCTGCTTCCACACCCATCCCCTACTCTCACACCTGCACCCCTCTGCTCTCACACTCATCCCCCACTCTCACACCTGCAGACACACCTCCTGGGGTTGGCATGGGATGGTAGTGCCAACAGGGAGCAGTGAATGTGGAATCTGGAATGAGAAAAGATAAAAGAAGGAAGAAGAGGGGAAGAGCAAGGAACAAGAGTGAGCAGAGGAGGACAGTAGACCTAGTGCTCGAGCAGAGTGGGGTGTCGGGGGACATGGCCAGCGCGTTTAAGGGGTACTTAGGACTCACAGGTGAAGGTCATTGCTTGATCCGTCTTCTATTTGTTTCAACAGCGAACCCGCCACCAATGGAGCTGAAGACGTCTGTCTTGGTGACCCTCGGGTTGCTGCTGCCCGTGTGCTTTGGGTCTCCGTGCCCAGATCTCTGCTCCTGCACCACGGAAGGCACCAACATCACCGTGCTCTGCAGTTCGGAGAACATTACCACCTTTCCTGCCAACCTCCCTCGCCAGACCCTCGCTGTGACACTTACCTTCACCGGCGTCGCCAGCATCGAACCAAATGCCTTTGTCGGTCTTATCCAGCTCGAGGAACTTGACTTGTCCAACAACAAGCTCACAGGTCTTCCGAGTGGAGTCTTCAAGGACCTTCTGCGGCTGACCTCACTGGATCTCACCAACAACGCCCTTGAAGACCTCCCAGCGGGCATCTTCAACTCTACCGTGGCCTTGAAGACTCTGGTACTCAATGGCAACCGCTTGAGCACCTTGAATCCAAGTTGGTTTGAGAATCTTGAGAAGCTGGAGTCCTTGGATGTCTCCAACAACAGATTCCAAAGTGTCCCACAGGACTGCTTCCTTAAGTTGCAGAGGCTGGTGACCCTTGACCTCTCCCACAATAACCTTCAGGTTTTACCTGAGGGGCTATTCTTAGGCCTAGCAAACCTGGAGAGACTGAACCTCGAGAACACCAGCCTCAGTTCCATGTATGAGTGCACCTTTTCCAAGACACCCAACTTGAGGTTCCTTTTCTTGCAACACAACAACCTGAAAACCCTGCCGACAACGCTCTTCTACTCACTGACACTTCTCGACACTTTGGATCTATCTCAAAATGTCCTGAGTTCAGTGCCCAGTGGTTTATTCTCCAAGAACGTCAAGCTTGGGGGTGAGTTTCAGCAAGGTGTGGACCTGTCTGAGAACCCTTGGCGCTGCGACTGCTGCCTGGCCTACCTGCGCCAGTGGGTGGGAGACCACGCAGGTACCCTCTATTCGCTAAACAACACCCTCTGCGCCCAACCGAAGGAGCTGGAAGGTCAACGCCTCATTGATGCAGAGGTATCCAACACCAAAAAATCCTGCGACAACGAGGCTTGCTCTCAAGACTACTTGCTCAGGTAGTGAACCAGAGACTGTCCCGGTGAGGTGAAAGTTCAAGCCAGATATCCAAATGACCAGAAAGCAAGAAACCCTAATATATTGTTCCCTTACAGATTATTTCAGAATGTGTGAGATACTGCCTAAATATTTTAGGGATAGCAAGCATATGTTAATATTTTGTGTATGTAAAAAAGTATATTCTTTAGAGCATATGTCTCCCTAGGACTGCCATAACCCAACCATTAAAGGGCACATTCTAATAGTGGCTTCCTAATGTGTGAGCTGGTGTGAACACTTTAGCCATGTCTGGCTGTGGTGTCCATGCCTGATCTGCTGCTAAAGTCTTCCAGCCTGCAATAACACCTCTTCCCATAAGACAGGCCCACTTCTGCCTGCATGCAGCCTTCCAGGAACAGGCTCTGGGTGAAGTGTAGATGGGAAGACAAGACAAAGAAACAGGACAAAAAAAAACAGGACAAAATTCATAGGGGAATTTATAGGGGCAAATAAGAAGTTGCACCTCGTGTGCAACCCAAACACAGTTGCACAAGTTCCATAATTTGCCAAGTTGACTTGTGCAACTGGAGGGAGCACAGAACGCTGCCTGCATCCAGGACCCCTCCCTCGCTAATGAATACACAGCAACTGAAGATGGCTCCAGAGATTGCATTGTTTGTTATCCTCTACTGCAAAGGAAACAAGCATTAGCAAAGCCAAAAAGTCTGGTGTTGGTCTACCAACCATTTGGCACTGTGAATTTTACTTGTTTTGTTATGCTTTTGTAATAGTTTATTCTTGAGGAAGCTGTCAGGCCAAGCCAAAAAGAAAAAAAAATGGCGAAAAACGAAAATATTTTGTATTCCCCAAACTACTCTTTAGTAGTGCTTGGCATTGAAGGGAACTACTTTGTGAGCGGATGTGCTCCTTGTGAAAGAGCAGAAAGCCACCATTCACAGTGAACTAAGCTGATAGTTGAAGTTGGCCAACCCAGAGCCCCATGCTATAGTGGGCGGGAGAAATCTGTGAATGACAGAACAACAGACCAATGGCTGTGGAATGATAGCCGAAAGACCCCATAAGTGTGTGTATGTATATATATATATATATTCACTGAAAAAACCATAGGTTTCACACCAGTTATAGTTAGCTGGAAATTTTACTGATATAAAACCATTGAAATTCCCACGTTATAGTTAGTCGGACTCACTATAACTTGCGCGTACAATGCACTGCTGATGACATCACTCATGACATCACTGATGAGACCATCCAGTGAATGTGTGTCTTTCTGAAAAATAAATTTGTTTTATATATGTATTTGTAAAGGTCGATGGAAGAATAAATGTTTAAATAAGTGTGTAAATGGATGTTTTTTTAAAAAAAATTGGTTGGGTAACTGGCATATTATGTGTATCTTAGTGAATACATATATTAGCGAGTATTGTTTAAATATTTAAATGTTTGTATCAGTGTTTCTCTTTGTGTATAAGTGGCTGCATGGGGTTGGTGACTGACTCACTGTTTGTATGTGTTTTGAAGACAGCATATGTGCAGGACTGTATGGGTGGATGAGTGTATATATGTGTGTGTTAGTGAGTGAATGACTGTCTCACTAGTGTCTTCATTAGTAACGACATATGTTTTAATCTAGTATATGTGAGTATTGATGTATATAAGTGAGTATAGTATATATAGTGAGAGATTGTAGGAGTTCCTGTGTAAATAAGTATGTGTTTCTATAAGTGATTGTTTAAGAGAGTAAGTATGGGTAAGTTTCCTTAGAAGTAAGGTGGCAGTGTGTGTATAAATGTATATGCAAATAAATGGATGTTTAATAGTTTATTTGCATGTGTGAGTATGTGTGTGAGTAACTTTTGGATGATTGCTGATGTGTAACAGGATGTGTAGGTGTATCACTACATATGATGAGTGAGTATATGTATGAGTGACTATATAGAACTGTTGGTGAATGAGTGGATGTGTATATAGATGGTGGAATTACTGAATTGGTTGTTGTTACTGGTTTGGGTATCTCCATTTTTTAGAAAATGTTTGTTTCTATTTTTGAATATGTGTTTCAAGCGTTACATTACACTGAAATTAGGTCTGTCACTCTGTCACAAGGATGGTGTCATCAGTGATGTCATGAGTGATGTCATCAGCAGTGCATTGTACGCGCAAGTTATAGTGAGTCCGACTAACTATAACGTGGGAATTTCAATGGTTTTATATCAGTAAAATTTCCAGCTAACTATAACTGGTGTGAAACCTATGGTTTTTTCAGTGAATTTCATAGGTTTTTTAAATGCTAATTCCTAACTATAACTGGTGTGAAACCTATGGTTTTTTCAGTGAATTTCATAGGTTTTTTTAATGCTAATTCCTTTGTATATCGAGTTTCTAACCTTTTTTTTTTTACAATTTGCTGTTTTTTTTAAGTATTCATTTTTTTTATAATTTTTTTCTTTTGCGCTCTGGGTGCGCGCTCCTGGAAGCTTTCAGCTAAGCTCTCCTGTAAGCTTCTCCGAGAGCTCATCTGAAAGCGCACCCAGAGCGCAACTGTCGTTCGTGAAAAAAAAATATGAATGAAAAGTTAATAATAATGCAAAACATTTCGTACCATACAAATAAAATTTGTTTTTTTTAATATTGAAAATGATTATGCATTTCTATTAAAGATTGATGACGTCACTTCAGCGCACAACGTACGTGCCCTCGGAAGCGCCTACGTGCGCGGCTCCTAAACGCACGCAAAAGCGCCTACGATCGCGCCACGTGTGCGCCCCGGAAGCGCCTACGATCGCGCCACGTGTGCGCCCCGGAAGCGCCTACGATCGCGCAGCGTAAACGCACCCGGAAGTGCACCCGAGCGCGCAGCGTAAGCGCGTCGGGTCATGTGACCCTAAAATAACACTTTTCATTGGTTGCTAACAGTTTTTTTTTACATAGAATGAAATCCCCACCCATTTCCTTCACTTCTTCTTTCACTTTTGTGACTGAAAGACCTGCCTTTTTTGCTGCTCCTTTTTTCTTGGTTCATCATGGCTGCCAGATCATCCAGCAGTGAAGATGACTTCATTGATGAAGAGCCACCTACCCCAAAGGTGAAGGGACATTTCATCTGGAAATTTTTTAAGTTTCCAGAAGGCCAGAAGAAGGTGAATGCACCAAAAGTAGAGTGCAGGATCTGCAAAAAGGTCCTGTCACGGGGTAACCCCCTAAAAAAATACTCTTTTGGCAACTTCACGATGATTCGCCATGTGGAGACCAGGCACCCCCAGAATTTTGCCCGAGAAAGTGTCAGGGCTCTGGCACAGGAGGTTCCCTCTACATCAACAGGAGGAGCAACTTCTTCTGGAAGAGACCAATCTCAGGGGCAGGTAGCAAACATCCAACCTGCATTCAACCATGGGGTCGTCAGATGCAGATACTGCAATCAACTCCTCACCTATGGGGAGCAAAGTGTCCTGCTCATGGTTCGGGCATTAGAGAACCATCACTGCTCTTCCCACCCCTAATTTTTTTCTTTTCTTTTTGCTCCTGTTGAGCAGTTTCTATTCCCTGTTTTTGTTCCTCTTCAGTTAAAAGAAGAAAACCAAAAGTTCTTTTCAGAACTACCTCCAATTCTCATCAAAGAGCTATAATCTTAAAAAATGAAGAGTAAGTGAAATATAGTGCATTGATAATTGAAAGGAGAATGAGTAAGAAAGAACAGAAAGGTATGAGAGGTGAAAGGAAGTGAAGTAGGAGGACTGAAAGAAGGTGAGTGTTAGAAAAGAAATTTATGACACAGTGAATAAACTGGAAGCCTCATTTCTGAAAAGTGACGCATCGCTACGTGAAAATAGCGATGCGTCACTTATCTGGACGCACTCCTTATGACATTCCACATATGTCATATTTAATATATGACTAATCAATTCGCAAGGAGTTACAGATATGTCAGTATTTCTGACATATCTCTAAACACAAAAGTAACGCATTGCAGGAGTGCGTCACAAAAGTGACGCAACTCCAGTAATGTGTCCTTTCACATGGAAAAAGCACCATGTGAAAGGTTTGCTGAGAAGCAGGCGCAAGATTTTGGCGCAACTGCATCCTAAAAGTGACGCACTGCGTCATTATTAGCAAGCTTTTTGCAAGGAACACCCCCTCTGCATGCATTATACCTGACACTATTTTTTAAAAAGTGACGCATCTAGGTACATGGGTCACTTTTTAAAACTCTGCGCCATATTGTATCTGCATCAGGTATAATGTATGCAGAGGGGGCAATCCCTCGCAAAAAGCTTGGTAATAACAACGTACTGAAATCTATGAGATTTCCCTGCGTCATTTTTTGGATGCTATTGCGTCAAAATTTTGCGCCGGCCTCGCATCACTTTTATGTTTACACATATGTCAGAAATACTGACGTATCTGTAACTCCTTGCAACATGATTCGTCATACATTAAATATGACACATCTGGAATGTCATAAGGACTGTGTACAGAAAAGTGACGCATCACACCAACAGTGTAATAAAATGTGCCTCGTTGCACTATATTTAAAGGATGCAACAGCATCCTAAAAGTGACGCAGTGAAATCTCAAACATTTCACTGCGTCGCTATTACAAAGCTTTTTGTGGGGGAACACCCCCTCTGCATACATTATACCTGACGCTATTTTTAAAAAGTGACGCATCTAGGTACATGGGTCACTTTTTAAAACTCTGCGCCATATTGTATCTGCAACATGATTCGTCATACATTAAATATGACACATCTGGAACGTCATAAGGAGTGCGCACAGAAAAGTGACGCATAACACCAGCAGTGTAATAAAATGTACCTCGTTGCACTATATTTAAAAAGTGACGCATCTAGATAGATGCGTCACTTTTTGAATATTGCATAACAATGCGCATTTTTTTACACCGCTGGTGCGTCACAAAAATTGACGCACAGGAAGCGCAAAACTAACAGCGCAAGGCCTTCATAAATATAGTCCTGGATTTAGGGGGTCAGAGGGGGTCTACTCTTCCCCCTTATGATCCAATCAGCTTCCTGCGCGCAAGTCGCTCGTCGCGCCTGGAGCGCTCTCCCGTGCGCGCACGGGAGAGCGCATATGCCCGCGCAAAACGAAAAAAAAATTTTAATGCCCTGCAGGACCCTATTTTAGTCCCTACATCAAACCTAGGGGGTCAGAGGGGGTCTACTCTTCCCCCTTATGGTCATTTGCCCCTTTTTTTTTCAAACCCCTTCTGTCTCGATTTTACCGAGACACAAGATGGCGGCCGCTCCGCACTGTTTAGAATGTTTACAGACAACTGAGATCCAATCAGCTTCCTGCGCGCAAGTCGCGTGTCGCGCCAGGAGCGCACTCCCGTGCGCGCACGGGAGCGCGGCTATAGATATATATATTTTTTTGAACCTTAATTACTTAAAATCCACTGGAGCACATATCTTGAGACATAGCAAAGGCACATCGGGCTACCAGTCCCTACAATTTTGCCAAGTTTGGTGGAAATCCATTCAGCCGTTCGGGCTAAAAGTGAAATCGACCGCCCTATGGAAATTAACATGGGGAAAACGCGTTTTGGGACCCCCCTTTTATCTCGGCCCCCGCTTGACGAATCCCCCCCAAACTTTCAGGGAAGGACCGGACCGCCATGAGACCATTTTCCTGAAAATTTCAGGCAGATTCGTCAACCGGCGCCAAAGTTATTCAAAATAGAATGTTGAGATTTAACATTGAAAATTATCCTAACTATAACTACCTACTGGCGACCGCCAGTAGGTAATATATATATATATATATATATATATATATATATATATATATATATATATATATATATATATATATATATATATATATATATATATATATATATATATATATATATATAATACAAAACGCCTTGGCTAATACGAGACCCTAAAAGAAAACAGGAAGACTAGCTTAACTGGATCAAACATGCCCATTTAAGCCGAGTTACTCAAATATATTCGTACACCTCTAGTGAGGTGAAACAAAAGGTCAAGAATGAAGGGGGTCAGGAAGAACACGAGGGTAGCTTAACATGGTATGCAGCTTCGGACATGGGTAAAATTGATTCACATCTGATGTACACATGCACATGTGCATGGTGCTTGGAGGCATGTCAGAGTTTTTGCAGGGCCTGGGTCAACAAACTGAAGCAGGGCACTTCATACGGAAGGACCTTTACAAAGCATTACAAAGATGTCCTGAAGGGAAAGAGAAAACACGACAGATCAAACATTGTTCAGCGTCTGTGGTATTAGCTATGTTACGAGCCTCTTCATTAATAAAACAGAAGGGCAGGTTTGCTTTAAAGTTTTGAAAAAAATATGGCCGCACGAAAACAGGGCCTTGAAAAAGCATGGGGCCTGGGGGTATAAGGACCCGTCCGCCCTCTCTCTTCCAATGGCTCTGGTCTTGGCCGTCCAATTAGGGCACATATCTTAGGCAAAAATGGATCCAGCACAACTGAGACAGAAACTTCCCACTCCCTCACCTCATTGCTCATACACAAATGCATATTTCTGAATCTGTACATAGAGATGTACATGTAAAAACGTATTTAGTAAATTTGTCCGGCGGCTTGTACATCCACAACCGTTGTCTGAATTACGCCACACTAGTTGCAAAGCATTTTGGTTATATCTTGGAGAAGGGTGGTTTGTGTATTCTTTGCTTAGAGTGTACTGTTTACTTGCAATTGATGGTGCATACAATCTTACAGTCTTCTTAATTGCACATGGCCGCGTTTATCATTGGGTGGGAATGCAAAGTACTCAGGTGTTTTGCAGACATGACCAACCCGCTTTCGGAGGATTCGCCACCAGGGTGAACCATCCAAGGAAGTTTATGCCATCTGTTACACTAAAATGCCATGATATAGTCTTTCTTTGCTTGCATAGTGCAGGTATCTTAGTATAAAGCGGTGTTGTTGAATACATGGTTGAACCATCTATTGGTAAAAAGTAAATAATAAAGTCTTTTTGTTACACAGTGCACAGTGTTTTTGCTTTTATTTATATATTTTTCTGGCGTGTCGTTTACTTCTTCACTTACATTGCGCATTATGCATTTCTTTAGTTACAAAGGGCTTCATTCGGAGGTTGCCCTGCCCTCCAATGTCTCAGTTCCTCAAGTCATTCAGAGCTGAAGGAACTCCCTCATGCCCATTGGTTAAAGCCACTGAGAACGTCACCAGCAAGTCTGTGCACCAAAGTGTGAGACTCTCACTTCACGAGTGAGAACGTATTCTCCTAAGTGAAGGATGCCCAACACATAAGTGATATTATACTCATGCTGAATGAGTCAGTCTGAGCTCCAAGTGATAAAACCTATACTCAGTGAGTGACATTGCACTCGAGGAAGTGGAGTGTGCGTCCAGTGACAGAAACTGTGCTCCAATGAGTGATATTCAGAGGCAGTGAAAGGAACTATGCACTAGAGTGTGAGGCTCACCCATTTTATGTGGAACTGTGCTCCAAGGTGTGGAATGTACATAAAATGAGTGAGACTGTGCTTCATGGAGTGAAACTCACACCAGATGAGTGACACTGCGCACCAAGGATTGGGAAATGAATCAATCAACTGAGGCAATAGTCCAAGAATTGAGATTTTGCAAAAATGAATACGACTTTGGGCCGAGAAGTGAGAATTCCATTCAATGAGAGGGGTTATGCAGCATTCCTCAAAGGCATGCATTAACCCATTAAACTCTAGAATAACAGGGGAACACCACAGACAAACCACACATTTAAGGGATTTTTGGGGAGCAAGCAGGAAAGTTTACTATAGTGTCAGACTGGTTAGAAAGAGTGTTTCAATGTTTCAATGTTTATTTATTATGATAAGGAACTCTTTATGAGGTCCACATAAAACAACATATACATACAAAGCACAAATACATAACAAGAAGAAAAGAAGATATTTTCATCATAATCACATAAGATATCTTAATACAGGTCCAAAAAACATTTAAAAAAGTTGTACAGTTTAAAAACAAACATTTCATTAGGAGGGTTAATCAAAGCTGCCTTAAACGAAGACGCTGATAATATGTTAAGTTGTAAGCAGATTGATCTTAACCATCTACGTCTACAAGGCATCAGTGTAGGGCAGACGAACATCACGTGATCTAGATCCTGATCATGTAATTGGCAAAGATCACAGCGTGCCGAACAACCAAACCAGCTGGCTTGTAAAACTTTTAGCGGAAGCAAATTATGCCTTAATAGGAACACCAGGCGTCTCACGCCATGGGAGATGTTCCAGTACATGTATGGTTGTGCTTTCCGCAGGGTATAAGATTCAATAACAGGCGTACAACCTTTTTTCGCTAGACAAAAGTCTCTATCAAGACAAAACCCCAATTCCCAAGAGGCTGACTTCAAAACTGTTTTTAATTGATGAGAGGACAGTAAAAATAAAGTCTCCTCATCCAATTTCAATTGTGACACAGCAAGTCTGAAGTTTTTTACAATTGATGAGAAGTCATTAAAAGATCCTAATAATTCATTTTTTATAAGGACTCTTAAGGTATTGGGTTCACCTTTAGATAAAGCTACTACCCAGCGTATGATGCTAGCAAGACCTTGAACCCTGCTGCTACGTAAACCCAATTCTTGTCGCAAGGAAGCAGTTGAGTTTGCGGTGCCTACAGACATTAAACTCCGAAGAATTTTTCCTTCCGCTGAGTTTAAAAAACTCCATTTTTTTAGATCAACTAATTCAATTCCATATAACAGGGAGGCTGGAACTTTCGCTCTAAAAACATCCAAGAGAATAGAAAAATGCCTTCTACCTGTGGCTTTATATAGGGAAACTAAGCTCTTTCCCTGAGAAATAGCCTTCCGGGAATTATTGTCTATGTGTGATTTGTCACTTAGATTGTGAGTGACAATTTTACCTAAAAAGGTATAAGATTTCACACATTCTAGTTTTCCCCCCCCCACAACCCATGGAAAGTTAGAACATTTAGGCTTCTTTCTACCAGAAAAACAGATCACCTTGCTTTTTGCCGTATTTATTGATAAAAAATGACTTTCAGCATATTCAAAAAGTGCTTGCAACCGATTATTTAGGCCCTTTGGGGTGAGATCCAAAATTAGGATGTCGTCTGCATACATAAGGCATGCAATTGGAACACCCCCCAAGGATGGGGCAATACCGGCGCAGGCAGAAAGAGCGATGGGTAAATCAACAGTATATAATGAAAATAGCAACGGAGCCAAAAGGCAACCTTGCTTCAACCCATTAGATGTTGGGATTAATTTGGATACGCCGCGATCACCTCCAAGTAAAACTCTGCACCAAGTGTCAGAATACAGGGCGCGAATTAACTTAATAAGGGACGCAGGCATACCAAGGTTAACTAACTTTCTCCACAGCAAATTTCTATCTACTTTGTCAAACGCGGTGGAGAAGTCAATAAAGGCGCCGTATACCTGACCACCCCGAACTTTCACATATTTTTCATTGATAACTTGCAATGCGGTCAGGTTATCTAAGGTTCCATGATTTTGTCTGAAACCTGTTTGCTCCAGGGGAAGGATATTATGTTCAGATACCCAATCGTTAATTAAAGAAAGCACACATTTTGCAAACACCTTACCAATGGCGTCAAGCAAGGCAATTTGGCGATAATTTTGTGGTAGATCTCTTGCCCCTTTTTTATACAAAGGGACAATGATGCTTCCTTTCCAGGAGGGGGGGACTGTTCCACTAAAAAAACAGAATTTAAACACTGGAAAGAGTATTTTACTCCAAAGTTCACTCTGGTTTTTTAATACTAAAATTGGGATTTTATCCGGGCCCATCGCACCAGAGGAACGCATATTCTTAATGGCACATTCAATTTCCTTTTCTGTTGGACAGTCAAGTGTAACAGCAGCATTATCAAATTCAACATTAATACCATGAGAATTATTGTTACTGTACAACTTCTCAATATAGTGAACCCACACCTGTTCCTCAATGGCAATGGGCGTAGGACTGGCTCTAGTACCGCAGCCTTTGCCAATTAAGGACCAAAAGATCTTAGTTTGGTGATTAAAAGAAGCTTCCCTCAATTGAATCCAGAGGGCGTCTTCCTCAGAGCGTTTTAAACGAGCCTTAAGCCTAACTCTCCTTCTTTTCAAGATGGACAACTTAGACTTAGCTTCTTGGGTAAAACGTAAAAATTGCCCCCTTACAACTTTATTTATTTCTCTATTTATAGCCCGCAGAGGGTAAGGGGCTACAAAGGACTGTTTCACACCTGATTTCTCCTTTGCACAAGCGGTTACAGAATCTAAAAACTTAACAAAACAAGACAGCTCTCTCCCCTCCCAGAGAGGAAGATTCTCGACAGTAACACACAGAAGAGGCGCTAGGTTTTCCACAGTACTGAGGTTCCAAAAACACTTCCCTGAGCTGGAATCAAAATTCACAGAATCTATATCCAGCCTCCATGGAACCACTTTCTGAAGACTAATGGAAATCGAAAGCGTCAATACATTATGGTCACTAAGATTCGATTCAATGACCCTCATATCCTTTAATAGGTGAAAACCGGCATAATCTATCATGATGAAATCAATAATAGATTTTCCCTTATTAGATTTACGAGTAAAAGCTGCCGGAATATCAGACGGAAGCCTCCCATTTACAATTAAGCAATCCGCTTTAAGTAAACCATCTAAAATAAGTTTACCTCTTTTGTTAGTTTTTATGTTGGGAGGAAACTGGGCTGAAGGTATATTCAGAGACTCTTCCAATGGGATATTTCTAAACAACTCCAACCCACAGTTAGATACATTACAATTTAGGTCCCCAAACATTAACACATGCGGAGTTGGTGAGATCTCCAAGACTTTAGTTAAAAAAGTGAATAAAGTTTTTAAACCATTATTGAAACAACAGTTGGGGGGAATATAAATGTTTACCACAATCAGCAATCTATTAGGGCAATCTTCAAATACATCTTTCAGAGTTATTGCATGAAACAGTTTTCCTGGATCCAAATAATGTGAATAGTTCCATTGCAATCTGTTAGATAATAAGCATGCTAAACCTCCCTTAGCATGACCTCTTCTAGTGCTGGTTGCGTTAAAATCTAAAACAAAATAATCTTTATCCAAAACGAAACTTCCATCAACCCAGGTTTCTTGCAAGCAGATTATATCTGCCTTTTGAGCATGAAGGAAACCCAATTTCTCCTTATAGTCTTTGAATCCGGCAGTGTTCCATGAGATAAATTTCAGCTCCCTGTTAAAAATTGGAATCCTGAATGGAACGGGGAGCAGATTTACTCGCAAGGACTCCAGGAAGCCAACTCCATTTGGATTGGTCATCCTTCACCGTTTGCTTAAGGGGAGGGTTTTTGTAAGAAACCAGCCTTTCATTTCTAGCCACACAAACTTTTAGGTTCTCAGATCCAAGATTAGACCAATCTGACACTCGCACATCCGAATTGGAGGAAAATGATAATGAGGGATTAGCAGCATTATTTAAAATACGTTTTTCCCCAAAGTGTGGCATCACATCTATCCCTCTAATTTGTAATTCCTCAGCCCATTGTAAAACGAGGTTTAACACAACTTTTGAATAAAATTTCACCCTTGTTGATCTTAAAGGTTTCCCCGCATAAGAATTAAGGAGAAGTACCAGATCTAAATCGGAGGTTTGAACTAATTTCAAGCCTTCGATCTCTTTAAAACAGATCAATAGGGCAGATCTATTCAAAATTAAATCTGGTTCAAAAAGGGGAGAAAAATCAAGATATAACGTATCCACAATTGTTTTTTCTTTTGGGAGGACAACTGTCGTTAAAGATGGAGCCTGAAAGGGTGTTGCTGTAGGATTTAAATTAGACGAAGGCGGAATAACAAATGGAGGGGTAACCTTAGATAAAACTTGGCTAGAACCTGGATTACTCTAATAAAAGAGAGAGGGACCCCAACACCAAAGGGATAGGGTACCAAAATTGACGCTAGTCAGACAGAAGTTCCCTTTGGGTGAAATATCAACAGTACCTAAGTACTCACAGGCATACAAACAACAATAGCCGGTGATTCGAAGAGGAGTACGCAGGACGTCTGACGATCCTAAACCCAAGAGGAAATCTGAGAAGACTCTCGTTACACAGCGGGTATCTGTGTGTAAATCCCGGAAACCCACGCTGTATACAAATTGTGGAGGATCGTGACGGAAGCCTAAAGTATATTTCCCTATTCCCTATTTACTGCGAGCTCACGCACTAGCATTTTTAATCATTTTGTACAGTCATCCAATTGAAGACCTATATTATCATAAAGACGTAGTCACGCCTTACAACAGTATATAGTTCACCAATGCGAATTTGAACGCATAGTTAAAAGAATTCGCTGGACGAATTCCTCTGTTTGACGCATAGGAGGCAGAACACCCCATGCATTATAGGTCATACTCTTCATATGTCTGAGAATCTATTTGGGAAACTATATTGTTTATTGTCCTGATGAAGGCGGATTAATATGCTTACACCGCCGAAACGCGTCGACGCCTAAGGAGTGAATCTAGGATTACACATGAAGGGGGAAACCAAATTTGTCTTTCTTTGAATGGTTTCTATCCTTATCTTCTTGCCCACTCCTTTTTTACTGAATGTTGTTGTTCTTATTGATTATTACACCGTCCTTATATGTTTCCCAGATTTCTGTTTTTATCTAATGTGATGTTTTTTAATAAATTGTTTTTTAATTTGAATTGTTTTGAGAGTGTTTTCACATAGAGTGGTTGTATCCTGTTTATCTACATTGCTTCGATGTATATTGTTGTTTGTATGCCTGTGAGTACTTAGGTACTGTTGATATTTCACCCAAAGGGAACTTCTGTCTGACTAGAACCTGGATTAGCCTTACAATAGGAAAAGGGATTAGTGGATGGGAAAACAACCTTAGGAAGAAAAGGATTAGTTAAATTTACTGGACCTAGATCAGAGGAGGGGGCGTCATCTTTGGGCGATACCACCCTAATTTCAACCTTAGGGGTGAGAGACTGCTCCACCTGCGGAGAATCAACTATATTTACTTCCACATTCTTATCAAAAAGAAGTTTCCTCTGTCTTTTTTTGGCAAACCTCCGGATAGGTTTCCTCTTCTTCATTCTAATCTTTTTATGTTTCTGGGGACTCGTATTTCCCATCAATCCCGTTTTTCCTTTAGGAATTTCCTCTTCCTTATTTAATGGCAAGGAAAATATGGGAAAGAGGGAAGGCAAATCGGATTTAGAATTAAGAGGGGGAGTTGCTATTACCTCTATCTTATCACTAAGTGGGGCTATACAATTGGCGCCAGCCGAAACCACTTTGGGGGGTTTAGGGATAGCTGAAAGTACTATGGGCTGCCTTTCCTTTTGACTTTCTATCAAAGGAGAAGAAAGCGCTAAATCCAAATCTGCTGAAGAGAAAGGAGCGCTTATTTTCTGAGACATCAGCAGAGAAGCCACTGGAATAGGAGGATCTGATACTAACTCGTTTTTGTTTAACAGTAGAACTTGCAAAATCTGTGTTACGGTATCAAAAATACATTCCGAACCTCCCACAAACTTTTCCAGCAATCTTAAGATCGAAGACAAGATAGATTCCAAAGAGGACAAGGAGTTAGAAATTAGCCTCCCGTTAATATTTGGGGAACCCTCAGCTGAATTGTTCAACACTGGACCTGAACAGGTTGTAAGATTTAATTGTGGGAGGGAGAAATCTAATTTATTAGAAGGAGTGCTACTTAGGGGACCAGTACTTGAAATCGTTATAACTTCCTCCAAAGGTACATCTTTAGAGTTCCCCTGAACCAATTCCACCCGCGCCCTATGAGCTGTTAAATCAATATCAGGCAGAGTGAATTCATTCCCTACTACAGGGGATGTAACTGACAAAGCTGGTAGAAAATCAGTATTCATTGAAACTTTAGGAGCATCCCTTAATGTAGCTGTGGAAGGAGTAATATCTTCAGATTTTGCGGGCATATTGCCCGAAGAATTAAAATGACTATTCTGGTTCAGATGTACATTATTTAGTGTCGAAGGTGAACCCCTTAGTTCTTCCGAACTGACTAAAATTGGCAGAGATTGACTGGCCACCAAGCTTAAACTAGAGGAAACATCAATGACCCCATTAACAGGCACCGCGACATTAAAACCTGGAGTTTCGGTCGTGGGCTGTAAATCAGTGGGTTTGTCTTTCCCTTTATCCCAAAGATTAAAAAGCTGGCATTGACCCTTCAATTGCATAGTAGACGCTATTTTGTTTCGTAGGGGATTTGATTTAGTTTTAGACCCAGATCTCCCCACAATCACTCGTCCAGAGCGTAATTTTTTAGCCGTCATGAGACTGTATTAACAAAAAAGGGAGGAAAGTTAAAAAAAATAACAATTGTAAAGTATAATACCAAATTGACAGAACGTTAAAATACAAAATCGGCCTATGGATGCAACAAACAGCTTAAATTAAAACTGGAGAACCAAGGGAGGGGGCCCAGCCCAGCCTCCTTCGGCCTCTGACGGCCTCAGACGGTCCCGCCCTTGTCCCGGGCTTCTCCCGGCGCGCTCCCGCGCGCTCCCGCGTTGCGGTGTAGCTAAGGAGGATTATAGCCGCGCTGAGGTGGGGGAGGAGCCAGCAGGGAGAGCGGGTCAGCTGCTGGTGATGCCGAGTGTCAGGCGCTCCTGGGACTTGTAGTCCACGCCTGACCACGCTCGCAGCCCTGCACACACCACACCACAGAGGCTCAGTTGTAGGCGGTCTTCACAATCACAGCGCACTTCCAGCAGCGCTGGAAACACCCAAGGCGAAGCGGGACCCGCGGAGCGGGTACCGCGAGTAGTTAGCAAAGGAGATTAAGTGGAGAGCAGCTCCAGCGTGCTCACAGTCCAAAGCTCCTGCTGCAGACCAAACAAAGAACAGGTGAGGAAACAGCCAGAGAAACTGACAAGCTGGATTATAGCCGCGCTGAGGTGGGGGAGGAGCCAGCAGGGAGAGCGGGTCAGCTGCTGGTGATGCCGAGTGTCAGGCGCTCCTGGGACTTGTAGTCCACGCCTGACCACGCTCGCAGCCCTGCACACACCACACCACAGAGGCTCAGTTGTAGGCGGTCTTCACAATCACAGCGCACTTCCAGCAGCGCTGGAAACACCCAAGGCGAAGCGGGACCCGCGGAGCGGGTACCGCGAGTAGTTAGCAAAGGAGATTAAGTGGAGAGCAGCTCCAGCGTGCTCACAGTCCAAAGCTCCTGCTGCAGACCAAACAAAGAACAGGTGAGGAAACAGCCAGAGAAACTGACAAGCTGGATTATAGCCGCGCTGAGGTGGGGGAGGAGCCAGCAGGGAGAGCGGGTCAGCTGCTGGTGATGCCGAGTGTCAGGCGCTCCTGGGACTTATAGTCCACGCCTGACCACGCTCGCAGCCCTGCACACACCACACCACAGAGGCTCAGTTGTAGGCGGTCTTCACAATCACAGCGCACTTCCAGCAGCGCTGGAAACACCCAAGGCGAAGCGGGACCCGCGGAGCAGGTACCGCGAGTAGTTAGCAAAGGAGATTAAGTGGAGAGCAGCTCCAGCGTGCTCACAGTCCAAAGCTCCTGCTGCAGACCAAACAAAGAACAGGTGAGGAAACAGCCAGAGAAACTGACAAGCTGGATTATAGCCGCGCTGAGGTGGGGGAGGAGCCAGCAGGGAGAGCGGGTCAGCTGCTGGTGATGCCGAGTGTCAGGCGCTCCTGGGACTTGTAGTCCACGCCTGACCACGCTCGCAGCCCTGCACACACCACACCACAGAGGCTCAGTTGTAGGCGGTCTTCACAATCACAGCGCACTTCCAGCAGCGCTAGAAACACCCAAGGCGAAGCGGGACCCGCGGAGCGGGTACCGCGAGTAGTTAGCAAAGGAGATTAAGTGGAGAGCAGCTCCAGCGTGCTCACAGTCCAAAGCTCCTGCTGCAGACCAAACAAAGAACAGGTGAGGAAACAGCCAGAGAAACTGACAAGCTGGATTATAGCCGCGCTGAGGTGGGGGAGGAGCCAGCAGGGAGAGCGGGTCAGCTGCTGGTGATGCCGAGTGTCAGGCGCTCCTGGGACTTGTAGTCCACGCCTGACCACGCTCGCAGCCCTGCACACACCACACCACAGAGGCTCAGTTGTAGGCGGTCTTCACAATCACAGCGCACTTCCAGCAGCGCTGGAAACACCCAAGGCGAAGCGGGACCCGCGGAGCGGGTACCGCGAGTAGTTAGCAAAGGAGATTAAGTGGAGAGCAGCTCCAGCGTGCTCACAGTCCAAAGCTCCTGCTGCAGACCAAACAAAGAACAGGTGAGGAAACAGCCAGAGAAACTGACAAGCTGGATTATAGCCGCGCTGAGGTGGGGGAGGAGCCAGCAGGGAGAGCGGGTCAGCTGCTGGTGATGCCGAGTGTCAGGCGCTCCTGGGACTTGTAGTCCACGCCTGACCACGCTCGCAGCCCTGCACACACCACACCACAGAGGCTCAGTTGTAGGCGGTCTTCACAATCACAGCGCACTTCCAGCAGCGCTGGAAACACCCAAGGCGAAGCGGGACCCGCGGAGCAGGTACCGCGAGTAGTTAGCAAAGGAGATTAAGTGGAGAGCAGCTCCAGCGTGCTCACAGTCCAAAGCTCCTGCTGCAGACCAAACAAAGAACAGGTGAGGAAACAGCCAGAGAAACTGACAAGCTGGATTATAGCCGCGCTGAGGTGGGGGAGGAGCCAGCAGGGAGAGCGGGTCAGCTGCTGGTGATGCCGAGTGTCAGGCGCTCCTGGGACTTGTAGTCCACGCCTGACCACGCTTGCAGCCCTGCACACACCACACCACAGAGGCTCAGTTGTAGGCGGTCTTCACAATCACAGCGCACTTCCAGCAGCGCTGGAAACACCCAAGGCGAAGCGGGACCCGCGGAGCGGGTACCGCGAGTAGTTAGCAAAGGAGATTAAGTGGAGAGCAGCTCCAGCGTGCTCACAGTCCAAAGCTCCTGCTGCAGACCAAACAAAGAACAGGTGAGGAAACCTGGCAATTCCATTCCCAAAAGGAGTTGTAGTACTCCGGCTACAACATTTGCTGCATTAAGAAGATCCTTATAAACGCCTCTTCTCTTTGAGGAGAGTGCAAGTCCCATTCTCCTGTAGGGCTTCTTGCATGGAGCTCATAGTAAACCCTTTTTACCCTATAAACCAAGGTTTCTCATACTTTCCAATAACTTGAACCCACTTTCCTTTACTAAACCAAATTGAACAGTAACAGGATCTTGTTGGTAGAGGCACCACTTCTGCCATACCTGCCAAAGCCAAGCTGGCTAATTCCTTCTCTAAGTTTCGTGGGGCAGTGACGCGTTTTAAATTGGCTCAGGCCGGAGGAAAATGGTTCACATCGCTAGCAGCCAAACCTGGAACCAGCATGCTTCCTATCTTAGGATCTCAATACTTTTTTGCAGAAAGTTTAAAACTTTTCTTTTTGTGTAAGCCAGCTTTATGATTTATTTTTTAGTCCTGTAGCTTGGCACTTTGTGTATTCCCTGCTTTCTACTGTGTAGAGTATTCTCCCAGCACCAAGATACCAATTTCAAAAAGACTTTTAGCTTTACAAATACCTTCATTTATTATTCATTCATTCATTGAGTGAACACACACTATCTACTTTTTTGAATGAATGTCCCTTTTTCATCTTTCTCTAAATGAGGTTTTATGGGGTCGTGTCTTTCAATTGACAAAATACTCAAATATACATATCCTCCCAATGTTGTGTAGTGTAGTTCCTAGTTTCCCACTAGGCCCTGCGCATTGGAATAACATAAACAGTAGTATCGAAGTGGAACTGCTTATATTCCAGGCCTCCACTGACTATGCTAAACTTAATTGGGTTGTGTTACCAACTAGCTCAGAGGTCACTGGAAACTTTCTTCTCTGCATAGGAAGTGATCAGCTTCCTTGGCACAGACAAGAAGGGATTCAGTTTTCCAACAACCGTGCAACATGACAACTTTGCTCCTCAGATCAAGAGTCGATCTCTAGGGTCGTGTGAAACAATAGACACAGATTTCACTCAGTCAGTCTAGTGCAGTTTACTTTCACAGATGTAGAGAATAGAGAGACGGGCGTGTATCAATAAAGGGTTAACATTTATTGAACAGTCTTTCTTCTCGTACAAAAGAAATGTATTGCCACAATTGCAATAACTGTTATTATAAAAAGTACGTACAGTAAGATAAGTATTGCGAAATAGAACTGTAAAAGCATTGATATGGTTTCTTAGCCATACAAAGGTTTAAAAGTAATAAAACATATATACAGTCATATATACATTAGGCTAACATACTCAACTGGTGCTTCTAACTAAGCCAACCCCAGTGTGCCTGACCTAAGCCTAACACGTGAAAAGGGGAGTAAGTAAGTAGCTTTAAGTTAAGTTGGTTTTGCCAAGGTTTGTTTCAAGAATTCTCGTCTAAGGGTTTAGTCAACACCATACCTCTGAATAGAATGATGGAGGATTGGTATCTCCTTCAGGGGTCTCTCTCGATATCCCAGTCACCCGCGAGGGTAAACCGGAAGCGCCGGGACTGGATTTCTCTGCACGAGAAAGGCAGCGGCTCTCTTCAGCGCGTCGAGGAAGGAGGGGTGACAGCGTCCGCGGGCAGCTGGAATCGGCTGGATGTCTTCGCAGAGGACGGCTGTTCAGCTCCTTAAGCGTACTGCACCATAGTTCGCGCTGTAGCGGCGATAATGGTAATCAGCAGCTTCACCACCACAGGATAGCAGGCTGCAGCGACAGAGTGCTAGTTTTTACCAACACAGGGTCATGCAGGCAGCCAGCATCAGCAACAGTAGCTTGCAGCTCACATTGCTTAAGGCAACGTTGGTAATATTTATACCTGACAGGTGCCGGGTTTGACGCAAGTTTGCTGGACATAAGACGTCAATTAAAGATGTCACTAGGAAGTGACAGTTATCAGTTGCTCATTAGAGTTCCATTACTAATCAAAACATAGCAAGCGGGGATTTCCAGGTTTGCTAAGTTTTTATCTTGTTGAAGAACTCGGAGTGTTATCTAGGAATATCAGATAGTGACTGCTGCTCTGTCATTGCACTAATTGGTCGCAAAGGAAGTAGCAGAGAGTCATGCTGGAATGTGGCTCTGTTCGTGTGAGGCCAGAGATGACTTTTCAGAAAATCGTACTTGAACGGTTATGCCAATATAGGGAAAAGGGATTTATAGCCGAATAGGGGCATAAGGTCACAGTATCGATCAGGAACCTAGATAAGCACGCAACACCCACTCCACGTTTTCATGTCCATCAAAATTACTAAAACTAAGCAATAAGATGCATGTGTAACATTGCCCACCCCAAAATACATAAATGCATTCGAAATAGGCGTACTTGTAATACATGGAATTTAGGTACTGTACGTTTTTTAAAGCATAGTAATCATTCAAAAAGTATTGCATATGAAATCAATGAACGATTATGCAAAAAGAATTACACATGAAGTATCTCTGACAGAAGAAATGCGAGATAAATCATCACATAAAAATGCATTGTAATAACATGTGTGCTAGAGGCTGGTGTTCTGATGTTATGTCTCTAGATGTGTTATAGAAATAGAAGTGTGAAGCTTCTGTTCTCTAAGAATAGTTTTTACGTTAAGCAAAGAATTGTTCGTGCCAAAAAAGGTGAATTATTAAAAATGTCCAATTCAAAAAAAAAAAATGTTAATGCTTGAACGGGGAAACATAGAGTTCCAAAGCTTATTGCAGTCTTTGTTGATCAAAACTGAAGGCCGAATTCAGAGTTCATGGGAACGCTGTGTGTCGGAAAGCTTCTCAAAAGTTATTGTTTCTCTGTGGGTGAGAACATCGTATCAGACAGGCTCTCAAAGAATTGGTCTACAAAATCAGGTGATAGTTCAACCAAATTAGATAGCGCTGTAACTTGGCAGGTGTGAGAATGATTGCTGTCATCGAAGGCAGGACCAGCAATGCTCACAGAACGTTGTACCTGGATGATGTTGCTTTTGTCACTCGCTCCACTGTTACCACTTGGCTGTAGTACAGGAGTCTCCACGAATGCCATCATCAGGATTGGTAGCCGCTGGGGACAACACAATGCGTGAGCCGTTATTGGACTGAGCAAAGTATCGACGTCCATTGGTACTGCTGATGGAAGTGAAAGACAGATGTCCAACACGCATTCATCGCCGCAAAGCATACACCGTAGCACAGGTAAAATGCAATTTTGCCATATCGGTCTGAATGAAAGGAACCAGGTCATGTTTAGATCTCTCAGCCTGGCCAATCCGAGGACGTTAGTTATCCTGTCCCTGTAGCGCATCGCTAGGATTGTCTCTTCCATTCCCATGGGAGCTATGTCTGAGCCGAGGCTTGCCATAACGTAGCAGGAGGGTCAAAAATAGAATCCCTGCAACGAGTCCCAAAAATAGTGGTATGCCGCCAAAAATGGAGTGCACAAAATTAGGAAAGATTCCCAAAATTGCCTGGAAGGGTGTTAGCAGTCCCGTAAAGACTGTCTTAAATATGCCTGGGATGCTTGTTGCACTAGACATGTTAAGGAGTTGGCTGAACATTTCTATGAAATGCACGGGGCAATTTGTTGATAAAAGGTCATGAACCTCAGTAGCCGTCCTTGCGACTAGAAGATCATACGTCTCTTTAGATGACGTTATAGGCACTGTTGTCTGTAAAAGCACAGATTTCATTTTGCTTAATGTATCAATTCGTATAGAATAGAGATTCAGACGAGGCCAGAGGGGAGTCACTATGTCTGGAGGCCCGCTCGGGAACAATGCTTGCATACAACATTTGACCATGGACGTAACTTGTACTAGATAACTTTTCCCTGGCGTCAGGCCACAACATCTTTGATCCGTTCTAAGAATGTAACTCCCGTTTGCGAGTTGCATAAAGAAGGGCTCTATCTGAGTTGCAGGTGTGACTAGCTGGTGGCATGAAAGGTTGTTTGAATTTCCATCACATGCTCCGTGTAAATTAATACCCTGACACAAAAGTATACCGCTTAGTGAGTGTTTACAGTTGTCACCACTAAGAAATACATTTTTGTCACTGTCACTATAGCAAGAATGAGTGTATGGTAATTTCCATTCGGATTTTACATATCCCTTACCCAATTGTTCATATTGGCCAGCAGGTATGTACTCAAGGCACTTTTTAAATCGGAAAGTTGTAATCGGAATTGTGATAATTCCGTGTATTATCCATTCAATGACAGGACTCTCTGACATTGTCAATGATAATCTCTCGAGTTTTTCGATGCTCAGGATTGTATAGTCTGCTCCTTTCTGTGCCAAACTGATCTGTTTATCAGTAAGGTTAAAACTGGAAAATAATGACGTTGTGTTGATTAAACGCCAAGGCACATAGCCTGAACGAAGATTTTGCAGCGTCCAGCCTAATTCTATAATAGAGCGTAATTGAGACTGGCCATGTTGTAACATTAGCAAATCTCTGTCTATCACATCAAAGGCAGAGGATACAATATTGTCCAAAGAATATATTCTGGAAGACAGAGTCATTAACCCATTGTCTACCACAGAAAGTGATTTCTCCAAATTAATACGATCAATTTCTCGTATTTTTTCAGCAGTTTCAATTTGCTTTACTTTCCAAGCCTCGTTGTAAGCAGCATAGATACTGGTCGCTATGAAACGCTTTTGACGCTGTTTGCGTGGTCCAAGAATGAAATCGCGCAAATCAGCACCCTCTTTTAGTAAAGACAAGTGTTGCTTAATTTCAGCCAGTGTGGATGAAGTTAGCCATTCTAGGCAGAGTTTCCCTACACTGTATGTTGTTATAATCCCTGGATGTGGTCTCTGGGAGTATCTTGAGTCTAATCTGGTCATTTTTAACCCCTGTGTTTTATTCAGGAATCTATCTTGACAGCTATTTGTGTCTGTAGGCCAGATTAACCACTTTTTCCAATCAGGATGTGTTCTGTTGAAATGTAAAATTTGTGACACGTCTAACTCAATATCTGTGGTTGTATTCTCAGGTATTGGCTTCGGTATAGACGGTGTTTTAAGATCTTTGATCTTAGCTAGGCCAAGACAAGATGTTTGGTGTATAGTGTCATTTAAAAATAACATTTGTTCAGGTATCATGCAGGTTCTAAATAGTGCTTCTATGCCTTGCACCTGCCAATCTTTTGTACCCCAAATTGTTTTCGTTTCAATATTATTTTTCCAATAATCAAAACCAAATGTCATCATTTTGTCATAAAATGCTTCTGAATATATCAATTTAGAATTTGTCAGCATTGTTTTCATTCCTGTTCTATCTAACAGTTTGTAATAAAACGTTTCTGCATCACTGGTGTTAAACCCTGAGAAGTATTTGAATTTCTCAAAAAATGCTTTAGAACTGCTTTTAGGTGGTGTAGAACAATGTTCCCATTGATTATACATAAAAACATTTCTAGGCTGTGCAGATTTATGCAAGTAATGATCCCCATAGTGGGTGTAACAGAATAACTGCTCATAACTAGATGAACCTTGTAAATAATCATGATCTGTGAATCTAGCTGACATTACTAAATCAGACATCATGTCATTAATACTGTTAAAGTCCCAATCATCAGAGAATGTACTTGGTGTCACAAAGTCACTTAAGGAAACCTTTAGTTGATGAGGATACTTCAGGATTTCGACCGGACCATAGATCTCATAGTCTGTTTTCTCCCATACTACCCCACCAGGTATTGGAATTGCTGTGACATTTACAGTTGACAGTTCTCTTTTCTTCACGTGGGATGATCTGTGTGGTTTCAGGACTAGGTTGATGTTCTGACTTGCTGTGTCCATTGTAATATATTTTCCTTCAATGAATTTTCCCAAACACAGTACCATGATGAGCCAAAGCAGGAGGAAAAATACACCTAGACCGAACCAGAACTCTAGCCAAGTGGAAATTAGGTAGATTTCCTTCAGTTGATTAAAGAGTTCTGTTGCTTTTTCTTTAAAAGACTTTTTTGTTTCTGGCATCACTTCGGGGTCATTTAAATCTTCAGAGAAGTTGTCGAAGTTGATGAAATAACCAGAGGCAGTTCTGTCAATTGATGGGATTGTTCTTTCAATCTGTCTCTCGGTAGCACTTTCTGATGCCACATCATTGTAGACTGGTGTTGTTTCTTGACGAACTATTTCAATCTGTGTTTCAAGAGGCACGAGTTCCATGGCATTATTGCATAGTCCTTCATTGTGCACTGCAGGCTGATCGAATGTGATTAGTCTTTCAGTTTGAACCTCTTGGATTGTTGCAAGTTTGGGTATTCTGTTGTTTCTTGGGAGTCCACTGGGCCTACTATTGATTATAGGCCACATGCTTGTGGTTTTACCAGACCGATAGACACAACTCTGTTCTCCTTTTTACCAGCAAGGGGCGGTAGCACAACTGATCTTGTTCCGGTGACTGCTAAGACAGGTACTGCTTTTCTGTAAGAAGGCCCAAATTCCTTCTTCACCGCGATCTTTTCTCTGACTAGATCCCCAATCTTTGGAATCCAGACAGGCCTTGCTGGGGCTGTTGCGGGTGGTGCCTCGTCAGTGGTACTTGGCTGTTGCTTTAACTTTATGTTGCTTAACCCCTTCCACACTCATGACGAGCTGGGCTCGTCATGGTGTAGCCTTCTCAAACACTGATGACGAGCCCAGCTCGTCATGAAATAAAGGAATACAGCGATTCCCAGCACAGGAGGGGAATTGCCTTAGCAGCCATGGGGTTAATGATTTTCTTGTTTCATTCAGTTCCTGTAAAACAGCCAAACGGTCTTTTACATCAAACTGCGTTTTTTCTTCTTGTACCACTGACATCTGACTATCGAGGTCCTGAACGCTCATTCCAATTCCGAACAATAGTTCGTATGGGCTGAAACCTTTTAGAGAATTTCTTGGCATGTTGTTAAGACTAGTCTGGACACTTATTAAATGTTTGACCCACCCAGCGCCTGAACCTAATACCTTCGCTGTTATAGATTGCTTTATGTCACAGTTTTTTCTTTCTACCACACTATTCCCTTCGGGGTGCGACGGACAAGAATACCGCAACCCAATTCCCATGCTAGCCATGGCCTCCTTATAGGCTCGAGAGCTGAAAGCAGGACCCTGGTCAGAATGGAACGTGGTGATTGCGTATGTGCCGATATTGACTCGCAAATCTTTTCTAACCGTTCTAGCGTCAGCCGAGCGCTGGAGGCCTCATTTTTTTAAGTGCTTTTCGTCTTAACTGTTAATAGGACGCATGATGGGGTGTAGGCAGCGTTACGCTCTTTCTGATTGGTAGCCGGTAGCAGGGTTCGCTACTGCGATCCCTATTGCAGTTTTCACAGTTGTTTGCATATATTTGGTGTTCTACACTCATTCCCGGCCACCAGAATACTGATTGTAATTCAGTCAGTGATTCCTTGATCTCTCTGTGCCTTAGACCCAAACCCATGTGTGCGTCTGCTATTAAAAATATTCTCCTGTTCGTGTTTGGAATTACTCTGTCCCCCACTCCAGGGGTTCGAGCAAAAGGAACGGAGTTTGCATCGATTATGTATGCATAATTGAGTGGATAGTTTACGGGTAGTGCTGCACAGTCGCCTTTTACGGTCGTTTTTGCTGCCAGCATGGTTTCCCCGTCTATGTACTTATCTGTACGCTTTTTTGTGGCTACGGAAGCCGGTTTAGTTGCTTCCGCTATGGCTGTATTAGCCAATTAATTCCCTGCAACGTGAACGCCATCACGCTGAAGACTCTGTGCGTGAATCACGTGAGTCTTTTGTAGTTCTTTGTGTAAAAGAGCTACCTCGTTCCAGAGCAATTTATGCTTTATTGTGGCACCTGTGTCATCTTTGTAGTCGTTTTCGATCCAACTCTGCAGTTTATTGTTGTAAGAGTTGACGCAAAAATGAGAATCGCACACTATAAGTGTCGGGAATTCACGTTCTGCATTTTCGAGCGCCATCTTTAAAGATCTGATTTCAGTTCTTTGAGCCGAACAGTACTTTACTGATTCGGTTTTTGTTATTTTCGGTCTGAATTTACCGCACAGCCAACGACCTTTAATGATCGCACATGCTGCATCGTAGGATTTTCTCTCTACGTTGAAATGCTGTACAAAGCTATCTGTATAGATTATACAGGCGTATTGTGGGAGAGGCAGGATTTCGATTGGCAGAGGATATTCTTCTTCATATTCTAAATCATTCAGTTCTTCAAATTGCGGAGCAAAATAGTATTTCACGTCTTCCGCTCCTAGAGAATCTATGCACTGTATCCATTTTGGGTCCAGTGACACTGTAGGCAGGTTTACTGGGCTGAATAGCGCTTCGAAGGCGGATTCCGCTGTAAGGATATTAATCCGTTTGCCGTGTGCTAGTTCTCGTTCATTTGCTAATGCGATTTGCACTGCGTTCACAGTTCTTTCTGTGTGACTGAATGCTTTTTCTGCTTGTGTGTACAAGTGAGATTTAATTGAAATTGGTACCTTTTCTCCCTCATTAGAGGTTAGGTACGTGAATCCGCATCTTCCTGGGATGACTCGGATTACAAGATCGATCGTGTTGTCACGTGTATCTAATTTTGTTTTTGCTAACATGTCTGTTTGCAGTGATCTCAAAATTTCTGTGTGTTTTTGAGTCCAATTGATTTGTTTTAAATCAGGTTTTATTAGTTCGTAGAGAGGTTTAACCCTCTCTGCGTAATTTAGTATGTAAGTTCTTCCGAAATTCAGAAAACCTAGTATGGATTGTAAATTCTTCAGCGTTTTTGGAGCTTGGAGTACAGCGCACTTCTCTAAGAAGTTGTCCGCTAGGCTTTTGCCTTCACTTGATAATTCGTACCCTAAAAATAGTACTGTCAGATGGGCAATTCGGGACTTTTTAAAGTTGAATTTGTAACCCTCTGCTGCGAACCCAAGTATAATGGTGTTCACTCTTTTCAAGTGAGTATCCAAGTCGTCGTCTGTGAGATAAATATCATCTACGTAAGATAATGCTTCATCATCATATATTTGTAGTAACTCTGTTACCCTAGCTGAGAATAGTCCTGGGCTGTTCTTGAACCCCTGTGGGAGTCGACAGAATTTTTTCTGTGACCCAAATGCGGAGAAAGCGGTCAAATATCTGCTTTCTGGTGCAATGTTTTGACAAAAGAAACCATTAGATATGTCTAATGTCGTTTTGTATTTTTTCCTAACTATGTTATTCATTAGGGCTGCACTATGCGAGTTTTGTACTGCAAAAGTTTTGCAACATGTATTAAGGTGTCTGTAGTCCAAAACTAGACGATATGAATTGTCTGGCTTGGAGACAGGAAACAAAGGATTGTTCATTTGAGAGGTGCATGTTTCAATCACCCCCTGGTATTCAAGTTGATCTAAGATCTCCCTGACCTGTTTTTTAGCTTCTTGCTTTATGGGATACTGCCGTTGGGCAGTTGGTTCACTTTTTAGTTGGATTTTGTGAGGCGGTGAATCCTCATCCCATCCTACATGATTTTTATACAATGCAGGTGCCTGGGCTACTGCCCATTTCCTTGCATATGTGTATTTTTTGTGAATCGGTATGTGATTCGAGAAGGCAGGCATAATCACTTCTTCGCCACGAGGGCACTCCCTGACAAACTCCGGGGGCCAATCTTTTTCAGCTAACAGAATATCATAGCCTTTTGAGAGCTTATCCCAAAATAGACCCTTAATTTTCCTAGTCTTATCACCCTCTATACGCAATGTTATTTCGTATATTTTATGGGGCTCGCTAAGTCTGGCGTCGGCAGTTTCAACCTGAATGTATTCATTCGTGTCCACTGTCTCCAGATGACTCATCAAGATCTTGCGCGCTATACTGATTTCTGCTGCACTGTCCAACATTGTCAATGCCCACTCCCCGTTTTTCAACTGTGTCCTCAGTATTCTCGGCATGGTTGATTACTCTAATACTGGCTACCTTCTTTTTCTGACATTGAGATTTTTTACTCTGAGCAGGTTCCTTGTCTTTGGACTTGGTGTGCTCTCCTGGGTCTGACCGTCCTCTTCTTTCCGAATTCTGTGGAAGAGATCGAGAGGGACGTGTATTTTTTTATATTATCCCTATTTCTAAGGTTATATCTTTTCTCAGAGGGCTACCTCTGGGGAGACTGGCGTTCTCGAGTCGGAGTTCTTTCCCTTCGTCGAGGAGACCTTCCTCTGGACTGGAAATTTTTTTCCTTGGGAGTGGATTGTTTATTTCCATCCCAGCTCTTTTTAGGAGTGTTCAAATTATTTTTAATAAATAATTTTTCAGGATTTTCGAGCAGTTGGGGCTTAACTGGTTTTCCACCCAAGCTGTCTCTACCTAATTCTTCATAGCACTTTTCTATGATTTTTGCAAGCTCAACAGGATCTTTTATATCTGTTTCCCTCAACTTCTGGCGGATCGCCACAGATGCTGCTTCTCCCTTTATGTTGGCTAATAATATAGCCGTGACCTGCTTGAAATCTTTCAGTAATTTCATACCTAGATTTAAAGCGGGCTCTGGACCGAATTCCTTTTGAATCTGTTTTAGCACTTCTGGTATTACCGCCATAGACGGAACACCGTGTGTTTTTGTGTAAATGGAAGCAAAGACTGTACCCCAAGTGTCGCAGTCCTCTACGTGTGGTGCGATTCCCATAGGAAGGCAGATGGTCAAGATTCTGTGTTTCTCAATAGGGGTAGTATCAGGAAATACTGCCTCTATTTGAGTGATTTTCTGGGCTAACCAGAAAGGAATTTGTTCCCGTTTTACGGGTGTTTTACCAAGACATGACTGTATGTTCTGTGGTGTAATTTTATTTGTGTTCCCCTGGTGAGGGGTCAGCTGGTGTGAATTAACAGCTGGCTGGACTGTTGCAGTCCGCATTACATATTGGACTAATTGCCTATGTATTTTTATTAATGTGTTTAGCTGTGCTAACAGCTCTTCCTTAGACATTTTTGCAATGTCAGGATGTGGTGTGTAGCTGGCTAGAACCGGCCACGTGGCTCCTGGTCTACCTAGTGGACCGAGCCTAGTAATGTAATCATTGTGTTTTAGGGCGCCATTAAACCAGAGCAGGTGCTCTTGAAATTTAAGTGGAATTTCAATCTCCTCGAAAGGAGCGTACTCTTCCGGAGGTTTCTCTATTTTGTAATAGTGAAACTCTTGTGTTATAGCGTTTACCGCTGGAAAGTTTATCCATGAATAGAATACCTCTGTCTGCCGATACTCGTGAGCCTCTATCACGAAAATTACTGTACCACCTTGAGGTGTCAGTCCGTTTTCTATAAGTTTAAAAGTTATAGATCTTCTTAACTGGACCGGGATGATAATAGCACCCGGGTCTGTGTATTCAGGACCTTGCTGAGTCGCATCTGCTGCGGCCCCAGTGGTGCCGTTGTTTTCTACTGACATTGTATAAATGCAGTTTTTGCAGAGTAGGTCTCCAAGGAGACAAAGATTAGGTGCACAATATTTTGGAACACTGTATCCTTCAACGTTGAATAAACCAGAGCTTTACATAGGAATCTCTTCCTACTAAGGTCGGGCGGATTTTAACCTTTCACCCACTCCAGACGTCTATTGGAGTATTTACGGGAGAAAGGGGTGTGAAATATGCACGACTGAGTTACTCTAAAAGTCTTGCGTTAGTTTATCGCCTTACCAAACGTTTGGGCGCCATGTAGTGTAGTTCCTAGTTTCCCACTAGGCCCTGCGCATTGGAATAACATAAACAGTAGTATCGACGTGGAACTGCTTATATTCCAGGCCTCCACTGACTATGCTAAACTTAATTGGGTTGTGTTACCAACTAGCTCAGAGGTCACTGGAAACTTTCTTCTCTGCATAGGAAGTGATCAGCTTCCTTGGCACAGACAAGAAGGGATTCAGTTTTCCAACAACCGTGCAACATGACAACTTTGCTCCTCAGATCAAGAGTCGATCTCTAGGGTCGTGTGAAACAATAGACACAGATTTCACTCAGTCAGTCTAGTGCAGTTTACTTTCACAGATGTAGAGAATAGAGAGACGGGCGTGTATCAATAAAGGGTTAACATTTATTGAACAGTCTTTCTTCTCGTACAAGAGAAATGTATTGCCACAATTGCAATAACTGTTATTATAAAAAGTACGTACAGTAAGATAAGTATTGCGAAATAGAACTGTAAAAGCATTGATATGGTTTCTTAGCCATACAAAGGTTTAAAAGTAATAAAACATATATACAGTCATATATACATTAGGCTAACATACTCAACTGGTGCTTCTAACTAAGCCTACCCCAGTGTGCCTGACCTAAGCCTAACACGTGAAAAGGGGAGTAAGTAAGTAGCTTTAAGTTAAGTTGGTTTTGCCAAGGTTTGTTTCAAGAATTCTCGTCTAAGGGTTTAGTCAACACCATACCTCTGAATAGAATGATGGAGGATTGGTATCTCCTTCAGGGGTCTCTCTCGATATCCCAGTCACCCGCGAGGGTAAACCGGAAGCGCCGGGACTGGATTTCTCTGCACGAGAAAGGCAGCGGCTCTCTTCAGCGCGTCGAGGAAGGCGGGGTGACAGCGTCCGCGGGCAGCTGGAATCGGCTGGATGTCTTCGCAGAGGACGGCTGTTCAGCTCCTTAAGCGTACTGCACCATAGTTCGCGCTGTAGCGGCGATAATGGTAATCAGCAGCTTCACCACCACAGGATAGCAGGCTGCAGCGACAGAGTGCTAGTTTTTACCAACACAGGGTCATGCAGGCAGCCAGCATCAGCAACAGTAGCTTGCAGCTCACATTGCTTAAGGCAACGTTGGTAATATTTATACCTGACAGGTGCCGGGTTTGACGCAAGTTTGCTGGACATAAGACGTCAATTAAAGATGTCACTAGGAAGTGACAGTTATCAGTTGCTCATTAGAGTTCCATTACTAATCAAAACATAGCAAGCGGGGATTTCCAGGTTTGCTAAGTTTTTATCTTGTTGAAGAACTCGGAGTGTTATCTAGGAATATCAGATAGTGACTGCTGCTCTGTCATTGCACTAATTGGTCGCAAAGGAAGTAGCAGAGAGTCATGCTGGAATGTGGCTCTGTTCGTGTGAGGCCAGAGATGACTTTTCAGAAAATCGTACTTGAACGGTTATGCCAATATAGGGAAAAGGGATTTATAGCCGAATAGGGGCATAAGGTCACAGTATCGATCAGGAACCTAGATAAGCACGCAACAGTTGTTGTGCGCTGTGTACCATTATACGATCCAACCTGTCAGCCATCTTGGAACGGCAAAGCAAATATTAATGAGAGACAATATCAATCCTGGGGGTTGTGTGTTCAGAAACGTTAGTAGTGCAATATGCAGCCGACAGCAGATCAAATGAGTGGCAGTCAAGTGGCCAGTAAGCACTGGCTGGGGGGCTGCCAGTGTCTCCAAAAAACATGGATGGAAAGAACTGAAAGAGATCTATAAAGGGGGAAATACAAAAGTAAAGGACTAGCCCATCAGCCGTGGCACTGAAGTGCACTCAGTTTGAGACTGATGTGCAAAGGCCATCACTCGCAGGGTAAAAGAGCTCATTGCTGAACTGGGGTGAGTCATGGGGCCCATGCTATCGGCTGTCATGGGCGGAGCAAACTATGAAGGACACTTCAACTAGTCAATGGCTGAAGAGGGCTGACCCAAAGCCTCTATGTATGTATGTACTTTTTATGATTTGTTTTTATTACAGGAGAATGGCAGACAGCTAAAGTTGCCAGACAAAATTTAGAAAGCATTGACAAAGCTATAAAGCGAAGGTAATTAAGGAAAAGCAGGCCTATTTCTCCAACTTAACGGCCTCCCTTTCCTCCCCTAGGGAATTGTTTAAGATAGTTAATTCCCTGTCCACTCTGCAAACTCCTGACCCTATTGTAAGCTCCCAAGAGTTGTGCAACAAGATTTGTCTTTTTTTTCATTCTAAAATAGCTGACATTTATGCCACTCTTGAATCGCAAAGGGATCTGCTGGGTTCTCCTTCCCCTTTGGCTCAGCCCCGTTCAGAATGTCGGCCAAAGGATCCCTATAGTAGTCTGACTAATTTCCCTCCTCTTACTTACTGTTAGACGGACCGGGAGGGTCGGCCGAGGATAAGGGGAGAGGTCTCCGGGGAGAGCCGTCTCCAGCGATCGTACAGACGAGTAACTTCCCCCCCACAGATGTACACCACACAAGGATAAGATTCAACATTCTTTATAAGCAATCTTTAGGTACGGGGGAAATGGTACAAGGAGGTCTGGACTCAGGGGTCCCCTCGGTTCGAGTCTCTTGGTTGGGAAAAGGGGTAGCGGGACAGTCTTGTTACCAATTTGGTAGATGCGGTGGTAGATGGATAGCTCACAATCCTCGAGCTCGGTGTTCTAGATGATCGGGCCGCGGCGGAGCCAGCAGGTCCCGAGATGGTTGGAGGTAGCGACGGTCCGCGGCGACGCCAGCAGGTCCCGATGAAGGTGGTAGTTACAAACGGTCCGCGGCCACGCCAGCAGGTCCCGACGACGATGACGGTTTCAGAAGGTTGCGGCAGCGCCAGCAGGCAGGACGATAGTTCGCAAGGCAGGGCTACGGCAGCGCCAGTAGTCCGTCAAGGATGAGTTCTTCACTGCGTCTCTCGACTCCAGGATACAACTGCCTTCCTGCTCTGGAGCTGCCCCAGTTATAGGTCTGGCGCCCTTTGATGTCCGGACCCTCGCACTTGGAGGTCGGGAGGTCCGGGATGAGGGAGTCCAGACACCCAGCAGGGGGGTGGAGCCAGCGCCTGGGGGAGCTGGGGGCGATTGGCACCTGGCGGGGGAGAGCCATCGACACTTCTTTCTCCCATTGACCTGCCAAGTAGTCCGCTCACCGCCTGGGTGGATGGTGGTGCCGGGATGTCGGGGCCTGGCCAGGCCCAGGGTTAGGGTCGATCGGAGGCCACGCGGCCTCGTGGTGCTGTGTCCAAGATGGCGCCCAGGCCGGGCGAGGGGGCCGGTAGTGATTCGGGCCCATGATGTGGAGATGTCCAGGGGTAGGGGTCCCATATGAGACGGGAAGCGGGTGGTTATTGCGTGTAACACCTGGAGGGCCGGGCTCGGGCCTGGTCATGCGGGGAGGGAGCAAGCCCTTCACGTGGCCTGTCCAACATGCGTCCCCCCCAGCTGAAGGCGGGGAGAGTCACCCATCCTCTTGGGGTCTCTCCTCGTCGAGGCGGAAAAAGCGGGACAGGCCATCTGCGTTGGCGTGGTCTTGCCCAGGTCGATGTTCCACAGTGAAGTCCATCCCCTGCAGGGAGATGGACCAACGCAATAGTTTTGGGTTTTCCCCCGGCATCTGCATTAGCCACTGCAGGGGCCGATGATCCGTCTGAACCCGGAAGTGGGTACCGAAGAGATAAGGCCGGAGCTTTTTGAGGGCCCACACCACTGCGAAGGCCTCCCTCTCGATGGTGCTCCAGCGTTGCTCTCGGGCCAGGAGACGTCTGCTGATGAAGGCCACTGGTTGGTCAAGTCCTTCGGGGTTCAGCTGGGAAAGGACTGCCCCAATGCCATGGTCGGAGGCATCCGTTTGGACGATAAATTCCCGACTGTAGTCGGGGGCCTGGAGCACAGGGGCGGAGCACATGGCGGCCTTCAGCTTCTCGAAGGCCGCTTGACAGTCGGGGGTCCAGTTGACCTTCTTTGGTTGGTTTTTGGATGTGAGTTCCGTGAGGGGCCCCACAATGCTGCCATAGTCCCTCACGAACCGCCGGTAGTAGCCTGTGAGTCCCAAGAAGGCGCGGACCTCGGTCTGGGTGATGGGGGGCTGCCAAGACTGGATGGCAGCGATCTTGAGTTGCAGCGGGGCCACCAGACCGCTTCCCACCTGGTGTCCGAGATAGGTCACGGACCCCTGGCCAATTTGGCATTTGCTGGCCTTGATCGTGAGGCCGGCTCGTTGGAGGGCCTGCAGAACCTCTCGGAGGTGGTTGAGGTGGTCGGACCAGTGGCGGCTGTACACAGCGATATCGTCCAGGTAGGCGGCGCTGAATTCTTCGAGTCCCGCCAGGACCTGGTTTACTAGCCGCTGAAATGTTGCTGGGGCATTCTTCATGCCGAATGGCATGACCTTGAAGTGGTAGTGGCCATCAGGGGTGGAGAAGGCAGATCGTTCTTGGGCCCGGGGTGTGAGACCGATCTGCCAGTAGCCCGCTGTCAGGTCGAAGATGCTGAGGTAGCGGGCAGCTCCCATGCGGTCGATTAGTTCATCTGCTCGGGGGATGGGATGTGCGTCGGTTCTGGTGACCGCATTCAAGCCCCGGTAGTCGACGCAGAACCGGAGCTCAGGAGTGGTGCCGGGGGCGGCCGCTTTGGGGATCAGTACCACTGGGCTGGCCCAGGGGCTGTCTGAGGGCTCGATGACCCCGAGCGTGAGCATCTTGGACACCTCCTCTTGGATGCAGGCCCGTACCCGATCTGGTACGCGGTGGGCCCGATGTCGGACAGGGGGACTGTCTCCGGTGTCCACGTCGTGCAAGCACCAGGGGGTGACCCCTGGGGTGAGTGAGAACAGGGTGGCGAACTGCAGTAGGAGGTCTCGGCAGCCTTGGCGCTGTTCCAGGGTGAGGGCCTCCGAGAGTCGGACCCCGTCCACGGAGCCGTCCTTCTCCCGAGTTCGTAGGAGGTCAGGGAGTGGCTCCGAATCTTCCTCGGCTCCGCTGTCTGTTGCCATCAGGAGGCTGAGCTCCGAGCGCACAAAGTGGGGTTTTAGTCTATTGGCGTGGAGGACCCGGAGGGGGTTCCGTGCAGATTCCGTATCGATGAGATAGGTGACAGGGCTCTTGCGCTCGACCACTTTGAAGGGCCCTGTCCACTTGTCTTGCAAGGCGCATGGTTCGGTGGGAGACATCACCCACACTTGTTGGCCTGGTTCAAATTCGATGGAGGAGGCATTTTGATCGTACCACCTTTTCATGTCTTCCTGACTGGCCTCCAAGTTTGCTTTTGCCATTTCTCTGAACCGTCTGGTCTGGTTGCGTAGGGTCAGGAGGTACTTGAAAACATCTGGAGGGTTCTTCAGAGGGGGCATTTTCCAACCTTCTTTGACTAGGCTGAGCGGCCCTCGCACAGGGTGTCCATATAAGAGTTCGAACGGGCTGAAGCCGAGGGACTTCTGGGGGACTTCTCGGTAGGCAAAGAGGAGGCACGGCAGTAGCACATCCCACTGGCGACGGAGGGGCTCTTCCAACCCCCCAATCATCCCCTTGAGCGTGCGGTTGAACCGCTCGACTAGTCCGTTTCCTTGAGGGTGATAGGGGGTCGTGAATCGGTAGGTGACCCCACACTGTTGCCAGAGGGACTTCATGTATTTTGAAATAAAGTTTGTGCCCCGGTCGCTGACGACTTCTCGGGGGAAGCCCACCCGGGAGAAGATCCCCATCAAGGCCCGGCCGACTACCGGGGCTGTCACAGTTCGCAGGGGAACAGCCTCGGGGTAGCGGGTGGCGTGGTCCACCAGTACCAGGATGAACCGATGTCCTTGGGCTGTACGGGGGTCCAGGGGCCCCACAATGTCTATCCCCACCCTCTCGAACGGGGTGGTGACAACTGGGAAAGGTTGCAGAGGTGCTTTCAGCTTGCGGCCGCTCTTCCCGCTGGCCTGGCACGTGGGGCAAGACCGGCAGTGCTGGAGTACGTCGTTCCTCATCTTGGGCCAGAAAAAGTGGGTCACCAGGCGACTGTAGGTTTTGTCCTGACCCAGGTGACCAGCCAGGGGGACATCGTGGGCCAGGTTTAGCAAGAAGTCTCTAAAGCGGAGGGGCACCACTAGCACTCGACTGGCCCCTAACTCTGCGATTCTCTGTTCGCTGTACAACAGGTCGTTGTCCCAATAGATCCAATGGGTTCCGGAGGTGTCCCCTGCGCTCTGGGCGAGGGCTTGTTGGCGGAGTCCCTCTAGGGAGGGACAGGTCTTCTGCTCGTGGCGAAACAGTTCCTGGGTGGGCCCCCCCTCCTGACGCCACTGAGCCAGGTCGGGAAGGCCCTGGGGCTGAGCGAGCCCCTCGGGAGTTTGCTCTGGGGGGACGGCATGGTCGGTGTCTTCTACTGGAGCGACCGGGGGAGGAGGTGCCGGCCATTCAGGTTCCTCGGGTCGGGGGATGGTACGGGCAGCCATGGACCGGGTGGTTACGCACGCCCAGTCCGGGAGGCCCAACATCCCCAGGTGCTCTCTTCTCTCTACGGCGGCCCACGGGGAACTCTCAAGATCATTTCCCAGGAGACAGTCTACGGGGGCATCATCTCGGACCGTCACCTTCAACATGCCGGAGACTCCTCCCCACTCGAAGGGGACGCAGGCCATCCGACATAGACTCTCCGAATTGTCGGCTGAACGGACAGGGCAGAGAACGTTCGGCAGGATCTGTTCTGGGGTCACCAGGTGACAGCGGACGGCAGTTACACTGGCCCCGGTGTCACGTAGGGCTTCGGCCCTGCGTCCATTAATGTTCACCCACTGACTGTACTTCCGGGTGTTGGTGGGTAGGGGGGCCCGCGGGACCATGTCTTTTCCCCCTAGGCACGCTAGAACCATGGCGGCTGGTTCCCACTCTTGGTGTTCTTGCTCACATTCCTCGTGTTCTTCGGAGATTTGTTCTTCCCCCAGGGCGGTGGCAGCCATCTGGCGGGGTCTCGGAGTCTGGCTCTGTGGACAATTCGGGTCATTTGCGTAGTGGCCGACTCGCTGGCATCGGTGACACGTGACATTGGCTCTGTACCCCGGGCGCGCCGGGGGGTTGCCCCGGTTGGCCGGGGGTGGGGTGCTGGCAGCGGGAGCGGCCGGGGCGTTGTCTCTTCCTCGACCCTGGCCCCCTCCTCCTCCTCGGGGACGGTGCTGACCTTGGTTGTTCCGGTTCTGTTCATGTGACCCATTTCGGCCCACTCGGGTAATTTCCCACCGGTCAGCCTCGGCGGCGAGCTGCCGCGGATCAGTCAATTTACTGTCGAGGAGGTGCTGCCTGAGCTCGACGAAGCAGTTGTTAGATAGATGCTCCCATACCATGAGATTGAAGAGTTGCTCGTAGGTCGTTACATTGCTTCCCTTGATCCAACCCTCGAAGGCTCGGCTGAAATAGTTCACGTACTCTACCCAAGTGGTACCCGGGATCCGGGTGCAGTCTCGGAACCTCTGGCGGTACATTTCGGGTGTGAGCCCATAGCGGGTGAGGAGGGTAGCTTTCATGTGGTCCTAGGAGGTCATCAGATGGTCTGGGAGCTGTAACAGGGCATCGCGGCCCTCATTGACGAACCTCCCCCATAGACCGGCTCCGCAGTCACTTCGATCGATCCGGTGGGAGGTCATAGCGATCTCGTAGGCCTTGAACCATTGTTGTATGTCGTCATCTCGGAAATATTCTCGAACGACATCCTTGGGGATGTGTACTTTCTTTTCTGTTGCTCGGGCACCCCTAATTCTTTGTTCTGCTTACGTAAGTCTATCTCTGCTAGTTTGCGCTCGTGTTCATACGCCAGTCTCTTCTCTTCGAGCTCTCTTTGTCTCTGTTTCTCTTCCCGTTCTTCTCGGAGCCGCAGGTGTTCCAGGTTCAGTTTTTGTTCGGCTAATTTGAGTTCGCCATCCATTTTGAGCCGGGCCATTTCTAGTTCATGTAGTCTGCTTCTTTCTCGTTCTTGGATCTCCTCTTGCGAGAGACCCGTTCTTCGCTCCTCGGGAGCCGTGGTGTTCTTCTCTGCTGCTGCGACATTTTGGTCCGGGGTTCTGACGGCCCCGGTTTCCGCCCATGACTCAATGGCGTGCTTGAAATCGTCTTTAGTACTCAGACCGGTGGTAGCGATACCTAGTTCAATGCAGAATTGTTTCAACTCACAATGGCTGTACTCTTCCAATTTCTCCATCTGGAATTTCTCGGTGGATCCGCTCTCTTTGGTTGTCATTGTGGTTTCGTCGTGGGGTGAGCTACTCTCTGTACGATTACGCGTTGATTCGGATCGCGCCGCTGGCCACCAATGTTAGACGGACCGGGAGGGTCGGCCGAGGATAAGGGGAGAGGTCTCCGGGGAGAGCCGTCTCCAGCGATCGTACAGACGAGTAACTTCCCCCCCACAGATGTACACCACACAAGGATAAGATTCAACGTTCTTTATAAGCAATCTTTAGGTACGGGGGAAATGGTACAAGGAGGTCTGGACTCAGGGGTCCCCTCGGTTCTAGTCTCTTGGTTGGGAAAAGGGGTAGCGGGACAGTCTTGTTACCAATTTGGTAGATACGGTGGTAGATGGATAGCTCACAATCCTCGAGCTCGGTGTTCTAGATGATCGGGCCGCGGCGGAGCCAGCAGGTCCCGAGATGGTTGAAGGTAGCGACGGTCCGCGGCGACGCCAGCAGGTCCCGATGAAGGTGGTAGTTACAAACGGTCCGCGGCCACGCCAGCAGGTCCCGACGACGATGACGGTTTCAGAAGGTTGCGGCAGCGCCAGCAGGCAGGACGATAGTTCGCAAGGCAGGGCTACGGCAGCGCCAGTAGTCCGTCAAGGATGAGTTCTTCACTGCGTCTCTCGACTCCAGGATACAACTGCCTTCCTGCTCTGGAGCTGCCCCAGTTATAGGTCTGGCGCCCTTTGATGTCCGGACCCTCGCACTTGGAGGTCGGGAGGTCCGGGATGAGGGAGTCCAGACACCCAGCAGGGGGGTGGAGCCAGCGCCTGGGGGAGCTGGGGGCGATCGGCACCTGGCGGGGGAGAGCCATCGACACTTCTTTCTCCCATTGACCTGCCAAGTAGTCCGCTCACCGCCTGGGTGGATGGTGGTGCCGGGATGTCGGGGCCTGGCCAGGCCCAGGGTTAGGGTCGATCGGAGGCCACGCGGCCTCGTGGTGCTGTGTCCAAGATGGCGCCCAGGCCGGGCGAGGGGGCCGGTAGTGATTCGGGCCCATGATGTGGAGATGTCCAGGGGTAGGGGTCCCATATGAGACGGGAAGCGGGTGGTTATTGCGTGTAACACCTGGAGGGCCGGGCTCGGGCCTGGTCATGCGGGGAGGGAGCAAGCCCTTCACGTGGACTGTCCAACACTTACCAGCAGTTAGACCTGCTTCTGACTAAGACTAAATCTGGTTCTCCTCTGGACCCCTGCCCCCTTAAGATCTTGAAGGACTATAGGGAAGTCTTGCTGCCCCACCTCCTTGAGGTAATGAATCGTGCTATGACTGAAGGCATTTTTCCATCTTCTTGGAAAAAGGCAGTGGTCAAGCCTTTGCTGAAAAAGCTGACATTAGATCCGGAGATATTAAAGAATTTCCGTCCAATATCCCTGCCTCCGGCCCCCGCAAAGATGCTTGAGACACACCTCAACCAACATTTGACGGCCTTTCTTGACGCCTCTGGCCTCCTGGATCCGTCACAACATGGTTTCCGGAAGTCTCACAGCACCGAGTCGGCCCTCACCGTGGTTGTAAACAGCATTCGTGCGAAGGTCGACCAGGGCCAGGCTACCCTTCTGGTCCTGCTCGACCTGACAGCAGCTTTCGACACCCTGTCTCCCACTATCTTAACAGCACGTCTTAGAAAGATAGGGGTGGAGAACACAGCAGTGAGCCTTCTGACCTCCTTCCTTAATCAGAGGGAGCAGAAGGTCAAGTTGGGAGAGTACCTGTCCCCTGCTACGCCGGTGCAATGTGGTGTTCCACAGGGGTCGGCGTTGAGCCCCACTCTTTTTAACATTTATGTGGCCCCACTCGCCAGGCTAGTAAGATCTTTTGGGATGGAGGTGGTGTCATACGCCGATGACACCCAAATCATGGTGTCTCTCTCCCACTTGGTGAGTACCTCCGCCTTCAGCTTCAGAAACTGCATGGAGGCAGTCGCACAGTGGATTGTCTGGAACTCATTGAAGCTGAACGGAGAGAAAACCGAGGTCCTGGTCTTTGGTGGAGATCAGGACATCTGGTCCAGTGACTGGTGGCCCCCATCCCTTGGAGCCTGTCCACAGCCCACGAAATCCGCTCGGAACTTGGGCGTGATGATTGACACCTCGCTGGCCATGGTTCAGCAGGTAAACAGAACGGTCTCCACCTATTGGGGGTTATTAGGATCCTTAGGAAAATCACCCACTATCTCTCCTTTCAAACCCGTAAACAGATCGTGGTTGCCTTAGTCGCCTCACGGTTAGACTACTGCAACGCTCTACTCAGGCATTAATAAAGGCCTGATACAACGCTTTGAGACTGTTCAAAATGCGGCAGCCAGGTTTGTCCTTGCTGCTCCCGGCCTCACCTCTGCCACATCAGCTAGGAAGAGCCTGCTATGGCTCCCGATTCAAGCCAGGATCTCTTTTAAGATCCTGTGCCTTGTCTACGGGGCCTTGTTTGGTGAAAGCTCTGACGGCATAAGATCTATGCTGGTTCCTTATTTACCCAACAGAAATCTTCGTTCATCCAGCAAGAAGCTCCTGTCTGTTCCTCGGGTTCGTAGAGTCAGGTGGGGAGGAAGGGCCTTTTCCTTCTTGGCCCCTAAGCTGTGGAACACCCTCCCCCTGGAACTGAAAGTCCAACAATATTGTGCTTTTCAGGAAAGCACTAAAGACGTGGCTTTTTGCCGAGGCTTATCTGTAATCTGGCACTTTGGCTGCCATACCATGTTTTTTGTTAGGTGCCTTGATTCCCAAAGGGCTAAGTTTGTGCATTATAAGATGGCTTTCATTCATTCATTCATTCATTCATTCAAAGCTAACTGGTGTGACCTTGGCTGACAGCCCTTTTGAATTGTCAATACTTATTTTGTCATGCTTTTTGTAATACTATATTGTTAGGGAAGTTGTTCAGCCTGCATCAATCTAAAAAACAAAACATTGGCTAAAAGCAAAACAATTTTTGGTTTCAAAAAGCATTAATTCCTGTGGTGGTCACTTGCACTGAATGGAACTACTTTGTGTGTGGATGTGCTCCTTGTGAAAGGGCTGAATAGTGTCAATCACCTTGAAGTTAACCAATGGCTGAAGTGGGAAAACTCGCTGGCCCAAGTTGTATGCTGTAAGGAGCAGAAGAAAAATGTGAATGACACTAAAACAGACCAATAAATAAAGAGGTCTGATTAAAGCCCCTATTAGTAAGTATATTATACATATAATTTTAATAAAATAAAAGGTTTTTGCTAGTTCGTTTTAAAACGTATGCCACTGCACACACTTACATACTATGCTTAACGTTACAAATGTGCAATATTAAGGTTAGCAAAACAAAATAGAACTTCTCCCAGGAGGGTCTATTAGGGATCATTACAGTACATAATTCTACCCCCAAGATTTAGCAGAGAGATAACTAAACAGCAAACAAGCATTGACAAAATCAAATCAGCTAGAAGAGGTTGCCAGCTTTTTGGCTGTGTAAGGGCTTGTTTTTTTTTGTTTTTTTTAAACTTCATTGTTGTTAAAGCTGATATGCCCTTTCGATCGAAAAAAAAACCAAACACTTAAAGTACAAATATTTTCAGTCTCGAAAAGCACACATTGGCAAAATTGCCCCTGGCTGCGAGGACTTCTTTGTGTGTTGATGTGTTCTTTCTAAAAGGGCAGAATGTCGCCACTCACATTTGAGTTAGCTAATGGCTGAAGTGAGCTGAGCCATTTCCCGCTTGCTGCATGGTGTAGTGGGTAGAAGAAAAAGAAAAGAGAAAAATGTGACTGATGCGATTACGGACCAACAGATGAAGAGGGCTCGCTGAGAGCCCTTATAAGCAGTGGACTATAAATATAATTTTAGTTCAAGCCCCTTGGCTAATGTCAGAACTAAAATCCTTGACGAGTTTTCCAACCAATGAGATTCCATGTAACAAAACAACGGTCTACAGGCTTTAGTATTCTATAATCGCAATCCACTCTTAAAGGCCTGTTAACTTTAACATATGCTTTTCACAATAACTAAGTCAGACCTTCTGCCGTTCCCTTAAACTTTCTTAACCTCTTCGCTGCTGATGACGAGCTCGTCTCGTCATCAGCTACGCCGCTCGTATGCTGTTGACGAGCTGAGCTCGTCATGTAACGCAGCTTTTTGAAAATTGCCGCACACAGCGGGAAAAGCAGCTGCAGCGATGCGCATAATAAATAGGTCAGACTTATAACATCGTACAGAACTTTCTTCCATTTCCCGATCAGGCCTTTAACTTTAAGTATTTGTTCTGCACTGTAACCAACTATGACCTACTGTATTAAGTATGTGCTTCTCGCAAGGCAAAACAAGTACTCTCTTTTTTGGTGGAGGCACACAGCTTCTGCCCAATCAAAGCTTGAAAGGAAGGTTAACATATGGGTGGAGCCTAAGCCTCTCTCTCAATACCAGTGATGTTTCCTCAAGCTCTTTTTCTGGTGATCACAAAGTCAATAGCAGCTGCGCTGTCAGGCCGGACCCAGCAATCAGTAGACAAGGTAATCCAAATATATTGCCCGGTCAGACACCAGCCCAGGGTTTAGTGGAAGGACCTTGACACCACACACTGGGAATTACGGTTTACAACAAAAAATAAATAAAAGGTTCCCACAAACACTGCCCTCTTCTCGTCTCCTTGCTAACCCGACACACCTCCCCTGCCAGGCCCGCCTCTCCCCCTCCTCCACAGTTTGTCTCTCTGCTTTCTTCCTTTAATTGGGCCCTGGCTGCATAACTTTGCATGTTAATGCGCCGCCTGTGAATTGATGGCGGCGGCCCAGGTCCCCGGAAAGGTTTCCATTAACGTGAATCGCTCAAACGCCGCTGAGCAATTTACTCTGATTTATATCAGCGATCAAGGATAAATAAAAACAAGTGTCTGGTCTCAGCACAGAGGTTTACCAGGGCTTTTAAATGTTTCATGGGCGAGGGTGAAGGGGGGTGCTGGCCAGCGCGGTGGGGGGGGGAGCTGGCCGAGCTGTACACAGACGAAAGGACGGGCAGGGCAGCGATGATAAGGGCAAGATTAAAGTGACTGGGGGTGAGCAGAGGGCAGTGATGGGAGGGCAGTGACAGGGGCACTAGGACAGGGGTGCGGGTGCTGACGAAACAGTGCTCTTATCGATCAGAACGGTGTGGCATGGCGCGGGGGGAGCACTGGCAGAACTGAACTGTAGAGAAACCTCCGATCCGCCAACCTCGCCGGAGCCCTGCGCATCCGCAGAGCCAGAACAGGTGGATGAACCTTCTCCTACATCACAGCCAAGACCTGGAACGAGCTCACGCTCAACATCAGATGCGCCCCCTCCTTGAACATCTTCAGGAAGACGCTCAAGACCTGGCTTGCTTAGCCCACCACCCCCCCCCACCCCCCCTCCAGGGCCTTGAGAACCTCACGGGTGAGTTGCACGCTTACAATTCTCTTGATTGATTGATTGGGGCTGTTGGTGTCTCTCAAGACAAGAGGCCGGCTGAAGGAGGAGGAGCCACCAGGCCAGGAATACAAAACTGAACTGTGTGTGTCTATCAGGGCAAGATGGTGGCTGATGAGGGGGGGGCACCAGACCAGGAGTGAGTGCATTGATGCAACTGAACTATGTCTGCCTCTCTCAGGCCTGGACAATCCCCCGGTGCGCCGCAAGGGTGGGGGCCGGTTTTGGGCCCCTGGGGGCCGTTTTTGTAACAGGGCCACCCGGGGGTGGGGGGACCGGCCAAGCACTTTGCCAGGGCCGGTTTTGGTTCCGAGTCTGGGCCTGGTCTCTCTGGACAAGATGGTGGCTGAAGAGGGTGAGTAGCCACCAGACCAGAAGTGAGAGATTTGAAACAACTCAACTATGTGTGTCTATCAGAACAAGATGGTGGCTGAATGCGCACAGCACCACCAGACCAGGAGTGAGTGCAGAACTGAACTATGGGTGTCTATCAGAACAAGATGGTAGCTGAAGGGGGGTGGAGCCACCAGATCAGCATAGACCGCAATGGCACAACTGACCCATGTGTGTCTATCAGGTCAAGATGGCGGCTGAAGGCGCAGCAGTGAATGCATTGGCACAAGAGCGTGCACTAACAAGTACAGCATGAAGCAAAAAGTGTTCTTTTTGTTTTATTTTTTAAGAAAAAGATACAAAACTTAATATCCATTTTAAATTTTATGGTGCATTTATTACTCCATGTGAAGTTGTTCCATAACCTCTCAATGCTTCCTGTCAAGGACGGAGGAAGGTGTGCTCTCAACCAAGGAATAGTTACTATAGCCTAGGGAAGCATCTACGTTGAAGTGTTGTCACTTCCGTTCTCTTTTTTTTGCAGTTCCTGCAGATTATGGTTCAAGACCACACAGTTCAGCACTGGTAGAGCCAGGCATCGGTCCTACAGCTCACTGACCTCCGGCTATGGCAAGACGTGGCAGCCAGAGGTTGGTAAAGAAGGAAGGCGGAGAAAGCACAACGAGCTACACACCAGGGCAGCCAATCAGCAGGGTATCCACAGCGGCAGCCTCTGAAGCAAGGCGCTATGTCCTCACAGAAAAGCTAGGTACACAACAATTGCACACCAACAGGTACGCAGGTATCATGCAGAAACTGGGTAACCAGAGAAAGGGGGTGAATTTCGAGGGTGCAAAACAGTCACAGGGGTCTCACAACGAAATTAAGTTGAGTAAGAAAGAGGAGAGCAGCGGTAATGTAAGGAAAGGCACCCAGGCCTTACATAGGCATCGAGGCACTGAAGAAAGAAGGTTACGCACTTATGGTGCAACAACAGACACACAGGAGGTGTGTAAGAAAGTGGATTTCTGTTGCAGTAACCCCCCCCCCAACACTTTGTGCCAGATTTCTGTTGCACTCTGATTGAATGTACACTGGATCCCTCCAAATCAGGCTCCCAGTTCCTGTGCTCTTTCTGAAAATTGAACCTTTGTTTCCTCAATTGGCGCACGTTTGGCCCACATATAAGTCAATTGTAAAAGGTACCGATGGTACCAAGGGCCTTGTGACCAGAGAGGGTCTCTAAGGGCTGCAGCATGTATTGTGCCACCCTCACATACCCCTCACCTAACACATACACACTGCCATTGCAGACTGTGTGTTTCGGTGCAGACAAAACTTAGGAGTACACATTGAACACATCACTGTGCGCCATGCCAACAAATACTGCCTGTGGCATAGCTAAGCTACCCCTCTAGCAGGCCTCACAGCCCTAAGGCAGGGTGCACGATACCAAAGACGAGGGCATAGATGCATGAGCATATAACAACCTTAGATAGGATGCAATCGTTAACGTGATCGGTGAGATCCACACTTGCCTGCATGATCTAAAAAGAAAAACAAGGAAGGATCTGGTTATAGTCTGGGGGGAGCATTTTAACCAACACATCTGTGGGCATAGCTCTGGTTCAACATGTGGCCTTGAGGACGAAAATCAAATCCCACTCACCCATTTTCTCCATACCCCGACGAGGAATAATTCAAATGAGAAAATATTTGACCTTGAGCTGGGAATGGCAAATAAGCTTGTGAATCCCCCAATTGCTTTTACAACTACTTTTAATGGGAGAGGATTATCTAGTATCATCAACTATATTCTAATTTCCACTGCCTTCTCTTCTCGAATATGTAATTTCGCAACTCACGATATCGCATTAAGCGACCATTATCCCAATAGCGTTACGCTATTTCTGCCAAGTAAGGCGGAGAGAGGGAATTGTTTAAATATCTTGGGGCAGGCAACACTGTCCCTTGATAGAGTAAATGGCGTCGCACTGAAATGGGGAAAAATAGATCCAGCACTAACCACAACGAAGATAGTGAAGAATTCTTTTAGCGCTATCGAAAAATGTCTGGATCCTACCAGTGAGCACCAGGTGGTCCTGAAAAACTTTCAGTTAATTACCCAATCAGTAAAAGAAGCCCTCAGTGCTAATGTAAGAACCCAAACTGAAAAAATAAAAGGATGGTTCAATGCAAATTGCACCAAAGCATACTCTAAAATAAAAATAGTCCTCCATAGACAAAACAGGGATAAAAACGAAATTACAAACCTCAGAAGAGAATATAATAACGCATTAAAACTAAGGAAAAAGGAACTGAAAGATGAGTTAGGGCACAACTCCATAAAAGCTATGCCACAAAGGATAATACTGCCTTTTGGCCTACAGTTAAATCTCCCTTCCTAGCGGACAACATTAATAATCCTAGGATAGATGTAGCAATAGATGAACATTCGTGCTGTGCAAACTGATTTATCCTCTCTCCCAATTTACCTTGATATCACTCTAGTGGAAGTAGAGCTAGCGCTACTTGCAAGTAAGAGCAGCAAAGCTCCAGGCCCTGATGGGGTCCCTGTAGATTTTTACAAACAAAACCTGGAACTGTGGACACCCATCCTAACTTGTCTGATGGGATTGCTTAACACATGGTCCGATAGCATCTTGGTCCCAATTTTTAACAAGCATTTACAATGCAATGGTCTCGGCATCATTAAAGGTAGAGCTATTGGCATTGCTCATGACATTTTTTTTCTTTCAAGCATAAATAAATGGCATTGTCATTTACATTGCCAATACACAGCACTCTGCACTCAACAGCACACACTACTCTGCACTCAACAGCACACACTACTCTGCACTCAACAGCACTACTCTGCACTCACTACTCTGCACTCAACAGCACTACTCTGCACTCACTACTCTGCACTCAACAGCACTACTCTGCACTCACTACTCTGCACTCAACAGCACTACTCTGCACTCACTACTCTGCACTCACTACTCACTACTCACTGCTCTGCACTCACTACTCACTACTCTGCACTCACTACTCACTACTCTGCACTCACTACTCACTACTCATTACTCTGCACTCACTACTCACTACTCTGCACTCACTACTCACTACTCACTACTCTGCACTCACTACTCACTACTCACTACTCTGCACTCACTACTCTGCACTCACTACTAACTACTCTGCACTCACTACTCACTACTCACTACTCTGCACTCACTGCTCACTACTCTGCACTCACTACTCACTACTCTGCACTCACTACTCTGCACTCACTACTCTGCACTCACTACTCACTACTCTGCACTCACTACTCTGCACTCACTACTCACTACTCTGCAATCAGTACTCACTACTCTGCACTCACTACTCTGCACTCACTACTCTGCACTCACTACTCTGCACTCTGCACTCACTACTCTGCACTCACTACTCTGCACTCACTACTCACTACTCTGCATTCACTACTCACTACTCTGCACTCACTACTCTGCACTCACTACTCACTACTCTGCACTCCCTACTCACTATTCACTACTTTGCACTCACTACTCACTACTCTGCACTCACTACTCACTACTATGCACTCACTACTCACTAGTCTACACTCACTACTCACTACTCTGCACTCACTACTCACTACTCTGCACTCACTACTCACCACTCACTACTTTGCACTCACTACTCACTACTCTGCACTCACTACTCTGCACTCACTACTCTGCACTCACTACTCACTACTCTGCACTCACTACTCTGCACTCACTACTCTGCACTCACTATTCACTACTCTGCACTCACTACTCTGCACTCACTACTCACTACTCTGCAATCAGTACTCACTACTCTACACTCACTACTCTGCACTCACTACTCTGCACTCACTACTCTACACTCACTACTCTACACTCACTACTCTACACTCACTACTCACTACTCTGCACTCACTACTCACTACCCTGCACTCACTACTCACCACTCACTACTCACTACTCTGCACTCACTACTCACTACTCACCACTCACTACTCTGCACTCACTACTCACTACTCTGTACTCACTTACTCACTACTCTGCACTCACTACTCACTACTCTGCACTCACTACTCACCACTCACTACTCACTACTCTGCACTCACTACTCACTACTCTGCACTCACTACTCACCACTCACTACTCACTACTCTGCACTCACTACTCTGCACTCACTACTCTGCACTCACTACTCTGCACTCACTACTCACTACTCTGCACTCACTACTCACTACTCTGCACTCACTACTCACTACTCTGCAATCACTACTCACTACTCTGCACTCACTACTCTGCACTCACTACTCTGCACTCACTACTCTGCACTCACTACTCTGCACTCACTACTCTACACTCACTACTCTACACTCACTACTCACTACTCTGCACTCACTACTCACTATTCTGCACTCACTACTCACTACTCTGCACTCACTACTCACTACCCTGCACTCACTACTCACCACTCACTACTCACTACTCTGCACTCACTACTCACTACTCACCACTCACTACTCTGCACTCACTACTCACTACTCTGCACTCACTTACTCACTACTCTGCACTCACTACTCACTACTCTGCACTCACCACTCACTACTCACTACTCTGCACTCACTACTCACTACTCTGCACTCACTACTCACCACTCACTACTCTGCACTCACTACTCACTACTCTGCACTCACTACTCACTACTCTGCACTCACTACTCACTACTCTGCACTCACTACTCACTACTCTGCACTCACTACTCACTACTCTGTAATCACTACTCACTACTCTGCACTCACTACTCTGCACTCACTACTCTGCACTCACTACTCACTACTCTGCACTCACTACTCACTACTCTGCACTCACTACTCACTACTCTGCACTCACTACTCACTACTCTGCACTCACTACTCTGCACTCACTACTCACTACTCTGCACTCACTACTCTGCACTCACTACTCTGCACTCACTACTCTGCACTCACTACTCACTACTCTGCACTCCCTACTCACTACTCTGCACTCACTACTCTTCACTCACTACTCACTACTCTGCACTCACTACTCACTACTCCCTACTCTGCACTCACTACTCACTACTCTGCACTCACTACTCACTACTCTGCACTCACTACTCTGCACTCACTACTCACTACTCACTACTCTGCACTCACTACTCACTACTCACTACTCTGCACTCACTACTCTGCACTCACTACTCTGTGCACTCACTACTCTGCACTCACTACTCTGCACTCACTACTCTGCACTCACTATTCACTACTCTGCACTCACTACTCACTACTCTGCAATCAGTACTCACTACTCTACACTCACTACTCTGCACTCACTACTCACTACTCTGCAATCAGTACTCACTACTCTACACTCACTACTCTGCACTCACTACTCTGCACTCACTACTCTACACTCACTACTCTACACTCACTACTCTACACTCACTACTCACTACTCTGCACTCACTACTCACTACCCTGCACTCACTACTCACCACTCACTACTCACCACTCACTACTCACTACTCTGCACTCACTACTCACTACTCACCACTCACTACTCTGCACTCACTACTCACTACTCTGCACTCACTTACTCACTACTCACTACTCACTACTCTGCACTCACTACTCACTACTCTGCACTCACTACTCACCACTCACTACTCACTACTCTGCACTCACTACTCACTACTCTGCACTCACTACTCTGCACTCACTACTCACTACTCTGCACTCACTACTCACTACTCTGCACTCACTACTCACTATTCTGCACTCACTACTCACTACTCTGCACTCACTACTCACTACTCTGCAATCAGTACTCACTACTCTGCACTCACTACTCTGCACTCACTACTCTGCACTCACTACTCTGCACTCACTACTCACTACTCTGCACTCACTACTCACTACTCTGCACTCACTACTCACTACTCTGCACTCACTACTCACTACTCTGCACTCACTACTCACTACTCTGCACTCACTACTCTGCACTCACTACTCTGCACTCACTACTCTGCACTCACTACTCACTACTCTGCACTCCCTACTCCCTACTCACTACTCTGCACTCACTACTCACTACTCTGCACTCACTACTCACTACTCTGCTCTCACTACTCACTACTCTGCACTCACTACTCACTACTCTGCACTCACTACTCACTACTTTGCACTCACTACTCTGCACTCACTACTCACTACTCTGCACTCACTACTCTGTGCACTCACTACTCTGTGCACTCACTACTCTGCACTCACTACTCTGCACTCACTACTCTGCACTCACTACTCTGCACTCACTACTCACTACTCTGCAATCAGTACTCACTACTCTACACTCACTACTCTGCACTCACTACTCTGCACTCACTACTCTGCACTCACTACTCTGCACTCACTACTCTACACTCACTACTCTGCACTCACTACTCATTACTCTGCACTCACTACTCACCACTCACTACTCACTACTCTGCACTCACTACTCACTACTCACCACTCACTACTACTCACTACTCTGCACTCGCTACTCACTACTCTGCACTCACTACTCACTACTCTGCACTCACTACTCACTACTCTGCACTCACTACTCTGCACTCACTACTCACTACTCTGCAATCAGTACTCACTACTCTACACTCACTACTCTGCACTCACTACTCTACACTCACTACTCTACACTCACTACTCTACACTCACTACTCTGCACTCACTACTCACCACTCACTACTCTGCACTCACTACTCACTACTCTGCAATCAGTACTCACTACTCTGCACTCACTACTCTGCACTCACTACTCTGCACTCACTACTCTGCACTCACTACTCTACACTCACTACTCTGCACTCACTACTCACCACTCACTACTCTGCACTCACTACTACTCACTACTCTGCACTCACTACTCACTACTCTGCACTCACTACTCTGCACTTACTACTCACTACTCTGCACTCACTACTCTGCACTCACTACTCACTACTCTGCACTCACTACTCACTACTCTGCACTCACTACTCACTACTCTGCAATCAGTACTCACTACTCTGCACTCACTACTCTGCACTCACTACTCTGCACTCACTACTCTGCACTCACTACTCTACACTCACTACTCTACACTCACTACTCTGCACTCACTACTCACCACTCACTACTCTGCACTCACTACTACTCACTACTCTGCACTCACTACTCACTACTCTGCACTCACTACTCTGCACTTACTATTCACTACTCTGCACTCACTACTCTGCACTCACTACTCACTACTCTGCACTCACTACTCACTACTCTGCACTCACTACTCACTACTCTGCAATCAGTACTCACTACTCTGCACTCACTACTCTGCACTCACTACTCTGCACTCACTACTCTGCACTCACTACTCTACACTCACTACTCTGCACTCACTACTCACCACTCACTACTCTGCACTCACTACTACTCACTACTCTGCACTCACTACTCACTACTCTGCACTCACTACTCTGCACTTACTACTCACTACTCTGCACTCACTACTCTGCACTCACTACTCACCACTCACTACTCACTACTCTGCACTCACTACTCTGCACTCACTACTCTGCACTCACTACTCACTACTCTGCACTCACTACTCACTACTCTGCACTCACTACTCACTACTCTGCAATCAGTACTCACTACTCTGCACTCACTACTCTGCACTCACTACTCTACACTCACTACTCTGCACTCACTACTCTGCACTCACTACTCTGCACTCACTACTCTGCACTCACTACTCACTACTCTGCACTCACTACTCTGCACTCACTACTCTGCACTCACTACTCACTACTCTGCAATCAGTACTCACTACTCTACACTCACTACTCTGCACTCACTACTCACCACTCACTACTCTGCACTCACTACTACTCACTACTCTGCACTCACTACTCACTACTCTGCACTCACTACTCTGCACTTACTACTCACTACTCTGCACTCACTACTCTGCACTCACTACTCACCACTCACTACTCACTACTCTGCACTCACTACTCTGCACTCACTACTCTGCACTCACTACTCACTACTCTGCACTCACTACTCACTACTCTGCACTCACTACTCACTACTCTGCAATCAGTACTCACTACTCTGCACTCACTACTCACTACTCTGCACTCACTACTCACTACTCTGCACTCACTACTCACTACTCTGCACTCACTACTCTGCACTCACTACTCTGCACTCACTACTCTGCACTCACTACTCACTACTCTGCACTCCCTACTCCCTACTCACTACTCTGCACTCACTACTCACTACTCTGCACTCACTACTCACTACTCTGCTCTCACTACTCACTACTCTGCACTCACTACTCACTACTCTGCACTCACTACTCACTACTTTGCACTCACTACTCTGCACTCACTACTCACTACTCTGCACTCACTACTCTGTGCACTCACTACTCTGTGCACTCACTACTCTGCACTCACTACTCTGCACTCACTACTCTGCACTCACTACTCTGCACTCACTACTCACTACTCTGCAATCAGTACTCACTACTCTACACTCACTACTCTGCACTCACTACTCTGCACTCACTACTCTGCACTCACTACTCTGCACTCACTACTCTACACTCACTACTCTGCACTCACTACTCATTACTCTGCACTCACTACTCACCACTCACTACTCACTACTCTGCACTCACTACTCACTACTCACCACTCACTACTACTCACTACTCTGCACTCGCTACTCACTACTCTGCACTCACTACTCACTACTCTGCACTCACTACTCACTACTCTGCACTCACTACTCTGCACTCACTACTCACTACTCTGCAATCAGTACTCACTACTCTACACTCACTACTCTGCACTCACTACTCTACACTCACTACTCTACACTCACTACTCTACACTCACTACTCTGCACTCACTACTCACCACTCACTACTCTGCACTCACTACTCACTACTCTGCAATCAGTACTCACTACTCTGCACTCACTACTCTGCACTCACTACTCTGCACTCACTACTCTGCACTCACTACTCTACACTCACTACTCTGCACTCACTACTCACCACTCACTACTCTGCACTCACTACTACTCACTACTCTGCACTCACTACTCACTACTCTGCACTCACTACTCTGCACTTACTACTCACTACTCTGCACTCACTACTCTGCACTCACTACTCACTACTCTGCACTCACTACTCACTACTCTGCACTCACTACTCACTACTCTGCAATCAGTACTCACTACTCTGCACTCACTACTCTGCACTCACTACTCTGCACTCACTACTCTGCACTCACTACTCTACACTCACTACTCTACACTCACTACTCTGCACTCACTACTCACCACTCACTACTCTGCACTCACTACTACTCACTACTCTGCACTCACTACTCACTACTCTGCACTCACTACTCTGCACTTACTATTCACTACTCTGCACTCACTACTCTGCACTCACTACTCACTACTCTGCACTCACTACTCACTACTCTGCACTCACTACTCACTACTCTGCAATCAGTACTCACTACTCTGCACTCACTACTCTGCACTCACTACTCTGCACTCACTACTCTGCACTCACTACTCTACACTCACTACTCTGCACTCACTACTCACCACTCACTACTCTGCACTCACTACTACTCACTACTCTGCACTCACTACTCACTACTCTGCACTCACTACTCTGCACTTACTACTCACTACTCTGCACTCACTACTCTGCACTCACTACTCACCACTCACTACTCACTACTCTGCACTCACTACTCTGCACTCACTACTCTGCACTCACTACTCACTACTCTGCACTCACTACTCACTACTCTGCACTCACTACTCACTACTCTGCAATCAGTACTCACTACTCTGCACTCACTACTCTGCACTCACTACTCTACACTCACTACTCTGCACTCACTACTCTGCACTCACTACTCTGCACTCACTACTCTGCACTCACTACTCACTACTCTGCACTCACTACTCTGCACTCACTACTCTGCACTCACTACTCACTACTCTGCAATCAGTACTCACTACTCTACACTCACTACTCTGCACTCACTACTCACCACTCACTACTCTGCACTCACTACTACTCACTACTCTGCACTCACTACTCACTACTCTGCACTCACTACTCTGCACTTACTACTCACTACTCTGCACTCACTACTCTGCACTCACTACTCACCACTCACTACTCACTACTCTGCACTCACTACTCTGCACTCACTACTCTGCACTCACTACTCACTACTCTGCACTCACTACTCACTACTCTGCACTCACTACTCACTACTCTGCAATCAGTACTCACTACTCTGCACTCACTACTCTGCACTCACTACTCTGCACTCACTACTCTGCACTCACTACTCTGCACTCACTACTCTGCACTCCCTACTCACTACTCTGCACTCACTACTCACCACTCACTACTCTGCACTCACTACTCTGCACTCACTACTCACTACTCTGCACTCACTACTCTGCACTCACTACTCACTACTCTGCACTCACTACTCACCACTCACTACTCTGCACTCACTACTACTCACTACTCACTACTCTGCACTCACTACTCACTACTCTGCACTCACTACTCTGCACTTACTACTCACTACTCTGCACTCACTACTCTGCACTCACTACTCACCACTCACTACTCTGCACTCACTACTCACCACTCACTACTCTGCACTCACTACTCACTACTCACCACTCACCACTCACTACTCACTACTCACCACTCTGCACTCACTACTCTGCACTCACTACTCTGCACTCACTACTCACTACTCTGCACTCACTACGCTGCACTCACTACTCTGCACTCACTACTCTGCACTCACTACTCTGCACTCTGCACTCACACTATGCACACTCACTCTGCACTCACTACTTCACACTCTGCGCACTCTGCACTCGCACTCACCTTCTGCCTCACAGAGGGATGAAGTGAGCGCTGTTCTACTGGGCAGACCTGGGGTCGGGTGTGAGATTCTATAGCAAAGTGTTTAGAAATGAGGAAACACACGATTTAAAGCGTAGTTAATAAAATGGGGAATCAAATGCAGAGGAGCAGGCAAAATGGCAGTATTATTCACCTGTGCCCGACCTGGTGGGAGAAGAGAGTAAATGTCCTCCTGGGCGATCAGTTGCAGACTTGGTTGGAATGCCCCCGGCCCTCCTGAATGCTCGCTTCCAGGCATAGCAGCTTTCATCCAGACTCTCACAACATGACCGCGCGGGAGATTCTGTCACAAGTGTAGACCAAACCTGCTGCCGCAGTAGGAGCACAGCAGTGGCCTTTTATTCCGGTTTTAAACGTCTGAGGTTCTCACAGCAGCAGTCCTGTAACTCCCGAACCGAAAACCTCCTCCCTCGCAAACATCAAAGAGCATAATCACGACTGATTCTTGAGGGAGGAGCCAAGATGGCGACCTGAATGGACGCTCAATTCCCGGCTCCGCAAGCTTGTGCATTCCGCACCTACATCCTGACTACTACTCCGTGCTTGAGCCGCAGCGGAACGAAGCCACGATCGCACTGATACTCTCAGTGTTCCTCCGAGGTCCCTACCTGCCAGACTCCCGGAGATATCGTCGTGCCAGTTGGACGGTCTCCGTATCCAGGCTCGGAGACCAATATCACTCCCTGCCGCCGTGGACCATCAGACCGGCTACAGCCCGCTGAACCCGGGGTGCGTGGATGCCTTGTTCCATATCGCCGTCGCAGGGGGAGTCGGACGGATCCTTTTTGTGGCACCCGGGAGCCTCGCTCTGTGAGGTCGGCTCACAGTGGAGAAGAGGTTGTCCGCAGTGGTCATCCCCCTGAGCGGCGCTGAGGCTGCCCTACGCTGCCCATTGTGTGGGTCGCCCCTGGATTGCCCCCGACTCGCAACATGAAGGCAGTGGCCTCTTCTGTGAAGCGCTCCAGTGTCGTGTGGCATGCATGCCTGGACTTCAACCCTTCGGTGCTGAGCTCGCCCCCTTCTTATTGTGCACCTCCCGATGAGGAAGACATGGCGGCTGCCTTCTCTGAAGCGACGAGTGTTATCTCGCCTCGCACCAGTATCTCCCTGCCTGATAGCGAACTGGGAGATATACTTCATGCAACATCTCGGACTGTGGAGCTGTTGTGCCCGCAGCCGGAGCCGACCTGCGGGGACATTTTTACTGCACTTGTCGAGCTCAGGACTGAATGGCGTGCACTCTCCTGTAGGATGGGCGAACGGCTGGATGACACAGCACATCGGTTAGAACGGGTCCGACCAGCCAATTTCCAGCGCTGCACTGATTTGACCTTGTCAGTCGCTGAAGGGGATATCGAAGTGCCGAGTGAGGAAAGGGAGGTGAGGATTATCTCTCGCTGCCGCGAATCCCGTGAATGGCCGCCTGGCAGCTCTAATGGCGATACAATGTTTCAGATTTTGACGGGGATCGAGACTTTGTCTGTGGGGATGTTGTTGTTTCCCCAACCTCCGCTCTTGCTGACACTGTATCCCCTTGAGCCTGCTGCCTCGCAAGTACCTTTCTCCCAGCGATGGAATGGATGTCGCCTTGTGTGTCTGGGGGTGCTCCTCCTGCTTGCCTGCGGCTCGGCTGATGCCTGTAGACGTCCATTTTGTCCCTACCTCTCCCTTCTTCTTCGATGGTGGCCATTTTGTTCTCCGGCTTTGTTTGGATCGGGCCCTCCTCGGACGCCATGTCTAGGGGGACTGTCGCGTTCTGGCCAGGGCTGAGAAACTCCGTTGTATGACCGGGACTGACAGGCTGGCGGGGACTTGGTTTGGAACACTTTTAATACACGTTGGACTGTGCGAACCGGAATGTCTCGCCCCATTTAACACTGTAATTGAGGTTGCTATTGTTTATCCTCTTTATGGGGTGGAGGTAGATTGCATGGCGGGATTGACCGGGAATAATTGAACTTGGCCCTCCTCCGGCTTTCTAGGATGGTTTTCTCTCTTCTTTCTTCTTTCTTTCCTATCTCTTGCTTCTATATTTCGGGTATTCTAATGGGCGACAGACACACTGCAAGGGGGGGGGGGGGGGGGGTAGGCCGTAGCCTCTGCATGCGTGTAGGGTGGGGGGATTTATATGTCCGGTTTTTTTTTGTTTCTATGGGCCTTAATTTTTCCTTTCTTCAACTTTTTCTCGTCTCATTTCTGTCCTTGGGCTATAGTTTGGTTTGAAGCTGGGTGGGTTCGTGTCGGCATTCGACGTACTGCTTGCTTAATTATCCTGTCGTAAACTCTGTGATGCCGCTAATTTGATTGCAACGTTCCTTTTGTCTCATGGGACTCGCCTGCTGATCGCTGCATACCTGTTCTGTAGTGGGACTGACTGGACTATGGCTCTCCTGGACCTAATTTTTGCTAATGTCTTTTAAAATTTTAAATTAACCTCACTCCTCCTGAATATCGGCAGTACAGTATGGTCTAGTGTAACTTTAAATGATTGCTTAGTAGTATCGCTATACTGCCGAAGTACCCTATAGTTTGCAACAGTGCTTAAAGTTTCGCGGCCGGCCAGGTGGTTGTAGGCCCGTATTTGTTTGCTGATCGTGCACAATAAAGGTTTCAAAAAATAAAAAAAATAAAAAAAGAGCATAATCACAAGCTAAGGATCAACGGGCGCGAAACAGCGTGGTGGGCGCGCACGAGACGCAGCGTGGGCCTGCACATCAGCTGAAGATCGCCGGAGAAGACACCGAGTCTGCCTGCTGCCATGAGTGACCCGCTGTGAGGGAAAGAACCCGGTGAGTGGGGGTAGAGGGGGGGCGGCAGAGAGGGAGTGGGCAGAGAGGGAGGGTGTGTGTGTGTGTGTGTGTGTGTGTGTGTGTGTGCGTGCGTGCGTGTGTGCTTCCGTGAGTGTGAATGTGGAGCAAGAGATGTGCACGGCTCCAGGAGGCTCGGCGTGCGCGTTCACAATGAGCAATCGGCGCTCGTCCCCCAGTCTACGTCCCTTCAGACCCATCTTGGCTGCAATAGGTCTCGAAGCCGAGACCTAAAAAGGGAGACAGGCAATCTCCCTCCTGTTATCGCCCAATATCGTTGTTGGATTCGTTAGGTAAAGTGGCGGGCCGCATCATCTTGGAGCGACTCCAACTTTGGGCTATTGAGAGCAAGGTTCTATCGGACCTCCAATTTGGATTTCGTGAGGGTTTAGGTACTACAGAACAGGTACTAAACTTAACTCCTGACAGGCAAATACGTATCGGCCAAGGGTGGGTCATTGTACTAGGCGTATGACGACCTATCAGCAGCGTTCGACTGCATAAGTCACAGCAAGTTATGGTCTGTTCTGCAGGAAATGGGGGTAGAATCATCCACAATAAATTTTATAAGAGAGCTATATTCTGGAGCAAATGCCCGAGTGAGGTGCGGAACGGGCGGACAACTAACGGCGCCGTTCGCTGTTCGGCGGGGAGTAAGGCAGGGCTGTGTCCTGGCACCCTTTCTCTTTACACTCTACACCAATGGCCTCGAGCGAGCCATGGTGAAAGGTTGCTGGGACCTTCCACAAATTAATAACCGCCCTATACCTGCCCTGCTTTACACGGACGACGCAGTGATACTAGCCCGTACCCCATTCGAATTGCAGCGTGTCTTAGCTAGATACCATTCATACATGGCTGTCCTAGACTTAAAAATCAATATTAAAAAAACCTACGTCATGACGTTAGGCAGTAACTCACATAGGTTTAAGGCAATCTTTATAGATAACATCAAGCTGGAAAGTGCAAATACCTACCCCTATTTGGGGATTGTGATAGACAACAAGCAATCTTGGAAACAAGCTATTGATACTAGGAAATTGCTGCTTACTAGGACTACCGCGGCACTAATTAGTTTTTCACGCAGACTAGGGAAGCGGCCCCCAACTGAACTAATACACATATATAAGGCAAAATGTATAGCCACTGTAATCTATGGGGCAGGAGTTTGGGGTTATGGGAAGGTTGACTCTATTCAAAACGTGGAGAATTATTTTCTTAGATATCTTCTTGCAGTGCCACAGGGCACTGAAACGTATTCCTGCCATATGGAGCTAGGTCTGCCATTCCTGACTGATTTGGTGAGAATCCAGCCTCTCTTGTTGTGGCACCGAATATGGACATCCACCAAAACAACATTCTGTCAAGATCTTATTCTGGATTGTCTTTTATTGGAAAATGCGCACAAGATAGGCTGGATTGCTTACATTAAGAACTTTTTGTACGATCTCGGAATGCCAAACTACTTCCATACGCCCCTAGCAATTGCTGAGATGTCTAGAAAATCATTCAAAACAATCTGTATGACACATTTAGAGCAGCTCCGATTGACCAACGAGGTGACAAAAAAAAGCGTACAACATTTGTTAATGGTTCAAAAAACCTTGTTCATTCAGCCATACCTTACCTTCAATTTAACCATCTCGAAAGGTTACTTTTAACACGGTTTAGGATGAACGCTTTTCATCGCTTTGTCACCTTTCCCCAAACCAACGATTGGGCGAGAAGTTTATCCCCCTGCCCCTGTGATGATTTATCCATCAAGACCACCATTCACGTCGTTTTGTTTTGCAAATTTTATGTAGTTCAAAGAAAGAACTGGCTAATCCCTATTCTAAAGACAATGGGCCTTTAGATGTCGCCCAGCATTTCTTCGCTTGCAATTCCTAGGGGAAGAGTTTATAGCATACCAGGTAGCCAGATTTTTTAAACCAACGCTTCGGTGTAGGGCAAGGTTAGACCATAGTATGAATTTGTTATATTGAGAATGTATCCGGAATCGTGTAATGTCATTCATAATATTCTGTTTTTCCTTGTTCTATCAAATGGCTCCCATATTCTGATATCTTTTTTAACTTATGAAAATATTGCTTTTTTACCCATTGGCGTAATGCTTATGTACATAGAACTTTTTAAAAACTTTTTATCACATAATCATTCTTTTTTTTATGATATGAACTTTTATGGTTTTTCCGACTTTACGAAAACCGAATAAAGTATTTGAATTTGAATTATTGCATGAGCAATATGCCCCTACAGTGTCTAAGTCCATTCTTACTGATATATAACAGGGGTTGACCCACTATAGTCCAAGGACCTGGGTATTCAGTAGTATAGACAACAAATGGTCCTCGACATAATTTTATCATTGAAAATGATCATAACATTTAGTCAAGTTGATTAAATCCACATCACGACTGAATCTATCGTCTTAATAGTATAAAAGATACTAGCCCACAGCCTCAAAAATCATTTACAACAAATGCCCATAAATCAATAAGACCAAAAGGAGGGGTCCAATTGGGACAATTAATTTAATATACCATATATCAAAGTATAAAGGATCAATGCAACTATATACATATATTTACACAAATCATAAAGCAAAATACAATTTCTTAAAAAAGGAGAGACCGTGCACAGAGAAAGATAAAGTATGTGCTCAAGTGAATGATCAAGAAGGATCAGAAAGAACAGTGTGGATCATTTTTATACAAAGAAACATTGAGCCTGTCCTGCGTAATGCTTGTAAAAAATACTTCTTTTTTACTTGCAAAATGCTATTTACAATTCCTTAGTCCTTAAATTGAACCACTGGCAATGAGATCGCCAGGAGAAGGAATGGGGGTGGACAGGGGGCAGGGGTCAGTAGGTACAGGCTCCCAAAGGGGAGTGTCGTCGACGTTTCGACCCAACCATGTAGTGGGTGGTTCAAGTCCTCAACAACGGGTCTTCATCAGGACGGAGTAATAGGGGAATATCTCTCAAAGTGCACGTGAATTAAAAAATCGTTGGGCACCCTTCCGTGGTGCCTTGACAAGAAAAAGTGCGACGATTGGTCCGCACTCACAGTATGTAAGTATCCAAAGTTATACCAATGCGTTTGTTCACTGGAGTTTTGTATTCCAAAGTTATTTAACAAGTGAAACTTGCATCAAATGCCTGTCTTCTCGGTCGGAGCAGAGGGTAATTAATCCGTAGCTCCGCTCAGCCGTGAGCAGCCTCCCGTCTAGAACCGCGTTATGGAATGCGGAAGCCTGTACCTACTGACCCCTGCCCCCTGTCCACCCCCATTCCTTCTCCTGTATAAAAATGATCCACACTGTTCTTTCTGATCCTTCTTGATCATTCACTTGAGCACATACTTTATCTTTCTCTGTGCACGGTCTCTCCTTTTTTAAGAAATTGTATTTTGCTTTATGATTTGTGTAAATATATGTATATAGTTGCATTGATCCTTTATACGTTGATATATGGTATATTAAATTAATTGTCCCAATTGGACCCCTCCTTTTGGTCTTATTGATTTATGGGCATTTGTTGTAAATGATTTTTGAGGCTGTGGGCTAGTATCTTTTATACTATTAAGACGATAGATTCAGTCGTGATGTGGATTTAAGTCCATTCCTAGGCATTGTAAGGGCAGTGAAGCCATACTGAGTACATGTCTGGGAGTTTGTCATTACGAACTCCACAGCTCCATGATGGCTTTACTGAATACTAAGAAGTTTGGTATCAGACCTCTCAGCATAATAAACCCACGCTGATGCCAGTGTTGGATTTATTACAAAATGCACTCAGAGGGCATCTTAGAGATGTCCCCTGAAAAACAACCAACTCGCTAGTTTGCATCTGACTGGTCTGCACCAGACTGCCACACTCAGACATGTTTCTGATCCCCTGAAGTGGGAGCCCTTGTACGCCCGGGGGTCAGATACAAAGTCTGCTTGGGGTGGAGGTGCTTCTCACCTACCCCCAAGCAGAAACAGCATTCAGGGCGGTGAGTCTCAAAGACTTCCTGCCCTTTGTTATGCTGACCAGGGCCTCTCCAGCTAGTGGACATGCCCCCCCTCTGATCAAACCCCACGTTTGATGGCAAGCTCGGCGGGAAAATTTAGAGCAAGGAGAGGTGTGACCCGCCTCTGCCAGGATCACCCAAAAGGTGCCCTGGACAGAGGTGACCCCCCTCCTTAGGATATCCTCCATCTTGAATGAAAGGAGTCTACCGAATCAGGTTATGGGATGCCCCCTCCCCAATCAGAGGAGACATACAAAGGGTGTAGTCACCCTAAAAGCAAGTAGGCCATTGACTACCATCTGCCAGTAGCTGTAACACCCCTAAATTCAGTATTTAGGGGCACCCCTGAACCTTGATCCTGAGATTCCTTCAACCTATGAAAAAGAAGGATGAAGTTGACACAATGCAGCAAAGCCTGAAGACAACTATTGGCTTGGCCCCAGCCCTCCTGGCCTGTCTCCAGTTTAAAGACTCTGCGAAGAAGTGGACCCCTGTCCTGTGGCCAGCAACTTCCAGAAACCTGTAGAAGACTGCCCACTCTTCAACAAAGACCAGATCTCCGGAGGACAGTGGCCCTGTCCAGAAGAACCAAACTACAAGGACTCTGGATCCTGCTGGGACCTCGATTCCTACCCACTCTGCACCAGACGCCCACAGCCCATGTCTGAGTGGCTCACCCGTCTCCCCAGCGATCCTAACTTAGACACCATCGGTGACCAATCTCTCCTGGACCCCACGAAGACGCCTTAAGCCTCAACACGAAGGGTCATTCTGACAGTAACTGGCTCCGGCAAAGAAAATCCAACACCAAAAGAGACCCCTGCATCCTCAGTTCCCTGACTTTCCGGAGCCCAGCCAATGGTCCTCAGGCATCCATTGACACCTCAACTTACCTGCCCAGCTGTTGGTCACCTTCGTTCAGCCTCCTGGTCAGCGCGTGCAGCCCCTTTGTGCGATCAAGATCCCCATTCACTTGCATTTGGCGCCCGATGTGGATTTGCACCCAGTACCCAGCCGCCCCTGTGCCACTGGTGGTGTAAGTTTGGTGCTGCCTTGTGGCCCCCCTGTGCTTGCTTTAACCCCCGGGGCCTGTGCCCTGAAACCACGGGTTCTTACCTGCAACCAGCACCTCTTGTGGGTGCCTCCAGTCTCCATTAACTAACAATGGGCACAGTGACCTCTGCACCCGGCCGCCCCAAAGAAGCTGGTGGTGCAATACCTACCTTGGTCTGACCTTTCCCCAGTGTTTGTCTAAACTCCCAAAGACTAGATGTGTAAATCGAGTACTTACCTGTAAATGTACAAAACTGTTTTCCTTTCATAGGATTGCATTGCATTACTGCCTACTGCACTAAGGGGCCGATTAGGATGGAGGATTTTCCGCCTCCTCTGGGCCGGCGGAAGCCACCTCCGGCCCGGAGGAGGCGGAAAATCCATTGCGGGCTCACCAAAGACCCACCGCCACATTACGATGGCTGGTGGGTCTTGGTTTCTGTCCGCTGCTTTTCCGCCGCGGTCGGATTACAACCGCGGCGGAAAAGCTCTCATTTGGCTGGCAGTGTCTATCAGACACCGCCGGCCAAATTAGGAAGCATTTGAAAACATGCTTTTCCGCGGCGGTTTTTCCGCCGTGGAAAAGCATGTGTACTTTTGATTTTGGGGGCCCGTTGCGGGCCCCCAGGGTGTTGGTGGGTGGGGGGTGCACATGGGGGGTACCTATGGTACCCCCCAGCATTTACATGCACAATGCGGCAGGCACCGCGCGGTGCCTGCCGCTTTGTGCATGTAAATGTTACACATGCACTTTTAACATTGCGGCGGGTGCTGCTTGAAGCAGCACCCGCCGCAATGTTAAATATCCAGGATGTGACCGCCAGGGTGGCGGTCACATCCTAATCGCACATGAGGGAACGCCGCAGCCCATGCGGACGTTCCCTCATACTCTGGGGTCGCGGACGGACTCAAGTCCGTCCGCGATCCTAATCGACCCCTAAATGTCTATCTCTTACATTTGCTAAGGTTGCTACTGTTTGATTGACATTACCAAAGTATTCTTTTTACTCCTGTAAAGTATTTCAATGCATTTACAACACAATACCTACTGTATTTGAAAAGTGTTGCTATTCTTGAAAGTGTTATTTACCTGCAACCGAGTTCCTCTTGGTTCTAAAATAAAATAAAAAAAGTAATAACTTTTTATACAAAACAATTGGTCTTGGGTTCAGTCTTTCAGTGTGTGTAATCATTCCTTGCCTGAGTGTGTACAACAAATGCTTAACACAGCCCTCTGATAAGCCTGACTTCTCAACCACACTACCACAAATTAGAGTAAGGTATTATCTACTTTAGCCTCTGTAAAACCTCTGGGGATCCACTGGACTGCGCACACTATACCCTTACTTTGGCATAGTATATACAGAGCGAGCGTCCTTCAAGCTGCTGAAGAGAAAAGGGTACAACGTGTTCTATAATGGCGTCAGGCCTACTAGTAAGGGTAAACGCGGGTTAGGACGGGTAAGGATTACACACTCCTGGTCTCTGTTGGCTCAGACTCTACGACCTTCTCATGGAAAGGTCTATACCCCACTCCCTCTGTTGGAAGCCACACCAGCGGCATACCTGCGATCACCCCTACCCCTCAAAGGGAGACAGACAAGAGACCTGCCCTGGGTTCTCACCTCTTCAACACAGAAGAGTGCAGTGCTCCTTGAGTAAAAGGTGGACACTGGAGGAACCAAAGGGGTCACCTTATGTCCAGTACTGGTGGCTGTGGGGCTGAACCTATCTCTTTCCGGGGAAACGAATCGCGACAAACTAAATTCTCCTTTCCGTGATGGGCCAGTTCCACAGCAAATAGAGCAGAGCTGGAACTCTCAAGTGAGTGCTGACCTCCTGACAACCTTCCGACCCCTCAGATGTGGCAGCTGGTAACTTCTCTCCACAGAGCACAAGACGAGGGGTGTGGGTAACTTGTCCATCTCTTGGAATAAGGTATATACTTTTGTCTACCCCTTTGGGCACATTTATTGTCCAGATGTTGCTCCTGTCAGGCCACAGGCTGACCTGCTGGACTGGCTCACCACAGTCTCAGAAGCAACAATACATCAGGTCTTCCCCTTTCATTTGCATGCAAGTCCAACCCTTCCAAATCTACTTGTATTTACAAATATTTTGACAAGGAGGAAGGAATCAGGAGAGTACTGCAGAGGGGCGTGCGGGGCGAAGGAAGAGGCAGTCTGACTACCACTACATCCTATTGAGGGCCCTACAACCTCAGGGGCAACATACAACTAAGATCTCTGCGCCCAGGGCTACCTCGCTTTTCCAGGAATTCTCAAATACACAACATACAATCAGGGAGAAAGGGCTGCCCTGTGATGCCATACTACAGAAATGTATGTACAGTCGGTGTCCCATGACTATAATTGGTTAAAACCAACCGTAGGTAGTACCATGGCCTGGTCATGGGGGCATTAATCATTTATGTTGAAAGGAGTACCACCTTAGGAGGAATCCAATCACTCAACAGAGTCTAGCACTCTATTGGTGAGCACCACACTGAAATCCTGCAGAGCACTTGTCAAGATACTTGTGACACAGACAATGACACACCTGGTAGAAGATGAAATAGGGTGCGGCTTGTTGAACAGACACTGCATGTAAACGTGCAACTCTAAAGTGAGGGGGGGTGAGAAGGTGTGTGTGGAGCGGTGGAGGGAGGGATGTGCGAGTGTGAGAGAGACAGATGAAAGTACCCCGAAAGACCGAAGCCACCAGAGGCAGAGTACAAATGTGAAAGCACCGAGATGTGAACCGCAGACCAATGACAAGGTTGTTGAGGTATGGGGAAACAACAACAAAAGCCAGTGGTTCCAGAGGAAACCAAGAAAAGACCATTACACCTCAGGAGGCATCAGAGGTCCATGGTCTAGGAATGCGCTGATGGTAATAAGTTTGTTTCAGAAACACTGCAATCGAGGCAAAGAGGACCAGCAATCAGTGAACCTTTGTCCTGGCCTAGGTATGGCCACAGCGGCGGAGCGATTGTGCCTCTAAAGTCTAACCTAACAGCAAAATCACCCAGGAGCTGCGACAGTGACCACACATGGTGAATTCTTAGCAAAGTTCAGAAGTTGCAAGCCTTCTAGGATAGAACAGCAATATATTATCCAGCATCAAGCATCTACGTGCAAACTGTAAGCCGTGGGTGTAGAGCCTTTTTGTGTTTTTTCTCAATCTGTTGTTATTCTAAGATTGCAAAGAAGAGCTCCTTTGGGAAGTAATAAAGTCTTGTTAGTATGTAAAAATATCATGTTTCATATCCTGAGTTACTATTGCTCCCGACCATTCACTCTTAACATATAAAGTCTACAAATGTGGTTGATATGTATGTCTACACCTTATAACCCGAATTGACTTGTGTATGTTTTTCTTTAGATTGATTTACACACTTTGTCTCTATGTGTGATGTAAAGCGCTCTGACACCCTACACCGGGATGAGTAGAACTATAATAGAATGAAATAAAAATAGTAGGTGCCATTAAAATTAATATGTGTGTAATAAATCATACAGACACATAAATCCTGAATACTTAGAGTGCAAGCCCATCTGTTACATAGGGAGTTGAACAAAGTTAAACACCTCCCTCCAATAGTGTCTTTTAAGTACATGTGAAGTGGCAATAAGCTGTGAACCTTTGTTTTCTTCCATTGCATTGGCAGCTGTGTGCTAGGCTCCAGGTGTCTCGCAGCCAGGTTAATACTGGAACAAAAGGAGGGCTGATGGCCCTTTAAATCAGGCCTTTGTTTTGAGCACAGCTGAGTGTCAAAATAAGAAAGCCCCCACGCTGCCTGCAGGTTGCTGCTCGGAATACAGATGTATGACACCAGGACATATTCAGCATGTTTCCCTGGGTATGATAGATCCCAGATCCAACCTGGGCATAGCTGCTGGAACCGGGATCTGGTGGGATCCCCCTAATTTCCAGCATTGGACCCAGAAGTGTGCATGGCTGGTGTTTAATGTGGACTTTCTCCCAAACAAAACAGCATTAAACATACAATACATTTAGTCATTGTATCATACTTTACCAATTGTACCTTATTCAAATCATTTTTGAGCAACAATTATTCCTATTTGATGCATGAAAAGACTACACATTTCATTCTTCATTGCGTAATTTTCTAATCTCATAACAAACATATATTATTATTATTATTATTATTATTATTATATAGCGCCAGATTCGACCCCCGAAGGGGTATCTCCGCGCTTGCCTTGGGAACCCGTCCTGGCTTTACCCTGTGAGATGGCCCCTACAGGGCATCCCCAAGGTGAAAGCCAGGCATCCTGCCGTGGGGGGGCCGTTGTGGAGATTAAGCAAGCTTAATGCCCAGAGTTGCAGAGTGTGAACCCATGATTAGGTCAGGCACCGAAGCGAGAATTATCGAGTCCATGGACATTTGAGCTCAACACCCTGCCGCGTCGGGAATTGAACCCTGGTCCCGGGCTAGACCTCTGCTTCAGGGTCTGCCTGCTCTAACCAGTGAGCCACACTTCTCCACTTAAACTAATAACAAAAAGAAGAAACAGTAAAATCAAATCCCTACATTACACCAGTCAATACTGTAAGCTGCCTGCCAGCGCTAGGACTATTTTCCTTGTTGGATTTTTAGAGCGCAAAGACAGACTTGCTACGGGGGAATAATCCTTTTCCTGGTTCTCTCTAGGGGTAAATTCAGTGTGATAACACCCTCACTAGAGTCCCAATCAATGTGAGTCCCTCGTAGACAAATATGGACAAGCCGACGCGTTTCCAATCCCCCTCTGCCTTAGGGGATTATCATCAGGGCTTGGACCACAGTGTAATCTTATGTTCATCAACGTGACTCACTCTTGCAGTGTTTTTTCTTCTGTAGTTGGTGTGTACTCAATGTTCTCACATGTGTTTATTGATAGATTCCAACTTGTTTCCTTGTTCTTTATCAAACAAACTGAAGATTTGTAGCTCCGCCTTGGAAGTGGTTCCCTCTTCCTTCAATGGGTGCTTTCCACTTTCACGTATTTCCTAAGTTTGTATTGTCGAACTGTCCGCTCTTTTCGTATGTAATCTTGATGGCGTTGTGGGATCTTCACTTGGACCACAGATCGTCGGTCGTGCATCCGAATAGACACGCATCTGAAGTGGACATAACGCATATTCCCGTAGGTTATTTCCTTTAAGAATGGTTTCTAAGACATCTGCTCAGCCACACAAAAGCTTCAAGATGGTTCTCTCCATAAAAAAAGCAGCAAACATGGTGATTTCACCCAGCAGACTCCGTGAGCTCCCTACCAGATTCCTCTTGAGAAGTTCTTCTCTACTTCTGGACACTGAGAAGCCAGGGTCCATTGTTGGTGACTCCCCCAGTCATCTGAATCACTCCATGACCAGAGCTCTTCCTTAGATGCAAGATCTTCTCAGATCCCAGCCTTCCGGCTTCTTAAATGTCAGCGATGAGCAGGAAACAGATGTTCTTAGGGTTGTAGAATTCAGTCAAGGCAGGAAGTGATCAGAGCCATTCCTACAAAATATCTGAAGAACAACAGATTAATTGCAGCCAGATATAAACTTTCTCTCTTCTTCCGCGGAACTTTCCTCACTCGCTTCAAGTGTCGCGCTCTTATAACTCTGGCTAACCCCTTCTTTCATCTCCACGGCTCACACTAGCCAAGTCATAACTGGGCCCGGATGAGATTTCACTTACGCAGCGTAATTTGCGTTAATTTGGAAATTTCATGTTACGCATGTTAGATGAAATTCCTAAAATTGAGCTATTACACCATGCTGCATAATTACGCCAGGTGTGGGACAAAATGATAGCGTGAAAACGCAAGAACAACACGAATGACCCGAACAGGAGTGGCTATCATTTAGCAATACTTATCTTTTTGACTCTTTCTTATCTTTAAAATGCATCCTTACATCCAAAATGAATGCAAGGACGCATTCTGTGCAAAAATATTCCAGTAAATACCATATTTGCATTTAGAGTAAATACGCACAACAGCTGTACTTTTTTAAAAATTTCATATAATTACACAAACGCAAATTACATGAATTTCACACACCCTTACTCATAACTCTTGTTACTAGACCCACATTCCTGTCCTGCTTTGTGTCTGTCTCTGCCAAAACACTTCTCAAGAGTCATAGGGCCCAAAAAGGTTTGCAATCCAACCTTTACGAAGGTGACTGAGCTCGGGTCAGAGTTCAGAGAGGTGGCTCTGTCTTGTTGACTGAGCTAAGGAACATGCCCATTGCTCGGCTGATGAAGGTGTAAGTGTGGTGTTTCTTGGTGGAGAGTGCTGCTGGGTACTGACAGCTGTCAACAAGGTAGTATGTAAGGAGTTCCTTCCAGTGAGACTGCTGGGTGTTACATTGCGGTATGTCATGCGGGAAAGTGTTGGGTGAACGGTGATGCGAAGTAAAAGGCCCATCTGTGCTGTGCGGGATATACGCGAAGTGTTAGATCTAATCTATCCTGTTTGATGCTTTAATGTGGCACATTTATACCTGAAAGTGCTGTTGGACGTCAAGTGATGGCTGTCTAGATGACCTACCTGGACACAGTTTTGGATTTACCAAAGGTGTTCCATCTACGGCAGCAGGTCTTAACCTAGGGTCGGTGATACCTAATCAAGGGGTCCGCAACAGTTTACAAAAGTAAACAATAGTAGCAAATTCATAAAGTACATATACATAAAAAAAGCAAATTGTAACATCACATTTTTTTAAACGCTGCGTAAAAAAGATCGAAACTGGAGGCCAAGAATTAAGTTGGTACCCACAGCTTGATTGATGGGAGAAGAGCGTGATCAGAAAAAAGAATCTAGTTTGGATGACTGGTCGTCTCAATTGAAGCACTGGTATGCAATGACAAATAGAGCATGCATTTGGAGTAAAAAATACAAAGTGATCTGCTAGAGTCCAGTACATTGCTTCGTCTTTTAGAATTAATGCCAAATTTCAAAAAGCTCCAACCTACTCATCAAAATTAAAATGTTGCTTTTGTATATTTTATTTGTGAATTAAATCAAATAGTTCATGATTTGTGTATTTGTTTGATTAATATTTGCTTATTTACCACTAAGTCTTGTTTTGAGGTTCCAATCATAGAAATTGCTCAGGCCAGGACCGATGTCTGTGTCTATCATTTATACATCTGAAGTGGGATTTGAGAGTGTCTAAGTATAGCAGACCTCGAAGAATCATAAACATGTTTGCAGACCTACAGGTCTAGTTACTTCAACAATCTACTCCACCTAACTTGACCCATCAACTGGCCTGGAATTGTGTGATCCTACAGTACATAGGAGAGTGAGTTTCTACTGCAGTAACTCTCTCCCCACACTTTTTGCCAGATTTTTGATGCACTTTGACTGAACGTGCCCTGGGTCCCTGCCAATCAGGTTCCCAGGGCCTGTGTTCTTTTCCAAACCTGTTCCTTTGTTTCCACAATTGGCACACCTCTGGCCCACATATAAGTGCCTTGTAAAAGGTACCAATTGTACCAAGGGCGTTGTTACCAGGGAAGGTCTCTAAAGGGCCGCAGCACATATTGTGCCACCCTCAGAGATGCCTTACCGAACACATACCCACTGCAGACTGTGTGTTTTGGTGCAGACACAACTTGAGTCGACATGGCACACATCCCTGTGTTCCGTGCCCACCAACCACTGCTTGTGGCATAGGTAAGTCATTCCTTTAGCAGGCTATAAAGTCCTAAGGCAGGGATGCACTATACCACAGGTGAGGGCATAGCTGCACAAGCAATATGCCCCTAAAGTTTCTGTGCCCATTCACAGACATTGTAAGTGCAGCGGAGCCATACTGAGTACATGGGCTGGGAGTTTGTCATTACGGAACTCCACAGCAGCGTGATGGCTTCACTGAATGCTAGGGAGTTTGGTATCAAACTCCTCAGCATAACAAACCCACACTAATGCCACTATTGGATTTATTACAAAATGCACTCCGAGGGCATCTTAGATATACCCCCTGAAAAACGACCAACTTCCCTGTGTCCAGCTGACTGGTCTGCAGGAGCCTGCCACACACAGACATGTTTCTGACCCCCTGAGGTAGGAGTACGTGTGCTCTCGTGGGTCAGGGACAAAAGGCTGCTCGGTGGAGGTGCTTCCCACCTATCCCTAAGCAGAAATAGCATTCAGGGCGGTGAGCCTCAAAGGCTTCCTGCTCTTTTATATGCTCGCCAGGGCCTGCCCAGGTAGTGGAGATGTCCGTCCCACTGATCAAGCCCCACTTTTGGTGGCAAGGTCAGCGGGAAAATTAGTAGTCAGGAGAGGTGTGTCCCCCCTCAGCCAAGGCCACCCCTAAGGTATCCTGGACCGAGGTGACCCCTCCTTAAGAGATTGGAAGGATTCTACCCAATCAGGTTAGAGGATGCCCCCTCCCCAAAGGGAGAGGACATACAAAGGGTATAATCACCCTAAAAGCGAGTAGCCAGTACCTCTAAATTCAGTATCTAGGTATTTAGGGCAACCCCGGAACCTTGATCCTCAGATTCCAGCACCCTACAAATAAGAAGGACGAAGAAGACGCTGTGCAGCAAAGCTTGAAGACGACGACTGTCTTGGCCCCAGCCCTACCTGACTGTCTCCAGCTTGAAGAGCCTGCGACGACGACGCCTGTCCTGTGGCTAGCAACTTCCAAGACCTACAGGAAGACTGCCACTCTTCAACAAAGACCAGATCTCCTGAGGATAGCAGCCCTGTCCGGAAAACTCCAACTTAAAGGACTCTAGATCTAGGTGGATCTCTGCACCCAAAGCCCATGCCCTGGGTCTGAGTAGCTTACCTGTCCATTGCAGCCTCCCCAGTGATCCAGTGATCCAGACCTCAACTCCATTGGTGGCTGACCTCTCCTGGACCCCACAGAGTCGCCTGCAGCCTCAACACGAAGGGTCCCCCTGACCAAGACTGGCTCTGATAAAGAAAATCTGACACCAAAAGGCACCCCTGTATCCTCAGACCCCCGACCTTGGAAAGGCCAGCTGACAGTGCCCAGGCCTTGCCCTGCATCCCAACTTACCTGCCCAGCCGGTGGTCACCTTCACTCGGCCTCCTGGCCCAAGTCTGCAGCCTCTTTGTGCGACCGAAATCCTCCATTCGTTTACATTGAGCACCAGAGGCTGATTTGCACCCTGCACCCGGCCGCCCCAGTGCTGCTGGTGGTGCAGTACCAACCTTAAACTGATCCTTGCCCAGTGTTGTTCTAAACCCCGAAGACCGAAAGAGTAAGTTGTGAACTTACCTGTTAATGCATTACCTTGATTTCCTTCCATAGGAGTGCAGTGCATTTCTCCTATTGCATTCAAACTGTCTATCTTTAACTACTGCTAAGTTCTACTGTTTTTGATTGACAATACGAAAGTATTTCTATTACTGTAAAGCATTTTTACTGCCTTGTAAAACAATTCCTACTGCATTTTTGAAAGTATTACTCAGCTTGAAACTGTTACTTACCTGCAACTGAGTTCTTCTTGGTTCTAAAAATAAATAACAAAGTAGTACCTTTTCATACAAAACAATTGGTCTTGGATTCAGCCTTTGAGTGTGTGTAATCCTTTCTTGCTTGAGTGTGAGCAACAAATGCTTAACACAGCCCTCTGATGAGCCTAACTGCTCAACCACACTACCACAAATAGAGCTTTCAGTATCATCCACGTAACCCTCTGTAAGCCTCTGGGAATCCACTGGACTCTGTGCTACTATACTTTACTCTGGTATCGTATATACAGAGCCAGCTTTCTACAGAAACATATGAGAGCACTTTCAAATATGCAAATTTAGTTGTTCTGCTTTGCAGAAAACTTTTTGTTTGATTTAAAAGGCTACACGTTTGCTCCAAGAATCTAGCCCACATATATGGTACACATGACCCTTGACTTGCCTCTTAGTTCACCAAAGCATTGTCATCAGGGTTGGACAGGAATGTTTCTCAGTTCATGTTTAAAAACTCACTTTTATTAAATATACTACTAAAGAGTGATGTGGTAGTGCACTGTCATTTACAGGCAGCACATTTTCCATTGAAATATCTGCAAACTTACCCAATAACATTCAATTATACTAATACAACTATTTAGCATACCAACAATCTTTGGAACTTGGGTTTCAGCAAAAATATTTATCATTTGCACATCACCAAGTAAATTGTTCTGATTTGCTATTATCCTATTCAAATATTTTTTCATCACACAGAATTTCAAAACGTGATTTCATTACTATTGAAATATATTTTTGTTGTGCAGTTAATTTATAATGTATTTAAATGTTGTGTATTAGAAAAAAACGGACATCGTACAGCCTTTCATTTCAGACTCTTTGTACAGTCTGACTGTCAGACAGTTCACTTTACAAAATCCTCCAACTTCGCAGTCAGAGAAAGAAAAGCGAACAACAACTTCCAGGATAAAATAAGCAGCAAATTACAAGAAGACCTAAGCTGACATTTGACCTCTGTCTCTAAAGGCAGAGAAAATGTGACAAGATAAAAACAAGATGTAAAGACATCTTTTTTGCACATTCACTTTCTGAGTAAACAGAGCAGCAGTTCTTTGGCAGCTCACCAGAAGGGGCCAGTAGTCCCTAAAAATAGCTCACCCTGAAAAATTCCTAACTCGCCCCTTCTTGCCCCTCAAGGGCCCCAGTCTCGTGGGACCTCCACATGCTAAATACCTAGGGCAATGATCCATTTTGCACTGTTTTTCATACATTATTATTGTTTCACATCTCATGCCTTCTGTTCCCACTCCTTTTCCTTATATGTTGTTTTGTCCTACACTTCCAAAAAATAATTGCGAAACAGAAAATCATGACTCGCCATAGCGTGTGGGCAAGTAGGTTTTTTGAGGACCTGTATAGGTGGTGAACGAGAGCAGGTTCTTTTCCAACCTTCGTAAAATCATTCTCCTGCGACTAGTTGTATAAATATTGCTTGATAGGTATCAGGCCATCCTCGAGTGAGATGTTGACACTCCTGTTGTTAAAGTCCAATCATACCATATTTTTATTGCTCTCATAAACTTAACAAATTGACTTGTGTAACCCACTGAGGTGCCAGGCGGGGATAAACACAGCGAGGGCTCTCTTGTATTCTTGTTGATGAGGCGCGCATAGGACCCAAAAATCAGACATTTACTCCCAACGGTTTACTTCTACATATAGAGTACATATATGTTTTGGAAAATCACAGGGGAGCCCAGGCATACTTAGGTGGCAGCTGTGACAGTCAAAGTTTCTCTGGAGTAGTTCCAGAATTCTTCTGTGAATACCAACTTACTCACATGTGAAGTCACTGTCACATTCACAGCTGCACATATTGTATATATACATGTGTATAAACATCTAGCAATTGAAAAACTGCACCGTAACAGAGCTGCATTTTTTAATAGGGAACAAATGTTCTCCTTGTTGAGAAACCCTTCCCCTACGCCCCACTAAATATAGTGGTGTTTCCCGCACTACCCCCATCCATGGTGGATTTACACCAGCCCTTGACAAGAGTACATTTCTGACCTTGTGGGAATATGAATGGGTTGTGAATACCCACCATCATGTACATTTGTGGCTGTTTCTAAACTCCCAAGTTCATTCTCGCCTTGGACGCCCACTGCCAAGAGGAGATTTTGTCACATTTATCAAATACACGTTTTGTGAATTAAATGCAGATTTAGACTCCTGTACCTGACCCTCGGTGCACCTCAGTTCAACTTAGAGCTGCAAATGGGTTTGAGTACCAGGCACATAGCACAAGGCTGACAAGGGGTGCGGCCTCGCGAACATTTGCAGGGCCAGTGCCAATTTGGCAACCATCCAGGCAAAGATGTCTTTGCTCAGGAGTTTTGCAATGCGCCAACGTGTTGCCTACCAGTTATTTCACAGAGCTGAGTCAGTGAGCAGAGTCTGGACATGCCATGAACCTGGCTGTTTACTGAAACATAACACCAACCGCATGTATCTCACAAGAACTCTCTGCTATGTGTGTGCACTTCCGACGGCCCTCCACAACCATGACATCAATCTGCGCTGCCACATACCTGCTTCAAGATGAGGGGCACACACGTGCAAGTCCTACGTATGAAACTAACTAAGACAGGTCTTAACACGATGCACCACCAGCAACACCCCTGCAACAACACATAAGAAACAGAGGAGAAGCGCATTCGTCCACCCGGAAAGCACCTTGAGACCTACTAAGAGTAAGATAGCACGATATAGGTTTCAATGCTATACACAACATGTCCAGACAGTCCCTCTAGGTGGGTGGATAAGCCTAAGCTAACTTGTGAGACTAACTTGGTGGACAAAGTGTGGAAGAGTCCGCTCAGCGAGGGTGGCGGGGCAATCTTGTAGCTTCTGAATAACGCATGAGCGCTCTCAAGTTTCCCAGGTGCAGCTCAGACAGTCCAGGTATTCTTCTTTGTAGCCTCGGAATTGTACCTTGTTTAGGCCATGATTTAGTTGAACAGGACCACAAGTCACAGAATACAAACAAAACCTGGCCCGGAAGAGCTACTCACACATGGATTTAGAAAAACAGCGCTCCGATCCCACTAAGAGCTCAGCCCTAATAGAGCACAGATGTGCAATGTGGGTCCATGCCTGAAGGATCCTGGTCAGATGTTTATGGTTTCCATGTTGTTAAATAGAGTAACATACAATTAAACTAGATGAGAATCATTCGCACAGTCTATGGTTATCCTGAAAATCTGGCCTGGATCAGGCCCTTGTGGACCAGCACTGGATATTCCTCAATCTTAGCCATTGGTTGGATGGGAGTCCAGGTTTGTGGGGTAGATTCTGACACTCTGACTCTGTAACAGCTGCTGGGCATGACATACTAACTCTAAGCCTACCCTTTCCTGGCAACTAACTTAATCCCACCGCAGAGGTTCACATTAAGTCTGCCTCTATTTTGTACCTCTGTACTCCAGTGTTTAAGGTCTCGCCTGAAATATTGCATGCGCTGTCGCTTGTGAGACATTCTGTTTGCTTATAGTCAGCTGAAAAGTGCTGTGGCGCGGACAAAGCTTTTAGCTAAACTTTCAGCCATGTTGCACAGCAGCCACGCTGCTGTGCACCATGGTTAAAAACATTGGCAAACGGAGGGATGGGATTTGGCTGACGCATGGAAGTGCACACACTTGCTGAATAGGGAATATACCTTCTACTCCCCGCCCCATAGACTGCACACCAGGATAGATTGTGTCTTCTGTGCTAAATCATTACTGGGGGGCGGTGACCACAACGGACCATATTGGTAAGACTTTCTCTGACCACAAACCAGTGGGGTAGGGTCCCAACGCCTATACCAACGTGGAGCCTCACCACGGAATTGCTTGAGGACACTGTTTTTCGAGCGTCACTTGCAGACGCAATAACAAGTTACTTTAACATTAACACTGGTACGGCTAGTTCCCGGAAGGTGGAATGGGACGCCTTTAAGGTGTCCATAAGAGGGGAGGCGATGAGCACACGGGTGGGCATGAGACATAATGTTCTGGAGAGACTCCGGGAGGTGGAGAGCCGCCTGGCTATGCTGGAAAGCGAGGCTGCAGGTACGAACTTGCCCTTTACGCCGCTGCAAGAGGCACACATACAGCACGCTGAGCTGCTAGAGGAACTGCGTGTGCTGGATTATAGGGAGTATACATGCAGGCAGCAAGCGCAGGCAGAGAGATCGGGGTCTTTGCTGGCCCGTATAGTGCGGGATGATCCAGTACACTTGCCCATACTAGAGGTCACTGACCAGGGAAGGACGCCAGCCACGACACAAATAGACATCAATACTGCCTTCGGGGACTACTATGAGACGCTGTACAGCCCACATCGCCAGCTGTCTGAAGCGGCGTTTGAGGAGTTTATGGCGGAGCTCGACTTGCCACGACTGGAGGACCATCAAGGGGAGGACCTGGCACGACCTATCACGGTCATGGAGATACGACAGGCCATACGTGCGCTTCCGCGGAATAAAACCCCTGGGACAGACGGCCTCCCGGCCGAGTTCTATGGGGCCTTCATCGACCTACTCGCCCCACGCTTACATGTGGTGTACCAAGAAGCGCTGAAGTCACAGGGACTGCCCCGGTCGTTCCTACAGGCGTTGATAGTATCACTCCCGAAGCCGGGCAGGGATGGCTTGCAACTGGCTAACTATAGGCCTCTGTCCTTACTAAAAACAGATTATAAAATCCTGAGTAAGGTCCTTGCGACGAGACTGGCCCAGTACATACCGCAACTAATACACCCGACCAATGCGGTTTCGTACCTGGCAGGAGTACGGCCATGAACCTGCGGAGGCTCAGCCAACTCATGCTACACGAGCAAGCACCAGAGGGGACGGAGGGCTGTGTTTCTCTGGACCTGAAGCAGGCATTTGATTCCCTTAGGTGGGATTTTATGTTTGCAACGTTCGCGAAGTTTGGGATACCGCCCGAGTATGCCGCATGGGTCCAGCTGTTGTACACCCGCCCAACAGCCCGGGTTTGCACGAATAGATGCATCTCGGCACAACTAGACATAGCGGAGGGAACCAGACAGGGATGCCCGTTATCCCCGCTATTGTTTATATTAGCACTAGAGCCATTGCTATGTAAGCTTCGACTTTCGGCACACCACAGGGGCATAAGGAGAGCCGAGACAGTTCATGTGATGTCGGCATATGCGGACGATATTATCCTATACTTACGAGACCTGAGAGGCGGGCTTGACCCTATCCCCGGAATCTTTGAGGACTTCCGGGCATTGTCGGGCCTCACAATTAGTGAGCCTAAGTCCTACGAGTTCTGCTTCAACGCTTCCGGAGCGACTACCCGGTTGCCCTTCCAACCACACACTTTTCAGGTGGCGGAGACGACCTTCCGGTACCTGGGGATACAGGTATGCAGAGGGGCGAAGGATATGATCGATGGCAACCTGGGAAGGGCGATCACAACGCTAAAATCACAGGTACAATTCTGTACCGCGTTGCCACTATCAGTAGCAGGACGGGTGGCCATCTCTAAGATGGTAGTACTACCCCGTCTTATTTATTACTTCACGAGCCTACCATTCATGGCCCCCGCTTCTATGTTTAGGATGTTGAATACTATGCTTACGGAACTAGTGTGGGGGTCGGGACGGCGACGCATTAGTCTGACTAAACTGCAGCTTCCCACTGCGGCGGGCGGTATGGGGGTCCCAGATTTGCAGGCATATAGCTATGCCTGTCAACTGCAGTGGCTGGCCTATTGGTTGGCGGGACGCAATTTGCATGAAATTGGCATGACAGAGGCGGACTGGGCGAGAGGGGTCATCCACACCCTGTTACTGCCATGGGCGGAGAGCCCTAGGTTGACGCCTCCCCTGCTTAGGCTTTCGATTACCTGCTGGAGGAGGGGGGTGAAATACACTACCCCTGAGTCCTCTTATGCCCCCACGATACCACTCTTGGGTCTCCCGATAGGGGCGGGCCCACTGTCGAATCAGATACTCACTGCGTGGCACTACGCGGGAGTGATGCAGGTGGGGGATCTGTTTGCGGATGGCCGAGTTATGTCTTTCGAGGACTTTTGCGGCACGCATCATACCCCGGGAGGACTGTTTCTCTTGCATGCCGGGGTGTAACGTTATATTGCGATGACATGGGCGCCGAACAGAGACGAACCTCATGGGGTCAGGCAGTCACCTGACGAAAACGATAACGAGTGGTATAAGAACGGGGAGGGCAACCTCGTTACAACCTTTGCGAGACAAGTGGGAAGGTGATAGAGGGAGAACAGTCAGGGACAAGGAGTGGGAACGAATCCTCAAATTCCCAAAGAAAGTGTTGAGGAACCCAAAATTTAAATTCATTCAACTTATGGTCCTGCACAGGGCGTACCTAACACCCCATCGCTTACACATAATGTTCCCTAACACAGCTGCCACATGCCCCCGATGCGGCGCGGACGATGCGCGACTACTGCATGTTATGGAAATGCCCGAAACTGGGGTACTATTGGAAGACGGTCCATGATGCTTTATTTAAACTGGCTCCTTCCAAACCGTACGCCTCTTTGGAGTATATCCTACTGGGGCTGGGACCTACTGAACGGAAAAAAAGCGTAGCCACACATTTTACTGATATGGCCCTGCTGCTTGCCAAGCGTACCATAACAATGAGATGGAAGTCGGCTAGACCGCCAGACCCAGAGGTGTGGAGGGCAGAAGTAGTTCGTTGGGGGAAAGCAGAGGGTATGACACTGCAGCGCGAAGAGCGTAGGGGCCTAAGGAAGACCCTAACGTCTTTAGATTGGAATGCTATGATGGAGGCCTTTGACGCGGGTGGTGACACTGCATCTTATTTATCAACTACTGATAGTTAGGGTGAGGGGTGGTGTGCTCGGAGTCTGTGGAGCTACCCCGATGGGTGAGAGTAGTTCTGGGTGCAAACTACGAAGAACATATATGTATTATATTGTATATAGTCCTCTATAGGTTTGTGGCAGAACACGGATTGTGAACTAGCTATACTCAGCTGGACCGCGTACCATGAATGATTAAAATGTCTAAAAGTAAGTGCCGGGGAAGGGTATGAATGGGTGGGGGGGGGGGGGGGGGGTTTATGGGAGAATAGTTGGGAATATGCAAAAATGAAAATGTTTGACGAATGACTCACTGTTACTGACGAATGGGAACTGCAAAATATGGAACCTGTACCTGTATCGGAATTACTGTATTTGTTCCTGATTACTTTGCTAATAAAAAAGATTTTAAAAAAAAAACATTGGCAAAGCCAAAGACTTGCATAGGCGAGACCTATTGGCTTTGCCACTACTTGTTTTCATTTGAGCTAATTTTACCTGCAAGGTGTATGAGTCATTATAATTAAGGCTCACAGTTTTCACATGAATACAGACTGAAAACAATCTGTTTGTCTGCCTGTATTTATTTATGAAAACTGATAAATACAGAAATTGTATTTTCTTTTGAGTGTCTCTCTGCTCTAAATCGAGACAAGTAGTTCAGCAGGTGCATTTACTCGCAGTGTAGGGAGATTAAAAAGGAACACCCAATTAATAATGAAGCTGAAGTTGTGGAATGTGTGATAGTACCACAATGCTAATGTTTTCAGAGAGAATATTGATTTATCATATATGGCTACTTAGTGCATAAAAATCAGACAGGCATTGAAGTGTGAGTGTACATTTATCAGTTATATAAACGTGAAAATATACTAGTTTCATCTTCATTTTTTCAATGACTAAAAAAAAAAATTTTTTTTTACAAAAGTAAAGAGAAGTTAATACTATATATATATATAAATATAACTGGAGATGCTGTAAAACCAGCACCCCTGTAGGGCGTTGGCAGCTTCGTGATTCGCCTGAGGGCAGGGTTTCTCCACATAATGCTGTTTCATTGCCCCGCCCGGACTGGCAGCGCCATCGCCACCACCAGGTGTGATGCCATCTCTGCGTTATCTCAGTCCTTGGACTCAGCTGGAAGCCCCCTGTGAGTGGTAACATTGTGCAACAAGGCGCATCTTGCGATTATCTTTCAGTAGATCACAGGGTCACCTGTAAGGCTGCACCGGATGTAACGGTCATAAATGTGTGAATTACCTACCAGTGGCAGCTGGTGATGTTTGAAAATGGTGGGGCAAAATACTTGTTTCGAATTTCAATACGCATGTGCATTGTGCGGACCTGACTTCATGTAGGTGGGCTCAGTAGGGTCAGCACCCAAGAACATTTGGAAACACACTGTAGTAAAAGTAGTAGAGCTATGGTTGTCGCAGAGATATTTATTTTTTCATATAATTTTTATTAAAGTTTGTAAGGACATACATCACATAGGCATATAAATATCATAGCAATTGCTCACATTTATGGATTGTCCTACAATTTTGTTGAAAGCAGTTCCCCAACATCCCCCCTCCCTCTGCTCTTACCAGTGATCGCAAACGACAATTAAACAGTATATTCTCCAGAGTGTCACCCCATCCCTACCGAATTCTTGTTTCCCCGTCCATATTTGTCCTGTTGGTGACTCTTGGGCAGGCAGGTCCCGTCACGAGGGCCCACACACTCCCCCTGTCTGGGTGCGCAATAGCGACCCACAGTTGGGCTCCCAGCTACCTGAGTCATCCCCTGCAGGTTGGCAGCCACACTCACACTGCTTGTAAACTCTCTACAGTGGGTTGTCAGCCGGAGGTTCCCTCAGGTCAGCCAGCATGGCTGCCCACACCCTCAAATCATCCTCAACGTTTCCGTCCCTTCTGATGTGCTTCATGCGTATCCCCTCTACAACTGCCCACTCCGACATATCCCTGAGCCAGTCCCCATAACTCGTGGGCTCCGCTGCCAATCACTTTATAGCTGTGTGGCATTTCACCAGCAGCAGGCTGAGTGATATGAATTTCCTGCTAACTTTTTGTTTGTAGAAGAGAGAAGCAGGTCCAGGAGAACATGCTTGTGTGTGCTGGACTGCCCATCCAGTGGCCCTGTTGAGATGCTGTATTAATTCCCCCCGGTACAAAAGGGGGTGGTGATGGACGGAGCATCTGAATCAATCAAACACTCACACCCAGTCAAAAGATCTGGGTTTAATCCATCACCGTTCTTTAGCCCACTCTGCCACCGCAGTTCAGACATGGCTATATGCAAATCAGTCTGACCCTGTGCCTCATGGGAACAGTACAGCCCGAACTGCCAAGCCATGTCGTCCCTGGACCGGAAACAAGCTTCCGAGGACCGGTGGGCTAAAGAACGGTGATGGATTAAACCCAGATCTTTTGACTGGGTGTGAGTGTTTGATTGGTTCAGATGCTCCGTCCATTACCACCCCCTTTTGTACCGCTTTTGGCCGCCATAAGTGTGGCAGGGTATGCTCAGACGTGAGTCCCTTACTCACTTTGCCACTGGATTCAAGCAAGCCGGGCTGAAGACGGCTGGAATGCCAGAAACCGGTCCTCGGAAGCTTGTTTCCGGTCCAGGGAAGGCATGGCTTGGCAGTTCGGGCTGGACTGTTCCCATGAGGCACAGGGTCAGACTGATTTGCATATAGCCATGTCTGAACTGGGGTGGCAGAGTGGGCTAAAGAACGGTGATGGATTAAACCCAGATCTTTTGACTGGGTGTGAGTGTTTGATTGGTTCAGATGCTCCGTCCAATACCACCCCCTTTTGTACCGTATTAATTCCCCCCAACAGGGTGCCAGCAAAGGACAAAACCAGACCAGTAGGAAGTTCACCTCAGGTTCCCTACATCGGGTGCAGCAAGCTGCACAGGTGCGATATATAGTGTGCAGCATTCTTGGGTATAGGTAGGTCTTACGTATATAGTTGTACTGTAGCAATTTAAACTGGGCACTAGTACTAGCCATCCTCACCCCTGCATGCACTCATTCCCAGTCTCTAGCAGTCACGGCTCTTCAAGCACTTTTCCCCATTTTGTGTGTATTCAGAGTGGCGTCTCTGGGAAATCGTCCCGCAATGCTCGGTAGACGTTGGATATCAGTCGTCGTCGTCCCCCTGCCATGGCTAGGAGCACAGTCAGCATTTAGAAGTGTGGCAGCACCTCCAGGAAGCACAGCCAGAGCTCGAGTAATGTGGCAAAAAAATCTTTGTGCACTAAAGGAAGCAATGGACTCCTCTTACGTGACAAACGTGTCATCAGGGAGGGGAGTTGGCCTAACGGCTAGGGCAGTTGACCTCGAATCTGGGGAACTGGGTCCGAGTCTCAGCAATGACGCTGAACATCCTGTAATTCTGGGCAAATCACTTAATCTCCCCGTCCCTAACAAAAATGAATGTGTCCTCATGTAATGCAACTGGTGCTATGTAAAGCGCTCTGATACCTGATTCGGGTCAAGTTCGCGATATATAAAACTCTGTAAAATAAAATATATATATATATTTTTCTTTAAACAGGTCGCCCAGATCTTTCCATTTCTGTACTGACATAGCCGTAGCTATCTTGAGAAATGGCTGCAGGGACCACAGTGGCATACCTGTCGCATATGGGGCTCGTGTATCACTCTCGTCACCGCCGTCTCTCAGATCCAACACACTTAGCATATGGTATACGGTGTGTTCAAAGGCACCTTCTCTCCATCCATCAGCAAGACGAGCAGCGACGTCACGCCATGTGAGCCTCGCAGTAGCCCTTTCTTTCAATTTTCATTGGGGTCCAGACAGTGAGTAGCACGCTGGAGGTGTGAAGCAATGTCGAATATCCACATTTGGGACTTATAACCCCCCTTGTCCCCAGGTCTTCTTAAGCATGGCCAGTCAAACTCACTTCTGCCTACTGGTTCATAGCACATCTAAAATATGACTATTTCAGAAAAATAATGCTGGGGAATCTCGTAAAAAGTGCCTTGCAAACTGTACTGGCGCCTGGTGAGCATGGCCATTTTTAGGTCGAGCGACCTATCTCAATGCGCATGCGCATTGAGAGCGGGAGCTCGATATATAGGCACTTAACCAGAGCTTACCGAGATCAGGCGATTCCCAGGCGATTTCTTCCAGTGCATGTGAAAGCGCGTGCACAATGCCACCAGCCGCTTGCCTCGCATTACCACATCAAAGGCGGCCGCGTCTCAGGCCCCTGCTGCTTCACACCCTCATGCCGCTCTCCCCGCTCCGCCCCCTACCCTGCCCGCATTGTCGCATTTCTCCTAGTACTTTCACTTTGACGGCCGCAGGCCGTCTCTCATGTTTCTCCTCCCCCCTCCCAGTGTTTTTTTTTTTTAAACTTGTTTATATGTTTTTCACATTTTGCATAGGTTGGATCGCATCAGTGAGAAGTTATAGCGCTTTGTATACAGAGTGTAAAATATGCATGGCATTTGTAGCATTCCTTATACGTTCATATTTAAATGTACATCCCCTTAAGTCGGCTGCCAAAGCACGTTTTCGGATGGCTCGTGTTACACCGTGGTGGAGTGCGTGGTAGTGTTGTATATGCTGTGTGTGAAGCACTTTGGTGTCGTGCCGAGCGACCAGAGAGCTGTTCTTGTCTATTGGCGCAGTGTTCAGTAGTGCGATAATCAGGGCAATACCACTGCATTTATATGATGCCACATATTCCATCATTTGCTGCATCTCTTTATATATAGCACAGGACATGACACAAGTTGAAAGGATGAAATATATTTTATGAAAAGTTCACCCATCACTCTTTTTCAGAACCATAGCAAATCGACAAGCAGTTGTTTTGAGCGAAAGCGAATCTGTTACGATTGTTTTTACGAAGGGATATTTATGCTGGTGGCTACTTGTGAAGGGCTGATAATATGGTCTTCTCACTTCTCACGTTTGGCCTACCTGCGAATACATCCTAGCGATTGTTAAAAACATGGGCGTTTGTAATTGCAGTCGCCTTTAGTCTGACCGGCCATTATTGCTTTGGGATACCTACTTGTCTTCCGGCTCCTGAAAGAACTGATTTTTAGGTCTCGCCTGTCGATGCGCATGCGCATCGAGCAAGCAAGACTATGGGGGCTTATCCACTCTTTGTCCAACTTGCAAGGAATCGTGGCGATTCCTTGCAGTGCCCGTGACTTTTAAGCTCAATGCGCATGCGCATTGAGCGTAAAAGCGCATGCACATGCCCCCAGCCGCCTGCCTTGCCTACTCTCCCGCCCCCTCACTTTTTGATTGCACGGCCGCTAGGCCGTGCCTCCCTACTCTCCTCCCCCCTCCTCCTCCTACTCTCCTCCTCCTACTCTCCTCCCCTCGCCGTCTGTTCCCGCACTCCTCCCACACCCCCGCTCCGCCCCCTCCCCTGCCTGCCATGTCGCGTCGCATGGAAAGGGCTTATCTGGTATTGAATGATCGCAACTTAATTATTGAGTATTGGCTAAACAGCGGTATTATCCTTGCAACATAAAATAATTTGTACTCTTCATTAAAAATAAAAGTGTATTTTGTGTAACGCTACCACAGAGTACCCTTTACAGTTTAAAATTTCGTGTTTTGGGAAGGTAAGCTCACCTCGCATGATGTTTTTAACAGTTACATTTTACTTCACCGGAGTCTCGAGTTTATATTAAATTAAACCTCGGGGCCCTGTCCACTTATATTCCGTCCATACAGGGCTAGGTGAGCAGTGTCTTAAGCTGTGCGCAGGTGCAAAAGAGTAAAGTATATTTGCGCGCTTGTCTGAAAGAGTAGTTCATCACAGTGTAGCCTCCTCCCTCGAATCACGCTGTGCGCATGCGATCAGTATTTCATGTTGCGCATGCCTATGGGATACACGCATGGTACCTTGATGAAGCTTTTTTTCAGGGAATTGTACTCGGCGGTTTGCCCAGGGTCAGGAGAAGCAGCAGCTGTTGGGACCCTGCTGCTTTCACACCCTCTCCCCGCTCCGCCCCCTCCCCTGCCCGCCGTGTCGCATTTCTCCTCCCCCCTCCCCTTCTCTGCCTGTTTCAGCCTTCTTTCCTTTCCGTCCATTTCGCTTCCTCGCTCTTTATTTTCCCTCTGCTCTTTCCTTTATTCTGCATTTCTCCTCCCCCCTCCCCTTCTCTGCCTGTTTCAGCCTTCTTTCCTTTCCGTCCATTTCTCTTCCTCGCTCTTTATTTTCCCTCTGCTCTTTCCTTTATTCTTTTTCTCTTTCCTTTCAGATTCCGTTTCTTTCCTTCCCCAGTTTGTTTCTTTTTTCCTGTTCCATTTTAAACCTATTTAACAATTCTTCCCTTACTCATCGTTTGTTCGATCCGTGTGACTTTGCCGACTTACACCTCCCCTCCCTACTTTCTGCCCTGGCCCCTCCCCCTCTCCTTGAGGTGAGCTCGGCATCACCCTCGCTCATAGCCTCGAATCCATCACCCTGCTTCCAGTATGCACACCCCGAGCACGTCCTCGAAACACATTTCCATTCTGTCCATTCCTATGCATCATTCATTTATCACGCAGACACCTCTCAGATCCGTTTCAAAGCCAAACTGCAACTTTCTTGCACTCTCACTCCTCCTCACTCACCCTCAACCCCTCACTCACCCTCAACCCCTCACCCTCAACATCAACCCCTCACCCTCACTCACCCTCACTCACCCTCACTCACCCTCACTCTCACTCACTCTCACTCACCCTCAACCCCTCACCCTCACTTACCCTCAACCCCTCACTCACCCTCACTCACCCTCACCCACCCTCACCCTCACTCACCCTCAACCCCTCACCCTCACACAGTGCAATAGGTCTCGGAGCATTTGAGTTAGAGCTTTTAGAAATGTTTATGGCTTTTTTTTTTGTAATTCTTTAGCATTGGCTACAGGAAACAAAAATGCTAAAGATTTACAAAAAAAACCCATAAACAATTCTAAAAGCACTAACTCTAATGCTGCGAGACCTATTGCATTTCCAATGCTTGTTTATCAAACTGACCAAAAGCAAATCGACGCGTTCTGCAGAGGTCCTGCAGCTTTAAATCTTCACCAAAGCGTGCCAGTTCTCCTGGCCTGACAAGTGATTACGACTGTGGCTATGATGGATCAGGGCGCCCAAGGTATACATTTACTTCATTCCCCCTGACGCTGCTAGTTTTCATATCTCTTGTTATATTAGTCTGGCAAATCGGTACTTTTGCAAAAATGGAAAGTACTGCTGCAAAATGTAAAATCTGTGAGTAATTGCGATTGGTCTTTTAAAAAATTACGAGGAAACCAAAACATTTAATTAAAAAAAACGTTAATGCTCGGTCATCCCGCCTTTGGTATTCAGAACAGTCCTCCTTAGCATATCACCTGCATGTGAGGCAGGCTTGGCGCCATTGCAGCTTTACAGGGGGCGGCACCTCTTTGCCCCTGTGAGTGTGAAACTGGCTTCTCATAAAGACTGGTGGAGGCTACAATGTGTTGGTATGCAAGTGACAAACAAATTGTCACAATACCGCATTTACACCCAAACAATTGGCTGGCTCTTATTTCAAAAGGCCCTTTTCTTAACACGGTATGAGGTAAAAAATGTCTCCGCTTGCTGTACTGACAACGGCGGTTAAACTGAGCATCGGATAATGAAGTGCCCTTTGCAGCCATTCTGCTATTGAGCACCCATTTTGCCCTTGTTTGTCGTCATTTCGCCATAAACGGTCTTCTAATACTGTCCGTGTCATGCTTTAGTTCTTGACGTAAAACAATTTTTATTCAGATAAAATGCGCAGTTCGCTTGTCAGGGAGCCCAGAATGACAGGCGCGCATCTGTTCCGCAGACACCACAGGAGCCGTGGGCTGTGCTCGCTTTAAGCAGTGTGCACGAGCGTGTGGCAGAACTTGCCTTCAAAAAAGCATCATTCACAAACATCAGTGCAACATTCATACACATAGAGCAATATGGGGACTCCCACAGATGATTATAAACACACGCAGGCACGCATTCACACGGAAACAGTCGCAAACACACAAACACTTCTACAACAGATGTCCCTTCAACCATTTTCTAACAAAGACTGACAGAGACACACAGACCTTCCCAGAATAAATGCATGTGAAAACGGACAGACACGCACCAGGATACACCACACAGATGCACACTGTAGGGGTGTAACAATGTCCTACCACTCACACCTCCAGGGTCACCAGGTCACGTGCATGTTACCCACCTGTGTGCCACTGCTGTTATGTCAATAATGCCCAGCTCTGCTGATACAAGGCTTCTAGACAATATACACAACCACCCCATCCACCACCACCACCGCATCCACCATCACCACATCCAACACCACCGCATCCACCACCACATCCACCATCACTTCCACCACCACCACACTCACCATCACCTCCACATCCACCATGACATCCACCACCACATCCACCACCACCGCATCCACCACCACCGCATCCACCACCACCACCACACCCACCACCACTACATCCACCACCACATCCACTACAACCACCACCCCATCCACCACTACCACCACCACAACCACAGCATCCACCACATCCACCGCATCCACCACCACATCCACCGCATCCACCACAACATCCACCATCCCCACCACAACCACCATCACATCCACCATCACATCCACCACTTCCACCACCACCGCATCCACCACCACCACCACCACCACCACTTCCACCACCACCGCATCCACCACCACCACATCCACCACCACCACCACTACATCCACCACCACATCCACTACAACCACCACCCCATCCACCACTACCACCACCACCACAACATCCACCACCGCATCCACCACATCCACCGCATCCACCACCACATCCACCGCATCCAGCACAAAATCCACCATCCCCACCACATCCACCATCACATCCACCATCACCACCACCACCACATCCACCATCACCTCCACATCCACCATGACATCCACCGCCACATCCACCACCACATCCACCACCATCACATCCACCACCGCCACATCCACCACCACCACCACTTCCACCACCACCGCATCCACCACCACCACATCCACCACTTCCACCACCACCGCATCCACCACCACCACATCCACCACCACCACCACTACATCCACCACCACCCCATCCACCACCACCACCGCATCCACCACCACATCCACCATGACATCTACCACCACATCCACCACCACCGCATCCACCACCACCACCACACCAACCACCACTACATCCACCACCACATCCACTACAACCACCACCCCATCCACCACCACACCCACCACCACTACATCCACCACCACATCCACTACAACCACCACCCCATCCACCACTACCACCACCACCACAGCATCCACCACCGCATCCACCACATCCACCGCATCCACCACCACATCCACCGCATCCACCACAACATCCACCATCCCCACCACATCCACCATCACATCCACCATCACATCCACCACCACCACCACATCCACCATCACCTCCACATCCACCATGACATCCACCGCCACATCCACCACCACATCCACCACCATCACATCCACCACCGCCACATCCACCACCACCACCACATCCACCACCACATCCACCACCACTTCCACCACCACCGCATCCACCACCACCACATCCACCACCACTTCCACCACCACCGCATCCACCACCACCACATCCACCACCCCCACCACTACATCCACCACCACCCCATCCACCACCACTGCATCCACCACCACCACCGCATCCACCATGACATGCACCACCACATCCACCACCACCGCATCCACCACCACCACCACACCCACCACCACTACATCCACCACCACATCCACTACAACCACCACCCCATCCACCACTACCACCACCACAGCATCCACCACCGCATCCACCACATCCACCACCACATCCACCGCATCCACCACAACATCCACCATCACCACCACATCCACCATCACATCCACCACCACCACCACATCCACCATCACCTCCACATCCACCATGACATCCACCGCCACTTCCACCACCACATACACCACCATCACATCCACCACTGCCACATCCACCACCACATCCACCACCACTTCCACCACCACCGCATCCACCACCACCACATCCACCACCACATCCACCACCACTGCATCCACCACCACCGCATCCACCACCACCACATCCACCACCACCACCACTACATCCACCACCACCCCATCCACCACCACCGCATCCACCACCACCGCATCCACCACCACCACGGCATCCACCATCACCACATCCACCGCATCCACCACCACCGCATCCACCACAACATCCACCATCACCACCACATCCACCACCACATCCACCATCACCTCCACATCCACCATGACATCCACCGCCACATCCACCACCACATCCAACACCACCGCATCCACCACCACCACCGCATCCACCACCACCACCACACCCACCACCACTACATCCACCACCCCATCCACCACCACCACCACCCCATCCACCACCACCACATCCACCACATCACCACCACATCCACCACCTCCACCACCACCACATCCACCACCACATCCACCCCCATCACCACCACATCCACCATCACCACCACCACCACATTCACCACCACATCCACCTGCACCATATACCCCAGATCCACCACCACCACATCTATATGTGTATGGCTCTGTGTGTGTGTAGGTGCAAATGCAATGTTCTTGAATTTTCGTCACAATAAAATACACTGAACATAATCTTCACAAAAGTTATTTACAAACGTTTAAGCTATTGCCATTATAAATTACAATAACTTTTATTAAAGTATTAATTATTTACAAAATTAAAAGCCATTGTTATTTGTAATATCAATACATCTAAGTCACGTAAATACAACACACATTGCATTACAATTGCTATAGGTGTCACATTTGCAAAAGTTAAAACTATTGACATTGTAACTGACAAAGCTATTAATTTTGCTACTTTCAAAACCAACACATATATAAAAAAAAGTGTCATTTACAATACCAATAGCTCAAACTTTCCTAATGCGAGACCTATTGCATTTCCAATGCTTGTTACTAGAGCAGTTCTACCCATCAAGGAGAGGGGGAGGTCCCTCCTGAACCGTATCTAGGCCCGCAACTCCTCCACCACTCCGCCAACGTTAAAGGTTCAAGAATGTCTTCTCCGTGGTTCTCACAGAGGTACTTGTTATTTTTAAAGCAACACAAATGTCTGACTCTACACCCACAGAGGTTGCCCGACAAGATAGGCCTCACCACTAAAATTAACACTGAGCACTCTAACCAGGAAAACCAGCACAGTAGACAGTATATATCAAGACTATTTTTGTGAAGACCCTGCATCAAACTCCAACATTCTGACAACTAGTTGAGAAAATGTAGCAGGACTCTGGCAGCAGTATGGAGTTATAAAAAAAGAGATGATGCCCAGCAGGGAAATAGAGCAAGTCCCTGGGACATGGATGGATTAGTTTGGAGCCACCCACACTCAAATCTGCCCACAAGTGGCGTCATCAGGTGCTACTGGGCTTCAGAACCCAGTGAGGAGGGTGGGCAGAAGACAGGTGCAATACTGATGGGAAAGCTAGGGTAAAGGCAGTTATCAGCAATCAGGTTGTCAATATAATCTAAAGGTGTAACATGAAATAAAGAACATACTTCCTATCAGAGTTCCTCCAGACTCTTGTGTGGAGACCATGCCATTCAGCTGCAACGAATGCCATATGAAAGCAATTTAAATTACAATAGGTGACCCAATAAATAGGCTATTTCCCAACCATACATACAGAGTATCTCCTCATTTAACATGTCAATTTCACACTCTCCCGCATCACCACCATGCCAAAGCACAGCATCAGGTCTACAGAAATATGACTGTAGGTCCCGACCAGCCTTCATACAGTACGTCTATCACTTCCCACAAAGGTCACACTAAATGGATTCTACCAACCACACAACTTATCATCCTCACACACTTCTGCATCCCCGCCATGCCTCAGCACAGCACACAGCCGGCTGCCGCACGGCTGAAGCACCATGAATAGGCCTTCACACTCCACACCCTATGCTTCCGACATATCATACTATAAAAATATACTGTCCAAGCTATGCCGCCCCTTATGCAACAGTACTGGAGGGATTGGTGTCACTACAACGCATGCTTTTACATCGCATGCCTTTACAACGCGGTTTTTACCACGCAGTCCATTACAACGCATAATGCTTTTAGGCGCTGGATAGTGAATTATTTAATTTACTATTCCAACTCCAGTCCCCGTGGATAGCAGGGAAGGTGTTGGATAGTAAATTAAATATATTCCCTATCCTAGAGCGCCCCCCAGTGCAATGCGTTGTAATGGTTTGCGTTGTAATGGTTGCGATGTAATGGTAGTGCGTTGTAAAAAATGCGTTGTAAGTGATGTTCCCCGTACTGGAGAGTGCTTCAGGGACACATCAAGTTTGTGACAGACTATACAAATGCTACAACACAATACACTTGGTGCACCCAACCCAGCATCCATCTATCCATCTTCTAGATTACCATTTGTAGTTTATAAGTACAACTTTGCCTGAAAATGTATGAGATCTGTCAACTGTTTGGGAACAGTGCACCAAAATCAAATGTGGCAGGTTAGGCATTTGATAAGAGCAGTCGTGCCAAGTACCACGCATCAGGCGTTAGGCTAGCGCATTTCAGTGTAGTACTCCGCATTACCGCACTGAAATGCATTGTCGCACATAGGCTGTGTTTCAGCTGTCACTGAAATTGCTAACTAAAACTGAGAGTCTGTGGAAGCGTGCCGCCTGTGGCTTGCGCGCACTGCTCCATCAGGCTTGGGGCTTGCAGCTGAGCTAAGGCTGCTGGCAGCTTTAGCTCAGCTACAATGCATCGAGAATGTGATTCCAACTGCCTCGGCTCGGCTCTTACTGTTAGTCTGACATCATGGCGGGGGGACGTCACATCCTGCTGCCAGAGCACGGGAAGTATGTTTTGGGAGCTAGAAGTCAGCTGGCTAGTTTGCAGGTGACGCGGTATATAATCGTGGCTGGAGGGAGCGAGGGTGCGCTGCATATAATCATGGCGCCGGACGCAGGCTCATACTGGCCCAATCCGCCACGAGCTAGCTGTTGTTATTCCCACCGCCCTGCTGAATTCAATAATTTACTGCGGCCGACGGAGAGGAGTCAGTGACACCGGAGCCGCCAGGACAGTCAGTCTGTCTCTGGACGGCCCTGCCCGGGACTCACAGGAGTGACAGGACAGCTGCCAGGCCTGGACGACTATCACTGGAGGTGGGCCGGGGAGAGTGGGGGACTCGAATTGCCACAGCCATCGCGGTCCGAGTCTGACTGCACTTTATGGAGCGCCAAAAAGTTCAATGGCAAATTTGGTTAAGAGGGTTATAGGAGCCCAGCTACCAATCTGCTACCTCTGAAGGTGTCCAGGGTCTTGTAAGCAGGCACTTGACATGTATACTTCACATGGCTGATGCTAAGACAATTTTTCCATAAGCAGTTGATATTGTGACGTGGATACTGAGATGTGCTAAGCTAGAGCTTTGCTAAGGAAAGGTAGGCGTTTTCCCTGAATAGAGGTGGTCCCAAGTACAGTGACTGTTTCGTAAAGTAATTTAAAGCAAAATCTGTATGATATTTTATTAGCTCTTCTGCTTTTGCATTCAAAATCTTGAAGCATTGCATCACTAAAAATCAGCATCAGTCCACAGACCTGCAGGTACCATAACTCACTGTCTCTAGAGTGCAGCTCTCTTTTATCCTCGCTCTGCCATTTGCAGTCTGGCTGGAAGCTCTTATCTGTTTATGTGCTACGGTGCATATATAAAGTTTCTTCATGCTTATGACTTCTCTTCAACGTTACTGATGAGGAATGTCATTTAGGAATGGCCATTAGTCTAGACACTTTCCATATTACTACCATTACTCTTTCTGACTTTAATACTTGCTACAGGCTTTTGTGTTTAGGATTAATGCGACATCTATCCTCAGCTGGGAAACTGATAAAAAAGTGATCCTCCTCCCAAAATGTATGGTGGGTTAGCAAAAAAATGTAACTGCACACCCCTGTTGTTGCCTGTGTCAAACATTAACCGTTTCTCTTTTTGTGCGTCATCGTTTGCCATGTTTGCACTTTCCAATAAGGGGTATACAGTTTTACATGAAAGAGAGACAGGTGCATGAAGCAAAAACGGAGGATGCAGTTCCTAAAGGGGGGTTGAAGGTAAAAGGGGAAAAGACAAAGCTTTTGTCATGTTGCCCTCACACACCCTGAAAGGTGTCATGCTTCATCATTGGGCCTTGCTCCTCGTCGGGCCAGCGCTGCAATGCTCGACGAGCTCACCGCTTCACCGGGCTCTTTGTCGGAGTTCTTTTAATGAAGGCCGTTGGGTGTGTGCGGGTATGGGGCCATGGTGGGTTGTGTGCGAGTGGGTAGTGTTTTAAAATAGGTCAGGGTCAGTCCTATACTCAATAATTGTAATGGTGGAGGTAGATCCTACCTAGCTAAAAAGAATGGGCGCCCTGTGGGAATATAATGTTCCAGGCGGGCAGCTCTAAAGTGGGGTCGACATGTTTTGTGCCAGGGTGTTTCGGAAAGAATCGGGTGGCACTTCTTCAGGACCTATGTGAAGTGTGGTACACAACAACAAACATGCTCAAAAAAATATAATAGGTAGCCTGCACTGGGGCCCTAGTAGTCCTATACTGGGCATATTAGAAACCCATCAATATAGAGGCTATGGTTGGATGGAGTTGAGATTCGGAATTAAATTATTGAGTATAGGACTGACCCTGACCTATTTTAAACCACTACCCATGTGCACACAACCCACCACCGCCCAACACCCGCACACACCCAACGGCTTCCTTAAAAGATCTCCGACCAAGAGCTCCGAAAACGGTGAGCCCATCGAGCATTGCAGCGCCGGCCCGACGAGGAGCAAGGCCCAATGATGAAGCATGACACCTTTTGGGGTGTGTGAGGGCAACATAACAAAAGCTTTGTCTTTTCCCCTTTCCTATACAGGTTTACACCCAACAGCGCCCTGGCTGGCTGTAACCTATGTCTGCCTCAGCCTCTCTCTCCTGAGTCTTGCCCGATGCCGAGTGTCTGTGGCCACTGTCCGATCAGGTTACAATGGTACTACGTTAGTTCTCTTCCATTTCTGGTGCTTTGTGGCTGTTTTAAGATCTGCTTAGAGTTTCTCGTTGCTCAAATGCGTGTAATTTCTGATTTTTATATGTTCCCCTCGTCTTCATTGCTTGATTTTGCTCGGGAGAAAGTGTCACTCATAGTCGTTGAAAAGTCACTCATAATTACACAGAAATTATGAAAATTTCACACATAGCAATCTCAAACCTTGGCAGCTATATAACAGTTGCCCAAATTATGGGATGCTGTCCTTCGCAATCAGGATACACATGCTGTTGATAAGGCTAACTATCAGACCAGAGGATGGGCAACGCATACAGGCCAGCAGTTTCGCTTTAGAAAGGGGACTCCTTGTTTTTATAGTAAAAAAAAGAAGCCATTTTCGTGTATTGCATTCTTTAAGTGCTTGGAAATGTTCATTGTTGGGCACGAGCTGAGCATCCGCACTCAGCTCTGTTATATGTAATAATGCCTTTGTTATTGTTTAAACCTGTTCTTCTATGATAACAGTATGGGTGTGAGCAGGTATCCTGTTACAGCGACAGAAAACTATTGGGAACCAGGCTGAAAGGTCGTGTTGTGTAGTGGGCTTCATTGTAAGGAAATAAATGTACATGCTTTCTGCTGTGTTAACTCGCATTAATTTCAGCCATTTGAGTTTTCTCCCACTTAAAACGTCCTCAACTCCGAATCAAGAAATTGGGAAAACTGATGCCATCGATTTCACTATTAACCCCTTCCATGCGGCTGCGATTCCCCTGGTGTGCTGTAAACAACACGAACAGGGGCGGGCCGTGACGAACCCCAGCCGTCATCAGCACACGAGCACCGTAGTGCATGACGGCTGGGGTTCGTCATCAGCATGGAAGGGGTTAAACCTCCCTCATGGCTTTTTAAAAATGTTGCCATGATGTATAACAAAATGCCCATGCTAAGAATCTTGACAGCCCGCACAAAGTTCGGCTCAGAAGACTCTGAGGTCAGTCCTCACGTACACTTGATGCTTAACTGACAGCCAGCCAAATAATGCACACCAGCTAGTCACTGTCACTCTCAACCCACATCCGATGCTACACGCATGGCTTATGCTGCAAGTTGCATCAGATTTATTTATTTATTGCGATTTTATATAGCACGAACATTACCCGACGGTGTCAGAGCGCTTTACAAAAAGAACCAATTGCGTTACATTAGGACTTTGGATTACATGAGTTACATAGGAGATATCAACATGAAAAATCGCAAATGTACAAGTTGTAAAGTCACTCAAGGAAAAGATACAATGATAAACTCTAAAATCACATAGGAATGGTAGTAAGTACAAAGGACTACTACATATTCTAGTGGGTAGAGATAAAAAATATATACAAATTGCAAATTCACTCAGGATTACATATATTACATATTTACAGAGCAGGGAATTCTTGCCATCGTTCAGCCAGGTGTTCAGGGGGCAGGGGAAGGAAGAGGGAGGAGAACAGAAAGGAAGGCAGGACAGTACAGTTCATTTGCAAGCACCCATTTCTGGAGTGTATGCCTGATCTGATGTATATTTAGGATGTATGTGTTTACGACCATTTGTTTGGAGGGGGAGGTTGGGTTGCAGAACAAGAGTGGTTACCGGCGATAGGTAGGCTACAGTTGTACAAGCCTCTTTTAGAGCACATGTTACATGTGGAAGTAAAAACAATTCTGGTCAGGAGCATCTCTGTCAGAGACATACCTCTGCGACGCTCGATGTTCAATCTTAAAATCCTGTTCCAAGATGGCGGCAAACTGAGCAAGCGTAGCCTATCATACGAAGCAGGCGGCACCCAAGCTTACGACGTAAACCCGCGTGCTCACATAAACACTAGAACGCGCATCCCATCTCAGTTTGGCAAGAGAGAGAGGCGGTGCATACGACATCTTCCATAGCTGAAGATGTCAGCCATGTTTTGCCCACACCCAACAGGTCTGCCGTTGTGTTGTGATCCGTCAGGTGACCAATGAGTCAGCGGTGATCCGCGGTCCAGGATGTGTGACTGGAAGTAACGCCCACCAGTGACGTCATGCAAGGCATTTAAAAGGAGTCTGCTTGACTTGGAGTAACAGCAGCTGTGCTAAGGCGAAGCAGGTGAGTGGAAGCATGGTCTGTTTAGCTGGTCTTTGCTATACTCTTTTAGGTTTCAGGGTCACTCACTAGAGCGACTGACTTTCTCTCGAGGTCCCTGCTAGACTTTAGTCATGTGCTGGTCTTGTTTTTCGGGTGGGGCAGTGTTAGACTTTAGTTCCCTTTTCGTTTTGTAGTCTGTCATTTCTGGGGTTTTCATCCTAATTATGCACTCCTACGGCTTCCATTGGCTTTTTCTTATTTGGTCTGATGGACTACAATGCAAGGGTATCTGGCTTCTTTGGGGTACTGTTTGCTATTTTGGGGGGGGGGGGGTGTTCTTTTTCCCTCGAAAGCAGTTGCGTTTTTACTTTCTTCGTTCCTTGAATATCTCCTGCTGGTTACTGATGCCTCTTCAAGCGTTTGGATTGCCGCATGTTTGTCTTTTCAAACCTATTTTAGTCCTTTCTCATGGTTTCTAAGACAACCATGTTGCTGCATCTCTTTATAGTCTTAGATTGTCACGTGCTGGCTCTTCCTCTCACTGTATGTCTTTTATTGTGAGCCCATAAACGCCCAGGCGCTAGATTCTCTTGCCTGTTTACTTTGACTTCCTTATCTCTCTCCAACTTTTGTTTTGGGTTTTTGTGAAGCGCCTATAATTGCCCAACAGTTGCCTTGGAGCACTTTGGAAGTGATGGTGTGTTAAAAGAGGGGTGGTGAGTTGTTTTGTAATACAATTTAAGGAACCGGTGGTGGGTGTCGCGTCTACCATAGCGGTACAAAAGGGGTTGTAACGGACGGAGCATCTGAACCAGATCTTTTGTCTGGGTGTGAGTGTTTGATTCTGATGCTCCGTCCATCACTACCTAGTCTACCATAGAGCAGAGATGTAATTTCCCGGATATGGGCCATCACAAGTATGACTTCTAACTTTGCTACTCCAGGAGAGCAGCATCCCTCGGAGGAGGCCCAAAGCTGGTCGTCTGTCAAGTTTCCGGGTCATTAGCCGTCCGTGATCTACTCTTTTTACCACATATGTAGATTTCAGGATTGTCTCTTCGCAAGTTTTCATAATGGCTCCTGGTGTTTGCTTCTGGTTCATGTGTCCTCAATCAGTCTGCCACAAGCACGCTTCCCAGGTGTGGCATCTGAGCTTTGACCCCTTCCTTTAACTCTGTGATTGCAATTTGACCCCAGAGGAGTTGGGGCTTCTGCACTCTTTCGCTCTGCACTGATCTCACATGGCTTCTATTTTGGTTTTTTTTTTCACTGGACCTTTAGCACTTACGTTCTTTATGTGCGTTTCATGATGTGCTTATCCTTCAGTCTAAAGTTTATATTAGTGCATTTTATTTCGGGGGGCTCCTATGCTATTAACATCTTGTTTGCTGTGGTCCTTCACACTTACAGACCCACCCCCCTGCCACTTTTTTCTTGGAGTTATTGGCATTGTTGTCATTTACTCCTGCTTTTACCTTTCGGATTATCCCTCTGAGGCAAACAGTATAGCATACCTTAAATGTGTATACAGACCAATAACCTGATAGTTGGCCTCTTAGTGTCTTGTTTACTGCAGTGAGCTTGCTACGCTGACTCTCGGCGCACGCCCCTTCATAAAGAGTGGCACCGTGTTTTGGCATCCCGGAATCCTATCCTTCGGTACTGGAGGGCTCTATGTATTATACCAGGTAGCCTCTTGTGTGGCAGTGATATCAGAATTCTAGTATATAAGCGCTGAGTGGCACCAGGCAAGCTGAATTGGTATGTTTGGCAATATATTGTAACTTCCCCCAACTCTTAGCAGGGCATAACTCTTAACCAGACTCATTCGGTTTGCTCTTGGTATGAGCTCACATCCAATCTAAGAAGGTAAGATCTGAATTAATCAGTATCGTTGAAAGATCTTGCGAAATTATTTTGCCATTCACTTGAGTATGCCGGATTCTCTAGGCATGCTGGGCACAGACCGCCCTGGACTTTGGTACTTCTTGAGACGCTGTCGGCCACCTTATCTGAAAGCAGATAATCTCAGCCCAGTGTATTTGTTCCTGATAATATTCATTGCACTTAGCCACGTGATCAGTTAATGAGTGAGTTTTAATTGAATTGGCCTGCGTGCCAAGTAGGCCTCTGGTCTCGTTTATTTTCACACCTGTCAAATTTCAGGATTTGGAAATGCATTCCAGCTGTGAATACTGGATATCCATCTCTGCTGCTTTCTGAGTGGGTTAGCAAATATTCAGACTGGCAGTGTTGCAATGTGGGCAGTCTCTGGTCAGCAGTCTGTCTGGGATGTTAGAATCTGGCAGTGGCCCAGCTGGACTCTGCAGTAGCCTGATGGCAAACGTTGCCTTTGACTTGTGATCTTGACATGAGGTGATGGAGGGTGGGTACCAGTTAAGTCTGCCAGGTGAAGTGGATGCACACCTTTGTCATGACTGATTAGAAGTTCTCTCTTCGTGGCACTGCACTTTAACCTTTTGGTTTCTATTGCAGATAACGGATTACTCGTACCTGCTAGCACCCCCTTCATCATGTCTACCAACGAAAATGAGAGCCCTGCCTCCACAGAGCAAGGGACCACTCCAGAAGAGCCACAGGTAAGTCCTCCCTATGTTGGACTTGGTTAATGGGGGGGCCCCCCTAGGATTGAAAGGGTGGAAGGTATATTTCTGAGTGTTCTGTATAGGATGACTTTTCTTGTTGCTCGTACTTTGGTTTTGTATGAGAGTCCTTGCGTGATTGGATGATCCTGTGGTTCAGTGCCATCAAAAAGCCCCCTGTCTGTTATACAGAAGTGAATTCAAACTAGTTAAATGGCATCTTATAGAAAGCGGTTACTGTCTACAGAATTGGAGCTTTTAACTGGGCACAGACAAATGTAACCCAAGGGCCCATCACGGGCGTCATGTCAAAGTACCCAGGTTGTATCATGTTTTCAGTACTTGCTACACCTTCCCAATCATGCACTTTTGAGTTTTCATAGCTTATTGGATTTAAATTGTATTCTGTGCAAAATTCGTGCTAACTGGGGCTCCAGTGTGTGTGTGTGTGGGGGGTGGGATGGGTCATGGAGGAAGCTAAGGCCTAACAATGAGTATTATGGTATAAAGTGTTTTCTGCTGGAGTAGTCGTTTCCTTGCCTGGTGCGCTTGCTGTGTGCTGCTGGCCTGGCTGTAACTGAACGCGCAGTCCCAGATTTACAAGTAAAGTGTCTGGAACTGCCAGGCTTCCGCCTAATAGAAATATATTTTACCTTTTTTAGAGTGTGGTGAGCAGGATGGTGAACCTTCCCTTGGTCAACTCTGCCTATGACATGGTGTCCAGCGCCTACACTGCCACAAAGGACAACCACCCGTACCTGAAAACAGTCTGCGAGATGGCTGAACAGGGAGCCAAGACTATCACCGCGGTGGCCTACACCAGTGCGCAGCCAATCCTCAACAAACTGGAGCCTCAGAGTAAGATACTGCCAGGGGAATATCTTGAGCGTCTCGCATGAGTTATTCCAGCAAAACTCTCTTCTCCAGGCCTTAGCTTAGCTGCCACTGATAGAAATGCAAACCCTCTTCCCTTTTGCATCAGCCCAGTGCTTGCATTATGCCTCTGCCCCCACTGTTGGGGTTTCTTGGCAGCGCTGACTGAGGCTGACTTTGTAACTGGTTCCTCTCCCTGAGCTCGCAGCCTGACCTTGAAGAATGCAGGCTCTCGTCCAATGTCCAGCCGGCCTTTGTCCCAGATACACTGCAAGGACGTTAGCAGCTGGCTCTGTCGACATGAGCAGTTGGGCCAGAACCGAAGTGTTGCATGTTTAGTTCAGCCTGAACATTTGGTGCAGTTGGGACACTGCTGAACTTTTCTTTTTGGGCTAAAGTGTATTTACCGCCACCCCCTCCTGCCATTTACCAAGCTTTTTCCTAGATAGTCCTGTTTCTCACCATGTCATAGGATGCTGCTTCACGCGCGCTTTGTGCTGGTTGCTGCAAGTAACCAATAAATTGGAACCTAGAGTTTCAGGGTGTAACACTGTATTTCCTTTCCTAGTTGCGACTGCCAACGAGTACGCCTGCAAAGGCTTGGACAGACTTGAAGAGAAGCTACCAATCCTGCAACAGCCCACTGAGAAGGTAAACTCCCCTCTCTAAGAAATTGTGTTGGTGTGGGCATTCTTTTGGTGACTACTGCTCACTGTTGCACAGTAGTCCAAGTATGAAATGAGCTAGTTTCAGGGTCCTAGTGAACTAGGGTATGATGCAGTCACAGACCTGTTAATATGGCATACAATAAACTGGTTCTAGAATAGTCTGTTGCCTAAAGTGTTTTTTTGTGTGTATTTTGCATTCAGCTGGTGTCACCATTCCTTATAGTACACCTGCAGTTTGTTCACTTTTTGGAGGACTCTATTAAAAGCAACAGTTGCTTTTTAGCTTCACTTAGACGCAGCATTTTCCAACAGGCAGTAGTTTGAAAGGGCTCATTGGGCCTGCTTCCTTGTCCTCCCTGTTTCAGTTACCTTTCTCTGTTGTAGGTGGTGGCTGATACCAAGGAGCTTGTGACCTCCACAGTGACCGGTGCCAAAGACGCAGTCTCCAGCACAGTGAATGGAGCCAAGGATGCAGTGACCACAAGGGTGACCGGTGTGGTGGATGCAGCAAAGGGTGCTGTCCAGGGCAGTGTGGATATGACCAAAGCTGTGGTGTCCAGCAGTGTGAACACTGTCATGGCCTCAAGAGTTGGACAACTGGTGTCCAGCAGTGTGGACACTGTGCTGGGCAAATCTGAGGAACTGGTTGACCATTACCTTCCCATGACTGATGAAGAACTGGGTAAACATTAGTTAATTGCTAGAAATCAACAAGTGTTTAATGACTGGAAGAGCCAGTAACTTGTTCAAATGTCCAGGTGTAAAGTCTTAACTTGGGGTTTGTCTTTTGCATCCTGTAAGAACTAAAATCCCTGATTGGCTGCCTTCCCTCTTGCAGATTACAGGATTGAATGTGAACTGAGCCTTCTACTAGCACTTCACTGTAGTAGTGCAGTGTCGGGCTTCCTGTAGAACACTAGATTACATTGGGGGAGGGTCGGTTAGTATTTGTGCTAGAGTAACTTGGAGACTCAGAACTTTAATTCACCCACTTTAGTCCCTTAACTAGGTGTTTAGTTACCTCCTGAATAGTGAGGTCAATTTATTTAGTAGAATGCTTGCATGCGACTTTATATTCCTCTGTATTTAAAGCCTCAAAGCAGCAGTAGATGACTGTACCCCCCCCCCCCCCCCCCCATTTTTGCAGGCGCACTTTAATTCTTTGGTCCAGCAGCAGCCCACCATCAATTACCACTGGCATTAAAGTTTGGAGCTCAGCAACTTCTGCCATGGCTATCTCCTCACATGCGTGCTTTAGACATTATCTGCAGTAGTGTCCATTGGCTTTCCGCTGAGGTTGTTTGACTAGTGTGACTGTTGCTGAGATGGTTGAAATGGGTGTCCTTACTTGAACATGGCAGTCACTCCCTCTCTCCTCCCTTCAGCTCAGCTCGCTGCATCCGTGGAGGGCTTCGAGGTGGCGACTCTACAGCAGCAGAAGGAACAGCAGAGCTACTTTGTGCGTCTGGGCTCCCTATCCACCAAGCTGCGCCATCGTGCGTACCAGCATTCCCTGGGCAAGGTGAGGAATGCCAGGCAGAATACCCAGGAGGCCCTGTCCCAGCTGCAGCAAACCGTGGACCTGGTAGGCACACAATGTCTCCATATGCACGTCACCCCCATGATTGCTGTCGCATTCTCTAGCCCTTGCTGGATCGAGGCCTGTTTCTCTCTGCTTCTGCGCACACTGCTCAGTAGCATGAATGCTAACACTTATGTCTAATCTGGGGTATTGGTAAGTACCCCATAGTCAACTGTCTCTGCTTTATTTCCCCATATGGCTCTCATACACTGCCCACATCTGCTTCTTCTAATCTGGCTTCACTCGTAATCAGTACTTCTTGAGTATCCCTATTGGTGCCTCCTGTCTCTTATGTAAGGTCTGAGCCTTTGACTTGTTTGTAGATTGATCTTGCGAAGCAGAGTGTGCACGGAGGCCAGGATAAGCTGCACCAGCTCTGGGTGGAGTGGAGCCGCAGGCAGCCGGAAAGCTGTGAAAAGGATTCTTCTGACCAACCAGAGGTAACCAAAGGAGGGCTTGTCCTACAGAATACTATCTCCTGCCTGATGCCTGCATGGAGGACTTCTTGTAGATTGTTTTGGATACATTAGTGTGCTTAATAAAAGGGGTGGTGGGGTCTCTTACCACTGCACCTGGCAGCAGTGACTTGTCCTACATGGGATAAACTTAACCAGAGCTTGGCTTTGAGGAACAATCCCTTTGGCGCACAAACTTTAGATCCCGGTTAACCAGCTGTCCGGTTACTGTACAACTTTAGTCTCTCCACCCAGTGGATGTTGTCATGAGATGCTTGGGGGGGGGGGGGGGGGGCAGTGATTTACACCCTTCAGAAATGGTTGCTGGGCGTACCGTCAGGGCTCCAGATCTGCTGCTGGTGTCGGATGTATGGACTATCCTTGGATAAGCCATTGGGCCTGGATTTAATGCGACCACACCTGTGAAGTCACACACGTGCTATTTAAATATCATTTGTATCCAACAGACTTTTGCGGTGTTATGCTTACCCCTTTGGCTTGTAAGCCGCAGAGCAGAGCATGCAGGAGATAAAAATCGAATGAGACTTCCTGGAGACTGGGTGTTCTCAGATGTAACTTGGTTCACTTGCTGTGTTTGTTGTAGGCGCCAGAGGCTGACTTATTGTAGGCTTGGGTTGTGCACGACCAATGCAAGGAAGGGGGTGTCCAGACAAATTTCTTTAACTGTCCTTGGTAAACAAATTGGTCATGGGAACATCATGCTATTGAATAAAAACGTGGTGCTGTTTTGCTCTAGCTCAATGATTTCAAGAAATGTTGTTCTTGGAAATGGACTGTAAACTAGCTATAACTTACTTTTTTTCTTTTTCTGATACCCAGCAAATAGAGTCCCGTGCCTTGGCCATGACCCGTAACCTTGCCCAGCAACTGCAGACTACCTGCCTGACTCTGGTATCCAGCATGCAAGGTCTTCCTGCCAACATGCAAGATCGCGTGCAGCAGCTGCGACAGAACGCAGAGGAGCTGCACAACTCCTTCTCAGCAGCTCGCTCCTTCCAAGATCTGTCCAGCGGTGTCCTGTCCCGGAGCCGCGACACCATGGGCAAGGCCCGGCAGCATATTGATGAGCTGGTAGACTATGTGGTTGTGCACACACCTCTTACCTGGCTGGTGGGACCCTTTGCCCCTCAGCTGGTGGAGCACCCGGAGACCCTTGAAATTGAGATGCAGCCCACTCAGTGAAATGTTTGTGTACATAATTTGCTTATCTGTTAACCTGATGCCCAGCACTTTGTAGAAGCCACATTGCAAGGCAGGGGGCTTCTGTAACCAGCATGGTGCACTTGTTCGTGCTGTTTTTTGTCTGTGCCTTATGTCCATAGTTTCATATTGGGCAGTTCACGATCATTGCACTATTGTCGAATGGCTTACACAGTGCACTGTTCACTAGGATGCCTGGCTACATCCACACACCATGGTCCCGTTCACATGCATAATATGCTTCTGGTCTGCAGTTTTTGTAACCAATGAATGAATTTGTAGTTTTTGTATTGCAGTTCATCACTTTTCACAATGAATAAATCTTGAACTATACTCCTGCCTCCGTGTTCTGCATAGCCCTCTTTTGGGAGATTGGGGTCTTGTTGGTGGGTCGAATGCAGGTTTGATGTGGTTCACAAGGGTGCTTTGTTCTATTGGTCGGCCTTCGCTCCTTGTAGGGAGGGGGTGTTGCTTAGTAGCATTGTTCTTATTCGCGCTCTCTCCTCGCGGAGGGATTGGTCTAATGAAACATTTGCGGGGGGGTTTCTGTTTTGTGCACTTTGTTCTCACTTGCCCACTATCTATTCTTCCACCCCCCCCCGCCTAATAATTCACCCGAAATCCTCGGGTCTCATTCTAATTAACAATAGTCTACTTAAGAGGAAGTTCCTACCCCACCCGCTAACAAATATTTAAGTTGTGGTTTAAGAGGCTGTTTCACTCCACTAGGTGAGTTGTCATTGGTGTGAGCCACAATCTGGGTCACGTAACTATAGTAAACAGCACTACCCTTGCTTGTTTATTGGTCTGTTTTACGGTCTGGCCAGTTGATTTTATTGAACTTCCCATCAACATTTCCTGCAGGAAGCCCGCATGAGGTCTCCTGTACCTTGCCAGGCACAGCATGGTTTTAAAAGTTTAGCTGCCCTGACTTGCAAGCGTGAGGTGGGGTACATTCGAGTGACTGGGCTGGATTGGAGTGGGGTAGACTGGAGTGCCGCTGTGGCCATTAGGCTGCATCTCTTGCATATGAATAGAGCGCCTCGAAGTGCTTTCAGTTGGAATATGTATGAGGACTTGGGCACAGGCTTGAAGGAAAAGAAGTAGTTGCTGTGCAGCCAAAACTGAAGCGCTTTAAACAGAACTACTGTGTATGCACAAAGAAGAAGTGGAATACTTAACTGAGGACACAGGTTTTAGTGGGGCAATGGATTAACTGCAGTGCTGCCCAAAATGAAGCCCCCCTTTTTTTTTGGGGGGGGGGTAGTTTATGCTTAGTTATCCCTAACTTTTTTTTTTTTTTTACCAGCTTCCATGGCAAATTAGTTCTTTATTTTTTTTTTTTTTCCAACATCCGCGGATTTTAAAAGTACCAAGGGCTGTGGTCTTCCCCTGGACGAAACTGAATAAACAGCCCCATTTTTAGGTTTTGCCTAGCGGAAGCTGCGCTCTGCGCAGCTTTTCCGCGCAGGCGAAATCCTGTTGAGAACTGTAGGGTGCTTTGGGTCGGCCCTCGTCGTTGATTGGCTGGCTCCGTAAACGGAGCCTTGCCATTGGACGAGGGGCCTGTCCGTCAATGCCGGACCAGACACGGGGGCGTTCCCGACATTCTTTGGCTTTTGCCGACGTCACGGGACGCCGGGAACGCCCCCGTGTCTGGTCCGGCATTGCCGGCACTACTGCGTCTCTTCTCCCCCGTTTCCCGCCCCGTGACTGGCCGGCCGGCCAATCCTAGCGCGGCCGGCCGGAAGTGCCCGCCCCCCGCAGCCCGGGGGAAGAAGGAAGACGGCAAGCAGTATGGCGGCGCCCGCGGGGCTCCCGTGGCCTGGAGGGAACCGCCGCCGTCGACGTTGCCGGTCTCCCAAGCCGAAGAGGGAGACAGGAGAAGTGCCGCCGCAAGGTGCAGGTGAGTCTCGGCGGTTTAGGGCATGCATGCTCCCTGCTCCCACTTTCTGCTCTGCTCGTTCGGATTTCATCTTCCCCCACACAGCGCTGCCGCCCACGGGTGCCCACAGTCCCTGTCTCATGCTGCTCCAGAGCCTGCCAATGCACAGTCTCCCCTCCGCCATGCACACGCTGCAGAAGGATACCACCTGGCCAAGTTCTTTGTTGGCGGCCTCCCCTACCACACTACCGAAGCCTCACTCAGGAAGTACTTTGAGGTGTTCGGGGACATCGAGGAGGCCGTAGTCATTACCGACTGTCAGATTGGCAAGTCCCAGGGTTATGGCTTTGTAAGTGTTGCCCGGATATAGCGCTCTTTGCTTTGGTGCACTGACAAGTGGTTTTATTTAGGCACTGCTGTTGGTGTACTAGTGCAGGGACTTTGTCCTGGACTTTATGTTTATGTTCTTATGTGAGGCGGCCTGGATATATAGCTCTCTTTGCACAAAAGTGGTCATATGTATATTGCAGATGGTAAGGTGGCCTGTGGCGGTCCATAGAGCGTTTTTGGGTTATTTCCTTACCCTTGGTCTGGATCAAGCGCTCCCTGACTGTAGCCTCACTCTCTTACATGTATGGATGTTGCAGATTTTCTTTTGGGTTTTTCTAAAACGCCAAAACACCCAGGCCCCTAGAGTGCTCTGAGTTGGGAATACCAAAGCATGGGAGATTGCCGTGGATACAGAGTGGTGCTCGAGCACTCCAAGGCAAGGCGCTGTATTTTCTTTACAAACACTTGAGGCTAATGCTGCGGCAACGCTCACATGGTGGAGTCCAGCTGTTGTGAGGCTGTAATAAGGGATGCTGTATGCCCCCCGTGGTGAACCCAGGTTATATGTTGGAGCATTCAGCTAGTGAAAGGGAAGTCATGTGCAATATGTGCTGGTTCTACGGAGTCTGTATTTAGGGGCTTTAACTCCCCACCCGCGTCTTTTCTCCTAGTGGTCTGTGAGATGCGAACTCTTGTCTCTGTATTCGCATCCCCAATTCCCGTGGGGTAGGTACCCTTGAGGAATTTTAATACCATTGATTTTTTTGGGAGGGGAGCCCTCCCACCCCCCCCCCCCTAACAAGTATCCCAAACATTCACGCCTCGTATGCTCCAGTTTCCCCCAAATGCCTAATTGTCTTTACCTCTCTGAGATGAGGCACCTGCCTGGCCTCCTTTGCTTTGCAGCTGCCTCGTTGTCAACTTCCTGTTTAGTGTGGATCATCATTCATCAACACCCATCGCCATACCCTTGCCCGGGGTTGTGACTGTAAATGTATAGTAGATGGATAAAGTGATAGGTGTGGGTGAAATACTAATCCGCAAAGCTCCTGGTCCGCGCCTGACCTGCGCCTGCCCGCTCGAGGCGCTGTTTTCTTTGTGCCGCTTAGGCCCTTCCCGTTCTCACCTTCTGTTGTCATTTTAGTTTATTTGATGAGGAGCTAAGCATAGAAATGGTAAGCTGGAGCAGGGCTGAACTGAATCATTTCATTGACAAGTGGCGCTATATAACCAGCATTGGCATAGCCAATAGGTCTCGCCTTTGGGACCTTACAAGTATTTAATTATGCTGCATAATATCCTTGGTGCAACACCAACTGTTGCATGGCTAAATACTTATAATGTCCCAAAGGTGAGACCTATTGGCTATACCAATGCTTGTTTTTGTATTGCAAGCCTATGTATGCCGCTCTCAGGCAGTGGCATCTTTCCTTTTTTTTGCTCTTTTACTCTTTTAGTTAATGTTGTTGTGTATGCTTGTTGACTTATATATTTTTTGTGGCTGGGTAAGTGGGTGAATGCAAGAATGAATACGTGGATGGCTGAATACATAGATGGTTGACAGTGCACTTGTGATGACTTATTGGGTGCTTAACTTCACCTGTGAATGAAGAGACACTTATTCATAAGTTAGACTATTTTGTGGGGCCAGGTCTTGTTTGCAGAAGTCTTCTCCACTATTTGTGGGTTAAAAGTTCATGAAGTTGCCATGCCTTGCAAACATTAAAACATGAAATTTAGCAAAGATGCATTGGAAATCATTCTTTTTTGCCTGCCCTCACTATATATTAAGGTGAACTGTTCTACACTCTCTATTGCTATATGTTTTGACTATTATTACCTTGTTGTATAGCTCTGCAGTGGGGCTCCTCGTCTAGTCATCAGATTTAACCATCTTCTACATTTTCCTGTGATTGTATTTAATATATTGTGATTTGTGGTTTGAGTTAATCAAAAGAATATGGAGTAGTTTTCTCAATCAATTTGACGCTCTCTCGCAGCACCTGCAATGTAATGATCAAGGTAGGGCCTACCCTTGGGGACTAGGTCAGAAATCTGGTAAGCAAACATATCTAAATCAGGGTGCCGTCACATTATGTGCCAAAGCACGGTCTGATTTAATTATCAATAAAAGCACACAGTCATTGAACAATATGCTAAATTTTGTGCCTACTTATAGCCAAAACGTACTCTCTATTAGATGTTTGTCTATCATAGATAGTGACCGTGTGCTTGGAGAAAAAGCTGTCTGTTACTAGTTAGTCAGTATGCAGTCAGTGACAAAACGGAAATGCAAAACAAAAAACACACTGCAGTCTGCCACCAACCATGTGATAACAAATATTATTGTCAGCGTGGTAGTATTTACAGTGGTGTATACAATTCTTCATATGTTTTATGAAGAATGTGGGGATCAGTTGATGGGGATTTCAAGAGTGGTTCATTGGGATAGAAAAATATGCTAGTCACCATAAGTAGGGCACCCCATAGTCCTTGATCTTTGTTAGGTACTCAAAACAACATCGCGAAAAATGATTGCTTCCATTGCCTGGCCACCCATAGGGCAGTAAGATCAACCTATCAACCGCGAGCCTGTGTGGTCTGTGCATTGATCCTGAAGTATTTCAGAAACTTGATCTAATGGTAAAACGAGCTGGATGTTTTGCATGCACAAAAAACCGAGGCAAACAACCCACCTCCAAATATCTGTTTAAGGTAAAGTGGTGGACACCGAGAACAATAAGTAACTTAGCCACCTTCATATGAAGGGACAGAGGTAACAATTCCATTAGGGCAGTCATTACAAGGGCCTTACAATCCCATTTGATGAGTCCAGTAACTGCAGTTACCTGGCCCGTTTGGATTACAAGTCCCACAGAAACACCATGGATGGGGTGTGTTTGATAGCAGGTACACAGTCTTTGTAAAATTCTAATTGAAAATCTGGAATAATATGCTGAAATCAATGCAAACTCAGATTTCTGCTTCTTGTTCCCCATTGTCGTGTGATTTGAGTTAATACTGTTTTACTCCCTTAACTAACCCTTCGGCTTCCTGACAATTACATGTCTACTCAGGAGTGAGGAGGATCCATGCAGATTGCCTACCCACTTGTAAGGGGGCGCTTTTAAGTTGGCTAATAGTGATGTGTAGGAAGAAGAAGCACTTGCTTTAGTGCTGTTCTGAAGCAACTACCCAAGTCGAAATTTGGACACTGGAGAAGAGACTTATGCTCTACAATAACTGTGTGGAAATTCTCCAACAATTAGTCCCTCACATAATAATAATAATAATAATACATTTATAAAGCGCCTGGCTGCACAGAACTGTGTGTCCCCGCGCTAACTGCTAATACAATACAGAGATCCGGAGGAGCTGTAGAAAAAGAGTCTCGGGGGAGGTTTACATGTTGGGGAACAAGTAAGTTTACAGTTTTGCACAAAATATCAGTTCAGATGGCTCCATCTGCAAGTGGAGCGGGAGCGCATTCCAGTATTTAGAAGCTAAATACCTAAAGGATCTTCCTCCCATTTTGGCCCTGATGATTCGGGGAAGTTTGAATAGCATCATGCCAGATGATCTTAGGTTCCGGGTTGGACGGTGTATAGTAAGGAGATTTTTTAAGTATTCAGGACCTTTGTCCTGAGCGATGCAATGGGCATAGCAAAGGGTCTTAAACTTAATCCTCTCCTTAACCGGAGACTTTTTATTAATCCATTGATCACCTTCATAAAATGTATCTGGCAAATCTGTGATTCAGAGGAAACGGCTGAAGTTGATGCTCTGTCTGGAGATTGAAGTTATTCAAGTAACTGTATTTAAGTTGCCCTACTTTGCCAGTAAGAACATACCCATCGTGCATGGGTATTATTAGTTGTAAGTCCTTCGTTGGCTTTTTAAATTTGTATGACATTTTGGGAGAGTTTGAGACTTTGAATCATGGGATCAGAACTCTTTATTAAAAAAAAAACCCTGTCACCAAGCCTTCTGTCCCAAAGGCCCCAGGAAGAAGGTTCTCCGTTTTTAATTGCAATTTTCCTTTGTGATTCCATCTCCATCTTTTGTAGTGCTCCACATTATGTGGATGAGATCTAAAGCCCTGTGACTCGCATTAAATGTAGCATACTTCTGCTCTGTGTGGGGGGGGGGGCTCTGTGTGGGTGTATGTGTGGAGGGCGCTGTGTGGTTGTGTGGGGGGGCGCTGTGTGTGTGTGTGGGGGGGCTCTCTGTGGGTGTTTGTGTGTGGCATTTGCGAGAGATTAAGCTATTGGCATTGTAAATGACAATGCCATTTATTTATGTTAAAAAAACATAAATAAAAATAATGTCAAGAGCAATGCCAATAGCTCTAACTTTAACAAAGGCAAAACCATTGCATTGTAAATGCTTGTTAGGTTTCGCCTCGCCAAAGATGCGCTCTGCGCATCTTTTCGGCGCAGGCGAAAACCTGATGAGAACTGTAGTGTGGCTTTGTTCGGCCCTCGTCGTTGATTGGCTGGCTCCGTAAACGGAGCCTTGCCATTGGACGAGGGGCCTGTCCGTCAATGCCGGACCAGACACGGGGGCGTTCCCGACATTCTTTGGCTTTTGCCGACGTCACGGGACGCCGGGAACGCCCCCGTGTCTGGTCCGGCATTGCCGGCACTGTAGGTCTCAGTTCAGTTTTCGTGATTTGCTGCTTTACACGAGCAGCAAAAGCCGTGTGCTCGATTTATGCACGTGTGCATAACCTTACGTAGCGTGTTAGTTTCCCCACAAACAGCCAGGCACATTGTTACATTCAAACGAAAAGTTCGTTCTAAACGGCCTTAGAGATGCATTTGCTTCTTTCTGCGAAAGTAAAATGTTAGATTAGGGGCGTTCGGCTCAAGGACATGAGACCCGCTGATGTATCCAGGATCACGCACTTTTGGAGACGCAACACCCGATTAGAACCCGGCCTCCTGGTTTGAAAGGTGATTTATGGGTTTGTTTTTTTGCAATCTTGTATTGAACGCATTTAGGTCTAGGGCATTAGAGCGATTTACACGAGCAACAGTTCACTGTATGCAAGTTATGTATTTTTGGTGTTTAGGCTAGAGGGAGACATTAATTAGCTAGCTCGCGAGGAGTCGAAGCCAGGACTCGAACCTGGTTCCCCAACTTCTCCAGTTCTACAGTCAGAACCTCTGGCGTTTAGGCCTCGTCTCGACGAAGACTGGTGGCTGAGCCATAAAGCCATCTGAAAGTTCAAGTTCCCAATCTCCATTTAGATGCACATGTGTTTAAATCCTTATAGGTGTGTGCTCTGTCGGACCAACTTAAAATCCGCACTCTTGGGGTTCAGTGGAAATGAACTAGGACAACTTCCAAAGCCTTTCGCTTCGTAAATGAGGCACGTGGTCATTCTAACCACCTTATTGATTCTACGCTGTTATATAGCACGAACCTGAGGGCAGCGCCGAAATAGTTCCACGTTTTTAGGCGGAAAGGTTTCAGGGGCTTTCACAAGATCACAAAATGCTGAGCAGAGGCCGGGATTCGAACTTGGTTTTCGAGTTTCATAGGCGGGAGCTCTAACCACAAGGCCGTACATCTTTCCTCTCATATACCACAGTCTGCGCGTGCCCTGCAGTGTGAGAATGGGACGGGCACTACAGCATGAAAGTATATGAATCGGTGATAATTGATTACAGGTACGGGTTAACATGCGGGCCCTGTTCGTAAGGCATCTCATTGCCTCAGGGCAGATTGCGGGACACTTCGCGCCCAGTTTATTGTGATTGCGGGGTATATTGCTTGGCAGACTGCTTACATACAACAGGCGTGTGACAAATTGAAACTCCATGTACCCGACTGAGTCTTTAATGTATAAGTATCCCACGGAGTAGCGCGCATTCTCCTTGTTTTCAAACTATCCAGCGCCTCGTCAGTGATAGCGCTATGTGAATGTAACTACAGAACAATTTTTAATTATAATCGCAGACCAGAGGCGTTTTGACTGGGAGGGCAGTGCGTGCATTGTCTTTGCGTTCGCCCATTAGGATACATTTCCTCCCTGAACGCCGTGCGCCAGCCTTTTGTCCATACGTGGAATCCGTAGGAAACTGGAACAGTGAATCGTGCCGTGTTATCAAATCTGGCCCTCGGCCGCCCGAACTAACAAAGTGTCTCTTGACCCTGCAGCTGGCAGCGCCGACATTGTTGCCATAACAAGAATGTCTGATGCTTCGACACACGTTGGGTTGGGCAAAGGCATTTGGGGAGGACTGCCAGCTCCACATGTGGTAACAGGCGAAGTTTTTGTGTCCACACTACATTCCTGCAGCAATTTCCAAGTAAAGTCGTCTTTGTAAGCCGGCTCTTGTGTAAGCCCTCCCGTTCAGAGCAGACTCGCTACAGTACAAGGTGAAACAGCCTGATGATTCTTATTGTGATCTTGAGCAATTACTATGCGTGGACCAATAAATGGACTGGATTTTCACCGCTCTCCAGTGTTGCTGATATGGGGCACTGCATGGTAACTCTGGGGATACTAACATCCATCCATTTGCAAGTTGTGCACACAGGGTCCACTGAGGAATTAGATTTACCAGCGTAATTCCAAATTCGAATCGTCCGGTAATCCCCCTTTTTTAGGTTTCGCCTCGCCAAAGATGCGCTCTGCGCATCTTTTCGGCGCAGGCGAAAACCTGATGAGAACTGTAGTGTGGCTTTGTTCGGCCCTCGTCATTGATTGGCTGGCTCCGTAAACGGAGCCTTGCCATTGGACGAGGGGCCTGTCCGTCAATTTCTGGACCAGACACGGGGGCGTTCCCGACATTCTTTGGCTTTTGGCGACGTCACGGGACGCCGGGAACGCCCCCGTGTCTGGTCCGGCATTGCCGGCACTGTAGGGAACGGGACGGACATGGAGCTCTCGGCTGTTGGGGAGCGAGTGTTTGCAGGCGCTACTTAGTCTTGTGCATTGGCACTTGTGGGAAGGCGACAAGCCGCTAAGTCTACAATTGGTGCTATTTAATGGATTTGCGCCGTGTACTTTGAATAAAGACCCATCTGACACCACACAAAAAAAAAATCCGTTCGGGTGTGTCACGTGACCCGGAAATAGACGCATTGTAGACCGGAAATGACGCGCATGCTGGCCAGAGGCAGACACAACAAGACAGAGGAGCGGTCCCGGCCACAGCCTCCGGCGCGGAGTGGTGGAGGCGGCGGTGCGGGGTCTCCCGGGGGCGCTGCAGGGGTGCAAGGAGCTCGCGGGCTCGAGAGAGGTAACGGCGCGCGCGCGGGGGTTGCAGGCGGCTCGGTAGGGACTGGATGCCTTCAGACATTGTGAGTGGACCGTATCACAACCGGGGGAGGGTGACAGCCAATGGGGAGGGGCTGTCAGTGGGGCGTGCGGTCCACCTGCCAATGAGGAGCCGAGGGCCCATGAGTGTCTGCGGGCAGCAATAAATGACAGGAATTTATGGCCCCTCTATCAGCATGTTTGTTTTGCAGCTCCAGGAGGGAGGGCGCCCAACACCGTTCAGCTAGTCGCACTTGGGTTACTTTCTCCTTAAACCGTATATTCACTCCTTACTCTACTAATGTCCCCAATAACTCATTCACCCAGCATCCTTTTACTTTTCAATCCACCCCCGTAACCAGTCGGTTATTGTCCGGCCTTTGAGGCCTCATCTATTCCTCAGTGTTTCCCATACCCAGTGGTTTATCTCTGCATCCACCAGAGCCCCAGCCCAATCGTTAATCCTCTCGCCTATAAGAACATCTTTCACCTCTTTTCTTGCCATGAACACACAGGTTCATTATGTGTTTACACAACCATCAGTTCACCCACCTGTCCTTACGTCCTCTATTTCCTCTTCTCATGAATTTATTTATCAAACTTTCGAACTATAAATACCTGTTGAGGGCAATTCGTTCTATCAGTCCAGAAACTCATCGATTTATCCCTACGTGTGCGTGTATGCTCTTCCATCAGTTTAGCTGCATGTCAATCTGTCCAGCTGTCTGGTCTGCCCATTCGTCCATCCAATCACCGATTGTCCTGCCACATATTACCATAACCATGCAGCGCAAACCAGTCTCACCCACTCCTGTTGGTTAATTTGTCTATTAATCTGTCATTTTATTCGTCAGCCCATCTATTTCATTTGCTTCTTTGTGGAATTGCTTGCTGGATCAGCGCACTCATTGGTATGCCCAAAGGTGTCCTCCTCCTTGCACCAGTGCATTCATTGATTTTGTTGGCTGGTTGCCGGTTTGTTTGCGTGCTCCTTGATTTGTCCTTCTGCTGTTTGTCTCTTTGTCAATCACTTCCCTATTCTGTTTGCTGCCCCCCCCCGCCCCCCAGTCTGTCAGGTGGTTTTCTTGTCTGTCCTTTCATTGATATACTTATGTTAGCTAGCTAGTATATACATTGATTCTCAGTGCTCTCTGATTTTTAACCTGCCACCTTTTTAGGTTTCGCTGGGGGGCGGAGCCGTTAGGCTCCTCCTCCAGAGAAATCTATTGAGTACAGTAAGGCACTATGGAACACGCCCCCCGTCCCATTGGCTAGCTCCATAAATGGAGCCTAGCCATTGGACGAGGGGCCTGTCCATCAATGCCGGACCAGACACGGGGGCGTTCCCGAGAGTCTTTGGCTTTTGCCGACGTCACGCGACGCCGGGAACGCCCCCGAGTCTGTTCCGGCATTGCCGGCACCTCCCTTGCTGCTCGGGACGGGTCTCCTTATTATGCCCAAGTCTGCAGGTGAGTGACCTTCCCCCTCCCTCCCTTTCTCCCCCTCCCTCCCTCCCCCCCCCCTCCCTCCCTCCCCCCCCCTCCCTCCCTCCCTGCTCGATCCCCGCCCGGGGGTTTCTTCAGCCGGCCGGCCAATCCTAGCGCGGCCGGCCGGAAGTGCCCGCCCCCCCCCGCCGCCCGGGGGAAGAAGGAAGACGGCGGCCCAGCCTCTACCAGGTGTTGCTGGGAGGCTCGGTGGGGCTCGTCCCCGAGCTGGGCCGGCGGCGTTCCGACGACTTCTGCTTCCAAAACTTGTCCCGGAGCTCGGGGAGGGACGCCAGCTTTCTGCGGAGAGGTCTCAAGTTACTGGACGTGTCTTCCTCCCTCCGCAGGGAATGGGGAAATCACTCGCAGCCCAACATTATTGCATTTCGCCTCGTGTGGGGTGATGCCATGTTTGCAGAATGCCAAGAGCCGACACGCTACAAAATAAACAACTTTAGACAAACCGGCTCAGTTTATCCCCCGCCCGCCAACGCCGTGGCCTCCGACTATCATTTACAATAAGTGCAAATGCTGGCGAAACACGCCCTGCATCATCTGGTCGCGGCGGCATAAACTCGGAACTGTCTGCACAATTTCTCGCTTGTCCCTTGTAGTAAACTTTTCAGAGCCAGATGAGTCATTTTCCAAAGCTGAGCGATTGAAGAAGGGCCCTGTGTTTAAATAAACCGTACATCAACGAGGCACTTTCAACCAGGGAGTTAGCTGTGAGAGCCGGAGAGCCAAGGGTTCGACACGAGGACACGCTAACCTCGAGGTCAGAGGGACAGAGCGGCCTGCCTGCTGCAGGTGAGTGGGCGTGATGGTGGCCAGGGGGTGTGGGAGCAAGGGCTGAGGCCCTGTGGCAGAACGGGAAGAGGACTGCTTGGAACACGGAATGGAAGAGACGGTCTGTCAACCTCTTCTATGTGACCCAGACACTCTCTCATTTAGACCCATTCCCATTTTTATTCATAAGCGGCCTGCTGTCTTCCTCAAAATATCTCTCCGTTCCAGTGTATTTCCCTGGAAAGTGTCATTATTTATGAATTTTGAGCGGTCTGGATCCCCCCTGCTTCTTCGGGGGGGAGGGGTTTACTTTTATGTTTCTAAGTTGTAGTAATATGTGCATGCTTTTGTGTCATGCAGCGGGAAAATGGGTCCATAACGTGCATGAAGTATTTTTTTAGTAGTATTTGATGCAATAGCCGTGTGTCAACAGGGGCCTCTCTCTTAAGATATGCATTTCTATAATTAACACTGCACCTCTTTGCATTCAGGCAGAATGCTTAGTTGTTTAATATAAAGGACATAGTTTCACCAACGTCTGAACAGATGTGTCAGGAGTGATTTGTGGGCGCTTTATATTTTATCTGTTTAGGTTGGTCCTTTCTTGGTGTGATGTACAATCCTGCAAGGGCTGCGCCAGTGTTTACTTGTATGTTGACAAGTTTGTGTATTTGACCAGTGGTGAAAATCATAGCAGTCACGTGGTCTTTACTTGTAGGCCAAAATAAAACAACGAATGGGCGGTGGCGCAAGGCCTTCATAAATATGGCCCCAAGGTTCTTTAGTAGGCGTGTATTTTTTTGCACTTTGACGTTTTGGGATTTCAGTGCTTCCTTCATTGGTAGTGGACTGGGTTTTCTCCTCCTTCCTGCTCTCTCTCTCCTGACATCCCTCTCTTTTCTGCCTTCTTACTCCCTCCTGCCCTCCCTTTCCACCTCTCTCTTCTGCTCTCTTTCACCTTCTTGTCCTCCATCTCTCTCCTGTTCTCTCTTTCCTGTCCTCTCCTCCTCTAGCCCTCCTTCTCCTTCCCGCCCTCTCCTACCTGCCGCCCTCTCCTTTCTGTCCTCTCTCACACACTCCTACCTTCCCTCCTGTCCTCCCACTCCTTCTTGCCCTCCCTCTCCCTTCTGCCTATTTTCCTTCTTGCCTTCCCTTTCTCTCCTGCCCTCTCTTCCTTTTGACCTCTCTTCCTTCTTACTCCTGCCCTCCCTTTCCCTTCTGTCCTCTCTTGCTCTCCCACTATTTTCTGACCTCCCACTCCTTGCATTTTCGCCTTCCTACCCTACCTCTGTATCCTCCCCACTCTTCTTTGCATATGCCTTCTCAACATGCGCTATCACTGCACACAGCCTCTCAACACACGGCCTCTATGCACATGCCTCTCTCCATATGATCTCTCTGCACAGGGCTGTGTGTAGAGAGGGCAAGTGAAGATAAGGCATGTGTAAAGAGGGCGTGTGCAGAGAGGGTGTTTTCCAGAGAGGCACTCCATATTTCTGTGTAAAGTAAAACACATCAACTTTTTACACATAATTCAAAGAAGTTAGAAAAGACCATTTGTCAAAAGCAATACCAAAAGCACAAACTTTAACAAAGGCGAAACCATTGCATTGTAAATGCTTGTTAGAGAATGGGGACAAAGTGGAATGCTAGCGATCATCTCTTCTTAAAATGGCATCTAAAGATTTGCTGTGCTAAGGCCCAGTCTTATCTTTTTCAGGAAGATGCTTAGCTGAATCCAAAACGTTTTTTATACAGTTTTGGTCTTTTGAACTTGTTTCCAGCCCTTTTCAGTCTGTGGTGAAACGTGCTGTGAAACCCATGGGTGTGAGTGATCCCAGAGAAATCTAAATTTCTGAAATGAAGCGAAATCTTAATTCAGCAAGGGGTCATTTGGGTAGATCCCTCAAGGTTTTACCAAAGAAACAAACTGAAATATAAGAAAATGAGAATGTAGGAAAAACTGACACAAGGAGGGGTGCAAAACTACAAAAAAAATTGCTTAACCTTAATATGACAAACAGTAAAATGTAATTTTGCCTAAGGCTCCGACTATGCTTCCATCACAGCTGACTTGTAGAATCCAAACTGCTGTTGGCTAAAACCCCAGGACTCAGCTAGGACTCACTGGGGCCTCTTGGAACAAAATGCAAGGACACTAGGTATTCAGGAGTTGTGACCTGTGTAAGACCTTGAGCCCTTACCTGCTTATTTGCATTTAATGGTTACTTTTTGTCTAGTTATCAGGGCGTTCCTCTGCCTTCTAGAAAGATTCTCAGCAAAGATAGCATCTTGAGCGACAGAGGTTAATTCAGAATGTAACCGTATGATGCAACCTATCCTTTGTACAACTGGAGTGACTTGGTGGCTGCAATCTGAAAGGAACAGCGCAGGATAAAGTTTCTGGATATTTCATTCTGAGTGACTATCTTTCTGGGTGGTTTTAAACCGTTCAGTTTCAAATGTATGACCGACCTGGGAAGCTGTCACATGTATACACTTTCTACCACTTCACGGGCCCCCCCCCCCCCCATTAAAAAATTGAACCTCCCTTGTGGGGCTGGGCCTAGTGCCTGTGACAGATCAAACCAAGGTCAATGAGTTTCTTTGCCAGGACTCCCATAGACCTCAGTTTGATTTGTTCTTGTCGCGGGCACTAGGGCCAGCTACACAGGTGGGGCAGCATTTTTGTGACAAGAGTGGGACTGCTGGGTGGTAGGAATCTTGTGGATTCCTTCTGGAAGAATACGCCCCAGAAATGCAATGGAAAAGGGGAATGATTTGGGCAAATATTGAGGGTTGCTGGGCATTGCAGATGAAAAAACATTGTGGCAGCCACAAGAGGCACACTACCTGGGTGTCTAGTTTTCAGACATGCCTGGGTTTGATAGGTTTTTCATGTGTGGCTGCCTAGCCCAGGCACAAAAGTGCAGCACCCATTTTGTTGCCACACTGCGAGTTGGAACCTGTGTTTTTGCAGGCGCTAGGCTCACCCACACAGGTATAGTATCACTTTTCTTGGTGGCAAGAAATGTCCAGCTTCCTGCAGATTCAAGTACTATGAGGCACTAATGTGTGTTTTAGCCTGTTTGATTGCAAGGGCTTTTGGGTACGACAACCTTGTGGATCCCTGCAAGACACCACCCTGCAGTATTCCTGGTGTCTAGTTTATGAAAATATCTGGGTTGTAGATTTTCCCTGGAAATAATGCACATCCTGGCAGAGCAAGACGGAAAGTAAAAAAATCACTGCACCACTATTTAATACTCTAGTACAAACACAAGTTGTAGTTAAGTGGCCCTTTTTGTATGGTTACCCCCAAACTTTTTGCCAGATTCTAACTTGACAGTGTGCTGGGAACCTGCTAACCAGGCCCCAGCACATGTGTTCTTTCCCAAAACTGTACCTTTGTTTCCACAATTGGCACAGCTCTGGGTCACATGTAAAAACTACCCCTGGTACACAGGGCATCTGAGGGCTGCAGCATGTATTGTGCCACTCTGAGACCTCTCACTTAAACACCCAGACACTGCCATTGCAGGCTGCGTGTGTTGGTGCAGACCAAGCTGAAAAGGCACACATTGGTATCCATGCCCACCATCACTGCCTGTGGTATGGATAGCTCACTCCTCTAGCAGGCTTCAGTCCTAAGGCAGGGCGCACCATACCCCAGGTAATGACATGGCTGCATGAGCCATATGCCCCTAAAGTGTCTGACACTTACCAACCTTGTAAGTGCAGTGAAGCCATTTTGAGTACATGGACTGGGAGGCTAAAAAAACACAAACTCCACTGCTCCATGATGGCTTTACTGTAGACTGAAGTTTGGTATCCAACTTCTCAGCATAATGAGCCCACTGATGCTAATGATTATTTGATTATTTTAAAAATGCACTCCGTGGCCATCTTAGAAATGCCCCCTAAAAAATGACAATTTTAGTGTATTGATTGACTGGTCACTAAACTGCCCCCCCCCCCCCGGAAGCACAGTTGCCAGGAGCGGAGGTGAACCCCTCTCTTAGAAATTCTCCATCTTGGAGAACTAGGCCCAGTAAAAATAGGGATGTGCCCCTCTCCCGAAAGGGAGGGGGCACCCGAAGGGTGTAAACACCCTAGGGGGACAGTAGCCATTGGCTACTGCCCCAACCTCAAACTCACTTAAATTCAGTATCTAAGGGTTCCCCCTGATTCGATGACCGAAGAGCCATGCAGCAGCTGAGAAGACTACTGACTTGGCCCTAGCCCTACAGGCCCGTCGTCAACTCCAGGGACCCTGCTCTAAGAAACTGGAATGGCCCACAGCCAGCAACCGCCAAGAACCCCGGGGACTTGTGCTGTCTTCAAAGACTCTTATTTCCCGTGGACACCGGATTTGTCAGGCAAAGAAACCAACACAAGGACTCTGGATCCGTGACACTTGTACCACTCTGCACCTGATGCTCCTGGCCCAGGCGGCCTACTGACCAAGTGAAGACTCTCTGGCGATCCCGACCTGGCATTGGATGACCTCTCCCACAATGCCTGCAGTCTCACCTGAAGATTCCCCCTGACCAGATCTGGTGAGAGAAATCCAACACCTAAAGACACCACTGCACCGCAGCTGCCAGGCCTAAGAGTGCCCAACCAATGGTGTCTCAGCGTTTCTTCCCCCCCATCTTACCTCTCCAGTCGTGGGATTCCTTCTGCCAGCCTCTGAACCAAACCTGCAGTCCCCCCCCCCCCCCCACCCACCCACCACACAGAGAAGCTCCATTGGTTTTTAAGGCCCCTCCCGCCTCTTTTGCACTCTGCACCCGGCCATCCCTGCGTTGCTGGTGGTGTAGCCTCAGTGCTTTGTTGTCCTCTCCAATGCTAATCTTAACCCCTAGGGACTAGGTCCCTGAACCTCAAGTACTTACCTGTAACCAATGCCTTTTTGAGCCCCCCCCCCCCCGCAAGATAACATTGGGCCCAGTGACCTCTTCACCTGGCCGCCCCAGTGCAGCTGAGGGTGCTTTGAAAGTGCATCCTTGACCCCAGGGGAACCCTTGTTCTAACCTCAGAAACTCAACCCCAAAGACTGAGTACTTACCTGTTAACCGATAACTTAATTTCTCTCCATAGGAATACATTGACTGTTTTCCCTTAAAGTGTTTTAGGTGTGGAGTTGATTTGTATGAAAACCTGAAAAACGACACCTGTACAAAACAGATTTTTCTTACCTTTTCTCTAGGAAATGTTCCCGTGTGATATCTAGGCATATCACACTGAGTAGAAAAAGTTACTTAAAAAGTATTCTGAAAACTAATTTCAACATTTTGACTTACCTGTATTTCAATCAACTGCATTTGAACCTGCATTCAATTGCAAAACACTGCATAAGATTGTGCAAAGCATTTATTTCACTCACCTGTGCCAGGCTTGGCTCTAGAAATACAATAAGGTAATATTTTTATACAAAACAAATTGGTCTGAGTTCAGTCTTTGAGTGAGTGTACAATAAATGCTTAACACTGTCCTCTGATAAAGCCTTACGGCTTGACCACAAATAGAGAGTAAGGTGCTATCTACTGTTCCCTCTGCCTACCTTTGGGGGATCAACTGCACCCCATGCACACTATACCTCATTTTGGTATAGTATATACAGAGCCAGCTTCCTACAAGAAAAAAAGTAAATAGCACCCAGTGTCAAAGAATAATACGAAAACACGGTATAGGCCCAAGTGGAAGAAAGAAAATTAAATGTGCGCAAAAGGCGGCACAAGTAAACAGTACAAGTGGAATGAAAAAACAATTACATTCAAGATGCCGTTCCTAAATGAAGTAAATGCATGAAAATGGCCAAAAAGAGACCATATACACTCAAAAATGTTTTTTGAAACTATTTATTATACTAAGCTAGGAATAACTTTGCGAACATGCCAGACAAATGCAGAGGGAATAAAGTAAAATAAAAATTAAATAAAGATGCTCCCAGACCACATGAATCTTGCTGTAAGACGAAAGCAGTATGACTCAATAGGAGTTAATCTGTGAGGCTCAGACATGAACTAGTAAATGGGAAAATGTAATGAAAAGCCGACAAGGCAGCACATGAGACTACGTTGGAGATAAACATGAACAGCTGGGAGTGGCGGCTGTCTTAAAGTCGAAAGGCACTCCTAATAGACAAAGTATTGTAGAAGCTGACAATGTGGCGATTCAATGTGGGGCAAAGCGTGTGCTACAATCCAATAGGAGATACGACCAGTGGTGGCTGCTATGGGGCCGTGGTGGTGAGGCAGGCGGTGGGGATGAAAAAAAATGGCACTTATCTGCCTGGTGCCGCTACCTCTCTTTCATTCTTCCACTGTGGATGCTTCAACAGGAAGCCCCCAGACTCCTGGTCTGTCCCAGCCAATCACAACACTGCTGATAGCAGCACCGTGATTGGTCTGAGCTCTGCAGTGTGGTAATCCGAGAGGAGTGGAAGCCTACGCACGTTCTCCACCCAGGCGGTAATGCAGCCTGGGTGGAGAAAATGCAATTCACACAAGATGGTTTGGTAGGCCAAATCATCATGCACACTTAAATGCACATACCACTCCTCCCCCTGCTGACTGACAGCCCTGCCAATAAAAAATCTGGGCCCATACCATACAATAAAAAAGATAACGTAATGTTATTATCATTTTATTTTTCGTGTGAGGCGACGCTTCTCCGGGGGAGCCACCGCTGAAGACGGCTGTCTTAAACTAAAAAAGACACTCAAAATAAAGTATTGATGAAGCCGCTGGTACGGCACAGGTAGCAACACAAGACGCGTGTGCAGAAGCAGAATTAAATTAAACATGCCATGTTCGTTACCAAAAAGGGAAGCATGTGCATGGAGCTGCTGCGATGACTGAATTCAAGTACCAGCAAACATGAGTGTGTTACAAACAGAAATTAAAATAAAATGTAATCTTGCAACATTGATGCATGCATAAAAGAGAAATGTATAACAAGCTTATACTATACTTTAGAAATAACAACTTGTAACAATGTTCAATGCACAAAGAAAAGGGCAAGTGAGTCTGATATGAAGGGCACGTTGGGGCAAAGCTCGCACAGCAAACAAACTAATAAAAAAACAGAAAGAAAGTGAACGGACTCTGTTCTTATCTCAAAAAGTACTCATGTGATAACCTACCAGCATGATAATCGCTGTGTTGTGAAGACGCAAGATATCTTTAACGCCATTGCTCAATAGAGCACCCAATTTAAACCTGAAGTCAGGTCACACGAGGAGGCATGTGAACAATGTCAGAAATGAGGTTGCAACGCTAACTGGTCAGAAAGCACTCGCAGCCAACTTCACTGGGGAGTAAATAAACAAAGAAACAATATAAATGAACGGCCAACTTTTGTTGTACCAGATATGAGACTTCCGAACCACATTGTAAGGCTACAGCCTTTGAACTACTCTATCTACACCTCTCGTGCATGTTGTAGTCTAGGAGTCACACTGGTTTGTTCACATCTGAAACCTGACCCCAAACAGTCCCAGGCGCAGTACTTTCACTATGAATAGTTGTGAGCATGTGGACATCTCTTCTGTCTTAAAATTTCACTGCAAGAAGTTCATTACTATGCAAAGCACTGCCCTGTCACCTTTCAAGTTTTTTTTAAACACAAGCTCTTTAGGGTAACCTTTACGGTCAGAGCGGATTGTGCCATATGCCACAGTGCCCACTCTGAACTATTCTTTAAATAATTTCAGACCTGTGTAGAAATTGCCCACGTATAAATGGTGACCTTTGATAAAAAGTGCTCTGGCACGTTCTCGCACAATTTTCTTACTGACTCCAAAAGTGGAAGGATACCTAGGAGGGTCAAATGAAGAATCCCCACCAGTGTACAACCTGAAATTATACGTATATCCAGTGGCACTTTCTCACACATCCCAAATACAGCTTAATACCATAACGTGCTCTCTTGCTGGGAAAATATTGTCTGAAAACCAAACGGCCCTTGAAAAAGACCAGAGACTCATCCACAGATACATCTTTCCGTGGAACATAGATCTCTGAGAAACGATCTGCTAAATGGTTATGGACATTGCGAATCTTGAAGAGGGTCACAATCAGCGTGATCTCGTTGCAATGCTGTAGCATTAGCCACAAAATGCAGCATCCGCTGCAGAAGCAAATACCAATTTCAACTCATAATTGTTGGGGAAACGAGGACACTGCATTCATGGGAACTACGTGTCCCAGAACTTTTTTTTGCCTGCTGAGGCGGCGAGGCCCGCAATTGACCCACGCTATACAGCGCTGCTAGCATTCCCTCTGCACGGGGATACAAGGACACTGCATTCACGGGGACTACGTATCCCCAGAACTTCTTATGCTTGCTGAGGAGGCGGGCCCGCGATCGACCTATGAAGCGCTGCTGACATTCCTGCTGTTCAAGATGTGCCCGGGCATCGGCCGGGGTGAAGACTGGGTCAAGAACGGGCCCTTCTTCGCTCATCATCGTCAGTTAGAGGTCGGGCTGGGCCACCTCCCTTTGGCTTTCTGATTTGTGCCCCCCAACACAACCAACAAGACAACAATAAACAACACTGTCTCAAATTAGAACTCAACAATCTCAGCTATATCAAACAGTAAATATAACTATTGACATATAATGATCTGGAAAAACTATAAATGCAATCCATACAATGAACTTGATTCTCTAAAAAGATACCTCTCATTTACTTGCCATAGACAACTAGACTGAGGAGCGATTCCACAGAAACAGCAAGCACCAACGATAATCCACTAGAAAGGAAAAACAAAAAAAAATACACACAAGATAACACAATATAGATCTTGCAAAAATCCAAACATGAATTTGAAAAAATCATAAGCTAAATATGCTGCAATTATTACAACCGTGAAAAAACAAAAACGTTCAAGCCGGCAATGATACTCATTTGAAGTAAATATCACGAAAAAATGTCCTTACCAAATAAATGCAACTACACAACTTGCAGATCTACCAGTGCTGAATCACCAAGCAGGAGTTGCAACCAAGCAAATCAAAAGCTTTGCACAACAATAAAAAGGAGAAATAAAACATTAAGATCACAAATGCAAATGCTGACAAGAAGTAAAACATTTAACAATATAAAACACTATGAAGTCCGCACCTGGGAGCAAATCGTCATCACAAACATTCGAGCTGCCCCCCAAGGGGAGCACAAAGCAACGGCAAGAACTGGGCTCCCCTGATGAGGAGTGAACCTTACACCAGCCAAACACCAGTTTACACACACCACCACCAAAACACCGGCCACACACATCACCAGGCAGAAGCCAGCCCACACACACAGCTAGCAAAATCCTCAGTTCAAACACAATCGGGAAAAAGCCAGCCAAACACCAGTACATGCAAACTGCCAGTCAAACACTGTAGGAAACTGGCTCTATATACACTACACCAAAATGAGGTATAGTGTGTATAGAGTCCAGGTGACCCCAGAGGTAGGCAGAGGTTAAAGGTAGATAGAACCTTACTCTCTAATAGTGGTAGCTTGGTCGAGCTGTAAGGCAGTATCAGAGGACAATGTTAAGTATTTGATGTACATACTCAGTCAGCATATGAATTCACACACTCAAGGACTGAACTCTAGAGCAATTGTTTTTGTTTAAAAATATATACTGTTGTTTTACTTTTAGTATTAAATCTTTTTATTGAGCAGTAAACAAGCGCAATGCAACTCTCAAAATCATCAGCGCCGGCCCCGAGAGGAGGCGGCCTAAGACAGAGTCACTGCTTATTCCCAACTTACTGACACAGGGGCCTACACAGTTAACACAGCAAGCCGCCTACAACCCATCCGGCCCGGCCGCGTCAAAAGAAGTGCCATAGAGGTGCAAGCAGAGCCAATAATAATGCAAGAACTAACAGGAATCCCCAACACAGGATAAAACAACCCCAATGGTCCTTCCCCCCTCCCGCTCCCTCCCCTCTCCTTGTCCATTAGTCGAGCATGGGGTAACAGGTCATTACTGACTCTCTACGAGCCAGTCGGCACCGCGCGTGCTGGGCCTCTGCGCCTATGTGAGTGTGTCTTGGGCTCCGGGAGTGGGGTATCTGCAAGTCGTAGCAGCCGCAGGTAACGGGGACAGCTCAATTCCCTGAATTCCCCAGTCAGCAGGGTAAGGAAGGGTTGCCATAGTGCTGCAAAGTCCGCCCCCCTCCCAGCTGAGGCTAATGACAGCTTCTCCCTCCCCAGAATCGCCCAGAGACGATGCAGCCAACCCAGTTGTTGCGGCGTCTGGACAGCTCTCCAGTGGGCTACTATGTTCTGAACTGCCGCCCCCAGGGCCAGAGCGATCAGTTTCCCCCTCCAGGATTTCATGGGGTACATGAGAGCGTTAGGAAGGCCTAGTATAATGTAAGCTGGGAATCGAGGTAGCTTCGTGTCTAGATGAGAATCTATTAGATCCAGAATAGGAGTCCAGTAGGGACGGAGTCTATCACAGCCCCACAACAAATGTTCTAACGTCTCCAGTTCCCCGCAACCCCTCCAGCAGCAGTCGCTAACCTGAGGATCCCACCGGTGCAACCTCTCGGGTGTATGATACCAGTATGTGGCGACTTTGGTCATTGTCTCAATGAGACCCGTATGGTGTGCTGAATGTCTGGCTCTGTAATAAACCCCTTTCCATTCCTTCAACGTGAGTTGGCGCCCCAGGTCCTTCTCCCATCTAGCCCTTCCTGCGTTGTATGTGTGAACGTTGGTGAGGAGTAACTGTTGGTAGAGGTCTGAGATTAACTTTTTGTCTGATGTGCGGGTCAGCAGCCATCGCTCATAGGGTGTGAGGTGTGGTTGAGCTCCGGGCTGGATCGAGGGGTGAAGAGCCCAATGTCGCACCTGCAGGTATTGTAAGCGATCCGACTCGGCAATGCCATAGTCATCTTTCACTTTGTGGAATGGGAGGATACCCTTAAGGTCAAACATGTGTCCCACATCCCTGCAGGGGGTCGCTCTCCATGCCGCGTATGCCCTAGGGTCCAGGCCCGGTGTGAAGTCTGGGTTATCGAATATCTGAGTCATCGGCAAGGGAAAGGTGGTCAGTCCTTTAGCCACGGCCACCCTGTCCCACACCTCGAGGACCGTGCTCGTGATCTTTGAGGCATACAGGTTGGGGGGGTCTATGACACCGTTAGAGGAATGGAATACCCTGCAGTGGGCGGCCGGCCACCGCCTGGTCCTGAAAGAGCCAGTGCTTACCTGACTCTAGTTGATGCCATTCCACTAGCGTGCGCAGTTGTGCCGCTTGGAAGTATAACGTGAGGTCGGGGATGCCAACTCCACCATGATCAGGGGGCAAAGTAGCAATAGTTTGTTTAAACTGCGGGCGTCGGCCGTTCCAGACAAAACGGCGCTAACTCCGATTGTGTTTTCTGAAGCCACCCGGCCAGCGGCTGCAAGGGAAGCGTCTGGAACAAATATAGAATCTGGGGCAGCAGCGTCATTTTAACAGCAGCGATCCGGCCAAGCCAGGACAGCGTGAGAGGTTTCCAACGCCATAACTGGTCTCGGAGTTTCTTACTGAGTTTCGCGTAATTGGTCTCCGTGGTGTCCTGCACCGACGGAGCCAAGAGGACACCCAGATAGGGGATTGAGGTGTCGGACCACTGCACATTGAACTCTGCTTTGACCTCTTCCAGGGTCTCCGGTAGCAACGAGATATTCAGGGCCTCCGATTTCGCCACATTTATCTTAAAGCCTGACGCCAGTGCGAAGACGTGGAGTTCCGCAAAGAGCGCCCATAATGACTGCATCGGATTGGTAAGAGACAACAGGATATCGTCCGCGTACAAACTAATTTTGTGTGTGTCTCCGCCAAAGGGAATGCCAGAGATGAGTTCGTGGTGCCGCACTCTCTGCGCCATCGGCTCCATATAGAGCGCGAACAGGAGGGGGGAGAGTGGACAGCCCTGCCGGGTGCCTCTGCTAATGTCAAATCTCGGGGAAGTATGTCCATTAACTCGCACCGCTGCATTGGGTCGGCGATAGCAATTAAGTATACGGTGTCGGAGGGTTTCTCCGAACCCGAAGTGCCGCAGTACCTGGTCAAGGTAAGGCCAGTGCACCCTATCGAATGCCTTTTCTGCATCGATAGTGAGGAGCATACAACCCGGTCTCGTGCGTGAACCGGCCTCGATGAGAGGGAGGACCCGCCGGGTATTGTCGCTAGTCTGCCTTTGTGGGATGAAGCCCGACTGGTCAGGCTCCACTAATTGCTGCATGTAAGGTGCTAGGCGACTTGCGAGGATGCCGGTGTAAAGCTTCAGATCTACGTTCAGCAAGGAGATAGGCCGGTAGGAGCCGCAATTGGTGGGGTCGCGTCCGGGTTTGGGGATCACCGAGATGGCCGCTTCAAGCAAGTCAGGAGAGATGGCACCGGGCTGATCAAACGTGTTGAAAAGATCACGCAGTATAGGGGCAACCTGTGGGCAAAATGTCTTGTAAAAGGCCGCCGTATAGCCATCCGGCCCTGGGGATTTCCCCACTTTAAGGCGGGATAAGGCAGAAATGACCTCTTCTAGGACAATGGGCCGATCCAGGAAGTCCGCTTGCGCCTGGTTTAGGGAGGGAAGCGCCGCGCCTCGCAGATAGTCCAGGCTGGCTTTCGGGTCGAGGCAGTCTGCATCATAGAGGGCGGCGTAAAATTTACCAAAGGCCGCAGCTATGGCCGCATCCTCCGTGACCTGGGTGCCTTGAGCGGATTGGAGGGATCGTACCTGCTGCCTCTGATTCTGTGCCCGTAGCCTGCTCGCCAAGAGCTTCTCACATCGGTCACCCCCGGTATAGTAGGCGTGCTTGAGGCGCATGGCAGCATATTCAGCCACGTCTTGATCCAGTGCAGCCAGCATCTTCCTTTCGGTGCACAACTGGCGCCACGCCCGCGCGGCCCCGGTGCGTTGGTGCATTTGCTCCAGTTCAGCCACCCGTTGAGTGAGTTCGGCTCTTTTCAGCGCTCTTTCCCTATTGTTAGCGGCGGCGATCGATATGATCTCCCCGCAAAGGACCGCTTTGAGTGCCGCCCATTGTGTGGTTTTAGTTGTGTCCCCATTCGCGTTGTGCGTCAAAAATTGAGCGATCACAGTTTTGAGTCTTTCTTGTGTGTCTGGGACCTGCAGAAGCCCATCTCGTAGCCTCCAGTGCCGCTGAGGTGTCGGCGCGGACGCCACCTGAACGGTCGCCACTACTGGCCCCCCCCCCCCCCATTAAAAAATTGAACCTCCCTTGTGGGGCTGGGCCTAGTGCCTGTGACAGATCAAACCAAGGTCAATGAGTTTCTTTGCCAGGACTCCCATAGACCTCAGTTTGATTTGTTCTTGTCGCGGGCACTAGGGCCAGCTACACAGGTGGGGCAGCATTTTTGTGACAAGAGTGGGACTGCTGGGTGGTAGGAATCTTGTGGATTCCTTCTGGAAGAATACGCCCCAGAAATGCAATGGAAAAGGGGAATGATTTGGGCAAATATTGAGGGTTGCTGGGCATTGCAGATGAAAAAACATTGTGGCAGCCACAAGAGGCACACTACCTGGGTGTCTAGTTTTCAGACATGCCTGGGTTTGATAGGTTTTTCATGTGTGGCTGCCTAGCCCAGGCACAAAAGTGCAGCACCCATTTTGTTGCCACACTGCGAGTTGGAACCTGTGTTTTTGCAGGCGCTAGGCTCACCCACACAGGTATAGTATCACTTTTCTTGGTGGCAAGAAATGTCCAGCTTCCTGCAGATTCAAGTACTATGAGGCACTAATGTGTGTTTTAGCCTGTTTGATTGCAAGGGCTTTTGGGTACGACAACCTTGTGGATCCCTGCAAGACACCACCCTGCAGTATTCCTGGTGTCTAGTTTATGAAAATATCTGGGTTGTAGATTTTCCCTGGAAATAATGCACATCCTGGCAGAGCAAGACGGAAAGTAAAAAAATCACTGCACCACTATTTAATACTCTAGTACAAACACAAGTTGTAGTTAAGTGGCCCTTTTTGTATGGTTACCCCCAAACTTTTTGCCAGATTCTAACTTGACAGTGTGCTGGGAACCTGCTAACCAGGCCCCAGCACATGTGTTCTTTCCCAAAACTGTACCTTTGTTTCCACAATTGGCACAGCTCTGGGTCACATGTAAAAACTACCCCTGGTACACAGGGCATCTGAGGGCTGCAGCATGTATTGTGCCACTCTGAGACCTCTCACTTAAACACCCAGACACTGCCATTGCAGGCTGCGTGTGTTGGTGCAGACCAAGCTGAAAAGGCACACATTGGTATCCATGCCCACCATCACTGCCTGTGGTATGGATAGCTCACTCCTCTAGCAGGCTTCAGTCCTAAGGCAGGGCGCACCATACCCCAGGTAATGACATGGCTGCATGAGCCATATGCCCCTAAAGTGTCTGACACTTACCAACCTTGTAAGTGCAGTGAAGCCATTTTGAGTACATGGACTGGGAGGCTAAAAAAACACAAACTCCACTGCTCCATGATGGCTTTACTGTAGACTGAAGTTTGGTATCCAACTTCTCAGCATAATGAGCCCACTGATGCTAATGATTATTTGATTATTTTAAAAATGCACTCCGTGGCCATCTTAGAAATGCCCCCTAAAAAATGACAATTTTAGTGTATTGATTGACTGGTCACTAAACTGCCCCCCCCCCCCCGGAAGCACAGTTGCCAGGAGCGGAGGTGAACCCCTCTCTTAGAAATTCTCCATCTTGGAGAACTAGGCCCAGTAAAAATAGGGATGTGCCCCTCTCCCGAAAGGGAGGGGGCACCCGAAGGGTGTAAACACCCTAGGGGGACAGTAGCCATTGGCTACTGCCCCAACCTCAAACTCACTTAAATTCAGTATCTAAGGGTTCCCCCTGATTCGATGACCGAAGAGCCATGCAGCAGCTGAGAAGACTACTGACTTGGCCCTAGCCCTACAGGCCCGTCGTCAACTCCAGGGACCCTGCTCTAAGAAACTGGAATGGCCCACAGCCAGCAACCGCCAAGAACCCCGGGGACTTGTGCTGTCTTCAAAGACTCTTATTTCCCGTGGACACCGGATTTGTCAGGCAAAGAAACCAACACAAGGACTCTGGATCCGTGACACTTGTACCACTCTGCACCTGATGCTCCTGGCCCAGGCGGCCTACTGACCAAGTGAAGACTCTCTGGCGATCCCGACCTGGCATTGGATGACCTCTCCCACAATGCCTGCAGTCTCACCTGAAGATTCCCCCTGACCAGATCTGGTGAGAGAAATCCAACACCTAAAGACACCACTGCACCGCAGCTGCCAGGCCTAAGAGTGCCCAACCAATGGTGTCTCAGCGTTTCTTCCCCCCCATCTTACCTCTCCAGTCGTGGGATTCCTTCTGCCAGCCTCTGAACCAAACCTGCAGTCCCCCCCCCCCCCCCACCCACCCACCACACAGAGAAGCTCCATTGGTTTTTAAGGCCCCTCCCGCCTCTTTTGCACTCTGCACCCGGCCATCCCTGCGTTGCTGGTGGTGTAGCCTCAGTGCTTTGTTGTCCTCTCCAATGCTAATCTTAACCCCTAGGGACTAGGTCCCTGAACCTCAAGTACTTACCTGTAACCAATGCCTTTTTGAGCCCCCCCCCCCCCGCAAGATAACATTGGGCCCAGTGACCTCTTCACCTGGCCGCCCCAGTGCAGCTGAGGGTGCTTTGAAAGTGCATCCTTGACCCCAGGGGAACCCTTGTTCTAACCTCAGAAACTCAACCCCAAAGACTGAGTACTTACCTGTTAACCGATAACTTAATTTCTCTCCATAGGAATACATTGACTGTTTTCCCTTAAAGTGTTTTAGGTGTGGAGTTGATTTGTATGAAAACCTGAAAAACGACACCTGTACAAAACAGATTTTTCTTACCTTTTCTCTAGGAAATGTTCCCGTGTGATATCTAGGCATATCACACTGAGTAGAAAAAGTTACTTAAAAAGTATTCTGAAAACTAATTTCAACATTTTGACTTACCTGTATTTCAATCAACTGCATTTGAACCTGCATTCAATTGCAAAACACTGCATAAGATTGTGCAAAGCATTTATTTCACTCACCTGTGCCAGGCTTGGCTCTAGAAATACAATAAGGTAATATTTTTATACAAAACAAATTGGTCTGAGTTCAGTCTTTGAGTGAGTGTACAATAAATGCTTAACACTGTCCTCTGATAAAGCCTTACGGCTTGACCACAAATAGAGAGTAAGGTGCTATCTACTGTTCCCTCTGCCTACCTTTGGGGGATCAACTGCACCCCATGCACACTATACCTCATTTTGGTATAGTATATACAGAGCCAGCTTCCTACAAGAAAAAAAGTAAATAGCACCCAGTGTCAAAGAATAATACGAAAACACGGTATAGGCCCAAGTGGAAGAAAGAAAATTAAATGTGCGCAAAAGGCGGCACAAGTAAACAGTACAAGTGGAATGAAAAAACAATTACATTCAAGATGCCGTTCCTAAATGAAGTAAATGCATGAAAATGGCCAAAAAGAGACCATATACACTCAAAAATGTTTTTTGAAACTATTTATTATACTAAGCTAGGAATAACTTTGCGAACATGCCAGACAAATGCAGAGGGAATAAAGTAAAATAAAAATTAAATAAAGATGCTCCCAGACCACATGAATCTTGCTGTAAGACGAAAGCAGTATGACTCAATAGGAGTTAATCTGTGAGGCTCAGACATGAACTAGTAAATGGGAAAATGTAATGAAAAGCCGACAAGGCAGCACATGAGACTACGTTGGAGATAAACATGAACAGCTGGGAGTGGCGGCTGTCTTAAAGTCGAAAGGCACTCCTAATAGACAAAGTATTGTAGAAGCTGACAATGTGGCGATTCAATGTGGGGCAAAGCGTGTGCTACAATCCAATAGGAGATACGACCAGTGGTGGCTGCTATGGGGCCGTGGTGGTGAGGCAGGCGGTGGGGATGAAAAAAAATGGCACTTATCTGCCTGGTGCCGCTACCTCTCTTTCATTCTTCCACTGTGGATGCTTCAACAGGAAGCCCCCAGACTCCTGGTCTGTCCCAGCCAATCACAACACTGCTGATAGCAGCACCGTGATTGGTCTGAGCTCTGCAGTGTGGTAATCCGAGAGGAGTGGAAGCCTACGCACGTTCTCCACCCAGGCGGTAATGCAGCCTGGGTGGAGAAAATGCAATTCACACAAGATGGTTTGGTAGGCCAAATCATCATGCACACTTAAATGCACATACCACTCCTCCCCCTGCTGACTGACAGCCCTGCCAATAAAAAATCTGGGCCCATACCATACAATAAAAAAGATAACGTAATGTTATTATCATTTTATTTTTCGTGTGAGGCGACGCTTCTCCGGGGGAGCCACCGCTGAAGACGGCTGTCTTAAACTAAAAAAGACACTCAAAATAAAGTATTGATGAAGCCGCTGGTACGGCACAGGTAGCAACACAAGACGCGTGTGCAGAAGCAGAATTAAATTAAACATGCCATGTTCGTTACCAAAAAGGGAAGCATGTGCATGGAGCTGCTGCGATGACTGAATTCAAGTACCAGCAAACATGAGTGTGTTACAAACAGAAATTAAAATAAAATGTAATCTTGCAACATTGATGCATGCATAAAAGAGAAATGTATAACAAGCTTATACTATACTTTAGAAATAACAACTTGTAACAATGTTCAATGCACAAAGAAAAGGGCAAGTGAGTCTGATATGAAGGGCACGTTGGGGCAAAGCTCGCACAGCAAACAAACTAATAAAAAAACAGAAAGAAAGTGAACGGACTCTGTTCTTATCTCAAAAAGTACTCATGTGATAACCTACCAGCATGATAATCGCTGTGTTGTGAAGACGCAAGATATCTTTAACGCCATTGCTCAATAGAGCACCCAATTTAAACCTGAAGTCAGGTCACACGAGGAGGCATGTGAACAATGTCAGAAATGAGGTTGCAACGCTAACTGGTCAGAAAGCACTCGCAGCCAACTTCACTGGGGAGTAAATAAACAAAGAAACAATATAAATGAACGGCCAACTTTTGTTGTACCAGATATGAGACTTCCGAACCACATTGTAAGGCTACAGCCTTTGAACTACTCTATCTACACCTCTCGTGCATGTTGTAGTCTAGGAGTCACACTGGTTTGTTCACATCTGAAACCTGACCCCAAACAGTCCCAGGCGCAGTACTTTCACTATGAATAGTTGTGAGCATGTGGACATCTCTTCTGTCTTAAAATTTCACTGCAAGAAGTTCATTACTATGCAAAGCACTGCCCTGTCACCTTTCAAGTTTTTTTTAAACACAAGCTCTTTAGGGTAACCTTTACGGTCAGAGCGGATTGTGCCATATGCCACAGTGCCCACTCTGAACTATTCTTTAAATAATTTCAGACCTGTGTAGAAATTGCCCACGTATAAATGGTGACCTTTGATAAAAAGTGCTCTGGCACGTTCTCGCACAATTTTCTTACTGACTCCAAAAGTGGAAGGATACCTAGGAGGGTCAAATGAAGAATCCCCACCAGTGTACAACCTGAAATTATACGTATATCCAGTGGCACTTTCTCACACATCCCAAATACAGCTTAATACCATAACGTGCTCTCTTGCTGGGAAAATATTGTCTGAAAACCAAACGGCCCTTGAAAAAGACCAGAGACTCATCCACAGATACATCTTTCCGTGGAACATAGATCTCTGAGAAACGATCTGCTAAATGGTTATGGACATTGCGAATCTTGAAGAGGGTCACAATCAGCGTGATCTCGTTGCAATGCTGTAGCATTAGCCACAAAATGCAGCATCCGCTGCAGAAGCAAATACCAATTTCAACTCATAATTGTTGGGGAAACGAGGACACTGCATTCATGGGAACTACGTGTCCCAGAACTTTTTTTTGCCTGCTGAGGCGGCGAGGCCCGCAATTGACCCACGCTATACAGCGCTGCTAGCATTCCCTCTGCACGGGGATACAAGGACACTGCATTCACGGGGACTACGTATCCCCAGAACTTCTTATGCTTGCTGAGGAGGCGGGCCCGCGATCGACCTATGAAGCGCTGCTGACATTCCTGCTGTTCAAGATGTGCCCGGGCATCGGCCGGGGTGAAGACTGGGTCAAGAACGGGCCCTTCTTCGCTCATCATCGTCAGTTAGAGGTCGGGCTGGGCCACCTCCCTTTGGCTTTCTGATTTGTGCCCCCCAACACAACCAACAAGACAACAATAAACAACACTGTCTCAAATTAGAACTCAACAATCTCAGCTATATCAAACAGTAAATATAACTATTGACATATAATGATCTGGAAAAACTATAAATGCAATCCATACAATGAACTTGATTCTCTAAAAAGATACCTCTCATTTACTTGCCATAGACAACTAGACTGAGGAGCGATTCCACAGAAACAGCAAGCACCAACGATAATCCACTAGAAAGGAAAAACAAAAAAAAATACACACAAGATAACACAATATAGATCTTGCAAAAATCCAAACATGAATTTGAAAAAATCATAAGCTAAATATGCTGCAATTATTACAACCGTGAAAAAACAAAAACGTTCAAGCCGGCAATGATACTCATTTGAAGTAAATATCACGAAAAAATGTCCTTACCAAATAAATGCAACTACACAACTTGCAGATCTACCAGTGCTGAATCACCAAGCAGGAGTTGCAACCAAGCAAATCAAAAGCTTTGCACAACAATAAAAAGGAGAAATAAAACATTAAGATCACAAATGCAAATGCTGACAAGAAGTAAAACATTTAACAATATAAAACACTATGAAGTCCGCACCTGGGAGCAAATCGTCATCACAAACATTCGAGCTGCCCCCCAAGGGGAGCACAAAGCAACGGCAAGAACTGGGCTCCCCTGATGAGGAGTGAACCTTACACCAGCCAAACACCAGTTTACACACACCACCACCAAAACACCGGCCACACACATCACCAGGCAGAAGCCAGCCCACACACACAGCTAGCAAAATCCTCAGTTCAAACACAATCGGGAAAAAGCCAGCCAAACACCAGTACATGCAAACTGCCAGTCAAACACTGTAGGAAACTGGCTCTATATACACTACACCAAAATGAGGTATAGTGTGTATAGAGTCCAGGTGACCCCAGAGGTAGGCAGAGGTTAAAGGTAGATAGAACCTTACTCTCTAATAGTGGTAGCTTGGTCGAGCTGTAAGGCAGTATCAGAGGACAATGTTAAGTATTTGATGTACATACTCAGTCAGCATATGAATTCACACACTCAAGGACTGAACTCTAGAGCAATTGTTTTTGTTTAAAAATATATACTGTTGTTTTACTTTTAGTATTAAATCTTTTTATTGAGCAGTAAACAAGCGCAATGCAACTCTCAAAATCATCAGCGCCGGCCCCGAGAGGAGGCGGCCTAAGACAGAGTCACTGCTTATTCCCAACTTACTGACACAGGGGCCTACACAGTTAACACAGCAAGCCGCCTACAACCCATCCGGCCCGGCCGCGTCAAAAGAAGTGCCATAGAGGTGCAAGCAGAGCCAATAATAATGCAAGAACTAACAGGAATCCCCAACACAGGATAAAACAACCCCAATGGTCCTTCCCCCCTCCCGCTCCCTCCCCTCTCCTTGTCCATTAGTCGAGCATGGGGTAACAGGTCATTACTGACTCTCTACGAGCCAGTCGGCACCGCGCGTGCTGGGCCTCTGCGCCTATGTGAGTGTGTCTTGGGCTCCGGGAGTGGGGTATCTGCAAGTCGTAGCAGCCGCAGGTAACGGGGACAGCTCAATTCCCTGAATTCCCCAGTCAGCAGGGTAAGGAAGGGTTGCCATAGTGCTGCAAAGTCCGCCCCCCCTCCCAGCTGAGGCTAATGACAGCTTCTCCCTCCCCAGAATCGCCCAGAGACGATGCAGCCAACCCAGTTGTTGCGGCGTCTGGACAGCTCTCCAGTGGGCTACTATGTTCTGAACTGCCGCCCCCAGGGCCAGAGCGATCAGTTTCCCCCTCCAGGATTTCATGGGGTACATGAGAGCGTTAGGAAGGCCTAGTATAATGTAAGCTGGGAATCGAGGTAGCTTCGTGTCTAGATGAGAATCTATTAGATCCAGAATAGGAGTCCAGTAGGGACGGAGTCTATCACAGCCCCACAACAAATGTTCTAACGTCTCCAGTTCCCCGCAACCCCTCCAGCAGCAGTCGCTAACCTGAGGATCCCACCGGTGCAACCTCTCGGGTGTATGATACCAGTATGTGGCGACTTTGGTCATTGTCTCAATGAGACCCGTATGGTGTGCTGAATGTCTGGCTCTGTAATAAACCCCTTTCCATTCCTTCAACGTGAGTTGGCGCCCCCAGGTCCTTCTCCCATCTAGCCCTTCCTGCGTTGTATGTGTGAACGTTGGTGAGGAGTAACTGTTGGTAGAGGTCTGAGATTAACTTTTTGTCTGATGTGCGGGTCAGCAGCCCATCGCTCATAGGGTGTGAGGTGTGGTTGAGCTCCGGGCTGGATCGAGGGGTGAAGAGCCCAATGTCGCACCTGCAGGTATTGTAAGCGATCCGACTCGGCAATGCCATAGTCATCTTTCACTTTGTGGAATGGGAGGATACCCTTAAGGTCAAACTGTCCCACATCCCTGCAGGGGGTCGCTCTCCATGCCGCGTATGCCCTAGGGTCCAGGCCCGGTGTGAAGTCTGGGTTATCGAATATCTGAGTCATCGGCAAGGGAAAGGTGGTCAGTCCTTTAGCCACGGCCACCCTGTCCCACACCTCGAGGACCGTGCTCGTGATCTTTGAGGCATACAGGTTGGGGGGGTCTATGACACCGTTAGAGGAATGGAATACCCTGCAGTGGGCGGCCGGCCACCGCCTGGTCCTGAAAGAGCCAGTGCTTACCTGACTCTAGTTGATGCCATTCCACTAGCGTGCGCAGTTGTGCCGCTTGGAAGTATAACGTGAGGTCGGGGATGCCAACTCCACCATGATCAGGGGGCAAAGTAGCAATAGTTTGTTTAAACTGCGGGCGTCGGCCGTTCCAGACAAAACGGCGCTAACTCCGATTGTGTTTTCTGAAGCCACCCGGCCAGCGGCTGCAAGGGAAGCGTCTGGAACAAATATAGAATCTGGGGCAGCAGCGTCATTTTAACAGCAGCGATCCGGCCAAGCCAGGACAGCGTGAGAGGTTTCCAACGCCATAACTGGTCTCGGAGTTTCTTACTGAGTTTCGCGTAATTGGTCTCCGTGGTGTCCTGCACCGACGGAGCCAAGAGGACACCCAGATAGGGGATTGAGGTGTCGGACCACTGCACATTGAACTCTGCTTTGACCTCTTCCAGGGTCTCCGGTAGCAACGAGATATTCAGGGCCTCCGATTTCGCCACATTTATCTTAAAGCCTGACGCCAGTGCGAAGACGTGGAGTTCCGCAAAGAGCGCCCATAATGACTGCATCGGATTGGTAAGAGACAACAGGATATCGTCCGCGTACAAACTAATTTTGTGTGTGTCTCCGCCAAAGGGAATGCCAGAGATGAGTTCGTGGTGCCGCACTCTCTGCGCCATCGGCTCCATATAGAGCGCGAACAGGAGGGGGGAGAGTGGACAGCCCTGCCGGGTGCCTCTGCTAATGTCAAATCTCGGGGAAGTATGTCCATTAACTCGCACCGCTGCATTGGGTCGGCGATAGCAATTAAGTATACGGTGTCGGAGGGTTTCTCCGAACCCGAAGTGCCGCAGTACCTGGTCAAGGTAAGGCCAGTGCACCCTATCGAATGCCTTTTCTGCATCGATAGTGAGGAGCATACAACCCGGTCTCGTGCGTGAACCGGCCTCGATGAGAGGGAGGACCCGCCGGGTATTGTCGCTAGTCTGCCTTTGTGGGATGAAGCCCGACTGGTCAGGCTCCACTAATTGCTGCATGTAAGGTGCTAGGCGACTTGCGAGGATGCCGGTGTAAAGCTTCAGATCTACGTTCAGCAAGGAGATAGGCCGGTAGGAGCCGCAATTGGTGGGGTCGCGTCCGGGTTTGGGGATCACCGAGATGGCCGCTTCAAGCAAGTCAGGAGAGATGGCACCGGGCTGATCAAACGTGTTGAAAAGATCACGCAGTATAGGGGCAACCTGTGGGCAAAATGTCTTGTAAAAGGCCGCCGTATAGCCATCCGGCCCTGGGGATTTCCCCACTTTAAGGCGGGATAAGGCAGAAATGACCTCTTCTAGGACAATGGGCCGATCCAGGAAGTCCGCTTGCGCCTGGTTTAGGGAGGGAAGCGCCGCGCCTCGCAGATAGTCCAGGCTGGCTTTCGGGTCGAGGCAGTCTGCATCATAGAGGGCGGCGTAAAATTTACCAAAGGCCGCAGCTATGGCCGCATCCTCCGTGACCTGGGTGCCTTGAGCGGATTGGAGGGATCGTACCTGCTGCCTCTGATTCTGTGCCCGTAGCCTGCTCGCCAAGAGCTTCTCACATCGGTCACCCCCGGTATAGTAGGCGTGCTTGAGGCGCATGGCAGCATATTCAGCCACGTCTTGATCCAGTGCAGCCAGCATCTTCCTTTCGGTGCACAACTGGCGCCACGCCCGCGCGGCCCCGGTGCGTTGGTGCATTTGCTCCAGTTCAGCCACCCGTTGAGTGAGTTCGGCTCTTTTCAGCGCTCTTTCCCTATTGTTAGCGGCGGCGATCGATATGATCTCCCCGCAAAGGACCGCTTTGAGTGCCGCCCATTGTGTGGTTTTAGTTGTGTCCCCATTCGCGTTGTGCGTCAAAAATTGAGCGATCACAGTTTTGAGTCTTTCTTGTGTGTCTGGGACCTGCAGAAGCCCATCTCGTAGCCTCCAGTGCCGCTGAGGTGTCGGCGCGGACGCCACCTGAACGGTCGCCACTACTGGCGAATGGTCAGACAATGAGGCCGGAAGTATCTCTATGTCCTTAGCCTGTGCAGTCAGTTGGGAAGAGCACAAAAAGTAGTCCAGTCTCGCATAGGTCTTGTGGGCCGCTGAATAGTAAGTGTAGGCTGTCGAGTGTGGATGGGAGTGTCTCCATAGGTCAGTGAGGCCTAGATCTGAAATGTGTGTATGTCCTGATGTCGAGAGTGCCCCAACCTGGCCGAACCTCTGGCCTGAGCGGTCTGCTGTGTTGTGAAGCACTAGGTTGAGATCTCCACCAAGTAGTAAGTGTGGGTGCGTGGTGGCCGTGGCCGCCTCTAGTGCTGTGTGTAAAAACCTTTCCTGACCTTCGTTTGGCTCGTAAACAGTGCCCACTAGTAATGTTTGGCCCGCAACCTGAAAGCTGTGGACGAGGAGCCGCCCCTTGATCTCAGCCTCTTTCTGCATTACCCTTCCCCTCAAAGGATTTGGCTACCAATATTGCTACCCCAGCTACCTTTTTATGAGTGGATGAGAAAAACTGCCAAGGGAAGGAGCGTGACTTAAGTCTGTGATGGTCCTTAGATACTAGGTGTGTCTCCTGCAGGAGGCAAATGTCAGCTTTCGAGTGTTCCAGGAAGGACAATATCGCCTTGCGCTTGACTGGGTTGTTAAGGCCCCGCACATTAAGTGAAAGTACAGTCAAGCGGCGTGTCATGGCGGGCGCAGCGCGGAGGGAGCTAAGCCCAGCACCTGGGCTGCGGGCGCGAGTTGTAGGACAACACCTCGCCCGACGCCGGTCTGTCTGCCGAACCAATTTGCAAGGTCAAAAACCCCTGGACAAGGAGAGCCCCCTCCCCCCTCCCACCCCCTTCTCAACTCCCCCCCAAACCCGAACCTCCGCAACACCCCCCTCCCAGCCCACCCCCCATCCCTTAGTCCCAACTATGAAAAGATCTCGGTCAAACATAGTCCCGGGTCCAGTTAGCAGTCCACCTGGACCCGTGGTAAGGTGTATCCTTGGTGTGTAGGCAATGGCAACGGCGACCCGTCAGCTCCCCGCCCCCACGCCAGATAGTGGCCATGCTCTACAAAGCTTTGAGTGTCATGTCTCATGGTCCGCTGGCTGTGTCTTTGGACACTTCTTGAATGGCGGCCGCATGCTCCAGGGCTACTGTTTCGGGATTCGGCCTGTTAATCTTCTTCTTCTGGCGCTTGCAACGCACTTTTTGCCAGCCGTGTCTATCGCCCGGCAGAGGCATCGACAATGAAGGGTCCATCCCGGAGTCGTCCCCTGACTCCTCCTCCTCGTGCGGTATGCCCAGGAGATCGCAGGTGTCCCTCAAGGATCTAAGTTGCTGTAGGGATCCATTCCACTTAAAAATGATTCAAAAGGGGTGTCCCCAGGAGTATGGAACCCCTTTCTCCCGCAGGAAGGCCGTGACTGTCTTAAAAGCGCGCCTCTTTTGAAGGGTGATTGCAGACAGGTCTTGGAAGAGCTCCACCGCCTGTCCACGGTATACAATGGGTTGGTGTTGTCGCGCTGCTTTCAGGATGCGTTCCTTGAGGGGGAAGGAGTAGTTTCTGTCCTGTAACTCCAGTTCTGTAGTAGGGGTATCTCTGTTATAGTCATAATCTAGTGAATAGTCCCGCCCATGTGCGTGGACCCCGGAGCAATCAAAAATAATCTCTTACAGTGTCAAAAAATGCAGAAATGCATAGACACTTAAGAGAGAATTTAAAGACAGATAATGCAGCCTAAAAAGGCTACACTGTCCAGTACTTCAACTAGAAATTCCACCATAAAATCTACAAAAACAGCAAAGCCTTACAGATTTCCCTTGCTTCACCAGCAAGATCCCTCAGGAATGATAGAGAGAAGAACCTGGACAGACAAGCCCCATAGACTGCCATTATGTGGCTTAAACAGGATACTGTGCCTTTAAGGAAACCTTCCAGAAGCTTCTCCCAGTATCCCAGAATGCATAGCAGGTCCAACTTACTTTCAGTTCTTTTTGAAGGAGTAAAAAACGCCAGACCTGTAGCATTATGTACATGAAGAATTCTCCACCGGGGAGGCGGAAGGGCGCTTATGACTATAACAGAGATACCCCTACTACAGAACTGGAGTTACAGGACAGAAACTACTCCTTCTGTAGTAGGGAATCTCTGTGTATAGTCATAATCTAGTGAATAGAATGGCAAGCCCATCCCCACACCAAAGCGGCGGTGGAGAAACAGAAACAACCACTATAGTGCGAATAAATTCCGCAGCGAAGCCTGCCCAACCTGAGCGTCTGCCCTGGCATCAGTGTCCAGGCAGTAATGCTTAGCAAAGGTATGAACCGACTTCCAAGTGGCCGCCTTGCAGATCTCTGCAATCGGAACATTACGAAGTAAGGCTGTCGTGGCAGCTTTACCTCTGGTGGAATGAGCCTTAGGCTTACCCCCTAAGGTCTTATTAGCTTTTTGGTAACACAGCTGTATGCAGGACACAATCCACCTGGAGATGGACTGCTTAGAGGTAGCAAAACCCGTCCTGACAGATCCATAATTGACAAATAATTGGTCTGACCTACGAATATCCTTGGTTTTATCCAGATAAAATTTCAACACCCTCCTGACATCCAGGGAATGTAAAGACCTTTCCGCTGGAGATGAAGGATCCTGAAAAAACGTAGGCAAAGTTATAGTCTGGTTGATATGAAAATCAGAAATAACCTTGGGAAGAAATTTAGGGTGAGTACGCATAACAACCTTAGCAGCATGAAATACAGTATAAGGTTCTTGGCAACACAACGCCTGAATTTCACTCACCCTGCGAGCCGATGTAATGGCCACGAGGAACGCCGCCTTCCAGGACAGGTGCTGCAACGAAGCCTTATGAATAGGTTCAAAAGGCTCCTTCATCAATCTGGACAGCACCACATTCAAATCCCATGAAGGCGAAGGAAGCCTGACAGGAGGGAATACTTTCTTCAAGCCTTCCAAGAAATCTTTGACCACAGGGATCTGGAAGAAGGAAGTCTGTGAAGGGCATTTCCTGTAGGCAGTCAAGGCAGCGAGATGAACCTTAATGGAATGAACGTTAAGGCCAGACTGAAGCCAAATGTAGAAGATAAGGAAGGATGACGTCTTCCTTGCATGTCGTTGGGTCATAGTTCTTATACTTGCACCAGATACAGAACCTCTTCCACTTGTAAGCATAGGAAGTCCTAGTGGAAGGTCGCTTAGCATCCTTCAGTATGTCCATGCAATCGTCTGGGAGATTCAAATGGCCATATTGCACTATCTCAGGAGCCATGCCGCCAAACTCAAAGAGGAGAGGTTCGGGTGCAACATCTGCCCCCTGAACTTCGTGAGAAGGTCCGGCCTGCACGGCAGCCGTATGTGCGGAAGGAGAGACCGGTGTAGAAGGTCCGTGAACCACCACTGCCTGGGCCATTCCGGGGCAATCAGGATCATCCGCGCCCTGGATTGGGACAGCTTGATCAGCACCGCTGGAATCAGGGGAATGGGTGGAAAAGCGTACACAAAGCTGTTCGACCAGTTGATCCAGAGTGCATTCTCCAGCATCCCTTGCTGGTAGTACCTGGAGGCGAAGTCTCGGCATTTGCTGTTTTCGGCGGTGGCGAACAGATCTACGTCTGGAGTCCCCCGCCTTTCGAAGACTTCTCCTAGCACGTCGTCGTTTATGACCCATTCGTGGTTTTCCTGAATCAGTCTGCTCAGTGCGTCCGCCTGAACATTCTGCACACCTGGCAGATGGGTGGCCGTTATCGTCAATCCTCTTGCCAGAAGCCAATGCCAGATCGTCTGCGCCTCCTGAGACAGGGTGCGCGATCTCGACCCCCCCTGCTTGTTGAGGTAATACATCGTGGTAGTATTGTCCGTCTGTACAAGCAGAGAGTTGGTCCGGAAGACCGGATGAAAGGCCTTCAGCGCCAAGTGAACAGCTCTGAGTTCCAGGAAATTGATGTGATAAGTGGACTCCATCGGAGACCACGCACCTTGAATCTGTAAGTCTCCCGAATGCGCTCCCCAGCCGTGGAGAGAAGCATCCGTCACGATCGTCTGAGTAGGAATGTCCTTGTCGAAGGGAACCCCTCTGAGGAGATTCTCCGCTGAACACCACCACTTCAGAGACTGAAGAGCATGCAGAGGCAGTCGTATCTTGTCGTCCCAAGATCCTCTCCTCTGGTCCCACTGGTCCTCCAAGCACTCCTGCAGAGGTCTCATGTGAAGTCTTGCATGGGGAGTGAGGAAGATACAAGAGGCCATCGACCCCAGTAGAGAAGACACCGTCCTCACTGTTGTAGATGGAGCGGTCATAAGAGCCTGAGCCTTCCGAAGGATCGATCGCCGTTGCTCCTCCGAAGGAGACACGCTTGCTGACAGCGTATCGATTGAGGCTCCCAAGTACTGTATGCACTGGACCGGAGTCGGGACAGACTTGGACATGTTGATGTGCAACCCCAGCTTGTTCAAGAGAACGCACGTCTTCTGGAAGTGCGCTTGAGCTTCCGAGAAGGAGGAGGCCTTGATCAACCAATCGTCCAGGTACGGGTAGACAAACACCTTGTTCTTCCGCAGGTGAGCGGCCACCACCGCCATGCACTTCGAGAATGTTCTGGGTGCAGACTTCAGTCCGAACGGCAACACTGTGTATTGATAGTGATTGGCGCCGACTTGGAATCGCAGGAACTTCCGGTGTTTGTGTGCAATGGGCACATGGAAGTAAGCATCCTGTAGGTCTATGGCACAAAGCCAGTCTCCTCGTTGCAGCTGAGGATAAATCTGATGCAACAACAGCATGCGGAACTTTTCTCTGCGAATCCACTTGTTTGCATGTCGCAAATCCAGAATGGGCCTGAACTCGTTCCTGTCCTTTTTGCGGACCAGAAAGAATCGGGAGTACAGACCTCTTCCTCTCTGAGACAGAGGCACGTCTTCTATGGCCCTTTTCCTCAAGAGGACGTCGGCCCCCGCCTGGAGCTCGCGCAGTTGATACTGTGAGCTGACCGGAGGGATCGATGGAGGCGGGCCGGTGAACCGAAGACTGTATCCATTGCAAACAATATTCAGCACCCACTTGTCCTGAGTAATTTTTCTCCACTCTGCCAGAAAAGATTGAATGCTTCCCCCCACCGGAGCGGGTAACAGACGAGGGGGAAGTAACAGCTCAGGGTCGAGACCCTGCTGCGCCCTTGTTCGCGGTAGAGGGTTTCTGGCCCCCCTACCCTTCTGGCGCTTTTGGAAGGGCCTGCGGTACTGCTGCTGCTGCTGCTGCTGTTGCTGACCCGCAGCTTGACCTCGCCCTCTGCCCTGCGCCCCGAACCTCCTCTGGAACGGGCGGTAGCTCTTCTTGTCCTTGGGCTTCTACAAGCCCACCGCCGTCAAGGTCTCCGCCTCCGCCTTCATGCGGGCCATTTCATCGTCCGCGTGCTTCCCGAAGAGGGTCTCCCCCGAGAAGGGCAGATTAGCAACTCTCTGCTGGGCCTCCGGCTTGAGGGATGTCAGTCTAAGCCAGGCATGGCGTCTCTGGTTAACCCCATGACAATAACCATGGGCTGCCAGCAACGAGGCATCAGCAGCCGCGCTGATGACTTGATTGGAGACCAGCATCCCTTCCTTCAGGATTTCCAGGAAATCCTCCCTCCGATCCTTCGGAAGGAGATCCGCAAACTGCTGTAGGGACTCCCACAGTGCCCGATCATAACGTCCCAGCAGGGCCGTGTCGCTAGCGGCCTTCATGGACGTAGAGGCCGTCCCACAGGCCTTTCTCCCATTGGAGTTGATCCAACGACTTTCCTTATCTGGAGGAACAGTAGAAGACGGGGAGGTTGAGTGCTGCTTCCTGGCCGCCGTCACAATCACGGAGTCTGGCACCGGGTCAGTTCTCAGAAACGCCGGGTCCGAGTCCGGAGCCCTGTACTTCTTAAGAAGGCGGGACGGAGCGTTCCTCGTAGTTGCAGGCGTAAGGAACAGTTCCTTCGCTGGTTCCACCAAACCTGGCACGAGCGGCAGAAGAGGGCGGGACAGGTGCTTCTTGTGAAGCGGCTCAAAGATCACGGACGTCGTCGGTGTTGGAGCCGTCACCGTGATCCCGAGCTTCGCCGCCCCCCTCAAGAGCACGTCCTGAAAGGTACTGATATCATCCACTGGGGACACCCTTGTCCCTGGCGAGTCCGACAATGTTGGGGAGAAAGATCTGGTCCCGGAGGAATTCGTGCGGGACCGCGACTCTCGCCTCCTGTGGTGCCGCCTCGATCTCGTAGAGGATCGGTGCCGACTGCGCTCCCTCCCTCTCCGCCTGGAGCGGGATCGCGACCTCCTGGGCTTAGGTCGCCCTGCTGGAGCCACCGGGGCAGGAGACTTAGGCTTGGGTGGCGTCCCCGGCCGAGGGGTCCCTTTAGGAGGAGTAGGGAACCTTGGCAACGAATAGGTCCTCGGAGGAACTGGAGGAGGATTCTCCAACGGAGGAGCTTGAGGAGGTGGAAGAGGTGGCAGTGGTGGTGGAGTAGGGGACCGAGGACGAGGCCCTCTTGGTAGGGGAGGAGGAGGAGTAACTGACTTAGGCTTAGTAGGGGTGAACACAGCAGAGTGCGCTGAACCCGGTGAAACTCCCCCCTCACTAGGTTGGGACCTAGGAGAGTCATCCACAGCCTCCTGACGCTTGCCAGAGCGACTCCTGGTGTCAGCGCTCCTTCCGCGCCTCTTGGGAGTCGGAGAACGGCGACCCGACGGCGAGTGCCGTTTCCTCTGGGTTGAGTCGCGCTTCCTCGACGTCGAGCGAGACAACCTCGACGTCGCACGTCTCCTTCGCCTCGACGTCGAACGTCCATGCCTCGACGCCGACCTTCTGCGCCGTCGATGCCTTGACGGCGATCTTCTGTGCCTCGACGGCGATCTTCTGTGCCTCGACGGCGACCTTCTGTGCCTCGACGGCAACCTTCTATGCCTCGACGCCGAGGAGCCCCTCGACGCCGATCGCCTCCTCTTCGCCGCCGGCGGCCGGCGGTGTTGTCTCGACGACGAGCGCCGACGCCGGGCCCCACGACTGCGATCACTCGACGTCGACACCGACGTCGGCGACGATGAAGATGCCACCGGAGACTTCGACGGCGGCCTGTCCACATCCCTCGACGTCGACGGTCGACGTCGCCTCGACCCAGAGCCCTGGGGAGAAGGGGAACAGATAGCAGTCATTCCTCTCGACGTCGTGGTAGGAGCCACCGACCCAGACGGAGATAGATGACGTTTGCTGGACTTCCTGCCCCTGGGGAGCCCCCCAGAGGCCTCAGCATGGGCAGAAGAAGCCCCACCAGACCCACCTTGTGCCTTCATCCTTCTCTCCTCGAGTCCCTGAAGTCTGATTTTCATCCTGTCCCTCAGGGTCCTGCCAGTGAACCCACGGCAGATTTCACACTCCTCTGGGATGTGGGAAGAAGGAAGGCACTTCGGGCATTTGTCAAATAATGCAGGCATTATAGACAACTAAAGAGTGCAAAAGACCAAGAAGAAGACACCAAAGTACTTTAAAAGTACACAAAATCGAAATTAGTGCAAACAACACCAACAAAACCCTTGAAAAGGGAGAGCTCAATGCTCCAGGGTCCTGCTTGCAGGAGCCGGAAAAAAGAACTGAAAGTAAGTTGGACCTGCTATGCATTCTGGGATACTGGGAGAAGCTTCTGGAAGGTTTCCTTAAAGGCACAGTATCCTGTTTAAGCCACATAATGGCAGCCTATGGGGCTTGTCTGTCCAGGTTCTTCTCTCTATCATTCCTGAGGGATCTTGCTGGTGAAGCAAGGGAAATCTGTACAGGCTTTGCTGTTTTTGTGGATTTTATGGTGGAATTTCTAGTTGAAGTACTGGACAGTGTAGCCTTTTTAGGCTGCATTATCTGTCTTTAAATTCTCTCTTAAGTGTCTATGCATTTCTGCATTTTTTGACACTGTAAGAGATTATTTTTGATTGCTCCGGGGTCCACGCACATGGGAGGGACTATTCACTAGATTATGACTATACACAGAGATCCCCTACTACAGAAGTCTGGGAGGTAGGCGAGGATGTCCGGTGGGGGGTTGGACGCCCGTTTAGGGATGCCCACTCTGTGCGCCCTATCAATCCTGATCTCGAAGTCGTCCGGCTCCCCTAGTATGCCCCTGAATAAGCCCTGCAGGTAAGCTGTCACATCCTCCCCCTCCGCCTTTGTGGGTACGTTCCGGACGCGTATGTTATTGCGTCTCGAGCGGTTCTCCAGGTCCTCAGTGTGTGTCTGTAGGTCTTTTTGTTGCTCCTGGAGCCTAATTATCTCCTGCTGCAGGATATGCACCTCCTCGGCCCTGGCCGAGTCAGTCGATTCCACTGCGGCCACCCTCTCCCCAAGGTCATCTACATCTTTCCACAGTTCTTTGTACCCGCCCGCCAATTCCTGCTTCAGCGTTTGGATGTCTTCTCTGAGGGAAGCGAATAATGTTTCCATGAACGATTTCGTGGCAGGTGCTTCACCGGCTCCCGAATCGCCCAGTTTGGGTTGTGTGGTCTGTGCAGGTTTGTCAGGGCTCTTGTCTCCCTTGGTCGAACCTTTCGCCAGCATGTCCGGGATAGTACGGCCCGCGCAGCGGTTGGTGGATGACATGGCCAAGTCGTGGCCCGGGGTCCAGGGCCCCGGGGTTCCAAGCTGTCCGGGGTTCCCGGTGTCTCTCCGGAGTGGCAGAGGAGCAGACTGTTCCCCACGTACCCACCGCCGCTGTGTCTTGGTAGGTCGGGATGAATGGGTGACTGCCCTTAGTCAATTCTTATCTCCTCGTGGTGTCATTACAGGTCCCCACAACACGTGTGCAGCACAGAACACAATCCCCGCTCCACTGCCAGACGTGTCTCTCTTCGGGGCCCGGCCGCCGCAGCAACGGATAACCTGTGGTCCTCAGACCGTGCGTGTGGTGCTTAGATGCTCTAGCCTGCTCGGCGCGGTGTCACGCGGTCTGGCGGGGCCTATCTGGGCCTTGTTTTCAGCGCCCCTGTGCTGCACCCGGGGACTCTCCTACAGACTCAGTCCTGCCGGCTCGACTGCCCCACCACTTCGGGTGTGTTGGGTGGGGGTCACGCCGTGCCGGCCGTCGTCAGTCCCGGCAGTCTCCTTGGCCCAGGACCCAGTCACGGGGCTCCCTGTGTGGTGGGCCGGTGAGCCGGGCCCTTGTGCTGGTGGGTTGGGGTCCCCACCTCTTCCTTTCAGGGTACCCACGTGGGCTGCAGCCCGGACCGCCAATCTGGCTGCACACCGGGGGCTCAATGGCGCCTCCCGAGTCTCCCACTGCCCTCTCCCGCCAAAGCTCCTCACCTCTTTGCCTCGGCGCTGGCCGCTTCCCAGCCCGTGCCGCCTCCGACTGCTGCACCACTGGGAGCGCCCCCTCGTCAGGTCACCGGCCGGTCTGCTGGGGGCCAAGGCGCCATGGAGCTCCGTGATCCTCGGCTGTGTCCGACGCTGCACGGCGCCGCGCCCAGCCCGCATGGTCCCACCCTGTCGCAGGCCCAAGGAGCCGGGGCCTGGATTTACGACTGCCGGGTTGGCCGCGTGGAGGCGGGGCATGCGCGGGAACCAGTGTCCGGGCTGGAGGGCGGCGGGTCCGGATCCCGGTCACAGCTCCCTGCCTAGGGGTGGGGTGAATGCTCTTCAGGCCAGTGTCCGCCTCGGACCAGTCTATGCACGACCAGGGCAAGTTGCTGGGCGGCCTCAGCGCAGCGCCGGTTCGCGCGCCGCAGAGTCCGCCATTTCCTTGCTCCGCGGTCCGGGTCCGCAGTGTCGTTGGGACCCCAATCGCAGTTGGTTTGGCTCCGGGATCGCTCTGGAGAAGAGGGGAGCGATCGCGGCCCCTGGGCGACAGAGCCCTGTCGTTAGGTCCACCACTGGTGCTGATTAAGACCGGTGGCGGGAACCGGGGCAGGGAGCCTCAAGGACCCGCGTCTGGTCAGGTCGCCATCTTGGCCACCTGTTGTTTTATTTTTAGAACCAAGAAAGCCTGGCACAGGTAAGCATTAACTACTTTACAGTAATACGTTGCTGATTGTAGTACAGTTTGAAAATGCAATAGGAATTGTACTTTGTTTGATTTACAGGGCATGCAATACTTAGCAAATACAGTACATTGGAATGAATAGGCATTTCCAGTAAATTCCAGGTAAGTAACTTTTTACGTTACTTTTCTAACTCAGTGCTGGATACCTAGATTCAGCACTGGGACATTTCCTGCAAACAGGTAAGTAAATACATTTTGGTTATTCATGCGATTTAAAAAAAATATGTTTAGATTTCAAAACTGCACACTTTGAAACTTTTTGGAAGAAAATTGTCAATATTATCCTATGGAGGAAAACCAGGTTATCGGTTTGCAGGTAAGTTATCGACTGTGGGAGTTAAGGATCTGTGTTTAGACTCAGGGGTCCCACAGGGTCAGTGATGCACTCTTGTTACATCTTCAGCGGCACTAGGGCGGCCAGGTGCAGAGTGTTGAGGCCCAATGTTATCCAATGGGGGATAGGGGGCCTCCGGTTGGTGGCTGCTGGCAAGCAGGCCACTGGTTTGTGGGAGCAAAGCTCCTAGGGTTTAGGTCAGGGTAAATGGGGAAACAAAGTAGCCCAAAAGGTGCCCCCTCAGCGGCACTGGGGTGGCTGGTTGCAGAGTGCTGTTTCGACGTTGGGCGCCCTGTTGTTTTCTATGGAGAACCTCCGGTTTGCAAAAGCACTGCAGGCAGGGGGGACGAAGGATTTCTGGGTGCGAACACCACTTCGAGAGGTAAGTTGGGAAGTTAAGGGTTGGATAGGCACCGTTGGTTTAGGCACACAAGGCCGTAGGTCGTCGGGTGCAGGGGTGCCTTTTGGGGTCGGATCTTCTTACCAGCTCCTGATCGTGGTTAGAGGGGGCCTTCTTTGTTTAGACTGCATGCGTCGGCTGGAGGCTTGAGCCAGTTCAGGGGTCGCCGGATCTTGCTTCAGGATCGCCGGGGTGACCTCCTTGTGGTGTTTTTCCACTTGGGCAGGGTTCGGCATGTGCAGAGTAGGCTGGATTTGCGGTTTCCGGCTGCTGCCAGAGGTTGCAGTTGAACAATTCCGGTGTTCACGGGAGAAGCAGTCTTTGGAAGTGAAGGCAGGCAGGTCCTCCAGGGTTTTTGAGGTTGCTGGCTGCAGGACACACTGGGATTTCGTATTAGCAGGTTAGAGGGGAGACAGGCCTGTAGGGCTGGGGCCAAGTCAGTGGGCATCTTCCTCTTGTTAGCTGGTTGCACAGCTGTTCGGTCCTTCTTCTTCTTTTCTTCTTGTCATTTCTGGATCTGAGGAAGCAAGGTTCAGGGTGGCCCCTAAATACTAGATTTAGGGGTGTTACAGGTAGGTAAAGGGCAGGGACCAATGGGTCCATTCCCTGGAGTGGGTAAACCCCTTATCGTGCCACCCTCCAGTAGGAGGGGGGCAGGAGCCTGTCCCTGGTTGGTTGGGTCCCCCCATCCTCAAGATGGCGGGGACTGAGAGTTGTGCTTCACCTCGCCTCCCCCAAATGAGGGGTGGAGTTGGCAGAGGTGGGCACACCTCTTTCCCTCACTTGTATTTCCACTGGCTCTCCGGCCCAAAGTGGGGGGTAGAACCAGTGGGGACCAGTTGCTGAAAGCAGCAAATGGTCTGGGGAGGCTCACAAAGGGGGCAGGCCTTTGAAGTTTCCCCTTCGTGAACCCTGCCCATCCTTGGGGAGGAGGCTTGGCACCTCGTCCCAGGCTGTGCATTGTTTCAGGCCCCCGAGAGCAGCAAGCTCTCGACCCATGGGTCCAGAAACATGTCTGTTGGTGGCAGCCTAAGCAGCCACTCAGTCAGGTCACTAGAAGTTGGTCGAGTTTCAAGGGGCATCTCTAAGATGCCCTCTGTTGTGCATTTTACATTAAATCCCACACTGGCATCAGTGTGGGTTTGATGTGCTGAGAAGTTTGATACCAAACTTTCCAGTTTTCAGAGTAGCCATTATGGTGCTGTGGAGTTCATAACGACAAACTCCCAGCACCATATACTCTTAATGGCAGCATTGCACTTACAGTGCCCAGGAAAGGACTTGGGCACTGTAGAGTTACAGGGCTCATGCACCTGTACCCTCACCAATGGCATACGGCACCCAGCTAGAGGGGTGACTGATCTACGCCAGGGCAGTGGTTTGTGGGCATGGCACACAAGGATGTGTGCCATGTAGACTCTTCACTTTATTCTGCACCAAGTACCGCAGCCTGCAAAGGCAGTGTGTGAGTCATAGGGTACAGGACCTCTAAGGGTGGCACAGTAAGTGCTGCAGGCATTCTCTGGTCACAGTGCCCTGGGTACCATTTACCAGGGGCTGACATGTGGACAGAGGTGCCAGTTGCGTTTAGGCTTCAATGACATTTTAGGGAAGGAACATAGGCCCTGGGTACCTGATTAGCAGGAGCCCAGGGCACACTCAGTCAAAGAACATCAGCAATTCAGCAAAAAGTGGGGGCATACCATGCAAGAAAGAGGGCGCTTTCTCACAAACACCAGTACACGCAGACCACTAGCCAAACTCCAGTTCACACACACCCAGAAACATATTCCTGGGGTTTAGTGGTATTCTGCCTCCCTCGTCGTGGGCAGATTGGCCTAAGAAAAGTCTGCTCTCCCCTAGGGAAAGCAGAAAACAAAGGACATGCGTGAACGATACTAGAGAGCAACCCAGCATGCATATACAATAAAATCCCTGGTGTGGTTTTCTGCCCCACTTGGGGGCTGATCACAATGGAAAATGGTTGATCTGCCCCCCCCCCCCCCCCCCCCCCAGGGTGGGAGGGGGGCAAAACTGACAAAACATGTTCCCGAAAATGAGGAGCAACCCTTCCCTATTGGGCCACTCTCCAACATTCACCAATGTTACATGGCTGATCTGCCCCCAGGGCGGTAGCAAAATAGCATTAAAATGCTCCCAAAAATTGGGAAGCGACCCATACCCAAGGGGCTGCTCCCGATCATTCCATATACAATAAAATCCCCGGTGCCTAGTGGTTTGTGGAGGGGAGGGGGGTAGAAAGCATTCAAAAGCAATAATGGAGAGCGACCCAAGCCCCAGGGGGCGCTACTCACAACAACAAAATCCTTGGTTTCTAGTAGGTGCATTCCTGCTGCGCAATCGCAGTCTCACTACCGATCCTGCAGCAGGAATGCACTGCAGAGAGACACCAGACTAAAGGAGAAACTCCTTCCTTTCCCCAGTGCTTCTCTACCCTCCCGATCCCTCCTGGAAAGAAACAGCTTACCGTACTCCTGAAAGCGCTAGAAGCAGATGGCTTCCAGCGCGTCCCCCGGCATGCGCGCTGACGTCATCAGATTTGCATGGGAGGGGTCAGGGGTAGCAGCTGAAGTTCTTCCGCTGCTATCCCTGGTGGGTGCATGAGGTAGGGGTGGCCCACTGGGGCAGTACCAGCACTTCTCTCGCGGGGGTGCTAAGACATGTTGGACACTCCCTCAGGACACAAGCGCCGACTTGTGTATACACTTCTCTACAGCCAGAGCAATAGTGAGTTTCCGAAACATATCGCAATGAGTATTCGTTTTCACCAACCTCATATCTTGCTGGGACCGACCATTTCCATTGTAAAAAAGAAGTGTGCCATTTCGCTTAGGTTTCTAATTTGCAACATTTGTGTCAGCATACTCCTTTCTGCCCCTATTGGTATGCAGTTTAAAGGGCCCACTTCCACATTAAGGCTAAGTGGGTTAAATCCAGCCAGGCCCAATGGAATTACAAAACAGTGCAGCCAGGACAGGCATGTTTTGTGTTGAAAGTATGTTGTGCAACACGTTCTGAGACATTATGTCACTGCCTTGGTACACTGATGAATAAGAGATTAAATGATACAAAAAGTTTCTGCTTTCTTGAGGACAATTTCTACACAGTCAGCAGGTCATGTTCAGATTGTATATTGCCAGCAACTAGTTATTTACAATACATGAAAGTGCAAGAACGCAGTGTCCTTTCTGTGTTCTAGCTTAAAACAGATTTAAGAACTAAATGCAATATTGAACTCTGCAGAAAACAAATCTACAAGTACATACTTCTTCCATTTAATAAAAGGTGCGAATTGCACCTACAACATGATATGGCCGGGTCCGTCAAAGGTTTTTTTGGTATTCTTTAGCCATGCTGCACAGTATCGGGGATGCTCTATAGTGTCGCTAAAAACCATTGACAAAGCCATTAGGTCCCAAAGGCGAGACTTATTGTCTTTGCAAGTGCTTTTTTAAATTTATAATCTCTGCACACTATTTGAAGTGTGACGCTCAAAGTTTTCGGGTGGAAAAAAGGCGGCTGTAGCATCTCTTTGTGGTAGTGGACAACCCTCACTCCTATGAGGGGTCATGGAAATATTGCTTGAATTGAGCTCATGCCAATTGCTATAGACTGAGGCCACATTCCAAACCATTGTTTTTTTGCTCACTGTCCCATTCTAGACATGGACCAGCCATACACAAATCAGTATTGATCTTACTCCAATTGGAATAGTCCAGCTGACACTGTCAAACCAGATGCCTTGTAGATAGGGTGACCAGATTCTCAAAACAAAATACGGGGACAGGTCATAGACATAGAAGTGGGACTACGGTTTGCAGTAACCATCGACATAAAAGTAGGACTATTTGACAGCTGTCATAGACATAGAAAAATTACTACAATGACAGCTCCCTCCACAGACCGAGATGAAGCATTACAGGCAACAAATCCGAGGTCTTTTATTGGCACCCCTCTCCTTTACGCAGCAGCATTAGTACATTTTATTACATTTACACAAGTGATGGGAGGAATACTTGAATTCATCTCAGCCACTGGCTATGCTCCATTTTAAAATGGCCCTGTTGGCTCGTGCTGTACCCACCAGTCACCTCTTTGGCAAGATCCACTTTCTGCTTTGCCCACCAACTGTGCACCATCTTTATGGCCACACATTGTAGTCCTTGCCCTGTCCCCCACCAGCAATACCAGCAAAAAGCATTAGCATAGGGCAGTTTCCCAGCTGCGGAAAGCCTGGTTCTTCATGAGCGGGACGCCCGGCAGCATGGAAAAAGCTCTGTTTGTGGGACCCCCTATAGCTGGAACACAGCCCAGTTGTGCAGGCCTGCTATGGGAAACTTTACATGAAGTCAAGAGAAATCTTAAAATATTGCTCAGCTCTGCTGATACAAAGTTTTCAATTACACACCTGATTGCGCGCAAAGATTTTGCCTTTCCACCCCTAAAGGCGAGCCAAACCTACCAGCCCAACCAAACCGACTCTGGCAAGGTGCAAGAAATCCAGTTTGCACAGGGCTGCAAGTGAGCCAAAGGTAAAGGGGAACCCAACAATTAATTTTCAGGGGCTTTCCTTGCTTGCTCTGTAGAGGCATAGCCAGTATTGATCATCCACTGGTGTTCATGGAAGATCTGTCTTTACCCGAGAGTGTGGCCATGTCCTGGGGTATCTTGGCATGGAGCGAGGTACCATTGGTACACGCAGTAGGCTAAGTTGTGGCAGCTGATGACATGCACTAGAGGAATGACATTGGTCTTGAGGAGCTCTGAGGCTTGGGAAGTTCCTTGGAGGTATACCAGGGAGTGACCAGATTTCACTTCCGGATACGATTTGATGTTACTGACTGGATTGTGAACTCATCAGATCCACATCAGGTCTTCAGCCACTCGAGAATGTTGTGGCGCGCTGCAGATAGTGCCGGGGGGAGAGATGTGAAGTTGTGCCCCATCTTTTCTGGTGGGCACCTCATCCCACATGTTCATGATGGGTGCGGTGGTACCTATACATATTCTGAAACTACGGAGGATTGTGGTTCAAGGAAGGCAGAGAGCTGTGGGATGGCTACCATTGAAGAATCTTTGCCATCCATTAAAGCCCAGAGCACCACTTCTACACCACTGAGGGTCACAGTAAGCACAAAAGTAAGTACTTAAAAAAAAATGTAAACACTTTTAGAGCTTTAACTTGGTATTCATTTGCGGGTTCATTAATTGATTCATTCTAAATTGTATACATGCAATGATGTCATCATTTTCTTCATCCACATATTCCATTTTTTATTAAGATGAAGACTCCACCTACTGTTTCCCTCCCTGTTCAAGCCTCTTTCATTCTCCATGATTGCATAAAGGCATTCTCTCCAGTTCTGTAGGATAGTGCACCTTTTTGTCATGGTCACCCCCACTTTTTGCTCCCCAGTGCTGATGTTTTAGACTGGAAGTGCACTGGAAGCCTGCTAACCAGGACCCAGGGTCAATGCTCTTTCCCTGAAACAAGATAAAAGATACAATTATGGTACAATTGGCATACAATGTGGCACCCCTATAAGTCCCTAGTAAATGGTACCCCTGGCACCTAGGAAATGGGTACCACAGAAGGTTCCTAGGGGCTGCAGCATGTCTTATGACACCCTATGGGACCCCCATACAAATTGCATGCAGACTGCAATTGCAAGCTGCGTGACGCAGTGCAAGCCACAGTGAAAACATAACATGGTGCACACCCCTGTGCGCCATGCCCAAGTCACTGTATATGATACATGTAAGTTACCCCAACAGCAGGCCTTACTGCCCTAAGGCAGGGTGCTTTATATGTTATGTGAGGCCATATCTGCATGAACAGATATGGCCCTGTGATGTCTAGTTCAATTGCTAGATATTGCAAGTAGACAGGGAAGCATCTCAAGGTATGTACTACTCAAAACAAGTTGCCAGGCTACAAAATGGCTTGAAAGAAATCTATGCTGTTTGCTATCAAATAGCTTGGTTCAATAACTCTATACGGATTCCAGTGATGGTTTTTTTAATACATGCACCCATAGGTGCCCCCAGAAACATGCCAGCCTCTAGTGTGCTGGCTGACTGGTGCAGTCCAGCCTGCCACCACAGAGAGGTTTCTGACCCTCTGCTGCCTTTGATATGCGACCCCAGCTTCCCCCAGACCTGGGAGATGTCACCCCCTCCCCAAGGCCCAATTGGCACCAGGACACGCGGAAAGATTAGCTATGGAGTAGGCATGTTGCACACACAAGCTAGTTACACCCCTACCTGATGAACTCCATGAAGGAAGGGTTCCACCATATGGTTTTTGGTGGAAGTAGGAACTCTGAGATAGGGTCATGCCCACTCCTCACAGGAAGTGGGCATATAGGGAGTGCAGTCACCCCAAGGGTAAGTTTCCCATTGGCTACAACCCTTCACTCCCATTAACAGTCTTAAATCTAGCACTTAGGGGAGCCCCTGGCACCAGGAAGGCAGAATCGACTGACTCAAGAAGTAGAATAACACCGAAGAGCCACAACAAGCAAGAACTGAGGAGCAGCAAATGACTTGGCACCAACCCTGCCGGCCTGCCTGCTGTCCCCGAAAATTGCAACAAAGATGATTCATACTGCAGCTGGTCAGCCTCCAACAGCCTGGAAGGGCTGCTAGCACTGTGCAAAACAGCCAGCATCTACTGTGGAGTAGCATACCTACTTCCCTGCATCCTGCAGGAAGCGAAACACAAGCTCCACTTTACTGAACTGCTGTACCTCACTGATGCAGCATCTAGCCAGTAGAATGTGTTCAGTACTCCCAGATGTCAGCCCCGTCTTCCTAGTGAGTAACAAAACACTAGACCCTCCAGGAGCGCCCCAGCACCAATACCCAGGGTAACAGAACCCTTGCAGCAGCCAAGACTTGTTGGTGGTCCAATCTGGACAATGACCCCACAGAGACGGACCAGCCAATGAGGGATGTCAACACCGCCAAAGCCATCATCCAGAGAGGCCCAGCTGTCCTGTTGACACCCAATCTCCAGGTCGTCACCTGAAGCAAGTGACTCTGATTGGCACAACACAGAACCTCTGCACCCAAACCCCCAGAGCCTGAGTCCAAGTGAGCCGACAGTGTCCCTAGCACCCAGAGACCCCAAACACCTGAACTCACCTTTGAGTTCTGCCAGACTGGTCTCCCAATCCTGCCTGCAGCCTCTTACTGCGGACTCACCGAAACAGAGTGCTACTGACCGCCGTGACCCGCCGGACTAAAAGACCACTGCAGACGAGCCCCATAGCCCGAGTCCAGATTAACCAATGGTGCATCCCAGGTCTAGAGACCCTAAAGACCTGAGCCCCTCTTTTGCAGGAACTGTTATCCAATGACGGGCCGCCCAACACCCAAAAGCACCTCTGCACCCAGACGTCCCAGAGCCGACTAAGATGACCTGTTGGTGCTGTCTTGGACCTTGGCCTCTACTTACCTTAAGTCCTGAAGAACAGTCCTGTAAGCCGTTGACAAGTGGTCCTAAGCAGTGTACGTTTTCCCCAAAGGATAACATTACCGCAAATCCAGTATTGCATGTTTAAATGCTGAAATCCTATCTTGAAAAGTACTTATCTGTTAACAAAGATCTTGGCGCCTAAAATAATATATAAATCGTGTTATTTTTATAAATTGGTATCGAATTTCTTTATAGAGTGTGTACCCCATTTCTTGACTGTGTGTGTGCAACAGATGCTCAACACTGCCCTTTAATTAGCCTATGCTGCTCGACCACATTACCACAAAAAAGAGTACCAGGGATTTTTTAAGAAAGCCCTGTAAACTAATAAGGGTTGCCTGGACTCTCTACACAGTGTTCTTCGCTTTAGTGCACTATATAGAGAGCCATCTTCCTACAAGCTTCCATAAAAGTCGTCCCACTTGTTCCGGTTTTTTAATAGGACCATTTTTACTCTTGTCCTCCCTTCCTTCATCTCTTCACCCTGGGAAGCGCCAAGTCGCCTCCAGGCATAAGTTTGTGCTTAATAAAAAATCTTTCATTCATTCTTTTCATTCATTGGTGCAGTCCCATTGGAAATGTATTTGTTTTCATGTTTTTTATTGTGCACCTTAGTGGTGCAGAGGCCCACCTTTTTTTAGGTCTTGCCTCCTTGACAGTGTATGTGCTTACAGTGGTCGTAGATCTCGCCCACTTTTATCATTAGCATGTGTGGACTCTCTTTCCTCTTCTTGCGTTTGTCGCTCCCCTAGAGAATGGACATCTTGCTGTGCCCTTACACTGCTAGCATTTCCAGGTGCTACTTTTTTTTTTTGTTTAAGCACTCTACGAGGTTGCATGTGTTTTCCATCTGTCTCCATAGTGAACTTCTCTTTCACTTTCTGTGCTGCTCTCTCTCACTTGTGTGCTTCTCCAGTGCTACCCATCTATGATGCACTTATCCTCGTGTGCATTCCTTGCCTGTGTATTTCTACACTTTTTATTACATATTTATACCTTCTCCCAGATCCAAATGCTCTCTTTCACTGGTTTGCTCTTCTGAGCCACTCTCGGCATTCCGCATTGTTCTCCCATTTGCTCCAACAACCCACACCCTCTGTTGTTTCAGTCCCCCTGGTGGATTTCGATCTATAGTGCAATCTGTTTGATGAGGTAAGGTAGGTAAATAAGTAGATACACAGATCCGCAGAGTATAGAAATCGTGACCGCCTTATTAACGTTGATACTGCCGAAAGGTATTGGAAATCTTCCAAGACAATTTGGAGTTGCTGTATTATGTCTGTGGTTTCTTTAGATTACCATAATTCAGGAAAGGGTTTCCAGGTTCAAGTGAAACCCCTTTAGCCAGAGGAAAGGCTTCTTCATGAAGAGAAGGGCCCTGGGATTTCTATTATTGCCATTGGTCAATAAGTAATATTGGTGACCCCTCACACATCCATTTCTCATTACAGTCTTGATTTAGCCACTGGGAACGGGTTAATGTTCCTCACAAATGTTCTTTCATAAACACATGTAGGATGAAGAATATATTGGCTGCCATGTTTTGTTAATTTTGTCAGTGAAGAAGAACCTGTCACATGGGGTGTGTCTCATTTGTTTGTGAAGCAGCACCTCTGTCTCATGGCATGGTATCTCATTTGTTTGTGAAGCAGCACCTCAGTTTCACTGGGTGGGGTCTTGTTTGTTTATGAAGCAGCACCTCTGTCTCATGGCATGGTATCTCATTTGTTTGTGACGCAGCAACTCTGTCTCGAGGGGTGGTATCATTTGTTTGTGAAGCAGCACCTCTGTCTCATGGCGTGGTGTCTCATTTGTTTGTGAAGCAGCACCTCAGTTTCACTGGGTGGGGTCTTGTTTGTTTATGAAGCAGCACCTCTGTCTCATGGCATGGTATCTCATTTGTTTGTGAAGCAGCAACTCTGTCTCGAGGGGTGGTATCATTTGTTTGTGAAGCAGCACCTCTGTCTCGCGGGGTGGTGTCTCATTTGTTTGTGAAGCAGCACCTCTGTTTCCTCATTTGTTTGTGAAGCAGCACCTCATGTCACGGGATGATGTCTCATTTGTTTGTGAAGCAGCACCTCTGTCTCATGGCGTGGTGTCTCATTTGTTTGTGAAGCAGCACCTCTGTCTCATGGCGTGGTGTCTCATTTGTTTGTGAAGCAGCACCTCTGTCTCATGGCGTGGTGTCTCATTTGTTTGTGAAGCAGCACCTCTGTTTCCTCATTTGTTTGTGACGCAGCACCTCTGTCTCATGGCGTGGTGTCTCATTTGTTTGTGAAGCAGCACCTCTGTCTCATGGCGTGGTGTCTCATTTGTTTGTGAAGCAGCACCTCTGTCTCATGGCGTGGTGTCTCATTTGTTTGTGAAGCAGCACCTCTGTCTCATGGCGTGGTGTCATTTGTTTGTGAAGCAGCACCTCTGTTTCCTCATTTGTTTGTGAAGCAGCACCTCTGTCTCATGGCGTGGTGTCTCATTTGTTTGTGAAGCAGCACCTCTGTTTCCTAATTTGTTTGTGAAGCAGCACCTTTGTATCATAGTGTGGTGTCTCATTTGTTTGTGAAGCAGCACCTATGTCTCACGGTGTGGTGTTTCATTTGTTTGTGAAGCAGCACCTCTGTTTCCTCATTTGTTTGTGAAGCAGCACCTTTGTATCATAGTGTGGTGTCTCATTTGTTTGTGAAGCAGCACCTATGTCTCACGGTGTGGTGTTTCATTTGTTTGTGAAGCAGCACCTCTGTTTCCTAATTTGTTTGTGAAGCAGCACCTTTGTATCATAGTGTGGTGTCTCATTTGTTTGTGAAGCAGCACCTATGTCTCACGGTGTGGTGTTTCATTTGTTTGTGAAGCAGCACCTCTGTTTCCTAATTTGTTTGTGAAGCAGCACCTTTGTATCATAGTGTGGTGTCTCATTTGTTTGTGAAGCAGCACCTATGTCTCACGGTGTGGTGTTTCATTTGTTTGTGAAGCAGCACCTCTGTTTCCTCATTTGTTTGTGAAGCAGCACCTGTCTCATGGCATAGTGTCTCTTTTGTTTGTGAAGCAGCGCCTCTGTCTCATGAGGTGGTATCTCATTTGCTTGTAAAGCAGAACCTCTGTTTCATGATGTGGTTTCTCATGTGTTTGTGAAGCAGCACCTCTGTCTCATGGCATGGTGTCTCATTTGTTTGTGAAGCAGTACCTCTGTCTCATGGTGTGGTGTCTCATTTGTTTGTGAAGCAGCACCTCTGTATCACAGTGTGGTGTCTCATTTGTTGTGAAGCAGCACCTCTGTCTCACAGGGTGGTATTTCATTTGTTTTTGAAGCAGCACCTTTGTCTCACAGGGTGGTATTTCATTTGTTTTTGAAGGAGCACCTCTGTCTCATGGCGTGGTGTCTCATTTGTTTGTGAAGCAGCACCTCAGTTTCACTGGGTGGGGTCTTGTTTGTTTATGAAGCAGCACCTTTGTATCATGGTGTGGTGTCTCATTTGTTTGTGAAGCAGCACCTCAGTTTCACTGGGTGGTGTCTTGTTTGTTTGTGAAGCAGCACCTGTCTCGCGGGGTGGTGTCTCATTTGTTTGTGAAGCAGCACCTCTGTTTCCTCATTTGTTTGTGAAGCAGCACCTCTGTGTCACAGGATGATGTCTCGTTTGTGAAGCAGCACCTCTGTCTCATGGCGTGGTGTCTCATTTGTTCGTGAAGCAGCACCTCAGTTTCACTGGGTGGTGTCTTGTTTGTTTATGAAGCAGCACCTTTGTATCATGGTGTGGTGTCTCATTTGTTTGTGAAGCAGCACCTCTGTCTCACGGTGTGGTGTTTCATTTGTTTGTGAAGCAGCACCTCTGTTTCCTCATCTGTTTGTGAAGCAGCACCTGTCTCATGGCATAGTGTCTCTTTTGTTTGTGAAGCAGCGCCTCTGTCTCATGAGGTGGTATCTCATTTGCTTGTAAAGCAGCACCTCTGTCTCATGGTGTGGTGTCTCATGTGTTTGTGAAGCAGCACCTCTGTCTCATGGTGTGGTGTCTCATTTGTTTGTGAAGCAGGACCTCTGTCCAACAGGGTAGTATGTCATTTGTTTGTGAAGCCGCACCTCTGTCTCGCTGGGTGGTATGTAATTTGTTTTTGAAGCAGCACCTCTGTCTCATGGTGTGGTGTCTCATTTGTTTGTAAGCAGCACCTCTGTCTCACCCGGTGGTGTCTCATTTGTTTGTGAAGCAGCACCTCTGTCTCACGGGTGGTATCTTATTTTGTTTGTAAAGCAGCACCTCTGTCTCACGGGGTGGTATCTCTTTTGTTTGTGAAGCAGCACCTCTGTCTCATGGTGTGGTGTCTCATTTGTTTATGAAGCGGCACCCAAGTCTCACGGTGTAGTATCTCATTTGTTTGTGAAGCAGCACCTCTGTCTCACTGGGTGGTATCTCATTTGTTTGTGAAGCAGCCCCTCTGTCTCATGGTGGGGTGTCATTTGTTTGTGAAGCAGCACCTGTCTCAGGGCATAGTGTCTCTTTTGTTTGTGAAGCAGCACCTCTGTTTCCTCATCTGTTTGTGAAGCAGCACCTGTCTCATGGCATAGTGTCTCTTTTGTTTGTGAAGCAGCGCACTGTCTCATGACATGGTATCTCATTTGTTTGTGAAGCAGCACATCTGTCTCGTGGGGTGGTATCTAATTTGTTTTTGAAGCAGCACCTCTGTCTCATGGTGTGGTGTCTCATTTGTTTGTGAAGCAGCACCTCTGTCTCATGGCATGGTGTCTCATTTGTTTGTGAAGCAGTACCTCTGTCTCATGGTGTGGTGTCTCATTGTTTGTGAAGCAGCACCTCTGTCTCACAGTGTGGTGTCTCATTTGTTTGTGAAGCAGCACCTCAGTCTCACTGGGTGGTATTTCATTTGTTTGTGAAGCAGCACCTCTGTCTCACAGTGTGGTGTCTCATTTGTTTGTGAAGCAGCACCTCTGCCTCACGGGGTGGTGTCTCATTTGTTTGTGAAGCAGTACCTCTCTCTAACGGTATGGTGTCTCATTTGTTTGTGAAGCAGCAACTCTGTCTCATGGGGTGGTATCTCATTTGTTTGTGAAGCAGCACCTCTGTCTCATGGTGTGGTGTCTCATTTGTTTGTGAAGCAGCACCTTTGTCTCAGGGGTGGTATCTCATTTGTTTGTGAAGCAGCACCTCTGTCTCATGGTGTGGTGTCTCATTTGTTTGTGAAGCGGCACCTCTGTCTCACGGGGTGGTATCTCATCTGTTTGTGAAGCAGCACCTCTGTCTCATGGTGTGGTGTCTCATTTGTTTGTGAAGCAGCACCTCTGTCTCACGGGGTGGTATCTCATTTGTTTGTGAAGCAGCACCTCTGTCTCATGGTGTGGTGTCATTTGTTTGTGAAGCGGCACCTCTGTCTCATGGGGTGGTATCTCATTTGTTTGTGAAGCAGTACCTCTCTCTAACGGTATGGTGTCTCATTTGTTTGTGAAGCAACACCTCTGTCTCATGGGGTGGTATCTCATTTGTTTGTGAAGCAGCACCTCTGTCTCACGGGGTGGTATCTCATTTGTTTGTGAAGCAGCACCTCTGTCTCATGGGGTGGTATCTCATTTGTTTGTGAAGCAGCACCTCTGTGTCACGGGGTGGTATCTCATTTGTTTGTGAAGCAGCACCTCTGTCTCACAGGGTGGTGTCTCATCTGTTTGTGAAGCAGCACCTCTGTCTCATGGTGTGGTGTCATTTGTTTGTGAAGCAGCACCTGTCTCATGGCATAGTGTCTCTTTTGTCTGTGAAGCAGCACCTCTGTCTCACGAGGTGGTATCTCATTTGTTTGTGAAGCAGCACCTCTGTCTCATGGTGTGGTGTGTCATTTGTTTGTGAAGCGGCACTCTGTCTCACAGGGTGGTATCTCAATTGTTTGTGAAGAAGCACCTACGTCTCACGGGGTGGTATCTCATTTGTTTGTGAAGCAGCACCTCTGTCTCACGGGGTGGTGTCTCATTTGTTTGTGATTCAGAAAAGGGGGTGGTGATGGACAGAGTTTCTGAATTAAGCAGAATACTCCTACCCAGTCAACAGATCAGGGCTTGATCCATCACCGTTTTTTAGCTCACTGCACCATCCCAGCTCAGAACCTGGCTACATGCAAATTAGTCTGTCCCTGGCCCAGTGCATCATGGGAACAGGGCAGACCAAACTACCAAGCCAATTCTTTTACTGGAAAGGAAACAAGCTTCCGGGGACCGGTTTCTGGCATTACAGCCGTCTTCGGCTCGGCTTGCTTGAATCCTGATGGTGCAGTGAGCAAGGGACTCACATCTGAGCATACCCTTCCACGCTTGTGGTGGACATAACGATTCAGAAAAGGGGGTGGTGATGGACAGAGTTTCTGAATTAAGCAGAATACTCCTACCCAGTCAACAGATCAGGGCTTGATCCATCACCGTTTTTTAGCTCACTGCACCATCCCAGCTCAGAACCTGGCTACATGCAAATTAGTCTGTCCCTGGCCCAGTGCATCATGGGAACAGGGCAGACCAAACTACCAAGCCAATTCTTTTACTGGAAAGGACACAAGCTTCCGGGGACCGGTTTCTGGCATTACAGCCGTCTTCGGCCCGGCTTGCTTGAATCCTGATGGTGCAGTGAGCAAGGGACTCACATCTGAGCATACCCTTCCACGCTTGTGGTGGACAAAACGATTCAAAAAAGGGGGTGGTGATGGACAGAGTTTCTGAATTAAGCAAACGAATGAAACACCACGCCATGAGCCAGAGGTGCTGCTTCAGAAACAAATGGGATAGCACCCCATGAGACGGAGTTGCCGCTTCACAAACGAGACACCACCCTGTGAGACAGAGGTGCTGCTTCACAAATGACACCATGCCATGATACAGAGGTGCTGCTTCAGAAACAAAAGAGACACTATGCCAAGAGACAGATGCTGCGTCACAACCAAATGACACCACACCATGATAGAGGTGCTGCTTCACAAACAAATGAGAAACCACCCTGTGAGTCAGAGGGGCTACTTCACAAACAAATGAGCTACCACCCCTTGAGACAGGGGTGCTGCTTCACAAACAAATGATTCAGAAAAGGGGGTGGTGATGGACAGAGTTTCTGAATAGAACAGAATACTCCTACCCAGTCAACAGATCAGGGCTTGATCCATCACCGTTTTTTAGCTCACTGCACCATCCCAGTTCAGAACCTGGCTACATGCAAATTAGTCTCTCCCTGGCCCAGTGCATCATGGGAACAGGGCAGACCAAACTACCAAGCCAATTCTTTTACTGGGAAGGAAACAAGCTTCCGGGGACCGGTTTCTGGCATTACAGCCGTCTTCGGCACCATCAGGATTCAAGCAAGCCGGTGATGGATCAAGCCCTGATCTGTTGACTGGGTAGGAGTATTCTGCTTAATTCAGAAACTCTGTCCATCACCACCCCCTTTTTTGAATCGTTTTGTCCACCACAAGCGTGGAAGGGTATGCTCAGATGTGAGTCCCTTGCTCACTGCACCATCAGGATTCAAGCAAGCCGGGCCGAAGACGGCTGTAATGCCAGAAACCGGTCCCCGGAAGCTTGTGTCCTTTCCAGTAAAAGAATTGGCTTGGTAGTTTGGTCTGCCCTGTTCCCATGATGCACTGGGCCAGGGACAGACTAATTTGCATGTAGCCAGGTTCTGAGCTGGGATGGTGCAGTGAGCTAAAAAACGGTGATGGATCAAGCCCTGATCTGTTGACTGGGTAGGAGTATTCTGCTTAATTCAGAAACTCTGTCCATCACCACCCCCTTTTCTGAATCGTTATGTCCACCACAAGCGTGGAAGGGTATGCTCAGATGTGAGTCCCTTGCTCACTGCACCATCAGGATTCAAGCAAGCCGAGCCGAAGACGGCTGTAATGCCAGAAACCGGTCCCCGGAAGCTTGTTTCCTTTCCAGTAAAAGAATTGGCTTGGTAGTTTGGTCTGCCCTGTTCCCATGATGCACTGGGCCAGGGAGAGACTAATTTGCATGTAGCCAGGTTCTGAACTGGGATGGTGCAGTGAGCTAAAAAACGGTGATGGATCAAGCCCTGATCTGTTGACTGGGTAGGAGTATTCTGTTCTATTCAGAAACTCTGTCCATCACCACCCCCTTTTCTGAATCATTTGTTTGTGAAGCAGCACCCCTGTCTCAAGGGGTGGTAGCTCATTTGTTTGTGAAGTAGCCCCTCTGACTCACAGGGTGGTTTCTCATTTGTTTGTGAAGCAGCACCTCTATCATGGTGTGGTGTCATTTGGTTGTGACGCAGCATCTGTCTCTTGGCATAGTGTCTCTTTTGTTTCTGAAGCAGCACCTCTGTATCATGGCATGGTGTCATTTGTGAAGCAGCACCTCTGTCTCACAGGGTGGTGTCTCGTTTGTGAAGCGGCAACTCCGTCTCATGGGGTGCTATCCCATTTGTTTCTGAAGCAGCACCTCTGGCTCATGGCGTGGTGTTTCATTCGTTTGTGAAGCAGCAGCTCTACCTCATAGTGTGGTGTCTCATTTCTTTGTGAAGCAGCACCTATGTAGCACACCAATCGAAGTCTGAAAGAGATAATTAACAAAATATATACATCTCTGAATCACAGATTTTGTCGACGTGGTCAATCTGAGGAAATAGACATTTTCAGGTAGCCAGTGTGTCCCCCCCTCGCACCCTATCTATGTACATATGTCCCATGTAATGTCCATGTTATCATGTAATTCCTTTCCCGTGCCAGTTTTAATAATGCCCCTGCATTTCCGTCAAATGTTCACATGTTAGTTATTAGGCCCTCCATGGTTCTAATGTCAATTCCGCATCCAGGCCTACGTTTCCAATGCATTTACATGGTGCACTTTTAAATAACGCGAAGCACACGTTTTTGTGACTCAATCGAGCCAGACCGTTAATTCAGGCTCCGAGCCTCTTCCGTCTCAGGAGGCTGCAGTTTAGGTATGCATCCCTGACCTCTACCTTACTTCCTGCCCAGCCAAGCGGTGCCCGGCTCGGCCTGGCCTGCCTGCCAAGACGGTATTTTGCCTACAGTTATCTGCTCAGCCTCCGCAATAACACATTCCAGTCTAGTGAAATAGGTAAACATATTCCAGCCTGCAGAGCAAAGGGCCCGGCCTTCCTGTCTCCTTACAAGTAATTTACTGCACCCGTTGCCATAGTAGGCCCATGGCCCCGCGCATTGCACGAAGACACGTATGCACCCACTAGCATTCAGTGATGAACGGCCTCTGCCCGAGAGACCTTTTACTTCAGACAACACATCCTCCAAACACAAGATATCAGATATGCTATAGGTGCAGGTCGTTCTGACATCCCAGACACGACTCCTCTACTAGTGCTAAAGTCAAGCCCCCAGCTCTCCCCAGTTACACGTCAATCCCACGTCATGTTCAGCTGTGCACGCATCCATGGTAAAGGTTTCTGCTGACCCTGCAGATTTCCTCCATGCATCCACCCACCTATGACACTTCTGTGACGCTTCCAGCACACACCTCCGTGTACGCCCCTGTACACGCCTTCTTTTACGCCCATGTGTTCTTATCTCTCTCTCTTTTCATTTGTTACGCCTACTGTATTCAATGCAACTGTTCAGTTTTACTATATATAATGTGTGATGTTAATAAACCATTAGATATCCCTTCCTGAACCTTAGTGGTGATGGAACCCGATTCTCGGTGACTCGAGTCATCTTAATTAAAGCCCGTATGATTCAGATACCACGGACTCTGCCTCTCATTATTTCATGAGCTATCCTTATTATCATTTAATGTATAGAAAAATAGTCCCGGTAATTTTTTTTACCACATAAATCTGGCGCCCGAACAGGGACCCCTCCCCTTCCCTACGCGCCGGCGATGTAACGCAGGCCCCTGACCCCTTCTACAGCCGTGACGGACCTCTTTCTGTGCACACTCGCGGGTTTTCCTGCTAACTCCCTCAGGCCCACGGAGGAGACGGAGACTGCGAACTGGCATCCAGACGAGGCGGTGAGGCATGCGGAGAGTCCCAACCAGAGCCCAAGCCGAGAGAGCAAGGTCCGAGGTATCCGGAGGCCCACCTGTTCCGAAGCGCATGCGTAGCAGCCAGACGCCGTAGCAGTCCAGTCCAGTCCAGTGTCGAGTTTCCGAGGCCTTCAGTTTGCTTCCCGGTGAGTACCGTTGTTGGGAACGCATATAGACAGGTTCATTTATTTGAGCCCGGTCAAGACGGGTCTGGGTACACAGATCCGGTATAGACGTGTCCACTTAGGTGGATACGGTATGACGTGTCTCTTTATGGGACCGGTATGACTGTACTGTTCTAGCAGTGCATCCAGTATTCTAGTATTGTTTTCCAGATTTGTGTTATTCTATGTATCAGGTAATCTCTGTCCGAAATGTTTTAATGTCGTGGTATGAATGATTGTTTGCAGTTCATTATTGTGTTTAATGTGTTCTTGTTCAAGCCAGTTCAAATATGCCGCTGTTTTCGAAATTACGTCAGATAGGAACCAGGAAAGGGATACTCGAAGAGGCAGTTCCCGTCCCGCCTAGGGACACTCCCGGACATTTTATGTACCATAAACATGGCTTAGATGCCATACTGTACTTAGACTTATGGGTTGACTACACCAAAGATCTGGAAGAGAAATATAGATGGCCTGTCTCAGGGACATGGGATGCTGATTGCATCATGAGAGTAGAGGAAGCATTGTGGAAAAAGAAAGCCAGACAATCCCAGAAAGATGCCATAGAATTGTGGCGTAAAGAAGCGCATAGAAGAACAGAGAAAGAAATCAAGAAAGCAGAGAAAAGTAGAGAAGCATCAGAAAAAGTCCAAGAAAAAGAGTTACTAGAAGAAGGCGAACGAGTTAAAGCAGAACAATTAGACAGACAAAGATACGCCCTGATTAAAGGCATGTACCCCCTTCTCGCCGAGGGCCTACCTAAGGCGACCCCGGAAGTACCTAGTAACTTACCGCACCATTGGTCCCGACTAAACTTCGTCATAAACAGACCGCAGCGGAAATTTTCCTTTCTTCCTACTTAGATGACACTGTCCCAGAGTATGCAAATACAAATCCTGCTCCAAATATTCATCCTCACAACCCTGTTAATGACGCGATACCCCCCACTGTTCCTCCTGCCACTGGTCCTGGCAATCCTTTTAATCCACCTGTAACCCAGGACCAACCTACATTACCTACACCTACTTTACCAGCACCAATATTACCAGTGCCAGTGCACCCTGCAAGCCCCGGCGGCTCACATCTAGGAGCCGCGGGAGGGGGTTTCTCCACCCCTCCTCAAGTAAAACGAATATCATTACGAGATTTAGCACTGGAATAAACGCCAAAGGCAACATACGCAACCCTTAGAAAGAACCTTACTGATTGTATATATGATCCAGTACCGGGTGAGGACTCATTGGTCTTACACTCACTACGATTAAGGCGCGTTGCAGATTATTTGATCACTTTACCAGGCATGAGAGAGAAATTAGACAAGATATATCACTTCATTAGAACGGGGGAGGGACCAGAAAGTATACAGGAGGCCATGGCACACAGAAAGGTGGAAACTCAACGCATGGTTTTACAGTTCTTGATAAATTGTTTGATCAGGGAACAAGATCAACCACACAGAGAAGTAACTAAACGTATGTTAAATTGGAGTGATAACATAGCGGTCGGAAAGCATGATAAACAAAATAGTGTAGAGGCAATGTACAGGAAAATCCGTAAGGAAATTCTTGACATACGTGAGAAAGAACGGGCCTTGGCACAGGCCGACGAGAACGAAACCGAGAAAGAGGACGACGAAGTTTCAGAGGACGAAGATGTAGCTCAAGCGGACATAAGTAAAATAAGTTACGTAGGTAGAGCAAGGCCTTTTGATAGGCCGATACGTCTAGAATACAAGAAATGTTCTCTCTCTCCCATACCAGAACACTATTCCCTTGAACGCATATTCCAAGCCACTGACCAAGAATTGAAAAAACGAATAGGGAGTAGTGAGCTTAGTTCTTTGCACGAACAGGAACTAGCCCGGTCAGCAGTTCAATGGGCTAGCAATTCTACCATATATAAAGATGACGTAGTAGCGCAAACATTTTTGAATCTTTCCCCAGACGAACAGCGACTAGCTGGTATGTACATGATCCAGCACCTCATTACACTATATGAGAGTCAGCATTCTGACCCAGGCCCCCTATATAACTTATTGGAAGATTTATTGCTAGTTAGATGGAGAGGTTTGGGTACCGAACTAATTCATAAAATTTTGGAACAACGACATAGATACATAACTTTCCTAACTCCCCACTTCGTTCCTGTCCCTAATCGAGATCGAAAGACTTTTTACATGGACAAACTGAATCCCTTACGAGAAGTTCATCCCGTCCGGACAACAGGTGGTGAGCTCTACGAGTATTTGTTTACACCCCCTAAACGAAAATAGAACTATTGGAAATGAAAAAATGAGTGCCCTGTCACGATAAAGATCCGGGAGGGTTCCACCGTGAATTAAAAGATATGCTCTGCATGGGGGAGTATATGTATCCCGATATCATTAAAATGTTAAAGGTACTGTTGCCAGCCGGCATTTACGAAAAACTTAAAGAAAAAGAGTGGGAGGTGGGAGAGAAAAAGATTGACTGGGCAGAATTAGAAAACAAAGATAATACACGAATCCCTGGTACTGGTCTTGGGGAAAAAGCCAGAGCATTGCCCGAGTTATTAATACAGGTTTTGCCAAGATTACTAGCTACTAAAAAGGAAGACTGGGATGCTATCTCAGCCTGCAAACAGAAACAAGACGAAGACACTAGTGATTTTTATTCCAGATTCGAGAAATGTTTCATTATTAATAGCGGCCTGAAGACAAGTGAATCCTACCCACATCTTTTTGTGACCAAATTATTAGAGAATTCCTTACCACAAGATAAAAATAGAGTACTGAAAGTTGAGAGTACATGGCAAGCAAATAGCCCTTCCCAAATGTTACAAATGTTACAGTACCATCAAAACCGAATTAGAGAAGAACACGAACAGAGACGTATGAAAGACACGAAAATGAAAGTACTAGTTGCTCAGTCTGTCCCAGCTGATGGTCAGAAGAGGGGTACGGCACCGACCGGTCATTCTGCAGCTCCTGTTAAAGGGAACTGCAATTACTGTAAACAGCCAGGCCACTATATAAATGAATGTGCCGTCCTGAAACACAATATAGCTACAGGCAGGACAAAAGAAAGACCGCGTCCTCCTAGACAGGAACCCATTCCGCAGAACACGCAACCTCCTCAGAACGCCCAACAGACAGTAGCCGTACCCCAGCCTATAGCTGCCACACAACACGTTACACAGCAAATGTACCAGTATGCACAGTCAGATTACCCAGATTATCAACAGTACTCATGAAACAGCCTAGAGAGGGAGGTTGGCTTGCCCCTTATTGAGGTTCCTGTAGATCAAGAGGGTCCCTATGTACATAGTCATGTATTAGGGAAAGACAGAAAATTTTTGATTGACACAGGGGCGAGCAGAACTACCATCAGTCATGACGAGGTTCCAGGGGCACCTCTCTCAGGCTCAAGAAATGTTTCCCTGGGATTTTCAGGAAAGCCTATTGTTAACGAAGTGTCAAAGCCAGTTTCCCTAGAAGTTGGTCCATTGTCTCGCACTTCAGACTTGTTACTTACGAAATCATGTCCAGAAAACTTGCTTGGTATAAAAACATTGAAAGAACTAGGAGCAGTGATTTGTTGTTCTCCGGAAGGAGTGAGATTGTTTTTACGTGATTTTAAAGGACATTATGTGTTAAGAGATTTTGACCCAAGATTACAGAATGTACCACGGCATTTATGGGCGCAAGGTCCAACTGATGTAGGTTGCATGCACATTACACCATACCGTGTCACTCTTAAACAAGGAGTTGTACTGCCCCGAATCCGACAATACAAGTTACCACCTGAGGCTGTAGCGGCCTTACTGAAAATTATTGACGAACTCATTGCACAAGGAGTGGTTGTAGAAACTGACTCCAATGTGTGTAATTCTCCTATCATTCCGGTTCTTAAACAAACTGACCCTAATGCACCACCGGTCTATAGACTGGTGATTGACCTTCGAGAATTAAACAAATGCATCATACCCCAGTACCCAGTAGTGCCAGACATTTCTTCCCTATTGACTGCCATTGATTCCGAAGCTGCGTTCTTCACTGTAATTGATCTCAAGAACGCCTTCTTTAGTGTTCCCATCCATCCGGAAAGCCAGTATCTCTTCGGATTCTGTTTAAATGGCCGAAGCTTCAAATTTGCAAGAGCTCCTCAAGGGTTCACAGAAAGCCCCAGTATTTACAGTCAAGCACTGAAACGACAACTAGACAGTATTCACATGCCTACTGACACTGCCCTACTCCAGTACGTTGACGATCTCTTGATCACAGCACGAACAGAACATGATTGCGAACGTGCATCTCTGACAGTCTTGTATTTTCTGGCCGAAAAGGGGCATAAAGTGTCCCCTTCGAAGCTACAATTCCTTGCCCAGCAAGTGGTTTACCTTGGACACTTGCTGTCCAAAAGGGGTAGACAGTTGACACCCGACCGTATCCAGTTAATTGCACATCTTCCACAGCCCAAGACACAAAAGGAAGTACCGGCCTTCATTGGCCTCACTTCTTACTGTAGACAATGGATTTCCCAGTATGCATATCTAGCCAAACCACTCATACAGTTGACAACACAGGAGGCAGCGACTTCGACTGTCCTCCCTTGGATTCAGGAACATACACTTGCTTTTGACGAATTGAAGAAAGCCCTATGTCAAGCACCTGTTTTAGCGACACCATGTTACAGCAAACCTTTTACACTTTTTGTCACTGAACGCAATGGCACAGCATTATCGGTTCTCACTCAAGATCAGGCAGACAAACCCAAGCCTTGTGCTTATTTTTCTAGTACATTGGATCCTGTAGCCCAGGCTCTGCCTGCGTGCCTAAAATCAGTTGCAGCAACAGCTCTAGCAATCAGACAAAGCGACTCCATAGTGTTAGGACATCCCCTGACAGTACAGGTTCCACACTCTGTGGAAGTTCTCTTAAACAGGACACAGACTCAGCACTTGACCATAGCACGACTGACAGGATATGAACTGACACTGTTCCAGCCACACATAGAGATCAGACGTTGCAACATATTAAACCCTGCTACACTGTTACCCTCGACTACAGCAGACCCTACACCACATGACTGTGTGGAAGTCATTAACACCATGACGAAGCCAAGACAAGACTTGACAGACATTGCATTACCGGACCCAGACCTGACACTTTATGTGGATGGTTCATGTATGAGAACAAGTACAGGAGAGTTAGTGGCCGCATATGCAGTGACCACTGAAACTGAAGTCATAGAAACACATCGTATTGACACCCTGTCTGCCCAAGCAGCAGAGCTCATCGCTCTGACCCAAGCCTGCATCCGAGCCAAGAACCTGAAAGTAAACATATACACAGATTCACGGTACGCATTCGGAGTCATTCACGACTTCGGAGTCCTCTGGCAAGAGAGAGGTTTTTTGACTTCTCATGGAGCCAAGATACAGCATGGTCCCCTCATTCAAGCTCTGTTAGACGCAATACACTTGCCTACAGCCATAGCCATCATAAAGTGCAAAGCACATACTAAAGTCACTGACACCATTTCCCAGGGTAACGACCTGGCAGATCGAACAGCCAAGCTTACAGCTCAGACTCATACCGACATTCCAGCTGACACGACAAAGACCGAAGTACCATCACTGACGAATTGCATGACAGTCAGGGATCCCACACAAGATGTACTTGACATACAGACAAATGCTACTCCAGACGAAATGAAGAAATGGACTGAACAAGGAGGGGTCCAGACAGATCAGGGATGGATGACAAAGGGGAAAGCCACATGGTTTCTCCCCAACTCTATGGTTCAAGCTATCATTAATACAGCACATAGTCCAGCACACTTGGGAGAAAAAGCTATGTTAGACAGTATACAGAAGATTTGGTTCAACAAACATTTACGTGCAGCAGCAAAACAGAAAGTACGTACCTGTATGATCTGTTGTCAGTTCAATCCAGGCAAAGGCATTCCCGTGGAACAAAGTGGATTTCATCCTCCTGACCACCCTTTCGAAGTCCTCCAGATGGATTATATTCAGATGGACAGATGTCGAGGATTCAAGTATGTCCTCGTAGTTGTATGTGCCCTATCCAGATGGACAGAAGCTTACCCAGTCCCAGATTACACTGCTGTGACCACTGCCAAACAGTTGGTTCGTGAATTCTTCCAGCGATACGGTTTGCCCCGTGTCGTGTACTCAGATAATGGACAGCCATTCATATCTGAACTCATGAAACAGGTATCTCTTCTGCTAGGGTACCAGTGGAAGTTCCATTGCGTACGACATCCAGAGGCAGCTGGTCTCGTTGAGAGACATAATCAGACTCTGAAAACACGGTTAGCGAAAATCTGTGCAGAAAAAGGCGTAGATTGGATGGTAGCCCTGCCGGTTGCCCTCTTTTACATGCGTATGGTAGCTCATTCCAGAACCGGACTATCTCCTTATGAGGTTGTCTTCGGTCGACCCCCGAATATGTGGGGTACGCCTATGCCGCGCAAGATCACCGATGTTGATAGTAATATGCTGACAGATTACCTGGCTTCCTTGATGTCTGCACTACTTTCTTGTCGTTCACAGGTCGCGGCTGCTTTCCCGGACAACACCCAAGTGAAACCGCATGAAATCGTTCCGGGTGATCTCGTTTGTATAAGGAACTTTGACCGCTCAAGCCCTCTGGAGCCCAGGTGGCGGGAGCCGAAGCTGGTGTTGATGACCACGAGGACCGCAGTGAAAGTCGAGGGAAGGAAAGGCTGGCTTCATTCCAGTCACGTAAAAAGATTCCATGGACTGTGTCCAGAGACATTTCCCAAGGACTACCCTGATTCTGATACTGACACTAAGCTCCCCTTGTTAGAAAAAACTCCGCAGCAGGAGTATAGAAGCAAACTACGGTCTAGTAAGTCAGACAGCGTTTAATTGTTTAAGTCCCCCTCGGGTGAAGCGGTTAGACAGGTTTCTGACATGTATGAGATAGACCCAAATAGTGAGAGAGATAGACAGGAAATAATGAAAATGAAATACTGTAAAAATCTACGCAGTAGATGCATCGTTACATTGCTTTTTATGTTTTTTTTGAGTATTACGATCATATGTATAAGCTGGAGGTTACATGTTTTCTTTCCTCCTCTTGGCGCACATGTACATTCTTCCTTTAATGACACCGTAGAGCACACATTCAGTGACCTGCCCCCTCACGAACTATCCTATCGACTAGCACTGCGCAACAACACTTTTATCCGTATGTTACACCATTCTCACCAGACCAGCAATGTCACGAATTGCTGGGTATGCGGCCGACTCCCACCTTATCAGAAATACAAGGGAGCTCTGCCCCTCTTTCCCTATCCGTTTACACATAATGGTTCGTGCGGAGCATGGTTTGCTTTAATGTCCTCACTAGGCAGTAAGTCCACAGTTTCCCAGAGCAATTGGATATGGGGAGACCTGAATACAGTTATGAATAAAGCCTGTTTCCCAGACAAAGACGGTCTTCCCCAAAGGACAGGGACCGATCTAGAAAATGAAGTGTATGATTTAGGTAATTTTTCCCTTAATCTCATGATTCTGAACGTCCAGTCCGAGACTAATTGGGACTTACCGTTTATAACAGTTTTACCAGTGAAAGGTGAATTATGCGTTAGGAAAAATGGTTCAGTACACCTAGGACACAGTGATTGTAATACTGTGGTCGAATTCAGTGATAAAGGAAAGTCTACTTTCAAAGCTTCTCGCCATTCCTATTTTATTTGTGGTCAGACAGCTTATGTACATCTACCCCTGGATTGGGATGGAACGTGTTATATCGCGTTCCTATTACTACCTGTTTTTCTAGCCCCATCCAATTATCATCGAGATACCCGTCTTGTGCATGTTAAACATAAACGAGACCTTCCCCCTGTTATCGACTATTCCGAGTCAGCGTGGGACCAGTATAAAGATTACATTAAAGGATACTTCTGGTTCATAGGTCCCTTCAAAAATAGTAAGATAATACGAAGATTGACCAGAACTCTTGAAGCAGTAGTGAACGAAACTACTTTTGCCCTAGGAAACTTAACCGAAGAGCAGTCTGCTATGAGACTTGTTGTTCTTCAGAACCGCCTTGTTCTTGACGTCATCCTGGCCGATAGGGGTGGAGCTTGTAGAGTGATCGGCTCCAGTTGTTGTGTGTTTATTCCAAATAACGCACCGTCGGTGTATGCTGCAATAACAAGACTCCATAAGATAGCCCGTGAATTGCATCAGGACCCATGGTCTTGGTCCGGCTGGCTCTGGAGTGTAATAGCAGGATGGGGCTGGACCGTATTGTCATTCTTAGGACTAGTATTGCTTATAGTATTCAGTTGCTGCCTCTGTCTACAATGTGGCCCAGCGATTTGCGGCTTGTGCGCCACGTCTTGTATTCCCCGTCCACGTTCCCGCGCTCGAATGAAAAAAGACGAACAAATGATGTTATATGAACAGATAGATGGTCTCATGAAAATAGATATATCCTAAAGGGCGCAGTAGGGGCCAAGGAGGGAATGAGGAAATAGAAATTTTCAGGTAGCCAGTGTGTCCCCCCTTCGCACCCTATCTATGTACATATGTCCCATGTAATCTCCATGTTATCATGTAATTCCTTTCCCGTGCCAGTTTTAATAATGCCCCTGCATTTCCGTCAAATGTTCACATGTTAGTTATTAGGCCCTCCATGGTTCTAATGTCGATTCCGCATCCAGGCCTACGTTTCCAATGCATTTACATGGTGCACTTTTAAATAACGCGAAGCACACGTTTTTGTGACTCAATCGAGCCAGACCCTTAATTCAGGCTCCGAGCCTCTTCCGTCTCAGGAGGCTGCAGTTTAGGTATGCATCCCTGACCTCTACCTTACTTCCTGCCCAGCCAAGCGGTGCCCGGCTCGGCCTGGCCTGCCTGCCAAGACGGTATTTTGCCTACAGTTATCTGCTCAGCCTCCGCAATAACACATTCCAGTCTAGTGAAATAGGTAAACATATTCCAGCCTGCAGAGCAAAGGGCCCGGCCTTCCTGTCTCCTTACAAGTAATTTACTGCACCCGTTGCCATAGTAGGCCCATGGCCCCGCGCATTGCACGAAGACACGTATGCACCCACTAGCATTCAGTGATGAACGGCCTCTGCCCGAGAGACCTTTTACTTCAGACAACACATCCTCCAAACACAAGATATCAGATATGCTATAGGTGCAGGTCGTTCTGACATCCCAGACACCAGACTCCTCTACTAGTGCTAAAGTCAAGCCCCCAGCTCTAACCAGTTACACGTTAATCTCACGTCATGTTCAGCTGCGCACGCATCCATGGTAAAGGTTTCTGCTGACCCTGCAGATTTCCTCCATGCATCCACCCACCTATGACACTTCTGTGACGCTTCCAGCACACACCTCCGTGTACGCCCCTGTACACGCCCTCTTTTACGCCCATGTGTTCTTATCTCTCTCTCTTTTCATTTGTTACGCCTACTGTATTCAATGCAACTGTTCAGTTTTACTATATATAATGTGTGATGTTAATAAACCATTAGATATCCCTTCCTGAACCTTAGTGGTGATGGAACCCGATTCTCGGTGACTCGAGTCATCTTAATTAAAGCCCGTATGACTCAGATACCACGGACTCTGCCTCTCATTTTTTCATGAGCTATCCTTATTATCATTTAATGTATAGAAAAATACAGAGTGGTGATGGATCAAGCTTGGTAGTTTGGTCTGCCCTGTTCCCATGATGCACTGGGCCAGGGACAGACTGATTTGCATGTAGCCAGGTTCTGAGCTGGGATGGTGCAGTGAGCTAAAAACGGTGATGGATCAAGCCCTGATCTGTTGACTGGGTAGGAGTATTCTGTTTTATTCAGAAACTCTGTCCATCACCACCCCCTTTTCTGAATCATTTGTTTGTGAAGCAGCACCCCTGTCTCAAGGGGTGGTAGCTCACTTGTTTGTGAAGTAGCCCCTCTGACTCACAGGGTGGTTTCTCATTTGTTTGTGAAGCAGCACCTCTATCATGGTGTGGTGTCATTTGTTTGTGACGCAGCATCTGTCTCTTGGCATAGTGTCTCTTTTGTTTCTGAAGCAGCACCTCTGTATCATGGCATGGTGTCATTTGTGAAGCAGCACCTCTGTCTCACAGGGTGGTGTCTCGTTTGTGAAGCGGCAACTCCGTCTCATGGGGTGCTATCTTATTTGTTTCTGAAGCAGCACCTCTGGCTCATGGCGTGGTGTTTCATTTGTTTGTGAAGCAGCAGCTCTACCTCATAGTGTGGTGTCTCATTTCTTTGTGAAGCAGCACCTATGTAGCAAGGGGTTGTAGGTCCTGGCTTAATTTACTACAGGTTGTGATGAAGTTACACTGCTTGTGTATTTCCACATGTACAAAAGGAATTGGAGGAGGTAATATGTTGATTATTTATCTGTAATCTTCAATACACTGATTCCTCCTCACCCATCCCAGTACTTACGACTCCACCCGCCTCCACCTCTTGTTCCTATGTGTTGGCCATTCATCTGCAACCAGTTTAAGGATTTTGAGTAAAAAAGAAAACAGAGAGTAGAAGGGATGGGGACAATATTTGTGGGTAATAGATCGAATGCCTTTAGGCATTCAAAGAGAGTGAAATAAGCTTGAATACAGAGTGGTGATAATTGGCTTCAACTTATGTCGCTAAGTACTGTCAGACAAAGAATGGGGCTATTAAAGAAAAGAAACACACACCAATCGAAGTCTGAAAGAGATAATTAACAAAATATATACATCTCTGAATCACAGATTTTGTCGACGTGGTCAATCAATCAATCAAAGCATTTATATAGCGCACTACTCACCCAGAGGGTCTCAAGGCGCTCGGGGAGGGGGGTCCGCTACTGCTCGAACAGCCAGGTCTTGAGTTGCTTCCTGAAGGCGAGGTGGTCCTGGGTCAGGTGGAGGTGGGTCGGGAGGGAGTTCCATGTCTTGGCGGCGAGGTAGGAGAAGGGCCGTCCCCCTGTGGTCGCTCTTCGGATGCGGGGGGCGACGGCGAGGGCGTGGCCGGTCGATCGAAGCTGGCGTTTGGGAGCGTAGAAGTTGAGGCGGCTGTTGAGGTATCCTGGGCCTTGGTTGTGTAGGGCTTTGTGTGCGTGGGTGAGGAGACGGAAGGTGATTCTCTTGTTGACCGGGAGCCAGTGCAGGTCTCTCAGGTGTCCGGAGATGTGGCTGCGACGGGGGATGTCCAGGATGAGTCGTGCTGAGGCGTTCTGGATCCACTGGAGTCTCTTCTGGAGTTTGGCGGTGGTTCCGGCATAGAGGGAGTTGCCGTAGTCCAGACTGCTGGTGACGAGGGCCTGGGTGACCGTCTTCCTGGTCTCGGTGGGGATCCACCGGAAGATCTTACGTAGCATGCGCAGGATGTTGAAGCACGACGAGGAGACGGCGTTGACTTGTCTGGTCATGGAGAGGGAGGAGTCCAGGATGAAGCCCAGGTTGCGTGCGTGGTCTGTTGATTTGGGTGCGCTGCCTAGGGCGGGGGGCCACCAGGAGTCGTCCCAGGCAGAGGGTGAGGATCCCAGGATGAGGACTTCCGTCTTGTCCGAGTTCAGTTTCAGGCGACTGTTCTTCCATTCGGCTACCTCTTTCATCCCTTCGTGAAGGTTGGCTCTGGCGGTGGCGGGGTCGTTGGTGAGGGAGAGGATCAGCTGGGTGTCGTCGGCGTAGGAGATGATGTTGAGGTTGTGCTGGCGTGCGATGTCTGCGAGGGGGCTCATGTAGACGTTGAAGAGGGTCCCCCTTGGAAACCATCACTGGAGCGAGCTCCTTGAGAAAAGGTGAAGCACAAATCAAAATGGTTTTACAGACTTCTAATGGAGATCACACACCTTTGTAAAAACAAAGGGAACACACTGGGGCCCTGTTGTACCCTCGACTCTAGAGAGGGGTAGTTGTGGGGTAACTGCTTATGTGAGCAAGGCTGTATCACTAGGCCCATACAGCTGCGACCAGCACACGCCCAGTCGGAGCACTCCAGAGAACAATCACACAGGTACTCAGTCCGTGCCGTCAGCCACGTGCGCTAACGTCACCTTTTATTAAATACTCCCTGGTCCGCGCCTGGCCCCGGGAGGTGCATGCAAACAATGTATGGTAGCGGCTGGGTGGCTCACCACAGGCCCGAGTCTGAGATCACGAGAAATAGAAGAATATGAGCTTAAGTTGTAAGAAGAATGTAAACTTTTCCCACTGAGCAAGTTAATTAACATATTCTCGTCCCGCGCGCCAAGATGTGAAACGTCATAGATGGTTACTTCCTTAAGGCACGGTTAGTATAAGCAAGAAAACTTGGCTGCAGCAGTTCCAGTTACACCAAGGCAATACCCCGCATTTTACAGGAGTTATGAAGATTTCTGGTAGGCAATCTACACAAAAACCCTGAAGTGAGCACAAAATATCTCTCATTGTAGAACCGACAAAAATCACTTGATGGCGCTATTGACCAATTTATACGAGTTTCAAGAACGGACTGTAAATAAACGATGACTAACTTTTGCATGGGAGCGCACATGGCTTTTCCTTCTCAATGCACCACACCAGAATCACACACAAAAGCATCGGATAAATCCCTATTTTCACAGAAAAGCCCAACTCTCATGGAGCTTTGTACCTTGTATGTTGTTTTTTTCATTTTTTGGGGAGAAAAATGTAATGTGCAACGAGGAAAGTACGCCTGGAAACTCATGTAAGTTGATTTTTGTTAATATTGTCAGTACCCTTAACAAACAAGGGTAGAAAGCAGCATCCCTTTCCAAGAGTAGACTAATTGAGTGCTATTGAGAGATTTTTATTTTTATTTACAGCGCTTATAAGTGGTCAAAATGCAGTAAGTATTGCTTTAGAAGGAACGGTTTTTATTATTCTTTGTATACGACCTTTAACAACAAAAACAAGTATTTACAATGCAACGGTTTCGCCTTTGCAAAAGTTAGAGCTATTGGCATTGTAAATGACAAACTTTTTATTTATGTGTTGGTTTTGAAAACAGATAAATAAATGGCATTGTCATTTACAATGCCAATAGCTTAATCTCTCGGAAATGCGAGACCTATTACGTCTCCTCCTGCACAGGGAGCTGAGCGAGCTTCCCACACACTCTCGCACAGGGAGCAAGGACTGCACAGAGAGCAGTGCCAGAACAGGTGCAGGTCTCACAGTAGCATCCTGAGCTCCCCACTCACATTACAGGGAGAGCTTCGGAGCCAGCTGCACATGCATCCCTCATGCAGTCACCACAGATGTGCACTACAGGATGCAGTGCAAGCTTCCTTCACACACAGACCAAGCTTGGCAATGGCGGCAACTTTGCAAGCTGCCTCACAGCCAAGAACAGGTGCCAAACAGTCATTATTCAGGCTGGCAGGATTCCCTCTCTCACTCCGAGGGCAGGCTCGGTGTAAGACAACATGGTGCACGTTTAGCTCACAGAGAGAACAGGCGCAGTAAAACAGCAGCAGAATAATTAAAACACAAAAAGGGGTTTACTGTAAAATGTCAAATTTAGTCCACTTCCCGCCAAAACACAAAGGTGGCACGGTCATTGCCAGACCCCCCCTTGCTGCACAACACCCGCCCCACTCAGTTGATGCCCATGCAGCTCAAGGGCGTGCCTGGCTGTCACTACTGTCCTGGGACGTAGCTTTTATTTGTGTAGTGGGTGCAGTGGCGCCGTGACCCATAGGGGCCCACTGACTGAACGTTCAGTATGACTATTCCACAGTTCAAACAGCGGGAGGAAAGGGAGGGTGGTATTACAGGGCACACGAAACACCTGTTACGCCCCTGCCTTGTCTTACAGTACACCTGATCTAATAGGGGCAGTCTTTCATTTGGTAACGTAGTGTCTGAAGAAATATTTTTCACTGAAATGCCCTAGTGGGCAATATCGACACATCGTCCGAGAATGATGCAGCATTTAATCAGAGTTGCGAATTTTTGACGATGCATTATGGGTAGATTGTAGCGTATTCGCTGTGTGAGATGTGTATTAATATGGCAAAAGATAACTTCCAACCTGAAAATGACTATCCTTTCACCGCAGTCTCCCATTAAAATGTACATTTCAATAAAGTGGACTTTCCTTCAAATTGACTAACTGACCTTCACATCTACCCCTCAATATATAAACTCCCACCTCTGTGATGGGCGGTGATTTCAGTCTCCTCTAAGCGGGCTCTTACCTGACACCTGCACACCAGGTCCGCGTCCATGGCAAGCAGGTCGACTACCTTCCCTTTGCCCTCGTCGCCCCGTTGTGCGCCCAGCACTACTGTCACCCGGTTGCCCCCGTCGCCACCCTCCAGCTTCCCGTTGGTAATACCGCTCAGAGCTGCCATGCTGCAATTAGAGAGCAGGAAAGGGTGCCAAGAACCGCTTTCGCCCTCACCAACATGGTGGAGACCTCCCCGTCTTCCCTATCAAATATGGTGGAGGGTCCTTTTCCGCACTTTCCATTGCAACATGATGCCACAGACTCACATCCGGGTTCGTCACATGACGTTGCAGAGTACTATCGCGTACCCGCTGGGTTTTACTATAGAACCTAAATTGTGTTTGCGCTACTACAGCAGTGATATGGTAACATAATTAGACATGGCGGATTTAATTTCAAAATCTGCGCACACCCCCAACCCCCGCAGAAGAAGACCAGGCAGCCCAGGCAAAGCCCTGCGCCGCCACCAACTAGGTGACCCGCCCACTGGGCCGGCAACACTAATCTGCGGCCGCTGAACCGGAAGTCTTGCAATCATTGAGGATGAATTGCGTCACCTGACCATTTAAGACAGTAAGTTGCCATGATGCCATTAATCTAATTCCTATCTCCAGTCATCAGCACATTATTAACACAACCAGTAGTACAGTATGTTAACTTTCTAACACAGTGACAGGCCAGCAGCACTTGTTATGGTCCGTACAGCAGCAGCACACGCTCTCTACACGCTCTCTGTGCCAGTGCCTGCCACTCATTATAAAATCAAATTACTGACCTGACGTGCATAAATGCGTGACTGTAGACCCGGCCCCGATCATTAGGTGCCGGTGCTAAGCACCGGCAAGCCCCAGCACAAATTAAGCACTGATTTTATGAGAGGTGCAACACCTCAATGGCGCAATTAAAAAAAGGTTTGATAGAGACCCCAGATTTTGCGCCTCAGGTAACGATACGAGGGGATCTGGGAGCTGTGCGGCATGCATTCAGTGGCGGACAGGTACTGCCTGCCTCTCTTTAGCCTTCAGTTACCCGATCTGCAGTTATTGTATGATCGACTTCAGGAGGATGAAATTCAGGGATGTGAACCTGTGACGCTCTTGTCAACACAGATAACCGCAGCGGATGCGAGAATACACTGAAATATTTCCGAGTCTGTCGGCGCTGCGAAGCCAGCCAGACAGCTAAATTAGTGCTTTACAAATCCAACCAACCACCAAGTGAGACGAGCGGGAGAGGCGAAGGTGCGAGAGAAAGACCAAGAAAGAGTGAGAGTTAGGCGCAGGGGCGTTGCCGCCATTGGTGCAGCAGGTGCAGCGGCGCCGGGCCATTGAACCCTGAATACCGCCACATCCAATAAACATTTAACAGGACCACAAACACAGACCCGCGGTTCCGTGGGTGCGCTCTGTGCTCAACTTCACAACATTTGAGCCAGTCAAGGACAGAACGGAGACCTCAGAGAGTCACGCTCATCCAGTCATTTCCCTTTGCATTCTGGGACTCGCAGTCATGTATTTATGAAGCTCAAATATAATAACCAGCACAGGAAAGCAAATGAAAAACAGAAGGCTGGATAAGCTGCGGTCTGTTTCTACATGGCGGTATGGGTGGGGGTGGAGATGTAAGGTGGCCGAGAGAGGCCATTCCACATCAGTGGGAATCAAAAGGGGGACATTCATTGCTCCTTTTCCAAGTTGATGACTATAAGCGCTATACAAATGCAATTACAATTCCCATAAGCCCTAGAGGCAGGTGTGTCCTTGGCAGACGGGCTCCAGGCACAAACTCCAGTAACAGCTGCATGAGGGGCCCGAGGCTGCCCAGCAGGCGACTATTTAAAGAAGGGAATTGTTATCCATGGTGTGATGGGGGACGGCTTGCAGGCGCGCGCTACTCTTATTAGTGTGTGCTTAGAAGGCGCTGGGACAGTCTTCTAAAACCGCGCTGGGCCGTGGAAATCCGGGACGTCTGGGTGCCCTAGTGAGAGCGAAAGAAAGCGTCATATAGAGACAAAGCATCAACAAAACCTAAATTAATGACAATTATTCAGAAAACCTGAGTAGCGCTTCGAGGCAGCTTTGTCAATGTGATGCCACAGACTCACATCCGGATTCGTCACGTGACGTTGCAGAGTACTATGGCGTACCCGCTGGGTTTTACTATAGAACCTAAATTGTGTTTGCGCTACCACAGCAGTGATATGGTAACATAATTAGACAGCTACGTTCTACAATTGGATTCGTAGTATGTTTATGCTTCAGTCTGCAGAAACGTTGGAAATATTTGTTTTGTATGCCTCTGCCTAGCCCTCACTCTCCTCCCAGCCCTCTCTCCTGCACGACCAATGCCCCTCCCCATTAGCCATCTTCCTCGCCTCCCGCCAAGCCCACTCCTCTCCGGCAGCCGTCTTCCACCTCACCGCAGCCTGACAAACACTTCCACAGCTGCTAGGTAGAGTTCAGCTTCCTGCAAGGGACAGCTCTCTCGGAGTCTCTCCTTCCCCACCCCAAGCAAGCCCCCTCAGAAGTGAAGATCTGTGTTATCCCGTCACCCCTGCCTCAGGTCATCGCCTGGGGGAGGGGGCCACTGGCAGAGCCGGGACTCGGAGAAGCTCCGACGAGGGAGGGGGTGGGGGGAACGCGGGGCTCTCGCTCTACTTCGGCCCAAACCTAATCTACACTGCAGCGAGTGAGGCGCAAATGGCAGAGCATGGCTTTGGTAAGGACGGACTCCTAACCTACTCGCAAATAGATAAATCCATCCCGGCAACAGAAATCGCGCAGCCGACCTCTGCAACAGACACATTAGTAATAACCTAAACATGCCTTGAAGAAAAAAATAAAATAAACAAACACCCACCGCTGCATGACGGAAAAAAGGGGCAGAGCTTAAAAAAACACAGAAACGCCCACGAATCTGCTCCAACAATGATTGACACATCTCTCTTCCAATGGCTAGCCTCCATTTATGGAGCTAGCCAATGGAAGAGAGAGGCGGGTTCAACCCCAGTAACTGGAAAACAAAATTTCTCGAGCTGCGCGACACTGCTGCGCAGTGTACGCCAGTCGAGACCTAAAAAAGAATAATCTGCAGATGGAATGTATTTCCCCAGGTTAAGAACCCCTTTCCTCTTTGTACACAGAGAAAAAGGTATATTTGTAGTTTTCAGAGCCAATTTGTACATTCAGTCCAGTACTTTTTAAGCACCACAGTTAAATGCATAAAATAGGTTTGAAAATCCATTGGGGATACCCAATACCCACAAAGGTACATCTTTGCTGGCGTTCCCTCCCAGGGCCCTCAAACTATGCCCTGCTGGCAGCAAGTTATTCAACATGTACCCTGTACACACGCCCTGTGATGATGGATTGATACCATCCGGTAAGGGACTTGTCGGGCCAGGGCTTCAACCAATGAGGTTATGGGGTAAAAAGTTCAGCCCAAACCCCTAAAGAAAAACTAAAACTAGAAACCTATGGTAGCTTCCTAGCCCTGTCAAACACAACTAACTCTGCTTTTTGAGAGAGAAATGTATGAACAAGTCCTTATAACTTGCAGCTCTGTATCTGCCCCTCCCTCTCCCATGACTGAATGGCTTTCTTGTCCTTTTAATCTCCCTCATTTGATGGCTTTTCTCACTATGCTTGTGTTTATCCTATTTCTTGAGCCTTTTGGTTTCACACTACTTTTCAATTGGCCGAGTGTATCCTTCCATTGGTGAAGGCAGGAAACTATTTTGTGTTCTAGCTACAGAGAGTATTGGAACCAATGCTTTCTAATATAGACTGGCATTTAGGCTTCTGCATGGATTAATGTCTTGCGTGGAGGATGCGGACGGCAGGGCCCAGAAGGTGAAACCTGCGTTATGTAAGGTTCCCGGAGGGCGCAGAGGCTTCTACCCCAGAACAATTTCTAGAGGATGGGCTGAGGACCTTGCTCCAGTCGACAGAACGTTTAACTCTCTTTGTGGTGGAGACAGCACACAGCGCCCTAGCATCTCTGCCCCGCCGAGGGGACAGCCTAGAGCCATGATCGCACCAAACCACCAGGACAGAGCCAATATCTTGAAATGGGCCAGGACACAGGGTGATGTGAGGTTTGAGGAAAGACCTATATGCAACTTTCCGGACTACACAAGGAGGGTGCAGCTTGAACAAAAACCACTTGAGGAGGGACACACACATGCACTACTGTCGGGTTGGGTGGCCGGCGGTCAAGCTGAGATAGGTAATCGGAGGGCCGGGACAGCCCACTGGACCCTGCACCAGGCAGTAGGGACGTGGGTGGAACTTGGTCACTGCGTCGGGTGGGACCTCCAGCTGGACACAGGGGCCAAGTGAATGCCTACTAGTTGTTGTTTAACATATGGTCCCTGATGGAGCACCTTGCGGTTGACACACTGCTCTTTTAGCACTAGTGGGGAGACCAGGTACTGTGCACTCGAACAGACAGATCCCCAACTTATGCAGGTACAATGAGGATAGGGGGGGGGGCGTGTCAAAGTTACCCATAGACAATGGCTGGCAACAGACCTGATGCACTACATATCACAACCTGGAACATAAGGGGTCTTAATGCCTATACGTAACAATACAGGGTACAGACATACCTCCGTAGACACGACATCCAGCTAGCCAAGCTACAGGAGATGCACCTGACCGACGAGAAAGCTGAGAAGGAAATGCAGGGGACAGATGTACTCCGCGACATACTCCTCCTATGCATGGTGGACCCCAATCTAGATAGCCCCTGGGGTGCCATTCCAGCATCGTTGTGTTCATGCGGACAAAGCTGGCAGCTTTGTATTCCTGTATGACCTAGTGGATGGCAGGGATGTGTGCTTCCTAAACTCTTACGCACCCAACACAGATGACAAACCATTTTACTGAACTATATAGACGTACCACTTATTTGGGGCAGAGACTAACTTTGTCATGGAACTGCTCTTGACAGACACCCACCCAGACAATACGAAACCGGAATGACAGCTGCCCTGACTGAAGTGATGACCCACCTGGAATATGGCGCATGCTACACCCCACACTGCAGAAGTACTCCTGCTACTCAGCTGCACACCACACACAGCCAGCTGCACAGCATACCGGTGTCACATACCCATAGCCCAGCTACGCCTGCAGCACAGTATCTGAATAGATTCCACTCGACCATGCGCCGCAATCGGTGAACTACGTGGCCTGTGGGGAGGATGCCAGCTCCACCACATGGCAACTGGCCCACGAAGCGATGAGGGACTCCGGTCTTCCACGCAGACATTAGTACAGCACTGGATTGATACCTGGAGCACACCTGGGGCACCTCACAGATTAATGCGATTGAGTGGGAGGCACTGAAGGCGGTGGTGAGAGGAGAATGACAGTCAAAAACATGGCATAAGGTGACATCTGACATGTGAGCAAGAAGAGAAGAGACAAGCGGAACTGCACAGATCAGGCACGCCAGACTGGCCCCAGCCCGAGACCCCCTCTCTGAGACTACAGACAGAGACTGCATTCAGTCGGGGACAGGTCGGTTAGGATTCTGGCGTGGTTCTTGAAGCAGAAAGCCCTGCATCCCTTGATCCTTTCCCTCAACAAACTGGAGTTATCGACGTACCTGTCGACCCTGTAAAAGAGACCCCCAAGCAATACACAAGAGCAGATCACAAACTTCCTACCTACAATCCCCATCCCGATGCTCCCAGTGGGGGGCAGGGAGGGACTGGTGATAACGCGTGAGGAGGTACTCACTGCCATCAAGGGAGTAGCAACAGGGAAGACACCGGGAAGTGACGGTTTTCCTCCTGATTTTGATCAGACCTTCTTGCGGACCGCCTCCTAGAGGTATTCCTGGAGGCCGGCAGGAGTGGCAGCCTCTCCGTCACCATGAATGAAGCTGTCATAGTCACGGTACCGAAGCAGGACAAGGCAGGAAATGGCCTCATACAGACCCCTCTCTGTGCTGAATGGGGATACAAAAATCCTTGCTCGGCTACTAGCCAACAGACTGCTGCCAAGAGTGGGGGCACTAGTGCATGAGGACCAGTGTGGGTTCATCCCAGGGCTGTACACAATGAAGAACCTCTGGCGCCTCAGACATGTCCAACACACTACACAAAATGCTAAATGTAAATGGAATGGGCCCTTGTGGGCTTAGACATAGAGAATGCTTTTGATAGCCTCAGCTGGGCATTGATGTTTGCGTTCCAGACCAAGATGGGGTTTGGACCGCAATTCCTCACATGGGTGAGGCTCCCGTACACAACGGCGCAGCTTCGCACCGGAAGGCCGCTCTCCCCACAGTGGTCTTTTGAACATTAAACTTTGCACAATACAGGCATACCCCTGTTCTTGCTGCTCTTTACCTTCGCAATGGAGCCAATGGCCGTAGGGCTGTGGCGCACCCTACATCACTGGGGCATAAGGGTGGGTGAGATGATACACGTGGTGTCCATGTTCGTGAACGACACACTGGTATACCTGGGCAACCCAGAGGAGTCTCTTCCGATTCTGTTTCAGGAACTGGCTACTTTTGGGAAGGTGTATGGCCGGAGGCTGAAAATAAAGAAGACGGTACTATACCCTTGTGCAGCTCTGATCGGGACGCCCTTAGTGGAGATTTTCCTCTACCTTGGTTTCTGGGCGACGACGGACATGCCACAGTACAACAAATTCTCAAGATGGAGGAGCACATAGACAATGTATTGTCCTAACTTATTATTCCAAATATAATAAAGTTCATTAAGTTACACGAAGTAACAGTTCTTGTTGTGGAAAATCATTAACACCCAATCATTGTAATATATGGGACAACATGAATATCACAATATCAATAAATGGAGGAGAGTTTTTCCATGAGTTTTTTCTTTCTTTTTATTCATGCATTGCAAGTGTTTGATCAAAAGCGTCTTGACACAAATCGTATACAGCCTACGCGTTTCGTCCCTATTTCACAGGACTTCTTCAGGGCTGTTTTAATAGATCACATATAAAACTAATTTTTTAAAAACAAGTCAAGATGACCTAATGTGACCAAAACAAATACAAACAATAGCACAATAAACAGCACCACATTTAACACAATATATACAAAGTACATACATGGACATTAACAATAACCATCGTGCAATACACCAAAAGTACATAATTTAGTTTATATCATTTATGGTATTTCATGTATATTATAATATGAACATTCAAAATAGTACAGATTTTCAGCATGATGAAAGGCAAACTCATCACCTATTACATCAGAGCCATACTTGACAATATTTCCTGATTTAACTTTTTTTTTTTTTACCAATATACAGGTTCCACCATTTCATACCCAGAACCACCTCCCAATCTGGAAGTTTGTTAAGAACCATTGCTAGTATGTTTGGTCTTAGTCACTGTTTCTGCAAGTATACATCCTCCTTTTCCAGGCAAGCCCTTATCCCATTCCCCTATCAAATCATGTTGCCCCCCATTGCCACAGTACAACCAGCATTACGTAGAAAGGATAGTGAGAGGGGTCCATCGATTTCTGGAATACGCTCCCCCACGCCATAATTAGGCGGGTTGCCCTGGCCAAAATGGTCCTTTTACCCAGATGCCTCTATGTACTCCAAAAATCTTTAAATCTAACCCCCTGCTCGATATTCCTGGACCTCAACAAACTCCTGATATCTCTAGTATGGGCTGGGGGCAGACACAGGGTTAGATTGAAGGTACTGAAACTAAGCAGAGAGGAGGAGTGGCTTGGCATTTTGGACCTAGAACTTTACTATATGTCATCACAACTGCAGCATGTGTTGAAGTGATGCACAACACAACCCAACAGGGTAAAGCAACTCTTAGGGGGCGTGGTGGAGCTGAAGGAGCTTCCTATCTGCCCCATGAGATGCCGTAGACAACTGGTCAGACTGTTGGAGGTGGTGTCAGAGGTTGCAGCAGTATGGAACAGGGTCATTTTATTCTGCAGACACATTCATCACATTTGAGGAGGCCAGTGAGAGCTTTGGGGTCGGAGTAGTGCACTTCCTACAGTTAGAGGTGGATCTGGACAGACCTTCCGAAAGCACCACTGGGATCCCAGACACTGGAGATGATGCTGGAGGGCAGACAATGGAGACGACTGGTAGGCGGATTATTAAGGGTGCTGGCAACTGACCTGCCAATGTCACAGATCAAGCCGCGAACGGCATGGGAAACCAATCTGGAAACCCGCTCACAACTGCAGAATGGACACTGGCCTGTACACTGGCCCAGGAGATTGCAAGTAACACCAGGTTCGGGGGCATGGCTTAGGCGCGAACTGGCTGACGGGCCCCTGGTGCTGGCCCTCAGTACTGGTGTGGCTCTGGGAGTTGTCTCTGCTCTGCTTTTGCCCCTGTAAGGAACGTGGGGGAGCGGAGGACCCTGGTGAGTCGACCGGGCGAGGAGGATGCGACCTGGGGACCTGCCTGGACGTGGCGTCGCGCTCTGGTCGCCCCCCCCCCTGCTGAAGTAAAGTTGCCCCCTCTTTGGACACTATTGGACCAGTGGCAGCAAGGCTGAGAGCGGGCGGGCAGGCTGAGAGCGGCTTAGTGCATCTGAGGCCTGCCAGAACCTGGGTACAAGTGCAGTGGAGGTCGGCGGACCGCACCAGCAGATCAGACAAGGCCTGTGACATTGTAGAGATAAGGGGCGTTTGCAGAGTTCTAAGCCACAGAGAGGAGGCGTGAGAGGGCACAGCCCACGAGCTTGCAACGATGGGGAAATCTGAACCAAGAAGAGAGATAATGGCAACCGTCTTGCACTCAGTATGGAGTAGTTTCTTTTCTGTAACTCCAGTTCTGTAGTAGGGGTATCTCTGTTATAGTCATAATCTAGTGAATAGTCCCGCCCATGTGCGTGGACCCCGGAGCAATCAAAAATAATCTCTTAAAGTGTCGAAAAAATGCAGAACTGCACAGACACTGAAGAGAGAATTTAAAGACATATAATGCAGCCTATAAACAGGCTACACTGTCCAGTACTTCAACTAGAAATTCCACCAAAAATCCACAAAACAGCAAAGCCTGTCCAGATTTCCCTTGCCTTCAGCAAAAACCCCTCTGGAATGATAGAGAGGAAGACATGGACAGACAAGCCCCATAGGCTGCCATTATGTGGCTCAGAACAGGATACTGTGCCTTTAAGAGAACTTTCCAGAACTTCACAGTATCCCAGAATGCCCTGCAGGTCCCTCTTACTTTCAGTTCTTTTTGAAGGCGTAACACGCCAGACCTGTAGCATTCCTTACATGAATATCTCTCCACCGGGGAGGAGGGCGGGCGCTTATGACTATAACAGAGATACCCCTACTACAGAACTGGAGTTACAGAAAAGAAACTACTCCTTCTGTATTAGGGGATCTCTGTGTATAGTCATAATCTAGTGAATAGAATGGCAAGCCCATCCCCACACCAAAGCGGAGGTGGAGAAAAGAAATCAACACCACTATTGTGCGAACAAATTCCGCAGCGAAGCCTGTCCCACCTGAGCATCTGCCCTGGCATCAGTGTCCAGACAGTAATGCTTAGCAAAGGTATGAACCGACTTCCAAGTGGCGGCCTTGCAAATTTCTGCAATCGGCACATTACGGAGCAAGGTTGTCGTGGCAGCCTTGCCCCTGGTGGAATGAGCCTTAGGCTTACCTCCTAAGGTCTTATTAGCTTTCTGGTAACACAGTTGTATGCAGGACACAATCCACCTAGAGATGGACTGCTTAGAGGTCGCAAGACCCGTCCTGACCGATCCATAATTGATAAACAATTGGTCTGACCTACGAATACCTTTGGTCTTATCCAGATAAAATTTCAACACCCTCCTAACATCCAGGGAATGTAAAGACCTTTCCGCTGGAGATGAAGGGTTCTGAAAAAACGTAGGCAAAGTTATAGTCTGGTTGACATGAAAATCAGAAATAACCTTGGGAAGAAATTTAGGGTGAGTACGCATAACAACCTTAGCAGCATGAAATACAGTATAAGGTTCATTACAACACAACGCCTGAATTTCACTCACCCTGCATGCCGATGTAATGGCCATGAGGAACGCCGTCTTCCAGGACAGGTGCTGCAACGAAGCCTTATGAATGGGTTCAAAAGGCTCCTTCATCAAACTGGACAGCACCACATTCAATTCCCATGAAGGCGAAGGAAGCCTGACATGAGGGAACACTTTCTTCAAGCCTTCCAAAAAGTCTTTGATCACAGGGATCTGGAAGAAGGAAGTCTGTGAAGGGCTTTTCCTGTAGGCAGTCAATGCAGCAAGATGAACCTTAATGGAATGAACATTAAGGCCAGACCGCGCCAAATGCAGAAGGTAAGGAAGGATGACATCTTCCTTGCACGTCGTTGGGTCAAAGTTCCTGGACACACACCAGATACAAAACCTCTTCCACTTGTAAGCATAAGAAGTCCGAGTGGAAGGTCTCTTAGACTCCTTCAGTATGGCCATGCAATCTTCGGGCAGATTCAAATGGCCATATTGCACTATCTCAGGAGCCATGCCGCCAAACTCAAGGACGAGAGGTTGGGGTGCAACATCTGCCCCCCGAACTTCGTGAGAAGGTCCGGCCTGCACGGCAGCCATATGTGTGGAAGGAGAGACCGGTGTAGAAGGTCCGTGAACCACCACAGTCTGGGCCATTCCGGGGCAATCAGAATCATCCGCGCCCTGGACTGGGACAGCTGGATGAGCACCGCTGGAATCAGGGGAATGGGCGGAAAAGCGTAAACAAAGCTGTTCGACCAGTTGATCCAGAGTGCATTCCCCAGCGTCCCTTGCTGGTAGTACCTGGAGGCGAAGTCTCGGCATTTGCTGTTTTCGGCGGTGGCGAACAAATCTACGTCTGGAGTCTCCCACCTTTCGAAGACTTCTCCTAGTACGTGGTCGTTTATGACCCATTCTTGGTTTTCCTGAATCAGTCTGCTCAGTGCGTCTGCCTGAACATTCTGCACACCTGGTAGATGGGTAGCCGTTATCGTCAATCCTCTGGCCAGAAGCCAGCGCCAAATCGTCTGCGCCTCCCGAGACAGAGTGCGCGATCTCGACCCCCCCCCCTGCTTGTTAAGGTAATACATGGTGGTCATATTGTCTGTACAAGCAGAGAGTTGGTCTGGAAGGACGGAAGAAAGGCCTTCAGTGCCAAGTGAACAGCTCTGAGTTCCAGGAAATTGATGTGGTACGTGGACTCTATCTGAGACCACGTTCCTTGAATCTGTAAGTCTCCCGAATGCGCTCCCCAGCCTTGGAGAGAAGCACCCGTCACGATAGTCTGAGTAGGGATGTCCTTGTGGAAGGGAACCCCTCTGAGGAGATTCTCCGCTGAACACCACCACTTCAGAGACTGAAGAGCATGCAGAGACAGTCGTATCTTGTCGTCCCAAGATCCTTTCCTCTGGTCCCATTGGTCCTCCAAGCACTCCTGCAGAGGTCTCATGTGTAGCCGTGCGTGAGGAGTGAGGAAGATACAAGAGGCCATCGACCCCAGTAGAGAAGACACCGTCCTCACTGTTGTAGATGGAGCGGTCATAAGAGCCTGAGCCTTCCGAAGGATCGATCGCCGTCGCTCCTCCGAAGGAGACACGCTTGCTGACGGCGTATTGATGGTGGCTCCCAAGTATTGAATGCACTGGACCGGGATCGGGACAGACTTGGACATGTTGATGTACAACCCCAACTTTTTCAAGAGAACGCATGTCTTCTGGAAGTCTGCCTGAGCTTCAGAGAAGGAGGAGGCCTTGATCAACCAATCGTTCAGGTACGGGTAGACAAACACCTTGTTCTTCCTGAGGTGTGCCGCTACCACTGCCATGCACTTCGAGAAAGTCCTGGGCGCAGATTTCAGCCCGAATGGCAGCACTGTGTATTGATAATGGTTGGTGCCGACTTGAAATCGCAGAAACTTCCTGTGTTTGTACGCGATGGGCACGTGGAAGTAAGCATCCTGTAGGTCTATGGCACAAAGCCAGTCCCCCTGTTGCAACTGAGGATAAATCTGATGCAACGACAGCATGCGAAACTTTTCTCTGCGAATCCACTTGTTTGCCTGCTGCAAGTCCAGAATGGGCCTGAACTCGTTCTTGTCCTTCTTGCGAACCAGGAAGAACCGGGAGTACAGACCTCTTCCTCTTTGAGACAGATGCACGTCTTCTATCGCCCTTTTCCTTAACAGGATATCGGCCTCCGCCTGGAGCTCGCGCAGTTGATACTGCAAGCTGACCGGAGGGATCGCTGGAGGAGGGCTGATGAACCGAAGACTGTATCCATTGCAAACAATATTCAGCACCCACTTGTCCTGAGTAATTTTTCTCCACTCTGCCAGAAAAAATTGAACGCTTCCCCCCACCGGAGCGTGTAACGGATGAAGGGGAAGTAACCGCTCAGGGTCGAGACCCGGCCGGGTCCTTGTTCGCGGTAGAGGACTGTTGTCCCCCTCTACCCTTCTGACGCTTCTGGAAGGGTCTCCGGAACTGCTGCTGTTGTTGCTGCTGCTGTCCCGAAGACTGCCCCCGTCCTCTTCCTTGTGCGCCGTAGCGCCTCTGGAAAGGCCTGAAGGATTTCTTCTCTTTGGGCTTCTCCAAGCCCACAGCCGTCAGGGTCTCCGCCTCCGCCTTCATGCGGGCCATCTCATCATCTGCGTGTTTTCCGAAAAGGTTCTCCCCGGAAAAGGGCAGATTGGCCACCCGCTGCTGGGCCTCCAGATTGAGTGACGTGTGCCGTAGCCAGGCATGCCGCCGTTGATTGATTCCATGGCAGTAACCATGTGCCGCCAACAGGGAGGCGTCCGCTGCTGCACTGATCACCTGGTTTGATACCAGCATCCCTTCCTTGAGGATCTCCTGGAAGTCCTCCCTCTCGTCTCTCGGTAGCAGTTCCACAAACTGTTGTAGGGAGTCCCACAGTGCCCGGTCGTAACGGCCCAGCAGAGCTGTATCGCTGGCAGCCTTCATGGCTGCGGAAGCGTTCCCACACGCTTTCCTACCCGCCGAGTCGATCCATCGACTCTCTTTATCTGGGGGCACTGTGGATGACGGGGAGGTAGAATGCAATTTCCTGGCCGCCGTCACTATCACGGAATCCGGTACCGGATCCACTCTCAGAAAGGCAGGGTCCGAATCCGGGGCCCTGTACTTCTTCAGAAGCCGGGACGGGGCGGCCTTCACCACCGCTGGCGTGAGGAACAGCTCCTCCGCAGGTTCCTTCAATCCAGGTACCAGAGGCGGAAGAGGGCGAGATAAGTGCTTCTTGTGAAGCGTCTCGAATATCATGGACGTCGTAGGTGTTGGAGCTGTCACCGTGATACCTAGCTTCGCAGCTCCCCTCAGGAGAACTTCCTGGAATGTGGCAATGTCGTCCACTGGAGAGATCCTGGTCTCAGGAGAGTCCGATAAGGTCGGCGAGTAGGAATGGGTCCTGTAAGAGTCCGTGCGTGACCTCGACTCCCACCTCCTATGGCGACGCCTGGATCTGGTGGAGGATCTATGTCGACTCCTTGATCTTCCTCTCCGTCCGGAGCGTGAACGGGACCTCCTCGGCCGAGGACGATCAACCGGGTCAACCGGAACGAGTGACTTGGGTTTGGACGGATCCTTCGGTCTAGGTGTACCCTTGGGAGGCGTCGGAAGCTTAGGTAACGAAGTCAACCTCGGAGGAACCGAAGGTGGCTTCTCAGGCAACCCTGACCCAGGTTGCGGTGGAGGCAACGGAGGCGGAGTAGCCGTCCTCGGAGGGGGACCCCTCGGTAACGGAGGAGGGGGAGTCATCTTCCCCGACGGGGTATACACCTCAGAATACACCGAGTGCGGCAAACCCCCATCTCTTCCAGCCTGGGACGTAGGAGAACCTCCCACGGCGTCAGGTCTCCCTCCACCTCTGTTCGGCGTAGAAGAACGGCGACCATACAGCGAGCGTCGGCCCCTGGACGTCGAGCGTCTTTTCCTCGGCGTCGAATGCCTCCTGCGCCTCGACGGCGACCTCCTGTGCCTCGACGGCGACCTGGGCCTCAACGGCGACCTTGGCGGCGGGGACCTCAACGACGACGTCCGCCTCCTCTTTGCCGACGGCGAACGGCGGTATCGCCTTGACGGCGAGCGCCGACGCCTGGCTCGTCGACGTTGATCGCTCGACGTCGACGCCGACGAGGATGACGATGAAACAGTCACCGTAGACTTCGAAGGTCTAAGGATATCCCTCGACGTCAAGCCTCGACGTCGTTCCGTCTCCGACGATGGGGAACAGACCGCAGTCATTCCTCTTGACGCCGTAGTGGGCTCAATGGACCCAGGCGGAGAATGGTGACGCTTGCTGGTCTTCCTGCCCCTGGGGAGCCCCCCAGGGGCCTCAGCATGGGCAGAAGAAGCCCCTTCGGACCCACCTTGAGCCTTCAGTCTTCTTTCTTCGAGACCCTGAAGTCTGATCTTCTTCCTTTCCCTCAGGGTCCTTCCAGAGAAGCCTTGGCAGATAACACTCCTCTGGAACATGAGAAGCTGGAAGGCAGAGGATACACACCTCATGGTGGTCCGACCTGGCCTTTTTCCTGGAGCACTCCGGGCATTTGTCGAATAATGCAGGCATATTCGACAAAAAACAGAGTGAGAAACCAAGAAGAAAAGCCCCACAGCACAATAAAGTACTAAAACTTCGAAAATTAGTGAAAAAACACCAAATAAGTCCCAAAAAGGGAGAGCTCAATGCTCCAGGGTCCTGCTAGCAGGAGCCGGAAAAAAGAACTGAAAGTAAGAGGGACCTGCAGGGCATTCTGGGATACTGTGAAGTTCTGGAAAGTTCTCTTAAAGGCACAGTATCCTGTTCTGAGCCACATAATGGCAGCCTATGGGGCTTGTCTGTCCATGTCTTCCTCTCTATCATTCCAGAGGGGTTTTTGATGAAGGCAAGGGAAATCTGGACAGGCTTTGCGGTTTTGTGGATTTTTGGTGGAATTTCTAGTTGAAGTACTGGACAGTGTAGCCTGTTTATAGGCTGCATTATATGTCTTTAAATTCGCTCTTCAGTGTCTGTGCAGTTCTGCATTTTTTCGACACTTTAAGAGATTATTTTTGATTGCTCCGGGGTCCACGCACATGGGCGGGACTATTCACTAGATTATGACTATAACAGAGATACCCTACTACAGAATCAAAGTTCATAAGAGTAATCAATTAAACTACATTGATTAAAGAGTTAGCAATGCGTGCAGTGGGGTGATAGGCTCTGCAGGCCTATGGGAATTCAAGGATATACAAAAAGGGGTTCACCCACTGTAAGTCACTGGGACCTGGGTAGTTAAGGTACTGAGAAAGGGGGTCCCAGCAAACAAAGGTATACATTATAAATATAATGTTAAGAAATAGTAACACAATTAGTTCGCATACATTGTTGTTTAATCACAATGTAGGTATATCTTAAGTAGCAACAATTTGCATTTATACAAAATATTTACAAGTGCCCCTGTGGAGGAAGGGAAGTGATAGCGTGATGGGAAGGGTGGGTAAGAATCAGTGACATAAAATACGGCTAAACAGTCTTGCTATATTGTGTGATTATAGTCAAACACAGACAAAGCGAATAATAAATCCAATAAATCAATTGCAACAAATGTCATGCTCCACTTGGTACAATGAATGTCAAGTTCTCGGGGGTGGAGCTGAAAGGAAACCAAAGCTGTTGATGTTTCGACCCCTTTTAGAAGTGGCAGGTACTAATTATTCCCTTGCGGCGGGGTCTTCATCAGGACGGGGGATGTGGTAGGGCACCTGATCAATAGATAACGAGTGCATGTTTTAATGTATTACAACAATCAAATTGTATTCACTGTGAATGAAAACACATAATGGAACACACAACATACCCAATCAGTCGTATATCTGAGATAGGGATGGATGGGAAGTACTCTCGGTGTAAGGAGACACAGGATCCTATAAAATCGAAGAGAATACAAATGACGATCCTGCTTACAGGAAACAGTCATGTGGTTCATGGAAAGCTAGTTGTTAATGAATTGGCACTTACTCGAAATGTTGAGAATTAATCATCAGTATGGAGTTCTGGTGTATAGGGCGTTATCGGTCCGCCCGTAGGTCGGACATCTTTCGATCAAAGCCACTGTAGAGTTGATTGTTGTTATTCAAGACACCGTCTGTAAAAGGCGAATGGGGGTTAGATATTGCTAATAGCACAGCGAGGCATATCGAGAGCATCGAGGCGCAAGTAGATTAACGCTTACCAGAAGTGAAGCTAATCCTTCCAGATCAGAAGCGCGGTCGGCAATGGAGACCGGCTTCTTCCTGGCTGATCTATAACCATGGTTACCGGAGCACGTGACCATGGTCGACGTGTTCACAGGAAACACAGAGATAGGACTATTAGCGTGTAGATTGGAACTCAAGGAATTACGAATTAGTTCAGTGACTATGGTAACCAGTGTGTGTAACACTGGAAGGATTAAATACGGACTTTAAATGGGCAATGCTGGTTTGTGTGGGCATTCCGATCCTCGTGAAAACAAATATTCCCAAAATATTTACAATTATTAAAACGGATATCTGAAACGATCACATAATCCCAGACATATGAGAACCATGTTAATGATGGCATACATACATTCAATAAAGATAATTGAGACACATTTCAATTGGGAGTTGTAGTTGCAGTAAAAGACATTTGTAAGGGAACTATATGGCAAATCAGAAATTATTTATATACATAATGATAATCCCGCTATACAAGTCTTACTGGTTATGAGACCAAGAAGGGACTGTCATACTCATTTAAGCCATTGCGCATTGAAAAAAGTTGGTCAACATTAGGATTGACAAACCCTTAGCTCAGCGTGGCTAATTGTGAGAAAGAGCTATCATGTTCATTCAGGCCATTGTGGATGGAGTCAAAGTAAAACATCCATTTCAGCTCCCGGATATTAAGGATGTTTCAAATGTTGCCACCCCGGGGCCCCAGGATGGTCTTTTCAAGACGGACCCATTTGAAGCGGTCGGGCGGGTGCTGGACAGATAGGAAATGCTCAACTAGTGGTGCACCTTGTACTTCGCAGCGTATGCGGCTGGTATGTTGCAAAATTCTGGCTTCCGCTTTTTGCTGTGTTTGGCCAATATATATCTGGTTGCATGGGCACACTATAGCATAGATGATGTTAGTTGTGTTACAATTGGTATGTGATTTCAATGGCACTTTTTGTTGCTTATAAAGGAACTCATTGGTTTGTATCGTTATATCACATGCCTTGCATTGTCCACACCTATGATGACCTACAACGGGTGGAAGATTCCACATGGTTATAAGTGTTTGTTCTTCCCTTGGTTGTAGAAATGACTTCACCACATGGTCTCTTACACTGTTGGCTCTTCTGAAGGCATGTAGAGGTGTGCTCTCATGTCCTATCTCTTCCGCAATGAGTTTCCAGTGTTGGTTGATGGCGCGTTCTAAAAGGGGTCGAAACGTCGACAGCTTTGGTTTCCTTTCAGCTCCACCCCCCCCCGAGAACTTGACATTCATTGTACCAAGTGGAGCATGACATTTGTTGCAATTGATTTATTGGATTTATTATTCGCTTTGTCTGCGTTTGACTATAATCACACAATATAGCAAGACTGTTTAGCTGTATTTTATGTCACTGATTCTTACCCACACTTCCCATCACGCTATGACTTCCCTTCCTACCCAGGGGCACTTGTAAATATTTTGTATGAATGCAAATTGTTGCTACTTAAGATATACCTACATTGTGATTAAACAACAATGTATGCGAACTAATTGTGTTACTATTTCTTAACATTATATTTATAATTTATACCTTCGTTTGCTGGGACCCCCTTTCTCAGTACCTATGGGAATTCAAAGCAAAAGAATGCCAGATGGGGATCTGGTTGTCCTGGTGCACTGCTTCAAGTCACTCAAGCGGAGTGTACTAAACTAGACAGTAGATTCAGGAACATTCCAAAAACATTTAAAGCACAATTTCAATATTCAAAAGAAACATAACAAGCAATAAACGACATCTAGTCCTTGAAGCTTTGCGTAGAGTTTCTTTTTATCCATTCGTAAAGTTCAAGAATTGAGTGTTGAAATTCAAAAATCAGGAGTGGGGTCCAAACAAGTTCGTGGGGGGTTTCAAATTAAATATCTCAATGCAATTCGGGCAAATAAAGCTCGCCCTTCGTCGGGGGAATCTAAAGGAAATGGTATAAACATATCAAGAAGCTTATTTACATAGGCAGCAGGCGGAGTAACACTTAATACATAGTCCTATTTTGCACTAAATGAAACCCTCCAAATAGGTGTACAAAAAAGGCAGAGTGCAATAATAAACCATATTCGTGAGTTAGGGGGGGTTCAGGAAGCAGAAGAGAAACCATAAGTTTCGTGATTAAAGCCAGCTAGAAAGGAGTGGACACCGTGATGCTATAGTCAAAGTGAATACATGCATGCATCCTAGATTGCCGTGAAGACGGTGACTGACAAAAGTGGACATGAGCGCTAGTGATTAGATCAGTGAGATTTTAATCTTACCAGAGAATTCACACGGGTGATGTGTCAATGAGAACATAGTATTCAGAAATGGCGGCAATACTACAAAGTAAAATGTGACGTTTAGGAATCTATAGTAAAAAGGCATGATCACAAGTGGACAAAATGAAATGCGAAGGGCTTACCAAGCGTAGAACCCGAGTAACGAGTAGAAGTGGAGAGAAGGTGAACTGATCTGTCTGAGAAAAGAATACGGTGTTATCGCGGAGTTTAAAAAAACGTGAATAGTAAACTGCGGGTAGAGAAAAGTGTGTGAAAAACTCACCATCCGAGTGATGAACAAAGAGCTCGAAACCTCAAACGCTGGAAAGAGCAGCATGTACACAGCGCCGATCGGCAAGAATCACAAATTTGCTAGCATTCGCGACAAGAATTTGCAATTCTATTAAGGACGCGGAGGCGAGGATTATGCTTCTCAAACTTTACTGCATCAACACAGCAGCCAATGAAAATATATTATTTTCTCAAGTAAACAATAAAATTACTACATTTCCCATGAACACCATGGTTATAGGCACGCCCCCACAGTCCATAAGAACCCCTTGCGTGCACATCACTTCCTCTTTCTTTGAGGCGATAAGTCCATAACGTGAACCAAAACAGAACAGTCCATAACATGAACCAAACAAATCCTCCAACGTGGAAGAAGAACTTCAAGTTGTCATCTCGACATCAGTCGTCAGTCAGTCCGACTTTTTCTCAGCTCCTGAAACAAAGGAAATAACACCACCGTAAACACTGAAATAATTGGGTGGGTAAGCGTTTGATATACAATACATTACGCCGGGTGGGATAATCCTCGCCTCCGTGTCCTTAATAGAATTGCAAATTCTTGTCGCGAATGCTAGCAAATTTGTGATTCTATTACAGGACCGGAGGCTTCAGATTATGCTTGGTTTAACGCTGAGTAAACACAACAGAAGTAATGTCACCCACCGGCTTATAATAAAAAGTTTTAAATGTCGATTCAGACGACCAATCTGCACAATGCATGATATCTTGGATACTGGAACCTAAACCATATGATTTGGACGCCATAGCGCCTCTCACAGAATGAGCACCAAAAAGTTGCGTATCTACACCAGCTTCTTTCATCACATCACGAAGCCATCTCGCTATAGTGGCTGGCACCACTGGTTTAAAGGGTTTTTTAACACCAATCAACAACTGAGTACAACCCAGCGGCCTCAAGGCCTTTGTACATTCCTCGTAACATTTTAAACATTGAACCACACACAATTTTTCATTTGCAGGAAAAGCATTGTATGAAATATGTCTCGATAAAGTTTTTGTGCGACCTGTAATATGAAAAGAAACCCCTTCCGGGGAAAACACTCTACCTGTAACGTCGAGTGCTCTCACATCAGAAGTCCGCCTGCAAGATGACAAGCACAGCAACATAGCAAGCTTTGCCGACAATTGTTTCCTAGAGAGGAGATTATTGACCGGCCATTTGTTGAATAAATCCAGGACCAATGACACGTCCCACAAACCAGTATACTTGGGTTTGGGCGGATTGGCCACCCTGACTCCCTTTAGGAGTTTGCATACCAGAGGGTGCATACCCACCGGTCTGCCGTCAATTTGACTATGGCCCGCAGAAATCGCGGAACGGAAGTTGTTCACCGACCTGTACGCCAGGCCGACTCCCGCCTTTTCGGTAAGAAAGTTCAAAACTTGGGACAACTCTGCCCCCACGGGATCCAGGTGTCGTCCCACGCACCAATCCACCCAGCCTTTCCAGGCCGAGGAATAACGCTTCCTGGTGGAAGGCGCCCATGCCTGCTTGATGAGCTCGGCAGCCTGTCCCGAAATGCCTGGCAAGTGCCACTGTTGCCGGAAAGCCTCCATGCCATCAGCGACATCCTGCCCTCTACCAGTAACGGATGTCGTTCCTGTTGAGGGCCCTGCAATAACCAACTCGAGCCCGGGAGCATCCTCGGACTGTCGCAGCTCCACTGAAGGAGCTTGGGAAACCACGCCTGTGACGACCACCACGGCGTCACCATGACAATCTCCGCCTCCTGTCTGATTACTTGCGTCATCACCCTGGGGATCAATAGGAACGGTGGAAAGGCATAGTTGGTCCCCCGAGACCAGTTCTGAAGAAAGGCGTCCGTCGCCGCTGCCAATGGGTCCGGCCTCCAGCTGAAGAACCTGGGAAGCTGAAACGTCAGTCTGGAGGCAAACAGGTCCGTCTGAAAAGGACCCCAGATTCTCTGTAACCACTGGAATACACGAGGGCACAGCTTCCAGTCGCTGTAATCCCTTAAGTGCCTGGAATTCCAGTCCGCCACCTGATTGGCTTGGCCCGGGATATATTCCGCTATCACTGATATTTGATTCTGCAGACAATAGTGCCAAAAGTCCTTGGCTATCTGAACAAGCATGGACGACCTCGTGCCGCCCAACTTGTTGATATACCTCACCGCCGACACATTGTCCAGGCGGAGGAGGATGCAGCAAGATGTCTGCTTCGGGGATAACGTGCGAATCGCGAACGACCCCGCCAACAGTTCTAAACAGTTGATGTGCATTTCGAGCTCCTGAGCCGACCATCTGCCGCCTGTAGAAACCTCTCCACAGCGCGCGCCCCAGCCCCACCGGCTGGCGTCGGACTCGATAATTACCTCCGGTTGGGATCCAAAGATCGCCCTGCCGTTCCATGCATCTACGTGACTGAGCCACCACTGTAGTTCTGTCCGAACGTCTTCCGACAGAGGGACCGAATCGGTATAAGAAAGTCCTCTTTGCAGGTGTTGAATTTTGAGGCGCTGTAGCGCCCTGTAATGCAACGGCCCCGGAAATATGGTCTGAATGGACGATGCCAGTATACCCACAACTCTGGCCAGCGTCCTGAGGGTCACCACCTGTCTGTCCAACAATTTTCTTATCTCCTGTTTCAAGTCCCGCAACTTGGCCTGCGGTAGACGCAGTTGCGAGGTCTGGGAATCTATCATGAATCCCAAGAAGTCTACCACCTGTGTTGGAGACATCACAGATTTCTTCAGGTTGATCACAAACCCCAAGCTCTGCAGCAAAGCAGTAGTCATGGTCAGATGTCGCGAAAGAGTGATCTGGTCCTGCGCCATGATCAAGATGTCGTCGAGGTAAATAATTAGTCTCACACCTCGTTCCCTGAGGTACGCTACCACTGGCTTCATCACCTTTGTAAAGCACCATGGAGCCGAGGAAAGACCGAAGGGAAGAGCCGAGTACTCGTAACACTGGTCCTCCCACATGAATTGTAGAAACCTGCGATGCGGTGGAAATATCGGTATAGATAGATATGCATCCTTTAGGTCTAGGCGTACGAACCAATCCTTTTCTTGCAGCAAGTCTGCCAGGAGGTGAATACCCTCCATCTTGAAATGGTTGTACGTCAAGTATTGGTTGAACTCTCTCAGGTTTAGCACCAACCTGTTGCCGCCCCCCTTTTTCTGGACAAGGAAGACGTTGCTGAGGAAAGTACGGGGACCCTGTCTGCAACGAGATATCGCCCCTTTCATCAGCAAATCTGCCACCTGCTCGCTTATAAAACTGCGCTCTTGTAGGGAAAAATGGAGAGGTGGAGGGGGAAACGCCTGCGCTGGGCTGGAGTAGAACTCTAGGTGAAAGCCCTGCACCGTCTGCAGCACCCACGCATCTTGTGTCAAAGCTCGCCACTGCGCCATGCAATGCTGCGTGCGCCCCCCCAAAGGAAGAAGGGAAACATTTGAGACACTCACCGGTATTCTTGTAGGATTTGAAGTTGGCTCTATTGTTTCCCGACTGGAAATGTCCGCGGTTGAACTTTCTCTTGGACGGATAGAAGGTGCCGCCACGGGTGGAGTCCCACTCTCCACGACCGCGGCCAAAGTCACCGCGCTGGGATCCTTGCTGGAATCCTCGGCCTGACGAGCGACCCCCGCCTCGCCCGGCCCTGGTGAAAACCCCCTGTGTAAGGGCTCTCTTTATCCCACTCTGGGCCTTGTCCAGTGCGGTAAAGGTACCGACGTACTTAGAGATGTCTTTGACAAACCTGTCGCCAAAGAGGAAACCTCCTGCCAGGGGTCCCGGCTCTGCATCAGCCAGTTCTGTCAAATTGCCGTCCATCCGGAGCAATAACGATTTGCGTCTCTCCGAGGAGATCGCGCAGTTGGCGTTTCCTAGGAGACAAATGGCGCGCTGAGCCCAGCCCGCCAGGATATCCGGGTTTACTGCCCCTTGACCCTCCTTAGCCTTCAGGGCCATCTCCAAGATTTTTGCCAGGGGCCCCACGACGTCCAGCATCTTGTCCTGGCAGCCTCGCCAAGCCCTGTCTAGCCCCCTTTTGGGGTCCTTGGAGAATTTCCGCAAGAAGGTTAGCATACTCGCGTCGATTTCTGGGGTGTCTGCCACGCCGTCTGGAAGTTCAGGCCTTGGGCATTCCGACCGCATGCGGGTCCGCACATCCCTACTGAAGCCCTTCCGGAGATTTTCGTGTAGGTACTCACAGACCGCCGGCGGCGGGGTCCAATCCGAAGATCGGGGATGGACAATCTCCGTAGGGTCAAAATCGAATGTCCTGATCCTGTCCTCAGCCGGCTTAGGATCTATTTTGGCCTTCTTTGGGTGAGGAGGGAGTTCCTCCGACGTGTCAGTATCGGTCCCTGTGTCAGTGTTGGAAGTGTCAGTGTCCACAGGGATAGGACGTTTAGCCTTGGCCTTGCCACCCACGTACTGTGAGCTATATGATTCTCTCGGCGGCAAAGAGGCCAATGACTGAGTGTGCGGCCATTGAACGACGTCAGCTGAGTCTGCCGCTGAAGAAGTGGCTGCCTGCTTCTTCTTTTTATCTTCATAACCGTGTCTTTTCGCAAAACCCTTCAGCTGTTTTCTAATGGGTCGTAGTGCCTCCGCAAGTGCCTGCTGCACCGTCTGTGGGACTTTCGTCTCCATTGCCTTGTTCACAGAAGCCTGGACCGAGGCATCCAAAGCATCGACAATCTTGTCCTCAAGGACAGCCTCCTGCTGTCCCTCCATAATTTCCTCCCCATCATTGTACTCCTCATCGGGATAACGCACCCAACCTTCCATTGTGAAGGCACACACACTGCAGAGCAGTCCAGAATATAGCACTGGGCGAATGGGGGTAATGGGGGGGGTCAGCCCAAGCACACACAAGTAACTGGCAACGTTTCCCAAACCCCCTCAGCAACGCTGTAGTCTGAAGGATCAAAGATCCTGGCCCCTCAGATCCCTGGAGCGTGTGCACACTCTGGGCCAATAGTTTATACAGCCAGCCGGTTTAATAAGGCAGGCGCTCACACAGGGGGTCCGCCGGTATGCAGGACGCGCGAAAAATGCGCTCCGTGTGAGCCGAGGAGTCGGATCGAGGCGCGCCGCCCAAACGCTACCGAAAACCTACTAAAAGATAGCCCAAATCGGCAGCGTTTGGGGCGCGCGCGTCGACCGAGAGCCACCCGGCCTGAGCGTCAGGGCCGACTAGGGAAGCCTCTGCGCGCCTCTAGGCTGCCGGTACCGGGCTCCGTGAACAACGCGGTGGACCCCTGCCGGTCAAGGACCGTAGCAATCGGCGCTCCTCAGGCGCGAGGTCAAGCGGGCAGAGCCCGATCGGCGGCAAAGGAAAATGGTTCAAGAGCAGAAAAACGAGCTAAGTGCTGTAGCGCTCGCAAGAGCTAACATGTAAACATTCGAAATAACACTTGAAATAACAGCAACAACACAGTATAAAAACGCATTAAACGGAGCGTTTCGCTCCAATTAAACAAACGCCCTTAACGGGACAATCAGCAAATTATTTAAACCCCACAGGGAAGAACCCAAACACAAGCAGAGTGAGGGGACCCAAGGGGAGGTGCACTTAACTCTGGCTTGAGCAGCAAAGAAAGAGGAAGTGATGTGCACGCAAGGGGTTCTTATGGACTGTGGGGGCGTGCCTATAACCATGGTGTTCATGGGAAATGTAGTAATTTTATTGTTTACTTGAGAAAATAATATATTTTCATTGGCTGCTGTGTTGATGCAGTAAAGTTTGAGAAGCATAATCTGAAGCCTCCGGTCCTGTAATAGAATCATTAGTAGTCACCAGTTTAGTGAAAATAGAAAACGGACTAGATTAAAGGTGTATTAGAAGTGAGAACGGTGGCGGCCATCTTAGGTTAGTGTGAGGGAAGTGGTGAAGGAAACTAGTGGCAAACATTACAGTGCGTGGGCAAAGGAAGATGACATTTCAGGGGTGTGCCAGCAGCAATACATACATTAAATGCAAATGCTCACAATCGTGTACAGCAAAAATACAAAGATGAAATGATCAAGAGATGCATCAGTTAACATGAGATTCAGGATGATGGGATGAAAACATGAGAGCATCGTGTTGAAGTAAAGTTGAAGGGTAGAAAATTTTAAGTATTTACAAAGAGTACAGTATGTGCAAAAATACAAGATACATATAGTATGGGCATAGTTACAGAAAGCAAGCAAGTTCAAATCTATCATTAAGACCATTTGGTACAAGAGTTTGCATAAACCAAATCCAGTAAGTTTCGCGTTGTGATAAAAATCTGTTGTTATCACGATCAGGGCGTTGTTCGATGACCTCAAGAACCCCACATTTTAGTTGGGCAATGTTATGTCTGGATGTGCACGAATGTTGAGCTAAAGGAGAGCCTATGGTGTTAGTCCGGATGTGACTCTTGTGTTTGGTGATGCGAGTACGCAAGGTTCTCTCTGTTTTGCATATATAAAAAAGGTCACATGGAGATTTGATGAAGTATACAAGATGATGGCTATTACATGTGGCATTAAATCTCAAATTAATTGGTTTACCAGATCTGGGGTGGTGTAATGTTTTTCCTGTGATGATATTATTACAGTTTGAGCAATTCATGCAAGTCATCATACCTCTGAAAGATGTAGTGGATGTATTGGATTTGGATGGTTGATTAAGAATCTCTTTAAGATTCCGTGCACGTTTGTATGCAAACATTGGTGGTTCAACAAACATACCCTTAAAGTCAGGCTCTGACTGTAACAAAGACCATCTGTCAAGTATGATGGTTTTTATTTGTTTAGATTGAACCGAGTATGTTGAGACAAAAACCTCTCTTTCGGAAGAGGTAGGTTTATCTGTCTTTGTCAATAGATCAGTGCGTTTACGAACAGAAGCTCTGTTGGCAGCTTGTTAAATGACTGTGATGGGGTAGCCTCTTTCTATGTATTTCTGTTTAAACTGATCAATCGTCTGCAGACCAGTTTGCTCATCAGAGTGAATGCGTTTGATGCGCAAAAATTGGGAGAATGGTAGATGGCGCTTAAGTGACCTAGGGTGAAAGCTCTGGTACAAAAGAGCATTGTTGCGGTCAGTTTTCTTAGTGTAAAGGGAAGTCTCGATATGACCATCACTGAGCGTGACCAGAACATCGAGAAAAGGTATGTTAACTGCTTCAATTTGATAGGTGAACTGAATTTGTGGGTTAATCGTGTTGAGTTCCTGAATGTGGTTAACTAGTAGTGATCGTGCACCTTGCCAGACGATAAAAATATCATCTATATATCGCTTGAATTCAATTAGATGTTCAGGCCAATGTGGGTGAGTTAGAATGTTTTCAGTCTCAAATTTCATCATAAAGATGTTGGCGTAGCTGGGGGCTCCAGAAAAGCCCATTGAAGTACCATTGGACTGTAAAAAGAAGCGATCTTTCCATTGAAAGTAACTGTGGAATAGGCAATAATGAAGAATCTCAAGGAGAAAAACTCGATTAGCACTTACAGTATCAGTGTTCAGTAGTGCCCATTCGATGGCTTCAATGCCCTCTAGATGGGGAATGGAGGTGTACAGCGACACAACGTCTACTGTACACAACCATACCTCAGTCTCAGTGGGTATCTGGATACAATGCAATATGTTCAATAAGTGCGTGGTGTCGTGTACATAGGTTGAACATGGCTGCACAATGGGTTGCAGAAAAGTGTCCAGATATCGTCCGAGTGAATCATGTAGGGAACCACATCCCGATACTATTGGCCTCAATGGGGGTTACAGAGGGATTTATGAATCTTGGGTAGCATGTATAGTTGGGGTCTGCGAGGAAATTTGGTGAATAGGTAATCCTTGGTTTTTTGATTGATCCATTTCATGTCCATAGCTTTGGTTAGTAGAGTATCAAGAATTCTCAGAAATTCCTTGGTAGGGTCAGCCGGTAGTGGAAGGTAAGTGGAAGTATCTCTCAACATTTCTTCAATTTTCTGGTCATACTTGTTCTGATCCATGATTACAAGGGCACCACCTTTATCCGCTCTAGTGAAATGTAAAGTGGTTTCTTGCTGTAAAGACCGTAAGGCGTCTTTCTTGCTTTTTGAAAGATTAGAGTTAGAATGCGAGAAAGGAGGTAGTTTACTGAGATCTTGTTTAACCAGGGTTTCAAAAAGATTGATGGCTTTGTGTGATATGGGTGGTAAGAAAGTGCTCTTAGGCTTGAACTCTTGGTACTCACTGGGCTCAGGAGTAGGTTGAGTGGTTTCAATAGTTGAGAAAAAATGACGAAGTCTTAATTTTCGTGTAAATCTGAACAATTCTATTTGAGGATCAAGAATTCTAGCCTGATTGGTAGGCACAAAGGAGCAGCCTTTGTTGAGTACCTGCAGTTGAGTCAGAGTCAGTTCACGGCATGATACGTTGACAACTAATGTTTCTTTTTTCTGGCTGGTTTTCCCGTATCTATGACCTTGACGGGTTTTGGCGGGATGGTTTCTAAAGGTGGTTCGTTGGAGGCTGGGCTTATGGATAAAAAAGCCTTAGAAGATGTGGGACCTCCAATGGTGGGGTCGCTCGTGGATGGTAACGGGACTGGTGGGCGAGACATTTGGGTGTCTGTGACGGAGGCAACGCTCTATTCAGATGAGGCATTGCCTGTTTTTTTCTGCCAGGTTCTTTTCTGAGCATAAACTTCAGCCCACGAATAAACCTCGTCAAGTTTATAGTCAATCGTGTCACAACGAAATTTCCTAATTTTTCGTTAGTGAAGATCTTTAGCATAAGAATCCAATCGTGAGTTGATGTCTTCTAGAGTTTTTGACCATGAGTCTGCTTCCATGCGTGAAGACAAGGCTGATGTCTGGTATTCTTTTGCTTTGAAATCTGAACCAATGTAGGCAAAGCTGCTGGATGACAATAGGAGTCTGACCCGGACTGCAGATGGAGCGGCAGAACAGGGTGACTCCTCAGATGCTTCAGGACAAGTGGAGGGGCGGAAGATGACACAAGATCGATCCTCCTAGAACTGCGTGCCGGAATGAAAACTATAGATGGCAAGATAGACGCTCTGGCAGTGGGACTTGACCTGGTTAAAAAGAAAGTTGAGAAGCATGAACATAGATTGGACGTTCAAGAACAGAGTGTCGGATGAACATGACACACAGGCGGAGGCCTGCACGCAGTTGCTCCAGATGGAAAAGGTGCTAGAGGTGATTAGCGCCAAGAATGAGGACTTAGAAGCGCGTTCACGCAGGAAGAATGTACTTATTCTTGGCCCTTCGTAAACCACGCCCATAAATAAAATGGAGACCTTCATTGATGGACTGCTGCATGAGCTATTTGGGCCGGCCCCGTCGACACTAATGATTGTAGAGGGCACATCGCTCGCTGGGGCCACGGCCCAAACCGGGCGCACCTCCTAGGCTGATTATTGCAAGGCTTCTAAACTATGCAGACCGGGACGCCATACTGAGGGAAGCTGGAGCCAAGGAGCCGGTGATGTATAGAGGGGACAAGTTATCAAATTTCCCTGATTATACACCTGCTGTGCTAACGGCGAGGAGAGAATTTGTGCCAGTGAAAAGGCTGCTGAGAGAAGCGGCTGTACCGTATGCTATGCTGTACCCGGCCAAGTTAACGATCACCCACGAAGAACAGTTGCACTTTTTCAGACGCTAAATCAGCGCTGAAGTTCATGAAACACATTTGTAAGGTGAAACCCAAACAACAGACAGTTGAGGTGTCCATGTTAGAATCGGGACTGGATGACACGGAATGAGACTGTGGGGACCGCACTGACGACCAGTGGAGCTGATTGAGTGTATCGATTTGAAGCAGGACATGTGTATTGGTGGACTAGCATATTGGGTGGGGAGGCCGCGGGGTCATTATTCTTAATACGGCTATATTGCTTGCTGGGTGGAATGCTATATGATTGTTGCACACATTTGTCAGGAGACAGGTAGGGGGGCGAATATTGATTCTGGCAACCGCATTTCGGTGCGAGTTCACGAACCGAGCCTCGCCCTGCTGTGGGTGTTCCCCTTATGATGCCTGGGGTAGCTAGGGGCGAGGGTATGGGGATGGGGATGGGGGGGGGGACATGTTCCTGACCTGATTGGGAGGTTGTATTGGGTGGTGGGTGGTGGGGGATGGTGTGCGGGAGAATGGGATTGTTTGCTTTGTGTTTTTTTTTTTTTTTAGGCAATCTTTGGTGGTTATTTGCTTGAGCGTTGAGGCGCTGCCGACAAGTCTCACTACGACTGGCCCCCCTCTAGTTTTTGATCTGTCCAGGTGGGCTATGTGCGCTGCACTGCTTAATGGCGGGTAGATGTAGGCTGTTAACTTGGAATGTGTGTGGCCTCAACTCTCCCAAAAAAGTACGGCAGTTGATTGCGTACTTAAACAGACACCTGATACACATCGCTTTATTGCAAGAAACGCACCTGACCCGACACACGGAGCGGGAGGTAGCAGGTCGCTGGGCGGGCTTCCGACTGGCCGCATCTCATTCAACGCATGCAAGAGGTGTGCTGATCTTGGTCAAAAAAAGGGGTGGACTTCACGCCGCTGCACACTTACACGGATGATGAGGGGAGATGTGCGATGGTATTGTGGCAGGCTGCACGGTGCACTGATATCTATTGTTAATATGTATGGCCCGATATTGGATGATCCGGCATGTGTGGACCGCATATGTGGACAATTGCGCGAATGGCCGGCCTCTCCTGTGGTTTGGGGGTGGGACTTGAATACGTACCAGAATGTGGCCCTGGACAAATCCAGCCCAATATCGAATCGTACTCCTAAAGTGACTATGAGCGTAGTGAGAGCTATGGAGGAATTTGAGCTGTATGGTATTTGGAGAGAAAGACACCCGCAGGTGAGAGAGGGCACACATGCGACGCCTGTGTATGGAAGTTGGTCGCGGTTGGATTTTTGGTTGATTGGAGCAGATGTGATGGATTGGGTTCTGGAGGTGACTCCTATGGCTCGGACATTATCGGACCACAGCCCAGTGATGCTGGAGGTGGCTGCCATGGGGGCTGTGAGGCGACCTTTTACTTGGAGGCTGCGCTCAGAGGCATTTCTTGATCCAATTTATGAGTCAACTGTGAGGGAAGCTATAGTACAGTATTTTGCACTAAATAAAGGGACAGTGGAGGAGGCTTCAACACTGTGGGAGGCCTTTAAGGTTACCATTAGGGGAGTTGGTATAGGAACGGCGGCAGGCATTTTAAAAGACATACGCACCCAGATCCAGAACACTGAAAGTAGACTGCGCGTGTGGAGAGGGAATATTCGGTCGCCCCTGAGGCGGATACATTGGCCCGCATACAGGAACTAATTAGAGATTATTAAGACCTGGCTGACACCAAGATAAAATATTTGTCCAGGAGACATACAGCTCGGCGCTATGGGGAAGCGGGGAAGACATACAGCTCGGCGCTATGGGGAAGCGGGGAGGCCAGGCCGCACACTAGCATTTAAAGTAAAGGAACAACGGGACCAGCCTCGAGTGGACCGGATAGTTGATGATCAGGGGGGTGAGCATTACAGGCCGGAGAATACTGTGGAGCAATTTCGTAGCTTTCTTGAGGAGCTTTACAGGTCTTGCAGTGCTGCCACAGACCAGGAATTTGAGACGTATCTAGATGATATAGCGTGTGCTAGGCTCTCAGATGTGCAGAGGAAGTATTTATCAGACCCCCAGGATATAGTGGCATGAACTAGCAAATTTAGCGGCACAAATCAGTAAATTTAGCGGCACAAATCTGGGAATTTAGCGGCATTTTATTTTGGGGGTTTTTTGACAACAAACACAGATATCTTATTGTTTGAGTTATTTTACAACATGGAGCTATGTATATTTTGTTTATTTACAATTCAGGCCATTTGTTTTGGTTAAAAGGCTACATATAGGACATAACTTGTTACTGAATAAATGGCCACGGAACATGTATGCTTGGCATGTTAATCTTGGCCATGTACGTCCAGTTCTTCTGAGCACTCCAAATCTAGCCCAGCATTGTGCTGCTGGTTATAATGCAAAAACAATAATGCCCGGATGGATTGCTCTGAAAGGGACCGTCATCTGGATAACAGAATATTTTTTTAGATGCTGTTGCTCCTTTCAGCATCTGCAGAACTGGTCACACAGTCCTTGTACACAGCTGCAAGTTGGGAAAGAGCTGGAATGAGGTCAGCCAGCCCACGCCAAAAGAGGTCCGTGTCAATCCCTCCAGAAACAGATGCCTGCACAGCTTCTGGGCCTACATTTTCAAAGTAGAGGCAAAGCTCCTGATCGGGAACTTGGCTCAAACCAGGGATGGCTGAATAGGCACTCTTCTCATTAGGCAGGATGCAGAGTCGCACAGGATTGAAAAGGCGCACTTGTTTCAAGAATTGTATGCCTGGCTGGGCCTCCCCCATGTATTTGACCACCTTTTCCAGTGAATGTTCAAAAGCTTCAGTAAGTTGGGCTGTTATCTTTTTTTCTGTGCCAGACTTAATTTTGCCCCTGCAGTGGTCTGTAGAAATGGTTGTAGTGACTCCACAGTGAGGACTGAATTGTTTGTTAGGTTCATGTGGAGGTCCTCCAAATAATCATATACCTTCATGGTCACTGGTGTCTGACTCTGGAATAACTCCATCAGGTTTAAAATGCAGTGGCATTTTTCTGCCACAATGTCCAATTGGACTTTAATGCAGGTTCTTTGGTCGCTGTTCAAAATCTTCTGTAGATTTTCAAGGGAATCTGAGGGAGACTTGCTGAATTGCATCTCAGACTCAACAAACCCAGCATAGGCCTCAAAGTGCTTGCAGTGGTACTGGACAGCAGCAAACCAAGAATTCCAGCGGGTACTGCAAGGGTCAGGTCAGGCGGCCCAATTCTGGCTCTTGAAACAGCAGATTTTTTCCTCCGAGACTCTGCAAAAGAACCAAAATAAAGATTTGTGAAAGTCCCCAGAAGTGTACAGAACCACAAACTTACCAGCTAGGAAGTGTGAGAGTGATCCTCCCCCAACAGTAAACATTAACAAAAATAATGACCCCCCCCCCCCTCCCCTGGGCCCGCCGCACACCGGGTGTGAGAAGGTGGCCTGATATGCAGTGCTCACTATTCTAGTGAACACTATGTATCAGTCCAGCAACCCTTATTGATGATTGGTTGTAAGTCAACCTTATAGACCAGCTATCCTAGTAGCGTGGATACGAGCAGTCTAAGGCTAAAGACTCGAGAGGGCGTGTTAAGCCAGCTGTTTACCACACATATACCCCTTGAATACCAAGTGAAAGGACACCACACAAGTGTTATGAAAATAAACAGTTATTTATTTAAAGATCACAACAGCCCTGTACTCTTTATGAGGACAGGGTACTAAGCACAAACCAAAACTCTTACAAAAATACTTAAGTTAGCACAGTATATACAAATGCCCGAGGGGCACGGAAAACCATATACTCTGAAAGTGGAATGCGAAATTCCTAGCAGGTAAGTACAGTACTAATAGCTTTTGGAATCGCTAGGACTTGACTAGGGAATCGTTAGATTACGTCTAGGAGGCCTAGGGGACTCGGGTGCAGTGTGTGCACTCTCACGCGAGATGCGGGACAAAAGTCTATGGTAGCTAGGAAATAGAAAGTTAGTGTTCTCGGGCGAACCCGACCTGGTAGGGAGAAAACGAAAGTAGATTCTGACCCTTGGATAGTGAGGCTATGCTGGGGCACCGAAATGCCGAAGTTACCTAGCCCAGGGGCTGCAGCTGCATAGGTCTGAAAAGACGTCGGGAATCCTCGTAGACGGACCAGGAGCCGGAAGAAAAGATGCTGGCCGGTGACCAGTGAAGAAAGTTCAGTCGGATCCAAGCCTGGATCTTGAAGATAGATGACACCTGAAAGCAGAGGGGACCAAGTTCGAGACTACTAGCCAGTAGTCAGTGGGCACCAGGAGGGCACCGGATGGTAGCCACCTCGACTAGGTGAGTGGGTGACGCTTGACTCGAAGATCTCACGGACCAGGAGGCGTTGTCGGCGACCAGGATGGAGGATCGAGCTGTCCCACGAAGATAGAAGCTGTCGGCGTCGCTGGACCCAGGATTGGGCAACAAAGCCTTGGCAAATTCAAGCCCACGCGGTGGACCTAAAATGGCGTCTGGAGTGGACCAGGAGGGTCCGGGGTGCCTCTCTTGAAGAAGGAAGCAAGGGCCAGCCTGGAGCAACCAGACCAGCAGAAGAGTTGTCGTCGGGCGTCGTTCAGAAGGCCACAAGCCAGCCGGCTAGTAGCCAAACAACGCGGTGCACAGCAAACAGCAGAAGGGCCCCACGCCGATCGTGGAGATGCAGGGAGGCTGATCTTGGGTGCTGGAGCTGCGCAGGGTTGGGGCTTCTCGGACCCCAAAGCACTCACCCGTGGAAGACTCGGTGGGCTTGCAATAAAGATGTCGTGCAGTCTTGGCGATCGTCGGTCCCTTGAGGTCTCGTCGCACTCACGGTTCTCAGCTTGGCTGTAGAGGTGAGTAGAGGTCAGAGGTGCCAGGGAAGCCGGGTCTCGTCGAGCTGGGTCGTCGGATTCGTGATGAAGGACTTGCAGCAGACCGCAGTGTTCTTTAGGATGGTGCCTGCGGATGCAGGGTGACTACTCCTTAGCCACAAGGGAGAATCTTGAAGAAGAAATCGTGAAGTCCTTTCGAAGAAAGTGGTATCTTGATTCCAAAGATGATCTAATTTTAACAGGGGGCCCGCTCCCATCTTTATACTAAAAAAGGGGGCTGACCCGGTGACTAGGTCCTGCCTATGGGTGGGACTAGGTGGGGGGTGGTTACACCCCTCAGCCATGCCGGACTTCCCCAGGCCAGGGGCTGGTGTGCCCCTGGAACTGGTTCAGACCGGCCTATGCGTAGTGAGCACCGGGGTGCCACTCAGCAGTCACCTTCCTGTAAAGCCCTGCCTACCCAGGATACACAAAACCATGTCTGGGACGGTGCTAGCACCGCCCCTGACAGGAAACCCTTTGTCCAGGCTCCCCTCGCTGGAAGGACTCCCAGCTGTAGGGGGTCAGACTCGTGTCTGTGGTGGCAGCATCCATTTTGTGGAGCTGAGGCTTCAGTTAACTTTAACCGGGGTTCACAGTTACATACATGTCGTGTCCCTCTAGAAGGGTGGAATGCTAACCCCGTCGCCAGAATTGGCGAGGGGTTAGTATTCCAATTCGTATGACACCTTACTCGACATGTTTTGATAAAGCAATACCAAAGATAGCATTTAACCGCGAGGATTATAATGCACTTAAGAGTATATGGTATGCGATATCATGGAACAGCTATTAGGACTTGATTCCGCAAGCTGCAGACAGGCTCAGCTCATGCCAGAGCACCATCTCACACGATTCCAAGCACTCTGCCTTCAGGATTGTCAAGGCCTGCCATAGGAGTGACTGATAGGAATCTGTGTGTCCATTTTAGGGTTAGGTATAGGTATACTACACCTACAGCAAAGGGTGATTACACGACTTTGCCCCAGCTGTCATGCAGCCAGTTGTGTCAAATTTAGGAGGCCAGCCAGGGGTGGCACAATACGTGCTGCAGCCCCTGGCAGCCCTGGGTACACCTATGCCCTGAGTTACAGGGTCTGATAAGGTGGCCCAGTACCAATTGGTAGATGCACCTAGGGTACATGAGGTAATTTAGAAAGAGAACAGCCAGGCTGTGGGTCTGATTGGCAGGCCCACAGCCAGAGAAAGTCGTAAACCAGTGAAACAAAAGCAAAAAATCTGGGTGATCATAGGATTGCAGACCCTACTCTCCTACATGACCCCCCCCCAAACTTTGGGACAATAAGCTAACCTTGACCAGGTGAGTCTTCTTGTTCTAAGTGGAAATATCTGGAGAGCCCATCGGCATTGCCATGATCAGTACCAGGTCTATGTTCCACTGTAAAGTCCATCCCCTGTAGGGAAATGGACCACCTAAGCAGTTTGGGGTTTTCACCCTTCATCTGATTTAGCCACAAGAGGGGCTTATGGTCGGTCTGAATCTTGAAGTGAGTGCCAAACAAGTATGGCCTCAGCTTCTTCAGGGCCCAAACCACAGCAAAGGCCTCCCTCTCAATAGCTGACCAATTCTTCTCTCTGGGGGTCAGCCTTCTGCTTATAAAAGCAATGGGCTGATCCTGACCATCAAAATTCAGTTGAGAAAGAACAGCTCCCACACCCAACTCAGAAGCATCTGTTTGGACAATGAATGGTTTGGAGTAGTCTGGACTCTTAAGGATAGGTGCTGTGCACATGGCCTGCTTTAGGTCATCGAATGCTTTTTGACAGCCTGCTGTCCACTGAACCTTTTTTGGCATTTTCTTACTTGTCAGTTCATTTAATGGTGTCACAATGGAACCATAGTTCCTGACAAATTTTCTGTAGTATCCAGTCAGGCCCAAGAAAGCTCGAACCTGAGTCTGGGTGGTTGGAGGAGCCCAGTCCCTGATTGACTGTATTTTGCTCTCCAGTGGCTGAACCTGGCCTCCACCTACAAGGTGGCCCAGGTATACAACCTGTGTCTGCCCTATCTGGCACTTGGTGGCCTTGATAGTGAGGCCTGCTGCTTGCAGAGCCTCTAACACTTTCCTCAGGTGGACCAGGTGATCCTCCCAGGTGGAGCTAAAGACAGCAATATCATCTAGATATGCTGCACAGAAGTCATCCAGCCCAGTAAGGACTTGATTCACCAACCTTTGGAAGGTGGCAGGTGCATTTTTCAGACCAAAGGGCATTACCACAAATTGATAATGCCCACCAGGGGTTGAAAATGCTGTTTTGGGCTTGGCATCCTCAGCTAACCTGATTTGCCAATACCCAGCTGTTAAGTCAAATGTACTTAAGTAGTTGGCAGAAGCCAATCTATCTATAAGTTCATCTGCCCTTGGTATTGGATGGGCATCAGTCTTAGTGACTGCATTGAGACCCCTGTAGTCTACGCAAAACCTCATCTCTCTCTTACCATCTTGGGTGTGAGGCTTTGGCACTAGAACTACTGGACTAGCCCAAGGGCTATCTGAGGGTTCAATGACTCCCAATTCCAACATTTTCTGCACTTCAGTTTTTATGCAGTCTCTAACATGATCAGGCTGCCTGTAGATTTTACTCTTGACTGGCAGGCTGTCACCAGTGTCAACCTCATGGGTGCACCAATTGGTCTGACTGGGTGTCAGAGAGAACATACGTCTGAAAGACTGAAGAACCTGTTTACAGTCTTTCTGCTGATGTTCAGAGAGGCTGCCACAAAAGACAACACCATCTACTGACCCATCATCAGGATTCTGAGTGAGCAGGTCTGGGAGAGGGTCACTCTCTTCCTCCTGTCCCTCATCTATGGCCATGAGCAAGCTCATGTCCTTCCTGTCGACATATGCTTTGAGCCTGTTGACATGGAGTACCCTATGGGGACTCCTGGGAGTTCCAAGGTCCACCAGGTAGGTGACCTCTCCCTTTTGCTCAAGGATTGTGTGGGGCCCAGACCATTTGTCTTTGAGTGCTGCTGGGGCCACTGGCTCCAGCACCCACACCTTCTGTCCAGGCTGATAAACAGTCAGGACAGCCTTTTGGTCATGCCAAGCTTTTTGAAGTTCTTGACTGGCCTTAAGGTTTTCTGATGCCTTCTCCATATACTCAGCCATCCTGGAGCGGAGACCAAGTACATAGTCCATTATGTTGGTTGCAGGCTTTTTGAGAGGTCTCTCCCATCCTTCCTTCACCAAACACAAGGGGCCTCTCACAGGATGTCCATACAAAAGTTCAAAAGGGCTGTAGCCAACCCCCTTTTGTGGGACCTCTCTGTAAGCAAACAGAAGGCAGGGCATCAGGACATCCCATCTACGCCTGAGTGTTTCAGGTAGTCCATGAATCATCCCTTTTAGGGTCCTGTTGAACCTTTCAACAAGCCCATTGCATTGTGGGTGATAGGGTGTAGTGAATTTGTAATTGACACCACACTCCTTCCACATAGCAGTTAAATAGCTTGACATGAAGTTTGCACCTCTGTCAGAGACAACCTCCTTAGGGAAGCCCACTCTGGAGAACACTCCAACTAGGGCCCTTGCCACCACAGGGGCTGTGGTGGTCCTAAGTGGAATAGCTTCAGGATACCTGGTGGCATGATCCACTACCACCAGTATAAACTTGTGCCCTGATGCTGTCTGGGGTTCCATTGGACCAACAATGTCAATCCCCACTCTTTCAAAGGGCACCCCCACCACAGGCATGGGTATAAGGGGGGCCTTTGTTGTGCCACCTGACTTACCACTGGCTTGGCAAGTGACACAGGAGCGACAAAACTCCTTGGTATCCTCATTCATGTGAGGCCAGTGAAAGTGTGAGACAAGCCTGTCCCAAGTCTTTGTCTGGCCTAAGTGACCTGCTAAGGGAATCTCATGGGCCAAGGTAAGTAGGAAACCTCTCTGAGACAAGGGTACAACCAGCCTCCTGGTCATGCCAGGCTTGGGGTCTCTTGACTCAGTGTACAGGAGTCCATCTTCCCAGTATACCTTGTGGGTACCTGTGGCGTTCCCAGCAGCCTCAGCAGCAGCCTGCTGTCTGAGGGGTTCAAGAGAAGGGCAGCCTAACTGGTCCTTCCCCAGGTCTTCCCTTGAGGGTCCCCCTGAACCCAAGAATTCAACTTGATCAAGTTCAAACTCTCTAGGCTCAGTTTCCCTCAATTCCTGCAGGTCAGCCTCCTCTGAGACTTGATCCACAACCTGGGGCAAGGGGGAAGGCACAGCCTTAACCCTACTGCTCTTTTTCTTGGAAGGTGTCTGGTCCATTGTTCCAGGATCCAGCACCTGTTCAGTGGGGCATCTTCTGGCCTGTGACCTAGTCACAGCAAACACATGTGCTGGCAAACCTAACATTTCCAGATGAGTCCTCTGCTCCACTTCTGACCATTGTGATGACTCCAAATCATTGCCCAACAAACAATCCACTGGGAGGTCTGAACTAACTACAACCTTCTTTTGGCCAGTTACCCCTCCCCAGGAGAAAGCTACAATTGCCATACTATGATTGGTAGTGACATTGCTTGCATTGGTCACCAGGAATTCTGTACCTGGCATGATCTGTCCAGGGTCCACAAAGCTAGGTGTCACCATTGTGACACTGGCACAAGTGTCCCTATAGGCCTGAGCCATTTTTCCATTAATAAAAGGTGTCTGTCTGTATTTGCCCAAAGTATTGGGGCTTATGTCAGGGGACATATCCATATCCCCTGTACTGACAAGGACAGCCTGAGTGAGGGTGCCAACTAAGTTGTCACTCCCCTCAGAACCCAGGGTTAACCCCACTAAACCCTTGGGAGGTGCACTACCACTGCTGGCTGTACTAGGGGGCACAGGTGCCTTAGGGGCTGCAGTGGCAGGAGTCTGCCCTCCTCCTTTCTTGGTGCACTCACTAAACCAGTGAGTTTTACTTTTGCAGTATTGGCACCACCTTTTAGATTGGCCTTCTTTCTTCTTTTGGGGAGCCTGACCCCCACCCTCTTTGGGTTGTTGGGGACCTGTCGAAGACTTCTGGTCATTTTGTTCCCCTTTTGAATCCTTACCCTTCTGGTCTGCTTTCTTCTGACCACCTTGATTCTGGCCCTGGTTCTGTTTAACTCTTGTTCTAACCCATCTGTCTGCCTTCTTTCCCAATTCTTGGGGAGAGGTCAGATCTGAGTCAACAAGATGCTGATGCAACAACTGGTTCTGACAATTGTTTAAAATTTGCTCTCTCATCATCAAATTGTACAATCCTTTATAATCAGTAACCTTACTGCCCAGCAACCAGCCCTCAAAAGCCTTAGTGGCACAATCTACAAAGTCAGCCCAATCTTGAGACTGAGTTTTCTGGGTATCCCTGAACAGCACCCTGTACTGCTCAGTGGTTAGGCCAAACCCATCAACCAGTGCATTTTTCAAGACTTGGTAATCATTAGCATCCTCCACCCTTGTGGTGAGGAGCTTGTCTCTTCCTTTACCCTCAAAGGAGAGCCACAAGATAGCTGCCCACTGACTTGGGGGAACACCTTGCACAGTGCAGGCCCTCTCCAAAGCAGTAATCCATTTGTGGATGTCATCCCCTTGTTTAAAGGGGGGCACTATCTTACCAAGGTGTTTTGTATCAAAACTCCTTTCCCTATTGCTAGGTATAATGCTGCCACCAGTGGGGACTGTCCCACTCAATTGTTGCTCTCTAGCAAAGGCAAGCCTCTCTTTGGCCAGGGCAAGTTCTTCCCTTTCAATCCTCAGATTGGCTGCCTTTTCCTTAGCTTCATACATTCTCCTCTGGGGAGATGTCATTCCCCTTTGAGAGGAACGTTGAGAGCCATTGGTATGAAGGGATCTGATAGAGCCTCTTGACAGAGATCTATCTCGTCCATTCCCAATGTTAAGCTGACCTGAGAGTGGCCCCAAGGGTCCCCTAGTGCCCATCTCATGTCTGCTTAAGTTGGACCTGGTTAGTCTGCTGACTTCTACCTGTTCCTTTTCTGCCTCATCCCCTGATACCAAATCATCATCCTCATCATCAGCATCATCTGCTTCCTGAAGAGGATGGTCCTGGGCATCAAAGGGACCCTGTAAGGAGGGCATGTTGCCATCTGAATTAGAAGGGTCTGGGTTACCAGCCCTCCTTGCATCATGAGTCTCTAAGAGACCAATCAGAAAGGCAGTTGTGGGGTTAGACCCCTGCTTAATCTTCCTAGAGGTACACACTTGTCGTAACTCATGGAAGCTAAGCGCAGTATATCTTGAAGGGATGACCTGTGGAGGGTCAACTGACACAAGGGGAACCTCAGTGTTTCCTCCTTTGTCCGACATACTGTTTCTAGTGTGGTGTAAGTGATGCACCTACCTACACTATGTGTTTACCTACTGATCCCTTGCTAAGAGTTGCAGCCAAGGTGTGCTAAGCCTTGAGGAGCTACAACAGCTGGTTCAGTAGAACTCAGAGTATTCTAAGCTTTAGTTATATGTACCTAACAGTACTTATGTGATCTTTCAACAAGATATTCTTAGGATACGTGTGGTAAAACAACAGCAAGCTCAAATCCCAACCGCTGCTCACCAATGTGAGAAGGTGGCCTGATATGCAGTGCTCACTATTCTAGTGAACACTATGTATCAGTCCAGCAACCCTTATTGATGATTGGTTGTAAGTCAACCTTATAGACCAGCTATCCTAGTAGCGTGGATACGAGCAGTCTAAGGCTAAAGACTCGAGAGGGCGTGTTAAGCCAGCTGTTTACCACACATATACCCCTTGAATACCAAGTGAAAGGACACCACACAAGTGTTATGAAAATAAACAGTTATTTATTTAAAGATCACAACAGCCCTGTACTCTTTATGAGGACAGGGTACTAAGCACAAACCAAAACTCTTACAAAAATACTTAAGTTAGCACAGTATATACAAATGCCCGAGGGGCACGGAAAACCATATACTCTGAAAGTGGAATGCGAAATTCCTAGCAGGTAAGTACAGTACTAATAGCTTTTGGAATCGCTAGGACTTGACTAGGGAATCGTTAGATTACGTCTAGGAGGCCTAGGGGACTCGGGTGCAGTGTGTGCACTCTCACGCGAGATGCGGGACAAAAGTCTATGGTAGCTAGGAAATAGAAAGTTAGTGTTCTCGGGCGAACCCGACCTGGTAGGGAGAAAACGAAAGTAGATTCTGACCCTTGGATAGTGAGGCTATGCTGGGGCACCGAAATGCCGAAGTTACCTAGCCCAGGGGCTGCAGCTGCATAGGTCTGAAAAGACGTCGGGAATCCTCGTAGACGGACCAGGAGCCGGAAGAAAAGATGCTGGCCGGTGACCAGTGAAGAAAGTTCAGTCGGATCCAAGCCTGGATCTTGAAGATAGATGACACCTGAAAGCAGAGGGGACCAAGTTCGAGACTACTAGCCAGTAGTCAGTGGGCACCAGGAGGGCACCGGATGGTAGCCACCTCGACTAGGTGAGTGGGTGACGCTTGACTCGAAGATCTCACGGACCAGGAGGCGTTGTCGGCGACCAGGATGGAGGATCGAGCTGTCCCACGAAGATAGAAGCTGTCGGCGTCGCTGGACCCAGGATTGGGCAACAAAGCCTTGGCAAATTCAAGCCCACGCGGTGGACCTAAAATGGCGTCTGGAGTGGACCAGGAGGGTCCGGGGTGCCTCTCTTGAAGAAGGAAGCAAGGGCCAGCCTGGAGCAACCAGACCAGCAGAAGAGTTGTCGTCGGGCGTCGTTCAGAAGGCCACAAGCCAGCCGGCTAGTAGCCAAACAACGCGGTGCACAGCAAACAGCAGAAGGGCCCCACGCCGATCGTGGAGATGCAGGGAGGCTGATCTTGGGTGCTGGAGCTGCGCAGGGTTGGGGCTTCTCGGACCCCAAAGCACTCACCCGTGGAAGACTCGGTGGGCTTGCAATAAAGATGTCGTGCAGTCTTGGCGATCGTCGGTCCCTTGAGGTCTCGTCGCACTCACGGTTCTCAGCTTGGCTGTAGAGGTGAGTAGAGGTCAGAGGTGCCAGGGAAGCCGGGTCTCGTCGAGCTGGGTCGTCGGATTCGTGATGAAGGACTTGCAGCAGACCGCAGTGTTCTTTAGGATGGTGCCTGCGGATGCAGGGTGACTACTCCTTAGCCACAAGGGAGAATCTTGAAGAAGAAATCGTGAAGTCCTTTCGAAGAAAGTGGTATCTTGATTCCAAAGATGATCTAATTTTAACAGGGGGCCCGCTCCCATCTTTATACTAAAAAAGGGGGCTGACCCGGTGACTAGGTCCTGCCTATGGGTGGGACTAGGTGGGGGGTGGTTACACCCCTCAGCCATGCCGGACTTCCCCAGGCCAGGGGCTGGTGTGCCCCTGGAACTGGTTCAGACCGGCCTATGCGTAGTGAGCACCGGGGTGCCACTCAGCAGTCACCTTCCTGTAAAGCCCTGCCTACCCAGGATACACAAAACCATGTCTGGGACGGTGCTAGCACCGCCCCTGACAGGAAACCCTTTGTCCAGGCTCCCCTCGCTGGAAGGACTCCCAGCTGTAGGGGGTCAGACTCGTGTCTGTGGTGGCAGCATCCATTTTGTGGAGCTGAGGCTTCAGTTAACTTTAACCGGGGTTCACAGTTACATACATGTCGTGTCCCTCTAGAAGGGTGGAATGCTAACCCCGTCGCCAGAATTGGCGAGGGGTTAGTATTCCAATTCGTATGACACCTTACTCGACATGTTTTGATAAAGCAATACCAAAGATAGCATTTAACCGCGAGGATTATAATGCACTTAAGAGTATATGGTATGCGATATCATGGAACAGCTATTAGGACTTGATTCCGCAAGCTGCAGACAGGCTCAGCTCATGCCAGAGCACCATCTCACACGATTCCAAGCACTCTGCCTTCAGGATTGTCAAGGCCTGCCATAGGAGTGACTGATAGGAATCTGTGTGTCCATTTTAGGGTTAGGTATAGGTATACTACACCTACAGCAAAGGGTGATTACACGACTTTGCCCCAGCTGTCATGCAGCCAGTTGTGTCAAATTTAGGAGGCCAGCCAGGGGTGGCACAATACGTGCTGCAGCCCCTGGCAGCCCTGGGTACACCTATGCCCTGAGTTACAGGGTCTGATAAGGTGGCCCAGTACCAATTGGTAGATGCACCTAGGGTACATGAGGTAATTTAGAAAGAGAACAGCCAGGCTGTGGGTCTGATTGGCAGGCCCACAGCCAGAGAAAGTCGTAAACCAGTGAAACAAAAGCAAAAAATCTGGGTGATCATAGGATTGCAGACCCTACTCTCCTACACCGGGCACGCGGCGGGACCCAAAGACCAATTCTTTTTTTTTTATTTGCCCCCGGGGCCTGCCCCATGGCCCATGAACGCGGCGGGATCCAAGGCCCAATACTTTTTTTTTTTACATGTGCCCCCGGGGGTCTGCCGCGTGCCCCATGTGCGGTGGGCCACCACACAATGTGGCCCCTGGGCCCGCCGCACACTGGGCACGCTGCGGGACCCAAGGACCAATACTTTTTTTTTTAAATGTGCCCCCGGGGCCCGCTGCGTGCCCCATGTGCGGCAGGCCCCCACAGAATGTGGCCCCTGGGCCCGCCGCACACCGGGCACGCAGCGGGACCCGAGGTCCAATACTTTTTTTTTTTAAATGCCCCGGGGCTAACACATACCTGAGAGAAGTCGAAGTCGTCTGAAGAGAAGCAGAAGCAGCAGTCCCCGCCAAGCAATGTGGGCAGCCGCAAAATCCTGGGAGGGAGGGTTAGCCTCAGGAGCAGGGTAGCACACAGGTGAGGCACAGGTGAGGGTGAGGGGGGTATACATGCACGGGCGAGACTGTCCTGAACTGAGAGACTCTTTCTATTGGCTCCGTGGTGACGAGAGCAACGGAGCCAATAGAAAGTGACGGATTTCGCTGGTAGTTTTGTAAAAATCGCTGCATTTTTACAAAACTGCAGATTTCCCGATTTTTTTGCAAATCACAAAATCGCGATATCCTGGAGGGTCTGATTTATGTCTACCTGTAGACGAGCAAGATATAAAGATGGCAATAGCGGCGTTGTCCAACAGAAAAAAGCGCCTGGCCCAGATGGGCTCACAGTTGAATTCTACAAGAAGTATGCCGACTTGCTTGCCCCGTATCTGTTAGAAATGTATGCTGAGGCGTATGAGAGCAGGGTATTGCCTCCTTCCCTGAGAGAGGCCTTGGTCATCACGCTCCTCAAAAAAGATAAGCTGACGGAGAACTGAGAGTCCCTATCGTCCATTGTCGGTTATTAACATCAATGCCAAGATCCTGGCTAAAATCTTGGCAACAAAGCTGCAGCCGTTGCTGAAGGGGCTGGTGTTGCCTGATCAGGCAGGCTTCATTCCGGAAAGATCTACCTCCCACAAACTCTGCACGATTCTCTCTATGTTCCATGTCTTGGACCCCAGTCTGGAGGCGGCGGCGGTGCTGCTGGATGCAGCCAAGGCATTTGATTCAGTGGAGTGGTCCTGTATGTATCGAGTGCTGCGGCGTATGGGCTTCCCCCGCTCTTTGTCCATTGGATCAAAGTGCTGTATGCGACACCGACTGCGAGGGTGCGGGTGGGAGGGCTGACATCTGAGCCTTTTTGCATTGAGAGAGGCACTCGGCAGGGCTGCCCACTGTCGCCGTTGCTGTTCGCGATAGTCCTGAAACCGCTTGCCTGTGTGATACGTCAGAGACATAGGGAAACAGCACTTCATTTTAATTACAGGCCGGTGGCGATCTCGCTATATGCTGATGACATGGTTCTCTTCGTGCGGGAACCGGCTACATATTTAACACAGCTACTTCGGGAGTATGTCCGGTTTGCTTCTATATCGGGACTCCATATTAATTGGGGTAAGTCGTACATCTTTCCAGTTATAGAGTGCACCACGAGCCCAGTAAGGAGTTTCAACTACTGTGGGAGACAGACCCAGTAAAGTACCTGGGAGTTTGGATCCATCGTGATCCGGTAGTTGTAGTCCGCGAGAATTATGGCAGGGCATGTTCGAAATTGGAGGATTGTGAAGACATTTGGATCGCGCTGCCGCTCTCGTTAGTGGACCGAATAGCGCTGGTCAAGATGGCCGTACTGCCATAGTTCCTTTATTTGTTTGTGAATATTCCAGTGGCGCTCACAAAAGCTTTTTGCAAGAACCTTCGCAGCCAGTTGATCCGAATGGTGTGGGGGGGCAGGGCAGCGAGAGCGCAGTGGTCGACTCTCACGAGGGGATATTAGAAAGGCGGTTTCAAGGCCCCGGATTTCTGTGCGTACTATTTGAGTGCGCAGGCCCAGTATACTTATTATTGGTACAAACCCCACGCTTTTACTCCGCATGTTGCGGTTGAGGAGGGGGATGCTGCTCAGATTCCGCTCCATAGCATAATTACTCTTACCACATGTGGCACTCCGAAGTCGTAAATAAATGCGGTAGACACCACGATTGTGGCCTGGAATATTATAGGGCGCTTAGCGCGAACAATGCTGCCCTACGCCTCGCTCATGCATTTAGAATACCATGCTGCCTTGTCAGTCACGCACGAGAGCCCCTCTTTGAGATTACTGAGCGAAGCCGGGATTCTGCATATGCGTGACATTTATCCACAAGTGTTGATCATAGAGCTTGAGGCGCTGCAATATGTCAGTAACCAATCTCTGCTATTTCACTTTGCGGTACATAGATTGCGTCACGCGGCCCGCTCGCATTATCTCACATATCCGCAGGAATCCCCCGAGCTACTGTCATTGCAGTTTGTGATATCCGCTCCCACAAATAAAAAACTGGTGTCCCGACTGTACAAGATGATGAAGGATGAAACTGTTGAAGTGCCCGATAAAAAAGTTGGGAACGGTGGAATGATTGTTTGCCTGCCCCCATCACCGAGGACAATTGGACACATATTTGTGGTCTGACAGAGAAACTCACTATGAATGGTAACCTTCGGATAATTCATTTAAAATATATACATCAAGTATATCATACTCCAGCGAGGTTACATAGGTTTGGTTTGCATGAGACTGCGTGTTGTGATAGATGCGGGCGGGATGGGGCGAATTTTCTCCATTTGGCCTGGGGCTGTCGGAGGGTGAGTGAATTCTGGAGCGCTGTAATAGATAGCATACAGGAGATGGTGGCGGTGGAAGTGCAGTGTACCCCGGTGGTGTGTTTGCTCTGCTGTGTGCCACATGTTCGAGGAGTGGTTGGCACCTTCGTGAGATTGGCACTACTGTTGGCGGCTCGTAGAGTGGCCATCACGTGGGCTGGTAGATCTAGACCTACACTGAAGGCTTGGCTGTCAGACCTAGTTTATTGTAGGGACCTCTTAATACTTATGTGGAGGAGCTGTCGGTCACATCGCGGCCGAGAGACATCTGGGAACCACTGAGAGTGTATTTGCTCAGTAAAACGGTGTGATGACCTCCATGTATCACTGCTGGGGGAGGGGGTGCCTACACGGCTACAGAGAGATCGAGGAGAGGTGCATTTGCACAAATTTGGATTGTCTGGAGGAGTAGCCGGTAGTGGAAACAACGCTGTGGTGATTTTTGAGAACTGCCTATTATTGCTTAAGCAATTTTTTGTAGTTTCATTGTTTTTATTTTTCTTTATTTAGACTGTCGTCAACCTACAATTTCATTGTGTGGGGCAATGGTTCTTAATGTTGTTATTATTGGCTGAAAGGTCGCAGGCCTGGGATACAATTTGGTGTCCATGACAAGTGGTTGGGACGTGGCAGACAAATGCGTGATCTCAATCATCCTTTGCTCTTTTCCTTATTTTGATTATTGTTTCATGCAATCGCATTTTGTATGTGATGTCGAGATGGAATGTCTTTCTTCATTTGTTTCTTTTGTGCTTATGGAAAAGAATATAAATGTTTTGTTTTTTTAAAAGCATTGCACAAGGATGGAATACAAACATGTGAAATATCTGGTTGCAAGGGCATCTATCACTTGTTCTATATAGATAACCTTGAACCGCCTAAAACAGCATTTCTCAAACTATGGGTTGTGATCCACTGGTGGGTCTTGAGAAGATTTTTGCTGGATCGCTAAAGTCCAAGCAATACATAAAGAGCACTTTAAATTCTGGAAAAAAAGTAACACCAGGTTCAAACTCACGCACTTTCACTTCGTTCACCGGATGTACATGACCCCCGGTAGACTGCACAGGATATTCCCTGCACGGCCCTCTGAGTGCCTCCGGTGCGGCCAATCAGGCGCTACATTTGTGCATATGACCTGGACATGTAGGATGTTACGGATTTATTGGTAGGACGTGGTCGAGAGACTGAAGGGGCGACATGGGTGGACATTCAGCTCACGATCCCACACTGAATACTGGGTTTGAGCCCCAGACCCAAAAACAGAACATTGCAATATAAATTCACAAAACTAGAACTCCTGCTGGCAAATCAACAGGTGGCGATCTGCTAGGTGGTTAGCACTGGACGCATAGCGGACTGATGACGGCGGGACGTACAGGAATGGGCACTAGCGGAATGGATACACCTCAGGCAGGTCCACACGGATGACAAGAGTGAGGGAGACATTAGAGACTAGGCGGAAATGCTTAGACAACTAGCAGGGGACGAAGACCCGACAGACAACGAGGACTCCCAGGCTCTAAACAGGGAGAGTCGGGGAGGATGTAGGTATGGATGGGACTGCACCCAGATAGACAGCTAGGATGATGGGGAAAGTGCTGCTGATAACTTCTCCTGGAGGGAATTACACTTGTAGTGGGCTACAAAAAGGTAGCTTGGGGGAGGAGGACGTTGTTGTTTACTGAAACGTTTGGTTACTAGTTCTTAATGTACGACGGACATTATGCATTTATGTATAAGCTGGTCAACTTTGGGACTGACACAGACCAACGGTGCAGGATGTGCTAAGCATGCTATTGTGCACCTGTGCCCTTATATTACCACATTACATGTATCTGTAATAATGAAGAGTGTGTTTAAAATATGAAACTTTAATAAAAAACAAGTTAAAAAAAACAAATGTCTTGTCAGCACGCGAATGATATCAAAGAACACACGCTACCTATCTTTTACGAGTTGCAAATCAAGGGACGTATGCAATCTATTGGAAGAACTACTTGATGCGCCACCAACAAAGCCTAATTCGACAACAAATGTGATCACTTAGCCATCCATGAAAGGCAAGGGCCTCGATAGCCAGCCCATAGCGGTAGTAGCAAACATGAAAAACACTTGAAAGTCAAAGCACTCTCTCTGTATTTCTTCTTGTACGTTTTAGAAGAATTGATGACACAAGGTCTAACTGACATATAAAGCTGTCTTTAGCCAGACCTAAAAGGCTTGAGACACTGACATACACACACGGACACACATGCAATAAAGTTATGGTTACGTTTGTAAGAAAACCTTAATGCATCTTTAAATAAAACTCAGAAATTCACTGAAATAACACAGTTAAAAGCTCTTATGGTTGCAAAACAAAACATAAAAACACTCAAATGTGCCATTAATCGTTAGGTAAACTAACCACAACTCACATCCCTGTAATGCCAAGTTTAGTGTATTTCCATTTAGCAGAGTTTCCTGTATCGAGGAGCAAAGACTTGTTGGGGAAATATCAAGGTTCTGTTCCATTCCTTTTTTTTCTTACCACTTGATGGATCTGCATATAAGTTGCCATAAAGAACCCAAATTAGATGCTATTATGTCCATAAATTTCATGTAGATTCTTTCATTAGTGCCAAAGTTATTAAGAAAACAAAAAATGCCTTTTCAATTGAAACTCTGAGCTAACCATAAGTACAGAGGCACTATTGACGTCCCTGTAAAATATTAATGTAATAACACTAACAATAAATATGGCCCAATAACACATTATTTGAAACAAGTGTGGAAATATACACACATTTATACAAATGTTACTACACTGCAATGGTGTCGTCAGCAGAGTAACCTACTTGAGCAAACACTGCTTATTGCCTTACATACCTCTTTCTAGTATCACTTACAGAAGAAAACAGCTTATAAATCTTACGTATGCTTATACAATACAGATTTTACCACTTGTGAACACATTTGTTTATGACTACTGTATTTGAACAAGCAATTGCAATGCAATAGGTCTCGCATTAGGAAAGTTTGAGCTATTGGTCTTGTAAATGACAATTTTTTTTATTTCATGTGTTGATTTTGAAAATAGCTAAATTAATAGCTTTGTCATTTACAATGCCAATAGTTACAACTTTCGCAAATGTGGCACCTATAGCATTTGTAATGCAACATGTTTTGTATTTACGTGACTTAGCGGTATTAATATTACAAATTACAATGGCTTTTAATTTTTTTAAATAATTAATACTTAAATAAAAGATTTTAATTTATAATGGCAATAGCTTAAACTTTTGTAAATAACTTTTGTGAAGATTATGTTCAGTGTATTTTATTGTGACGAAAATCCAAGAACAGTAGTGAAATATTAACATCTTTTTTGTGACATTTGTATTAAAGTTTGAAACATTGAGACAACATATTTGAACCAGTTGTTGTTGAATGGTTGCACAGATTGATGCTGGGGTGGAAATGTACTATAAAAACACGCTCAGAGCATGCCATTATATAACACACTTTGTGATGTGCTGTAGTGTAGGTGTGCTGCGTGTCTGCTTGCGGTTGCATGTGTGTGTTGCAGCATAGATAAACAGCAACCTTTGCTGTTTATCTATGGAATCATATGTCTGTATTTTGTGTTTTCTCTGTTTGTGTCTCAGTTTGTTGTCTGTGCGTGAGTGCTTTTGCGCACGTTATGTCAATTGTTACATGTATCTGTCTGTCTTTGCTTTATTTTTTTTTATATCTGTACATGTCTGAATTAGCTCATATGTGCGTGAGTGCTTGTGCGGTCATATATGTAACAGTAATGAATGTAACTGCATGAACGTGTGGGTTTGTGCTTGTGTGTGTGCGTATTGGGGTAACTGTGCATGGTGTGAGTTGCATGTTAGCATCTGTATGACTGTATGTATTTATAATTGCCTGTGTGTGACAAGTCTTTGTGTGTGCATGCATTTTACTTGTCTGTGTGTGTCGGTGAATTTGCCGTGGGCGCTGTTTTTATTTTATTTTATAGTCTCAAGCAGTACTGACTCGAGGGGACTGCTATTTGCTAGTCCTGTGAGCTGAGCAGAAAGGGTGCAGTTTAGGCATGCAGGGTCAATTAGTTCGACTGAAGGAAACCCAGCCTACAGCTCCCACAATGCAACTTGTTGTTACATGAAAATATTGCCCAGGAGCATTGCGTGTCGGTGATATGGAGTCTTCTAGTGTTCTTTCATGATGTAAGGGTTCAGCCTGTGAAAACTAGTTGCACTGTACCCTCATTGAAACTTTGCTGCCTCAGACACCATTGTAAATACTCAGCAGATTTTTTTGTAGAAACGTACCTTTTGTCAATATCTTCTCTTCTCCACACCATAAATGAAAGTTTGCCTGTTACCTTTAGAACAAAGGGAAACTGCTCCTGCAGTACACGTATTTTCTCAGGAACAGATTCTCTTTTTTTATAGTCCTACATTAAGAACCTCGCATAAATATACAATAAATAATATAATATCAAAAAACAAAATCAATGTAACTAATCTGATCTACTTCAAAATTCCAAAGCTTCAGAAACGACCCTAAGCAAATATAGAACAACTCAACAGCATATTTTATTTCATAAACCGGAGAAATGGAGTTCGTGTCAGTTCCATTAATTTTTGCAGAAACGCCTAAATAAAGGTGACAGGTTCACTTTACATGCACATTGTCTCGGGACACTCCGAGCACGCAAGCAAAAACTGGTACACCGAGGAGCAATTTATCAGTGATCGCTTGATGCTCAGCTTAAAAATATATATATTGTTCAGTGGTTGTAATGGAATGCCTGGACCTGGCTCAACAGCCCATTAGCAGCACACAAGCAAACTCACCGCCGCAGCCCGGCTTCAACAGGAAGCCAGGCAACCTTTGTTGGGACGGGGGCGGGGCCGGACACGCGACCGGAGCTTCCCAGGAGGCAGGCTGCAGTGGCTGGCGCATGGCTCCGGTGCAGAGAGAGGAGAGCCCTGCGTGCAGCCGGCGTCCGCCCGGGAAGCCAAGGAGCGGAGTGCCGGTGTCCCTGTGCCTGTATTACGTCGGAGTGGGCAGCCCCGGAGCGGGACGAGTAGAAGTCCGGGTGAGTGGTGCTCCATGCTTGCGTGTCTGTGTGTATGCAGGGGGGAGGGGGGGGGAGGGGAGGGTGGAGGGTCAGCGTGCGTGTGCGTGTGTGTTTGTGCGCGCGTGCGCCTGTGTGTGTGTGCGTGCATGCAGAGGGGTGGGGGCTGGCTGTGTGTGAGCAGGGGCTGTGAGTTGATCTGCGCAAGCGCGGCTCAGACGCGCGCTCCCGCGGTCAAAACTGAGACTGCAAAAGCGCGCGTCTGAGTCATGTCCACTCTCCTAAGTACGGGCCACATTAGGTCTGTAGCAGACACTCTCAATGCTCACGCATTGAGAGTACGTCTGCTCGACCGAAAAAAGCAGCACAACATAACCATACAATCAGATCCGCTGAGTGCAATATGTTATTGGAACTAGGAGCAGAGGGGCATCAGACTCACTCTCAGCTTTAACTCGCATTCAACAATGGTAATAAAAAGCATATTATACTCTAATGTATAATAAGAGCAAACTGAAGGCTATCCATGTACTAAATTAAGTCATCCGGCCCTTTCCCAAAGAGGGAATACAACGGACCTCAAAGAACAAGTTACTTACCTTCAGTAACGGTATATCTTTAAGAGACCTATATTAGTTATAGATTCCTTACCTTAGAATTACCCCCAGGTGTCAGACTGGAGCCGGAGAACGTTTTTTTTCTCAGCAGTACCTCTGCGCGTTGGTAGGTGGCGTCAGTCGACTCCGCATTTGTCGTCGGCATCGTGATCGCTGGGATGACGTCGCAATATCTACTTAGACGACGCCACTGCACGTTGACATCAGTTCTTTTACACGACATTCCATGCCAGAAGCACAGAGTCATGCAAGACACGGAAAACTGGTGCACAAAACTAGGGCCTGAAGCACAAGTTACTACTTGTGTAACGATATATCTGTAAGAGACATTAGTTAGTGATAGATTCCTTACCTTAAAATATCCCCAGGCGTCAGACTGGATCCGGAAACTTTTTGCGTAGCAATACTCCTGCGCGTCGGTAGGCGTCGTCTGCGGCTCCGGGTCCGTCGTCGGCGTCGTGAGCGCCGGAATGACGTCGCCGGAGTACTTAGACGCCGCCCATGCGTGCTGACGTCAGTTCTGATACACAGCTTTTCCGCGCCAGATACACAGAGCCATGATAGAACCAACACTGGTGCCATGAAACTAGGGCCCTGAAAGGGGATGACATTAACCCTAGATATCGGTTCGCAGAACGGGTATGATGGGTGGGTCTGTAAGGAATCTATCACTAACTAATGTCTCTTACAGATATATTGTTACACAAGTAGTAACTTGTGCATCTGAAAGAGACACGTTAGTGATAGATTCCTTACCTTAGAATAGATACCCCAGCAATACCAACCCCGGTGGTGGGTCTGCGAACCAATATCACACCAGAAAGTCCTGGAGGACGGAACGGCCAAAGAAGCCATCCCTCCGGACTTGACTGTCCAGGCAGTAGTGCCTAGCGAACGTGTGCAGTGAGGTCCACGTTGCTGCCTGGCAAATGTCCTGCAAGGGGACCCCTCGGCCCAGGGCAGTCGTTGTTGCCGTGGCACGAGTGGAATGAGCCCGCAATCCAGCAGGGGGCTCCTTCTTGGCCATGGAGTAACATGCCTGAATACACAAGATGATCCACCGCGAAATGGTTCTCTTGTGTACTGCCTTTCCCTTCTTCGCGCCCACGTAACCAACAAAGAGTTGGTCATCCACCCGGAATTGGCGTGTGCGGTCTAGGTAGTAGGAGAGCGCACGTTTTGGATCCAGACGGTGGAGCCTCTCTTCCTCTTTCGAGGGATGCGGAGGCGGAAAGAAGGTGGGCAAAGTAATGGACTGCCCGATGTGGAAGGCTGTGACAACCTTGGGCAGAAAGGAAGGTCGTGTACGCAACACCACCTTATCCGGATGAACAGATAGGAAAGGTGGAGTAGAAGAAAAAGCCTGGAGCTCACTCACCCTCCTGGCAGAGGTGATGGCGACCAGGAAAGCAGTCTTCAATGTGAGAAGACGGAGAGGACAGTTATTGAGCGGCTCAAAGGGAGAACACATCAGATAAGTGAGAACAAGATTCAAGTCCCACTGGGGCATCACAAAGGGAACAGGAGGGAACATGTGTGTGATGCCCTTCAGAAATCTATGTACAATGGGGGACTTGAATAAAGAAGGCTGATCAGGTAGCCTTAAGAAGGCGGAAAGAGCAGAAAGGTACCCTTTAAGAGTGCCCAGAGCAGAGCCCTGCTGGGCAAGGGAAAGAAGAAAGAGCAGCACTTCCGAGAGGGGTGCAGAGAGAGGATCCACAGCCTTTGCTGTGCACCATGCCACAAATCTGTTCCACCTGCAGGCGTATACCGACTTTGTGGAGGGACGCCTGGCTGCCAGAATGATATCACAGACTTCAGGAGGCAAGTCAAATGGCCTCAACTGTCGCCGCTCAATCTCCAAGCTTGTAGGTGGAGACTGGACAGGTTCGGGTGCAGCACCGTCCCCTGCTGCTGCGACAGAAGGTCCTCCCGAAGAGGCAGACGAATCGGGGGATCGACTGACATGCTGAGTAGCTCGGGATACCAGTATCTTCGTGCCCAGTCCGGAGCCACAAGGATAACCTGGGCCCGGTCGCGCCTGATCTTCTTCAGCACTCTGGGCAGAAGTGGTATAGGCGGAAAGGCGTACAATAGACCGCAGCTTCACTCGCGACGAAAAGCGTCTCCGAGCAAGTGCCGCCTTGGAAATTCCAACGCGCAGAACTGATGACATTGCGCGTTCTCTTCTGTGGCGAATAGATCTAACCAAGGCTCTCCCCACTGCTGAAAGAGACCTTGCGCCACGTCCGAGTTCAGACGCCATTCGTGATCCATCATGCACCGACGGCTGAGTTCGTCCGCCCTGGCATTCAGAGAGCCTGCCAGGTGTTGAACCACCAGGGTCACGCCCTGATGTTCCAGCCATTGCCATAGGCGTAGAGCCTCCTGGCACAGGGCCCACGACCCCACTCCGCCTTGTTTGTTGCAGTACCACATGGCAGTGGTGCTGTCGGTGAACACTTGCACTACACTCCCCCGAACAGAGGGGAGGAATGCCTTCAGTGCTAGACGAATCGCCCGCAGCTCCAACATGTTGATATGGAGCCGGGACTCCGCCGGAGACCAGAGGCCTCTGATCTCCGCCTCTCCCATATGGCCTCCCCAGCCCTGGAGAGACGCGTCCGTCACAACTACGTGCTCCGGGTGGGGTAGGGAGAGGGATCTGCCACTGACCCAATCGCGGTCCGTGAGCCACCACTGCAGTTGTCTCGCAGTGCCCTCCGAGATCAAGACATGATCGGATAGTGTAGGAAGGGGGAGGCTCTAGTTGGCGCAGTGCAACACTAGCGACAAGCAGGGACTCTCTCTTCCTCGTCAGGGCTGAGGGTTACCTTCCAGACAACCTCTGCTTACCCTCTAGGTAGTGTGGCTTAAGCAGTCGTAGGCTAATCTTTGGGGCACATAGGGTTAAACACTTGCAATAGTACACCTTTACAACCAACCCACCACACAACGAGACCAGACTGTATTCTGTAAAAATATATATCTTTATATAGATTTTAAGCAGGCTTGTGAATACAGTCAACGTACTTTATGATAACGGTTGCAAGTTTACTCAGTTCAGGTTACCACAGTTCTTATGCAGTTCTCTTGAGGCCCGTAGGCCGGTGTTAACCAAAGTTCTTGTGGAGCTGGCGGCTTCCAGGGGAACTGTCCCACGTCGCGTTGCTTTCCCGGGGTCGCTGATCGTTGCGGCTCTTCAGCCGAGCAGGTCACTGGTCATCCGGGGCAGCGGTGTTCTGTGGCGGCAGGGTCCTCTCCTCGTCGTCCGCTCCGACCCTGGAGGCGGCGGCTGTGCGGCGGTGGCAAGTGGCAGTACGGTCCCCAAGTGCAGGACGTACCCAGCCAAGTGCCGGTGCAGCTGTGGGCTCACAGCTGGGCTGTCGGGCAGGCTACCGACCTTGCGGATTCTCACAGGGCAACTGTCCGTCTTTGCAGGTGAGTGGCTGCTCGTTATGCAGTCACCTCGAGAGCTCGGACCGGACGGGTCCTCCTTCGCTTTGCTCTCGGGCTCCCGGTGCAGCTGCGGTCACGGTGTTCGGGCCAGCGGCGGCTGGTCCTTACTTTGCTCTCGCTTGTGCTTTGGGCCCCGGTCACGGTGGTCAGGTGGATGTCGTTGCCTTGGAGGAGATTCCTCCGTCGGTGCTGCGGCGATGGTCAGCACCCGCAGTCGCTTTCTTCCAAGGGGGTAGCGTCCACTGGTCCTGGGACGCTGGTCAGGGGGCAAGTTCAGTTGCAAGCCCTTGGAGATCTCTTTAGCAGAGTTTGGCACAAAGTAAAGCAAAAGTCTTTTCGTAGTCTTTTCTTCTTCCTCTCCTTCAGCAGCAAGGCACCAGACACAGGCAAGAGTCAGCACCCTTCCTTGTCTCTCACGGTCCTTCTCGTAGGGCAGAGTCCTTCTGTGGCCCAAACCGGATCTAATTTTCAAGGAGCAGGGCTCCTTCTTTTATAGGCCAATTCTTTTGTTCTCGCAGGCCAGGGGGGCCTTTGCATAGCCACTCTCAGTCTTTGAGTACCCCGGTGGGTGTACTCCGGCTTCTGCTTTCAGTGTGAGGGGCAGGCGCATCAGACGCCCCACAGGAGGTGGAGCCAGCATTGTCCGGACAGGGGGGGCCAGAGTACCTTGTTGATGGGGGCTGCGCCCTTCCTGGGCCAGGCGTCGTCAGAGTCATCCGCCGCTCCCCAGGAGGGTGGAGCCAGCATTGTGGTGGTCGAGCACAGCTACAGTTCGAGTCAAGAGGCACTCCTACCTCCCACTAAGGTGTAATCTGCGCATTCACCACCTGTCATCCCTCCAGCCCTGTCACTCACACATCCCAGACAGTCAGATACACATACCAGCAGAGGCGGGCTGAAATGGTTAAGCAAGCAAATGCTAACTTTCTAAAAGTAGCATTTGCAAACCCAAGATATTAAAATAAACTTGACTACAAGAAATATTTTATCATCCTGAGTTCAGGCATACTAAACATGACTCGCTACCATGCTCCTTGAGCCTGCGGGGATTATAGGGTGTAATAATTCCAGCAGCTCAGTCTGGCCTAATGGAGCAGGTAGCCTTCAATAGTGAAATACGGTCTTGGTTGTAAGTCACTACTAGGACATGCCACGCACATCAGGGCTTGTCCTACCTTGCACCTACAACGCACCCTGCCCGCAGGCCTACCATAGGGGTGACTAATATGTAGTCAAGGGAAGGGTCGGTGCTGGCAAGTGGGGACACTTGCCCAGCTAGCATGACAGTACGAAACCGCACGCGGGTTCTGCGGTCGCAGTTCCCAGACACATCTTTACGGCTGCTTCGGTGGGTGGCGCAACCAGCGCTGCAGGCCCACCAGCAGTATTGGCATCTACAAGCCCCGGCACTCTCTAGTGCACTTTACTAGGGACTAACAGTAAATCCAAAGAACCAATCATGGATACCAATAGCATGTACAATTTACAGTAGGGAGCACTTGCACTGCGGCACGGATCAGCCGTGGCGCAGTGCCCTGAGTATCGGAAAACCAGCAAAACATCGGAGGCACATCAGCAAAAAGTGAAAGGGAGACTCACGCCAAGGTGCCAGGTCTAACAGATAGGTTGCCCTGATGCTGGGCCCACTGAAACTTCAGGTCCCACTGCAGAGCCCGCATCCGCCACCTGGCGTGATGCACCAGAAGGATGCAGGAGGCCATCAGCCCCAGAAGCCGCAGCATCAACCTGACCGAGACTCGGGATAACGGCAGGAAGATGGGAATCAGAGCCTGAATATCCCGAACCCGCTGTTCGGGTGGGTAAACCCAAAACTGCGCCGAGTCTAGAACCGCTCCGATGAAGAGGAGCTTCTGAGAGGGGCACAGGTGCGACTTCGGCACATTGATGGAGAACCCCAGCAAGTGCAGGAGGTCGGCCGTAGTCTGGAGGTGGGTGACGACTACCTGGGGCGAGCCCGCCTTCAACAACCAGTCGTCGAGGTAGGGGAAGACTGATACACCCTGCCTGCGCAGATGAGCTGCGACCACCGCCATCACCTTCGTGAACACCCGTGGGGCGCTGGTAAGGCCAAAGGGGAGCACGGTGAACTGAAAGTGCTCTTGGCCTACCGTGAACCGCAGGTAACGCCGGTGGGCCGGCAGGACGGGGATGTGGAAATAAGCGTCCTGCAGGTCCAACGCTACCATCCAGTCTTCCGGGTCCAGGGCAGCCTGGACCTGAGCCAAAGTCAGCATCTTGAACTTCTCCTTTCGGCAGGAAGCCGTTGACGTTCCGTAGGTCCAAGATAGGGCGCAGGCCCCCTTTGCCCTTCTTGGGCACCAGAAAGTAGTGGGAGTAACATCCACACCTTACTTCTGGCCCAGGAACGCGCTCGATGGCCCTCTTGGCCAAGAGGGCCGTGACTTCCTCTTGCAGAAGTTGCAAGTGATCCCCTGACACGCGGTGGCATTGCGGTGGCATGGATGGAGGGGACGCCTCGGAGGGGAGGGAGTAGCCCCTTCGGACAATCTGCAGCACCCACCTGTCCGAAGTGACTGTGTGCCAGTGGGAGAGGTGATGGCAAACCCTGCCTCCCACAGGCGTCACATGGGCCTGAAAACTCGGACTAGGAAGGTTTTGAGGCAGGTGCTGCTGAGGGAGGTGTGGACTGGCCTCGCCGTGGTCCCCGACCGCCGCCACGGCGGTTTCCACGTCCGCCACCGCAATGTTGGACATTCTGCGGCGCGTGGCTGACAGTACGTGGTGGGGCGCCCCTTCCGTGGCCACGAAAGGAGCGAAAGGCACCCGATTGCTGGCGTGGGGCCGTGAGGCCCAAGGACTTGGCAGTAGCCCTGGAGTGCTTGAAACGTTCCAGCGCATGGTCTGCCTTGTCGCCAAAGAGGCGACGGCCATCAACCGGCATGTCCAGGAGTGTGGCCTGGACATCGGCCGAGAAATTGGCGGACCTCAACCAGGCGTGGCGTCGAACCGCCACTGTCGTTGCCATCGCCCTGCCCAGTGAGTCAGTTGTATCCAGCCCACACCGGATGGAAAAGCGTGCTGCATCTCGGCCTTCCGCAAGGGCTTGGCCGAGTTTAGCCTGGACCTCCTCCGGGCATTGTGGCAGCACCTTCGCAACCGTGTCCCACAGAGTGTGGGTGTAGCGGCCCAAGAGACAGGCGGTATTCACAGACCGCAGCCCTAAGCTAACAGACGAGGAAACCTTCTTCCCGAACTGTTCGTATCTCTTGGATTCCCTGTCGGGCGGGGCCGACGGGAATGCGGTCTGGGAGTTTGAGGCCTGGATGACCAGACTCTCGGGGGTGGGATGGGTGGACAAAAAGCATGGGTCGCCCGGGGCCGGTCGGTAGCTCCTCATTATCTTCCGTATTAGCAGTCTACTTTACGCCCGGAGGCTGCCTCCGTTTGCTAATTGTCGTGTATTCTAGCCCTTGAGCTGCCCTCTGACTCTGCTATCACGCTGATTTATTTCAGGTCTGCTCTTCTGCAGAGGTGGTGTACTGTCCCCGACTTTTTGAAAGCAGTTTTCTGCGATACCTTTCACCCAGTTATTCTTGGACGAAATAGCTGAGACCTGTACCCAGATAGTGACGATCCCCTTCACCACTATTAAGGACGAATTCGACCCGTCGTCTCTCCTTTGGTTCATTCTTAAGGGATCCTCCTGTAGACAGGCCTTATGATGAGTTTCTCCAGCCATGATTGTTATTAGGACACCCTTCAAGGATTGGGTTACTGGATCTTGAAAGACCTCGCAAATCCATATAATCTTTATTTGTGCGCCCTGATGAAGGAAATCTGTACTGGCATTTTTCCGAAACGCGCGTCGGCGCTGTTCTTGGGTGTTGTGTGACTGTGATCGTGTGGATAGGTTTGGGTTTGACTGGAAGAGTGAATGAAACTTGTGTCAATTTTTTAATGCCCCTTTGTGTCCTTAGGCTGTTATTATTTATCTCTAGGTATGTCCTTTTTTAAAAAACAAATCCAAAATAAGGGAATAAAATTATGAAAAAGAAGTTAACTATGTATTAATTTTCCAGAACTAATATATTTTTCTATGCTAATAAAAATAAATATTTTCATATTCAGCTTTCCTCTGGGCTCTTCCTGCTTATTTTGGAATTATTCCTCCTTTATGATTGGGAACTCCCCTTTTCATGTTTTTCTGATAATTATCTCGCCCTGGCGGGTTGTTCCCCACTGAGTGACTCTTAGATTTCAGGGCCCCTCATGTTTTTTGCATTGTAGCGGCCCAAGAGACAGGCGGTATTCACAGACCGCAGCCCTAAGCTAACAGACGAGGAAACCTTCTTCCCGAACTGTTCGTATCTCTTGGATTCCCTGTCGGGCGGGGCCGACGGGAATGCGGTCTGGGAGTTTGAGGCCTGGATGACCAGACTCTCGGGGGTGGGATGGGTGGACAAAAAGCATGGGTCGCCCGGGGCCGGTCGGTAGCGTCTGGCCATGTTCCTATCCACAGGCGGACCCGTGGCGGACTTGGACCAAGTGCCCACAAGAACGTCACACAAGGCCTTATTGAACGGCAGCAGGGGCTCACTGGAGCTTGACTGCGGTTTGAGGACCTCTGTGAGGAGGTTAGTCCTCACGGCCGCGACGGGGAGCTTAAGGTTTAAGGCCTTAGCTGCCTTCGTCAACACTACACTATAAGTAGAACCCGCCTCTGAAGCCACAGTCGGAGGTGAGTTAAATCCAGTGTCTGGCGAAGCGTCAAGACCACTGGCCTCCCCAAGCTCATATGGTTGAGACTGGAGATCTAGTGCCAGAGGGTCCTCGGACCCCTCCCAATCTTCCTCGTCACCTGTGTCCTGTAAACCAGGATTAGCAGACAGGGCCTCCTCGCGGAGATAAAAATCCCCAAAGGCGGACGGAATCGGCACCCAGTGGCGCCCTTCCGGCGCCTGAGTCGGACCGCAGGAAACATTGGGGGCGGCAACCACAGTGGGCGCCGGGGGCGACACCCTTGAGGACGGCGCCGGCGAGGTCGTAAGGTCGACCGGCGACGTCCCGGATCCGGAGCCGGATCTGGCGAGGTCCTGCGGCGCCGAGACCGAAGTCGCCGGTGGCGTCGGAGCTGAAGCACCCGACGGCGTCGGGCCGAAGCGCCCGACCCGGTAGGACCTCCAGACGGAACCGTTTGGCCCGAAGGCGCCACGGGAACCGACCGAGGAGGGAGGGCCCTCTTGGCCATGAGGTACCTCTCGACCTCCTCCGGCGTCGCACCATGCCGAGGGACCCGAAGGTGTGGGGCAGGCGGCTGTGAGAAGTTGGCCTGATATATAATGTTCACTAGTCTAGTGAGCACTTTGTATCAGTCCAAACAACCCTTATTGATGATTGGTTGTAAGTCAACCTTATAGACCAGCTATCCTAGTAGCATGGACAAGAGCAGACTTTAGGCTAAACTCTAGAGGGCGTGTTAAGCCAGCTGTTATACCATCACATATACCCCTTGAACACCAAGTGAAAGGACACCACACAAGTTATGAAAATAAAAGGATATTTATTTAGAACACAACAACCCTGGACTCTTTATGAGGACAGGGTGCTAAGCACAATACAAAGCTCTTACGAAAATACTTTAAGTTGCACAATTTACGCAAATGCCCGAGGTGCACGAAAAACCATATACTACAAAAGTGGAATGCAAAATACTAGCAGGTAAGTAACTAATCTCAAAGGCTTTAGGATCGCTAGGACTGGACTACTGAACCTTCAGATTACGAGCTGGAGGCCTAGAGAGATCGGGTGCAGAGTGTGCACTCTCACGCGGGATGCGGAACAAAGTCTATGGATGCTAGATTTCGTAAAGCTAGTGTTATCGGACGAATCCGACTAGGTAGAGCTGAAACGAAAAAGGATCTGGACCCTTGGATGGTTAGACTATGCTGGAGCACCGAAGTGCTTAGGTTACCTAGCCCAGGGGCTGCGGCTGCATAGGGCTGAAAAGACATCGGGAATCCTAGTTGCAGTCTATGGAGCCTGAAAGAAGAAGTTGCTGGCAGGCGACCAGTGATGAAGTTCGATGGGATCCAAGCCTGGATCGATGAAGATGGATACCTGTAAGCAGAGGGCTCCAAGTTCTGGATGACTAGCCAGTGATCAGGTGGGCACCAGGATGGCACCGGACGAAGTCACCTCGACCAGGTGAGTGGGCGACGCTGGGCTCTGCAGTCTCCTGGACCAGGAGGCGTTGTCGGCGACCAGGATGGAGGTGCGAGCTGTCCCACGAAGGTCTCTGCTGTCGGCGATGCTGGACCCAGGATTTGGGCAACAAACCTTGGCAAAGTCAAGCCCACGCGGTGGACTCAAGATGGCGTCTGGAGTGGACCAGGAGGGTCCGGGGTGCTCCTCTGTTGGAGGGGAGCAAGGGCCAGTCTGGAGCAACCAGACCAGCCGTGTTGTCGTCGTGGTTCGTCGTCAGAAGGGCCACAAGCCAACGGGCAAGTGACCTGGACAACGCGGTGAGCAGCAAAGAGCAGAAGGGTCCCACGCAGATCTCGTGGATGCTGGGGGGGCTGGTCTTCCGTGCTGGAGCTGCTCAAGGTCGGGGCTTCTCAAACCCCAAAGCACTCACTCGAGGATCTCTCGGCGGTCGTGCTGGGCAAGCGTCGTGCAGTCCTGAAGATGGTCGGTCCCTCGAGGTCTCGTCACACCCACGGGTCTCAGCTGAGCTGAAGATGTAGGTAGAGGTCAGAGGTGCCAGGGAAGCCGGTTCTCGTCGAGCTGGGCAGTCTTGATCCGGAGGAGAGACTTACAGCAAACCGCAATGCGCTTGGATGGTGCCCGCTGATGCAGGGTGGCTACTCCTTAGCCACAAGGGAGAGTCTTCAGAAGTAGTTCAAGAGTTCTTTCGTGGAAAGTAGTCAAGATTCAGAATTATCTAATTTGGGAAGGGGGCCCGCTCCTATCTTTATACTAAGGAAAGGGGCTGGCACGCGACTAGGTCCTGCCCATGGGTGGGACCAGGAAGGGAGGTGGTTACACTCCTCTCCCATGCCGGCCTTTCCCCAGCTCAGGGGCTGGTGTGCCCCTGGAACTGGTTCTAGCCGGCCTATGCATAGTGAGCACCGGGGTGCCACTTGCAGTCACCTTCCTCTAAAGCCCTGCCTACCCAGGATACACAAAACCCTATCTGGGATGGTGCTAGCACCGCCCCTGACAGGAAACCCTTTGTCCAAGCCTCCCTCGCTGGAAGGACTCCCAGCAGCAGGAGGTCAGACTTGTGTCTATGGTGGCAGCATCCAATTTGTGATGCTGAGGTTTGAGTTAACTTTAACCGGGGTTCACAGTTACATACATGTTGTGTCCCTCTAGAAGGGTGGAATGCTAACCCCGTCGCCAGAATTGGCGAGGGGTTAGTATTCCAATTCGTATGACGCCTTACTCGACATGTTTTGATAAAGCGATACCAGAGTTGGCATATAACCGCGAGGATTATAATGCACTTAAGAGTATATGGTACGCGTTATCATGGAACAGCTATTAGGACTTGGTTCCACAAGCTGCAACCGGGCTCAGCTCATGCCAGAGCACCATCTCACATAATTCCAAGCACTCTGCCTTCAGGATTGATAAGGCCTGCCATAGGAGTGACTGATGGGAATATATGTGTCCATTTTAGGGTTAGATATAGGTATACTATATCTAAAGCAAAGGGTGATTACACCACCTTGCCCCAGCTGTCGTGCAGCCAGTTGAGTCAGATTTAGATGGCCAGCCAGGGGTGGCATAATACATGCTGCAGGCCCTGGGTACACCTATGCCCTGAGTTACAGGGTCTGATAAGGTGGCCCAGTACCAATTGGTAAATGCACCTAAGGTACACGTGTCAATTTAGTGAGAGAACAGCTAGGCTGTGGGTCTGATTAGCAGGCCCACAGCCAGGGAAGTCGTAAACCAGTGAAGCAAAAGGCAAAAATCTGGGGTGATCATAGGATTGCAGACCATACTCTCCTACAGCGGCGACGCTTGCGACTCCCGCGGAGCCGCGTGGGCGGTGTCGCCCGAGCCCCCGGCCGCATCGTGCGAGCGTCGGGGTGGGTCGGAGGATCGATGACGTCGCTCCGACCTCTCATCCTCTTACCTGAGGACTTGGAACCAGACGATCGGTGTCCACTTCCGGAGCTTCGATGACTCCGACCTCGCGACCTGTCCCTCGACCTCCCGTGGGACCGGGACCGGCACTTGGAGCGGCGCGGGGCCGACTGCCTCAGCTCGAGTCGCTTGCGGGACCGCTCCCGCCTAGCCTTCGACGTCAGGGCCCGGCAGTCGGAGCAGGTCCGATCATCATGGTCGAGGTCTAAGCACTTCAGGCACCGGCGATGGGGGTCCGTGACCGACATGAGTCGATCGCACTTCGAGCAAGGCTTGAACCCGGGCATCCTTGGCACCGATAGAGTCGAAGACTCGACAAAAAGAGAGAGATCAAAAAGATCAAAAAGTTCAGTCAAAAATTGACTGGGGGTAGAGCTTCTTCCGGATCTGCGCTAGCTGGCGCGGAAAAAAGAAGAACTGACGTCAGCGCGCATGGGCGGCGTCTAAGTACTCCGGCGACGTCATTCCGGCGCTCACGACGGCGACGACGGACGCGGAGCCGCAGACGACGCCTACCGACCCGCAGGGGTATTGCTACGCAAAAAGTTTCCGGATCCAGTCTGACGCCTGGGGATATTCTAAGGTAAGGAATCTATCACTAACGTGTCTCTTTCAGATAGGGAGTCCCTTACTCTAGAAGTCAGTTCACAGAACAGGGAGGATGAGGGGGCGGTAAGGAATCTATAACGAATATATGTCTCATACTGATATATCATTACCGAAGGTAAGTAACTTGTTTATCTAAAAGAGACTATTAGTTAAAGATTCCTTCCCTTAGAATAGATACCCCAGCAGTACCAACCCCAGAGGTGGGTCTGCGAACTAAGTTCACAACAGGAAGTCCTGGGGAACAGAATGGCCAAAGAAGCCATCCCTCCGGACTGGACTACCAAGGAAGCAATGTTTAGTGAACGTGTGCAGTGATACCCACATGGCTGCCTGGCAGATGTCACCGAGGGGGACTCCACATCCCAAAGCAGTAGTGGCTGCCGTCGCCCTGGTGGAATGGGCGCGCTGTGCTACCGGAGGCTCCATTTTCACCAAGGAATAACAGATCTTAATGCAAAGGATCACCCATCGAGAGATGGTCCGTGTAGGAGAGTAGGGTCTGCAATCCTATGATCACCGCAGATTTTTGCTTCACTGGTTTACGACTTCCCTGGCTGTGGGCCTGCTAATCAGACCCACAGCCTAGCTGTTCTCTCACTAAATTGACACGTGTACCTTAGGTGCATTTACCAATTGGTACTGGGCCACCTTATCAGACCCTGTAACTCAGGGCATAGGTGTACCCAGGGCCTACCAGGGGCTGCAGCATGTATTATGCCACCCCTGGCTGGCCATCTAAATCTGACACAACTGGCTGCACGACAGCTGGGGCAAGGTGGTGTAATCACCCTTTGCTTTAGATATAGTATACCTATATCTAAACCTAAAATGGACACATATATTCCTATCAGTCACTCCTATGGCAGGCCTTATCAATCCTGAAGGCAGAGTGCTTGGAATTATGTGAGATGGTGCTCTGGCAGGAGCTGAGCCCGTTTGCAGCTTGCGGAACCAAGTCCTAATAGCTGTTCCATGATAACACATACCATATACTCTTAAGTGCATTATAATCCTCGCGGTTATATGCCAACTCTGGTATCGCTTTATCAAAACATGTCGAGTAAGGTGTCATACGAATTGGAATACTAACCTCTCGCCAATTTTGGCGACGGGGTTAGCATTCCACCCTTCTAGAGGGACACGACATGTATGTAACTGTGAACCCCGGTTACAGTTAACTCAAGCCTCAGCATCACAAAAATGGATGCTGCCACCACAGACACAAGTCTGACATCCTGCTGCTGGGAGTCCTTCCAGCGAGGGAGGCTTGGACAAAGGGTTTCCTGTCAGGGGCGGTGCCAGCACCATCCCAGACAGGGTTTTGTGTATCCTGGGTAGGCAGGGCTTTAGAGGAAGGTGACTGCAAGTGGCACCCCGGTGCTCACTATGCATAGGCCGGCTAGAACCAGTTCCAGGGGCACACCAGCCCCTGAGCTGGGGAAAGTCCGGCATGGGAGAGGGGTGTAACCACCCCCCTTCCTGGTCCCACCCAGGGAAGGACCTAGTCGCGTGCCAGCCCCTTTCCTTAGTATAAAGATAGGAGCGGGCCCCCTTCCTAAATTAGATAATTCCGAATCTTGACTACTTTCCATGAAAGGACTCTTGAACCTTTCTGAGGACTCTCCCTTGTGGCTAAGGAGTAGCCACCCTGCATCAGCGGGCACCATCCAAGCGCATTGCGGTTTGCTGTAAGTCTCTCCTCCGGATCAAGACTGCCCAGCTCGACGAGAACCGGCTTCCCTGGCACCTCTGACCTCTACCCACATCTACAGCTCAGCTGAGACCCGTGGGTGTGACGAGACCTCGAGGGACCGGCCATCTTCAGGACTGCACAACGCTTGCCCTGCACGACTGCCGAGGGATCCTCGAGTGAGTGCTTTGGGGTTTGAGAAGCCCCGACCCTGAGCAGCTCCAGCACCGAAGACTAGCCCCCCAGCATCCACGAGATCTGCGTGGTGCCCTTCTGCTCTTTGCTGCTCACCGCGTTGTCCAGGTCACTTGCCCGTTGGCTAGTGGCCCTTCTGACGACGAACCACGACGACAACACCACTGGTCTGGTTGCTCCAGACTGGCCCTTGCTCCCCTCCAACAGAGGAGCACCCCGGACCCTCCTGCTCCACTCCAAACGCCATCTTGAGTCCACCGCGTGGGCTTGACTTTGCCAAGGTTTGTTGCCCAAATCCTGGGTCCAGCATCGCCGACAGCAGAGACCTTCGTGGGACAGCTCGCACCTCCATCCTGGTCGCCGACAACGCCTCCTGGTCCGAGAGACTGCAGAGCCCAGCGTCGCCCACTCACCTGGTCGAGGTGACTTCGTCCGGTGCCATCCTGGTGCCCACCTGATCACTGGCTAGTGATCCAGAACTTGGTCCCCTCTGCTTACAGGTATCCATCTACATCGATCCAGGCTTGGATCCCATCGAACTTCAACACTGGTCGCCTGCCAGCAACTTCTTCTTTCAGGCTCCATAGACTGCAACGAGGATTCCCGACGTCTTTTGAGACCTATGCAGCCGCAGCCCCTAGGCTAGGTAACCTAAGCACTTCGGTGCTCCAGCATAGCCTAACTATCCAAGGGTCCAGATCCTTTTTCGTTTCAGCTCTACCTAGTCGGATTCATCCGATAACACTAACTTTACGAAATCTAGCATCCATAGACTTTGTCCCGCATCCCGCGTGAGAGTGCACACTCTGCACCCGATCCCCCTAGGCCTCCTGCTCGTAATCCGAAGGTTCAGTAGTCCAGTCCTAGCGATCCTAAAGCCTATGAGAGTAGTACTTACCTGCTAGTAATTTCGCATTCCACTTTTAGAGTATATGGTTTTTCCTGCCCCTCGGGCATTTGTGTAAATTGTGCGACTTTCAGTATTTTCGTAAGAGCTTTGTATTGTGCTTAGCACCCTGTCCTCATAAAGAGTCCAGGGTTGTTGTGTTCTAAATAAATATCCTTTTATTTTCATAACAACTTGTGTGGTGTCCTTTCACTTGGTGTTCAAGGGGTATATGTGATGGTATAACAGCTGGCTTAACACGCCCTCTAGAGTCTAGCCTAAAGACTGCTCTTGTCCATGCTACTAGGATAGCTGGTCTACGGTTGACTTACAACCAATCATCAATAAGGGTTGTTTGGACTGATACAAAGTGCTCACTAGAATAGTGAACATTATATATCAGGCCAACTTCTCACATTGGTGAGCAGCGGTTGGGATTTGAGCTTGCTGTTGTTTTACCACACGTATCCTAAGAATATCATTTGAAAGATCACATAAGTACCCAGGTACATATAACTTAGCTTAGAATACTCTGAGTTCTACTGAACCAGCTGTTGTAGTTCAACAGGGCCTAGCACACCCTGACTACAACTCTTAGCAAGGGATCAGTAGGCAAACAAATAGTGTAGGTAGGTGCATCACTTACACCACACTAGAAGCATGTCAGACAAAGGAGGGAACTCCGAGGCCCCCCTTGTGTCAGTTGACCCTCCACAGGTCACTTCCAGATATGCTGCTCTTAGCTTCCAGGAGATGAGACAAGTGTGTACCTCCAGGAAGTTAAAACAGGGTTCTAACCCTACCATTCCCTTTCTGATTGGTCTCTTAGAGACTTATGATGCCAGGAGGACTGCTAACACAGACCCTTCTAATCCAGATGGGAACATGCCTCCGTTAGAGGGAACCACTGGTGACCCTGACCTCCAACTCAATGGAACAGTTAGTGAGGGTGAGGAGGAGGATCAGGAGTTATCAGGGGATGAGGCAGACAAAGGTCAGGTAGAAGTCAGTAGACTCACCAGGACCAACTTAAGCAGGCATGAGAATGGAACTAGGGGACCCCTAGGGCCACTCTCAGGCGGGCTTAACATTGGGAATGGACGAGTTAGGTCTCTATCCAGAGGTTCTAACAGATCCATTCGAACCAATGGCTCTCAGACCTCTTCTCACAGAGGGATGACATCCCCTCAAAGAAGAGAGCATGAAGCTAAGATGAGGGAAGTCAATCTGAGGATTGAAAGGGAAGAACTTGCCCTGGCCAAATAAAGACTTGCCCTTGCTAGAGAGCAGAAATTGTGTGGGCTAGAGCCCACTGGTGGCAGCATTTTACCTAGAGAAAAGGACAGGAGTTTAGACACTAAACACCTGAGTAAGATAGTGCCCCCCTTTAAACAAGGGGATGATATCCACAAATGGATAACTGCTTTGAAGAGGGCCTGCACTGTCCAGTGCGTCCCCCAGAGTCAGTGGGCAGCTGTCTTGTGGCTCTCCTTTGCAGGCAAAGGTAGAGATAAGCTCCTCACTACTAGAGCTGAGGATGCTAACAATTACCAAGTCCTTAAAAATACACTGATAGATGGGTTTGGCCTAACCACTGAGCAGTACAGGTTGCTGTTCAGGGATACCCAGAAAACTCAGTCTCAGGATTGGTCTGATTTTGTGGATTGTGCCACTAAGGCTTTGGAGGGCTGGTTGCTGGGCAGTAAGGTTACTGATTACACAGGATTGTACAATCTGATCATGAGGGAACAGATTTTAAACAATTGTCAGAACCAGTTGTTGCATCAGCACCTTGTTGACTCAGATCTGACCTCTCCCCAAGAATTGGGAAAGAAGGCAGACAGATGGGTCAGAATAAGGGTTAAACAGAACCAGGGCCAGAACCAGGGTGGTCAGAAGAATGCAGACCAAAAGGGTAGTTCTAAGAATGAGCAAAATGACCAGAAGTCTTCGACAGGCCCACAACAAACCAAAGAGGGTGGGGGTCAGGCTTCACAGCAGAAAAAGAAGACTCAAGAAGGCCAGTCTAAAAGGTGGTGCCAATACTGTAAAAGTAAACCTCACTGGTTTAGTGAGTGCACCAAGAAAGGAGGGCAAACTCCTACCACTGCAGCCCCTAAGGCACCTGTTCCCCCTAGCACAGTCAGCAGTGGTAGTGCACCTCCCAAGGGATTAGTTGGGTTAACCTTGGGTTCAGAGGGGTATGACAACTTAGTTGGCACACTCACTCAGGCTGTCCTTGTCTGTACAGGGGATGTGGATATATCCCCTGATGCAAGTCCCAATACTTTGGGCAAATACAGGAAGACACCTTTTATAAATGGAAAGATGGCTCAGGCCTACAGGGACACTTGTGCCAGTGTCACAATTGTGACACCTAACTTTGTGGACCCTGGACAGATCATGCTAGGTCCAGAGTACCTAGTGACCAATGCCAGCAATGTCACTACCCACCATAGTATGGCAATTGTTGATTTCTCCTGGGGAGGGGTAAGTGGCCAAAAGAAAGTTGTGGTTAGTTCAGACCTCCCAGTTGAATGTTTGTTGGGCAATGATTTGGAGTCATCCCTATGGTCAGAAGTGGAGCAGAGGACTCACATGGAAATGTTAGGCTTGCCAGCACATGTGCTTGCTGTGACTAGGTCACAGGCCAGAAGATGCCCCACTGAACAGGTGCTGGATCCTGGAACAATGGACCAGACACCTTCCAAGAAGAAGAGCAGTAGGGTTAAGGCATTGCCTTCCCCCTTGCCCCAGGTTGTGGATCAAGTCTCAGAGGAGGCTGACCTCAAAGAGCTGAGGGAAACTGAGCCTAAATAACTTGAACCTGATCAGGTTGAGTTTCTGGGTTCAGGGGGACCCTCCAGAGAAGACCTGGGGAAGGCACAGTTAGACTGCCCTTCTCTTGAACCCCTCAGACAGCAGGCTGCTGCTGAGGCTGCAGGGAACGCCACAGGTGTCCACAGGGTATACTAGGATGATGGATTCCTGTACTCAGAGGCAAGAGACCCCAAGCCTGGTGCAACCAGGAGGCTGGTTATCCCCTTGTCTCAGAGAGGTTTCCTTCTTACCTTGGCCCATGAGATTCCCCTTGCAGGACACTTAGGCCAGAATAAGACTTGGGACAGACTTGTCTCACACTTTCACTGGCCTCACATGAATGAAGATACCAAGGAGTTTTGTCGCTCCTGTGTCACTTGCCAAGCCAGTGGTAAGTCAGGTGGCACAACAAAGGCCCCCCTTATACCAATGCCTGTGGTGGGGATACCCTTTGAGAGAGTGGGGATTGACATTGTTGGTCCAATGGAACCCCAGACAGCATCAGGGCACAAGTTTATACTGGTGGTGGTGGACCATGCCACCAGGTATCCTTAAGCTATTCCCCTTAGGACCACTACAGCACCTGTTGTGGCAAGGGCCCTAGTTGGAGTGTTCTCCAGAGTGGGCTTCCCTAAGGAGGTTGTCTCTGACAGAGGTACAAACTTCATGTCAGGATATCTGACTGCTATGTGGAAGGAATGTGGTGTCAACTACAAGTTCACCACACCCTATCATCCACAATGCAATGGGCTTGTTGAAAGGTTCAACAGGACCCTAAAAGGGATGATTCATGGACTACCTGAAAAGCTCAGGCGTAGGTGGGATGTCCTGATACCCTGCCTTTTGTTTGCTTACAGAGAGGTCCCACAGAAGGGGGTTGGCTACAGCCCTTTTGAACTTCTGTATGGGCATCCTGTGAGAGGACCCCTGTGTTTGGTGAAGGAAGGATGGGAGAGACCTCTCAAAAAGCCTGCAACCAACATAGTGGACTATGTACTTGGTCTCCGCTCCAGGATGGCTGAGTATATGGAAAAGGCTTCTAAAAACCTTGAGGCAAGCCAAGAACTCCAAAAAGCTTGGCATGACCAAAAGGCTGTCCTGACTGTGTACAAGCCTGGACAGAAGGTGTGGGTGTTGGAGCCAGTGGCCCCAGCAGCACTCAAAGACAAATGGTCTGGGTCCCACACAATCCTTGAGCAAAAGGGAGAGGTCACCTACCTGGTGGACCTTGGAACTCCCAGGAGCCTCCACAGGGTGCTCAATGTGAATAGGCTCAAAGCATATGTTGACAGGAAGGACATGAGTTTGCTCATGGCCACAGATGAGGGACAGGAGGAGGAGAGTGACCCTCTCCCAGACCTGCTCACTCAGAATCCTGATGATGGATCAGTAGATGGTGTCGTCTTTTGTGGCAGCCTCTCTGACCATCAACAGAGGGATTGCAAACAAGTTCTTCAATCCTTCAGACATATGTTCTCTCTGACACCCAGTCAAACCAATTGGTGTACCCATGAGGTTGACACTGGTGACAGCCTGCCAGTTAAGAGTAACATCTACAGGAACCCTGATCATGTTAGAGACTGCATCAAAACTGAAGTGCAGAAAATGTTGGAGCTGGGAGTCATTGAGCCCTCAGATAGCCCTTGGGCTAGTCCAGTAGTTCTAGTGCCAAAGCCTCACACCCAGGGTGGTAAGAAAGAGATGAGGTTTTGCATAGACTACAGAGGCCTCAATGCAGTCACTAAGACTGATGCCCACCCAATACCAAGGGCAGATTAACTTATAGATAGATTGGCTTCTGCCAACTACTTAAGCACATTTGACCTGACAGCTGGGTATTGGCAAATCAGTTTAGCTGAGGGAGCCAAGCCCAAGACAGCATTTCCTACCCCTGGTGGGCATTATCAATTTGTGGTAATGCCCTTTGGTTTGAAAAATGCACCTGCCACCTTCCAAAGGCTGGTGAATCAAGTTCTCACTGGGCTGGATGACTTCTGTGCAGCATATCTTGATGATATAGCTGTCTTTAGTTCCACCTGGGAGGATCACCTGGTCCACCTGAGGAAAGTGTTAGAGGCACTGCAAGCAGCAGGTCTCACTATCAAGGCCACAAAGTGCCAGTTAGGGCAGACACAGGTTGTATACCTGGGCCACCTTGTAGGTGGAGGCCAGGTTCAGCCACTGGAGAGCAAGATACAGTCCATCAAGGACTGGGCTCCTCCAACCACCCAGACTCCGGTTCGAGCTTTCTTTGGCCTGACTGGTTATTACAGGAAATTTGTCAGAAATTATGGATCAATTGTGACTCCACTTAATGAACTGACAAGTAAAAAGATGCCAAAGAAAGTTCAGTGGACAGCAGGCTGTCAAAAAGCATTCGATGACCTAAAGCAGGCCATGTGCACAGCACCTATCCTAAAGAGTCCAGACTACTCCAAACCAATCATTGTCCAAACAGATGCTTCTGAGTTGGGTGTGGGAGCTGTTCTATCTCAGCTGAATTTTGATGGTCATGACCAGCCCATTGCTTTTATAAGCAGAAGGCTGACCCCCAGAGAGAAAAATTGGTCAGCTATTGAGAGGGAGGCCTTTGCTGTGGTTTGGGCCCTGAAGAAACTGAGGCCATACTTGTTTGGCACTCATTTCAAGATTCAGACCGATCATAAGCCCCTCTTGTGGCTAAATCAGATGAAGGGTGAAAACCCCAAACTGCTTAGGTGGTCCATTTCCCTACAGGGGATGGATTTTACAGTGGAGCATAGACCTGGCACTGATCATGGCAATGCAGATGGGCTCTCCAGGTATTTCCACTTAGAGCAAGAAGACTCACCTGGTCAAGGTTAGTTTATTGTCCCAAAGTTTGGGGGGGGGGTCATGTAGGAGAGTAGGGTCTGCAATCCTATGATCACCCCAGATTTTTGCTTTTTGCTTCACTGGTTTACGACTTCCCTGGCTGTGGGCCTGCTAATCAGACCCACAGCCTAGCTGTTCTCTCACTAAATTGACACGTGTACCTTAGGTGCATTAACCAATTGGTACTGGGCCACCTTATCAGACCCTGTAACTCAGGGCATAGGTGTACCCAGGGCCTACCAGGGGCTGCAGCATGTATTATGCCACCCCTGGCTGGCCATCTAATTCTGACACAACTGGCTGCACGACAGCTGAGGCGAGGTGGTGTAATCACCCTTTGCTTTAGATATAGTATACCTATATCTAAACCTGAAATGGACACATATATTCCTATCAGTCACTCCTATGGCAGGCCTTAACAATCCTGAAGGCAGAGTGCTTGGAATTATGTGAGATGGTGCTCTGGCAGGAGCTGAGCCCGTTTGCAGCTTGCGGAACCAAGTCCTAATAGCTGTTCCATGATAACGCATACCATATACTCTTAAGTGCATTATAATCCTCGCGGTTATATGCCAACTCTGGTATCGCTTTATCAAAACATGTCGAGTAAGGTGTCATACGAATTGGAATACTAACCCCTCGCCAATTCTGGCGACGGGGTTAGCATTCCACCCTTCTAGAGGGACACGACATGTATGTAACTGTGAACCCCGGTTAAAGTTAACAAGCCTCAGCATCACAAAATGGATGCTGCCACCATAGACACAAGTCTGACATCCTGCTGCTGGGAGTCCTTCCAGCGAGGAGAGCTTGGACAAAGGGTTTCCTGTCAGGGGCGGTGCCAGCACCATCCCAGACAGGGTTTTGTGTATCCTGGGTAGGCAGGGCTTTAGAGGAAGGTGACTGCAAGTGGCACCCCGGTGCTCACTATGCATAGGCCGGCTAGAACCAGTTCCAGGGGCACACCAGCCCCGGAGCTGGGGAAAGTCCGGCATGGGAGAGGGGTGTAACCACCCCCCTTCCTGGTACCACCCATGGGCAGGACCTAGTCGCGTGCCAGCCCCTTTCCTTAGTATAAAGATAGGAGCGGGCCCCCTTCCCAAATTAGATAATTCCGAATTTTGCACAGCCTGACCTTTCTTGGTGCTCACATAGCCAACAAGAAGTTTGATCGTCCACCCAGAATTGTTTTGTGCGATCCAGATAAAAATTACAACGCACATTTTGGATCCAGACGGTGGAGTCTCTCCTCCTTCTTGGAAAGATGCGAGCGGGAAGAAGGTGGGCAAAGTGATGGTCTGTCCTATGTGGAAAGAGGTAACCTTAAACTTAAAGCTCACTCACTCAGCGAGCAGAGGGAATGGCAACCAGTAAAGCAGTCTTTAAAGTCAAGAGTCTAAAAGGACAATAAGGTAGTGGCTCAAAAGGAGCACACATAAGGTACGTTAAGACCAGATTCAAATCTCACTGGGGCATTACGAAAGGAATAGGAGGAAAGAGAAGAGTAATACCCTTAAGAAGGAGTAGTTTGAAATGAATGAAATGAAAATTGCACTTGTATAGCGCGTAGCTACTCGGAGGCCTCGCAGCGCTAGTTTCTTACCTGCAACTCCATTTCTGTAGATGGGGTATCTCTGTTATAGTCGTAATCTAGTGATAGTCCCGCTCATGTGCGGGGACCCCAGAGCAATCAAAAATAATCTCTAAAGCCGTCTTCCTTGCAGTACTCCATAGACACTTAAGAGAAAAATTAAGGACAAATAATGCAGCCTATACATGCAAGGCTACACTGTCCAGTACTTCAACTAGAAACGCAAGGATATTCCACAAATATCCCACTTAGACCGGTCTGCCCACACTGAATGGGTGTAACGGCCCAAGATACATGCGATGTTCACTGACTGCAGTCCTAATCTGGCAGAAGAAAACATCTTCCCAAGATGGTCCAGCTTCTTGTTTCCCCATCTTGAGGAGCTAAAGGGAAAGCGCTTCCTTTCCCTTTAGCTCTCGGGGGGAGAGTGTTCGGAGAGGAAAAGTGCGTCGCCTGGTGCTGGGCGGTGGCGTCGGGCGATCATCCTATCCACAGGAGCCCCTGTGCTGGGCTTGGACCAGGGGCCCAGAAGGATGTCAGTGAGGGCCTCATTGAAAGGCAGCAGGGACTCCGAAGAGGCTGCTGCAAAGCTGAAGCACCTGTCTGGAGGTTAGTCCTGACCACCACCGTAGGAAGCTCGAGGCCCAGGGCCTCAGCCGCCCTACTCAACACCACAGCGTAGGAAGCTCCGTCCTCCAAAGCCACGGTAGGGGGAGAAAGCATACCAAGGTCTGGGGAAGCATCCAGACCACTGCCAACACCCAACTTCTCTCTCCAATCCGGCTCTTCAAGCTGGTCTGCCAGAGGGTCTACAGACCCCTCCCAGTCCTCCTCATCCTCCTCTGGCCGCCACTCGGCGATTAGGAACACCAGGGAAGAACAGCGGTACAAAAGTACCCTCCGGTACCAGCATTGTCTGGCGCTGTCCCGGCTCCATGTCCAAGTCAAGGGGGGGCCGGGGTAGTCGCCGGTAGGGACTCAACCGGTGACAGAGGTGGCGGAGGCATCGTCGGAGGAATCTGCACCGGGGAGGGTACCGTGAGGTCAACCAGCACTAACCTGGATCCTTGAGGGCCCTGCGGCGCCGAGGCCACAGCGGCCGGCATCGAAGGCCTAGAGCTCCCAACCGAGTCTGTGGGACTGAAGGTGTGCCGGAGGAGTCGGGCCGCCCAAAGATGGAAGGGAGAGCTTCGTAAAATGCACAAAGCTGGGCAGGGGACGCTAGGTAGGAAAGCTCGGAGGCATCCCAGTAGGCTCCGCGGGCAGAGCCAGAGGATGATGACCCTCCGTGTCCCGCGTTGGTCGACGGATGGGGAGAAGGCGAAGAGCGAGGATGCTTCTTCATCTTCCTCTGGTGCTTCAACTTACCCGATGACGAAAACTTCAAAGACGAATGATGATGGTGGCTCCGTGACCGGTCCAGCGACCTTTCTCTTGACTGGGACCTCGAGCGGCACGGAGCCGACTGCCGGGTCTCCAGAAGCTTTCAGGATAGCTCCCGCAAAGACTTCGGGTTCATGGCCCAACAGTCGGAGCACGACTTTGGGTCGTGGTCGCGCTCCAAGCACCAGAGGCACACAAGGTGCGGATCCGTGACAGACATCAGCTTGTGACAGGAGTCACAAGGCTAGAAGCCGGTCCGACAATGGGACATCCTTACGTGCACTAAGAGTCGAACGACTCGAAAAAGATGTCGACAAAAGTCAAAAATGTTTTAGCTCTCTCCGGATCTGCGCTGGCTGGAGCGGAGGAAGAAAGAACTGACATCAGTGCACAGGGGCGGCGTCTAAGTAGATACTGCGACATCATCCCGGCGATCACGACGACGAACGCAGAGTCAACCGACACCACGTACTGACGAGCAGGGGTACTGCTGAGAAGAAAAAAAAATCCTCCGGATCCATTCTAACAGCTGGGGGTAATTCTAAGGTAAGGAATCTATAACAGTCTCTTTTAGATTGTTTAATAACTACAGTCCCAGGAGATATTAAAGAGGCCAGACCAGAGGATGCTTGTAATAAAATAACAAAAAAAGAGTCTCTGAGGATCAACAAGCCCTTTTTTGTCCCATTTGTTGCTGCCTGGTGCCCTCTTGTGGCCATTTGCAGTGGTGCAGTAAGACCGCTGTCTCCAGTAGACTTAATGTAACATGGGGTCATGCATTAGACACACACACCAGTGGCAAAAAGATTGAAGCAAAAGACTCATCAACTACAGCCGGGTGGGCATGCTGTTGATACACTGGCAACCAAAGATTTAAGAAAAGTTAGAACGGAAAAAGAAAATATACTATAATATTACTGTGGTCTCTTATAGCAGACACAAATAGGGACGTGAAAGATTATCCAGAAAAGGCTAATTAGAGTTCCTGAAAAACTAACGTTTGCTATCCTTTCCCCTATTGAAGCTGTGGGCTGCCATGGATGTAAAGCAATGCTGTCCACCATTATGGATTAGCTAGACCATGTTATAAATTAGGGAAATACTAGTGCACAAAGGAGTTAACCATTTCAGCCAAACTATTGAGTATGATAAGTTATACAGTTTTAGTGGACAAAACAATTTACGTCATATAAATACGTTTGAAACTCTGGAGTTTCGCAATTTGCTTGCCAATACAATTCAAGCTTTGTATCCCACTTAACATAAAGCCCCCTTGCATTTTATAATGGATGGAGAAAAAAAAAATCAAGAAATATTTTAACTAAACTTTTTATACCCAACTTAAATGACAGATCTTTCTGGAATAAAATGAAAAAAGTCCATTACAAAAACTATTAAAAACTAAGTGGAAGAATTCAAACAAGTGCACAGGCTAGAAATAACAAGAGCACAAAGATGTTATTTTCCAATTAAAAAATTGACATATGAACCTTTATCTAAGACCTCTTTCAAATCCTGTAACAGTGTAAACATCAATGTTAGCACCTCACTGATGCAGGCATTCATGGAACAGTGTTTCAAATGGAGGGTAAAATATCCCCACAAAGAAATTATCTTTCTCTGTGCCCTGTTTTAATAAGCACCTTCTGAATTGCTGTACCCTGCAGTGTTTTGGGGAGGTGAGGTGTTTGCTGGCTGCATGTGGCACACACATTTTTCATGGCTGAAAAAAAAACATACAAAAATATGTTGTGATACAGATGCTTTCAGAAAACCTAGCTTAGCAAAAACAATGGTGATATGTCTAACTTGGTAGGTCAAACTCAAAGACTACAGATAAAATAGAAAAACAAAACTAATACATCATTAAAAATTGACAAAAATGGTGTTCACATTAATTTGCTAGATACAATCTAAAACATAAAAATGGAAATATTTACTAAACTAAAAAACATCTTATCCTGCATGGTAAACTGCCACAATTAAACAAATTGTAAACTCCTAAAGCATTGCAAATCATTCCACAACACCAAAGATAACTAAACTTTAACTGTGTTTTTCCAGTGAATTTTAAGTTTTTAGTTTTTGTAAAATGTATTGCATTCAGTCAGTCATAAAACTTTATTTCGCCAACACAAAGTAGGCATAAAAAGTGTACTACATATAAAAGACAGTTCACAACATTACAACACGCATGAGAAAAAATCGTTAGTTTAAAAACAGAGATACAAGTTCATGATCATTTACACAATCATAAAATCATTTCATTTTATAGAAATATAGTTTCAGGTATTTATTGATCTCTTTTTTAGTGACAATAATAAAAAAAGATGCTAAAGAGAAACAGATAAAAGGATCAGGAAGTAGCTGGAGATAATAAAGTGCCACGCGACACTGTTTAAAATTCATTTTTCGCATAATAGGGATGATTGCAGTCACATACCATGTCCTATACCTATTCTGCATTGAACACTCTGCTTAATTTGCTGTCTGCCAAATTGCATGCAGATTCATCAAATAGTCCCATGTCTATCAAATCAATACAATACAATGGTTATCAGAGATTTAAACTTGTATTATCCCAATTGTCTTCCCTTTGGCAGATCTACTTCAAACAACAAAGTAACCTTGCACACACTCATCAAACGATACCAAATATATGAGCAGATCAACCGTTTATTTACCCTGAACATTAAATCCGTTCCCCCTTGATGGACCTGAACAAAAATGAGGAAACCAAGCAATTGAAAATGTAAATTTTATTACCCCTATCCTTAACATTGTCCTCTCCCTTAATGGGTCGGCACAAAACCTGACATACCAATAGGAAACAAATCAATCCAAGTTTATACAAATGTTGCGTATATTTGCCACTTGGTACTGATATTAGCAATTGAAACCTTTTTGCCATCTGTCATCATCTATTTCTAACTGCCCTCCTTGATGACTCTGCATGATTAAAATGTCATGAAAAAGCTAAACGTGCAAACCCTCTGCCAAATGTTGTGCCGCTCCATCGAATGGTGCCCAAGTTATTAGTAAACGAAAACCTTTTGCCCACCCGGTTGGATGTGCACGAACCCCGACATACCTGCACTGGGTGTACTCTACAGACTACCTGCCACATTTGATGCCGATTCATCACACAAGTCTAAAGTTATAAGCAAATGAAAATGTTATTGCATCTCCTTAATGGAGTGGACAAAGTCACAAGATCTTAAGTGTTTTTGTAATTTAATTCATATTTGTCAAGCTGCGCAAATGTTCTATAGCAAATTTAGAAAACGCCTGTCTTCTGACAATATATACATTTGTGTTAACCCTTTAAATCCCAATTGCACCTTTTTTAAACTCGAAAACTGAGTTGATTTACACCAAACTAAACAGAAGTTTGCATTCGGAAAAGTGTTTTACTTTTATGCCAGGTTTGGTGTAAATCAGTTTGGCTTAAATCCATTTGGAGGTTTTGCCTGTAGGTGCAAATAAATGGGGTAACATCTAGTATGACACCCTCCACCCCAATTATCTTTTAGTACCCTGCATGGAACTGCACAAAATTTGCCATGACGAACCTCAACTGAGTATGCTCAGGAAGTAACAAATGCGGTGCTAGTTTGTCCTTAGGGTCAATAGATACAGGCAAATCAAAAACTACCTTTTCAAAGGACAGATGCTGTTTACTGTATGTTAAGGAAACCACAACTCTATAGGATCCCAATGTGGTTCCCTTCAGGGGGTCCTCTGGTGGGAGATTGGGAATTGATTAAGGTTTTTAATATGGTGGGCTGACTTTACGACCACATCATTGTCAAACAACTGTAAGCAGAGTAACGCCGGTGAATAGTCTTGTCCCATCCACTGATTTTGATATCAGAGGCCATTACTTACATCAACAGACTGAAGAGCATATCAAGGGCTGTAAAGGAAATATTTCACATCTTTGTCATTTCAGTTTCTCAGGAGTGCGATCATGCTGCTCAGGGAAATTTGAGATTCCTCCTTCGTGTGCATCACGGGAGAGCTCCCTCTTGTCACCTTTTCTGTTCGTTGGTTATCTGAAACTGCGTCGAGAATTGCTGGTTGCGACAGGGCTCAATTTTCTTAAATCTGCTCGGTGACCCACAGTTGTTTTCATATATCGGAAATGAATGCAAAGATGCAGAACTGTGAATGGGCATTAGTGTCAATGCTCATATATTAAAATCTGCCCTCTCTCTCGCCTCCACTTCTTGGTTCGTAGGGTAGGGTTGGTTTTGTCTTCTCATGTGCTTTGCATATCAAGACAGCTCAATGAACACAATCCCAAATAGTTGTGGGGACACACGGTCATCAAGCACGGTGAAGGCACCATTGCAGATTTTTCCTGGACCTAAAAATGGGAATGTTGCTGCGGATCTCTTTTACCCCACGGAAATTTGAAGTGAAACGAGCCCGGTGATGTGAGATGCATCCAGTACAGTTCGTAGGGGCTGATGAAAACAAAGTGTTTCACTACATTAAACCTTTTAGCATGAAATAACATTAAATGGAACTAGAACACAGAAGATAGGTCACCACACAGGATCCACCGCCCCCGGTTAAAAACCTGAGAATTTCCCTACCTCAGAGTCTAACATCCCGAAGGACATAAAAGTATTTTTTATTGCAGATAAATTCTCAGCTCTTCCCACATTTAGGTGGGAGAGAGATGTGTGAGGTCAAAATAATTCTTAGCTAGGAGGCCATAACTGGGATACTGTTGCTTCGGTGAACCAGAGAGTAATTCCCAGTTTCCATTAGATCTCATATCTTAGTGAACCAGACAGCGGCATTTGATGCCCCATCAATTCTCAGACATTTCAAGAACACTTATATGAGAGACCTGACTAGGAGTACCTTTACCTCGACGACCCCGACAAGCACATTTAAAGTTAAAGTAACTCCTAGCTGACTCTGCACCACCTATCTTTGTGAACATAAAAAGCCATTTTAGTTTTGCCGATTTCAACACCTTACATTTAGGCGGACCTACCGGGGATATTTCGCTCCTCTGATAAATTGACAAGGCGCTTGGGCATCAATTCCAAACATACTGCTAAAACTGATTTACTCAAAAGCACTGACAAACGCATGACATCATCAGCACTGGAATAACTAGTAGAATGAAACAGGAGAATATGACTACAACTCGGCAAACAAACCGAGCGGGCCAGAGGTACAAGGACCAGAAAGTGCACCGGAGCAGTGTCATAACGGGTTTCCGTCAGCTATTCTGTGACGGCTAGTGAGATGCCTCTCACCATGCATCGTTAGGCCTTCATGTCCCTTGTGTAGCAAAAGACCTCCTTGCAGGAGCAAATACCGCTGCAAATTCGATACCCGGGAGCAGATGCATTTGAGCTAGGGGATGTAGGATGCAGCAAGACACAGAAAGACTCTTACATCGAGGGAACTGACGGAAATCCACACTCACTGGAAACTAAGAAATGAAAGTAGTAACAGCAGGAAAGAGAATCAACTCTGGAGTGGAAGGAGTCAAAGCAGTTGCTCTTTGGTCCAGGTGTGCCAAGAGGGCAGGAACTGAAGCCAGGGCGTTGGGGTTCAGCAGGGCTGGAGATTGTACCGAGGACACAATAAGAGCCAGCACTAGGGCTTTGCATTCACTCCACTATCTCAAATTAAATGAAGAGGAAATAACTTAAGTGCTTTATAAAGTTCAATGACAAGCAATTACAGGGAAACCAGTCTATATAGAATGTAAACTTTCTGGATATGTAGGAACCATTCTGGCCAAGTTATTACTAATGTTGACGGGCACGTAGGATAAATAAAACTAATAAGATGTTACTCTTTCATGTTAGGTCTTATTACACATTACTAACATTTTATACGTGCTTCCTTAGACATACTGTGGATGGTTTTGTGAGAGTTTTTTTTTTTCTTTAAACCAATGAGTTGCTTTTGAATACTGTCTCCATTTGTGTTTTAGCTCCTTACAAATAAAAGTAATATACTTGTAAGCATACACTTCCATCATTTCTTTCTTCATTAACTTTTTTAACTCTTCAATATCTTCATCCATAAGCACAATCCCAAAATACTCTTCATGAAGATTATTCTCTTTCCACTAACAACTATGCCTATCTGAAGTGACAATAACACATCCAACCAGCCCTACACAGCTGGAACAGAACTTCTCATGAAGGTTCCTATTTATGAGGTTTACAGAGCAGCAACATGGAGACAGGTCCATACCATGGACAGGCAGTACTCCATAAGGCTTATTAGTTCCAAACAGATAATAGGATTGGTTAGACTCTCTACAGAACATATTTAGCTGAAATCGCTTAAATCTCACTGAGCTCCTGGTTTTTTTCTCACTCTCCCAGCTTTTTCATCATTCGCCTATTGGGATTAGGTTGGTTGATCCCAATAGCAAACATCCTACACTGGTTCATAGAAAGGACGTCTCCTGTTGGTATTGCTCGGCAATGCCTGGTAGTGAGAAATAGACATGTTGTTCTTGCTGTTTGCAAGTAGATCCAAACTGGGCTTCCTGTCTCCTGTCATTCAGGTAGAAGGTCTTCATTGACAATTGCCCACATTCAAGCAGGTTGGGCTCCTAGAAACAGAACCTGGTTTCCTGTGCTTCCTTGCTTGTGGATGTTAAAGATGAATGCATTAGCCCTGGAAGGATTAGAGTAGTTTGTATTATAATGAACCAAAGGTCACAGGTTGAAATGGCCTGCAGATCAGCCCCAAACTAATCTTAGATTAATCCGCGATCAAGATTTATTTTGGCAGAGGTACTCTGAAATATCAGGTCTTAGCTGTGTTAGAAATGTGCTGAAACCACAGTTAAGCTCCAGGTAAATCATTGTTTGAGGCACAAGGACCGGCTTAAGATTTACAGAAATGTCAATGTTCTGAAATAATAGTGGCAAAAAGTAAATATTTACGAGTGCTCAGCAGATCTTCCTTTCAGCCACCAATTGTCTAAGTACAGGATACCTTATGCCCATGCCCCCAGAGGAATGTGGAAACCCAGGCAAGGATTTTGTGAACATTTTCTGGTTGATGCCAGGGACAACTGGAGGTTGACAGGGAAGACCTTGAAATGATAATACTGAGAAGCTAATGAAACTTGCCATTGTCTGCAATACTTTACACAAATGGAAATAAGGATCTTGTAGGTTAGTAGGGCTTTCAACACACTTCCCAGTAGAAGTGAAAAGAGCAACCGAAGAGCATCTAAGGATATAAAAGCTACATGCGGTACTTGAAAGTTGTATTAACTTTAAGACAGGCCATGAGGCTACACAGTTGGTAAATACCAGGATAGGTGGAGGGGTAACTACGGGGACATTATACAGTAACGCAATATCCGCATTAAGGCAGTAATGAAACTCATGTATAGTATGTCGTGACAAAAGCATAATGTATTTCACTTGTGCGGAACAAAACGAGTAAAGTTCTTTAAAAAAAAAAAAAAAACTGGCCACCAACCACCTGCTTTCTTTTATCAAAAAAAGCTCTTACCCGTATGGCACTTGGTGAACATGTACTACCACCCCTTACAACAGAAAGGCTATGACTTTTTCTGGTAGTTCCTCCAAATGCTGGTGTTCCTCATTGGCCAGATATACCAGTGAAAATCTTTCTCTAAACTCTACATTGCGACAAAAGTTACACTTTCCTACATCAATTGGAACTATGAATTTCTGCGGCACATGTGCGTAAAAAACATATCACACCTTCCAGCTGTAGAAAGCCTGGATCTTTTTGCCATATCTTGCAATCTCCTTTGCTCTCCACTCCCTTTATCCAGGAGGATGTGATGTAACCCATTCTATGCTGGACAAGATGTGATCCAGTGAGCGAAATGGCAGATGTTGGAATTGTTGCTCCTGAAAGAAGTGACAAGCTAAGTGGTAAGAAGTCTGAGGTCTCTCTGATGAACCATGACAGAGAAAATGCAATTGCTCTGCAAAATAGAGGACTTCCCAGTGACTGGTTATGCTCTGTAGAACTTATTCGCTGTTTCCCCAAAGAGGGATCTACCGTCAAAAGGCACACTGTAAACATTTAGCGGATATGGTGCTACAAGCCCACTAAACACGGCTGCATGAGCTAGTTGCCCAAAAATTGATGTCTGAAATTGCAGAGCATTATCAGTCATTGCGGAAGAGGCTATCACGCCGGCTCTCAAACTTCCGTTCCTATCCACCTTCATGGATCAAATTCAGGTAAGGAGACATTGTGACATATCTGATGATCGTGAGGCCCTGGGATGTTTCTAGATATTAGATGGTTCCACTGAAGTTAGTGCAATGGAACGGACTCTTTTACCCAAACACGTCTAGGCATTTACTCTGCCTTCCGTACGTGCAGTACAGGAAAACGCGGAATTTCTTCATCTCCAAACATGAATCAGTCTGCCTTCGGGTATTCAGTAATTCACACCTGATGGTATTGGGCACCTTATGTTTTTAAGGAGGTGTGGCAACATACTTCAATGAATGTGAACCTCTCTCACAAATATATTCAAGGGCAGCATTCACAGAAAGTCAGGGAGGCATCCTACAATTACAGGCAATGCTACTAAGCAATACGCACATCGAAGCACTTGGCTGCCCTCTCCAGCAATGAGAGGAAATCAACAGTTCATCCACAGGAAAGACAGCTGGAGGTGTTGTTGCATGCAAGAATCAGAAATTTCAAAGTCATGCACTCCAAGTGCATCATCGTGATCCTCACCTTCATATCTTTCCCAATCACGGACAAGGTTTGGAACCATGTCCGTCAAGCTGTTTTTCGACGAATGAGCCCTCCAGATCAAGCTTGTTTCTTCTGTGGGAGAAATAGTGGGGAGAGAATCACTGGTGGGTTTTGTTTTGGCCCAGAAGAATAACCATCCATCAATTGCTGTAGGAACATCAGAAAATCTGATGGACCCTGCAGTGTTGTGACTGGTATGACGCAAACATTTCTTCCACTTGCCTGTTCTTTTAATACTGGCAACAGCTGTAGGCGGACTATCACTGTACTTTCTCTTGTTCCTCATCATCACCCTTCTCTTAGGCAATCTACAGAGGCACTTCAGTTGTGACGTCTCGGGTGGGACAATGAACATCATCAGCAGCTCGGTTCTTAAGGTAAAGGGTGTCACACCCAATGCAACAGTTACCAATAGGAGGCCCAACTTGGATCTTGCATTTGTATCACAACTTTTATTTACATACCAATGCGAGGGAAGTCGAAAAGGGTGCGGTCATATACAAAATGGTGGATGGCATAATGGTCAAGAAGGTTGTTGCTGGTTAGATCAGTGCCTGAGGTTTTATCAACAGCAAATGGACAGTTGGCGAGCAAGTGGTCATAGTTGTAGCAGACAAAATGTCAGCATCAGAGGTGTGCAAGGTCACACTGAACAATACTTTTTGTACTAAGAATTACATCAACAGTGAGGCACATGACGTTGAAAGATCAATTGTAGGTGCTAAAGGACTCTTGACGATTTTCCATGGTGGTAAAGCAGATGCAACAGGAGTCAGAATCTTCTTCCTAGAAGTAGCCTTAAGTCACTGGTCTTCTTTCACTTTTAAACTATGTAATTGGAGAAATGACAGGTGTTTTGGGACCTTCCTGGGATGGGCCATGGTTGAGTATCCCTTATGTAATATCGAAGTCATGAGGGTACATCCTCTGGACTAGGGCTCCAGTCTGACAAAAACCATCCTCCACCTCCTGCTCTTCCTAGCCTTTACGGTCTGATATAGAAGATATGATAGTTTCAGAGCTCCTCAGGCACATGGAATATGAAAGCAACTAAATGATCTTCTGCTAAGATCTTTGGTCTAGAAATAACACAAGGCTTTATCCTCCTTTAAAGATTTTGCATGTTAAATCATCATATACTTTCCCTTGGACCAGAAACTAAGCACAGCCCTTAGTGGATCAGAAACTAAGCACAAGCGATTAGGAGACTTCCTGGGTGGACATCAATACCGAAGAATCTAGAGAGCAAAACAGAAACTAAGCCAAATTATCTGATTAAGACATCTGAAAAATATTTAAACTGCAGAACTCTTGAAGAGATTTACACACACTGAATTTGAAATCTGAGCTATGGCTGGAGTTTGAAAATGTCACAATAAAGTAAATGTGATCATTAGGAAATACAGCTGCCTGGCCATTCAGACATGTTATTACTAATTAATGCCATCTGTCATGACTGGGGACTCCAAGCCAAACAACAAGCAATGATCAATCAATATGAATCTATGAAAGATCCAACGCTCAAAAAGCATAAAGAATGGTGTGTATTAACAAAGCAAAGCTAAAGTGGTCAAGCTGCAAAACTTCTTTTAGGGTAAGTAACACGTCCCTTTTGGAGAGTGATTACTTGCTTATCACATCCAGCACACTAAGTAGGATACAGCTTTTTCATTACTGTCTTCCAACACCCTGGTCCCTTTGATTTGCGTTAACATTTACACAGTAAGACTTTTTTAATATGCCAATGGGAGACAAATTTGCCATACTGCAGATGTCTGCCAAAAACACATGTATAAGTTATTAAGCTGTTGCTTTTCCTTGGGTTATGTGCTTCAGGCCCAGAGTGTTACATTTTGCCAGTCCAAGAATCACATATTTAGAAATTCACTGCAGTACTGTTCCCGGCAGCCCCTTGCCGAGCATGGAAGACAAAAAGTTTGTCGGCCGTCTTTGTTATGGAAATAGATTTTTTTATTTTCTATGTTAACACCACCTTCTGGGCAGTTTTTTAAAATCAAGTTTGGGAGGAGTTTGCAGTGTAAAAAACAACAAATAAATTAAATACAGAAAAAGCCTGTCTGACATTCAAAGTATGCAGAACATCATGAGTAGGGTAAAACTAACCTGTTTCACGACGGTCTAAACCCAGCTCACGTCCCCTATTAGTGGGTGAACTATCAAATGCTTGGTGAATTCTGCTTCACAATGATAGGAGAAGTGGAGAAGTGTTGCTCAATGGTTAAAGCGGCAGACCCTGATGCAGAAGTCTGGCCCGGGACCAGGGTTCAATACCCGCCTCGGCGGGCCTTGGGCTCAATTTCCTCAGACCTGATAATTCTCGCCTCGGTGCCTATTCTAATCATGGGTCCCACTCTGCAACTCTGGGCAATAGCTTGCTTAATCTCCACAATGGCCCCAATAACGCTAGGATGCCTGGCTTCACCTTGGTGGTGCCCAGGATGGACACTTCACAGGGAAAAGCCAGGAAGGGTTCCTCAGCGGTATTCGTACAAGCGCCGAGATGCGTCCGGGTAGTAGTGCACTATACAAGTACCTCTACATTTACATTCATCTAAAGCAGATTGAGGATACTGAAAAAGGTTGCTAATTAAGCAGTTTACTTAATGTGGAAAAGAGACCGCATTAAATTTAGAGGCACACTTACGCCAATGATCTCCAAGGACCTGCAAGTATGGTTGACTTATCCCCAAGTATATCAATTTAATGTACACTTTGTTAAAAGTCACCTTGACCATCAGATATTTATGGGATGGTATTTGCATAGGCTCAAAAGGTAGTTGCATGAAATGGGATGGAAACTGGAGACTATTCTACATCTTCTTTTAAAAAAAAATATGTTACTGGTGTGTGAAACAACAAACCTATATCCCTAGTTTTCATATATGCAGATAGATCTGGAAAGTATACTCAAAGAGATGCTTAACCTAAGTGCCAATCCAAAACTAGTAAAATTGTGTGGTTGAGATCAGTGGGTGGTATGTGCTCCAATTGCCACCATGACAGAACACACTTTCATTTTCCACAAAACAGATCTGTTTTATTGGCCTGCACACCGCTATGTTTTCTCTAGGAGGCCTATCCACCTCACACAAGATCCAAATACCCGGATTTTAAGATTTCAGTAGCAAGGCTGTAAAACTGTATGATCGGTGAGGTTTTGCACAACCTGCCTACACAGTGCAACAGAAAAACCTTAGTAATAGACCAATGATTTATTGCTTTGGGACATTGGAGTGCTTCGGTAACTCCCTTCTGGGATCACAGCCCTGTGACTGTTACGGCCCACCATACAGGCCCCAGCCTTGTTTGAAAGTTTTATTATACTTGTCCCTGGAGGGACTGCAACCACTGACTTGTAAGCAACTCCAGAAGCAGAACCATATGCAAGTAAACATAGTGTACCAAATTTGTATGCAGAGTGCCATCATTGAACTTCATCTAAGATCTCAATATCAGAATCTGCCATCTGGTAAATGGAAAATGCATTCTGAATCATCAGTGGTTTTGATGACATCTTTTGCCGATTTCATGATGTAGAAATCCGCATCTGGAAATTTGTGTTGGTTGGACTAGTTTGCGGGGCTGGGAAGGGTGGTGTCAGAACTACATTTAACTGTAAAACCCAACAGGTACAATAGTATTAATCATATTTTGCCAATTCAATAGGGCACTCGTTATGCAACAGTGACTCCATGTCAGAAGGCTGTTACCTTTTACTTGCACAGGAGAAGAATGATGAACAGTTCCCAATGCCCCTTCAGAGAAACACCTCCGATACCCCTTATTGGTAAGGCGTCTGAAGTTATCCCCAAAAGGGGAAAGGGGAGTTGGAGAAAATAGCAAGAAGAGATTGCCTCCGGTTATCGGTTCTCCGTACCCTCTGCACTCGCCTCAGTGTTTATTTCTGCTTGGGAATGTAGAGTTCTAGAAAAACTAAGAATACAACATTAATTCACTTACTACTCATAATATATATATATATATTTATATATATATATGTATGTATATATGCAACTCTAATAGTTCAGATCTCTTGTAATTCTATCTGTACCCAAATAACCTTCGGTGTTCGCTCCTCTTCTAATAATAATGACTTTCTTTTCATTACAGATAGTAAACTCCTATCTTTTCTTTTTTCTCTTCAAAGGAAGAATATTAGAGAACTCTCCCTCATCAGGTAAGTCTGTTCCTTGCTTCCTCAGTTGTTTAATATATACAATTTTAATCAGAAGAAGTTACCTATGTTCAAATAAAAAATGCGCCTCCTTTTCTATTTGAACATATTAGAACTGTCAGTCTTCAACGATAAATATCTGGTACTTAGCCCCTCTGAGTAACTTTCTTCTTCAGCAACAATGGCAACGCTCTGGAGCTAAGAAATGATTCAGTGATTTGCCTTCTGTCTCACTTTCATTCTCGGAGTTATTAACTGCACATGTACATAGGCGAGACGCACAGTCCTCTCTATTGAGAGGAATAGGGGTGTTGAAACAATGTCCTGCGCAGGCTCAATGAAGTGATTTTTCTGGGCTGTTCGGGATTCTGCGCTGACTCCACGGAATGACAGCTCTGGGACAGGATGGCGGATGCTGAACGAACGGAGCTAACCTGATAAAACAAAGGTTCTGCCCTGACTAGAGAAAACGGAGAAAACTGAACGAGATACGTCTCAGTAGAAAACATCAGGTGAAGAGCACAGACGTTCTAAGCTGCGCTCCCCTAGTACAATCCTTAGACTGGGGAAAAAGACTAGAACCACACATCCAAGGGTTTGTCGGCCATCTTGCAGTTTCTTGATCTCCGTAACTCACTCCAAGAAATTGATTTTCTTCTTTGACTGGTAAAACATTTCCTTCCTTGAACTGTAGCACACATTGTGGCATCTTTGTTTTTAGGAATCCTGACAGTAACTCCTTGCAAGGGAGATCCTTCCGGTCGAGGTTTCTTTGGGAACTTCTGGTGAAAGGCCCTCACTAGGCGTGGAGCGTGTACATCTGAGTGTAGCTCCCAGGATCTCTCCTCTGGACCATAACCTTTCTAAGCTATCAAATAATAGATCTTCCCTCGATTTTCTGGAGTCTAGAATTCTTTTAACTTCAAATTGATCTCCTGACTCTAATTGCACTGTTCTTGGAGGATGTGTACTCCTCAATTTTGGGTATGCTTTTTTGAATAAGAAAACATGAAAGACTGGATGCACCTTCATTCTATTGGGCAATTTTAAACAGTAGGTTACAGGATTAACTTTTTTCCGATCAAGTATGGACATATAAATCTTGGTTGGAACTCACGGTCCCCTTTTAAACTAAAATATGTTGCAATTAGCCAAACCTTGTCACCAATTTCTAATACTGGACCATCTTTTCTCGTTTTATCAGTGTGTTTTATATAGTTCTCTTTAGCCTTTATCAAATTGTGTGTGGCTGCCGGGTGACCTTGTTTTAGATTCTGCACTACATCTTGTACTGCTGGCACTGAAATCTCCCTGCCAATCACAGAAGTATGTGAATGTCTGCCATAGTTAAGATAGAAAGGGTAAAAGCTCGTAGACATTTTTTGCATTATTATGTGCAAATTCAGCGGCCCATAAGGACTCTGGCCAATCTCCTTTCTGATCTAGCAGAAATAATCTTAAATACTGCTCAAGTTCTTGATTTGTTCTTTCAGTTTGCCCATCAGTTCTCGTATTTATTCCCAGCCCTTCCATAAACGCCATCCAAAAATGGGACAAGAATTCAGATCCCCGATCTGAGAGGATTATTTTAGGAATACCATGGGCCTATACTATGTGGGTACTAAAATGGATAGCTAGTGGTTTGGCTGTGGGAACCCCTTTTAAGGCAATGAAATGAGCCATCTTGGTGAATGCATCTACAAATACTAGAATAGTGTTGAACCCCTGGCTAGAAGGCACATCTACAATTAAGTCTACAGTAATCATATGCCAGGGATGTGGAGAGGAGGGCATGGGTTGGAATAAACCCTTTGGAGACTGTCTCTGATTTTCCCGGGGAACAGACCTCACATGTCCTCACATAAAAGCGAATATCTTTAGTCAGTTGTGGCCACCAATAATTCCTTTTGATCAAATCTTCTGTCTTCAAGATTCCCTTATGTCCAGCTAATCGATTATCATGCCTCTCTTCGAGTATTAGTCGTTGCAATTCTTGATTAGGTAGATAGAGTCTTCCTGCATTAAATGGTAAGTTGTGTCGGATTTCTCTCAGAGGATCTTGTTTTGCCCATTCTGACATTTCTTCTGGTGTCATTGTTCTAGCTACTTGATCTTCAATTGTTTCTTGACGAACTGAGCCCACAATTCTGTGTTCTGGGATAATAATCTGTTGTTCTTGGCGATCTTCTGCTTTTTCCATATTTATTCGAGGCAGAGCATCGACTTTCCCATTCTTTGATCCTGGCCTCTAGGTAATCCCAAAATCATAGTCCGCAAAGTATAATGACTATCTAAGCGGTCGTGGGGTAAGGTTCTTTGCGGACTTCAAAAATGTCACATTTCGATGGTCTGTGAACACCGCAACTGTATGCCTTGCTCCTATCAAGTAATGTCTCTAATCCTTGAACGCATCCTTGATGGACAGTAAATCTTTTTCGGTAGTGGTGTAGTTGGCTCCTGCAGGTGTCAATTTCCTTGATCTAAAGGCCACTGGGTGAAGTTGTCCAGTCTTCTTGTGTCTCTGAGAGAGAATTCCTCCAATCGCCAAATCAGAGCCATCCACCTCTAGATAAAAAGGTTCTGAAGGATCTGCATGTAGTAAAACTGGTGCATTTGTAAACTCCTTCAGTGATCTGGAAAGCCTCCTCTGCATCTTTGGTCCACTCAAAAGGAACTCCTTTCTTTAGAAGATGAGTTAGCGGAATTAATTTGTGAGCGAATTCATTTATAAACCTTCGATAGAAATTGGCAAAGCCAATGAAGCTTTGCAATTCCTTCACACAACTCAGGGATTTCTATTCCTGGACTGCAACTACCTTTTGCATATCCATAGTAATTCCAGGGCCATTGCACAACCAAATGGGCATTACTTGGTCATTGTACAACCCTAAACTTGTTCTAAAGGCAGTCTTCCACACGTCACCTTCACTGATTCTTATCAAATGGTAAGCCCCCCTAAGATCAAGTTTGGGGTAGACTTGTGCTTCTTTCACTCGATCCAAAAGTACTGAAATGAGAGGAGGTGGATACCTATTATTGATGGTGACTTTACTGCTAGTAATCAATGCAAGGCCTCAATTTGCCTTTTTTCTTTGGGACGAGGAATAACGGCAAAGACACAGGTGACAGAGGGGCGAAAAAAACAGTTGACTAGATACTTTTTTTTTTTTTTTTAAATTTTTTAAAACCTTTATTGTAAAAAGCACACAGCTATTCAGCCTAACATCCCGGAGGCAAGGCAGCATAGTATATAACGGTCATAGTGCCTAGCGATTCTTGTCAGGACAATGCAGGGTGTTTTATTATTTTTTAAAACAAAAACTTAAGCAAAGCGCCCGAGGGCGTGAAAAAGGCAATGGAAATGAAGAAGACCACTAGTCGGTAGGAGGCGGGAGGAGCTGGAGAAGTTGTAGAAGAACTGAGACAGAATGTAGCAAAAGCGAGGGGGGGGGGAAAGGAGGAACAGGAGAGTCAGTACAAGAGTAACATAGCTGTCGTCAACGTCTATGGTGACAAGCGTTCATCTCGTGGCAACGGTGCAGGTGGTAAACACAAGTCCCCTCTGTAAGCATTCCAGGCACCCCATACCTTGTTCCACGTCTGAGGCCGCCCCCTGGCAGTATACACAGTCTTTTCGCGCAACATACACCAGTCCATGTTGGCCTTCCATTGTACCACCAGGGGGGCCACATTAGAACCCCACCTCTGCGCTATGTCCCGTTTAGCGACCATATTGCCCAGTGTGGCCCATCGGGTCTGCGCCGTATCATAATCATTAGGCTCCCAAACATTCAGGAGGCACCTACGCGCCTCCGCCGCTAACTCCACTCCAGTCACCTCCCGCATCACTCTATGAACCCTCTCCCAATAAGGGGCAATAACGGGGCACTCCCACAGTATATGAAGAAAGGTGGCAAGGGCTCCGCAGCCACGGCGGCAGAGGCCATCCGGCGAGAAGCCCATGTGCACAAGCCTGGGGCCGGTGACATACACCCGGTGAAGGATTTTAAACTGGACCAATCTCAGACGCGAGGAAATGGCTACCTCCTTAGGGGAGGACACAGCACTCTGCCAGTCCTCATCGTCCAGTTCCAACCCATCGGCCACCCACTGTTCTCGCAAGCGCTGGAGGAGGTCCACCTGAACGTTGATTAGTTTCTTGTAGGACAGAGAGATGGCGCTATCGGGCATATGCCCGTCCAACACCCTGTCCTCCAAAGGGGAACTCTCGGGGATGTCTCCCTCCTCCGGCCTAGCGGCAGTTATCGCATGCTGCAGCTGGGCGTAGCGGAAAAACTCCGTAGCACTCAATTGATACTCCGCCTGCAGCTGTGGGAAAGTCTTGATCACCCCCCTGGAGAGCATGTCCTCAACCCTCGAGATGCCTATGAGATCCCACTTCTCAAAGCCCTTGGTGTGCCAAAGCTTGCCCAAAATGTCAGAATCAAAGAGAGGGGTAAATCTCGTCAGCCTGCCCTGCCATCCCTGTATCTTAGTGACCGTCCGCCACGTGTGGACCGCCGCCTTGGTCGGGCCGGTAAGGTTGCGATCAAAGGATCTAGAATATAGGGCGCGATAGTAATTGCCTCCGTGCAAAAGCCAGCGGTCCATGGCATAACCAGGGTTGTCCACGGGACCGTAAAAACCATGATTGATGGCGGTAAGTTGAGCGGCCCAGTAGTATCTCCGCACGTCCGGTAGCGCAATGCCCCCATCATACCATGGCATGGTGAGCTTCCGAGCAGCGACACGGGGTCGGCCGTCCCAAAGAAGGGCACGCTGCAGACTCTCGACCTCCCTGAAGTAGCGGGCCGGGACAAGGTCCTGAGTATTCTGCAAGGCATACAGGAACCTGGGAAGGGACATCATTTTAAACAACGCCGCCCGGCCCAGCAACGAGAGAGGGAGCTTACGCCAACTCTCCACATCCCGCCTCAGTCGGTGGAGCGGGGGGAGCAAGTTGTGGTCATACCTCGCCTTAGGGTTATGTGAAATGTAAATCCCCAAGTACTTAAAGCCTTGTCCCGCCAGTTGGATATTACAGCCTCTGGGAAGGCGCGGTGTATCGCCCTTGAGGATGTAAAGGGAGGATTTGGCCCAGTTAATGATCAGGCCGGAGTAACGCCCAAACAACCTGAGCACATCGCACGCCACGATAAGCGACTTGCAAGGGGAGGTGAGATACAACAGGATGTCGTCCGCGTATAGGGAGACCCTGTCCTCAAAGCCCGGGGACCAGGAGATCCCATGCAAGTCAGGGTGCGAGCGCAGCATCGCCGCGAGGGGCTCCAGAGCCAGCGCAAACAGGAGCGGAGACAATGGACAGCCCTGTCTGGTGCCTCGCTGAAGTGCGAAGGGAGCAGACATACGACCGTTCACCGTAACAGCAGCCAAGGGGCTAGAATAAAGAAGTCGCACCCAGCCCAGGAAGCCCGGCCCGAAACCAAGTTTCGTCAGGACTGCCCACAAATAATTCCATTCCAAGGAATCAAAAGCCATTGTGGCATCAAGGGAGGCCAGCACCGCCGGTTCAGTGAGGGCGTGAACCCTGGCCATAACGCCATGCAAGCGTCTCAGGTTAAGGGCAGTATTGCGACGGGGTATAAAACCGGACTGATCCGGGTGCACCAGGTCGCTAATAACCCCGACCAATCGGTTAGCCAACAGTTTGGCCAGGATCTTGGGTTCGGCGTTGAGGAGGGAAATAGGGCGGTAGGACCTACAGACATCCCGCGGCTTGCCATCCTTGTGAATAACCACAATAGTGGCCAGGCGCTGGTCCAGGGGGAAGACTCCATCCTCACGAGCACGGAGGAACATGTCTTTCAAGTGAGGAGAGATCACATCCGGCCGGATCTTATATAGTTCAACCGGTATGCCATTGGGTCCGGTTGCTTTGCCCGTACGCAAAGCGCGGATCGCCAGGGCGATCTCGTCCGCAGTGATGTCCCGGTCAATGTCCACCCTGTCCTCCTCAGAGAGGCAAGGAAGGTCTATCGCTGAGAGGAAGTCAGCCGAGTCGGCCTCAGAGTGATCTGACCCGGAGGTGTAGACCCCCCGGAAATAGTCAGCAAAGGACTCGGCGATGGCGCTCGGATCTGTAACCACCACTCCGTCATCGCACAGGATCTCCGGAACCACTCGGCTCGCCATCTCCCGCCTGTCCAGCCAGGCCAACAATTTACCAGCCTTGTCCCCGACGTCATAAATGCGGCCTTGCTGTTCTTTCGCCAAGAGCAGAGCTGCATTCGTAGCAAGATCGTGATACTCCGATTGCTTCAGAGAGAGTTCATGCAGGAGGGCGGGTTCGGGCTCGGGCCCCAGACGGGACTCGAGGTCCAAGACCTCCTCCTCAACTTGCAGGAGATCCGCATCACGAGTTCTTTTGGCCGTCGCGATGAGAGCCAAGGCCTCACCCCGCAACACCGTTTTGAAGGCCTCCCAGAGGGTGACCGCAGAGCCCACTGAGCCAGTATTTTCTGTAAAATAGAAGGCGATGGCCTTTGCCAGCAGCGCCCGCATGTTGTGGTTGCGGAAATACCAGGGATTTACGGTAGCCGGGCGGCTGGACAAAAGGACACCGAAGTCAAAGGAGATCCACAACGGCGAGTGGTCGGAGATGCCCCTTGCCAAAAAACGCGCCTCAGAAATGGCAGGCGATTGTGCCGCCAGGGTGAGGACATAGTCCAAGCGGGACAGACTTCCATGGGCACCGGAGAGGAACGAAAACTGGCGAAGCGCCGGATGTAAAAGTCGCCAACAGTCCACCAGACCCATAGAGTCAAGGAAGGTCGGCATCCACGTTTGGGAAACCGGGAGGTCTCTCGGCGGCTGACGGTCCAGGGTACCAGAGCAGACTGAATTGAAGTCCCCCCCTAGGATCAGTAGGCCCGAGGGCAGAGACAAAATGGCGCCACCAAGGTCCCGGAAGGTGCTAGACTGGAGACCGGGGGGAACATAAACCGACAACAGGGCCAGGGAACGCCCCTCCCACCTCCCCGCCACAGCTGCGTAACGCCCCCTATCATCTAGCAGGGTGACGTCTATCTCAAGCGGAAGGGACGCACGTACAAGGACGCCCGCCCCCCGGGAGCCCGAGGAGAACCCAGAGTGGGCGACCATTTTATAACCCTTGCGATTCAGGGCCCTACAAGAGTTGCCCACTAAGTGCGTTTCCTGCAGTAAAACTACATCAGGCATGTTCCTTTTTATCAGCTGGAGCACCACCCCTCTCTTGACCCTATCCCCTAAACCATTGACATTCCAGCTAAGCACTTTTAGCCTCCTACCCCCCATCCCCAAGCAACCCGCCCCACCCGACTCCGTTCGACCCGATCATACATTGTTCAACAAAACACACAGTCCATTGCCTCAAAGAAGAAAAAGAAGTAGAACAAACAAAGAACAAACCCCGCGAAATTGCACCCCCCACCCTGCACCCCTGCATGTGACTAAAAAGCCCCCCCAACCAGCAGTGTGCCTGTCGCCCCATAACTACTCTACAAAAAGACACCCAGGGGAGTAAGGACTCTCCGCGAACTCCTCCCGCCACCCTCCATGTATTGACAGAAAAGACAATAAGGCAACTAAAAGCAACATTGGATAGCCCCCGAGGCAAGCAAGAGAGTCATGTAGTCACCCATTACAGAACCAAGTCTCATGGGTCCGAGCCGCCAGCCGCGCCACCCTCGTGGTCCTCCTGCGCTTCTCGGCGCGGTGGCAGAGTGTCCAGCCAGTCACTGACGTTCTCGGCGAAGTCGAAAAACAGTGCACGGCCCTCGTATTCGATCCGGAGCTTGGCAGGGAACATCATAGAATACTTAAGGCCCAGGTCCCGTAGCCGTCGCTTCACCCCAGAATAGCTTTGGCGCTGTCGCTGCACTGTCCTGGTGAAGTCCGGGTAGAAATGGACATCAGCGTTCTGAAATTTAAGAGGGCCATGGCGCCTGGAGGCCTGCAGGATGGCATCCCTGTCGCGAAAGTTAAGCAGCCGGGCCACGATAGGTCTAGGCGCCACGCCAGTCTTCGGCGGGCCACCCGGTACCCGGTGGGCACGCTCCACCGAGAAAAAGTTGCTGAGGCCAGGCGGGGCAAGATGTGTTCTGATCAAATCTTCAACGAGGAGGTCCGTTGCCGCCTCCTCCGAACCCTCCGGTACGCCGACAATGCGGACGTTCTGCCGCCTGGCCCGACTTTCGAAATCATCCAGCCGCTTCGCGAAGTGCTCCGCCGTCCTCTGCAGGTTCCGGACCTCCGTTTGCATGTCCGAAACGTCTTCTGTGAGACTGGCCGTCTTAATGTCCAGATTCTTGACCCTGTCATTAGTCTTGCCCAGGTCGGCTCTGATGAGGGACAGATCAACGGCCATGCCATCCACCTTGTGTGTGAGGACTTCATGCTGTTGCTGCATGTCTGCCCGGAAACTAGTGATGGCTCCCAAAATGTCGGTCAAAGTGGGCTCAGAGCCGTCCGGCGAGCCCGAATGTGGGATGCCCTTGGCAGAGGGACCTGTAGCAGGCGGTGTTTTCAGCTGAGTGTAGCGCTCAATCCGATTCTGCTGTTGTTGTTGCGGTTTATTGCGCCCTCCTCTATTAGACTGCTTGTAGAGGTCCCCCTTGCCCGCCATGTTAGGTCTCAAAGAACAAAGGGCTATGCCAGGCAAGTCCAAGCCCAGAGACCCGGAATGGTGTCCGGGACGTCAGCGGGAGACAGTTCCAGGTGCGCTTCGCCGTCCAAATAGCACCGCTGTCCAGCACACTTCTCCGGTGACAAAAGCAGGCTTGCACTCTGCCGTTCAGCAAGACGTAGTAGCGGAGTCCGCAGAGACAATGGCACCGAGCTGGCACGGAGTCCCACTCGACGTAGCTCCGCGTAGGAGACACCGATTTGAGTTCTGAAAACGGTGCTCGCCTCAGGTAGCCACCAGCAATGAGTATCCACCCTCGTGGATCAGGATTACGGGCAGGATAGTTGCGGAGGATCGGAAGGTCCGCGGAGCTCCGAGCTTACGCGGCCATCTTGGTTGCCCGCGAAGCTCCTCCCGACTAGATACTTTTTAATATACTCCTTCAGGTGTTCATTTTCTTTTTCTGTCAAGGCATAGACTCAACTACATGGTAGATTAACACCCAGTTCCAAATCTATTCTGCAGTCATATGGTCTATGTGGTGGCAATTTCTCCGCTTCTACCTCGTTGAACACTTCCTTGAATTCTTTGTATTCCTACAGAATCTCACTGGTGCAGATCATACACACTGAAGCTTCTTCTTCACTCAGAAGGGTCGCTGGACCTGGATCTCTAGATTTTTTCCTTGTACAGAAACAATTTTTTTTGCAGAAATCCGAATCCATCCAGTCGATACTCGGATTATGCTTTGTGAGCCATGACAGACCCAGAATTATTTGGAACTGCAGAGCATCAATCAAGTTGAATTGGATTATTTCTCGATGACCTTCTTGAAAGGTCAGCTCCACTTGTTCTGTGTGGCTCACAATTGGGCCGGAAGAGAGACTAGTCCCATCGACTGCTTGCACTGGTTCGCTCTTTGCCTTTAGTCCTATCTTAGCCACATACCTTAAGTCACAGAAATTCCCATTCGCCCCAGAGTCTATCATAACCGAGACTTCCATTAAGGATAGGTGTCTGAATTTTTATTATATTGAGATTATTAGCTGAGAAGATGAAGATTGTAGAGTGTTTGCCAAGAGATGTTCTTTTGGAGTTCTTTCTTCCTCTGAACACACCAGTCCAACTCCACTTACTGGTGGTGCTTGAAGTTTTCCTTCTCCCTTGAGGACATTTTTGGTTTCTTCTGCCATATTCTTACAAAATGTCAGCTGCCTCTGCAATACATGCAGAAATTATTCAGTTGTCTCTTCTCCTCCATGGATAAGGGCCCCCAAACGACTCCTATTTGCATGGGTTTAACTCCTGCTTGGTTTTCATTGACTCTGAAAGATTAGTTTTTACTCTATCAAATCTCGGAACGCCGGACTTGAAGCACAAGTTACTACTTGTGTAACGATGTATCTGTAAGAGACATTAGTTAGTGATAAATTCCTTACCTTAGAATATCTCCAGGCATCAGACTGTATCCGGAAAGTTTTGCTTAGCAGTACCCCTGCGCGTCAGTAGGTGGCGTCATGCGGCTCCGCGTCAGTCACTGGCATCATCAGCGCCGAGATGATGTCACAGAGGGTACTTAGGTGCCACCCATGCACGCGGACGTCAGTTCTGTACACGACTTTCCGCAACAGAAATGCAGAGCCATGCAAGATACTGACCATTGGTGCATAAAACTAGGGCCCTAAAAGGGGATGACCTTAACCCTAGTAATCAGTTCGCAGAATGGGTGTGGCAGTAAGGAATCTATCACTAACTAATGTCTCTTACAGATATATCGTTACACAAGTAGTAATTTGTGCATCTGAAAGAGACACGTTAGTGATAGCTTCCTTACCTTAGAATAGATACCCCAGCAATACCAACCCCGTTGGTGGGACTGCAAAAGAGATTACACCAGAAAGTCACGGAGCACAGATCGGCCAAAGTAGCGTCTCTCCGGACCAGACTGTCAAGGCAGTAGAGCTTGGTAAACGAGTGGAGCGAGGCCCACGTAGCTGCCTGACAAATGTCCTGCAAGGGAATGCCATATCCCAAGGCAGTAGTGCCTGCAGTAGCCCTGGTCGAATGGGTACGCCAGTCCCACATGAGGCTCCTTCTTAGCCAAGGAGTAACATGCTTTGATGCACAGAACGACTCACCGGGAGATGGTCCGTTTGTGCACAACCCGACCCTTCTTGGAGCACACGTAGCCAACAAAGAGCTGATCATCCACCCGGAACTGCTATGTACGCTGCAGATAGAAAGCAAGCGCACGTTTTGGGTCCAGACGGTGGAGCCTCTCCTCTTCCCGGGAAGGATGCGGAGGCTGGAAGAAGGTTGGCAAAGTGATGGTCTGCCCGATTTGGAAGGGCGTAACAACCTTTGGCAAGAAAGAAGGACAGGTCCTTAGAACCACCTTGTCCAGATGAACAGAAAGAAAAGGAGGTTTGGAAGAAAGAGCCTGGAGCTCACTCACTCTTCTGGCAGAGGTGATAGCTACCAGGAAAGCCGTCTTGAGAGTAAGAAGGGACAGTTATGAAAGGGCTCAAAGGGAGCGCACATCAGAAAAGTCAAGACAAGATTCAAATCCCACTGAGGCATTATGAAGGGTACGGGTGGAAACTTATGCGTAATGCCTTTAAGAAAACGGATAACAACCGGGGACTTAAAAAAGAGAAGGCTGATCTAGAAGCCGTAGAAAGGCAGAGATGGCCGAAAGATAACCTTTGATAGTGCCCAGAGCAGAGCCCTGCTGGGCCAAGGAGAGAAGGAACAAAAAACCTCAGAAAGAGGGGCAGTGAGGGGATCCACAGCCTTTGCTGTGCACCATGCCACAAACTTGTTACATCTGCAGGCGTATACCGTTTTGGTGGAGGGACGCCTGGCTGCCAGAATGACATCACAGACTTCGGGAAGAAGATCGAAAGGTGTCAACTATCGCTGCTCAATCTACACGCATGGAGGTGGAGGCTGGACAGGTTCGGGTGGAGGACCATCCCCTGCTGCTGTGACAGAAGATCCACCCGAAGAGGCAGACGGATCAGGGGCTCGATGCCCATACGGAGTAGCTCGGGATACCATACTCTCCAAGCCCAGTCCGGAGCCACAAGAATGACTTGGGCCCAGTCGCGCCTGATCTTCTTCAGCACTCTGGGCATAAGTGGTATAGGCGGAAAGGCGTGCAACAGACCACAACTCCACTCGCGACAAAAAACTTCTCCGAGCGAGTGCCGCCTCGGAAATTCCAAAGGGCAGAACCAATGACATTGCGCGTTCTCTTCGGTGGTGAATAAATCTAACCAATGCTTTCCCCACTGCAGAAAGAGACCTTGCGCGATGTCAGAGTTCAGACGCCATTCGTGATCCATCATGCACCTGTGACTGGATTCGTCCACCCTGGCATTCAGAGAACCTGCCAGGTGTTAAACCACCAAGGAAATGCCTTAATGTTCCAGCCATGTCCAGAGGCGCAGAGCCTCCTGGCATAGAGTCCAAGACCCCACGCCGCTCTGTTTGTTGCAATACCACATGGCGGTTGTGTTGTCTGTGAACACCTACACTTCCCCGGACAGAGGGAAGGAATGCCTTCAGTGCAAGTCGCTCCAGAAGGTTGATATGGAGCCAGTATTCCGCTGGAGACCAGAAGCCTCTGATCTCCGCCACTCCCAAGTGGCCTCCCCATCCAAGGAGGGACGCGTCCGTCACCGCTGTGTGCTCCGCTTGGGGATGTGAGAGGGATCTGCCACTGACCCAATCGCAATTTGTGAGCCACCACTGAAACGGTCGTGCAGTGTCCTCTGAGATCTAAACATGGTCGGACAGGTTGCCCAGATGCTGCGCCCACTGAAACTTCAGGTCCCACCGCAGAGCCCGCATATGCCATCTGGCATGTGTCACCAGCAGGATGCAGGCGGCCATCAGGCCCAGAAGCCGGAAAGTCATCTTGACCAAAACCCGGGAAAGAGGCTGAAAGATCGGAATCATAGCCTGAATATCCCAGCCTCGCTGCTCGGGAGGATAGACCCGAAACAGCGTTGTATCCAGAACCGCTCCAATGAAGGGGAGCTTCTGAGCGGGACACAGGTGAGACTTCGGCACGTTGATGGAAAACCCCAGCAAATGCAGGAGGTCGGTCATAGTCTGGAGGTGGACGACGACTGCTTGGGGCGAGCCCACCTTCAACAGCCAGTCGTCGAGGTAGGGGAAGACTGATCCCCTGACCTGCGCAGATAAGCCGCGACCAGCGCCATCACCTTCGTGAACACCCGGGGGCACTGGTAAGGTCGAAGGGGAGCACGGAAAACTGAAAATGCTTGTCACCTACTGTGAACCGTAGGTAACTCCAGTGGACCGGCAGGACGGGAATGTGAAAATAAGCGTCCTGCAAGTCCAACGCTACCATCCAGTCTTCCGGGTCGAGGGCAGCCAGGGTCAGCATTTTGAATGTCTCCTTCCGGAGAAAGTGATTGATGTCCCGGAGGTCCATGATGGGGCGCAGGCCCCCCTTGTCCTTCTTGAGGACCAGAAAGTAGTGGGAATAACCACCACTCCCCACTTCCAGACCGAGAACGCACTCGATGGACCCCTTGGCCAGGAGGTCCGTGACTTCCTGGCGGAGAAAAGCCAAATGATCACCCGACAAGTGGTTGCAACAAGGTGGCATGGCTGGAGGGGAGGATTGAAAGGGAAGGGAGTAGCCCTGGCAGATTATCTGCAGCATGATTACTATGTGAGGCCAGAGAAACTCTGGTCCCATCCCTTGTTAGGCACACACTTGCTTGCGTTTCCTTAATTCAAGAAAACAACTACAGTTACGTTACCAGAGTGGTTGTTCGTCATCTGAAGAAAGACGACAGAAGTGTAACGGCGACCTGCATCGATTCATTCGAACTTCAAGCAGTGGAGGTTGAAAAGTCGGCCAGCCCCCGAAAATATAAATCAAAAGCAGAAATTTTTGGTCCTAAAGAGAATCCCCGTAAAGAGAGGGATTCGAAACGCGTAGACCACGGCATCTTAGGCCAATCAAAAAGAAAAAATCTGTTGTATCAATATTCAAGGTTGTATCAACACACAACTGATGGAAACAAGGGTCCCTATAACATTTTTTGCACCTTGCGACCACCAATGTTGGAAACTAATGTTCCTAACCAGCCTTGTGAAAATGTGTCCTTTGATTTTATTGGACCAGTTGACAAACATTGAAAAATCCAACAGCTCTGCACTCGCATTATAAAGTGTCGATTCCCTGATGAAGGGCATGCCATTCATGCCCGAAATGCATTGGACACGTTAAAGACATTGCCTGATTTTGCATATTGACTATAATCATGAGGAAATTTGAATTGAATCGATAAAAAATCATCATTAAAATCATGAAATAAATGAAACTGAATTACAATGAACATTGAATGGAAGTTGTTTTCTTGAATTAAGGAAACGCAAGCAAGTGTGTGCCTAACAAGGGATGGGACCAGAGTTTCTTTGGCCTCACATAGTAATCATTTAAATCGACGTCGCGGGGCCCTCGACGCCTCCTTACTGAGCACCACCAAAGTAACACAAAAGTTGGGAATTTATTGAATAACTAATCTTGAATCAAAACAAGCTGTGCATCAATCCAATCATAATTGCGATTATCTGCAGCACCCATTTGTCAGATGCAATGTCTCACCAGTGGTGGAGGTGGTGGTGGCAGACCCTTGCCACTCACTGGCGTAGGGCATTCCCTGAAGCTCGGATTAAGGAGGTTTAGAGGTGGAAGCAGCAGGAGTAGAGGTAGACTGACCCGCACGCTGGTTTCCAGACCCGCCCCTGCGGAAGCCGTGGCCGCGCTGAGGCTGGTTCTGCACAGGCTTGCTGGAGGTACGCGCCTGGGTGCCTCTGCCCTGGCCATGAAAGGAACTAAAGCCAGGAGTGGCAGGGTTCTTTGTAGAAAGACCCAAGTACTTGGCCGTGGCCCGCGAGTGCTTAAAGCACTCTAATGCATTGTGGGCCTTATCGCCAAAAAGGCAGGAGCCATCAAAGGGGATGTAAATGAGTGAGCCCTGGAAGTCGGACGAGAACCCAATTGAACGCAACCAGGCGTGGCAACGCAACACCACAGTCGTGGAAATTGCCCTGCCCAATGGATCAACGGTGTCCAAACCACACCTGATGGCAAACTTAGCTGCATCCTTACCCTCAGCAATCGCCTGGGAAAGGACAGCCTGGACCCCCTCAGAACATGGAGGCAAAACCTGAGCCACCAAATCCCACACTGCGTGGGAATAACGGCCCAACAAGCAGGCGGTGGTAACTGACCACAACCCTAAGCTGGCCGAGAAGAGCAACCTCTTGCCAAACTGGTCCAATCGTTTAGAGTCTTTATCCGGCGGAGCTGTGGGAAAAGCACTCTGCAACGTCGAGGCCTAAATGACCAGGCTCTCGGGCGTAGGGTGAGTGGTCCTGAAGGCAGGATCAGCAGGCGCTGGGCATGATGCCTGGCGACGTTCTTATCCACTGGGGCCCCCGTGGCCGGCCGCGACCAAGTGCCCAAAAGGACTTCGGTAAGGGCCTCATTGAAAGGGAGGAGCGCCTCAGACGATGCAGACGCCGCCTGGAGAACCTCTGTAAGGAGGTTGGTCTTGAGGGTCACTGTAGGGAGTTCGAGATTGAGAGCCTCCGCAGCCAGACGGAGCACCACGGTGTAGGAAGCACCCTCCTCCATAGTAGGCGGAGGAGAGGCAAACCCCGGGTCAGAAGAGACGTTGAGTTCACCCGCGTCCTCCAGGTCATCCACCCAATCTTGCTCGGAGTTACATTGCCGGGCAAGGGGGTCCTCGGACCCGTCCCAATCGTTGTCCTCCTCTAGAGTAGAGGGGGCAGATCGCGGCGGCAGAGCCGGAGAAGGGACGAACGGCACCTTCCTGTGCCAGGCCGGAACTGCATTCCAATTCGGATCCCATGCCGGAATAAAATGGTCTGGGAACCGGGGGAGGGGTGGGACAGATGGCACCCAGTGCGGCGCCGGAGGTGGAGCCGAGGGCGGCGCCAGGGCCGGCAGCGCTGCACCTATTGGTGCCGGAGTCAGCAGCGCAGGATCCTGTGGCGCCGGGGCTGGGGCCGGAGGCTGAGCTGCTGGGCCAACAGAATCTGGACACAGAAGGCGCGCTGGCGGGAGCCCTGGGCCTAAAAAGGCCGTCCATAGCAGCAAGAAAATCTTGCATCTGTTCGGGAGTCACCAACGGCCCGGGTATAGCAGGTAGACCCCGGGACTCCCGGGCTCCAGAGGAATCGCAGGGGCAGGCCCCTGTCCGCCTCGGGAGAGCGACGGGGGACGTCGGGTGAGAGAACACGCTTCTTTGACTTTTTATGGTGATGCTTACCGGAATCCGAATGCGAAGACTTGGAGCCCGAGGAGCGATGGCTTCATTCCCGCGAGCGGTCTTGGGAACGGCCAGAGACCCGGAGCGGTAGTGAGAGGAATGCCAGACCACCAGCAACTTCCAGCGCCTCTCCCACAAGGCCTTCGGGCCATGGCTCGGCAGTCTCGACAGTCCCGGGAATCATGGTCGGTCTCTAGGCAGTAGAGGCACACATTATGGGGGTCCGACATCGCCATGTTACGGCGGCACGACCCACAAGACTTAAAGTCGGGCAACCCTACGTGCACCTGGAGAACAAAGGGAGACAAAAGTCTCTAAAAAGAGAAGTCTAAAAGTGACTGAGGTACGTGCTCAATCCGGATCTGCACTTTCTGGCGCGAAAAAAGAAAGAACTGACGTCAGCACGTATGGGTGGTGCCTAAGTACCCTCCGTGACGTCAGCTCGGTGCGGACAACGCCAGTGACGGATGCAGAGCCGCAGGACACTACCTACTATCACGCAGGGGTACTGCTAAGCATAACTTTCCAGATCTAGTCGGACGCCTGGGGATATTCTAAGGTAAGGAATCTATCACTAACGTGTCTCTTTCAGATCTCTTTTCTCCTCTCACCTCTCCTCTCGCTTTGACGAAAATCGATCTCCAAAACCAGATGCACTAGTGTGGATATCTCTGTGGGTCTATTTGGAATCTGTGCAAAGGTATCCTTCAGTTCATCTCTCAAGCCACAGTGAAAAACTGCAGCTCTCTAACTTTATGGCGAATCGGTTTCCACCACTAGCTTATTAAACCGGGCCAGATGCACAAGTTACTACTTGTGCAACGATATATCTGTAAGAGACATTAGTTAGTGATAGATTCCTTACCTTAGAATATTCCCAGGCGTCAGACTGGATCCGGAAACTTTTGCGTAGCAATATCCCTGCGCGTCGGTAGGAATCGTCCGCGGCTCCGCGTCTGTCGTCGGCGTCGTTCGTGCCGGAATGACGTCGCCGGAGAACTTAGACGCCGCCCTCGCGCGCTGACATCAGTTCTTATACACAGCTTTCCCGCGCCAGATACGCAGAGCCATGACAGAACCAACACTTGTGCCATGAAACTAGGGCCCTGAAAGGGGGTGACCTTAACCCTAGATATCGGTTCGCAAAACGGGGAGGATGGGTGGGTGGGTCAGTAAGGAATCTATCACTAACTAATGTCTCCGACAGATATATCGTTACACAAGTAGTAACTTGTGCATCTGAAAGAGACGTTAGTGATAGATTCCTTACCTTAGAATAGATACCCAAGGAATACCAACCCCGGTGGTGGGTCTGCGAACCAATAATCACGCCAGAAAGTCCTGGAGGACGGAACGGCCAAAGAAGCCATCCCTCCGGACTTGGATGTCCAGGCAGTAGTGTTGTGCGAACATGTGCAGCGAGGCCCACGGAGCTGCCTGACAAATGTCCTGTAAGGGGACTCCTCGGCCCAGGGCAGTAGTAGTCGCCGTGACCAGAGTGGAGGGGGCCCTCAGCCCAACAGGAGGTTCTTTCTTAGCCACAGAGTAACACGCTTGGATGCACAGCACGATCCACCGAGAGATGGTCCGCTTGTGCACTGCCCGTCCTTTCTTAGCGCCCACGTAACCAACAAAGAGTTGGTCATCCACCGGGAACTGGCGTGTGCGGTCCAGATAGTAAGAGAGTGCACGTTTTGGGGCCAGACGGTGGAGCCTCTCTTCCTCTTTCGAGGGATGCGGAAAGACGGTGGGCAAGGTGATGGACTGCCCGATGTGAAAGGCTGTGACTACCTTGGGCAGTAAAGAGGGCTTTGTCCGCAACATTATCTCCTACGCCGACGACACCCAGCTGATCCTCTCCCTCACCAACGTACCCCGCACCGCTAAAGCCAACCTCCACGCGGCATGAAGGCGGTGGCCGACTGGATGGAAGAAAGCCGGCTCAAACTTAACGAGGACAAGACAGAGATCCTCATCCTCGGACCCAACCATTAAGCCTGGGACGACTCCTAGTGGCCCACTTCCCTGGGCACCGCCCCTACACCAACCAACCACGCACGCAACCTGGGAGTCATCCTCGACTCGAAACTCACCATGACCAACCAGATTAACGCAGTCTCCTTAACCTGCTTCTACACCCTCCGCAAGATCTACAGATGGATCCCTACCGACACATGAAAAACCGTCACACACGGCCTCATCAGCAGCAGGCTAGACTAAGGCAACGCCCTCTACGCCGGAGCCCCAGCCAAACTCCTCAGCAGACTTCAAAGAATCCAGAACGCCTCTCCACGCCTGATCCTCGACGTCCCCTGCCGAAACCACATCATCCCCACCTGATAAACCTGCACTGGCTCCCCATCGACAGAAGAATCTCCTTCAAGCTCTTTACCCACGCACACAAGCCACTCCACAACACTGGCCCGGCATACCTTAACAACCGACTTTCATTCTACACACCCAACAGGACACTCCGCTTTGCCGACCTCTCCCTGGCCGCCGTCTTGGGGATGCCAGTGGACTGGACACTTCGCCAGACACTGGTTTTGTCTCCCCTCCAACCGTGGCTACGGAGGAGGGGGCTGCCTATAGTGTAGTGTTGACGCGGGCGGCCAAGGCCTTGGGCCTGGAGGTAGGTCCTTCTCCTACCGTGCCGCCAAGACATGGAACTCCCTCCCTCTCCACCTACGGCAGACAGAAGACAGTCAGACTTTCAGGAGACTACTCAAGACCTGGCTCTTCGACCACTGGCTGCAGCCCCCCTCCCCCAGCGCCTTGGGACCCTCGCGGGTATGTAGCGCGCTCTATAAATTGTTTGATTGATTGATTGATTGAACCCAACCTTGTCCGGATGGACAGAAAGGAAAGGAGGTTTTGAGGAAAGAGCCTGGAGCTCACTCACTCTCCTGGCAGAGGTGATGGCAACCAGGAAAGCAGTCTTAAGAGTAAGAAGACGGAGAGGACAGTTATGAAGCGGCTCAAAAAGAGCGCACATCAAGTAAGTTAGAACCAGGTTCAAGTCCCACTGGGGCATCACGAAAGGAACAGGAGGGAACATATGAGTGATGCCCTTCAAGAATCTGTTTACAATGGGGGATTTAAACAAAGATGGCTGATCAGGTAGCCTTAAGAAGGCTGAAAGGGTAGAAAGGTAGCCCTTGATAGTGCCCAGAGCAGAGCGCTGCTGGGCAAGAGAAAGAAGGAAGAGGAGAACTTCAGAGAGAGGGGTATTGAGCGGGTCCACAGCCTTTGCTGTGCACCATGCCACAAATCTGTTCCACCTGCAGGCGTATACCGACTTTATGGAGGGACGCCTGGCTGCCAGAATGACATTACAGACTTCAGGAGGCAAGTCAAACGGCCTGAACTGTCGCCGCTCAATCTCCAAGCATGGAGTGGAGACTGGACAGGTTCAGGTGGAGGACCGTCCCCCTGCTGCTGCAACAGAAGGACCTTCTGAAAAGGCAGACGAATGGGGGGATCGACTGACATACTCAGTAGCTCGGGATACCAGTACCTTCGCGCCCAGTCCGGAGCCACAAGGATGACGTGAGCCCGGTCGCGCTAGATTTTCTTCAGCACTCTGGGCAGAAGTGGTATAGGTGGAGAGGCGTACAACAGACCGCAACTCCACTCACGACGAAAAGCCTCCCCGAGCGAGTGCCGCCTTGGAACTTCCAACGCGCAGAACTGATGACATTGCGCGTTCTCTTCGGTGGCGAATAGATCTAACCAAGGCTCTCCCCACTGCAGAAAGAGGCCTTGCGCCACGTCCGAGTTCACACGCCATTCCTGATCCATCATGCACCTTTTGCTGAGCTCGTCCGCCCTGGCTGGTGTTGAACCACCAGGGTCATGCCCTGATGTTCCAGCCACTGCTAGAGGCGCAGAGCCTCCTGGCATAGGGTCCACGACCTCACCCCGCCCTGTTTGTTGCAGTACCACATGGCGGTGGTATTGTCCGTGAACACCTGCACTACACTCCCCCAGACAGAGGGGAGGAATGCCTTCAGTGCTAGACGAATCGCCCGCAGCTCCAGAAGGTTGATATGGAACCGGGACTCCGTCGGAGACCTGAGGCCTCTGATCTCCGCCTCTCCCATGTGGCTTCCCTAGCCCTGGAGGGAAGCGTCCGTCACAACTACGTGCTCCGGTTGGAGAAGGGAGAGGGACCTGCCACTGACCCAATCGCGGTCCGTGAGCCACCAATGCAGCTGTCTCGCAGTGCCCTCCGAGACCATGACATGGTCGGACAGGTTGCCCTGATGCTGGGCCCACTGAAACTTCAGGTCCCACTGCAGAGCCCGCATCCGCCACCTGGAGTGATGCACCAGAAGGATGCAGGAGGCCATCAGCCCCAGAAGCCGCAGCTACAACCTGACCGAGACCTGGGATAAAGGCTGAAAGATTGGAATCAGAGCCTGAATGTCCAGACACGCTGTTCGGGAGGATACACCCGATACCGCGCCGAGTCGAGGACTGCTCCGATGAAGAGGAGCTTCTGAGAGGGCCACAGGTGTGACTTTCGGCACATTGATGGAAAACCCCAGCCGGTGCAGGAGGTCCGCCGTTGTCTGGAGGTGGCTGACGACTGTCTGGGGTGAGCCCGCCTTCAACAACCAGTCGTCTAGGTAGGGGAAGACTGAAACCCCTAATCTGCGCAGATGAGCTACGACCACCGCCATCACTTTCGTGAACACCCGTGGGGCGCTGGTTAGGCCGAAGGGGAGCACGGTAAACTGAAAGTGCTCGTGGCCTACCGTGAACCGCAGGTAGCGCCGGTGGGCCAGCAGGACGGGGATGTGGAAATAAGCGTCCTGCAAGTCCAACGCTACCATCCAGTCTCCTGGGTCCAGGGCAGCCAATGTCAGCATTTTGAACTTCGCCTTCCAGAGGAAGCCGTTGACGTTCCGTAGGTCCAAGATAGGGCGCAGGCCACCTTTGTCCTTCTTGGGTAGCAGAAAGTAGTGGGAGTAACAACCACGCCCTACTTCTGGCCCAGGAACGAGCTCAATGGCCCTCTTGGCCAAGAGGGCCGTAACTTCCTCTTGCAGAAGTTGCAAGTGATCCCCCGACACGCGGTGTTATTGCGGTGGCATGGCTGGAGGGGTCGCCTCGAAGGGGAGGGAGTAGCCCCTTCGGACGATTTGCAGCACCCACATGTCCACCGTTACAGTGCGCCAGTGGAAGTGGTGATGGCGAACCCTGCCCCCAATGGCGTCACATGGGCCTGAAAGCACGGACTAGGAGGGTTTTGAGGCGGATGCTGCAGGGGAAGGTGTGGACTGGCCTCGCCGTTGTCCCCAACCGCCGCCAAGGCGGTTTCCACGCCGCCACCGCGATGTGTATTAGTCTGCGGTGCGTGGCTGGCAGCATGTGTGGGAGCGCCCCTTCCTTGGCCACGAAAGGAGCGAAAGCCACCCGTTTGCTGGCGAGGGGCCGAGAGGCCCAAGGACTTGGCTGTAGCCCTTGAGTCCTTAAAACGCTCAAGCGCATGGTCTGCCTTGTCGCCAAAGAGGCGACGGCCATCAAACGGCATGTCCAGAAGGGTGGCCTGGACATCAGCCGAAAAGTTGGCGGTCCTCAACCAGGCGTGGCGTCGAACTGCCACCGTCATTGCCATCGCTCTGCCCAGTGAGTCTGTGGTATCCAGCCCACACCGGATGGAGTAGCGTGCCGCATCTCAACCCTCCACAAGGGCTTGGGCGAGTTTAGTCCGGGCCTCCTCCGGACATTGTGGCAGCACGTCTGCGACCGTGTCCCACAGTGTGTGGGTGTAGCGGCCCAAGAGGCATGCGGTATTGACTGACCGCAGTCCCAAACTCAGGGATAGAACACCTTCTTACCGAATTGTTCGTACCTCTTGGATTTCCGATCGGGCGGAGCCGTTGGGAATGCGGTCTGGGAAGTAGAGGCCTGGATACCCAGGCTCTCGGGGGTGGGGTGGGTGGACAAGAAGCAAGGGTCACCCGAGCCGGGCGGTAGCGTCTGGCCACGTTCCTATCTACAGGCTGACCTGTAGCGGGCTTGGACCAAGTGCCCAAAAGAGCGTCACACAAGGCCTCATTAAACGGCAGCAGAGGCTCAGCCGAGCTTACCTGCGGTTTAAGGACCTCAGTGAGGAGGTTAGTACTCACGGCCGCGACGGGGAGCTCCAGGCCCAAGGCCTTGGCCGCCCGCGTCAACACTACACTATAGGCAGCCCCATCCTCCGTAGCCACGGTTGGAGGGGAGACAAAACCAGTGTCTGGCTAAGTGTCCAGTCCACTGGCATCCCCAAGCTCACATGTCCAGTCCTGCTGAGACTGGCACTCCTGTGCCAGAGGGTCCACAGACCCCTCCCAATCTCCCTCAACACCCATCACCTGAAATTCAGGTTCAAAGGATGGGGCCGGTTCATGGAAATAAAAGTCTACATACGACGTCGAGAGGGGCACCCAGCGGCGCCACTCCGGCGCCGGAATCGAAGGCATGATCGGGGACAGCGTCGCCCGTAGGCGTCGCCAGGGGTGACACTCTAGGGGCCGGCGTCGGTGAGGTTGTGAGGTCGACCGGCGACGACCCGGATCCGGAAGTGGATCCAGTGGGGGCCTGCGGCGCCAAGACCGAAGTCGCCAGCGACGTCGGGCCGGAGCTCCTGATCCGCTAGGCCCCCCAGCCGGGACGGCTGGGCCCGAAGGCGCCACGGAGCCCAGCGGAGGAGGGAGGGACCCCATGGCCATGAGGTACTGCTCGACCTCCTCAGGCGTCACATCGTGCCCAGGGACTGGAAGGTGTGGGGCAGACTGCGGCGCCCTCGACTCAGTCGGAGCCGCAGGGGTGGTGTCACCCGAACCCCCGGCTGCGTCGCGCGAACATCAGGATGGGTCGGAAGAGCGATGACGCCTCTCCGACCTCTCATGCCTCTTACCTGAGGATCTTGATCCTGAAGACAGATGTCGACTCTCGGAGCTACGAGGGCTCCAACCCCGCAACCGGTCCCTCGACCTCCTGTGGGACCGGGACCTTGAACAGCGGGGGGCCGACTGCCGGATCTCAAGTCGGTTGCAGGACCACTCCCGCCTAGCCTTAGAAGTCAGGGCCCGGCAGTCGGAGCAGGTTCGGTCGTTGTGCTTGAGGCCTAGACACTGAAGGCACCCGCGATGGGGGTCGGTAACCGACATCATTCGGCTACACTTGGAGCAGGGTTTGAACCCGGGCATCCCTACCGGCACCGTAGGAGTCGAACGCCTCGAGAAAAAAACAGATCAAAAAAGTTTAGTCAAAAAGTGACTAAGGGGTAGAGCTTCTCCGGATCTGCGCTAGCTGGAGCAGAAAAAAGAAGAACTGACGTCAGCGCGCGAGGGCGGCGTCTAAGTACTCCGGCAAAGTCATTCCGGCGCTAACGACGCCGACGACGGACGCGAACGACGCCTACCGACGTGCAGGCTCCCTTGAGCTGGTGGAGGTGACAACCTCGAGACACCGCACCTGCGCGCCACAAGAGGTATCTGGACCTATGAACATTTACGGCAGCCCAAGCAGCAACCCCTTGCACCCGCCTAATCCCTGCTGATGAGAGGTAATGACCTCGAAACGCATGTCCAGGGATGGCAAGCACACCAGTGAACACCTTGAAGACTCAACACTCGGGTAGAAGCGCACCCGCTGATACCTACTACATCGACCATCATGCTCCGGGGTCACACGCTGATGGGACAAGCAGTGTGTGACCTCCTTTGGAAAGACTATTTATACAGGCTCCCTTGAACCGGTGGAGGTGACGACCGAGACATCGCACCTGCGCGCCACAAGAGGTATCTGGACCTATGAACATTTACGGTAGCCCGAGCAGCAACCCCTTGCACCCGCCTAATCCCTGCTGATGAGAGGTAATGACCTCGAAACACGTGTCCAGGGATGGCAAGCCCACCAGTGAACACCTTGAAGACTCAACACTCTGGTAGAAGCGCACCCGCTGATACCGACTACATCGACCATCATGCTCCGGGGTCACGCGGTGATGGGACGAGCAGTGTGCGACCTCATTTAGAAAGATTATTCTCTCTGCCATTCTGCTCAGATGCAAGTTTTAACACGTGGGCACTTCACTCTGTCAGAAGGCCGTTACCTTTTACTTGCACAGGAGCAGAATGATGAACAGTTCCCAACGCCCTTTCCGAGAAATACCTCTGGCACCCCTTATTGGTAAGGCATCTGAAGCTATCCCCAAAAGGGGAAAGGGGATAGGAGAAATTAACAAACAATAAGAAGAGACTGCCTCCGGTTATCGGTTCTCTGTACCCTCTGCACTCTCCTCTGCGTTTATTTCTGCTTGGGAATGTAGAGTTCTAGAAAAACGAAGAATACAACATTAATCCACTTACTACTCATATCATATATATATATGTAACTCTAATAGTTCCAATCTCGTAATTCTATACATACCCTAATAACCTTAGGTGTTAGCTCCCCTTCTAATAATAATAACTTTCTTTTCATTACAGGTATTACATTCCTATCTTTTCTTTATCTTCACAAGAAGAATATTAGAGAACTCTTCCTCATTAGGTAAGTATGTTTCTTGATTCCTCAGAAGTTTAATACATACAATTTTAATCAGAAGTTATTTATGGTCAAATAAACAATGCGCTTTCTCTTCTATTTCAACATATTAGAACTGTCAGTCTAACGATAAATAAATGGTACTTAGCTCCTCTGAGTAACTTTCTTCTTCAGTGACAATGGCAACGCTCTGGAGCTAAGAAATGATTGTGATTTGCCTCCGGTCTCACTTTCATTCTCGGAAATATTAACTGCGCATGTACATAGGCGCAACACGCATTCTTCTCTCTTGAGAGGAATAGGGGTGTTGGAACAATGCCCTGCTGAGGCTCAAAGAGGTGACTTTTCTGTGCTGTTCAAGATTCTGTGCCGACTCCGCAGAATGACAGCTCCTGGACAGGACGTCGGATGCTGAACGAACGGAACTAACCTGACGATAAAACAAAGGCTCTACCCTGACTAGAAACAACAGAGAAAACTGAATGAGATCAGTCTTGCTGGAAAACCTCAGTTGAAGTGCAAAGACGTTCTAAGCTGCGTGCCCTTGTAGAATCCTTTGACTGGGAAAAAAAAGACTAGAACCACACATCCATGAGTACGTCGGCCATCTTGGAGTTTCTCGATCTCCATAACTCACTCCAAGAAATTGATTTTCTTCTTTGACTGGTAAAACATGTCCTTCCTTGAACTGTAGCACACATTGTGACATCTTTGTTTTTAGGAATCCTGACACTCAACATCTATACAAGAGACATACAATGTTGATTATTTTTACCTTGTATTGACAAGGCTTGATGGTGCATTTGAATAAAATAGTTGTATCAAACCACTTACAACCTCACTGATATGAGGTTACGTCTTAACTTTAATGTGCAAAAATCCCCAGCTATTCCCAGTATGTAGTATTATGGCAGAAGGGAGAGCATCTTGAGAGCTGATCTCTTTGGATGCCTTTTCCCATAAAAATATTAGCAGTGCCCTGCTGGTTGTTGCTGCCGCAATGCTGGCCAAGCCAGTTTTGTGCTTTTGGCACACTTTCCCAATTGATATCTGGCTGTCAATCCTGCAGTCCGCGTTTGAGATCGCAATCCTCAGCTTAAACCTGAACACTGCGCAAGTGCTCTCATGGCCTTTTAGGATCAGGGTGTCTTAACGCGTTCAAGTGTGTCATCCTAAGCTTTGCAAGAAAGCTGTTCGCCACAAACAGCATAGGAAGGCATAACTGAAAGACTAGATCTGTAGATAGCTGTAATTATGAGCAGATACATAAACCAGAGTTGGTAATGAGGTGCTATACATAAAACCAAGCTGGTAATGAGGCGCTAATGAACAAGTTGCACAAGTTACTACTTGTGTAACGATATATCTGTAAGAGACATTAGTTAGTGATAGATTCCTTACCTTAGAATATCCCCAGGCGTCAGAATATCCCCAGGCGTCAGACTGGATCCGGAAATTTTTTGCGTAGCAATACCCCTGCGCGCTGGTAGGCGTCGTCTGCGGCTCCGCGTCCGTCGTCGGCGTCGTGAGCGCCGGGATGACGTCATCGGAGTATATAGACGGCGCCCATGCGCGCTGACGTCAGTTCTGATAACACAGCTTTTCCGCGCCAGATACGCAGAGCCATGATAGAACTAACACTGGTGCCATTGAAACTAGGGCCCTGAAAGGGGATGACCTTAACCCTAAATATCGGTTCGCAGAACGGGGAGGATGGGAGGGCGGTAAGGAATCTATCACTAACTAATGTCTCTTACAGATATATCGTTACACAAGTAGTAACTTGTGCATCTGAAAGAGACACGTTAGTGATAGATTCCTTACCTTAGAAAAGATACCCCAGCAATACCAACCCCGGTGGTGGGTCTGCGAACCAATATCACACCAGAAAGTCCTGGAGGACGGAACGGCCAAAGAAGCCATCCCTCCGGACTTGACTGTCCAGGCAGTAGTGTCTTGCGAACGTGTGCAGCGAGGCCCACGTGGCTGCCTGACAGATGTCCTGCAGGGGGACACCGCGGCCCAGGGCAGTTGTCGTTGCCGTGGCCCGAGTGGAGTGAGCCCGCAATCCAGCCGGGGGCTCCTTCCTCGCCATGGAGTAGCATGCTTGGATGCACAAGATGATCCACCTGGAGATGGTCCTCTTGTGTACAGCCTTTCCCTTCTTCGCGCCCACGTAACCAACGAAGAGTTGGTCATCCACCCGGAATTGGCGAGTGCGGTCCAGGTAGTAGGAGAGCGCACGTTTTGGATCCAGACGGTGGAGCCTCTCTTCCTCTTTCGAGGGATGCGGAGGCGGAAAGAAGGTGGGCAAGGTGATGGACTGCCCGATGTGGAAGGCCGTGACAACCTTGGGCAGAAAGGAAGGTCGTGTACGCAACACCACCTTATCAGGATGAACAGACAGGAAAGGCGGAGAAGAAGAAAGAGCCTGGAGCTCACTCACCCTCCTGGCAGAGGTGATGGCAACCAGGAAGGCCGTCTTCAGCGTAAGGAGGCGAAGAGGACAGTTATGAAGTGGCTCAAAGGGAGCACACATCAGATAGGTGAGAACAAGGTTCAAGTCCCACTGGGGCATCACGAAGGGAACAGGAGGGAACATGTGTGTGATGCCCTTCAGAAATCTACTCACTATAGGGGACTTGAACAAAGAAGGCTGATCTGGTAGCCTCAAGAAGGCTGAAAGAGCAGAGAGGTACCCTTTAAGAGTGCCCAGAGCAGAGCCCTGCTGGGCAAGGGAGAGAAGAAAGAGCAGCACTTCCGAAAGGGGTGCAGAGAGGGGATCCACAGCCTTTGCTGCGCACCATGCCACAAATCTATTCCACCGGCAGGCGTATACCGACTTAGTGGAGGGACGCCTGGCTGCCAGAATGATGTCACAGACTTCGGGAGGCAAGTCAAATGGCCTCAACTGCCGCCGCTCAATCTCCAAGCTTGTAGGTGGAGACTGGACAGGGTCGGGTGCAGGACCGTCCCCTGCTGCTGCGACAGAAGGTCCTCCCGAAGAGGCAGACGAATCGGGGGATCGACTGACATGGTGAGTAGCTCGGGATACCAGTATCTTCGAGCCCAGTCCGGAGCCACAAGGATAACTTGGGCCCGGTCGCGCTTGATCTTCTTCAGCACTCTGGGCAGAAGTGGTATAGGCGGAAAGGCGTACAACAGACCGCAGCTCCACTCGCGACGAAAAGCGTCTCCGAGCGAGTGCCGCCTTGGAAACTCCAACGCGCAGAACCGCTGACATTGCGCGTTCTCTTCTGTGGCGAATAGATCTAACCAAGGCTCTCCCCACTGTCGAAAGAGACCTTGTGCCACGTCCGAGTTCAGACGCCATTCGTGATCCATCATGCACCCGCGGCTGAGTTCGTCCGCCCTGGCATTCAGAGAACCTGCCAGGTGTTGAACCACCAGAGTCACGCCCTGATGTTCCAGCCACTGCCAGAGGCGCAGAGCCTCCTGGCAAAGGGTCCACGACCCCACACCGCCCTGTTTGTTGCAGTACCACATGGCGGTGGTGTTGTCGGTGAACACTTGCACCACGCTCCCCCTGACAGAGGGGAGGAATGCCTTCAGTGCAAGACGAATCGCCCGCAGCTCCAGAAGGTTGATGTGGAGCCGGGACTCCGCCGGAGACCAGAGGCCTCTGATCTCCGCCTCTCCCATGTGGCCTCCCCAGCCCTGGAGGGACGCGTCCGTCACAACCACGTGCTCCGGCTGGGGTAGAGAGAGGGGTCTGCCACTGACCCAGTCGCGGTCCGTGAGCCACCACTGCAGTTGTCTCGCAGTGCCCTCCGAGATCAGGACATGATCGGACAGGTTGCCCTGATGCTGGGCCCACTGAAACTTCAGGTCCCACTGCAGAGCCCGCATCCGCCACCTGGCGTGACGCACCAGAAGGATGCAGGAGGCCATCAGTCCCAGAAGCCGCAGCGTCAACCTGACCGAGACCCGGGATAACGGCCCGAAGATAGGAATCAGAGCCTGAATATCCCGAACCCGCTGCTCGGGTGGGTAAACCCGAAACTGCGCCGAGTCGAGAACCGCTCCGATGAAAAGGAGCTTCTGAGAGGGACACAGGTGTGACTTCGGCACATTGATGGAGAACCCCAGCAAGTGCAGGAGGTCGGCCGTAGTCTGGAGGTGGCTGACGACTGTCTGGGGCGAGCCCGCCTTCAACAACCAGTCGTCGAGGTAGGGGAAGACTGACACCCCTTGCCTGCGCAGATGGGCTGCGACCACCGCCATCACCTTCGTGAACACCCGTGGGGCGCTGGTAAGGCCGAAGGGGAGCACGGTAAACTGAAAGTGCTCGTGGCCTACCGTGAACCGCAGGTAACGCCGGTGGGCCGGCAGGACGGGGATGTGGAAATAGGCGTCCTGCAAGTCCAACGCTACCATCCAGTCTCCTGGGTCCAGGGCAGCCAGGACCTGAGCCAAAGTGAGCATCTTGAACTTCTCCGTACGGAGGAAGCCGTTGACGTTCCGCAGATCCAAGATAGGGCGTAGGCCCCCTTTGCCCTTCTTGGGTACCAGAAAGTAGTGGGAGTAACAGCCACGTCCTACTTCTGGCCCAGGAACGCGCTCGATGGCCCTCTTGGCCAAGAGGGCCGAAACTTCCTCTTGCAGAAGTCGCAAGTGATCCCCCGACACACGGTGGCATTGAGGTGGCATGGATGGAGGGGAAGACTCGAAGGGGAGGGAGAAACCCCTTCGGACAATTTGCAGCACCCACCTGTCCGAAGTGACTGTATGCCAGTGGGAGAGGTGATGGCGAACCCTGCCTCCCACAGGCGTCACATGGGCCTGAAAACTCGGACTAGGAAGGTTTTGAGGCGGGGGCTGCTGAGGGAGGTGTGGACTGGCCTCGCCGCTGGCCCCGACCACCGCCACGGCGGTTCCCACGGCCGCCACCGCGTTGCTGAACATTCTGCGGCGCGTGGCTGACGGTCCGCGGTGGGGCGCCCCTTCCGTGGCCACGAAAGGAGCGAAAGGCACCCGATTGCTGGCGTGGGGCCGCAAGACCCAAGGACTTGGCCGTGGCCCTGGAGTCCTTAAAACGTTCCAGCGCATGGTCTGCCTTGTCGCCGAAGAGGCGACGGCCATCAAACGGCATGTCCAGGAGAGTGGCCTGGACATCGGCCGAGAAATTGGCGGACCTCAACCAGGCGTGGCGTCGAACCGCCACCGTCGTTGCCATCGCCCTGCCCAGTGAGTCCGTGGTATCCAGCCCACACCGGATGGAAAAGCGTGCTGCATCTCGGCCGTCCGCAAGGGTTTGGCTGAGTTTAGCCCTGACCTCCTCAGAGCATTGTGGCAGCACCTCCGCAACCGTGTCCCACAGAGTGTGGGTGTAGCGGCCCAAGAGACAGTTGGTGTTCACTGACCGGAGCCCTAGGCTCACAGACGAGAAGACCTTCTTCCCGAACTGCTCAAATCTCTTGGATTCCCTGTCGGGCGGGGCCGACGGGAATGCGGACTGGGAGTTGGAGGCCTGGATGACCAGGCTCTCGGGGGTGGGGTGGGTGGACAAAAAGCAAGGGTCGCCCGGTGCCGGGCGGTAGCGTCTGGCCACGTTCCTATCCACAGGGGGACCTGTGGCGGGCTTGGACCAAGTGCTCAGCAGAACGTCACACAAGGCCTCATTGAACGGCAGAAGGGGCTCCGCGGAGCCGGACTGCTGTTTGAGTACCTCAGTGAGGAGATTAGTCCTCACGGCCGCGACGGGGAGCTCAAGGTGTAGGGCCTTAGCTGCCTTCGTCAACACTACACTGTAAGCAGAACCCGCCTCCGAAGCCACAGTCGGGGGCGACGTAAATCCAGTGTCTGGCGATGTGTCAATACCACTGGCCTCCCCAAGCTCATATGTCCAGTCCTGATGAGACTGGCAATCACGTGCCAGAGGGTCCTCGGACCCCTCCCACTGCTCCTCGTCACCCAGCTCCTGGAGACCAGGATCAACAGCCAGGGCCTCCTCGTGGAGATAGAATTCTCCGACGGCCGACGGAATCGGCGCCCAGCGGCGCCCCTCCGACGCCTGAGGCGGACCGTAGGAAGCATTGGGGTCGGCAACCACTACGGCTGCCGGGGACGACACCTGAAGGGACGGCGCCGGTGAGGTCGTAAGGTCGACCGGCGAGGTCCCGGATCCGGAGCCGGATCCAGCGAGGTCGCGCGGCGCCGGGACCGAAGTCGCCAGCGGCGCCGGGGCCGAAGCACCCGACGTCGTCGGGGCCGAAGCGCCCGACCCGGAAGGACCTCCAGACGGAGCCGATCGGCCCGAAGGCGCCACGGGAACCGACTGAGGAGGGAGGGCCCTCATGGCCATGAGGTACCTCTCGACCTCCTCCTGCGACGCGCCGTGCCCAGGGACCCGAAGGTGTGGGGCAGGCGGCGACGCTTGCGACTCCCGCGGAGCCGCGTGGGCGGTGTCGCCCGAATCCCCGGTCGCATCGAGCGAGCGACGGGGCGGGTCGGAGGACCGATGGTGTCGCTCCGACCTCTCATGCCTCTTACCTGAGGACTTGGACCCAGACGATCGGTGACCACTCCCGGAGCGTCGATGACTCCGACCTCGCGACCTGTCCCTCGACCTCCCGTGGGACCGGGACCGGGACCTGGAGCGGCGCGGGGCCGACTGCCTCAGCTCGAGACGCTTGCGGGACCGCTCCCGCCTAGCCTTCGACGTCAGGGCCCGGCAGTCGTCACAGGTTCGATCGTCGTGGTCGAGGCCTAAGCACTTCAGGCACCGGCGATGGGGGTCCGTGACCGACATGAGTCGGCCGCACTTCGAGCAAGGCTTGAACCCGGGCATCCCTGGCACCGATAGTCGAGAATCGACTAAGTAGAGGATCAAAAAGATCAAAAAAGTTTTCAGTCAAAAAGTGACTGGGGGTAGAGCTTCTTCCGGATCTGCGCTAGCTGGCGCGGAAAAAAGAAGAACTGACGTCAGCGCGCATGGGCGCCGTCTATATACTCCGATGAAGTCATCCCGGCGCTCACGACGCCGACGACGGACGCGGAGCCGCAGACGACGCCTACCAGCGCGCAGGGGTATTGCTGCGCAAAAAATTTCCGGATCCAGTCTGACGCCTGGGGATATTCTGACGCCTGGGGATATTCTAAGGTAAGGAATCTATCACTAACGTGTCTCTTTCAGATACTTACCTTCGGTAACGATATATCTGTAAGAAACATTAGTTAGTGTTAGATTCCTTACCTTAGAATATCCCCAGGCGTCAGTCTGGATCCGGAAACTTTTGCGTAGCAGTACCCTTGCGCGTCGGTAGGCGTCGTCTGCAGGCGTCTCCTGCGGCTCCGCATCCGTCGTCGGCGTCGTGCGCCGTGATGACGTCGCTGGAGTATATAGACGCCGCCTCCGCGCGCGGACGTCAGTTCTTTGTACACAGCTTTTCCGCGCCAGAAGACGCAGAGCCATGAGAGAACCAACACTGGTGCCTTTTGAAACTAGGGCCCTGAAAGGGATGACCTTAACCCTAGGTATCAGTTCGCAGAACGGGGAGGATGGGTGGGTTCGGTAAGGAATCTAACACTAACTAATGTTTCTTACAGATATATCGTTACCGAAGGTAAGTAACTTGTTCATCTGAAAGAAACACGTTAGTGTTAGATTCCTTACCTTAGAATAGATACCCCAGCAATACCAACCCCGGTGGTGGGTCTGCGAACCAATACATTCCTACACCAGAAAGTCCTGGAGGACAGAACGGCCAAAGAAGCCATCCCTCCGGACTTGACTGTCCAGGCAGTAGTGCCTCGCAAAGGTGTGCAGCGAGGCCCACGTAGCCGCTTGGCAAATGTCCTGCAAGGGGACTCCCCGGCCCAGGGCAGTAGTAGCGCCGTGGCCCGAGTGGAATGGGCCCTCAGCCCAACAGGAGGCTCCTTCCGAGCCAAAGAGTAGCACGCTTTGATGCAGAGAACGACCCACCGTGAGATGGTCCGTTTATGTACCGCCCGTCCCTTCTTCGCACCCACGTAGCCAACAAACAGTTGGTCATCCACCCGGAACTGGCGTGTGCGATCCATGTAAAATGAAAGCGCACGTTTTGGGTCCAGACGATGGAGCCGCTCTTCATCCTTTGAAGGATGCGGAGGCGGGAAGAAGGAAGGGAGGGTGATGGACTGCCCGATGTGAAAGGCAGAAACTACTTTGGGCAGGAAAGAAGGTCTAGTCCTTAGAACCACCTTGTCTGGATGAATGGACAAGAAAGGAGGTTTGACAGAAAGAGCCTGGAGCTCACTCACTCTCCTGGCAGAGGTGTTGGCAACCAGGAAAGCCGTCTTTAAAGTCAGGAGACGGAGAGGGCAAGAATGAAGGGGCTCAAAGGGAGCACACATTAAAAAGGTTAGAACCAGGTTCAAGTCCCACTGAGGCATCACAAACGGAACAGGTGGATACATGTGTGTGATGCCCTTCAAGAATCTCGTTACAATCGGGGACTTGAACAAAGAAGGCTGATCAGGAAGCCTAAGAAAGGCTGAAAGGGCAGAAAGGTAGCCCTTGATAGTGCCCAGAGCAGAGCCCTGCTGGGCAAGAGAGAGAAGGAACAGAAGAACCTCGGAGAGAGGGGCAGAAAGAGGATCCACAGCCTTTGCTGTGCACCATGCCACAAACTTGTTCCACCGACAGGCGTATACCGATTTCGTGGAGGGACGCCTGGCTGCCAGAATTACATTACAGACTTCAGGAGGCAAGTCAAATGGCCTCAACTGCCGCCGCTCAATCTCCAAGCATGGAGGTGGAGACTGGACAGGTTCGGGTGGAGGACCGTCCCCTGTTGCTGCGACAGAAGGTCCTCCTGAAGAGGCAGGCGGATCAGAGGACCGACTGACATGCTGAGTAGCTCGGGATACCAGTACCTTCGAGCCCAGTCCGGAGCCACAAGGATAACTTGGGCCCGGTCGCGCCTGATCTTCTTCAGCACTCTGGGCAGAAGTGGTATAGGCGGAAAGGCGTATAACAGACCGCAACTCCACTCGCGCCGAAAGGCGTCGCCGTGCGAGTGCCGTCTTGGAAACTCCAACGCGCAGAATTGATGACATTGCGCGTTCTCTTCTGTGGCGAATAGATCTAACCAAGGCTCTCCCCATTTCCGAAAGAGGCCTTGCGCCACGTCCGAGTTCAGACGCCATTCGTGATCCATCGAGCACCGACGGCTGAGTTCGTCCGCCCTGGCGTTCAGAGAACCTGCCAGGTGTTGAACCGTCAGAGTCACGCCCTGACGTTCCAGCCATTGCCAGAGGCGCAGAGCCTCCTGGCAAAGGGTCCACGACCCCACCCCGCCTTGTTTGTTGCAGTACCACATGGCGGTGGTGTTGTCCGTGAACACCTGCACTACACTCCCGTTGACAAAGGGGAGGAATGCTTTCAGTGCCAGACGAATCGCCCGCAGCTCCAACAGGTTGATATGGAGCCGGGACTCCGCCGGAGACCAGATGCCTCTGATCTCCGCCTCTCCCAAGTGGCCTCCCCAGCCCTGGAGGGACGCGTCAGTCACGACAACGTGCTCCGGTTGGGGAAGGGAGAGGGACTTGCCCCTGACCCAATCGCGGTCCGTAAGCCACCACTGCAGTTGTCTCGCAGTGCCCTCCGAGATCAAGACGTGGTAGGACAAGTTGCCCTGATGCTGGGCCCACTGAAACTTCAGGTCCCACTGCAGAGCCCGCATCCGCCACCGGGCGTGATGCACCAGAAGGATGCAGGAAGCCATCAGCCCCAGCAGCCGCAGCGTCAACCTGACCGAGACCCGGGATAGCGGCTGAAAGATGGGAATCAACGCCTGAATATCCCGGATCCGCCGTTCCGGAGGATAAACCCGAAACTGCGCCGAGTCCAGAACCGCTCCGATGAAAAGGAGCTTTTGGGAGGGACACAGGTGTGATTTCGGCACATTGATGGAAAACCCCAGGTCGTGCAAGAGGTCTGCCGTCATCTGGAGGTGGTGGACGACTGTCTGGGGCAAGCCCGCCTTCAACAACCAGTCGTCGAGGTAGGGGAAGACTGAAACCCCTAACCTGCGCAGATGGGCTGCGACCACCGCCAACACCTTTGTGAACACCCGTGGGGCGCTGGTAAGGCCGAAGGGGAGCACGATAAACTGAAAGTGCTCCTGGCCTACCGTGAACCGCAGGTAACGCCGGTGGGCCGGCAGGACGGGGATGTGAAAATACGCATCCTGCAAGTCCAACGCTACCATCCAGTCTTGAGGGTCTAGAGCAGCCAAGACCTGAGCCAAAGTCAACATCTTGAACTTCTCCTTCCGGAGGAAGCCGTTGACGTTCCTTAGATCCAAGATAGGACGTAGGCCCCCTTTGTCCTTCTTGGGTACCAGAAAGTAGTGGGAATAGCAACCACGTCCTACTTCTGGCCCAGGAACGCGCTCGATGGCCCCCTTGGCCAAGAGGGCCGTAACTTCCTCCTGCAGAAGTTGCAAGTGGTCCCCCGACACACGGTGGTTCTGCGGTGGCATGGCTGGAGGAGTGGTCTCGAAGGGGAGGGAGTAGCCCCTTCGGACGATTTGCAGCACCCACCTGTCCGATGTGATCGTGCGCCAGCGGGCGTGGTGATGGCGAACCCTGCCACCCACTGGCGTCACGTGGGCCTGAAAGCACGGACTAGGAGGATTTTGAGGCAGATGCTGTGGGGGGAGATGTGGCCTGACCCCGCCGTTGACCCCGACCGCCTCCACGGCGGTTTCAACGGCCGCCACCACGTTGAAGTGATTGCTGCGGTGCGTGGCTGGCAGCACGTGTGGGGGCGCCCCTTCCGTGGCCACGAAAGGAGCGAAACGAACCCGTTTGCTGGCGCTGGGTCGAGAGACCCAAGGACTTTGCCGTGACCCTGGAGTCCTTGAAGCGTTCCAGCGCGTGGTCCGCCCTGTCACCAAACAGATGACAGCCATCGAACGGCATGTCCATCAATGTTTTCTGGACATCTGCCGAGAAGTTGGCAGATCTCAACCAGGCGTGGCGACGAATCGCCACCGTCGTGGACATCGCCCTGCCTAGCGAGTCGGTCGTATCAAGACCACATCTGATAGAATATCTAGCTGCATCTCGGCCCTCAGCTACAGCTTTGCCGAGTTTTGCCCGCACCTCCATGGGGCATTCTGGCAGCAGCTCCGCGACCGTATCCCACACAGAGTGGGTGTAGCGACCCAAGAGGCAAGCGGTGTTGCAAGACCGCAGTCCTAAACTCAGGGACGAGAAGACCTTCTTGCCATATTGGTCATACCTCTTGGATTCCCGATCGGGCGGGGCCGACGGGAATGCGGACTGGGAGGTAGAGGCATGGATCACCAGGCTCTCAGGGGTGGGGTGGGTGGACAGGAACTTGGGGTCGTCCGGACAAGGACGGTGGCGTCTGGCCACGTTCCGATCAACAGGCGCACCTGAAGAGGGCCTGGACCACGTGCCCAACAGAACGTCTGATAAGGCTTCGTTAAACGGCAGCAGAGGCTCCTGTGGGCATGACCGCGGTTTGAAGACCTCAGTGAGGATGTTAGGCCTCACGGCCGCGACGGGGAGCTCAAGGTTTAAGGCCTTGGCAGCCCTCATCAGCACCACTGAATAGGCAGCTCCCTCCTCCGATGCCACGGAAGGAGGAGAGACAAAGCCAGGGTTAGGAGAGTCATCCAAACCACTGGAGTCCCCCAAATCACCTGTCCAGTCCATGTCATACTGGCACTCACGAGACAGAGGGTCCATAGTCGGTGTCAACCATGTAGATCGGCTCCTCGGGGTTCACAGGCCCCATCGGCGTCGAGCCCGGCGTCGAGCGACGCCGGTCCGACTCCGCATCCGGATTCGGTGAGGGTATGGGGACGGCGCCGCCCGGAGCCGGAGCCGGAGCCGGAGCCGGAGCCCCAGTGCCGCCCGAAGCCGGAGCCCCAGTGCCGCCCGAAGCCGGCACCGAGGAACCGGCGGCGCCGGGGGCAACCCCGATGGAATCGGCGCTGGATTGGATGGGCGTCCATCCGGCGTCGACCCCGAAGGCCCTAGCGGCGCCAGGGTCGGCGCCGCCGGCTGCGCCGGTGTCGGAGCATCCGACGGCGTCGAGGTAGGGTCAGCTGAACCGCTAGGGCCCCCGGACGGGTTCACTGGGCCCGTAGGCGCCGTGGAACCCGCCGGAGGAGATAGGGCCCTCATGGCCACGAGGAACGCCTCTATCTCCTCAGGCGTCGCACCTTGCCCAGGGACCTGAGGGTATGGGGCAGGCCGCGCCGGCGACTCTCGCGGAGCCGCGGGGTTGGGGTCACTCGAACCCCCGGCCGCATCGCGCGAGCGTCGGGGGGGAGTCGGGGGGTACGATGACGACGCCCCGACTTCTTGTGTTTCTTACCTGATGAACTCGACGAGTGATGTCGACTTCCGGAGCGCCCGGCGCGGCTCCGCGACCGCTCCCTCGAACGCTCCCTGGACCTCCTGCCGGACCGCGACCGCTCTCGACGCGGGGCCGACACCCGGGGCTCGAGTAGTTTGCGGGACCGCTCCCGCCTAGCCTTGTTAGTCAGAGCCCGGCAATCGACGCAGGCGTCCACGTCGTGGTCGGGGCCCAGGCACCGGAGACAGAGTCGGTGATGGTCCGTGACCGACATCGTGCGGTCACAACCGTCACAGTTTTTGAAACCGGGCATCCTACCAGGCACAAAAGAGTAGAGATAAGTTGAAATAACGGTCAAAAGACCGGGTACCGCTCTTCAGATCTGCGTCCACTGGCGCGGAAAAAAGAAGAACTGACGTCAGCGCGCGGAGGCGGCGTCTATATACTCCAGCGACGTCATCACGGCGCACGATGCCGACGACGGACGCGGAGCCGCAGGAGACGCCTGCAGACGACGCCTACCGACGCGCAAGGGTACTGCTACGCAAAAGTTTCCGGATCCAGACTGACGCCTGGGGATATTCTAAGGTAAGGAATCTAACACTAACGTGTTTCTTTCAGATTATAGAGTTAATCCGTTGCATCGAAGGAAGCCTACCTACATGTTCTGAAAATGATCATTGCCTCCGGTCTTTTGCGGTCCTTAGCCAAATTTTGAATGAAATTGTAAATATCTTCTAATTGTTGAGGGCCATTTCAATTGGATGTGGAATTGGTAATACACCATTAAGTTATCTATGCTACATTGTATCTGGCATTGTACTCAGATTTGTTTGGTGCTGGGTTTACAGATATCGCTCAAGAAGCTGGAAAAGCTTTGGAGGTACTGTAAGTAGGGTCTAGTGGCAGAGGTTAAGACAGGAGCTCTACTCTAGATGAGACTGCATTAGCAGTGGCTGACAGCTTACAAACCTTACTGCCTTGCTGTCGTTCTGGTTGCATTTCTAGTGTTCTTCAGCCCCTTGCTCGACATCGAAGGGCATTGGCATACAGGGAGAATATTAGACCAAAGAGTTTGCTTGGTTGCTACAATGTGGACTCTAGTGTGGCTTTTTGGCAAGTTTGTTGTTGTGGTGCTTGATGAACGTACCTTGTGTCCCGATCATTTATGCCAGGAATGGAAAGACGTAGAGAGATGTACAGTTATAACTACAACCTTTGAGGCAGAAAGGATCGAATACTTGTGGGGTATCTTTTGAAGACACTTTGTGTTGATTACTTCCTGGTGTGGACAATAGCATTGGTTCATGCTCCACCATGCCATCATCCCCGTCACACTGTGTTAGTGGCATTTGTGAAGCACAAGGCTTAAACATTCGTTTGGTCTTATATTGTCATTTGTGGCGCATGTGCCTCTAAGGTTATCATGCCCTCCTCTTTTGCAGCAGTCCCTTTTCCCTATGACCCATCAAATCCTTGACTTCTTTACCTCTTTGCCCCTCACATGTGAACACCTGGCCATTTAGCACTGACCATTCGAAGATTATACAACTGGGCATGAACAATGTGGATCAGCAGATTTGAACCAGCAGCTCGTGCACCAAAGCTCTTCGATGTTCTGCTCCTAGCAGAGGCACTGTAATCACATGGCAGCACAGTGCCAGCTGCAGTGGTCCTTTATACTGCTCATTGCAGCTCTGATGAATTAAACATTGCAACAAGCGGTGGAAGAGAGTAGTTTACAGAAGGAAGTAATAAGCTTCTGCTGCTTCTAGTTAGAGCCTAGAGGTCTGTGTATTTGAGTACACTGCCGGGTGCTGGTGACCACAAAGGGCAGGACTTTAAATTGGTAATGCTGGCCACTTACCACGAACCAGAGGAACCAGCGGTGAGCAGGGTGAATCAGGATGTGAAAGACGGCCTTGCTATAGCAGTGAAATAACATCCTGGAGAGTGACCATGAGGAAGTGTTCTGCCAAGATGTACTTGCTGAGGGGCCTGAGGTATAACACAGGCCTGACAGACCCGTCCTTCTTGGGAATGAGGAAGCAGAGGGAGTATACCCTTTTTCCACGCTGGTGTAAAAGTACGGGTTCCATAGCTTCCTTGGAGAACTGTGACTATCTCATCTCAAAGGAGGAGTTGATGTTGAGGGGAGAGGGAGTGTTTGTATGGAGAAATGTGTGGTAGAGGGAGCATTTGAATGGTGAAACGTGTGGTGGAGTGGCCGGAAGCTCCAGACAGTAACCGTTGAATAAGATGTTGAGGACCCACTGATCTGACAGGATCTCTTTTCACAGTGGAAGAAATCCATGAAGTCACCTCCCCAGCCCCCAAACAGGTGCAATGTGGTCAGGAGTGAGAGGAAAAACGAGTCGTTGTTTAGCACGGGAAGTGCCTTTACCTCTACCTTTGGAGTTATTACCCCTATTTCCCCCTCTGAAATTGCAGAGAAGAGAGGCTTGCTGAGGTTGTTGCTCTGAAAGGAGATGGAGAACTTGTGAGAACTCGGTTTGGAGCCTCCACAGTATTGGGACCTGCAAAAGAAACTGGAGTATGGTGGCATTTGCAAAGCTCCCATGGCCTTTTATTTTTTTTTCTAGCATTAGGTCAACCTACAGTCAGAAGAGGTGCTCCCCATTGAAGGATAGGTTGAGAAAAACTAGAAATGAATCAGTGGGCAGCAGTGTATGTAGCATTGAGGGCACAGATCATACTGGAAATAACTTTGCCCACTGCAACGAGGTTCTGACCTGGATTGTGGTATTGATCAGGGAGGTGTTGGAGAAGCTCCTCTATTTCTTCTCAGTGTGCCCTGTTGTAACAGGTGAACAATCCGAACAAGTTGGTGATGCGCCAGCGAGTGGCAGATTGGGCAGCCACACGCTTGCCAGCAGTATCTATTTTCTTGCTTTTCTCTCCTGACAGGGGTGCACCCCCATGCCTTGGGTGCTGGCTGGCATGCTTTTGTGAGTTGTGAAGCACTAGAGAGTCTGGTGGTAATTGATACCTGATTTATGCTGGGTCCGAAGGGCACGCCTAGTACAATTTGTCTAACCTAGGTGTAGTAACTCTGGCTTTCACTGGATCCTTGAATGTATCGGGAGCGGGTCTCTGTATGCCCTTGAACATGGGGAGGTACTGCACGGAGTACTGTATGGATGATATGATCTCAATGAGAAAATCATCGTCAGGGACCTTCTGCCTTTCCAGCTCGTGGTAGGCTGCCACCTTGTGGAGCATCTAATGTTAGAAGGCGGTGTTATCACGTGGTGATGGACGGGCAGGTTACAGGTTGGGATGAGTGTCCTCTGGGGGATCAATGTCATAGTTGTCCCAAGGGTCATCTTGTGGACTGGGCTCAAGAGGTTGGTCAGGAGAACCTGGACTACCAACTCTCCTCAGTGATATGATGGCAATGAGAAAAGCCACTTTCCATGAGAGGAATTGCAGAGGGCACTTGTACAGTGGTTCAAAAGGTGGAGCCATGAGCATTGTGAGAACAATGTTGAGATTCCACACTGGGGCAGGAGGAATCCATTGTGGTTTTACTTTTTTTAAGCCTTCCATGAAAGCTTCAATTACTGGAACTCTCAATAGTGATAGACGTTGCCTATTTTGCAAGTAGACAGCTACTGCTGCAAGGTGCGAACGAACAGACGTATACACCAGTCCCGTTTGCTGTAAATGTAATGGATAACAGATAATGTTTTGTATGGAAGCACCTAATGAAATGAAATGAAATGAAATGAAAAGAATCTTGTATCGCGCAACTAAGCCCGAAGGCATCAAGGTGCCTAACAGCAAAACCAGAAGAACAAAAGAAGAGTAACTACGGGTACGCCCTTGCAAAGAGCCATGTTTTCAGTGCTTTCCGAAAAAGCAAAACGGAAGACTGAGATTTAATTTCACATGGAAGGTTATTCCATAACTTAGGGGCAATTGAAGAAAAAGCCCTACTGCCCCGTTTACTCTTACGGAAACGAGGTACCACCAGCAGGTTCTTTGAAGAAGAGCGTAAGACTCTGCCCGATACATAGGGTAGCAGCAGTTTCTTGACACCCCCGCACCACCCTTACCAGAGAGTGCACTGTGGGTCAGGCAGAGCGTTTTAAAGATGATTTTCGATTCAATAGGAAGCCAGTGTAAGGCCTTCCTGGCTGCCATTGCGGACGCTAATCTGGGAGCGTCCAGAACAAATTTGGCTGTCGCATTTTGGGCAGTCTGAAGATGCTGTATCAGGCTCTTATTCATGCCGATGTATAAGGCGTTACAATATTCAAGTCGCGAAGCGACAAGTGCTACCACCACTTGCTTCCGCCCCTGAGGGGACAGGTAATGTTTTATTTTTCGGAGTATTTTAATGATACCCCAGCAGGTAGCAACAGTTCTGTTAAACTGCAAAGTCATGGAGAGGGCGGGTTCAATCAATACTCCCAAGTTCCGTGCCAACTCCGTAGGAGTAGGACAGGTTACCAACGAATGCGGCCACCATTCAGGTGACCAGATGTTATTGTTTGGGCCACACACCAAGATCTCAGTCTTCTCACCGTTCAACTTTAGTGAATTGTAGATCATCCAATGGGACACTGCTTCCATGCAGTTCCTAAAGTTGAACGGTGACGAGCCACCCAAATGGGAGAGGGACACCAAGATGTGTCTCATCAGCATAAGATTGATTTTGTTGTTGTTGCAGTATAAAACAAATCTTTTCCATTTTGCTGCATAGCAAGCTCTTGTGGTAGGCGTTCTTGCTTATTTTAGAATATTCATACAGTCTGGTGGTAAATTTAAATAACCAACCTCTATGACTTCCGGAGCCAGATCGCTAGGTTTAGTTCCTTGGGATATGGAGGTCTGATTTCTCCATGGTTCTGTGTGAGGAGAGTGGAGGTGAGGTGTAGCTTTTGATGTGGAACTATTGACAGCTCCGACACAGTGGTGTACCATGGTTGACGGGCCCATTTGGAAGCTACAATAATTAATATGAGGGATGTTTGCATGATTTTCCGAACCACACAGCGTAGGCAAATATCACTGACCAGTTCATCCATTGGGCTCTGACCTTTGAGTGCGGGTGTGGGAACCTGGAGCTGAAGCTTGGGCACTTTGCGTTTTCGACTGTGGCGAACAGGAGTATTTGTGGAAAACCCCATTGTTGAAAATAGGGAAGGAGAACTTGGGGATTAAGTTCCCACTCATGAATTTGTGGTCTCCTTCTGCTGAGGAGGTCGGCAATTTGATTGTTTACTCGTGGGAGATGTTTTGCCAGAAGGTACACTTTGTGATGGATTGCCCACTTTCAGATGGCTTGAGCAAGTGTTGACTGTTGGAGAGAGTGTGTAACCCCCTTGATTTTACACATAATACATTGCTGTCATGTTGCCCGTTCGGACTAGGACAGTGTTGGTTAGGAGGTGAGTTTGAAAAGCTTTGAGTTCCAGAAAAATTGCTAAAAGCACTAGGTAATTGATGTGAAGAGCCTTGTGCTTGTTGCTCCACAGGCCTGGTCTTGTGTAACTTGTGAGATGAGCCCCCAACCTGTTAGAGATGAGTCTGCTGTGAGTAGGATCTGTGGAATAGTGTCGATGAAAGGCAGACATGCTGATAGGTTTTATGGGTTCCACCACTGCAGAGAGTGACGGGTACGGCCGTCTAATAATAATAATAATAATAATAATAATACGCCATTTTCTAAAGCGCGAACAGCTACCTCACACGGAGGTGTCCCGGTGCTAGTGTCTACCAACACTAGATCGGTTAATTGACCCTGTGACTGATCCCACTAATATGCTAAGCAATCTTGTAGGGGGCGCAAGTGAAGCATTGCATGGGGTACAATTGCAATTCAAGACTCCATCATTTCCAGCAGTTTCATGAACACTCTGGCTGGTAAAACTTGGTAAGATTGAAACCGTAGAATCATAGTTTGAGTATTGTGAATTCTGGCTACATTGGGAGAAGCTAGAGCTTTGACTGCGTCTAGACTGGCTACTAGGTAAGACTGCATCTGTGACTTGTGCAGGTGAGATTTTTTAGCATTAATGGTGAACCCTAGTTGATGAGGTAGATCTATTGTGATCTGTGTGTGTTGTACACAGTTCTGTTGAGAGCTGGCTTTGATAAACCAGTAGTCTAGCTAGGAGAAAGATGTGATTTTTTTGTAATCTGAGATGAGCAGAGACTACCACCAGACATTTGCTATAAACTTTGGGCGCTATAGTCACTCCAAAGGGAAGCACCTTGAATTGGTAATGTTTGCCCGCTATCAGAAATCTGAGGTATTTGCGATGAGCCATATGAATCGGAACGTGAAAATACGTGTTTTTAAAAATCTAGGGTAGACATAACGTCGGATTTTTGTAAAAGTGAGAGTACCTGTTGAAGTGTCACCATGTGAAAGTATTCTGAGAATATAGAATGGCTTAGCTCTCCGATATCGAGAATAGGTCTTAGGGAACAGGCATTTTTGGGGAAGAGAAAGTACAGAGATTAAACCCCTGAGCCCTGATACTGTATTGGAACTGGTTCAATTGCCACTTTAGTAAGAGGGACTGGACCTCTTGTTTCAACAAGTGTACGTGTTCTGGAGACCATTCGTGAGACTGAGGTGGAATTTTTTGGGGATTGCTGGTAAGCTCCAGGCAATAACCATGTTGGATAATTCCAAGCACCCATTTGTCTGATGTTATAGACTGCCAAAAGGGGAGAAATTGTAGAAGTCTTCCCCGACAGGTGTAGTGTAATTGGCGGGGATGCATGGGCAAATCACTATTTGTTGGGAGAAGGGGAGTTACGGGGTGTGTTACTCTTACCCCTACCTTTGAAGTTGTTGCCTCTATAACCTCCTCGGAAAAAACTCTGGAGGGAAGAGGACCTTTGTAAGTGGAGGTACTTTGGTCTGGGGATGGTGTCTTTGACCCTCCTTTGTAAAAGGGCCGACAAAAGGAGCCTTTGCTAGAGGCAGTCTGAAGTGCTTCCATTGGCATTAGCTAACTTGGTGTCCTTCATTTTCTCCAAGCCTGGTCGACATTAGGACCAAATAGGTGTTCCTAATCAAAGGGTGTGTTAAGGATTGACTGTTGGACTTCAGATATAAACCCTGAAATCCTTAACCAAGCGTGTCTCCTGATCAGAATGCTGGTGTTAATTGCTTTAGGTGGGGTGTCTGCAGCATCTAGAGCACAGCGTATAGATGAATTAGAAATGAGCTTACCCTTACTTATTAAGTCCTGTGCCTTAGCCTTATGTTCATCTGGGAGATATTTGAGCAATTGCTCCATTTTGTTCCAGTGTGCCCCGTCATACCTGGCTAAGAGGCCCTGTGTATTTGCAAAGCGCCATTGATTTGCAGCTTGAGCAGATATGCGCTTGCCAGAAGCATCAATTAATTTGGACTTTATCTGGCGGAGGAGCATCTCCTGATGTTTGAGAATTTGCCCACTTTTGAGCATTAGATATTACTATGGAATCTAACGGTAATGGTCTCTTTATAAATATAGTATCTGTAGGAGAGGGCGTATATTTTTTGTTCACCCTAAGAGTCCAGATGCTTGCTCTGACTGGGTCTTTGAAAATCTCATCAGCAAGCTGCATCACGCCTTTAAGCATGGCAGCCGGTCACTCGGCTGTGTGAGCTGGCGTTGCGAACTCTCCTGGACAATTCCTCCCATTCAATGTTGCCGCTGTATTGGAATGAGCTGAAGCTGGAAGAAAAGCGATTCAAATCTAATAATGCAGAAAAGCGGATCCACTAAATGATATGCTTTGGCGATTGACTCGGCTACGGAGAAGACTACCGGGTAAAATACCCTGGCTGGGATTAACTCCGATCTGTATTTGTCTCCTGTGCTCAGCTCGGCGTCCACTTGGAGCCATGACCCCGAAAGCGCCAGTAAAGAACGTGGAAGCCCGCGCGCTAACAGCGCAAACAGCTAGCCCCGGTAAAGATGCCAGTGGGGGAAAAAGAGCTGCAAGCTGCCCGCGAAGCATATGAAATGGCGGCAGGAGCGGATGAAAATCTTTAAACAACTGTCGCCGGAACAGGCAAAGTGAAGCAGACGCTGCCTTCAATCTGTAAGGTCCAATCGGGAAAAGTGAAGAAAGTGGAAACCCCTGTGAGTGGGGGCGTGAGTAAGCGGGAGCAGGCAGCTGTTGGCAAAACGGTACGCTGTACGGTCTAGAAAGTGGCAGGCGTAGTCTCTATTCCTGCTGTATACAATGAGGCGATCTGTTTCCCCCCTGAGCGAAATGTGTCCTTGCAGCAGGAGCAGGTCAGGGATAGCTTACCAGTGCTAAACGGGGGCTGTTCAAACAGTAGCGCGATGCTGGCTGGGGTCAGCGGAATAGCTATTGAAGCTGAAGGCAAAAGAGAACTCCAACCTATGGTACTTCTCCTGGGCAATGGAACTTTGGGAACTGCAGTCCTGCACTCTGTAGCCCTGGCCATGGGTGCTCAACAAAATCCTGAGTCGCCTAGCCATAACACTGATCCTGTAAGTACAGTAGCTCAAGGGGCTCACTCAAAGTATCCTTTTGACTCTGTTCTGGAAAAGAGCCCAAAGGGGTAGACAAATTCTATTTGATGTCAGACCATACAGGGTCATCGGAGGATGAAGGCCCTGACAAGGAGTGGACGGATGACGACAGTGATCACGCTGATTGGCGGTGCAGTGGAGCACAAAAAGATGAAGTTTCGCCCGAGGGGTCCGTACTGTCCGCAAAGATACAAAACAAAAAGACCAAAGGGCTTTTTTGTCAAGTAAGGACTCGAGGTCTCTGGGATCGAGGATATGGGACTTTTCCTTTTCTACGCAGCCTGGCTAAATTGGGAACGCTGCTGCTGCTGACGGACCTAGTGCGATAGATGCTGTTCAGGGACCTTCTGCAGAAATAACACTGTAAACTATTTATCAGATTATCATGGTGCACAGTGAAGAGGCGCGTCAGGAGAGTGCTTGTACACAGGGTGCATGTCATAGGATGCAGAATTCAATTCGAAGAGTGGCCAAAACATGTTCGGATATCGCTGCCAGAATCGTAGAGGCTGAAGAAAGGATTTCTACTCTGGAGGACGATTTGGCAATTCAGAAAGGTCTTAAGGATTCGACTAAGGCACAAAGGGATGACATGTTGTGGAAATTGACAGATCTGGAAAATAGGGCCAGGAGGAATAATTTAAGGATCCTAGGAATTCCTGAAGGCCAGCACAAGTTACTACTTGTGTAACAATAGATCTGTAAGAGACTTTAGTTAGTGATAGATTCCTTACCTTAGAATATCCCCAGGCGTCAGACTGGATCCGGAAATTTCTGCGTAGCAATACCCCTGCGCGTTGGTAGGCGTCGTCTGCGGCTCCGCGTCAGTCGTCGGCGTCGTTAGCGCCGGAATGACGTCTGAGTACTTGGACGCCGCCCATGCGCGCTGACGTCAGTTCTGATACACAGCTTTTCCGTGCCACATACGCAGAGCCATGATAGAACCAACACTGGTGCCATGAAACCAGGGCCCTGAAAGGGGATGACCTTAACCCTAAATATCGGTTCGCAGAACGGGGAGGATGGGTGGGTCGGTAAGGAATCTATCACTAACTAATGTCTCTTACAGATATATCGTTACACAAGTAGTAACTTGTGCATCTGAAAGAGACACGTTAGTGATAGATTCCTTACCTTAGAATAGATACCCCAGCAATACCAACCCCGGTGGTGGGTCTGCGAACCAATAATCACACCAGAAAGTCCTGGAGGACGGAACGGCCAAAGAAGCCATCCCTCTGGACTGGACTGTCCAGGCAGTAGCGTCTTGCGAACGTGTACAGCGAGGCCCACATAGCTGCCTGACAAATGTCCTGTAAGGGGACACCTCGGCCCAAGGCAGTTGTCGTTGCCGTGGCTCGAGTGGAATGAGCCCGCAATCCAGCAGGGGGCTCCTTTTTGGCAATGGAATAACATACCTGAATACACAAGATGATCCACCGCGAAATGGTCCTCTTGTGTACCGCCTTTCCCTTCTTCGCGCCCACGTAACCAACAAAGAGTTGGTCATCCACTCTGAACTGGCTTGTGCGATCTAGGTAATAAGAGAGCGCACGTTTTGGGTCCAGATGGTGGAGCCTCTCTTCCTCTTTCGAGGGATGCGAAGGCGGAAAGAAGGTGGGCATGGTAATGGACTGCCCGATGTGGAAGGCTGTGACAACCTTGGGCAGAAAGGAAGGTCGTGTACGCAACACAACCTTGTCCGGATGAACAGAGAGGAAAGGTGGAGTAGAAGAAAGAGCCTGGAGCTCACTCACTCTCCTGGCAGAGGTGATGGCAACCAGGAAAGCAGTCTTCAGGGTAAGAAGACGGACAGGACAGTTGTGGAGCGGCTCAAAGGGAGCACACATTAGATAAGTGAGTACAAGATTCAAGTCCCACTGGGGCATCACGAAGGGAACAGGAGGGAACATGTGTGTGATGCCCTTCAGAAATCTATTTACAATTGGGGACTTGAATAAGGAAGGCTGATCAGGTAGCTGTAAGAAGGCGGAAAGAGCAGAAAGGTACCCCTTAAGAGTGCCCAGAGCAGAGCCCTGCTAGGCAAGGGAAAGAAGGAAGAGTAAAACTTCAGAAAGGGGTGCAGAGAGAGGGTCCGCAGCTTTTGCTGTGCACCATGCCACAAATCTGTTCCACCTGCAGGCGTATACCGACTTTGTGGAGGGACGCCTGGCTGCCAGACTGATATCACAGACTTCGGGAGGCAAGTCAAATGGTCTCAACTGCCGCCGCTCAATCTCCAAGCTTGTAAGTGGAGACTGGACAGGTTCGGGTGCAGGACCGTCCCCTGCTTCTGCGACAGAAGGTCCTCCCGAAGAGGCAGACGAATCGGGGGATCGACTGACATGCTGAGTAGCTCGGGATACCAGTATCTTCGTGCCCAGTCCGGAGCCACAAGGATAACCTGGGCCCGGTCGCGCCTGATCTTCAGCACTCTGGGCAGAAGTGGTATAGGTGGAAAGGCGTACAATAGACAGCAACTCCACTTGTGACGAAAAGCGTCTCCGAGCGAGTGCCGCCTTGGAAATTCCAACGCGCAGAACTGATGACATTGCGCGTTCTCTTCTGTGGCGAATAGATCTAACCAAGGCTCTCCCCAGAAGCCATTCGTGATGCACAAGTTACTACTTGTGTAACGATATATCTGTAAGAGACATTAGTTAGTGATAGATTCCTTACCTTAGAATATCCCCAGGCGTCAGACTGGATCCGGAAAATTTTGCGTAGCAGTACCCTTGCGCGTCGGTAGGCGTCGTCTGCGGCTCCGCGTCAGTCGTCGGCGTCGTGGGCGCCGTGATGACGTCGTCGGAGTATATAGACGCCGCCTCCGCGTGCTGACGTCAGTTCTTAGCCACAGCTTTTCCGCGCCAGAAGCGCAGAGCCATGACAAAAACCGACACTGGTGCCAAGAAACTAGGGCCCTGAAAGGGGATGACCTTAACCCTAGATATCGGTTCGCAGAACGGGGAGGATGGGTGGGTCGGTAAGGAATCTATCACTAACTAATGTCTCTTACAGATGCACAAGTTACTATTTGTGTAACGATATATCTGTAAGAGACATTAGTTAGTGATAGATTCCTTACCTTAGAATATCCCCAGGCGTCAGACTGGATCCGGAAAATTTTGCGTAGCAGTACCCTTGCGCGTCGGTAGGCGTCGTCTGCGGCTCCGCGTCCGTCGGCGTCGTGGGCGCCGTGATGACGTCGTCGGAGTATATAGACGCCGCCTCCGCGTGCTGACGTCAGTTCTTAGCCACAGCTTTTCCGCGCCAGAAGCGCAGAGCCATGACAAAAACCGACACTGGTGCCAAGAAACTAGGGCCCTGAAAGGGGATGACCTTAACCCTAGATATCGGTTCGCAGAACGGGGAGGATGGGTGGGTCGGTAAGGAATCTATCACTAACTAATGTCTCTTACAGATATATCGTTACACAAGTAGTAACTTGTGCATCTGAAAGAGACACGTTAGTGATAGATTCCTTACCTTAGAATAGATACCCCAGCAATACCATCCCCGTGGTGGTGGGTCTGCGAACCAATATTCACACCAGAAAGTCCTGGAGAACGGAACGGCCGAAGTAGCCATCTCTCCGGACTTGACTGTCCAGGCAGTAGTGCCTCGCAAACGTGTGCAACGAAGCCCACGTAGCAGCCTGGCAAATGTCCTGCAGGGGCACACCTCGGCCCAAGGCAGTTGTAGTGGCCGTGGCTCGAGTGGAATGAGCCCGCAGCCCAACAGGTGGTTCCTTCTTTGCCAAGGAGTAACACGCCTGGATGCACATGATAATCCATCTAGAAATGGTTCTCTTGTGCACCGCTTTCCCTTTCTTAGCGCCCGCGTACCCAACAAAGAGTTGATCATCCACCCGGAACTGGCGTGTGCGATCCAGATAGAATGAGAGCGCACGTTTTGGGTCCAGACGGTGGAGCCTCTCCTCCTCTCTCGAGGGGTGCGGAGGCGGAAAGAAGGTGGGCAATGTGATGGACTGCCCCATGTGGAAGGCCGTGACCACCTTAGGCAAGAAGGAGGGCCTAGTCCTCAAAACAACCTTGTCCGGATGGACTGAAAGGAAAGGAGGCTTACAAGAGAGAGCCTGGAGCTCACTCACTCTCCTGGCAGAGGTGATAGCTACCAGGAAGGCAGTCTTTAAAGAAAGAAGGCGAAGTGGACAGTTGTGAAGAGGCTCAAAGGGAGCGCACATCAGAAATGTCAGAACCAGGTTCAAGTCCCACTGAGGCATCACGAAGGGAACAGGAGGAAAAGTATGAGTGATGCCCTTCAGGAATCGATTTACGATAGGGGACTTGAACAAAGAGGGTTGGTCAGGCAGCCTCAGAAAGGCTGAAAGAGCCGAAAGATAGCCCTTGACAGTGCCCAGAGCAGAGCCCTGCTGGGCGAGAGAAAGAAGGAAGAGAAGAATCTCAGAGAGAGGGGCATTGAGAGGATCCACAGCCTTTGCTGTGCACCATGCCACAAATCTGTTCCACCTGCAGGCGTATACCGTTTTTGTGGAGGGACGCCTGGCTGCCAGAATGATGTTGCAAACTTCAGGAGGCAAGTCAAATGGCCTCAACTGCCGCCGCTCAATCTCCATGCATGGAGGTGGAGACTGGACAGGTTCGGGTGGAGGACCGTCCCCTGCTGCTGCGACAGAAGGTCCTCCCGAAGAGGCAGACGAACCGGGGGATCGACTGACATACTGAGTAGCTCGGGATACCAGTACCTTCGTGCCCAGTCCGGAGCCACAAGGATGACTTGTGCCCGGTCGCGCTTGATCTTCTTCAGCACTCTGGGCAGAAGAGGTATAGGCGGAAAGGCGTACAACAGACCGCAGCTCCACTCGCGACGAAAAGCGTCTCCGAGCGAGTGCCGCCTTGGAAATTCCAACGCGCAGAACTGATGACATTGCGCGTTCTCTTCGGTGGCGAATAGATCTAACCAAGGCTCTCCCCAACGCAGAAAGAGGCCTTGCGCCACGTCCGAGTGCAGACGCCATTCGTGATCCATCGAGCACCGACGGCTGAGTTCGTCCGCCCTGGCGTTCAGAGAACCTGCCAGGTGTTGAACCACCAGAGTCACGCCCTGATGTTCCAGCCATTGCCAGAGGCGCAGAGCCTCCTGGCAGAGGGTCCACGACCCCACACCGCCCTGTTTGTTGCAGTACCACATGGCGGTGGTGTTGTCCGTGAACACCTGCACTGCACTCCCTCGGACAGACGGGAGGAATGCTTTCAGTGCCAGACGAATCGCCCGCAGCTCCAACAGATTGATATGGAGCCGGGACTCCGCCGGAGACCAGAGTCCTCTGATCTCCGCCTCTCCCAAGTGGCCACCCCAGCCCTGGAGGGACGCGTCCGTCACAACTACGTGCTCCGGTTGGGGAAGGGAGAGGGACCTGCCGTTGACCCAATCGCGGTCCGTGAGCCACCACTGCAGCTGTCTCGCAGTGCCCTCCGAGATCAGGACGTGGTCGGAAAGGTTGCCCCGGTGCTGGGCCCACTGAAACTTCAGGTCCCACTGCAGAGCCCGCATCCGCCACCGTGCGTGATGCACCAGAAGGATGCAGGAGGCCATCAGTCCCAGCAGCCTCAGCGTCAACCTGACCGAAACCCGGGATAACGGCCCGAAGACCGGGATCAGGGCCTGTATATCCCGGACTCGCTGTTCGGGCGGGTAAACCCGAAACTGCGCCGAGTCGAGAACCGCTCCGATGAAAAGGAGCTTCTGAGAGGGGCACAGGTGCGACTTCGGCACATTGATGGAAAATCCCAGCCTGTGCAGGATATCCGCCGTAGTCTGGAGGTGGTGGACGACTGCCTGGGGCGAGCCCGCCTTCAACAACCAGTCGTCTAGGTAGGGGAAGACTGAAACCCCTAACCTGCGCAGGTGAGCTGCGACCACCGCCATCACCTTCGTGAACACCCGTGGGGCGCTGGTAAGGCCGAAGGGGAGCACGGTAAACTGAAAGTGCTCGAGGCCTACCGTGAACCGCAGGTAACGCCGAAGGGCCGGCAGGACGGGGATGTGGAAATACGCATCCTGCAAGTCCAACGCTACCATCCAGTCTCCTGGGTCTAGGGCAGCCAAGACCTGAGCCAGTGTCAGCATTTTGAACCGCTCCTTCCGGAGGAAGCCGTTGACGTTCCTCAGGTCCAAGATAGGGCGTAGGCCCCCTTTGCCCTTCTTGGGTACCAGAAAGTAGTGGGAGTAGCAACCACGTCCTACTTCTGGCCCAGGAACGCGCTCGATGGCCCCCTTGGCCAAGAGGGCCGAAACTTCCTCCCGCAGGAGCCGCAAGTGATCCCCCGACACGCGGTGGTGTTGCGGTGGCATGGCTGGAGGGGTCGTCTCGAAGGGGAGGGAGTAGCCCCTTCGGACGATCTGCAGCACCCACCTGTCCGAAGTGACTGTGCGCCAGTGAGAGTGGTGATGGCGAACCCTACCTCCCACTGGCGTCACCTGGGCCGGAAAGCACGGACTAGGAGGGTTTAGAGGCGGATGCCGCGGGGGCAGGTGTGGACTGGCTCCGCTTGCCTCCCCTACCGCCTCCACGGCGGTTTCCACGGCCGCCGCCGCGCTGGACGACAGTTTGCGGCGAGTGGCTGGCGGCACGTGTGGGGACGCCCCTTCCGTGGCCACGAAAGGAGCGAAAAGCAGCCACTTGCTGGTGCGGGGCCGAGAGGCCCAAGGACTTGGCCGTAGCCCTGGAGTCCTTAAAGCGCTCGAGCGCGTGGTCTGCCTTGTCGCCAAAGAGGCGACGGCCATCGAACGGCATGTCCATGAGAGTATTCTGGACATCAGCCGAGAAGTTGGCGGACCTAAGCCAGGCGTGGCGTCGAATCGCCACCGTCGTAGCCATCGCTCTGCCCAGCGAGTCAGTGGTGTCCAGTCCGCACCTGATCGAATACTTCGCTGCGTCCCGACCCTCCACAAGGGCTCGGCCGAGTTTGGCCCGTACCTCCAACGGGCACTCTGGCAGCACTTCCGCCACCGTGTCCCATATAGAATGGGTGTAACGGCCCAAGAGGCATGCGGTGTTGGAAGACCGCAGTCCACAACTAAGGGACGAGAAGACTTTTTTGCCAAAGGCCTCGTACCTCTTGGATTCCCGATCAGGGGGTGCTGACGGGAAGGCGGTCTGGGAGTTAGAGGCCTGGATGACCAGACTCTCGGGGGTGGGGTGGGTGGACAGGAAACATGGGTCGCCCGGAGCCGGGCGGTGGCGTCTGGCCACGTTCCTATCTACAGGCGAACCTGTAGCGGGCCTGGACCAAGTGCCCAACAGAACGTCCGACAAGGCCTCATTAAACGGCAGCATTGGCTCCATGGAGCATGACTGCGGCTTAAGGACCTCAGTGAGGAGATTAGTCCTCACGGCCGCGACGGGGAGCTCGAGGCCCAAGGCCTGAGCAGCCCTCATCAACACCACACTATATGTAGCGCCCTCCTCCGAAGCCACGGAAGGAGGAGAGACGAATCCAGTGTCTGGAGAGGTGTCCAGGCCACTGGCCTCCCCAAGGTCTCCTGTCCAGTCCATGTTAGACTGACATTCCCTTGTCAGAGGGTCCTCAGACCCCTCCCAATCCTCCACTTCCCCCATCTCCTGAGACTCAGGGTCGTAAGTGAATGAGGATGGGTCACAGGGATGGAAATCCCCGACCGGCGTCGAGATCGGCGCCGACAGGCCCCGTCCCGACGCCGGAACCCATACAGAGGAGGAATTGGGGACGGCGTCGGCCGGGACCGACGCCGGCGGGGACACCACACGGACCGACCCCGGGGGGGTCGTAAGGTCCACCGGGGACGCTCCATCGCCCGACGAGGGCCGAACGGCGCCCTGCGGCATCGGACCCGAAGGCACCGACGACGCCGGGACCGCCGAACCCTGCGGCGCCGAGCCCGAGGGCAGCGGCGGCGTCGGGATCGCAGAGCCCTGTGGCGCCGGCGTCGGAGACGTCGGCGGCGTCGAGGCCGAAGCACCCGACGGCGTCGGGGTGGAACCCGACCCACTAGGGCCCCCAGACGGGTTCACTGGGCCCGAAGGCGCCGCGGAACCCGTCGGGGAAGAAAGGGACCTCATGGCCATGAGGAAGCGCTCTATCTCCCCCGGCGTCGCGTTCAGCCCAGGGACCGGGGGGTATGGAGCCGAACGCGGCGCCCGCGACTCCTGAGGAGCCGCGTGGGCGGTGTCACCCGAACCCCCGGCCGCATCGCGCGAGCGTCGGGGGGAGTCGGAAGAGCGATGACGTCTCTTCGACTTCTTATGCTTCTTACCTGACGACTTGGACCCGGAGGAGTGGCGCCGACTCCCGGAGCTGTGACGGCTCCGCCCCCGCGACCTGTCCCTCGACCTCCCGTGGGACCGGGACCGGGACCTCACTCGGCGCGGGGCCGACTGGCGGATCTCGAGTCGCCTGCGGGACCGCTCCCGCCTGGCCTTCCTCGAGAGGGCCCGACAGTCGGAGCAGGCCTCGTCGTCATGGTCGACGCCCAAACACGTCAGGCACAGTCGGTGCGGGTCCGTAACCGACATGAGTCGCTCGCAACCGCCGCAGTGCTTGAAGCCGGGCATCCCTAACGGCACCGTCGGAGTCGTGAAGACTTCGAAAGAGATCAAAAGATCCAAAAAGTTAGTCAAAAAATGACCAGGGAACTGCTTTTTCCAGATCTGCGCTGGCTGGCGCGGAAAAAAGAAGAACTGACGTCAGCACGCGGAGGCGGCGTCTATATACTCCGACGACGTCATCACGGCGCCCACGACGCCGACGACGGACGCGGAGCCGCAGACGACGCCTACCGACGCGCAAGGGTACTGCTACGCAAAATTTTCCGGATCCAGTCTGACGCCTGGGGATATTCTAAGGTAAGGAATCTATCACTAACGTGTCTCTTTCAGATCCATCATGCACCAACGGCTGAGTTTGTCCGCCCTGACATTCAGAGAGCCTGCCAGGTTCCAGCCACTGCCAGAGGCGCAGAGCCTCCTGGCATAGGGCCCACGACCCCACCCCGCCTTGTTTGTTGCAGTACCACATGGCGGTGGTGTTGTCCGTGAACACCTGCACTACACTCCCCCGGACAGAGGGGAGGAATGCCTTCAGTGCTAGACGAATCGGCCGCAGCTCCAAAAGGTTGATATGGAGCCGGGACTCCGCTGGAGACCGGAGGCCTCTGTCTCTGCCTCTCCCATGTGGCCTCCCCAGTTTTGGAGGGACGCGTCCGTCACAACCACGTGCTCCGGGTGGGGTAGGGAGAGGGATCTGCCACTGACCCAGTCGCAGTCCGTGAGCCACCACTGCAGCTGTCTTGCAGTGCCCTCAGAGATCAAGACATGATCGGACAGGTTGCCCTGATGCTGGGCCCACTGAAACTTCAGGTCCCACTGCAGAGCCCGCATCCGCCACCTGGCGTGATGCACCAGAAGGATGCAGGAGGCCATCAGCCCCAGAAGCCGCAGCGTCAACCTGACCGAGACTCGGGATAACGGCTGAAAGATGGGAATCTGAGCCTGTATATCCCAAACCCGCTGTTCGGGAGGGTAAACCCGAAACTGCGCAGAGTCGAGAACCGCTCCGATGAAGAGGAGCTTCTGAGAGGGACACAGGTGCGACTTCGGCACATTGATGGAGAACCCCAGCAAATGCAGGAGGTCGGCCGTAGTCTGGAGGTGGCTGACTACTGTCTGGGGCGAGCCCGCCTTCAACAACCAGTCGTCTAGGTAGGGGAAGACTGACACCCTTAACCTGCGCAGATGAGCTGCGACCACCGCCATCACCTTCGTGAACACCCGTGGGGCGCTGGTAAGGCCAAAGGGGAGCACGGTAAACAAAGTGCTCGTGGCCTACTGTGAACCGCAGGTAACGCCGGTGGGCCGGCAGGACAGGGATTGGAAATAAGCATCCTTCAAGTCCAACGCTACCAGCCAGTCTTCCGGGTACAGGGCAGCTAGGACCTAAACCAAAGTCAGCATCTTGAACTTCTCCTTCCGGAGGAAGCCGTTGATGTTCCGCAGGTCCAAGATAGGGCGTAGGCCCCCTTTGCCCTTCTTGGGTACCAGAAAGAAGTGGGAGTAACATCCACACACTACTTCTGGCCCAGGAACGCGCTCGATGGCCCCCTTAGCCAAGAGGGCCGTGACTTCCTCTTGCAGTAGTTGCAAGTGATCCCCGACACGCGGTGGCATGGATGGAGGGGTCGCCTCGAAGGGGAGGGAGTAGCCCCTTACGGATGATCTGCAGCACCCACCTGTCCGACGTGATAGTGCGCCAGTGGGAGAGGTGATGGCAAACCCTGCCCCCTACGGGTGTCGAATGGGCCTGAAATGGGGGACTAGGAAGGCTTAGAGGCTGCAGGAGCGGATGTGGACTGACCCTGCCGTTTTCCCCCAGCACCACCACAGCGATTACCACGTCCGCAACCGGGTTGGGACCGGTTCTGCAGCCTGTGGCTGGCTGGACGTGTGGGGCGCCCCTTCCTTGGCCACAAAAGGGGCGATAAGCGTAAGTTTGCTGACGCTGGCCTAGGCCCAAGGAATTGGCCGTAGCCCTGGAGTCCTTGAAACATTCCAGCACACTGTCCGCGTTGTCACCAAAAAGGCGACGGCCAGCGAAGGGCATGTCCATGAGCGAGGCCTGGACATCCCCCGAGAAGTTGGCAGACCTCAGCCAGGCATGGCGGCGAACCCAGCGAGTCTGTGGTGTCAAGCCAACATCTATTTGAGTACCGTGCTGCATCCTGCCCTTCCGACCGGGCTTGAGCGAGCTTTGCCCGGGCCTCCTCCGGACACTGTGGCAGCACGTCCGCAACCGTATCCCACAGAGAGTGGGTGTAACGGCCCAAAAGGCAGGCGGTGTTAACAGACCACAGCCCCAAACTCAGAGAAGAGAACAGTTTCTTCCCAAACGGATCATACCTTTTGGATTCCCAATCCGGAGTAGCGGTCGGGAATGCGGTCTGGGACGTAGAGGCCTGGATCACCAGGCTCTCGGGGGTGTGGCGTCGGTCCTCGTTCCGATCCACAGGGAGGCCTGTGGAGGGCTTGGACCAGGTGCCCAGCAGAACGTCAGTGAGGGCTTTGTTAAACGGCAGTAGAGGCTCAGAGGAGCTTGCCTGCGGTTTGAGCACCTCAGTGAGATTAGGCCTCACGGCTGCGACAGGGAGCTCAAGAGCAAAGGCCTTGGCCGCCCTGTTAAACACCACGCTGTAAGCAGCCCCCTCCTCCGAAGCCACGGAGGGAGGAGAGACAAATCCAGTGTTGGGCCAAGTGTCCAGACAACTGGCCTCCCTTCGCTCTTCTGCCCAGTCCTGACTCAACTGGCACTGCAGTGCCAGAGGGTCTTCAGACCCCTCCCAGTCTTCCTCCTCATCCATCTCCTGATATTCAGGTAAAATTGATGGAGCCGGGTCGAGGGTGAAGGCCTCGCCCATCGGCACCGGTCCGACGCCCGACCCGGGGCTGAAACTGGGGTCGACTTTGTCCGGAGACGGCGCCGGGAGCGACATCCTTGGGGTCAGCGCCAATGGATAAGTCGTAAGGTCGAATGGCAACGGCCCCGATCCTGCGGAGCCCTGCAGAGCCCTGCGGCGTCGGGACCGGAGTCGCCGACGGCGCCGGTCCAGAAGCACCGGACAGCGCCGGGGCCGCCGGTCCGCTAGGGCTCCCAGTCAGACCCGCGGGCCCGAAGGCGCCTCAGCAGGTTCCAACGGAGGAAAGCGTGACCTCATGGCCGTATGGAAAGCCCTGACCTCCAGTGTCGCGCGCAGCCCAGGGACCGACGGGTATGGAGCTGGTCGCAGCACCTGCGGCTCCAACAGAGCCGCGTGGGCGGTGTCGCCCGAACCCCCGACTGCATTGCGCGAGCGTCGGGGGAGCCGGAAGAGCGATGAAGTCTCTTCGACTTTTTTCGAATGCCTCGACTTACCTGAGGACTTGGAGCCCGACAAGTGGTGTTGGCTCGTCGAGGGGCGATGGCTCTGGCTCCGCGACCGGTCCCTCGACTTCCTCCTCGACCGGGACTTCGAGCAGCGCGGAGCCGACTGCCGAAGCTCGAGCAGCTAATGGGACCACTCCCGTCTAGCCTTCGATGTCAAGGCCCGGCAGTCGGGGCATGACTTGTCATCTTGGTCGGCCCGAGTCAATAAAGGCACTGATGGTGCGGGTCTGTCACCGACAGCAGGAGGTGACAGTCCTCGCAAGGTTTAAAACCAGGCATCCCTAACGGCACTGCGAGTCGAGGGTCGACTCGAAAAGTGATAAAAAGAGATCAAAAAGTTAGTCAAAAATTGCCTGGAGTACTGCTCTTCCCGGATCTGCGCTTGGTGGCACAGAAAAAAGAACTGACTTCAGCGCGCGAGGGAGGCGTCTAAGTACTCAGACGACGTCATACCGGCGATTACAACGCCGACGAGGAGCCGCAGCAACGCGCAGGGGTACTGCTGACGAAAACTTTCCAGATCCGGTCTGATGCCTGGGGATATTCTAAGGTAAGGAATCCAACACCAACCTGTTTTTTTCAGATTAGAGATGTTGGTCCTGCCTTTGCAGCTTTAAAGACTCTTGTGGAGCAATTTGGCTTACCATCAGGCTATAAGCTGAATGTTGATAAAACTCTAAAGATCTTACATTCAGCTTCTGTGTGTCCTTCTGATGTCCCCGTTGTCTCGGAAGCAATATATCTGGGGGTTAAAATCACCGCTTCAGTAGCCAACATCCCTGATTTGAATATCTTGCCAGTGGTCGAATCTATTAACACTAACTTAGAAAGATTAGATCATCTGCATCTTTCGCCGATGGCCGTTGCAACGTACATAAAATGCTGGTCCTCCCAAAATGTCTGTATTTGTTCATAACCATCCCGAGTTTTCGCATGTGAGTTTTGGTAGGGCCGAGAGGATCAGTTCTAGATTTTTATGGTGATATCGTCGTTCACATAGGGCGGCCAAGTGGATGTGTCTTTCTGGAGACCGTGGGGTTTGGGCGGTCCCTAATATCTTATTGTATTATTGGTCAGCTACATTTTGGAGTATTACTGGTAGGAGATAGGGCAGAGGTTCCGTTAGCTAATAGACCGACTATTTATGAAATAGGTCTGGGAGAGGCGGCTAAGAGTATTCTAATGCAGATACTTGAACTAAGCTATTTAATAAAAAAAAAACAAGGATTAAAGTAATTGGGGCTGTGTTTTCGATTTGGTGGAAAATTCGCCATAAGTGGGCAATTCCAAATATTAATATCTACACGCCCTTTACGGCTGCTGGAATCAAGGATATATGTGACCTGTGTTTGGATGGGCAAATGGCTTCCTTCTCCCTTTTAAGGGAGAAGTTCCACTTAAATACTCATGATTTTTTTTTAAATATCTCCAGTTTAGAAGTTTCATCGATAAATACCATTACGATACTCCCACAATGTTTGAAAAGGTTATTTTAATTGAAATAATTTGAAGTAGAGCAAGAATAGGCACAGTGTATCAACATCTTTTATCCGGTTTTCCGGAGGATGTCGACGCACAGAACACTAAGTGGGAGGGGAAGTTTGATAAGACAGGCACTGTCTTACTCTCTGGTAGCCTCAAGCTATATGGCAATGCTTGATCTGTTCTACACACCGGCAAAGATCACAAAGTGGAGGGGGGGCGGCAGGGTGATAGTTGTGGGCTTTGAGCGGCCGATGCAATACACATGTTTTATTTGTGTCCAACCATGGGGGAATTCCTCTGGGAAGTTGAACATTTTATAAATGTGATTGAGATTCCGGCTGTAATCTCCCCAGTGATGGTGATAATGAGGTGCAAGGAAATCGGGACGGGTCAAAGATCTAGGCATGTTGCCGCCTTCTTGTTTTCAGCAATGGCAATGATTCTGCTCTGCATTACATCTCAATGGTTAAGTCCGGAAGCCCCTACATTCTTTAATTGGAGAGCTAGGATGCTGACAATGTATAATTTGGAGTCCTCTGTTTTTCTTCTAAAAGGGAAAAGGAGGCGGGAGATGGCCACTAGAATATGGGCCCCATTCAAGGAGTGGTTGAACCGCTGATGGATACTAAGGAGCTGCAACAAATCCAGTTTGTGTGGTTGTATAGATTTTTGCCTCATCATCTGTTTCGTTGTCTTTGTCTTGCCCATCAGGTCTCACAATCGATGTATAAGTCAATTTTTTTTCTCTGTTTGTTTATGCTGGACAAGTTTTTGTAGTGCCGCTTTTTTTGTACTTTTTTCTCCTTGTGTTTTTTATATGTCTGAATATACATACTGTGCATGTCATGAGTTGTGTGTTAACATTCAAATAAAGAAAAAGAGTTAAAAAATAATAATAAGCATGGGAAGGGTCTGTGATGACCAGTGTGTAGAAGCTAAAGTCTCAAACAAAAAATCTTCTTTTTGTGGTTCGTTGTTTCAGGTCAACCCCATGGTAATGTGCAGCCCTGGCAAGGAGTTCTTAGGCTGATGCATGGTCGTCTGGAGGAGATGGTTTGGCTGGGTAATGTTCTGGATCAGTATCACCTGGGGGATCAATTGTATAATCTGTCCATGGATCTATTGTGATATTTAACCCCCATCATCTGCATCATCATCGTCATGGTGTGATTGTGGGGAATCCTGAAGTGTAACATCCAAAGGATTCGGAGGTGGAGATGGAGCGGATGGAAAATGGAAAGGACTTGTAGCTACAGATTTTTTCTTCAACGGGATCTTGTAAGAAATGTCCTCATTTTGAAGCTTGTGTTTTTGAGGTGGCTTTGTGTAAATACGAAAAACAGAGAGGGAGTTAGAGGATAAGAGCTGGGGCAGCCCTCCAAACACGATTCATAACAGAAATATGTGTAAATATGACCAATCTTTGGGTTAATGTGTAGTCTCTTCTGCTTTGGGTCTGGTGTGAACGGAATAGTGTCTACTTTCGGATCCGAAGGGATCTCTTTATATTTTGGTGCCGGTGTTTTTGGCCCCAATGGAGGCTGGCCTTTCGGCCTGGAAGGTTTCGGCTACAGAAGTTGCTTGGGGTTTGGCACAAAGGATTTCGGCTCTGAGCCGGACTTATGCTTGGAACTGGAGGGTTTCGGCTATAAGGCAGACTTTTGGCGGCCGGGTATGGAGCCAGAAGGCTTGCCTAGTGTTTCGGAGCTGGGCCTGAAGGCGGGCATCAAAAAAGTAATCTCGGTGCTGACCTTGGCTAGAAGGCTGAGGTAGTGCCGAAGGCTTGTGTTTTTGCAGTGTTTGTGGGGCCAAGGGATCTTTGGTACTCACGTCACCTTTCCCTGCGGTAGCTCTTCGGCGTCAAGGTCTATCTCGAGCTCAGAGTCAAGAGTCTTGTTCAGAGAAGGCTTCCTCTTCTTCTGCCACTGATGCCTCAATGTCTTCTTGGCCGAGTCTTCACCAAAGAAGTCCGGTGGGTCTTCAATACTTTGACGCTGCATGTCTCTACGTCGAGCCAGACTGTCGCGGAGAGCATTTTCTGACAGAAACAATTTGCAAGCCTCACAGTTTTCCTTATTTTGCTTGGGAGATCAAAACAAGTGGCACACTTCATTTGAGTCAGTGCGCGGATACTTCGCATGACACAGAGGACAGAATTTAAATGGAGTCCGAACCATCGACTGAGAGTTGACCGGGCGGGGTTAGGCCTCAAAGGCAGTCCACAAAGCTTTCTGATGGAATGTAGATTCCGATGTCAAAAGGATACGCTGAGAAGTGAAAACGCATATGGAAACAATAACGTCGAGGGTAGAGAGGAATGCACGCCGAGGGGAACCCGAGGAACGATTTCGAACTGGAGCACAGCAATACACGTCCGAACTCAATGGCGGAAAAAAACAATCCAACAGTGGAGCCTATGCCCAATATCACCGAAAGGAGGAGTCACCTTACCTCGTGACTAGGAAAGACTACTTAGAAGAAAAACAACTTGCAAACATTCGGACCCAACACTAGATGGCACTAGTTTGCAAAGCATGTGTATCTATAGCACACATGCCTCGAGCTTGAGCAATTAGACTAACTGCTTCTAATTAAAGTGAGACAGTTTCTGGGAAACATTTCGCATTTAGTCTGAAAACCACTCATCTTTATATAGCTAAATAAAAGGTTCCTTTACAGTGAAGAGCTTGCAACTCACCGATTGTCCTGAGAGAGTTGACAGCAACAAGGAACAAGTCTTTATGGGACAAAATCCATCTGGTTAGGACCATGTTTAAATTCTATGCTGGTGCTGAGTTCTTGGAGGAATCTCCCTTTTAAGACCCTAAATGAAGGTCCCAAACAGATAATGTAAAGAAGGAGAAATGTTAACATTTGCATGTAGGCTGCCACTGCGGGTCAATGCAAGCATGGAGCTGTATGCCACCCATCTCCCCTAGATGAAAACAATAGCAGATATTGTCCAGCAGAGATGCTTTAAGTGGTTCTATATGTTTAATAAAACAGAAGTGGACAAGTAGTGTCCACTTGGAGGCAAAACAAGCAAACATAGGTGTACATGCCTCCGCAGGATTTGAATACATTACTCTAAGTTTGAGGTAACCAAACTAAGCCCCAAGATGCCAGATTACTAGATTCAGCTGCCTCAGGTTTTAATGTCTGAGCTGCCCTGAAATGGAGTCGGCAGGTCTGTTCTCAGTGAAGGATCTTCATGAGGATGAATCAAAACATCTAACAGCATCGAGTATTCAGGCGTTCTCACCCAAGTCTGTGCCACCAGGACGAGGTTCATGGATATTTGCCTAATTTTCTTAAGAACATAAAGCATTAGAGGCAGTAGAGGAAAAGGGTAGGTAAATATCCCTGACCAGTTTATCTACAGAACTTTTCCCCTTGATGGGGGGTGCACTATAAGTCACCATTTTTGCATGGAGACGAATAGATCAACTGTGGGGGTGCCCCATTGGCAACAGTAAGATAGCAGCATCTGGGGATTCATCTCCCATTCGTGAACTTGTTGATCCGTCCTGCCTAGTAGATCCCCAGAGTGGTTCCTTCCCAGCAGATGTCTGCAATCAGATGAATGTGATTCAAAAATTACCAATGTCAAATCTTTAGAGCAAGAGCAGACAGATGGGGTTAGTCCGCTCCCCACACCATCCCCCAACTTCTGTAGGTCATACATGCTTTGATGTTAGTTTTTATGAGGACTACCTTGCATAGAAAGAGCTTGTAGAAGGCTCGGAGTGCTACCCTGATTGCTGTGAGCTCTAGATAACTAATATGGCCACTGAAAAGTCATGTGATTGAGAGGGGGTCAACAACCTATGAGTGAGGCGCCTGTGGTAAGAATCTGCTGTTGTGCTGGCAACACGTTCTTGTTGTTTCGCCACTGAGTGTACTTAGTGCTTGGCTGTACTTACACTAGATCTTTGCACGTACACTTGTAACCTTCGTCTAGCTAAGCGCCCCTGCTTTAGGCACATCTGCAATCTTTCATGCAGTACTATCACATTGCATAAAGCCATCATCTAACAGTTTCATTACCCTCCTTACTGTAAGAAGAAGTGGTGGCGGATAAAGAACCAGAAGCAGGTGAAATGCAATCAGCCTATTTTAGTTTATGTAGGCGTTTCCCTTGACAACATTAAGGATAGATCCTAGTTACGTACCTTAGGTAACGCCTTATCTTGTGGAGACTATCTAGCTGCAGATTCCTTATCTTTGAATTAGCCCCAGATGTTGAACAACCAAGGATATACCCTGCTGTTCCAGCCATGTCCACAGACGCAGGGCCTTTTGAAAAAGGGTCCATGACCCCTCACCGCCCTGTCTGCTGCAGTACTACGTGGCGGTGGTGTTGTCCGTGAACACCTGCACCAGCCTTCCCTGGATGGAGGGAAGAAAGGCTTTCAATGACAATCCGAGCGCCGCTTGGAGCTTCAACAGGTTGATGTGGAGTCCGGATTCCACCAGAGACCAGTTTCTGCTGATCTCCACCTCTCCCAGATCACTGTCCTATCCAAGTAACAACACTAGTCACTACTGTGAGATCTGGTTAGGAAAATAAGAGGGGTCTGCTGCTGACCCAATTGTGGTTTGTTAACCACCACTGTAGATCTTTTGCAATTCCCTCAGAGATCTAGACCATGTCAGAGAGATCCCCCTGATGCTGCTCCCACTGGAACTTCAGGTCCTACTGCAGAGTCCACACATGCCAACGGGCATGATTCACAAGCAGGATACAGGAAGCCATGAAGCCCAGCTGCCTCAGAGTCAGTCTCACCAAAATCCAGGATAGAGTCAAACATCAGTATCATATCCTGGAGGACAGGCCCAAAATGCACTGTGACCAGAACAGCTGCAATGAAAGAGAACGTATGAGAGGGAGTCAGGTATGACCTCGGCACGTTGATAGTGAACCCCTACACATGCAGTAGGTCTGCCATAATCTGGAGGTGGGAGACAACATCCTGGGGCGGGACCACCTTCAACAGCCTGTCATCGAGGTGAAGGAAGACTGGCCCACCTGATCTCCACCGAGAAGCTGCAACCAGCGCCATCACCTTCGTGAACACCCGAGGAGTGCTGGTGAGGCCAAAGGGGAGCACAACAAAGTGCATGTGCCCCTCCAAGAACCGCAGGTAACGTCTGTACGCAGACCGGACAGAAATATGCATCCAATCTCCTGGGTAGATAGGATCTGAGCTAGAGTGAGCATGCTTGAGGAAGAAGTTGAGTGAGCACAAATTTAGTACAGGACGAAGACTTTCATCCTTTTTGGACACCAGAAAGTCGCGTTAACAACCATAACTCACTTCTGGCATCAGCACTCTATCACTCCTTTGGCCAAAAGAGCTATTACTGCCTGTCTGAGAAGATACAAGAGGTTCTCCGTCTGCCTGTTGAAAGTAGGTGGCATGGAGGTAGTCTTAGTCTCGATGGGTGTAGCCCCTTCTGACAATCTGCAAAAACCATGTGTCCGATGTTATGGACTGTCAGTGGGGCAGGTGAAGCTGAATCCTGCTGCCCACTGTGCACACATGATGGTACATGGGCAGACTAGGAAGGTTTGGAGGTTGTGGCTGATGGGAGGGTGGTGGACATAACGGACCACTGGCTGCCCAACCCGCGTCCACACTGTACGTCCCATCTGTGGCCACGAAAGAAGTGAACCGCGGATCCAAAGTAACAAGGGGCCATGGAAATGGCCAAGAACCTGGTCCTTGCCCGGCTGCCCAAAGCGCTCCAGCGCAGAGTCTACCTCATCTCCAAAGAGACGGGACTCCTTTGGAGATTTTATGTCTTTTCTGGATTTGGTCGTTAATTCCTCCAAATCCCAGGTCATGACTATGGGGCAACATGTTAAGAAGCAAAGAACACTACTGTAAAGGTATTGAACTACAAAGTAGTGGCTTTCACATATTTGGGGGTTTTATTTGATAAAAATTGTTCCTGGGCCCCCCAAAAAACTGCTAAAAGAAATGCCCTAACTCGTGCAGGATCTGCCCTGCTTAATCTGACCCATCGCCTAGGGGGAAAGCCATATGATGCAATTCTAAAAATATATAAAGCCAAATGCATAGCATTAACCATCTATGGTGCTGCCATTTGGGGTTATACCTCAATGACTGAGATACAAAGGGCTGAAAATAAGGTATTTCGGTGTCTTCACTCGGTCCCTCAATCTACTGCCACTTCTGCAGTACACCAGGAATTAGGTATGGGGTATGTTGAAGACGTGATAAATTTGGCCCCCCTCATACAATGGATAAAAATATGGCTTAATCCAGACCAAATTTTAAACCAGCAAATCATGAGGGATTGTATTTGCCTAGATAATGCCAAAGATATCAAATGGCTTTCCTATGTCAAATCTGTTTTTATTAAGCTAGGAAGACCAGAAATTTACGAAAGGCCGGACTCCATTATGAAAGGTGACATAAATTGGCTCTAAGGTCACATGAGCGGGAGGCTGATGAATTGCTCAAACCCACAGTAAGAGCCCATTTTTTCATTGCTACCCCAGATTCCTTGGAATTATATTAAAAGGTAGTCACTAGACCTTTCCATAGATGGCTACTAACAATGTTTAGGTTCAATCAAATCCCTTTTTTGTTAGGAACAAACCAGGTATGGAATACTGTTGACAAGGTTTTATCCTGTGACTGTGATAGTTGTTCTGACCAGGACACTACTCATTTCATCTTTTTCTGTAAACATTATTCAGTAATACAGAAAAAATACATCATTCCATTACTTAAGGGCACAGGATTACGTCAAGTCAAACCTGCTCGAATGTTCCTGCAATTGTTGCACAATGTCTGGGTCATTTTTAATATTGGGAGCTACTTGGTGGCAGCTGTTAGATTGAAAAAGCTAAGACCGAATAGTTTCTTACCTGTCGGTGTAGTTTTGCAGCTTGAAGATCTTTCTGGATTCACTATGCTGTGCATTATTCCGCGATCTGGTGTTTGGGTCCGGATTCGTAGTCTTTTTTTTTTTTTTTTGTAGCCCAGGTGGGCGTCGACGTCCCACCATTTGGTGCACCTTCGTGACGTCGGCACGCTTCCTGCGGAAGCTCCCACCCTTGGGCGCCATCTTCGGATTCTTTTTTCTTTTCTTTTTTGTGGTGAATCCATGGCTATGTGTATTAAACTTTCCTTCAACGTAAACTTCTTCACGTATATTTGTCTTTGTTAAACGTTCCTATCTTACTCTATGTCCTTCCACCTTCTCCAGCCTCATCTTTCTGGCGGAGGTGGGTGGGTTAGCTATTGAATCCAGAAAGATCTTCAAGCTGCAAAACTACACCGACAGGTAAGAAACTATTCGTTTTGCAGCGTGAATCTTTCTGGATTCACTATGCTGTGCATAGATTTCGTAGCGGTTTTGTCACTCATGTGGCGGCTGGGTGGAAGATGAGCGTTGGTTGTTAAAGATATGTTGAAGCACTCTTTGGCCCACTTGTGCTTCCTTGTTCATCTGCACATCTACGCAATAGTGTTTAGTGAAAGTGTGCACTGAAGCCCATGTTGCCGCCAGGCATATGTCTTGGATGGGCGTGTTTGCCAGGAAGGCGATTGTTGCCCCTTTCTTTCTGGTTGAGTGGGCTTGTGGCCCCTCCGTGAGCTCTTCACCAGCTTGCATGTGGCAGAGCTGTATTGTTTTGGCAATCCATCTTGCTATGGTGTTCTTAGTCACTGGTCTACCCAGGAGACTCCTTGCGAAGGACACAAAGAATTGTTTCGTCTTCCTGTGTTCTTTCGTCCTTTCTATATAGTGCATTACTGCCCGCCTTGCGTCCAGAGTGTGGAGCGCCCTCTCCGCGTTTGACGTGGGCTTCTGAAAGAAGCTAGGTATCTGGATACTTTGGTTCATGTGGAATTTAGATACTACCTTGGGCATGAAATGCGGGTCTGTCCTCATCACGACCCTGTCACTGTGTATTTGTATGTACGGTTCTTGCAGCGTCAAAGCTTGGAGCTCGCTCACTCTGCGTAGCGATGTTATTGCTACTAGAAAGGCTGTCTTCATTGTCAGCATTTGTAGTGACGCTTTATGGATGGGTTCAAACAGTGGCTTCATGAGTTCCGTCAGTACCACGTTCAAGTTCCATGCCGGCGGCGGCATCCTCTTGGGTGGCGCTATTCTCTTCGCTCCTTCCAAGAACCTTTTAACTACTCTGGAAGTGAAGAAACTTCTTCCTGTTTCTCCTCTTGTGTATGCCACAATCGCTGCCAGGTGAACCCTCAGCGAGGACGAGCTTAGTTTAGCTTTGATCGGGTGCGTGAGGTATCTAAGTACTGTAGACTCTCTAGTCAGTTTCTCTCAAGGTTTTTCCTATGGCACCACTGCGTGAACCTCTTCCATTTCTCCCCATAGCACTTCCGCGTGCTGGGTCTCCTTGCTTCTCTCAGCACCCGAAGTGTGCTCTCTGGTAGTTTTAGATGTGCGAACTCTAAGTCCTCAGGAGCCACGCTGACAGGCTGAGGCTTTCAGGTTCTGGGTGTAGAACATGTCCTCCTTCCATGGAGAGAAGGCCTCTTCTTTTTGGGAACTTGTGTGCTCTGCCCTGCGACATCTCCATAATCTGAGAGTACCAAGTCTGCCTCGCCCATTGGGGAGCCACCAGGATGAGAGTCATGTTGCTCGACCTGCACTTGTTCAGGACTCTGGGGATCAGTGGCGTCGGTGGAAAAGCGTAGGCAAATTTCTTTGACCAGCTTATCCATAGGGCATTCCCATGGGACATCGTTTCCTGTTCCCTCGATGCAAAGTGTTGGCATTTTGCATTCTGGCGTGTTGCAAACAGGTCTATTGTTGGTGTGCCCCACCTCCTGAACAGGTTCTCTGTCTCTTGGTTGTTCAGTTCCCATTCGTGGGACACCGATGCTTGCCTGCTGAGCCAAGCCGCTTCCACATTGTCCTTCCCTGGCAGGTGTATGGCAAGCAGGTCTATCCTGAGTGGGATCGCCCATCTCCATATTTCTTGAGCCAAGCTCGACAGAGGGAATGACTGAGTCCCCCCTTGCTTGTTGATGTAAAGCATCGTTGTGGTGTTGTCTGTCTGTATCATCACCCTTTTGTTGTAAAGGTGCTTTTGGAAGGCCTTGAGGGCCAGCAACACTGTTTTCAGTTCCAGGTAGTTGATGTGCTTGACTGCATCTCCTGGGTTCCACAGACCCCTCACTCAGCCTGTTCATGTGTGCACCCCATCCTTTCTGGGATGCGTCTGTGGTGATGGTCACAGTTGGGTCCGGTGGCGTTAGAGGCTACCCCATCGTTATATTCTCCTTCGTCCACCATTTCATCTCCTCCTGCACATTGTGCGTAACAACCACTAGATCTTCCCAACTTCCTTCTGCTTGTGACCATTGCTGTTGCAGCCACTCCTGTAGTGGTCTCCTCTTTAGCCGAACATTGGGGACCAGGTGGATGCATGACGCCATCATCCCCAAGATCTTGCTCACCGACCTCACTGTCAGAACTTGCCCCTTCTGGTAGTGACGTTTCTCCCTCAGCAGGCTGAGTTCTCCTCTTTCTGGGTGTCACTCTGCATTCGACCGTGTCGATCAGGGCTCCCAGGAAGATCTTCACTTGTTCTGGGTCCATGGAGCACTTTCTCCATTGGATGGAGAAGCCCAGGTTCGTGAGCGTTCTTGTGACCTGTTCTGCGTGAGCTTTGCACCTCGTGTAAGAGCTTGCTTTCACGAGCCAGTCGTCCAGGTGGGGGTACACATGTATACCCTCCCTTCGTAGGTGTGCGTCCACCGCCGCGAGGCATTTGGTAAAGACCCTTGGCGCTGACTTGAGTCCGAAAGCAAGGGTTGTAAACTGGTAGTGGTCTTTGTTCACCTTGAATCTTAACATGTGTTTGTGTTTCCTGTTCATGGGGATGTGCAGGTATGCGTCTTTTAGGTCTATCGTGGACAAGTAGTCCCCGGGCCTTATTTGTTGGATGACTCTTGCAGGGAAGTCATCTTGAACTTTTGAGTTTTTACGTAGGTGTTCAGGAACCGTAGGTCCAGGATGGGTCTTAGGCTTTCGTCCGCCTTTGGTACTAGGAAGTAGTTTGAGTACACCCCCTTGTTCCGTTCTCTGTGCGGGACTTGTTCTATGGCCTCTTTGAGGAGCAGTTCTTGAGCTTCCTCTTGGAGCAACTGCAGTTCTTTGCCCTTGTGACCCCTTCTCTTTGGCTTTCTGCTTGGTGGATATCTTTCCAACTCTATGCAGTATCCGTGCTGTATGTTTAGTATCCACTTGTCTGTGGTTATTTTTCTCCACTCATGTAGAAAAAATCTCAACCTTCCCCCTACTGGTGTTGTGTGTTCTCTTGAGCCGTGTCCGTGTGAGCCTCCCCTTAGCTGTTGGTGCTCTCCCCCCTGAGGCTTTGGGTGGGTGAGCGCCTCCTTCCTCATGGAGTCACTTTTGGGGGGGGGGGGGGGGGGGTTGATCACCAACTCTCCGTCTCTGGCCCCGTCCGTTTCCTCTCCCTCGAAAGGACTGGCCCCTATTCTGGGAGTTCCAATTCTGCCTCTGTTGACCCTGGTGCCATTGGTTGTCACTCTGTTGACCATGGTGGTGCGACTGTTGCGAATGTGATTGCTGGTTTCCCCCTCTACCATTTGGTCTCCTTGTGGGGGTGCCTCTCCGCATCCCCCTGAATTGTAGGGCTCCCATCGATTTGGCGGTCTCATTGTCCTTCTTCAGCTGAGCCAGTTTGTCATCTACTGATGCCCCGAACAGCATCTCCCCGTTGAAGGGGGTGTTCAGGATGTTATTTTGCACTTCTGCCTTAATGCCTGATATTCTGAGCCAGGCTTGCCTTCTCTCAGTGATGCCTATGGCCATCAGCCTGCTAGATGTTTCTGCCACATCTAGGGCTGTCTTCAGGCATGTGTTTGCTATGTCCTTTCCCCCCTCCACGAGGTGGGCTGCCCTCTGCCTGTACTCCTCAGGCATGTGTTTCAGCAACTGGCTCATCTCATCCCAGTGCTGATATTGGTGTCTATTCAGGAGTGCATTGGAGTTTGCCATCCTCCAACGCATAGCGGCATTTCTTTCAATTTTCCTTCCAGTGAGGTCCATCCTCCTGCTTTCCTTATCAGGTGGTGGCCCAGATGTGGTTGGCACGTTGGCCCTTCTTCTGGCCGTTGCCGCGATTATAGAGTCAGCTGCCACGGTGCCCTGGATATAAGGGGGATCCTCGGAGAACTTGTATTTCTTCTCCGTCCTCGGGGTCACTGACCTGCATGTGGCCGGTTCCTTGAAGGCTTCAGTCCCTTGGGCCGTGACGCTCTTCAGCATGGGCAGGAAGCTGCTTTTCGTCTGTGAGGGGAGCAAAGTCTCTAGCAGGAAGTCAGCCTTTGTCTGTTCCTCCTCCAACTTCACATTGTAGACTGCTGCAGCCTTCTTAACGACCTCATAGTAAGCCCCAATGTCGTCTGGCGGCGAAGGCCTCGAAGGGTATGTCTCCACAGGTTCCTCAGGGTTATCGGCCTCGAGATCCTGCCATTCTTCCTCTAGCGACGCCGAGGATTCTGAGTAGTAGCTCTCGCGGAGGTAATCTCCTTCCGAGCGGTAGAAGTCCTCCTCTTCTCCCTCATCTGTGGGGTTTGGAGTTTTCGGCAGCTCCTCGGCTTCGAAGTCCTCCTGCACCTCTACCTCTTCGGCGGTCGCAGCGGTCCTCGAGGGAGTCGAGAAGGTCTTCGAGGGAATCGTGTAGTTCTTCATTGTTTCCTCGAAGACTCTCTTCCTCTGGAGCATACTCTCCATTTCGGCCTCGAGCCTTCTTCTCTTTTTCTCCATCTCTGCCGCTTGCTCGGCGTCGAGCTTTTTGGCTGGTCTCTGACGGTACCTTCGACGTCGAGGCCGTTCTGAGCGTCTTCTCGCTCGAGGGTCCCTTCTCGAGGGCCTGCCTCGACAACCTTTGCTTTTCGCTGGTCTTTGCCATCTGGGAGTCCTTTTCGAAGGATCCGCTGGGCCTTTCGGAGGATGCGGCTTCGGACGTCGAAACTTTTGTCGCCGGCGCTCCTTTCGAGGACTTAGCCTCTGCTTTTCCGGGTTCTCCCTCAGGCTTTCTCGGCCCGGTCTGGGTTTTCGGGGTCGTAGACTCTCCTACCTTTTTTGAAGGTCTCACATCGGTCTCTACGACCGTGAAGTCATCTGGTCCCTCGGCGATGTTCTCCTCTTCGTCGGAGGAGGCACCCAGCTGGTAGAGGGTCGGCGTGGTCCCTTTCCCTTGCATCGTGTGGTGGGCCACCCTCTGTCTCTCTCGAACTCTCAAAGTCTTCGGCGTGAAGATTGAACAGGCGTTGCAATCCTCGCTGGAGTGGTCGATCGGCAGGCAGAGGTTGCAGACCGGATGCTGGTCCTTCTGCGCGTACTTGTGTAGGCAATTACGGCAGAACTTGAATGGGGTGTTGTCCATGTGCTCGCTCAGGGGGTCCCCTGCGCGCGCTTTCTCCTTGGCCGTCGAGTATCACAAGGTTTTCTCCTCTTTCTTCGTTCTGGCTCTAGGAGGTCTTCGACTTCCCTCGGTCCTTTTTCCTCAAAAACTTGGTGTATTTCCTTCTTTTCTCCTGAAACTTCTCCGGAGCTTCATGCGACGATCCAGACCCAACGGCGGAAAAAAGAAACTGAAGATGGAGCCCAAGAGTGGGAGCTTCCGCAGGCAGCATGCCGGCGTCACGAAGGTGCACCAAATGGTGGGACGTCGACGCCCACCTGGGCTACAAAAAAAAAATCCAGAAAGATTCACGTTGCAAAACTATTAATATCGCTGAATTATGATGCTCTATGTTTTAATGTAGTCCATTGCATCTGGTTATGCATTTTGCACCATAGGGTGTAGTATTTGGCTTTTAAAACTTATGAATGAATATTATTGATTTTATATTGTGCTCACCCATCAATAGAATGTATTTATATTGTATTTTGTATTGTTTCCTTTTATGATTTTAATTTAATCAAATAAAGTGTACTGAATGAATGAGACAGGACCCATCAAAGAGCATGTCCCTGAGTGATATGTGGACATCCCCCAAAAAGCCCGTAGTCTTCAACCAGGCGTGGCTCCGCAGGGCCACTAGTCACAAAACCTCTCAGCCTATGAGCCATTAGTGTCTAGTCCACATCGAACGGTGAACTTCGCTGCATCCCTCCCATCTGCAACAGCATTACCTTGGCCTCCACCGGGACAGTCTGCAGCACCTGCGCAACCAAATCCCACAGGCCATGGGAACAGCAGTCGATAAAGCATGCTGTGTTCATCGACCGCAATGCCAGGCTGTGAGAAGGAAAGATTTTCTTGCCTAAATCATCCAGCCTCTTGGGTGCCCTACCCGGCTGGATGGTTGGGAATGCACCAGGATTTACGTGTGAAGTGGAGACTTGGACCACAAAGCTCTCGGTGGAAGGGGGGGGGGGCGTATGGTGTTTGATGAGGAAATGTGGGTCCTCTGAAGAGGGGAGGTAACGGCAGGCAATCATTTTGTTCATATGAGCCCCTGTGCTGGGCTTGGACCAAGTCCCAAGCAGGTCATCAGTAAGTGCCTCATTGAAATGGAGAAACGGTTCTGATGGGGACACTCCCATCTGAAACACTTCCGCAAATCCATTAGTCTTAAAAGCCATGAAGGGCATACTTAAGGTCCAAGACCACAGCTGCCCTCCGCACCACCACTATGAATGAAGCTCACTCCTATGTAACCACAGTAGTGGGGAGAAGCATGCCAGCATCTGGGGAAGAGTCCAGGCCACTGGCTTCAACAAAATACTCGCACCAGTCCATTGTTTCTTCAAAAGGCTGGTATTCTTCAGGGTCCAGCCCTCCTATTTATCATAGAGTCCTAGCCCATGACAATATGGCTCAGGCACAGACGCCCCCCTCCAGAGCCGTGTCAGAGTCTGGGATGAAAATGGGGATGGTGGTGCCGGAAGAGTCAGCCTCAGGATAGGCACAGGTGAAGGTCAAGGTGGCATGACCAGCGCAGATCAAGATCCATCTGTGGATCTTTGGGGCAAGACTGGCACCTGAGCCACCGGAGTGGACCCAGTAGGGGCCACTCCTGAACCCACGGGGCCCAAAAATGAGGCGTAGGGCCTCATAAAATGTATATTTTTGGGCAGGGGTTGCTCTGGCTCCTGGTAAAACTAAGGGAGAAGCGAAATCAGCCCAGGCACTGGCTCAACCACCGAGCTATGCCTTGAGTGGTGACGCTCCCTTGTCTTGTCAGCCGACTACTTCTTTTTCTGGGAGTTAGACATACCCAAATGGCTCAATGACTTTGAGTGCAACGGCAACCTCAGACTGCGCCCGCTCCAGGGACCTTCCACTCGACTGAGACTTCGATTGTTGTGGCATCACATGTTGAGCTGCCAGGAGTTTCAGGGATCGCTCCCTCAAGGTCTTCAAATGCATGGTGCAGAAGTCAGGCCTTCAGGTCATGATCTCGTTGGAGGCATTAAAGCACACACGGTATGGATTTGTCTCCAACAGCTGTCGATGACAGACATCACAGGGCTTGAAGCTGGCCTTCTTCGATGACACTTCTGGCACACCAGGAGAGAAGACCTCAAAAAGTATACAACAAAATGTAAAACAAGCATTAGCATAGCCAACAGGTCTCACTTTTTTGACCTTATAAGTGTTTAGCCATGCAACACTATGTTGCACCAAGGATATTGTTATAAGGTCCCAAAGGTGAGACCTATTGGCTATGCCAGTGCTTGTTTTTGACGTTCTCCGACGATTATGCAAACATTGCACTGGTTTTAATTGGCATTCATCGATTCCATGTGAATGAAGATCCATGCGGATATAAAAGCATTCCCGCGGGAAGTGTGTATATTTATGATGCTCTCACGATTAGCGTGAAAAGCTAAAATCGTGCCATTACACAAAAATGAAAACATTTACCACCCTTACCCGGCACCCACCCAGATTGATTCACTGTCACTTGGAGATTTAATGAGACCAGGAGAAACTCCATAAAATGTAAAATGTATGCCCGCCACTTCAATCTAATGAATCTACGCCAGGGCTGCATGCAAAACTTTTCAGAACACTGCCCTATTGGAGACTCGGGTGTCACGTTGTTCCTTACAGTAGCAGATTTACACATTCGCCATATTGTAACCCGAGTTTAGGGAAAGCTCGGTCCGAGCTTTACAGTTATCTTCTATGGGCACTGGCAAAAACCTCGACTGCCAAGGGACGGAGGTTTTCAAATGTATTTCATTGGTGTCAGCTTTAACAATGTAGGCAGCTCAACTCAAGAAAAATAAATGCTTTCAAGTTTGGCTGTCAAAAGTCACGACAAAGCTTCGTATTAAGTAACTCTTAAATCGTGCATTCAGGCGAACATAAAGGCAAGATTGAAGACGGCGGGAAAATGGAAGGGGCAAGGTAGGAGACTGAATTGAAGGAAGACCGGGCAAGAAAGGGAGGTGGTCGAGGGAAAGGAACGACAGAGGGAGAGCATTGGAGGGAATGAAAACAAGCGTGCAATTGCTTAAATAAAAGACGTGCAGGCTGCAGTAGTAGGGAAGTCAGAGAGGGAGAGAGAGGCGGATGGGTGCAGCCGCGAGTGGTGCGTATGCGCACTTGGGAGAGTAGTCTGCTCATTTTCAAGCACTGCACTCGTGCTTGTGGCACGCCCTGCTCGCTCCCGCAAGGTGTATGCCGCCACAAGCACGAGTGTGAGCTTGAAATGAGCAGAGAGACAGCTAAAGGCCCTCCTATGCAGCGCATGCGTGCTGCGTAGGCGAGACCTAAAAATCTTGCTTACTTACTGGGTGTTGAAGATGCCAAGCGAAGCCTAACACCACCACCTACCGGTGCTCAGGGCTACTGCTCACAAAAAAAAAAAAAAAAAAAAAAATCAGGATCCAGTCTGACTCCTGGGGGTAATTTAACGGGAAGGAATCTGCGGCTAGAAATCTCTATAAGATACGGCTGTATCCATTATAGCTCAGACTCAACTTTTGGAATGGATGGTGAAATCTAGTTTGTGTAAAAGTAACGCTGCCTTGTTCTTTCTCTCCAAGGCTTTGCAACCAAGCAGGTTGTTTGCTCGTGCTACACAGTCAAGCACATGTTACAGACCCACAGGTTGTGGTCCAGGGAAATTTGGAATTCAATTCAAAACAGAACTGGAGTGTCTTCTTGGGTAACACCCTTCCCAACAGTGATTATCAATTTCACCTAATAGAGAAAGATATGCAGAAGCCGCTCGAAGTAGAGACCTACACAGACAGTGAACTGGTAAATAGTTATTTAGTCATTGGGGTCCAATCCTCAATTACTGGCACTAAAGGCTCCGTAAAGGATGTCATGGATCCCGGACCTGGCACTCAAACATCCAAACCTGATGGCAGAAAAAAAACATTCAAGGTACAGTCTTTGTCCTGATTGGCTGTGGGCTTAGAGAGTAGCCACGAGGTATCTTCATACTCAAAACGTCATCGAAGATATGCAACTTGCTAACATCTGCATCCAAAACTAGATGCAAGGACCATGCACACCATGTATATCTACAGCAAAACATGCTACAAAACATTTAATAGCCTTATTTTTTAGCAATAAAATCACCATATTTGGTTCATTCATATTAAAAATGATATCCTACGTTGCCAATATGTCTTATAGGTAAAAAAGGAACAGATGGTAAAAAATGTGTTGCTCAGCTCTGAAACCTCTGAAAATAGAGATTAACATTAATCACACATCAAAAGACGTCCACCCTGCGACAAGCCTCGGATCTGACATGCAAATATAGCTACCTACAGCAAAAATAAAAACAAGTAACAAAATAAAATGGTAACAATTCGCTTTTAAGAAAAAAAAGAAAACTTTGCTCTCCTGTGGGTGAAAATGTTTTTGCAAAGTGGAAGGAGTCTTGGTGCGGCAAGTGTGTTGTGAGCTTCACCTGGCGTTGGGAATAACAGAGAAACAGCCTAAAATTTCTCAGCAAGGGTGTTAACTACCCTACTTGGCTGTGTGGAAACCAGATCTGCATGATATACAAGTCATACCAGCAGAGCTTTTACCACAGGATTGCAAGATGGCATACCATGAAAATTAAGACCCAAGGCGGTGTAGGTCACAAGCATGCATTTTTCGATTAGTATATCAATTTTGCATAAAGGTATTTCAAGGAGTTCCTCATGAGAAAAAAAACGGAGTATCAGGGAAATAAAACGTATACAAGGCTATTAATTGTGGCTTGCATCCAGAGATTGAAGTAAGTACAGTGTCAGGGCCTCCAGACTCACCATTACTTCTGTGTCCAAGCACAGAAACTGTTTTAAAACTTATCAGTACACTAATGTAATGCGGTAACGTAATGGTTTCCGTTATTCAAAAAACAAAATTAGCGGTATGTGGCATCTGTGCACAACACAATGGCTAAAACCCAAAAGGTTAAGTGGCCTGCTAATGCAATTCTTGTGGTGCAAACAAAATAATTGAGGTCCTTGCATAAAGTTGCAGGCAAAAGCAATTCTGGTTGCAACACTCATTAATAAGACATGAACATTAATTATTATTTCATTAAAAAACTCTTTATAATCATTCAGATTTAAATCACAAGAAATTATGTGAAAAAAACAAGGGAACAAATACAAACATACATCTCTGAGCCTTCAGGGACTGTCTCCAAACCTTCCAGGACACCCCTCCAAGCCTCCAAGAACCTTCAGTTTCCTGTAAAAGGCAGAAGGCGGAGTGCGGAGGAGGGTTGGGGAGTGGGAAACTACGCCACGGCATGGTACTGAAACTGTCTGAGCTAGAGGAGATTCAGAAACTTCCTCTGCCTTAGTTTTTTATTTCATGAGCTCCAAGCATCATTTCAGCTCTCGCCGACGGCCTCTGACTCCATGTGCACCGCCTGTTCCTCTGGGCTTCGATGGTCACTATTCGTCTTTTCTACCGTATGATGATCTTGTGTGCTGTGGGGAAAAACAAAGCTGCTTTGAACTGGTGAGACTCTTTAACAGCAGTCACATCTTATGGATTTTTGAAATGTATGTAACTCCTCAAGCACTTGTGTTCTTCTAAGATAAATGGGGTACCTTGTCGTTACATCAGACTAAAATCCAGACAAGCAAACTGGCAACTAACTCAAACAATTCTTTCAATAAACCAGAATTTATTAACATAAATAGGACCTCTGTACTTCACATTTTTGCTGCCATGTTTAGTACACATAGAAACATTTGTTTCAAGCTATGAGGCTAGTACATGCATGTAGCAAGTGTCTGTTCTAGTAGGAAGGGTCCCAGGATTGGTCATTGGAAGCAGATTTAACCTCGCTGAGATGAGGCAGCTGGGACTGCAGGATGAACCAGAAAGCACTGTGTGTCAGGTAGGAATAGATGGACACTCCCTTCAATAGGAACAGAATATTTTGGGAGAAAATAGAAGTCACCAGTATTTTTTGAAGAGCGGGTCAGTAGTTACATGGAAATAAGGGGGATATGCCATTCTACAGTCACGGTGGTGAGAACAAGTGGTTATGGCTGGTTAACTTATGTTAAGGGACACCCTGGCTGCACCATTGGTTTAGTTAATCATGTATAGTCGAGTAGAGTGCAAGTAACTGTGGGAGGGGCGTCTTGCTTTACGAAAGGTGAGTGGGGGTGGGGCGGCTGCCTTAGGCATTTGGAAGGATATGGGGTGTTTCTGTGGTCCAGTAGCTTGGCCAAGGGCAGAGGAGGTATTTTCCAGTACGCTGGTCAGGGTAATTGTTAATGGTGTATGCCAAACAACAGCAAGGCCAACTGGAATGCAGTATCAATGGGTGTTAGATATCAAGTTACAGATGAGCTCTGGGTTGCCCATTATAGGCCATCTGTTAATCTTGGATTAGAAGAGGAAGTACCTCTTGCAGCATGCTCCAGACACAGATGCTGACTTGCACAATAGAAGGTTTCATTTCGGACAGACAGAAGGCCTTTGCCAGCACAAAGTCTGGAGAGAGCACAATTCATCCACCTACTGCACTCTAACCAACTCCATGGAATAAGGTTAAATGAAACCAATTACGTACCTGTAACAAGGGTTTTGCAATTTCCAGATTGACATACTACGTATTATTTCACGATCTAGAGGTTGGGTTGGGAATGGTTTGTAAGAGTAAAAGATTTTTTGTGAGAATGTCAACCGGGAGAAGCCGTATGACTCACTAGGAAATCCATCATAAGCCCACAATATCACACAAAGTGACCCCCATTTTAGCTTGATTTGTAACATTGTGGGCCTCAAGAAGGCACGGAGCAGTACAAGATACTCAATGATCCAGCACAGAAAATCTAAAGATATGTGATAACACATTACCATGTGTATTTTGAGTAAATGTGGGTGTACCGGCCGTTTCTTAGGATTAATGAACACAAACCATTTGGATAGGATGGGGGGGGGGGGGGGGCTGTCCCTTGCCTGCAAGACTGTGCACTGCCCCCCCACGCCCGCCACCCAAGTCCCAGAAGCAGACAGAACTCTGCCCTCACAAACATAGTCTGAATCGGTTGTTGGGAGCCGGTTGCTCTAACCCAAGAGTCATGTGATGTGAACCATCTTCCTTGCAATGCAGCTTGAGAGAGATTCTATTTTCCAGTCACAAGAAAGATCTTAACCCAAAGATCTACACCCACTGGAGACTGTTAAAACCTGGGACCTCAACTCTGGTATCGGGTCACATGGTGCTCCACAGACCTGAAAATCTAGGCAAAACAGTGGATTTTAAAACGCAGATTAAAAGTTCAAGTACCCCCCAAGATACTCCACAGTGGGTTCCGGCTCACTATTACATCTTCCATCGGTGAGAAAGCAAACAATAAAAGGGGGAGGGGGTTGGAGGTGTTCAAAAACACATGCAGATTTGTCCAACAGAAAGGACCTTGCCACATGACTGCTAATGACTAGCAATTTTAAAAAGACTAATGTACACTGCGAGAAAGGAATCTGGGGGAAAAACAAATCTTAGTTCCCTTGTTTGACTGACTAATTAAACATGTTTGACTCTAGATAACAGAACATATGCAATTTACTGAGTATTTGTATTGGTAAATATTTTAAACAAATGAGAGGGTGTAGCTTAATTCTACACTGTTCACGCATACATTAGTATATTAATGTGATTCAATTATACAATTTGTAATTTTGTAAAGAATTTAATACAAATATAATTAAACCTAGCATTTGCAATGCGATAGGTCTCGCATTTACGTGAGTTTTGTAAATGCGACACCTATTGCATTACAAATGCTAGTTTGTAAAAAAGCCCCTGCAGCGCTTTAACTTTAATATCACCTGCGCTCCTTTTTTTTAGCCGACCAAGGTCTAAAGAAAGGGGCGGGGCCGCCATTAAAGCTAAAGCGCAGCATAGGGCGCTTTTAAAAAAAAAGCATTTGTTTTTCAAGTTGACAAACATGCTATTTTTTTTCAAAGAGCACCCTATGGCACGATTTTACTTTAATGGCGGCCAATTCTCTTTCCTTAGACTCGGCTCGTTTAAGGAAAGGGGCACAGCCGACAATAAAGTGCAAGTGCAGCATGGGGCAATTAAAAAAAAAATGTTATAAAAAAAAGTTTGTTAAAAAGATGCGCCGCATTTGGCACGGCAAGTAAAACAGAGGCACGACCGCCACTATCAGCGGGGTGTACCGTGCTATGTTAAAAACATAATAAAACTCGTCGTGCCTGCAATAGCAGGCATCCAAAAACCATTAAACAAAATAGTGCTCGGAGGCTAAAGCCTACTGAGCAACAACATGTAAAAGGGAGTGTCCTCATAGGAGGTTACAAATGAAGACAAGGCGGTACTAAAGAGGGACTAACAAGCCAATTTACAAATTAGAAGCCAGCATTTACCAAGGACAATGACAAATATGGGCGGAGTGTGGGCAGGGATTCAAGTGCATACTACAATAAAGCATGCCTCACAGAGCAGCGCAAGCGCTGCCCAGGCTTGACCTAAAAAAAATAGACACAAACCAGTTGGGTCATGTAGTGCTTATTGGACAGCAGTGACTGGGATGGTGTGCTAACCAGACACCGGTGAGTAAGAAAACCATCAACACAGATGTTTGACCTACATTATTTACTTTATTGGGATGCAGACTTTGTTGATTGGGTGGTGGGTTTTTAAGTTTACTAATTTTTGAGGGACTGTGTAAGTGGGTACTCTCGACTTGGTAGCAGAGGCTTTAGCCAACTGATGGGGTCTAGTCAGGTAACCAAAGTTTGGACCAATTCAATGACATGCTCTGGAGATAACACATCTATATCCCTTGCGCAAACATGAAGACTTGAGGTAGAAAGTTTATGAGAGTACCCAGCCAAGTACAAAAGTTCCCAGAATAGACCAGAGTACAGCCTCAGAATAATATGGACGATGGGTCCAATGCTGTAGAAAATCTAGTGGATTTGAGCTACAGAAACTTTACGGGTTGAGTCTCTAATCCAAAGATTGTAGCACATTCTGGATTTTTTTGTGTTCTGGTTTTTTCTCTTCTAATTACCTAGAAACCTGCAAGTCCTAACTTTCAAGTCTGAAGCACTAACAGGATACATAGGTATTCGAGTTAGTTACTGCCTCATGCAGTATTGGCGTTCTTAAATTCCTACCATCTCTTAAGCACCTAGAGTGTGTAAAGTGCAGAAACTGAGTAACTTGGTTATCCAACTGGAGTGCAATGGTACTGCAGAGCACAGAAGCCAATGTAAATGGGTGTAGCCACACAGGATACTGCCCAATACCATGTTTGCAAAATAAACATAAGAAAATGTCTCAACATGCAGATAACAGTATTTGATACTTCCCTTTATTCACTGATGGAATAACTTTAAGCATTCTATAAAAATCATACTGGAAAGGGAGCACTGTCAAAATATCCAATAGTGATCATCAGTTTGAACCCTGGATACCAAGGAAGGTTTCCTTCTGGTGGCACAAACACCTACATTTGTTTTAAAGACTGGAGACCTCAAAAGCTTAACAAGCTAGGTTGGCACTTTAGAACTATCTACACGTACATGGCTCGTAGCAGCTACGAGTGGTGAAAAAGCATTCCTTCATCTGTTCCCCCGTCAAATAAAACGAGACACGGCCTACCGGCCGTGAAAGTGAAAGTACGGCCGGCCGGCCGTGAATAATTAGGGGTGGAGCAGCCAGGAGAGAGCAGGAGCGGAGGCGCCAAGCTGGAGAACAGATGGCTGGCGATTTGATGCTGTGCACGCGCATTTTAGCTCAATGCGCTTGCGCATTGACCTAAAAAGCGCACGGGCACAGCATCAAATCGCCAGTCTAGTTCAAGTCTGTTTAAGCCCCTATAGTCTTGCAAGCTCAATGCGCATGCGCATTGACAGGCGAGACCTAAAAATAGTAAGTCTCTACAAATGTATGGCTGCCTTGCTTCATGTAGGTGCTGTTGAGCGGTTGTGGGAAGCTCAAAGTTGGACAGCCATCAAGGAAATAAACAAAACCAAGAGTGTTCCACTCTGACAGCTCAACACACAGCAAATCTGCAGCTGTATAAAACAAAGAGTACCCTGGCAAGCCAGGGACCCTTTGCATGGTTACTCACTCTGCTGGTTGATCTCCAGGGGAAGTCAATCTCTGTTCGTTGATTTCATTCTGTTTACCCTCATGCTCTTTATCGTCAATGCTTTCACCCTTTTGTGACGTAGAATCCCCGTTTACTGGGGCAGAGAGATCTCCTGAAAGAGAATTGTGACAGTTTATTATAATCTATGCGCAACTGAAGGATTGCACAGCCAATACCTCCACGTCAGGTGCGATTCCCAACACAACTAATGACTCCAGTAAAGTTCAGGTGTACCAATAATAAGGTCTGGAGTGAATTAAGAAAAATTAAAAATAGAGTACAATCTAAATCCTTTCATTAAAATGAAGTATCCTTGTTTCACATTTACACAGATGTTTACATAGAAATACAGGAGAAAAGCAAACTATTTTCTTGTCTGCATTTATGTGTAAAAGAGGGCAAACACAGAATAGGACATTGATGGTGTCATCACGTTTTTAAAATGAAAAGGTACGTTTCTCAGGTCGCAACCCCCACGTTAATGAAAACGTTCACGAGGAGCTGAGGAAGGGGAGCTAAAAAGGAGCTGTAGAAAAAAGTGGATTATTATTTGAGATGGACAAGGATGAACGCACTACCAGTTACATATATCACAAATTAAATAGAATAAACCTGTGCTTAATTCCTTGTAATGTAACACAAAGCAGTCCGGCTTAGCTCAAAGGTAATGTTTTAACCCTTTCGCTGCGGCGGCTATTCCGCCGCAGCGCTAAAGGGGCGGGGCGGCCGCGCAGCCGCCGCATGCTGGTGATAGAACCACTCCGTCACCAGCTACAGTTGAGCTGTGCTGGTGACGGAGCGGTTCCGTCATGACCCGCCCCGCTTATTAAACCTGCCGCGCAGGCGCGAAATCAGCGCCGAGCAGGCGCGGCGGCCGGGCCATGACGGAACCGCTCCGTCATCAGCACAGCTCAACTGTAGCTGATGACGGAGCGGTTCCGTCATCAGCAGGGGAGGGGTTAAGTATTTAAGCAGTGTATGCACAGTAGAAAAAGTCACACTAAAACTCGAACAAATAAAATAAATGAACATTTTACATTAGTAAACTAAAACAAAACATCAAAAATCTAATTAGGGGAACAAGAGATGTTTTCTTAAAAATGCAAGTGAAAAAGCACACAATGCCAATGACTGCCTATGGCAGTTCTAGACTGGAACCTAGGTGTGATTTGAGGCGGACTGTGATAGAGCCCTGCTCATCTACAAGTGGATTAGTCTCGGTGAAAGCCTGAAAGTCAAAAAGGTTTCCAAGTTCCATTGCATAAAGGAGTTTGGTCAAATTTTTAGGTTTCGTCTGGCATTCACTGCGCAGCAGTGTTGCGCAGGCGAAATCTTTTGTTTTTCAGTACGGGGTTTTATTCCGCCTCTCTCTTCCATTGGCAAGCTCCATAAATGGAGGCTAGCCATTGGAAGAGAGATCTGTCAGTAATTCTCAGAGCAGATTTGTGGGCGTTCCGGTAATTTTTTCTCTCCGCCACTTTTTTGAACGTCATGCAGCGGTGGGCGGTAGTTTTTTTTTTTTTTACGCCATGTTTTTGTTATTTCCATCGTGTCTTTTGCAGGAGTGGGCTGCGCTTTGTTTCCGGTCGTCTCCATGTTCCGTTGTCTGTGGCTTCTTTCCGACTTCTGTTTTTGTTATTTTGTAGGTCTACTCTGTGTCCTGTCGCATGTCCGCCTTTATCATTATTTCACTTTTCCTTTCCGAACTATGCAAGTAAGTGCGTAGGTTTATAGGAGCCTGCAGCTCTCAGACCACGGGTACTTTGTGTGGGGTCAATTAAGGCTGCCCCTGTCTCCCCCAGAAACATGGTGTCTCCTACGCCCCTGGTTACTGAGACGGATGAGCGGTAGCGAGGAGCTGTACCGTTCGTGCACTGGGGCTACAGAGGAGCAGGGCTGCCGAGGAGCAAAGGTTCCGAGGAGGGACAGGGGGCAGCAAGTGACAACCGGAGGGGAGCCGGCGAGGGGCAGATAGTGTCTAAGATCAGCGTGGCGCAGGCAAGGAGCGCTGTGACCCACAGTGCGCTGCTCTGAGGAGGGGCTGGAGCAGAGGGGCGTGGGGAGGAGGCGGCTCCGATCCCACACCCGGAGCCGGCAGCGCCGCGGAGAAGTTCTGTCCGAGCCGCGGACTTCACTGCGTTTTGCGGGTGGATTATTGACTGGGCTGTGCGTTCGCTGTTTGGATTGAGTCGTCTTCTCTGGATGTGATCTCCTCAAACTGATCTGTTCTTGGTTGCCTGGATTTATTTCTTCTTTGTTTTTTTTTGTTTTTTCTGTCCTGGGATCTCACGTTTCCCAACCCCCTGGTCCTCTGGCGATTTCCCCCTCCCCTCCCTGTCCTGACTACCTCGCCTCTGACGTGACCTCTTTTCCCAGGATACAATCCGCATCGTGCGCTCCACACCCTTCCCAGGAGTCCTGTTTCCTACGTTACTTAAGAAGAGTACCCCGCCCCTGTCCTATGACCCCAATACTAGCCCTCCCCTGCTCTTCCAGTCCCAGGGATACATCACTCAGGGGTACTGCCTGCCAGTCCCCATTTCTCTGACACTTTTTTATCTGACCTTTCCGACCCTAGAGTGCCCCCCTGTTTCCTCCCATACCAGAGGTCAAGATCTTGCCCAGGCCTGCGGCTGATAATAGTAACTAATTCTTAGGTTATGGTCGCCGACCGCACCTTGAAGACTTCCAGCAGCGCTGCTCCCAGCGCAGGGGCCAGGGGTGCGGGGTGATGGTGCATTGCACCCACGTGGGGTGGGGGAAGGGAGAGGGCAGGCGAGGAGACTGTACCGCATATGTGTGTGCCAGACACAGCCCCAGCCCTCCCTCCCTCGGGTGTGAGGGACCAATAGATCAATCTTTGAATAGACAATTCAGTGAATGAATGAAGGAATGAACCCAGTCGATCCAAGCGAAGCGCCTCTTGGGCCGTCCGTGCATGCCACGGCACCCCACCACTCCCCTCCATTGTTTGCGCCCCCAGTGCTCTTGGGTTTGCTCTGATTCTCATGCACCAGTCTAGCGCCTCCTGCCCACGGTGTGAGGAGCACACTTTCAGAGTCATGCCTCCTTTAACCACAGAGGCCCCGGTACCCGCCTAGATCCCCAAAGGAATGTTGTGGCAGTGTGCGGTGTTCACCTGCCTCGCAGCATGACAGTGTGACGCTGTGACACGTTTTAAAATGAACCCCTCAAGGGTGGCACCGCCCGGCGGCCCTGCTTCTGCCAGAGGTGTGTGTTTTGTCAGCCTCTTTCTTATGTATGTGTGTACCTCACAATTATCTATTAAACGATATCATTATTAAATGTCGTTCCTGCCTTTGATGAGCATGATTGCGATTGTTCTGAACGCAGAGCCACGAAGAACCCTCCTTTCAACCTTTCCTGAAGTGACACCGAGCGGGCCCAGGCCTCACTGGAAGCAGTGCCCTCACCCTTTCATCATTCCTTCTCTCCATGTACCCAGCCGTCCGTTCACCCTCCCATCAATCGATTCATTTTATCGGTCCATCCTTTCACTGATTGATCATTTCACCCTTCGACCCCTCCTTTCACCCTTCCATCCCTCCTTTCACCCTTCCATCCCTCCTTTCACCCTTCCAACCCTCTGTTCACACTTCCAGGGCAGAGGGCCGCTCAATCGTTCCGCCACAGCATCCTAGGGTATTATTCTTTTAAAGCCCGTGAGAGGCTCTTGGGCAGTTTCTGATTCAGAGTCCCCCGAGCGGGACTCCAACGTTCCAGGCATTCCTTAAAGTTGCGAGCCGCGTTGCTCTCTGCCCTCGCAGGTGCCCTCAGCTCTGAATCCTCTGCCATCTGATCTCACCCCGGGCCCTCACTCACTTCTTACCCCTGTACTCTCAGCTCTTACCCGTGCCCTCAGCTCTTACCCGTGCCCTCAGCTCTTACCCGTGCCCTCAGCTCTTACCCCTCTGCCCTCAGCTCTTACCCCTCTGCCCTCAGCTCTTACCCCTCTGCCCTCAGCTCTTACCCCTCTGCCCTCAGCTCTTACCCCTCTGCTCTTACCCCTCTGCCCTCTGCTCTTACCCCTCTGCCCTCTGCTCTTACCCCTCTGCCCTCAGCTCTTACCCATCTACCCTGTGCCCTCAGCTCTTCCTAGGCCCTCGCTTCTGACTCCTGTGCCCTCAGCTCTTACCCCTGTGCCCTCAGCTCTCACCCCTCTGCCCACAGCTCTCACCCCTCTGCCCACAGCTCTCACCCCTCTGCCCTCAGCTCTCACCCCTCTGCCCTCAGCTCTCACCCCTCTGCCCTCAGCTCTCACCCCTCTGCCCTCAGCTCTCACCCCTCTGCCCTCAGCTCTCACCCCTCTGCCCTCAGCTCTCACCCCTCTGCCCTCAGCTCTCACCCCTCTGCCCTCAGCTCTCACCCCTCTGCCCTCAGCTCTCACCCCTCTGCCCTCAGCACTCACCCCTCTGCCCTCAGCACTCACCCCTCTGCCCTCAGCACTCACCCCTCTGCCCTCAGCTCTGACACCTGTGCCCTGTGACCCTCGCCGGTGACCATGGCCAGCATGGCGGGGGAAGATCGTGGCCTTCCTGCTGGCCCTGTCGGGCTGGGTGCTGGTCTGCTCCACGCTGCCCACCGGCTACTAGAAGGTGTCGAGCATCGACGGCACGGTCATCACCACGGCCACCTTCTGGTCCAACTTGTGGAAGACCTGCATCACCGACTCCACCGGCATCTCCAACTGCAAGGACTTCCCATTCATGCTGGCCCTGAAGGGTGCGTCCTGACGGGGGAGGGGGTGGGGCAGTGTGTGTGTCTGTGTATATGGCTCTGTGTATGTGTGTGTGTGGCTGTGTGTTTGTGTGTGGCATTTGCGAGAGATTAAGCTATTGGCATTGTAAATTACAGTGCCATTTATTTATCCGTTTTCAAAACCAAAACATACATAAAAATGTTGTCATTTACAATGCCAATAGCTCTAACTTTTTCAAAGGCGAGACCGTTGCATTGTAAGGAATATGCTACTTACCAGTATGCATCTGTTCTTGGCATAGAGGGCTGCAACGTGGTACATTATGAATAGATCGCCATCTGGTGTTGGGCTCGGATAATTGCACTCGTTTTTCTCTTGGAGAGTCTTTTGTAGCTTGGTGACTCCTCCTTTGGTTGCTAGTGCGCATGGGCATCGGCTCCATCCTTAGATTGTTTTGCCATAGTAGGGTTAGATGGAGTAGTATGATAGAATACAGATAGAAATGCCCATGTAAGTGTATCTAAATAGGATATTGTTGGAACAGACACAGGTTTCAGGGGAGGCTGGGAGGGCATGTACCACTCTGCAGCCCTCTATGCCAAGAACAGATGCATACTGGTAAGTAGCATATTCCGTTCGAGGCATATGGGCTGCATATGGTACATTATGAATAGACTATACAGCAGTTCTCTCCCTAGCGGTGGTTGCCCGTGTCTGTTGCAACAGTCTGAAATAAAGTCTTTAATACAGGTTGCCCCACTCTAGCTTGTTGTGTGGTGTGCACATCTACACAATAGTGCTTTGTGAAGGTATGCGGTGTAACCCAGGTAGCCGATTTGCATATGTCATCTAGTGGAATGTTTCCCAAGAATGCCATAGATGCTCCTAGTTTACGTGTAGAGTGAGCTCTAGGAGGAACAGTTAATGTCCTCTTTGCTTTTAAGTAGCATATTTGTATACATTTTACAATCCATCTGGCAATGCCTGCTTTAGAGATGGGATTGCCCTTATGTGTAGGAGAAAACGCTACAAATAGCGGTTTTGTCTTTCTGAAAGTTTGTGTTCTTTCTATATAATACAATATTGCCCTTCTGACATCCAATGTATGTAGGGCCCTTTCCGCTACTGTTTGTGGTTTTGGAAAGAAGACCGGTAGTTCCACGGACTGATTGATGTGGAATGCTGAAATTACTTTAGGCAAGAATTTTGGGTTTGTTCTAAGAACCACTTTGTTTTGGTGTAACTGCATGAATGGTTCTTGAATTGTAAACGCTTGCAGCTCACTTACTCTTCTGAGTGAAGTGATAGCTATGAGGAAGGCCACCTTCCTTGTGAGGAATTGTATTTCACACATATGCATAGGTTCAAAGGGTGGTCCCATTAGTCTGGTAAGTACTATGTTGAGATTCCAGACTGAGGAAGGTGGTAGTCTTGGTGGAATGATTCTGGAGTCCTTCCATGAAGGCTTGAATTGCTGGTACTTTAAACAGGGAAAGTTGTTGTCTGTTCTGTAGGTACGCCGCTATAGCTGCGAGATGAACTCTGATAGAGGTATATGCTAAGTTACATTGCTGCAAGTGTAGTAAATAGCAAATAATCTGTTTAGTGGATGCGTCCAGAGGGTTGATGTGATTACTGTTACAGTGTACAGCAAACCTTTTCCATTTTGCTGCATAGCATGCTCTGGTGGTAGGACGTCTTGCTTGTTTAATGATTTCCATACATTCTGGAGGTAAATCTAAATCTCCAAACTCTAGGATCTCAGGAGCCAGATCGCTAGGTTCAATTGTTTGGGATCTGGGTGCATTATTTCTCCATGGTTCTGTGTAAGGTGCATGGGTAATAATCTTAGCTTTTGATGTGGCACCTGTGATAGTTGCAGTAGAGTGGTGAACCACGGCTGTCTTGCCCACGTGGGTGCTACTAGTATCATTGTCATTGAGTGCTGTTGCAGTCTCCGAATCACTAATGGAATTAGTGGGAGAGGGGGAAAAGCGTAAGCAAATTTGTTGGACCAATTTATTCATAGTGCATTGCCCTGGGACCGGTGGTGTGGGTACCTGGATGCGAAGTTTTGGCATTTTGCGTTCTGATGATTGGCAAACAGATCTATCTCTGGTTGTCCCCATCTTTGGAAGAATGGCTGCAGTATCTGGTCGTGCAGCTCCCATTCGTGTACTTGTTCTGGCTCTCTGCTTAGGATGTCTGCTATCTGATTTTGAACTCCTGGTAGGTGTTCTGCTAACAGATAGATCTTTTGAGGAATGGCCCATCTCCAAATGTCCTGTGCTAGTTTGGAAAGTTGGAGAGAGTGTGTCCCAACCTGTTTTTGAATATAATACATTGCAGTCATGTTGTCTGTTCTGATCAGCCTTGTTGGTTATCTGCATTTGGAAAGCTTTTAATGCTAGAAATACTGCTAGTAGTTCCAAGTAGTTGATGTGCAGTTTCTTTTGCTGCACAATCCATTTCCCCTGCACTGTGTATTTGTCCATATGCGCTCCCCATCCGGAGAGCGATGCGTCTGCTGTCAGTATCAGTTGTGGAATCGGTTCTAGGAACGACCGTCCCTTGGAAATGTTTGTTGTGTTCCACCACTTCAGAGAGCGATGCGTACGGTCGTCTACCAACACCAGATCTGTAATCTGACCTTGAGCCCGATTCCACTGTGTCGCTAGACACCTGTAGTGGACGCATCTGTAGTCTGGCATGAGGTATTAGTAGTATGCAGGAGGACATCATGCCTAACAGCTGCATAAACACTCGTGCTGGTAGTGAGTGTTGTGGTTGAAATCTTTGTATCAACGTGACCATTGTTTGTATACGGATTGGATTGGGGTATGCTTTGGCTCTTTCTGTGTCTATAGTAGCCCCCAGGTATTGTTGAATCTTGTTTGGTTGTAGGTGGGATTTTTTGTAGTTCACTGTAAACCCTAGGTGGTGCAGTATTTGAATGGTCTTCTGTGTGTTGTGAAGGCATTCTTCTTGTGACTTGGCCTTTATTAACCAATCGCCCAAGTAAGAGAAGACATGTATTTGTCGTCTTCTTAGATGTGCTGCAACCACTGCTGGGCATTTTGTGAACACTCTTGGTGCCGTTGTGACCCCAAACGGAAGGACCTTGAACTGATAATGTTGTCCTTCCACTACAAACCTTAGGTATTTCCTGTGGGCTTTGTAAATTGGGATGTGAAAGTAAGCGTCTTTTAGATCCAGTGTAGAAAGAAAGTCCCCTTTCTTCAGTAAAGGAAGTACTTGTTGGAGCGTGACCATGTGGAAATGTTCCGAATTTATGTATGCATTGAGAGGTCTGAGGTCTAAGATTGGTCTTAGAGACCCGTCTTTTTTGGGGATTAGGAAGTATAGAGAGTATACTCCTGTCCCTTGTTGATGTTTTGGAACCTTCTCTATGGCATGCTTTTGTAGCAGTGATAGTACTTCTTCTTTTAACAATGTCAGATGGTCTTGACTCATTGGACGCTGTTTGGGGGGGATGTTTGGTGGGGTAGCTGTGAGTTCTAGGCAATAACCATGTTGGATAATTTGTCTCACCCACTTGTCTGATGTGATGTTTTCCCAGACAGGTAGGAACTGTGATAGACGTCCCCGACCGGTGTTATGTGGTCTGGGGGGAGTTGTATTAAGTCACTGTTTTGGGGTTGGGGAGTTGCGGTTGTTATTATTTCCGCAACCTCTACCCTTGTTGTTGTTACCTCTGTAACTGCCTCTTGAATTACCTCTGGGTGATGTTGGTGTAAAAGAGGTAGATTGCTGACTTGTTCCTGTACTTTTTGAGCCCCCTCTATAGGTGGATCTACGAAAGGAACCCCTTTGTGTTGGCTGTTGTAATGCTCCCATTGACTTAGCCGTTTCTGTGTCCTTTATCATCTTTTCTAAAGTCTCATCTGTGCCTGAGCCGAAAAGTGTCTTCTGATCAAAAGGTTGGTTCAATAAAGATGTTTGTACTTCTTGTTTGAACCCTGAGACTCTAAGCCATGCATGTCTTCTTATCATGACACTGGTGTTGATGGATCTTCCTGCAGTGTCTGCTGCGTCCAGGGCGCATTTAATGGAAGTGTTAGTTATTATCTTTCCTTCCTGTATAAGCTGATCTGCCCTTTTCTGATGTTCTTTAGGGAGATGTGTGATGAGCTTTTCTAACTCATCATAATGCGCCCTATCATAGCGTGCAAGTAGCGCTTGTGTATTGGCTATGCGCCAGCTGTTTGCCGCTTGTGATGCTACTCTTTTTCCTGATGCATCTATTAATTTTGACTCTATCAGGTGGAGGGGCTTCTCCCGTAGATAATGAGTTTGCTCTTTTGCGAGCGTTGGAAACCACAAGCGAGTCCAGAGGTACCTGCCCCTTGATAAATATTGGGTCCTTTGGAGCTGGCTTATATTTTTTATCAATTCTTGGGTTTAACACCCTAGCCCTCACTGGGTCTTTAAATAGGTCTGCTGTGTGACTGAGAAGACCCTTCAGCATAGGTAGAGTACCTGATGTTCTTTGTGCAGTAGGTAGTCTCTCTAATAGGAAATCCTCTACTTGAGGTTTTGTATGTAGGTCTACCTTATGATATTTTGCTGCCCTATTAATGAGCTGTACAAAACCTGTGTTATCATCAGGTGGTGAAGGTTTTGAGGGATATAACTGTGGGTCGTTGTCCTCATCTGACCCTGCGTCATAATGCTCCCATGGGTCTTCCTCATCTGGGATAGATTCATCGTCCCCATGAGGTTCCCCCTCCTCTGTGTCACTGTCTACATCTGTGTGAGGTGTAGATGGTCTTGGTGTAGAAGGTAGAGGAATAGTTGGCATAGTGTGAGGAATAGGAGAAGAGGGTGTGACTCTAGGTCGAAGAGAAGTAGGAGGAGTTGTATTTGTCCCCATTGTTCTCTTCTTAGAAGGAAGAGCTTTGTCCTCTAGCTGTTCATTCTTCCTCTTCTTCGTCGCCACTTTGCCAGTTTGTGGATCGATAAACAAAATCTTTTGTTTCGGATCTGTTTGTTGCTCCTGTGTCGGTACCGAAGCTTTTGGTTCCGAAAGGTGCCTTTGCTTCCGATCGTCAATGTTCGGTGTCTTCGGCACCGAGGATTTGCTAGAGTCCGATTTTTTCGGTGCCGAGTGAGTCTACGACGTCAAAGCATGTTTCGGTTTCGACATGGAATGTTTCGAGTCCGAGCTTTCCTTTGCATGAAGCTTCGGTGTCGAAGTCGATGTCGACCATTTCTCGGATCCGACATGGTGGGAGACCGAGAGTTTCGGTTTCAGTTTCGTTGCCGGGCCCGAAGGCGGGGCGTCGGAAACTTTTTTCTGCGGTTTGACCGGGCTCGAAGGCAGGGTCGTTACCGCACGGGGTCGGTTTTTTGGTAAGGGGACGTCGTCACTCACGGTTTGTTGAACGTCGAATTCTTCGACCTCAGACTCGTCCCCTTCCGACCCCGACTGTTCTTCATGATCCTCTTCTTCTTCGAGGTTTTGGTCTTCGAACAGCTCCGGGATCACCTCCGACTGCATTCTGGAAACCTCGTGTCTTCAAGCTCGACGGTTTCTAATCGTCGACTTGGAAGAAAATGCTGCGCAGGCTTCGCAGTCCCGGGATTCGTGTTCAGGCGACAGGCAGAGGTTGCACACCTCGTGTAGGTCCTTGTGTGGGAACTTAGCACCACACGTTGGACATTTCTTAAATGGAGTCCTTTCCATGGACTCCGGACTTGACCACGTCGAGAAAGGCCTCCTGTTCGTCGACGTAGATCAAAGTTTTTCTTTGATGTTGGAATCGAAACGCGTCGGAATGGAAATGAAATCGCGTTCGATAACAATACCGTCGAATTGGAAAGGGAATACGCGCCGAAAAGTCACTTCTTTCCGAAGTCGATCTGGAGCGCTTTAATCCTCATCCGAACCCGATGGCGGAAAAAAAACAATCTAAGGATGGAGCCGATGCCCATGCGCACTAGCAACCAAAGGAGGAGTCACCAAGCTACAAAAGACTCTCCAAGAGAAAAACAAGTGCAATCATCCAAGCCCAACACCAGATGGCGATCTATTCATAATGTACCATCTGCAGCCCATATGCCTCGAACATGCTTGTTTAAGAAAGGCATTGACATTTTTTAAGGCCTAACGCAGAAAGGGACTTAGTCACTTTTTGGGAAGCAAAATCCTTTGAGCGGGCCACCGCCGAAATTGTAGCCCTGGCCGAGGAGCTGAAGGTAGAATACTTGAAGCAGGTTGGTCCCGCTGCAGCTTTTAAGCTTTTGAAATTTCTCACTGAAAATGTTACAAGCCCAAACAAAGAATGAGACTTACTCATTTTTTCCAGAGGTGCTGGTAACTTTGAGCCGTAAAAATATCTATGGCCCCCAGGACCTCAAGGTAGGGCACTTCGGGACTCAGGGAATCAGGCAGAGGCCAACAGCAAAGTCCAGTCCAGGTTCAGTCGTTATTGGTCTGCTGGGTACTTCTAGGAAAAAGGTCTCCTTCAGGATTATGTGTCCCTGTAGGCACACAGGCGGCCAGCCAACTGACCCTTGGGAGTCCATTGCTTTGTCCCAGGTCCAAGATGGAGCAGGTCCAGTGCTTCAGTGCTTTTTTAAACTCACAAACAGGGGGTCTAGTCCTCTTCTGATCTTTCACAAGTCTAGAAAGAGGTCCTGAGAAGGGTTCCTGGGGATGCCCCATGTATACCAAACACCAACTAGTAGGTGTGGCTTACTCCGACAATTGCTAAACCAATGGGGTAAATGTTCCCAGGAGCAACCCTACCCACTTTTTCAGTCGTGCCGGTTTGCCTTTCTGCAGAGCCTTTGTGCCCACTCAGAGGTGGGGCAGGATAATGAGCAGTCCCCTCCTCTGTGTTCACTGCAAACTAGTGCTCAGGGTAGGGTTCCTTCCACTGTGGGTTGAGACACTTTTCAAAAAACCAACAGTTGATGGATAGAATGCAGAACAATGTCATACATTCACCCCAGTACAGAGATCTAGGCCTAAATCAATCGTTTTTTTGCTCACCACCCCACCCCAGTTCAGACATGGCCATATGCAAATCAGCCTTGACCCTGTGCCTCATGGAAACAGTCCAGCCCGAACTGCCAAGCCATGTCTTCCCTGGACCGGAATGAAGCATCTCTGTACTGGGGTGAATGTATGACATTGTTCTGCATTCTGTCCATCAACTGTTGTTTTTGCATGAGACACTTTTCACCAGGGTGTTAGAAGATTCTTCTTCCAAATGGACACCAAACTATCCAGAAACATATGTTTCTGTGGCCTGCATCTCTACTATTTGAGCAGGGGTTTCTCATACATTGTCCACTGAATATCTGCACACTATTCCCAAAGCCATGATTCAAATTACCTGTATCCAGACGTTTCTCAGTCTCCTTCTCCCCAGTCTCCTTCTCCCCATCTTCGGTTGTCTTGAAGTTGTTCTGCGTTTCTTCTTTACTGCCTTCATCCGATTCTGCTTTGCCGCTCTTCTGTATTGCTTCCAGCTTTGGTCCTAAGACACGAGATTTCATCCGCGTATATACCTCTGCTGCTTTCTCCATCACATCTTTGTTGGCTTTATAACGGCGAATCTGTCACAGAACACACACATTAACAGAGACAGGTTACAAATTAGATTTCGTATTTCTATTCGCCATTCTAAATCAGCTGTCTGCTTCCCATTTGTTGCACATACTCTTAAAGCAGTAATTCAGACCAATCAGGACAACAAATGGAAATCTTATGAAAGGATCATAAGGAAATATGGCTAACAAAAAGCAAACTTTCAATTAATAATTTTCACAATATTAGATCCAGATGGTTCCACAGTACAAACATGGAGCAACCCGATAAGCCATGGTTGATATTCTTTTCATTTTGCTGCTTCAACTGCAATCTCAAATGTGAACTGACAGATGAAAGCATTGTACAAGTAACTTGGTGCAAACCATTGTATCCTTTCATATTAGGTTAGCTGTTTACATGTTCTCCATGAAGCAAAAGAACCTTTCCAAAAGTGCATATGACAAAGTTTTTTTAAATCCTGGCATACACAATATGCCTCCCAGACAACGGGAGACATGCATAATACATGTGGGAGAGCCATGGAAAATGAAGGACAGACAACATGAATCTATACAAATGCTACAGCTTCTGTCTCCATCAACCCAGAGAAGTGGAAGTGAAAGAGATGTGCCGGAGACACAGTCGCCCTCATCCTCCTCGACCTCTCTGCAGCATTCGACACAGTCTGCCACAGCACCCTTTTACAACGCCTCAATAACATCGGAATCCAAGGAAAAGCACTTGAATGGATCACCTCGTTCCTCACCGGAAGAACCCAGAGAGTCCGCCTTCCTCCATTCAAATCCGAGGCCTCTGAAGTCATCTGCGGCGTACCTCAAGGATCCTCACTCAGTCCCACCCTCTTCAACGTATACATGAGCCCCCTCGCGGCCATCGCACGCCAACACAACCTCAACATCATCTCTTACGCAGACGACACTCAACTGATCCTCTCCCTCACCAATGACCCCAGCACCGCCAAAACTAACCTACATGAAGGAATGAAAGAAGTTGCCGAATGGATGAAACAAAGCCGTCTGAAACTGAACTCGGACAAAACAGAAGTCCTCATCTTAGGTACATCCCCCTCTGCTTGGGACGACTCCTGGTGGCCAGAAGCCCTCGGAAAAGCACCCATTCCGACAGACCACGCACGAAACCTAGGCGTCATCCTGGATTCTTCACTCTCAATGAACAGACAAGTCAGCGCCGTTTCCTCTTCTTGCTTCAACATTCTTCGCATGCTCAGGAAAACATTTCGCCTCGTCCCCTCCGAAACGAGGAAAACAGTCACCCACGCTCTGGTCACGAGCAGACTGGACTACGGAAACACCCTCTACGCAGGTACTACCGCAAAACTCCAGAAGAAGCTCCAACGAATCCAAAACGCCTCAGCCAGGCTCATATTAGACATCCCACGCAACGAACACATCTCCGATCACCTTAAAAACCTCCACTGGCTACCCGTCAATAAGAGGATCACTTTCCGCCTGCTTACCCACGCACACAAATCACTCTACGACATCGGACCAGATTGCCTCAACTCACGACTGTCCTTCTACACCCCCTCCCGCCAACTACGTTCTTCGAGCCAAGCCCTCGCCACTGTACCTCGCATCAACAAGACCACCATGGGAGGCAGATCCTTTTCCTACCTGGCTGCCAAAACATGGAACTCACTCCCCGCGTACCTTCGCCTTACCCAGAACCACCTAGCATTCAGAAAGCAACTTAAAACATGGATATTTGACAAGTAACCCTCCTCTCCTTCCTAAGCGCCTTGAAACCCTCTGGGTATGTAGTGCGCTATACAAATTCCATGACTTGACTTGACTTGACTTCTGCCAGGTCAGGCTCTCCCGTTGATTAATCTTTCCTCAATTCAAAGAAAACTATCTTTGGAATCCAGAGTGCTTTCCATGTCCCAAGAAGTGGAGACTGATAAAGAAGCAGGCATTGGGAAATGGAGACTGTAAAGTTCTGAGTCAAGATCTGGCCTCACAAGCTGAAGTGATTCAAAGGCCTGGGGTATGAGCGGATATATATGGTGTCCATATGAACATAACCCCATTTAACATCACATAAGAGTGGCTGTATTATGAATACAAAGGTCAAGTCGACTGCACCCAAATATAAGTTATCTACCTATTTGTTTATTTAGAATGTGGAATTCTATGAAGTCCTGCAAGAAGATAATATTAGTTTGATTCTAGACAAGTACAGTCTTGGATCAACCGTTGTCTGTACCATTCCTACAACGCGGACTAGCTTGAGCTCTCCATCCTCACAATCTCCTTTGTACCCAGCTGACTCAAAAGCAACTATTAGAAAAGCATCAGATGAGGGAGACAGCAGCTCCTAAAAGCTTTAATAACGTTTTCCCTTTGACTGGTGGCATTGGTAAACCTCTCCACTCAAACACTTACAGGCAGGTCCTGTACTGGAGGTACCCAAGACAAGTTAATGGCCAGAATGTGGGTACTTCTGTGTAAAGAAAATTAGATGCCAAAAAAAATCGAAACATATCATTCTTATGTCTAAGTAGAGTCTATCTGACCAACATGAAGTTCTCCTACAGGACAAGTGGCGTAGCAGTAAGAGCGAAGCAGACCTGAGAATGGGTAGTTCCACCCCTTATCACTCAGGCAGACAGGATGGCATCCACAAGGCCTCCAAACTATAATTTATGACTAGAACAGCCCTCCAGCTGGAGAACAGAAGAACAATGATTTACAAAAACCTTATTAATAGTCATAAGTGAACATTACTTGTGTTGCCCCATCAGCTCAAAAACTCTTCTATGCCCTTAATTAGCCACGGCTCAGCACATAATGTCCTGAGTCAGGAAAGCTTGAAGTCAGCATCTACTGCTGCAGTTCTGCCATCAAGAGTTCAGCTTGCACACCTCCTGATCAGTATAGATATATTAAGCATATAATATAATGCAAGAGTGGCTCCAGGGAATCAATCACTGCACAGCTTGAATCAATTTGCCTTCCGGGGCCTTACGTATAATACCGGCATCAGAGTCCTCTCAAAGATCAAGTATATTTTAAATATAAACGGAGGCTGTCTGGGGTTAGCTTAATGTGGGCATCGGTTTAACTACTTAAAAGCAATGGACAAGATTGTCTTGTCACCAGCTCAGCCAGCCCCAATGGTGCAGAGGACGAGACCATCTTGTTCTTAACACGCAAGGGGTCAGAAACACCTTACTCAAGCTAACAATTAACATTAATTTACACAACTGACTGACAAAATTAAATGGCTAAAAGCGCGAGTGAAAATCCATTCATGTGGAAATTTCAAAACAATCCAAGTTACTTCCATTCTGCCATTTCATGTGCCTCATTACAAGTTTGATAGGCTAATCCCCTACTGCATACATTTGTTTCACACCACCAGTTGAGGGCAATGTTTATTCTAGCAACTGCTCCCTCCCTCCACACCTCTAAAGGAGAAAAAAGGGCAACAACATCAAAACAAACCTACCTTTTTTAGTGTGGCCACCAAATCTGTGTTCTTCTGGAGAATGTGGGAAGTGACTTGTAGGGACCCCAGTTCTTCCAATGCATCTAGGCACTTCTTGATGTCCTGCCAGAAGAAAAAAGAAACTCATAGCATTGATTGAGTGTTGTGCGGGCCTCCACATCAAAGTGACGAAAGTGATCATTCCTACCATGGAGACACCTTGTGCAGACGGTGGGGTAACCAACTTTGTACAGAGAACATCAGTTTAAAAAAACAGTGGAAAGCATGTACAGCTAGTGCTTCCCCAGCTGCTGTGTGTGTGGCTAACACGCAGTCAGTTCATCTGCTCACACAATATGAGCCTTGCCATTTATCAAATGGAGAGGGAAGGGGAAGAACCAGACAATGAAATAGGATTTGTACCATATTTTTTTCTCAAGACTTCTTTAATGAGGTTACTATGTGGATCTCACAGGATAGCCACGTGCATGAAGTCCTTGCAGAGATGGGGATAGTATTAATAGTTAATTTGTTTACATCGATTTAAAAATGGAGTTCTCAATTTATGACCAATTCTTGGCCTAAATGTAACTATCACCTGTATCGTCTAGCCACTACAACCCTACAACAGATTTCATGTAAAGACCTTGTACCAGGTGGCTATTGTATATGTTTATGAGTCTGCAAGCCTGCCAGTACTTAACACAACAACAATCGCTACATCACCATTGCTACCAGTTTTCATTGAAACATTTCCTGTTGTCACTCCACTAGGTGTATTCCTATCCTCAACGGGTTATTTCTTCTAATCCTCTGCTTCAGATACTCTTGGGCTAATCTTTTTATAGTGACCTTGTCGCACAAGTTACTACTTGTGTAACGATATATCTGTAAGAGACATTAGTTAGTGATAGATTCCTTACCTTAGAATATCCCCAGGCGTCAGACTGGATCCGGAAAATTTTGCGTAGCAGTACCCTTGCGCGTCGGTAGGCGTCGTCTGCGGCTCCGCGTCCGTCGTCGGCGTCGTGGGCGCCGTGATGACGTCGTCGGAGTATATAGACGCCGCCTCCGCGTGCTGACGTCAGTTCTTAGCCACAGCTTTTCCGCGCCAGAAGCGCAGAGCCATGACAAAAACCGACACTGGTGCCAAGAAACTAGGGCCCTGAAAGGGGATGACCTTAACCCTAGATATCGGTTCGCAGAACGGGGAGGATGGGTGGGTCGGTAAGGAATCTATCACTAACTAATGTCTCTTACAGATATATCGTTACACAAGTAGTAACTTGTGCATCTGAAAGAGACACGTTAGTGATAGATTCCTTACCTTAGAATAGATACCCCAGCAATACCATCCCCGTGGTGGTGGGTCTGCGAACCAATATTCACACCAGAAAGTCCTGGAGAACGGAACGGCCGAAGTAGCCATCTCTCCGGACTTGACTGTCCAGGCAGTAGTGCCTCGCAAACGTGTGCAACGAAGCCCACGTAGCAGCCTGGCAAATGTCCTGCAGGGGCACACCTCGGCCCAAGGCAGTTGTAGTGGCCGTGGCTCGAGTGGAATGAGCCCGCAGCCCAACAGGTGGTTCCTTCTTTGCCAAGGAGTAACACGCCTGGATGCACATGATAATCCATCTAGAAATGGTTCTCTTGTGCACCGCTTTCCCTTTCTTAGCGCCCGCGTACCCAACAAAGAGTTGATCATCCACCCGGAACTGGCGTGTGCGATCCAGATAGAATGAGAGCGCACGTTTTGGGTCCAGACGGTGGAGCCTCTCCTCCTCTCTCGAGGGGTGCGGAGGCGGAAAGAAGGTGGGCAATGTGATGGACTGCCCCATGTGGAAGGCCGTGACCACCTTAGGCAAGAAGGAGGGCCTAGTCCTCAAAACAACCTTGTCCGGATGGACTGAAAGGAAAGGAGGCTTACAAGAGAGAGCCTGGAGCTCACTCACTCTCCTGGCAGAGGTGATAGCTACCAGGAAGGCAGTCTTTAAAGAAAGAAGGCGAAGTGGACAGTTGTGAAGAGGCTCAAAGGGAGCGCACATCAGAAATGTCAGAACCAGGTTCAAGTCCCACTGAGGCATCACGAAGGGAACAGGAGGAAAAGTATGAGTGATGCCCTTCAGGAATCGATTTACGATAGGGGACTTGAACAAAGAGGGTTGGTCAGGCAGCCTCAGAAAGGCTGAAAGAGCCGAAAGATAGCCCTTGACAGTGCCCAGAGCAGAGCCCTGCTGGGCGAGAGAAAGAAGGAAGAGAAGAATCTCAGAGAGAGGGGCATTGAGAGGATCCACAGCCTTTGCTGTGCACCATGCCACAAATCTGTTCCACCTGCAGGCGTATACCGTTTTTGTGGAGGGACGCCTGGCTGCCAGAATGATGTTGCAAACTTCAGGAGGCAAGTCAAATGGCCTCAACTGCCGCCGCTCAATCTCCATGCATGGAGGTGGAGACTGGACAGGTTCGGGTGGAGGACCGTCCCCTGCTGCTGCGACAGAAGGTCCTCCCGAAGAGGCAGACGAACCGGGGGATCGACTGACATACTGAGTAGCTCGGGATACCAGTACCTTCGTGCCCAGTCCGGAGCCACAAGGATGACTTGTGCCCGGTCGCGCTTGATCTTCTTCAGCACTCTGGGCAGAAGAGGTATAGGCGGAAAGGCGTACAACAGACCGCAGCTCCACTCGCGACGAAAAGCGTCTCCGAGCGAGTGCCGCCTTGGAAATTCCAACGCGCAGAACTGATGACATTGCGCGTTCTCTTCGGTGGCGAATAGATCTAACCAAGGCTCTCCCCAACGCAGAAAGAGGCCTTGCGCCACGTCCGAGTGCAGACGCCATTCGTGATCCATCGAGCACCGACGGCTGAGTTCGTCCGCCCTGGCGTTCAGAGAACCTGCCAGGTGTTGAACCACCAGAGTCACGCCCTGATGTTCCAGCCATTGCCAGAGGCGCAGAGCCTCCTGGCAGAGGGTCCACGACCCCACACCGCCCTGTTTGTTGCAGTACCACATGGCAGTGGTGTTGTCCGTGAACACCTGCACTGCACTCCCTCGGACAGACGGGAGGAATGCTTTCAGTGCCAGACGAATCGCCCGCAGCTCCAACAGATTGATATGGAGCCGGGACTCCGCCGGAGACCAGAGTCCTCTGATCTCCGCCTCTCCCAAGTGGCCACCCCAGCCCTGGAGGGACGCGTCCGTCACAACTACGTGCTCCGGTTGGGGAAGGGAGAGGGACCTGCCGTTGACCCAATCGCGGTCCGTGAGCCACCACTGCAGCTGTCTCGCAGTGCCCTCCGAGATCAGGACGTGGTCGGAAAGGTTGCCCCGGTGCTGGGCCCACTGAAACTTCAGGTCCCACTGCAGAGCCCGCATCCGCCACCGTGCGTGATGCACCAGAAGGATGCAGGAGGCCATCAGTCCCAGCAGCCTCAGCGTCAACCTGACCGAAACCCGGGATAACGGCCCGAAGACCGGGATCAGGGCCTGTATATCCCGGACTCGCTGTTCGGGCGGGTAAACCCGAAACTGCGCCGAGTCGAGAACCGCTCCGATGAAAAGGAGCTTCTGAGAGGGGCACAGGTGCGACTACGGCACATTGATGGAAAATCCCAGCCTGTGCAGGATATCCGCCGTAGTCTGGAGGTGGTGGACGACTGCCTGGGGCGAGCCCGCCTTCAACAACCAGTCGTCTAGGTAGGGGAAGACTGAAACCCCTAACCTGCGCAGGTGAGCTGCGACCACCGCCATCACCTTCGTGAACACCCGTGGGGCGCTGGTAAGGCCGAAGGGGAGCACGGTAAACTGAAAGTGCTCGAGGCCTACCGTGAACCGCAGGTAACGCCGGTGGGCCGGCAGGACGGGGATGTGGAAATACGCATCCTGCAAGTCCAACGCTACCATCCAGTCTCCTGGGTCTAGGGCAGCCAAGACCTGAGCCAGTGTCAGCATTTTGAACCGCTCCTTCCGGAGGAAGCCGTTGACGTTCCTCAGGTCCAAGATAGGGCGTAGGCCCCCTTTGCCCTTCTTGGGTACCAGAAAGTAGTGGGAGTAGCAACCACGTCCTACTTCTGGCCCAGGAACGCGCTCGATGGCCCCCTTGGCCAAGAGGGCCGAAACTTCCTCCCGCAGGAGCCGCAAGTGATCCCCCGACACGCGGTGGTGTTGCGGTGGCATGGCTGGAGGGGTCGTCTCGAAGGGGAGGGAGTAGCCCCTTCGGACGATCTGCAGCACCCACCTGTCCGAAGTGACTGTGCGCCAATGAGAGTGGTGATGGCGAACCCTGCCTCCCACTGGCGTCACCTGGGCCGGAAAGCACGGACTAGGAGGGTTTAGAGGCGGATGCCGCGGGGGCAGGTGTGGACTGGCTCCGCTTGCCTCCCCTACCGCCTCCACGGCGGTTTCCACGGCCGCCGCCGCGCTGGACGACAGTTTGCGGCGAGTGGCTGGCGGCACGTGTGGGGACGCCCCTTCCGTGGCCACGAAAGGAGCGAAAAGCAGCCACTTGCTGGCGCGGGGCCGAGAGGCCCAAGGACTTGGCCGTAGCCCTGGAGTCCTTAAAGCGCTCGAGCGCGTGGTCTGCCTTGTCGCCAAAGAGGCGACGGCCATCGAACGGCATGTCCATGAGAGTATTCTGGACATCAGCCGAGAAGTTGGCGGACCTAAGCCAGGCGTGGCGTCGAATCGCCACCGTCGTAGCCATCGCTCTGCCCAGCGAGTCAGTGGTGTCCAGTCCGCACCTGATCGAATACTTCGCTGCGTCCCGACCCTCCACAAGGGCTCGGCCGAGTTTGGCCCGTACCTCCAACGGGCACTCTGGCAGCACTTCCGCCACCGTGTCCCATATAGAATGGGTGTAACGGCCCAAGAGGCATGCGGTGTTGGAAGACCGCAGTCCACAACTAAGGGACGAGAAGACTTTTTTGCCAAAGGCCTCGTACCTCTTGGATTCCCGATCAGGGGGTGCTGACGGGAAGGCGGTCTGGGAGTTAGAGGCCTGGATGACCAGACTCTCGGGGGTGGGGTGGGTGGACAGGAAACATGGGTCGCCCGGAGCCGGGCGGTGGCGTCTGGCCACGTTCCTATCTACAGGCGAACCTGTAGCGGGCCTGGACCAAGTGCCCAACAGAACGTCCGACAAGGCCTCATTAAACGGCAGCATTGGCTCCATGGAGCATGACTGCGGCTTAAGGACCTCAGTGAGGAGATTAGTCCTCACGGCCGCGACGGGGAGCTCGAGGCCCAAGGCCTGAGCAGCCCTCATCAACACCACACTATATGTAGCGCCCTCCTCCGAAGCCACGGAAGGAGGAGAGACGAATCCAGTGTCTGGAGAGGTGTCCAGGCCACTGGCCTCCCCAAGGTCTCCTGTCCAGTCCATGTTAGACTGACATTCCCTTGTCAGAGGGTCCTCAGACCCCTCCCAATCCTCCACTTCCCCCATCTCCTGAGACTCAGGGTCGTAAGTGAATGAGGATGGGTCACAGGGATGGAAATCCCCGACCGGCGTCGAGATCGGCGCCGACAGGCCCCGTCCCGACGCCAGAACCCATACAGAGGAGGAATTGGGGACGGCGTCGGCCGGGACCGACGCCGGCGGGGACACCACACGGACCGACCCCGGGGGGGTCGTAAGGTCCACCGGGGACGCTCCATCGCCCGACGAGGGCCGAACGGCGCCCTGCGGCATCGGACCCGAAGGCACCGACGACGCCGGGACCGCCGAACCCTGCGGCGCCGAGCCCGAGGGCAGCGGCGGCGTCGGGATCGCAGAGCCCTGTGGCGCCGGCGTCGGAGACGTCGGCGGCGTCGAGGCCGAAGCACCCGACGGCGTCGGGGTGGAACCCGACCCACTAGGGCCCCCAGACGGGTTCACTGGGCCCGAAGGCGCCGCGGAACCCGTCGGGGAAGAAAGGGACCTCATGGCCATGAGGAAGCGCTCTATCTCCCCCGGCGTCGCGTTCAGCCCAGGGACCGGGGGGTATGGAGCCGAACGCGGCGCCCGCGACTCCTGAGGAGCCGCGTGGGCGGTGTCACCCGAACCCCCGGCCGCATCGCGCGAGCGTCGGGGGGAGTCGGAAGAGCGATGACGTCTCTTCGACTTCTTATGCTTCTTACCTGACGACTTGGACCCGGAGGAGTGGCGCCGACTCCCGGAGCTGTGACGGCTCCGCCCCCGCGACCTGTCCCTCGACCTCCCGTGGGACCGGGACCGGGACCTCACTCGGCGCGGGGCCGACTGGCGGATCTCGAGTCGCCTGCGGGACCGCTCCCGCCTGGCCTTCCTCGAGAGGGCCCGACAGTCGGAGCAGGCCTCGTCGTCATGGTCGACGCCCAAACACGTCAGGCACAGTCGGTGCGGGTCCGTAACCGACATGAGTCGCTCGCAACCGCCGCAGTGCTTGAAGCCGGGCATCCCTAACGGCACCGTCGGAGTCGTGAAGACTTCGAAAGAGATCAAAAGATCCAAAAAGTTAGTCAAAAAATGACCAGGGAACTGCTTTTTCCAGATCTGCGCTGGCTGGCGCGGAAAAAAGAAGAACTGACGTCAGCACGCGGAGGCGGCGTCTATATACTCCGACGACGTCATCACGGCGCCCACGACGCCGACGACGGACGCGGAGCCGCAGACGACGCCTACCGACGCGCAAGGGTACTGCTACGCAAAATTTTCCGGATCCAGTCTGACGCCTGGGGATATTCTAAGGTAAGGAATCTATCACTAACGTGTCTCTTTCAGATACAGTACCCATTGCATTACTTTCTGTAAACCTCTTGCCTCGGACTTTGACTATTATTTAGGGTAACCAATAGGCTACTGTAACCCATACCACTGCAGTGTCCGATTCCACAAATCCCAACTGAACTATCCCTGTAACCCACAATCACCTGCGCGATCCCTGCAATCCAAGACCCACTGCACCCGTAGCACCTGTAACCCAAGATCCACTGCACCCACAGAACTCCCAAACCTTTCTACTTACTGGATTGTCCACTTTTAATGCAAACTTGATATCACTATGGAGCTTCTGTAGTTTCTCTTCCACCGAGGGCTCTGAAATGAAAGAGGTGAGGATGATCACATCTCCAGCTACAGCCAATGAAGGGGCTGGTGCTACCGCGTATGCAGAGTTTCGCAGAAAGAGAAATACCTACAAAGTTACCCTTACATAAAAAATTATCCTGGGTGAAGGAAACAGTTACAACTCACCACAAATCAGGGGTCAACCATTAATAGGTGTTCAACCTGGTTCCTACAGATGCAATACAGACAGTTTGGAAATCATTGGGTATTCTCATGCACCAGAAGGAAGGATGGCATACATCCAACATAATCTTTAAATGAATGTTTTGTTGTATTCCCTTTTGCAGAGCAACTTTAAATCAATACAAAAAAGACATGGAAAATAACAAACGGGATATCACACTAAAGAGACAAGGAAAAAAAACACAAGGATCAGGATGTACTGGACGAAAGGTCTTTTCAGAAATGCACTTGAAGATGGGCCCTCCCATGATAGGAGAAATAGACCAAAAAAACACACAAGATGATGGACATAGACCTTCAGCTGTTAATCTTAGTAACCAAGATTACCATAAAGACTACTTTTTGGAATTCTTGAACAGGATAGGGGTGTCTGCGAACGAGACTTCCAAACTCTGCACTGTGTAAAACGTGGAAGAGAAATATTAATGGTTACCTCTACCCAGAGAGGGTAACAAGATTCTAAAGCTGAAGATGCCAACAGAGTGTTACTTTTCAGCAACCATGTTCTGCAATTGGTGGAATCTAAAAAAAGAGGAATTCTGCAAAAAGGGAAATGTTGTAACCTAATCAAGTCTCGTAAAGCTGTAAAACAACAACATTACCAATCCAGGCCAACACCTTGGAACACCAAATAGGAATTGAACCTACTTCAGACTGCACCTCCAACCCATGTTTGCAAGTGGAGGCAACAAAGTACCACAACACCAGGTTACACACTTAATTAACTGGAGATGGGACAAGAGTCATGCCATTTGAAACTCACAGGTTATGTGGCAGGCTTCTCTATAGCATTATTCAAAACAAAGGAGAGAGAAAGGGTGTTCTACATGTGTGTAGGGCGGGAACTCCTGGGCCCCTTCTGAATATTTAAACAACAAAAGGAAGAGTGACCCCTATAGGTATAACAGAGAGATACTCTGTACCCAAAGCTTAAAGATCAATAATGCACAATGTGCCCAACCTTTTTACAGGACACATGTCCTTTCAGAAGACCCCTCACTCACCAACCTAGTTGGTGACATGCTTCATCATCGGGGTCCCACCCCGCAGGCCGAGTGCCAGCAGGGTGTGCTTGGACACCTGACTACAGTGGAGCGGGTATTTTTCTTTGTGCAGTGATACTAAAAAGGTGATAAGTGATTTAAAAAGGGGCCAAGGGGCGTGGCCAAGATGGCGGGCTGAGCGGTCGCACTTGCCGAGGGCTCCCGGACCCCTGAACTCCTGCATCGCTCGGAACCGCTGATTCCCCCCCGGATCACGCGGCCACTGAGCCTGGTGCTTGCGGCGGAGGTGTGGAGAGCCTGCTGAGCCTGGTTTGCGCCGTCGGGGACGAGATTTTGGCCGATATAGCCCAGGTCGGACCCCGTGTACGACCCGAGTGAGAGCTGGCAGCCGCGAGTCCCCCGACCCTCGGAGCGCGACGAGGTGACCGGCCTCGGAGGTGTGAAGCCCGCTGTGGTGCATGAGCTGTTGGTGTGGGTTTCGGAGACGGCTTCGCGTGAGGCTGGGAGCTGTCCAGCAGCGGTAGTGCGGAGCGGAGCGGAGGTGCAGAACGGTGGCGGAGTCGGCGCCACCTCGCTACGCCAGCCCGTGGCTTGAAGTGGCCTGCTGGAGGAGGTCGCCTAGGCTGGTTAACTGTGCGGAATTGGAGACCGAGTCCCCCGAAGCTGATCTCGCCCTGGAGTGGCGGCCACTGGTGACTGTCGCCTTGTGACTTAGCCCCCGAGCCGGGTATCTGGCTCTCGGATCGAGGAAGGAGAGGGTCTCCATTTTGGGCGCTGTCCCTGCGACACTACTGAGCGGCCATTTTGTGGAGCGCGGCCGGGCAGCCCGTCCCTCCTGGTGCTCTTTGTGTGGATCGCCCCGGCTTGTATATAGCTGCTTTCTCTGCTGTTCAGCGAGCCTCAGGGTCCATTATTGTGCTGCAATGTCGAATGCAAGGGGACAGCGGAGAGGTGACCGGACCTTGCCGGAAATGCTGGGAAGGGGCGCCCTGCGCAGCGGAGGCGCTCAACCGGCCGCGACTTCCCCGGCACCGACTAGGGGGGCAGAAGGTGGCGAACCCCCGGTGACGCGGTCCTTTCTCGAGTCCCTGTTCAGCACCCTGCGGGAAGACTTCCATGCACTCAAGAATGAGGTGGCCGGGGAGGTCCCCGAAGTGAGGAGAGAGATGGACTCCCTGGGGGACCGGGTGAACACAGTAGAGGAAGCGGGCCACTCCAGGGATGAGGAGATCACCCATCTGCAGCAGGAGGTCCTACGGCTCCGGGAGCAACAGATTGAACTACAGGCCCACGCCGAGGACCTTGAAAATCGGTCCAGGCGGAACAACATACGGGTCCGCGGAGTGCCGTCCGGTGAGGAGGGTGAAGATGTGACGGCATATCTGGTGGCCCTCTTCCGAGCGATCCTGGGTGAGCCGGAGGACTTTCGGATTCGCATCGACCGGGCGCACCGGGTGGGTCGCCCCCGCAGAGCCACGGCGCCCGCGCCGGACATTCTGGCCTTTCTCCCGGACTTTCCTCTGAAGGAGCGGATTCTCCGCGAGGCGCGAAGACAGCAGCCTTATCGATTCCGGGACCATCCTGTGGCACTGTTTCAGGACTTATCTACAGTCACGTTGCAGAAGAGGAAATCCTTCAAGATCGCTACGGACTTCCTTCGCGAACACGAAACACAGTACTCCTGGGGGCACCCCTTCCGCCTGATTTTCAGGTGGAACGGTGTGCTACATCAGCTTCGGTCTCTTCAGGATGTCTGCGCGGTACTGGGCCTCACTGCAACGGACACGGACACCCCGGCCCCGCGACGGAGGCGCAGCACCCGCGACGGTTGGCAACGAGCCGAGGGGGGGGCCTCTCCCCCGGCGGAGCGCCCGGGCTCGCCTGCAATTCGGGCTGAAATGGCGGCTGCCATCCAGGAGGCCTCCAGAGTGACGGCGATCGGCGAAGTGGCCTTGACGGCCTGAACTCACTCCGGGGGGAGTCTATTTTAGCTCATTCTCATTGCAGGTGCGGGGTTTCGGGGGGTGGCATGGGAGGAAGGGCGAGTGCAGGAGGTGGTGGCTGGACGTCCACTAGGTTGACTTTCCACGGCCTTGCCCGTTTTGGGCCGGACTGGGACAATGTCTTTTTTGAACGGTTTTGGAAGCGGGGGAAGGGGTCGGGGTGGACGGGCAGCTGTCTTGATCTTGGGTCCTAGAGGGGGGATTGGTAGAGGGGGGTGGTGTGGATTTGTTGGGGTAGAGGCGGGGGGGGGGTTTCTTTGGTTGTGGGGTGTTGGGGTTCGGGGACTGTACTGTGCCACTGGTTGCTTCAACGTTGCTATGTTTTGAGGTCTCGAAGGGTGCCCTTTGTGTTTGCTGATGGGGTTTTGCCTTGTGATATGTGCTCCTTGAACTCTCTCTTTGATGGCTCTTAAGGTGCTTACACTCAATGTGAAAGGGCTGAATAACCCGGTTAAGCGGCGGGCAGTGTTATCCCTGCTGGAAAACTCACAAGCGGATATCTGCCTGTTGCAGGAGACCCACTTGCTGGCTAAGGACTGCCCGCGGATGCGAACCCCCAAGTTCCCCACACAGCTATTCTCCTCTAGCACTTCCAAGACGGCAGGGGTGGCCATTTTGTTTTCTAGAAGGTTCAGGGGAGAGGTGGTGAGCAAGGTGGCGGAGCAGAAAGGAAGACTCCTGGTGTATAGAATCAAGGTGGGGGGCTTAGCACTGACTGTAGGCTCCGTTTACTGCCCTAATGATCATCAGGACCAATTTTTACACAGGGCCCTGGACGACGTTGCGTTCACCTCTGATAGGCACATAGTGTTGGGGGGTGACTTGAATCTGGTTTTTGACGCGGCGCTGGATAGGTCTGTGCAGCGGCGCCAGCAGTTGGGCGAGCTTTCGGGCTCGATTCGAACTCGACTTGCGGAGCTAGACCTGCATGACATGTGGCGCTGCCTCCACCCTACCACTCGCGCATACTCTTATTTCTCCCATGCCCATAGGTCTTACGCGCGCTTAGACCACCTCCTAGTGTCAGGCCCGATGCTCCTTTTGTCCCCGAGTGCGGACATGGGAGTCCTCTCTCTCTCTGACCACGCCCCAGTTGAAGGCGCTTTCGCTCTACCGCCGGTGGCTCGGTCGAGGGGGGTTTGGCGGCTTCGAGATACGCTTTTGCACAGGCGATCGGTAGTGGATCAGATCAGGGCGGCCATTTTGGCTTTTCAGACCGTGAACGATAATGGGGATACCTCCCGCGCGACACAGTGGGCGGCCCTTAAGGCCGTGCTCCGAGGCGAGTTTATCGCGATCTCCGCCGCTGAGAATAGGGACCGGCAAATTAAGAGAGAGGAGCTCACCCAGCAGGTGAGGGAGCTGGAGCAGGTTCATCATAGGACGGGTGCCCCCAGGGTGTGGCGGCAGCTGAAGGCGGTGCGGAAGCTCCTGGCGGCCCTGGACACGGATCGGGCGGAGTACGCGGTGCTCCGCCTGAAGCACAAATATTACACGGGAGGCGATCGGTGTGGGCGGCTCCTGGCTAACAAACTAAGGGTGCAGCACGAGCAGCACCGAGTGAAGGAGCTTCTAGACCCGGCCGGAGGCCGGGTAACGACCGACGAACACATAGCGGATGTCTTCCGCGGCTTCTATGCGGACCTTTACTCCGGGGAACCCCCTTCGGCCCAGGCTGAGGGGGACTACCTGGACTCGGTTCCGCTCCCGTCGCTGACACAGGACCAGGCCCAGTATTTGGAACGTGACTTCCGTATTGAGGAGGTGGTCACGGCGATATCCCGACTCAAACTGGGCAAGGCCCCGGGTCCGGACGGCTTCATCCCGCTGTTTTACAAGACCTTCTGTCAGGAACTGGCACCTCTGCTGACTCGCCTCTTCAACTCTTTCGCAGACCCCGGAGCCATCCCCTCCGAATTTCTCCAGGCCACGGTCTCCGTGATCCCTAAACCGGGCAAGGACAAGACCGCCTGTGGGTCCTATCGCCCTATTTCGCTGTTGAATACCGATTTGAAGGTGTTCACCAGTATCTTAGCGTCACGCCTGGCGTTGCACCTCCCCGGCTTGGTTGCCCCGGACCAAGCGGGATTCGTGCCCGGTAGGCAAACGACAGATAACACGAAGAGGGTGACGCACATTCTCGAGAAGGCTTCTAGGATCCCTGGAGAGAGGATGCTCCTGTCCATAGACGCGGAGAAGGCTTTTGACAGGGTGCACTGGCCCTACCTTGAGAGGGTCCTGAGCAAATTTGGGATAGGGGAGAAGTTTCGACACCTGATCTTTAACTGCTACAGGTTCCCGTCTGCGGTGGTCCGGGTGAACGGCGGCAGCTCTCGGCCCTTCCCAATTGAACGGGGCACGAGACAGGGATGCCCACTCTCCCCCCTGCTCTTTGCTTTGTACATGGAGCCATTTGCCCAGAGGGTTAGGCAGAACCCTGATATTATCGGTGTCCAGATGGGCGGGTTTCGCCACGCGATAAGTTTGTACGCGGACGATGTCATTCTGACGCTGGATGACCCGCGGAGATCACTGCCGGCTTGTGTGGAGGAACTGAATTTATTCGCTGACGTTGCGGGCTTCAGGGTGAACCTGGGTAAATCAGCCGCCCTGGCCATCTCGCTATCCGTGGCCACTAGAGTGGAACTGCAGAGGCTTTATCCTCTGAGCTGGTCCAAGGACCGGATCCCTTATTTGGGGATCCTGCTGGCGCCCACCCTCCCGGAGATGGTTAAGGCCAATTACGCAGCTCTGGGCACGAAAATCAAGGAGGAACTGGGCCGGTGGGATAGGGGCACGCTGTCACTACTGGGTAGGGTGGCCGCAGTGAAGATGACCCTTCTTCCTCAGGTGCTCTACCTCTTCAGAGCACTGCCGCTCCACCCTCCTGCGGGGTGGCTCGCAGAGACTCAGACTGCCATTGCACGCTTCGTGTGGCAGGGCCGCAGGCCGAGGATCAAGAGAAGCATCGCTATGCTCTCACCGGAATCCGGAGGATTGGGGATACCGGATTTACGGAAATATTTTCAGGCCGCTCAGCTCCGATACCTCGTGGAATGGAGCCGGTGGGAATCTGATAAACACTGGTTGTTCCAAGATCAAGCGGTGGCGGGTAGGACGCTGCAGGAGGTACCGTTCTTGCGGCGAGCCCATCGGCCCCCCAATCTTTATGCGTCTTTGGTGACGCGGGCCCCGCTTCAGACGTGGGACTCGGTAGCTGCCAGATGTGAGTTAACTACTTTCCCCTCTCCCTTCACGCCGCTCATTGGCAACCCGGACTTCGGCCCGGGGCTGGAACAGGGAGCCTATGAGCGCTGGCGGGCGGCCCGCTGCTGCACTCTGTACCACTTGTACTCCCCTGAGGGAGTTGCCTCCTTCCAGGACCTGCAGCGGGAATATGGCCTCCCCGAGACGGAACGCATGAGATACCTGCAGGCGCGCCACTGGGCGTTACAACCGCAAGTGCGCGACGCGGCACACAGAGAAATCACGGAGTATGAGCGTTGGTTAATTACTCGCACGTCGGATGCCAAACTGATCTCGGACCTGTATAGAATGTTGCAGCCCCCCTCATTTCACATTCACAACCCTGGTCGGGGAAGATGGGAGCGGGAGCTTGGGCGCGAGCTGAGTCATAAAGAATGGGACAACATCTCCTACCGAGCGCGCCACTCGGCCTACCACACAGTTCTCACGGAGACCTTCACCAAAATCTCGACCTACTGGTACCGCACTCCGGAGAAACTGCACGAGATGGACAGGGCGATACCAGGGACGTGCTGGCGCGACTGTGGCCACACTGGTACACTAACGCACATATTGTGGGATTGCCCCCTGTTGGCTCCGTACTGGGAAGAGGTCCTGAGCGAGGTGGACAAATGCTTTGGGATAGAACTGCCTAGGTTCCCGGCCTATGTCCTGTTGGGGTTCCCGAATGGGTTGATGTATCCCCTTAGGTCCAAAAGGGGTAGGCAGATCGCAATTGCACTGGGATCAGCGGTGCAGAATATTCTCATACACTGGCGCACTACAACACTTCCATCTGTAGTTGGTTGGTTGCACAGATTATGGCATGTTCTTGGAATGGAAAAAATGTCACTGGTAGCCCTGGGGGATACGGATACCTTTGAGGAGTTGTGGGAGCCCTTTCACAGCCTATTGTGTTCTGAGTTCCGTGAGATTACCTGCCCTAGATATCTTCGATTGTTGAGGCTGACACCGCCGCCGGACCCGCCTGCCTGAGTGGGTGGGGTTGGTGTTGCATAGTGGAGGTTCCTGTAGAGTTCGCTGAGGCGGAGACTGTAGATGCTGGCACAGTACAGGGGGTGGGTCGGGGTATGGTAGTTGGGGGTTTACGTTTGGTTAAGTAGGTTTTTGGAGCGGGGTTGTTTCTCCTCCCTTCACCCCCCCCCCCCTCCCCCTTTTTTTTTTTCCTTTCCCCGTCCTCCCCCTCCCCTCCTCCGTCCCCCCCCCCTCCCCTCCCCTCCGTGGTTTGTCAGTGCCCACAGGGGCTGAAGCTAGGCTCAAGAGTCAGACAGAGCCTCTTACTGATTTGCAATTGTATTGTTGTATTGGCCGGATGATGCGCACTGCTGAGCGGATCCTGTGGGTCACTTGTTTTTGCCCCTTTGTGTCCTACCCCACCCTGCTTCAATAAAATACTTTAAACCTAAAAAGGGGCCAATACTACTCACTCCAAGACTTTATTCCTGAGTGATTGAACACCCTAGAGATAGAACTGTGACACCTATGTCTAATTAGGTAGACTCCGGCGTTCAAGACGTGTGGTGTTTTAAAATAGCGACGTGTGCTACGTGATTAAAATACAGGTCTACATGTTTCAACCATCTTGCAATTGTGGGTTTTCGTCAGGACCAGTGTAGATGACCTGGGTGGTGCGCAAACGCTAAGGTGCGCCCTGCCCTCGATCATAAAAAACGGAACCACAAACTTGTGGCCCTTTGCAAAATCGTGTCGTCTTCTCCCCGTTCTGGAAGAAAAACCTGTGAACAAAAATTCAGGGAAATGGGTTGGGATCACAAAGACAATAGACAAATATTTTTGTACATAGAACATATAAAGTGTGCTCCTAATGGCAGCTACCAGGAAACTGTGTCTCTATCATGAGTGCCGACTGCCAATCTGGGAGTGCAAACAAAACATGGTAGCTTATAGTGGGAGCCATGCCAGTACTGCTCTGATTCAACTGTATGTCAGTAGTTAGCCACCAAGGGTCTGTTATCCCGTAGTCTGGCGTTAAAACAGAGCGTTTTTTTTGTGCGGGCGGGCGATCGCCTCAGTAGGTATTCGCAAGTGCAAAGAAAGGCCGTGATGACATTAACGTTAAGAGAAGCACAGGTGTCTCACAAACACCCAGGATTTGCCACATCTTGCAATCCTAAAGGTTGGATTTCTCATTAACCACATCGCTGCTATGCATTTTCCCACTGTATGCTGAAAAATTGGAAAATGCCTGAGTTCATGACGAGCTCAGCTCGTCATAAGCACAGCTCCACTGTGCCTCATGACGAGCTGAGCTCGTCATGAGCATCGAAGGGGTTAATACTGGTAATGTAGCAGTAAGGGACCTAGGTAAATGTAAAACTGTCAGCTTACTCAGAAAGCGGTAATTGGCCGCTTCATGGGCGTCCGGGTTCCAAGAGCCGTATGCTCACGTAACCTGGTTGGCAAAAAAATTGCGAGCACGGGATGAGTGCCGGAGCGTTAAAGCGAATGCCACAGCGATAGGATCAAGTAGCATGGGACTTACTTGTGGCTTCTTACTGAAACGTCACCTCAGTAAGCAGAGTGGTGGTCAAGGTCAGGGATTATTGTATCCTCTACTCCATGACCGAATTCCAGGGGATGTTAACATTTAGACCAGTCTTGTGGGTGGACAGCCTCTACACCCATTTTTGTTCTTTCTCGAACAAGCAGTGGTTCAGGTTGTTCCCAGGGCTGACCTGTTCAATGATGGTCCATTCTAAGTCGTCTGGGGTATGCCCGGCAGCTAGATAGTGTTCCGTCAGTTTTGTCATGGACTTTTTGCACCAGATGGTGCTCCTGTGCTCTCCGATGCGTTGTTAAATTTTTCTACTGGTCATACCTATGTAGTGGTAGTTACAGGGGCATGTTATCGTGTATACCACATTCTCGCTATTGCAGTTCGTGTGTCCTCGGATGGTCCAGGTCTTCACTGGTTCGAGCTGGAGTGTTTTGGTATTAGTCGTTAGTGGGCAAACACTGCAGTTGCCACGTTTGTAATGGCCAGTAATCCTAGGTAGTCCCCATGCGTTCAGCACAGTTTCGCTTTCCACGGTTCTTCTGACTGGTCTTGTATTGACCACACAGTCCTTGATGCTTCTCTCTTTCAGAAAGGAGAAAAGGGGTTTCCCCCATTGCATTTTACCTGAGTTCAAAATTAACCAATGTTTATTTATCACCTTGGTCACTTCGTTCGACACCGTATTGTGTCGTGACACAGGTAAGGGGAGTGTCTTCAGTAGTTCTCTCCATGTTCTCCAGGAGTGCCTCCCGTGGTTGGTTGCGTGCGCCCGGACGCCCATGAAGCGGCCACTTACCGCTTTCTGAGTAAGCTGACAGTTTTACATTTACCTAGGTCCCTTACTGCTACATTACCAGTATTAATGAGAAATCCGACCTTTAGGATTGCAAGATGTGGCGAATCCTGGGTGTTTGTGAGACACGTGTGCTTCTCTTAACGTTAATGTCATCACGGCCTTTCTTTACACTTGTGAATACCTACTGAGGAGATCTCCCGCCCGCACAAAAAAACTGCTCTGTTTTAACGCCAGGCTACGGGATAACAGACCCTTGGGGGCTAACTACGGACGTACAGTTGAATCAGAGCAGTACTGGCATGGCTCCCACTATAAGCCACCATGTTTTGTTTGCACTCCCAGATTGGCAGTCGGCACTCGTGATAGAGACACAGTTTCCTGGTAGCTGCCATTAGGAGCACACTTTATAAGTTCTATGTACAAAAATATTTGTCTATTGTCTTTGTGATCCCAACCCCATTTCCCTGAATTTTTTGTCCACAGGTTTTTCTTCCAGAACGGGGAGAAGACGACACGATTTTGCAAAGGGCCACAAGTTTGTGGTTCCGTTTTTTATGATCGAGGGCAGGGCGCACCTTAGCGTTTGCGCACCACCCAGGTCATCTACACTGGTCCTGACGAAAACCCACAATTGCAAGATGGTTGAAACATGTAGACCTGTATTTTAATCACATAGCACACGTCGCTATTTTAAAACACCACACGTCTTGAACACCGGATTCTACCTAATTAGACATGGGTGTCACAGTTCTATCTTTAGGGTGTCCAATCACTCAGGAATAAAGTCTTGGAGTGAGTAGTATTGGCCCCTTTTTAAATCACTTCTCACCTTTTAGTATCACTGCACATAAAAAAAAAAAGAAAAATACCCGCTCCACTGTAGTCAGGTGTCAAAGCACACCCTGCTGGCACTCGGCCTGCGGGGTGAGACCCCGATGATGAAGCATGTCACCAACTAGGTTGGTGAGTGAGGGGTCTTCTGAAAGGACATAATATGTCCTGTAAAAAGGTTGGCACACTGCATTATTGATCTTTAAGCTTTGGGTACAGAGTATCTCTCTGTTATACCTATAAAGGCTTCTCTATAGAGCAGTTCAGATGCTCTCTTCCAGAATCCAGTATTCTGAGTCCCAGGTTTTAATTTTCCGCTGAGGACGTTAATTCATCCTGTGACACCTCCGACAACAGATGCCATGCTACTATTAAGAGCTGCAGTATATGGAGTGGGCAACAGGGCATCAGTAGACACCTTTCAAAATATAACAGCCCCTCTCCTACAGGTTAACACTTTCACTTTTCTAGAACAGCCAGGTTAACAATTTCATTCTTACTTTTATATGCTCACTCCGCTTAGAAAGAGATTACATCTTCCCTTACCTTTTTTCTTTTCCACTCTCCTCTCTGAAATGGGTTCAGGCTTTTTCTTGGGTTTATCCACTTTGGAAGATCTGAAACCAAGATGGATGAAAAAGAAAAGAACACTGAAGTGAGCTTTAGAGAATTCTTGTCAGTAGTATGTCCAGTGAACTATTGAGAGGTTCTGAAGGAAATAGTAGTGATTGGACATGCCTATGACCGTAAGCTGCAAAATAAAAACTCCCAGAATATTATGGAGTGACGTGATTCTGATAAATGCACCATTTATATAGCATTGTAAAATTGTGCAGTACTATTCACGCAGGTTTAAGTGACACATTCAGGAACCAGTCCACTTACAGGAACGAAGGGGTAATAATGAGGCATTAGAATGATATACATAATAATATAATGAAAGATCAGCAATTTGGCGGCAGCAGATGTACACACCAAATATGGCGGATGATAGTGAGGCAAGGAACGCTGAAAGGTTATTACTGAAACTAGACGGATGGACAGTGGATGAAAGGACTGAACCACATGCAGTATTCTATGCAATAGACAATCATGCAGGTTGAGTGAAAATAGGTCCAGCAAAGAGTAGTGAAGATGCAGCAGATTTGAACAGTACAAGAACCAACATTAAAAATGTAGTTTCTTTTTATATATTTGTGCAGCAAAGACCCCCGCCAAGGGCACCAAAGCACAGTCAATGCACCAAAGCACAGGAATACTTAAACAGGAAAGTAGGAGGGACTTTAACATTTATCTGTGGGAGGGGCTTTCACATGATGGACATATTAAAGCCCTTTGGAATTAACATTACTTGTTTCGTTGGTATGAGAGAACACATGCTCAGCCAAGAATGTAATCTTCAGATTATCACTGGCCGTTTTTCAGGTATATTGTTACCCATGAGCACCTGGCTGAGAATCAGATTACCTTCTGGAGAGCTTGCCAAAGTCAATCCACTCAACACAAAGCAAAATTAGATCTCAGAATTCTGTGCTGCCCAGGTGGCAGACAAAAAACACAGACAATGACATAAAGGGATGGAGAGGAATTGCCCCAAATTTCTGCTTCTTCTCTGCTCACCAAGATGCAAAGAGGGAAAGTGCAAACAGCTTTTAACTGAATGAACAAGACGTACCTGCCTCTGGGCTTTTCTTTCTGAGCAGGTTTTCTTGGAGACTCAGGCGGACGTTTTTTTACTGGTTTCCGTACCTTAAACATAAATTAAAACACAAAAAAAAGTAAACAGAGAGGAGCAGAACATGCACAGCATTGTTCTGCCAAAACTAAGTAGTGTTCCTATAACTTAGGGAACCCAAACCAGGAAAAAAAAAAAAAGAATTAAAAAGGCAGTCAATGCCCATCCCTCCACCCCTACGCCCATCCCCCCTCCACCGCCCATCCCCCACAGATTAAGAGTGAGGTATAAGGAGGATCCAGGACCAAAGTGGGGTGGGATAGCAAACAAGCTGAAAATGGAGAAGGTAGTTAGAAACAATCTAGTTTAAAAGTTTAGCGGAAACCTAGGAGGTTATTCCTTATTTCAGAGCTTAGGTTCCATAAAAAGCAGGCTACCTTCCCTACCCTGGGCACTATCTTGTAACTGTGTTCAATACTCCACACCCTTCTTATAGTAGCATCTTCCAAAAAAACGTGAACATATACAAATCAAACAAGTCTTTTAGCATCCACATCTATGTATGTTACCAATGACAGAATTAAAAGTAACTGAAATTCTCTCCCAGGGGACCCCAGATAGGTTTGGTGAGCCAGTCATTCTGGGAAAACTCACCACTTTTGGAGCAATATAATCCTGTGTATGTTAACCACAGGAAAGAAAACCATGACCTCATTTTTTTTTGTATTCACACAAGTCAAAAGGTTAACACGTTTTCGAATTTTAAAGGACTGGACAACAGCAGTACAAGCACTATATACATTAAGGAAAGGAGGACGACAGTATGGGTGGTTGAGGAGCAGCAGCTCAGGGAATGGCAAAATATCTACTTGCCTTTAAAAAAATATTGTTTTAAAATTTAGCATTATGGTTTGATGTTACGGCTAACATGTTTGGGACTATAACTTATTTGGTATCAAATAACAAAGGAGTGTCAAGCACGTCAATCTCCAAAAGGGACTGCGAAGACAGAAGCCCAAAGAGATCAAAGTAAATCTGACCTAGGACATGGAGTCACTACAGCGCCAACTGATAGGACTTTAATAGGTAAAGCACTGAGTATGTAAGTACAACGCACACAATTTCAAACTGGAATTCATTAAGACCGAACACTACAGAGGACAAAATGTCACAATACGCTATTACAGAGGGTTTGTGTGCTATGATGTCAATTTTAGGTCTACAACACCTATTATTACACACACAGTAAGATTCCACCTATGACGCACCAGCGTTATGTCTCAGTAGAACACCGACTCATCAGTCCTTAAATTCTTCACCTTATAGATGCATTGTTTTCAGAAAGTACTATTTGTTTTGTTCTAAAAGAGGAGAGTAAGTGGAAACTAAAACTCAAAATGGGACCAGTATGTCTCTGAAACTTTGACAGACGATTCGGATTACATTAAGAAGGACACATTTTACTAACTTTCTCTGCTAATCACTGTCCTACACTGCAGCTAATGAGTAATTGTCTGCTCTCACCTCTCGTTCAGAGTCTGATCCAGAGGAGGACGACCGCCGGATTTGTGCCTTTTTCCCCCTTTTGGATGACCCATCAGTCGTCTTCCGTACATGTCCATCTGTTGCTGAAGGTCGGTTTTTCTTGACCTTTTCTGGTTTTGCCTCTTTCTCCAATTCAGAATCGGAGGATAACGCTGGCCGGGCTTTGGGTTTTTTGGCCTTCTTGGGAGAGCCCTCTTCCTTTACACTGCCACTCTGGCTGCTGTCACTGTCACCTCCTTTCTCTGCCTTTTCCCGCTTCTTGGCTTCTTCCTCTTCTTTTTCTTGTTCTCGCAACCTTCGCAGTTCCTCCTCCTGCTCCTTCCGTCTGCGCTCCTCCAGTTCTTTCCGCCGTTCCTCGTCACGCTTCTTCCAGTCGCTAATGCGGTCCACGTCACTGTCGCTGCTACAGACAGAGAGACACAAAATAACTTCCATACAGGGCAAAGTTATTGTGTACTAAAGAGCAAGGTTACTTACCGGAGACTGTACAGGACGGCCCAGGCTCCAGAGGAGAAATGTTGCACACAAAACATACAGGCAACCATCACCAAGATTACCCTCCCGAACCCCAAGTACACAATTATAAGTATTACCCAGACCAGCAGCCACACTGCCCTCGCAGGTCCCCACACTACACCATTCTTCAATACCAAGGAGTGCCTGCCCATGCGTCTCTCAGCCTTTGCCTCCTCTAGCAAACAGCATACACACTACATGAATCCTGTGTTCATCTGTATAGTATTCAATCTCAAGATGGTTCTCAAAACAATGCGTTGAGTAACTGATTGCATGAGATGTATCGTCTACTCAGTTTCAAAAACCATCTACCATATTTGTTAAGACACAAGTGACAGGACAAAGGTTCATTTTATAGTCAGTCACACATTATAAACCATAGCAAACAAGAAAACCTTTTGGTTGTACATATGGGTGTCAAACCAGACAATGGCTTCACTAAAAGAAGTACCTTAATCTTTGAGGCAAGAGGTCTGCAACCTCTCCCTGCTAATAATCGAAAGAGATCTAAGGAGTGAGAGAGAAGGTCTTATGAATGTATCTCGACATACTAGTAATGGAGGGTGCTTTCAAGCTCAGAGATAAGAAGTCTCTTATTTATAGTTCCTGCATAGATTGGTGGCTGCCCGCTGAGGATGTGTTGTTAAAGGTCTCAGATCTACATCTGTCACTTCTGAAAATGTAAGTAAAAGGCTGTGCCTGAGACAAGTGGCCATCGAGTCTAACCAAGCCCTTTGAGTGAAGGGATATACTTACCAGCTACGAGGCTAGAGGTCTGACTCTTACCTTTCCCTGCTGACAACAACAGCAGTCCTCTGGCACTGAGACACGAAAGGTCCAACTTACATGCCCCTACTAGACTTTTAAAGAACAATGCTCCTACTCTCACCTGTCGCTGGTGGAGCTGGAAGATGCCCTCGGAGGTGGCGGTTTTCGGTTGCGAGGTTTTGGAGGTATCTTTGGTTGTGCCTTTGCAGCTACAAAATAAGTTCAGGTTGAGATTAAATACACAGTCTTTAGTTCTTGTTCTTCACCATTGCAAACCTTCCCCCCATGAGCAACGGAGAAAGAACGCAGGTGGGTGGTGTGCGTAAAAGAAGATCATGAGAGAAAACAGTTACTCACCAATTTGTTTGAGGAACAAATTCTTTATATTACCTTTGTAACCTGTAGCATGCTCCCACAGAGTAGGATCCAATGGACCAACTGAAGCTTTGAAGGCTGGTTGGAAATTTGGAGCTATTGTACTGTTCCTGTTGTTCTTTTGGGGGGTGGGGAGGTGAACAGTGAAAGTTTCACCATAAGTTAACTGCAAAATATTATATGGGAAGATGATCTTATATACTCCTTTTATGCTCAGACAAGGTTGCTGCTGTGAATAATCGTGCAGGCTATTATGGCAGAAAATCTTGAAGTCATTACAAGATAAGGAGTGGTTTACAACAGACTAAAAATAAACCTATGTGCGAGAGATGTTGCTCTTCACGGGTCTACATCTTTGCTAGTGACAAAGGAGTTTTGGAAATGCAATAGGGAGTCAGTATTTCTAAAGAACAGTAGACTATATGGGGTGATCTCAGAGCGGGAGGTCAACTATTTGGGTCCGCTGCACAGCTAGCAGGTCCGTGTTTGAGACCTGGGAAGATGGAATAGAGATAATCCAGTTCGGGAACTACAAAGGCCTATCTCAACTATTCACAAATGGTCTCAGGAGGAAGAGGGGTGATAGCTTGACCATCAACCGTAAAGTATGGAAACACTATGGAGCCCCCATTAATATAACAAAAACATCAAATACACAGACACTGAAAATGTAAAGACAAAATACAGCACTGACGGAATCGCGCTAACGAAAAAGTTGCGGCCATGTTGGAATGGAGTGTGTTCCGAAACTCACAGTGTGGATCTGAAAACACAAGTCTAATCTCAAGAATGTATAACATTAGAGTAGAAGGGAATTGCCACAAATAAATTAAACAGAAAAATAAATAATAAACAAATAAAAAATTCAAAATGCTAAATTCTACAGATGCTAAACAACAATCAGTCCAACCTGACATGAAACCTCAAAAAGGTCTTCAGTGAACACCCATACAAATAAGAGATGGCCACTACTTTTTCGTTAGCGCGATTCCGTCAGCGCGCAAATAGTTGTTGGGCATTCATTTGTTTATTTAATTGATTTGTGGGAAATCCCATCCACCATATTATTGTTAGATATTGTTTAGATTAGACTCATGTTTTCAGATCCACATTGTGAGTTGGGAACACACTCCATTCTAAGATGGCCGCCACTTTTTCCTTAGCGCGAGTACGTCATTGCGCATACAGCGTGTCTTTTTTTACTGGAACATTGCTGGTCGGACGCTGCTCTCAGACTGATTAGTCGGGCGTCTTTGGACCAAGCGTGACTGGTTTCTCGTACAAGTGTGTGCGCTTAGCACTTTAGGTGTTTTTGTAATTCACGAGTAGGTTCTTGATTTGGTTCGCCACTCAGTACCGTAATATTAACATTCTGGTACTTGTTACTTTACAGGCGATTTGTTGGCTTTTTTGACGCAAGTATGATTGCACTTTGTAATACAATTGGGTGCATTCATTGGATATGGGCTCTATCTTAGGATAGACCATGTAGTTAATTTGTTTGTGTTTGGTTGGCTATTTTCACAGATCCTGCGAGGTCTTACTCATAAGATACTGGAGTACTGTTGGTATTTTAGTGGCTTTTTGAGTGGTCATTTATGAAAGATCCAGTACTTTAATAGACTCAAATATACTTTGTATTTGTTCTTGCATTTAGACTTGCTGCTCGAACATTGACATTAAGATTGGTTTCTTCCAAAGCGCTCAATGAGTGAGTTTTCTGAGTTTTTTTGTGTATTTTTTAGTATAGTTGTTATGTCAAGCTCCCCTTTGGTGGCACCCGGATTATTGCAAACGTGGTGATATCTTTTGGATAACATGATATTGTGGTTGTTGGGTTAACACCATTGGTGTTCCTCACTTTTGTTTTCCTTTTGTGTTGAACAGACTTTATGCCTTTTTAGTCACTGGGTTGACATGCATTGTTACTGTTTTACTATACTAAATGTGTATGTGCAACTGTTTCGTCCTGAAGATGGTCCCATGGATCTATTAGACCAACGGGGGACCGAAACGTCGACGCCCAGCACCGTTTCGCATATCTGTTGATTATTCAGATTTCAAACATGTTTACATGCTGGGTTTAAAACTCCATGTATATGGTGTTTTTGATTACCCATAATTTATGCGAAAGGTGCTATGAATACTACTGTTAAATGATGTATGACTTTAAGTAGTAGTATGTATGTTGCCAGATACTAATTTATGAAATTCCAAGTGGAATAAATATATACCATTTTTGATACATCAAGGTATATGTGCATAGATTCCCTGTGACTCTTGATTAAATGTTCGTGACATTATTACAAATTAGCAATACTCTATAAATGTTTCCTCTAGGGACATTGTGTTTCTGTTATTGAATATACCCAGTCCCCAGGGGATTATTGGGTGGCTCTGTGATTGCTGTCGGTTTATGTCATACAGCACTGCCAAAGATGTGAATGGTGAGTAGCTTATAACAGAGAGATTGATAAAGTGGGTCCCGTAAAAGACTACTGCCTAACTAGCAAATGTAAAAAGGTCACTGTGGAAGCAGTGCTACAATCGGTGACTGTCGCCCCCACCGCCCCCCCCCCCCTCCACCCCCCACCCCACCCAACCCAAGCCAGAGAACACGGACTAAGAAGGCAAGTTAGATTTGGGCGAATGTTTTTGGAGGTCGAGGAGACAGAGCTTCGCTAGGATTCTGAAAACTCTGAATAGACTATTAGATACTGGATGGATCTTTCTGTTGTGCAATGAATAAGGGATTTAGATCCAAGACTAGAGTTTATGATATACTGTTTTTAACCACTGCAGGAAGAATGCCTGAGGTATAAGATTCAAGCGTGTCACAAAACCTGGCTAAATTTGTATGTACAGCTTTAGCCTGCCGGATGTGGCCTAGGTGAAGGAGTTGACTTGCTTGCAATTATTAGTTTGCCTGGATAGGAGGCTGCTGAAAAGGAGGTGAGGGAGGACAAAGTTTGTGGGTGGAATGATCAGGAAGTCTGGAATGCAGACAGTGTATTTTTTGCTAGTACACCATGGATATTGTACAGCTGCACTTTGCTTCTGAGGAGGGGAGCTGTGGTCTAGTCAAAGTAGAGGCTAAAGACCAAGGACAAAATCTTGCATGAAGCTGGGGGAAATGTAGTTTTTTAAAAGCAGAAAGAAAACCTTTTTCCCGCAGAAAAAAAGAAGGCATTACCCTTCCATTGTAAGAAGCAGAAGTCCGCTAGTTTGGACGGAGCAGTCAAGTACTTACTGTCCAGAGTGCAATTTGTTAAAAGGGCTGTTCAACTTCCATATACAAGAGCAAGATGAATAAACTATTCAGAACATATTCACAAGACACCTGTACACAATGAAGCATTTAAATTGGGGCCAATTTGATTATGCTGGCCATCTTGAATGGTTTCCGCCATCATGGGTCATAGCGGACTACCCTACGCCCAAATGTGCTACATGAACTACTATCAGGGTTTCAATTTGTTGTGGCATCAAATCCAACAGCAGCACCACTAGCATGAGCAACCAGATTTCAAGGCCAGGTCAAGCCCAGTGAAGTAGAGAAGCAAGATTTAATTCTTCAATAAGGGGACAGTAGTCGCTGAGAAGGCTATAAGATCCAAAGGAATAAAACCACTGGCCGTTATAGATGGACTACAGCGGGTAGGCTTCATCGAGGCAGCAGCACAGTCTGGCTTAAGGTCCTGGATGACTGCATTAATCTAGCAGGTATACAGCAGTGTATGAAATCAATCCATGTAAGGTTTGATCACACAAAGAATTTGAAGAGTGAGGGAGTGTGGGGGGACGGCGGAGCACACAGTGACTGCCAGCAGTGGGAAGCTGAAATAAGGGCTCAGCACCCAGAGGATGCAGGGCAGGTAGCAAGCAGAAGGGGGTTGTATTCATGCACAATATGAACATAAAACATAATCCAGAAATTAGAAAGGTGCCCGTTAATGGAATCAAGTGAAACTATTCAAATATATTGAACTGTGACTACAACAAGCATGCATGCAGCACCTTAAAAACAATGCATTAATTAAAGTGAACATTTCCATGTCACAGTGGTATTCTGTACCAGTCTCAGTGCCATAAACATTTCAATAAGTAAAACATCTGCTCACACTGCCATGGTGACACTTCACAAAAGGCTGTAAGGATAGCGATTACCTGGCTTCCCTACTCACCATTAATTTCTCGTGTGACTATCCCAAACCTCTGTCATGGTTCTGACCCTTGAGATGCCACATTTGACATATGTGCCTTATAACTTCTAGGCATATATAAAAAGAATAAAAACCAAATAGCCGTAGATGTGAAACCCTTGACTTATTTGTTGTCAGTGGTCTATGTGATGGGATATATACCTAGTAATAGACACCAGAAGAGTAAGAAATTGACAAACTTCAATGAAAGGGCATTACACTTCAGCAAAGGATTCCATGGAGAACAAGGAAAGTGGCAAAGGCCAATTACCACTGTCCCATGATGTATGCTAAAAGTAATTGATTGGTTCTGTAGCTTAACTGGACTGTTTATGGTATACAAGACAACATAAAAATGGTACAAGCGCTCAAATCAGGGAAAGACAATACAAACATTACAAGACTCGGGCATACTTTTCCAGGAGAATGGTCAGGAGGTTCAAAGAGACAAAAATCCAAGCTAGTGAACCACATGGGGAACCAAAAATCATGCAGATCAGAATTTGGGAGATGAAAACAAACATATTGGCATGGTTTGATTTATTGCGGACTCAGAATGTGTACAGCTTTTGGCCACTAAGAAACTACAGGGGGCTTAAGACCTATAACAAATAATGTGCAGCGTCTCCCAAGACAAAACTACTCACATTTCTAATTTTCCTAAAGAGCAGGTTTTGTCTGCACAACAATACACAAAATCCACTTCCTGAAATGTTTCATTTTTTGTAAATTCATGGGAGTGAGTTAAAGTATCTTTTTTTCAGAATTTGTTGACAAGGGTGGATTATGCCCCGTATATGAGATCATCAGTGCATGTTACTTACCACAGTAGTTTACAGATGGATCCTCGGGTGAATGTATGCTTTATTAACCGTACCAGAGCACATCCCTCCGCACTAAAACAAGGACACAGGGTATGTGTAGCCACCGACATACTAGTCCTGATTTCCACACACACAGGACTATTTAATGCCACAGTACTCTTTTGCTGACTGCATGGGGGATGAAAGCTTGTACACAGGGAAGTTGGCTCAGGGAAAGATCTGTGCGTCTACAGCTAAATGAAGGGCTGACAGACGAGCCAAAAGTGTCTGAAAGAGTCCCTGTACTCATTGATACCTTTTTCTTTCTTTCCTCCTCTTCGTGGGAAAGTTTACCACACTCAAATTTCCAATAGAATCGGGTGTTGCTTTGCATTCCAATTGGTTGTCCACATACCTTTTTGTTGAATTTAAACTGAACATAAAAAGAGAATTACAGGTGACCAGACAAAAAAATGATACTAAAAAGGAAGCCAACCAGGACACAGTGAGATACACTCATGTAACCAAAAAAGTAACCATATAGCGGGAGAGGTGTTATGGAGTTTAAATCTAGGGAGAGTCAGGTCAGAGCAGAGAATTACACATTTATCAGAATGGGGATACAGGCTTTGCACTTATTCACATGAAAGAGTAAGCTCCTTTGCCATTTACAAAACATATTAAATGTTATCCAAGGGTTCCAGAAGTTTATATTTCCAAACAATCGTCCCCAATACTTACTGCAAGCACAAAGTCACACTTCATATAATGAAAACATTAGAAGCTGCTGATTTCCAACTGTTGGTGCCAAAGGAAAAAAAAATCAGTCTGTCCTCTTTATGAGCAGTTTAACCAACCCTGAACAGCCATTAAATAAAACACTGCACATGTCTAAGAGAGAAAATTAACGCAAAATTACTCTGTACACAGTTAGAGTAAAGTTAGACCCTCATCTGGGATACTGTGCAAGCTACAAGTCCTCACCCTTAAAAAAATTAAACAGTGGAATGTATTAAAAATACTTGATTATCTACAGGCAAAGCAATTATAAAAGAAATAAATCACTTCAACCGTACTTTATTAAGAAACACATTAAGAAACATTCAGGGTATTTGGATGGCCAAAAAAATCAGAACCTACGAGCACCTTTATTAGAGCCTACTGGCTATTTTGCATCCAATCTGGCTTGTCTTATTAAAGCACATCTATACCTTGACACATCATTGAACTTCTGGAGAAATGTCGCCCTTGGGAAAGGAGACCCTTTGTGGCAAATGACAGTTTTTTATTTTTGCATGAATGGAAAGAAATTTGTTTACTCCAAATAACAATTAACCACAAGAGAATGTAACGAAAAAGAAAAATGGTGGCAAAGATACAGGAAACACTGACTTCGCGTCACCACCCTCCAGATGGCAAGCTTTGGTTAACTACTTTCACAGCTGCAATAAAACGCAGACCATTCACTTTTATGCCAAAAGTCACAAGAAAACCAATATGAACAAAACATTGGCATAAAACATCGTAGATCTACTGTTATTTGTAATTGTGTGTTTGAAGCTACTCGGTTGCCTAAAACAGGTCTTCAATAATGTCCAACTAAACTTGGCATCGACTTGCGGTACACCATCCAAAGAATAATGCTTACAGAAAGCATAGGGCATGGACCCAGATCACTTCTCACTAAAGTCCCTGTAATACATACCTCTTGAGTGCCGTCTTAACCAAGGTAGTATGATCAAGGAACCCAGAGCGATAAATGGACTTTAAAGGGCCCATGTAGCACAACACTATTACATTAGAGGCAACTTGTTTGATGCAATATGGCAGATCTATGTCTGAATCTGTATGAACAACGCAAGAACACAGTACAATATAAATAACACCTTGGGTCTCTTTCAAATCGAAGAGAGCAAACTCTCCCACTACAGCTCTAATGATGTATTACCAAGTAAACCTGAAGGCAAACATCCACATTCGAAGGAAAAAATCAACAATCTTTTCTTTAAAGGAGGTGGCATTCTCAGAAATGTAACCCCTAAGAAAGGCAGGGCATACTCTTTTACATAATAACACGAGTAGTGCATTTCCACGCGAGCAGACAAATAGCTCAAGACACAACTTTCCGAGACACCATGCTCAATTTACCCTAGGTGATACTTTCAATCAATTTCAGGCGCCACTTTTAATACATTCATGTGCCAATTTGTTTGAACACAATATCTTAGTTTCAGAAAGAATGAGCTTTCTTGAACTCATCACACTTTCTTGCCAAGTTTTTGTTCTTGGAGAGACCAGTCTATGTTGGAGTTTTTCAATTTTCCAAATTAACAAACCTGTACAACACTCTCCTTGGACACACAAATGATCCAAGAAGAAAAATGACAAAACACAGCAAATTGAGAAACTAAGCAGCTTCTGGCAGGCTTGTTTTATGGCTGAGTGCTCAGGAGAGTCTGATCACTGGGCAGAAAGGAGAAACAGATCCCACTAGAGACAGCCGCAGTCAAGAAATGTGAGAACATAGAAGACAAATCGTCACAGAACCATGTACAGCTATTGCACAAGTTTAAAGCTGCAAGGAGAAATTTTACCAAATAACTGATTACTAAAAGACAAAGCAATACCACAAAATTCATACAGTAAATGTTTTGATCAGAGACTCTAATGGCACAAAAATGAGGCATACCCATCTTGGAGGCTTATGCAGAGAACTTGCCAGCACAGCATGGCAATGTGTCACAAGTCAGTCAACAACCCACCTTCAACCAAAACCTACATATACAGAGAATACCATCTGCTTCGAATTCTGATAACCTACATCAGTCTTAAATGGATTGTATCCTTCCAAGAAAATAGGTCACACTTACGCTATACCAACCCGGTTCAGACATTCTTTTACATACAAATATTAAGAAGAATCTAGATCTTAAACTCCACCACCACCTCTTGCCCAATCATGCTTTCCGTGCACCAGTACTGGCTCACCAGTCAGAACCAGAGGTCCATCAGCAACCAAGATATCACATTATATGGACAGAACACACTTCCACCATCCAATTAAAGACACGCAAGATGTAGCAATGCGAGCCACCTGACTCACTACCACCCAATAATTACCTACCAACTACCCAATAATTACCTACCAACTGGCTGAACTTCACTAACACCAAGACCATGTTCCAACAAACAGACCCTGATAGACCATAGTGACAAAGTTTGATTTTTTACAACTAATCCATTTTGTACAAACCTCTGGCATCAGTTTGCAAACAAACTAAGTTTTTGGGAGACACATTTCACCATCAATAAACCACCGCCACACTCTCAAAGAACCTTCACAAAACATTACAGATACAGTACTTTTGCATATTAGACTAAAAGCAAACACATAAAATGGCCTTTGTTTTCTGACATCAAAAGATACCTTTATTAATTGATCTTGTTAGAAACTTTAGAGGGAAACACTGCAGTGAGGATAGCATGCTCCTAAATCCCCAAATCTGCCAGCTTTACACATGTATGCTCTTTAGGGAAAGCGGTCTTCAGACTTTCTCATGCTAACCCATCTCTCATAGAAAAATGTAGTCAGGCACCTTAAAGTGGCTGTGAGAAAGTGGCTCTATATATACTGGACCAGAATAAGATAGTGTGTATAGAGTCCACAAACCCCAGAGGTATAACAGAGGTTAAAGCCAGGTGTGACCTTCCTCTCTAAAGTGGTAGCTTGGTCGAGCAGTAAGGCAGTACCAGAGGACAGTGTAAAGCATTTGTTGTACACACTCAGTCAGCAAAAGATTTCACACACTCAAGGACTGAACTCTGGGCCAATTGTTTTTACATCAAAAGATATAGTTGTTTTATTTTTAGAACCAACAGGTATAAAAATGTACTTTTCTCGATAAGAGTAATCTCATATAATTACTTTGCAAAGAATCAATAAACCTTGTAAACACAATAGGTACAATGGTTGCAGTAGGTAACACAATTCTAAAGACAGTTTAACATTGAGCTCAATAGGTTTTCTACATACATGCAGCTAGTTACTTTATCGATTACTTTTGTAGTCCCAGGACTGGATCATACATTCAGTCTTGGGGTCTAAGCTGGAAACAGTTTAGCAAAAACGATTTGACTATTGCTATGATTTTTAAGAAAAATAAAGCTATTTCAAAAGTTCATATTTAGAAAACTTTTCAATGAAAATCTGGCAATGTTATCCAATGGGAGGAAAATCAAGTTGCAGTTAAAGTACGTTCAAAGTACGTTCTCGTTACTTTTGTAATCCAGGACTGTGCTCCTAAGTCCAGCACTGGGGTATCTACTTAAAACAGGCAAGCAATTACGTTTCAGTAGTAGTTACGATTTTTAAGGAATATTTGTAGACACTTCGAAGAAATTTCACAGAAAAACAGTCAATGGTTTCCTATGGCAGAAATTTAGATTACTAGCAAACACGGTTGTGATTACTTTTGTGGTTCAGTACTGGGCTACAAGGTACAAGGTACAATACTGGCTTCTCTCCTGATTACAGGCGAGTACTTCGGATTTCGTTATTCGGCTGATTTTAGGTGAATATTTTAACATTTCAAAACTTCACACTTAGAAGAAATTTCGCAGAAAAGCAGTCAATGGTTTCCTATGGCAGAAATTTACATTACTAGCAAAAACGTTGCGATTACTTTTGCGGTTCAGTACTGGGCTACAAGGTACAGTACTGGCTTCTCTCCTGATCATAGGTGAGTAATTCGAAATTCGTTATTCGGCTGATTTTAGATGAATATTTGAACGTTTCAAAACTTCACAGTTGGAAGATTTTTCGGGTCAAACCAGTCAATGTTATCCTATGGTAGGAAAAGGAGTCATCGGTTTTCAAGCGAGTACTCGACTGGTGAAGTTAAGGTTCTGGGCATAGACTCAGGGGTCCCCCAGGGTCAGGTAGGTACAGTTAGTACACCCACAGCAGCACAGGGGCGGCCGGGTGCAGAGGTAGTTAGGCCCAATGTTATCCAAAGAGAAGCAGGGGGCATTCGGTTGGTGGCTGCTGGCTAGCAGGCCACGCGGCTGTGGGAGCTGGGCTCCTGGTCACTTGCTTAGGGTAAATGGGGGAAGTAGAATAGGGTACAGGTTGCACTGCCAGGGGCACTCGAGCGGCTGGGTGCAGGGTGCTTTTGAGCCGTCAGGCGCTCAATGTTACCCAATGAGGATCTTGAAAAGGGAGCAAAGGCTGCAGGCTCGGGGACGTGTGGATCTTCAGGAGCGACCAACACTTCGAGGGGTAAGTTGGGATCTTGGAGGATCGGTAGGCACCCAGGAGTTGAGCACAGGGGGCCGTGGAGTGCCGGGGTGTCTTTTGAGGTCGGGAAATCTTACCCCCTGCTAGTCGCAGTCGGAGGGGTCCTTTGTCCTGAGGCTGCAGGCGTCGTCTGGGTCGTCGAGGAGGGTCCTTGGACACTGGATTCCGAGTCAGAATCGCCGGGGGGATGTCCTCAGGGTCTTGGTTCACTCCAGCATAGGCCAGGCTTGGCGGGTGCAGTGTGTGCAGAGTTTGCGGTTCCGGCCTGATGCCAGGGCTTGTTACTTGCTTTGAGAAGTACCACTGCTCGTGAGAGACCCAGGTAGTCAGAGTCACAAGGCAGTCAGGTACTCCAGGGTTTTTGAGGTTGCTGACCACTGGAGACGCCGGGGTTTAGCAGGAGCAGGTTCGAGGGTCGACAGGCCGGTAGGGCTGGGGCCCAATCAGTTGGTGTCTTCCTCTTCTTAGCAGCAGCACGGCAGGTCTTCTTGTTTCTTGTTCTTCTTTCTTATTTTGGTATCTGGATCAAAGGAATGAAGGTTCAGGGAGCCCCTAAATGCACAAGTTGCTACTTGTGTAACGATATATCTGTAAGAGACATTAGTTAGTGATAGATTCCTTACCTTAGAATATCCCCAGGCGTCAGACTGGATCCGGAAACTTTTGCGTAGCAATACCCCTGCGCGTCGGTAGGCGTCGTCCGCGTCGTTAGCGCCGGAATGACGTCGCTGGAGTACTTAGACGCCGCCCTCGCACGCTGACGTCAGTTCTTATACACAGCTTTTGCGTGCCAGATACGCAGAGCCATGATAGAACCAACACTAGTGCCATGAAACTAGGGCCCTGAAAGGGGATGACCTTAACCCTAGATATCGGTTTGCAGAACGGGGAGGATGGGTGGGTCGGTAAGGAATCTATCACTAACTAATGTCTCTTACAGATATATCGTTACACAAGCAGTAACTTGTGCATCTGAAAGAGACACGTTAGTGATAGATTCCTTACCTTAGAATAGATACCCCAGCAATACCAACCCCGGTGGTGGGTCTGCGAACCAATAATCACACCAGAAAGTCCTGGAGGACGGAACGGCCAAAGAAGCCACCCCTCCGAACTTGGCTGTCCAGGCAGTAGTGTCTTGCGAACGTGTGCAGCGAGGCCCACGTAGCTGCCTGACAAATGTCCTGCAAGGGGAATCCTCGGCCCAGGGCAGTAGTAGTCGCCATGGCCCGAGTGGAGTGGGCCCTCAGCCCAACAGGAGGTTCCTTCTTAGCCAAAGAGTAACACGCTTGAATGCACAACACGATCCACCGAGAGATGGTCCGCTTGTACACCGCCCTTCCTTTCTTAGAGCCCACATAACCAACAAAGAGTTGGTCATCCATCCGGAACTAGCGTGTGCAATTCAGATAATAAGAGAGCGCACGTTTTGGGTCCAGGCGGTGGAGCCTCTCTTCCTCTTTCGAGGGATGCGGAGGCGTAAAGAAGGTGGGCAAGGTGATGGACTGACCGATGTGGAAGGATGTGACAACCTTGGGCAGGAAAGAGGGTTTTGTCCGCAACACAACCTTGTCCGGATGGACAGAAAGGAGGTTTAGAGGAAAGAGACTGGAGCTCACTCAGTCTCCTGGCAGAGGTGATGGCAACCAGGAAAGCAGTCTTAAAGGTAAGAAGACGTAGAGGACAATTATGACGCGGCTCAAAGGGAGCGCACATCAAGTAAGTTAGAACCAGGTTCAAGTCCCACTGGGGCATCACGAAAGGAACAGGAGGGAACATATGAGTGATGACCTTTAAGAATCTGTTTACAATAGGGGACTTGAGAATAGAAGGCTGATCAGGTAGCCTTAAGAAGGCTGAAAGGTAGCCCTTGATAGTGCCCAGAGCAGAGCCATGCTGGGCAAGAGAAATAAGGAAGAGGAGAACCTCAGAAAGAGGGGCATTGAGAGGAGCCACAGCCTTTGCGGTGCACCATGCCACAAATCTGTTCCACCTGCAGGCGTATACCGACTTTGTGGAGGGACGCCTGTCTGCCAGAATGACATTACAGACTTCAGGAGGCAAGTCAAATGGCCTCAACTGTCGCCACTCCATCTCCAAGCATGGAGGTGGAGACTGGACAGGTTCGGGTGGAGGACCGTCCCCTGCTGCTGCGACAGAAGGTCCTACTGAAGAAGCAGACGAATCGGGGGGGATCGACTGACATACTGAGTAGCTCGGGATACCAGTACCTTCGCGCCCAGTCCGGAGCCACAAGGATGACTTGGGCCCGGTCGCGCTTGATTTTCTTCAGCACTCTGGGCAGAAGTGGTGTAGGCGGAAAGGCGTACAACAGATCGCAACTCCACTCGCGACGAAAAGCGTCCCCGAGTGAGTGCCGTCTTGGAAATTCCAACGCGCAGGACTGATGACAATGCGCATTCTCTTTGGTGGTGAATAGATATACCCAAGGCTCTCCCCACTGCAGAAAGAGGCCTTGCGCCACGTCAGAGTTCAGACGCCATTCGTGATCCATCATGCACCGTTCGGCTGAGCTCGTCTGCCCTGGCGTTCTGAGAACCTGCCAGGTGTTGAACCACCAGGGTCACGCCCTGATGTACCAGCCACTGCCAGAGGCACGGAGCCTCCTGGCAGAGGGTCCATGACCCCACCCCGCCCTGTTTGTTGCAGTACCACATGGCGGTGGTGTTGTCCGTGAACACCTGCACTACACTCACCGGACAGAGGGGAGGAATGCCTTCAGTGCTAGACTAATCGCCCGCAGCTCCAGAAGGTTGATATGGAGCTGGGACTCCGCCGGAGACCAGAGGCCTCTAATCTCCGCCTCTCCCATGTGGCCTCCCCAGCCCTGGAGGGACGCGTCCGTCACAACTACGTGCTCCGGCTTGGGAAGGGAGAGGGATCTGCTGCTGACCCAATCGCGGTCTGTCAACCACCACTGCAGTTGTCTCGCAGTGCCCTCCGAGATTATGACATGGTCGGACAGGTTGCCCCGATGCTGGGCCCACTGAAACTTCAGGTCCCACTGCAGAGCCCGCATCCGCCACCTGGCGTGATGCACCAGAAGGATGAAGGAGCCCATAAGCCCCAGAAGCCGCAGCGTCAACCTGACCGAGACCCGCGATAAAGGCTGAAAGAGTGGAATCCGAGCCTGAATATCCTGGACCCGCTGTTCGGGAGGATAAACCCGAAACTGCGCCGAGTCGAGAACCGCTCCGATGAAGAGGAGCTTCTGAGAGGGGCACAGGTGTTACTTCTGCACATTGATGGAAAACCCCAGCTGGTGCAGGGGGTCTGCTGTAGTCTGGAGGTGGGAGACGACTATCTGGGGCGAGCCCACCTTCAACAACCAGTCGTCGAGGTAGGGGGAAGACTGAAACCCCTGACCTGCGCAGATGAGCTGCGACCACGGCCATCACTTTCGTGAACACCCATGTGGCGCTGGTAAGGCCGAAGGGGAGCACCGTAAACTGAAAGTGCTCGTGGCCTACCGTGAACCGCAGGTAGCGCCGGCAGGACGGGGATGTGGAAATTAGCGTCCTGCAAGTCCAACCAGACCCCCCAGGACATAGCGGCACAAATCAGGAAATTTAGCGGCACAAATCTGGGAATTTAGCGGCATTTTATTTTGGGTTTTTTTGACAACAAACACAGATATCTTACTGTTTGAGTTATTTTACAACATGGAGCTATGTACATTTTGTTTATTTACAATTCAGCCCATTTGTTTTGGTTAAAAGGCATGTTAATCTTGGGCATGTACGTTCAGTTCTTCTGAGCACTCCAAATCTAGACCAGTATTGTGCTGCTGGTTATAATGTAAAAACAATAATGCCCGGATCGATTGCTCTGAAAAGGACCGTCATCTGGATGAGAGAATAATATATTATGTGATGAAGCCTGTGCAAATCACCCAGTGATGAAATAAATAGTGCGACAAAAGTGCAGTTAATGGCCCCCACAGTACATGCACACAATAAATTAGGCCACCAGGCCCGCAGCGTGCCCCTGTGTGCAGCAGGCCCCCACACTACATGCACACTCAAATAATTAGGGCCCGGGGCCCGCCGCGTGCTCCATGTGCGGCGGGCTCCCACAGCAAAACATTAAAAAAAACAAAAAGATTTATGGCCCCCGGGGCCCACCGCGTGCCCAGTTTGTGGGGGGCCCCCACTGGAATACACGAAAAAAGATTTACGGCCCCGGGGCCCGCCGCGTGCCCAGTGTGCGGCGGGCCCCCACAGAAAAACACTTAACCCCTTCCATGCTGGTGACGAACCCCAGCCGTCATGCACTACGATGCTCGTGTGCTGATGACGGCTGGGGTTCGTCATGGCCCGCCCGTGTTCGTCCGGCGGCCGCACACGGGGAAAATCGCGGCCGCACGGAAGGGGTTAAAATAATAATTGAGGCCCCGGGGCCCGCCGCGTGCCCCATGTGTGGCGGGCACCCACAGCAAAACATTAAAAATAATAATTAGGGCCCCGGGGCCCGCCGCGTGCCCCATGTGTGGCGGGCACCCACAGCAAAACATTAAAAATAATAATTAGGGCCCCGGGGCCCGCCGCGTGCCCCATGTGCGGCGGGCCCCCACAGCAAAACATTACAAAAAAAGATTTACGGCCCCCGGGGCCCCGAAGCGTGCCCAGTGTGCGGCGGGCCCCCACAGGAATATAGAAAAAAAAGATTTGCGGGCCCCAACAGCGTGAAGGAAGGACCTGTTGCCGGCTGTCTCCTGCTTGCCGGTGCCGCTCCCTCCCCTGGTCTCCGAGTCGTCGAGCTTCCGTGTTCCTTCCCGGGCTGGGCTGAGGGCTGGAGAAGAGGTGTTAGTCGTGTCCGCTGGCTTCTCTCTCCCCCTGGCTGGTCCCCTTGGTCTTCTTGCTGGGTGTCCGCTGCCGCTTCTCTTATCCTGTTCTCCTGCTGCTGTTCTCTTCCCGCGAAATCCTGGAATGGCTGACCGTGAATGGGCACTAAAGCGGCAAAACGGCGGATTTCGCGGACGTTTGGGCAAATATCGCGGGATTTGCGGCGTTTGGCCAATTTCGCGATTTTTTTGCAAATTGCGATATCCTGGAGGGTCTGTCCAACGCTACCATCCAGTCTCCTGGGTCCAGGGCAGCTAAGACCTGAGTCAATGTCAGCATTTTGAACTTCTCCTTCCGGAGGAAGCCGTTGACGTTCCGTAGGTCCAAGATAGGGCACAGGCCCCCTTTGCCCTTCTTGGGTACCAGAAAGTAATGAGAGTAACAACCACACACTACTTCTGGCCCAGGAACGCGCTCGATGGCCCCCTTGGCCAATAGGGCCGTAACTTCCTCTTGCAGAAGTTGCAAATGATCCCCCGACATGCGGTGGTACTGCGGTGGCATGGCTGGAGGGTCATCTCGAAGGGGAGAGAGTAGCCCCTTCGGACGATTTGCAGCACCCACATGTCCGACGTGACAGTGCGCCAGTGTAAGTGGTGATGGCGAACCCTGCCCCCCACTGGCGTCACATGGGCCTGAAAGCACAGACTAGGAGGGTTTTGAGGCGGATGCTGCAGGGGAAGGTGTGGACTGGCCTCGCCGTTGTCCATGGCCGCCACCGCGCTGTGTATTAGTCTGCGGCGCGTGGCTGGCAGCATGTGTGGGAACGCCCCTTCCTTGGCCACGAAAGGAGTGTAAGGCACCCGTTTGCTGGCGTGGGGCCGAGAGGCCTAAGGACTTGGCCGTAGCCCTGGAGTCCTTAAAACGCTCAAGCGCATGGTCTGCCTTGTCGTCAAAGAGGCGACGGCCATCAAAGTACATGTCCAGAAGGGTAGCCTGGACATCAGCCATAAGTTGGCGGTCCTCAACCAGGCGTGGCGTAGAACTGCCACCGTCGTTGCCATCGCTCTGCCCAGTGAGTCCGTGGTATCCAGCCCACACCGGATGGAATAACGTGCTGCATCTCGACCCTCCGCAAGGGCTTGGGCGAGTTTAGCCCGGGCCTCCTCCGGACATGGTGGCAGCACGTCCGCGACCGTGTCCCCCAGAGTGTGGGTGTAGCGGCCCAAGAGGCATGCGGTATTGACTGACCGCAGTCCCAAACTCAGGGACAAGAACACCTTCTTACCGAATTGTTTGTACCTCTTGGATTCCCGATCGGGGGGAGCTGTCGTGAATGCGGTCTGGGAAGTAGAGGCCTGGATAACCAGGCTCTCGGGGGTGGGGTGGGTGGACAAGAAGCAAGGGCCGCCCGGAGCCGGGCGGTAGCGTATGGCCAGGTTCCTGTCCACAGGCTGACCTGTAGTGGGCCTGGACCAAGTGCCCAAAAGAACGTCACACAAGGCCTCATTAAACGGCAGCAGAGGCTCAGCCGAGCATGCCTGCGGTTTAAGGACCTCTGAGGTTAGTCCTCACGACCGCGACTGGGAGCTCCAGGCTCAAGGCCTTGGCCGCCCGCGTCAACACTACACTGTAGGCAGCCCCCTCCTCCGTAGCCACGGTTGGAGTGGAGACAAAACTAGTGTCTGGCTAAGTGTCCAGTCCACTGGCATCCCCAAGCTCACATGTCCACTCCTGTGCCAGAGGGTCCACAGACCCCTCCCAATCCCCCTCGTTACCCATCACCTGAAATTCAGGGTCAAAGGATGGGGCCCGTTCGTGGAAATAATCTCCAAACGACGTCAGCGCCGGAACCGAATCGAGAGCAGGCTTGGGGACGGCGTCGCCCGTAGGTGGCGCTGGGGGTGACACTCTAGGGGCCGGCGTCGGTGAGGTCGTGAGGTCGACCGGAGACGACCCGGATCCGGATCCAGTGGGGGCCTGCGGCGCCGGGACCGAAGTCGCCGGCAGCGTCACGGCCGAAGCACCCGGCGGCGTTGGAGCCGAAGCACCCGACCCGCTAAGCCCCCCAGACTGGACCGCTGGGCCCGAAGGCGCCACGGAGCCCGGCGGGGGAGGGAAGGACCTCATGGCCATGAGGTACCGCTCTACCTCCTCAGGCGTTGCATCGTGCCCAGGGACCGGAAGGTGTGGGGCAGGATGCGGCGCCCGCGACTCAGTCGGAGCCGCGTGGGTGGTGTCACCCAAAGCCCCGGCCGCGTCGCTAGAGGGGTGGGTCGGAAAAGTGATGACGCCTCTGACCTCTCATGCCTTTTACCTGAGGATTTTGATCCTGAAGACCAATGCCGACTCTCTGAGCTATGAGGGCTCCGACCCTGCGACCGGTCCCTCGACCTCCTGTGGGACCGGGAACTTTAACAGCGCGGGCCGACTGTCGGATCTCGAGTTGCTTGCGGGACCGCTCCCACCTAGCCTTAGACGTCAGGGCCCGGCAGTCGGAGCAGGTACGGTCGTCGTGGTCGAGGCCTAAACAATGAAGACACCAGCGGAGGGGGTCGGTAACTGACATCATTTGGTTACACTTGAAGCAGGGTTTGAACCCGGGCATCCCTACCGGCACCGTAGGAGTCGAACGACTCGAGAAAAAACAAATCAAAAGATCAAAAAAGTTTAGTCAAAAAGTGACTAAGGGGTAGAGCTTCTCCGGATCTGCGCTAGCTGACGCGGAAAAAAGAAGAACTGATGTCAGCGCAAGAGGGCGGCGTCCAAGTACTCCAGCGACGTCATTCCGGCGCTAACGACGCAGACGCCGGACGCAGAGCCGCGGATGACGCCTACCGACGCGCAGGGGTATTGCTACGCAAAAGTTTCCGGATCCAGTCTGAAGCCTGGGGATATTCTAAGGTAAGGAATCTATCACCAACGTGTCTCTTTCAGATACTGAATTTAGGGGCGTTACAGGTAGGGCAAGGACAGGGACCAATAGGTCCCTGTCCTGGGGTGGGTACACCCCCTAGACTGCTCCTCTCCTGTGGGAGGGGGGCAAGAGCCTAGCTGTGAATGGGCAGGGCTCCCCATCTTTAAGATGGCCGGAGCCCGGGGTAGTGCTTCACCTCGTCTCCCCCACCTGAGGGGTGGGGTTGACACAGGCTGGCACACCCCCTTCCTGACGTAGTTTTTCCCGCCAGTCTTCCCGCCAGAGTGGGGGTCAGGACTGGTGGGGGCCAGTTGCTGGGTACAGCAAATGGTCTGGAGAAGCTCACAGAAGCGGCATTCCTTTGAAGCTTCCCCCTGCCCATCCTGGGGGAGGAGACCTAGCACCTCGCCCAGGATGTGCCTTGTTGCAGGCCCAGGAGAGCGGGGGCTCTACACCCAGGGGTCTAGCAACATGTCTGCTGTGTGGCAGACTCTGCAGCCACTCAGCCCAGACGTGGACTGTAGGTTAGGTTTCAGGGGGCATCTCTAAGGTGCCCTCTGTAGTGCATTTTACATTAAATTCCACACTGGCATCAGTGTGGGTTTAATGTGCTGAGGAGTTTGATATCAAACTTGTCAGTGTTCAGTGTAGCCATTATGGTGCTGTGGAGTTCGTAATGACAACCTCCCAGCACCATATACTCTTCATGGCATCTCTGTACTTACAGTGCCCAGGAATGGCCCTGGGTACTGTAGGGGCACAGAGATCATGCACCTGTGCCCACACCACTGGCATAGGGCACCCAGCTAGAGGGGTAGCTGACGTATGCCAGGGCAGTGGGGTTGTGGGCATGGCACACAGGGATGTGTACCATGTCGACTCTTTGTTTAGTTCTGCACCTAGACAATCATCCTGCAAAGGCAGTGTGTGGGTGTCAAGGTACGGGGCCCCTAAGGGTGGCACATTAAGTCCTGCAGCCCTTAGGGGTCTTCTCTGGTCACAATGCCCTGGGTACCTAGGGTACCATTTACTAGGGGCTGATATGTGGCCAGAGATGCCAATTGGGTTTAGGCTTTAGTATAGTTTTTAGGGAAGGAACACAGGCCCTGGGTACCTGTCAGGGACCCAGGGCACACCTAAGAAAGGTGCATCCGGTATCAGGCAAAAAGTGGGGGGGTACTGCAACAGAAACTCACTTTATCACAGTGGCATAATATTTTCTCCTAATTTTGTAAAAGTTAAATAATGGTAAAAAAAAAACACGATATATTGCGCTTTTCATTCTATTATAATACACATATTTAGTGTGAAACACTACAAGTGTAACCCACATTTCATGTGAGGTCTAACAAGTGGATGGCAGTCAACAATATCAAACTAAATGCTACCCCAACTGAATGTGAGGAGCAGTATCGCAACAGACAAGCCCTCTCTCTCAGTTGGTCAATGGATCTAATCCCTTTGGCTTCTACACTAATCTCCTATTCATGAACACTCACATTAATGACACCATAAACTCTGCCTGAGGTGCTCCACTCTCCTTTCAAATCCTTAGGGCAAGCCTTACGGCATATTCCATTTCATTGGTCCAAGATATTACCATACTCAGACATGACTGTGGAAATGCCTTATTGATCACTTCAGCCACCTCTAAAAGTGTACTCTTCTTCAACTCGACTGGTTTCAGACTCCAAGAAATATGACCAGACTTCCTAAACTCTTAAGCAACAAGAACCAATTTCAAACTTGCTAATCTAATCCTTAAAGAACTTTAACTTCCACAAAATACATCTGTGTTTCCTAAAGTTATCTGGCACAGCGAAGACTCTTAGAAATGAAACAATTTTCCTGAAAGCTAAAACGTTAAACTCTCCAAAAGTGTGTAAAAAGCTAAAAAAGCCCTCACTTTCTCCTCTTTCTTCAGGTCAATGATCTTCTTGACTAACTCAAATCACAGTAATCAATTAAATGTGTGTGTCACTTACCTTTGTCCACTTTTATTTTGACTGTAAAGACTGTTTTTGGAAGTAACTGTATACTTTATCTTTTTTATCTCTGTTCTATGTAACCACTCTTTAAGAGTCTCCTTATCTTAGTGTTTTCTATTCTGTACCCTGTAGCCCAAGTTAACAAGAGCTGCACTATGTGAACTATATAAATAAAAATAGATTCACGCAAGATGCAGGTATTAAGAGAAAACATTTTTCTCATCATTGTTTTTGCTACAATAAATCCAGTATATGAAACTAACAATACGTTTTTGGAGCCAATTCATCAAAGCAACTTCAGGCGATTGAGAACACATACTGCCCAAGGAATATCTGTAAAGTGGAGTGTATAATATTACAAAATGAAGAGGCTTGGGTGAAAAGGGAACAACTTTTTGTTGATTCTGCAATCAGATTATAGTAAACTGTATTCCACTCCATAAATTAGCTGGATAACCAGTTGAAATTTGTTGACTAGTCTCCATAGAAAGTACCCCACGAAAGTGTACTTTTATCCTGCCACAGGTAGGACAATAGAATACCAGCCTCTTGGGTCTCAATGAGATCAATCCAATAGGAAACGCTACATGGTCCCATTTTTCTACAAATATTTCAGATTAGCTAAGGTTCACACAGAAAAATGTACAGTCTAGACCGTAACACACCACCACGAATAATCACATCACTTGAACAAACTAAAGTATCACAATGGTTTGATGTTTCTGGAGTTCCTTAAGCGGTTCCCCGCCGAACAACCTGTAAACTCACTGGATTCATTGTATGAATCAGACAATAGTCCACAGCACAGCCTGGGCTCTAATTGCAGGAGGCATGCCTAAAACACGCCCCTAAATGGGCACCCACCCCACAGTCTAATATGCATCTTCACACTACGATAAGGAGCTGCCAATGTATAGCAACTGAAGGAAATTCAAGGTACAGGAGTCTTTAACCTGCAATCTTGATGGGAAGGCAACCTAGCTGTAATCCATATATAAAAATCCACATTAATTCATAACTGACCAATAGGCCAAAAAGCAAGACACAGCTGCTTTAAGGCTGAACACCACATGGAGAGAGGTTAGCCCGGAAACCTTGGAGCACCGCTAGCCAGAAACACTTTGGCAAGTACTGCGGACACAAAGGATGACGGGCGCCATTAAAACATTCCAGAATTGACCTTCCACAAGATTTAAATTAGCTTTTTATTAGCTTTAAGAGCGAAGATGCAGCCAAGATTGTGGGAGTCATCCGATACCATCAGAGAAAGATTACATCTTAAATCGCGATTGTGCCCCTGAACCTTTAGAAATTTGCTCATAGGCCACTGTCCAAACGGATAGACTGCTTGAGAAACAGAATTGGTTGATGTTTCCAAATGGTTTTGCCGTTACAATCCTTGCCCTTATTAGCACATAACTATTTTTCACCGTTAATTAATTCATTCAAAGAGGATTTAGTGGCGATTGCGGATTGGATGGCCCGGAACTGCTTACAGCTTAACGCTAGTAAGTCAGAGACTCTAGTGTTAGGAAAGAACAGTGATCTGTGGGCGGAGCAGTGGTGGCCAGATGAGCTCAAACTAGCCCTGGTACCCAAGGAGGCAGGAAAGAACCTGGGAGTGAGGATTGATAGTCGATTATCATTTGACACACAATCTAAATCAGTCGCAGGGACGTGCTTTGGACTACTGCGAGGATTAAAACCTCTACTGGGCTTCTTTGATGGATTATGGAAAGAGTCTATTCCTGGGAGCCAACAAATCCAGTGCTCAACGGCTGCAAACAGTTCAAAATGCAGCTGCCCGCACTCTGCTGGCATTGCCAAAATTCTGTCCAGTGTCTAAGTTTTTACCTAAGCTACATTGGTTGCCAGTAGAGGAAAGAATTCAGTTCAAAACGTTGTGTGTGGCCCATAAAATAATTAACCAACAAGCACCTCTGGTTGGCCTGCTAACGGCGTATACACCAAGGCGCGTTCTGCGCTCAATGGATCAAAAGCTTGTTTGTACTCCCCGCTTTTTAAGATCTAGAGCGGGTGGGCGCTCGAAGTCCTGCCAGCTAGATTATGGAATTCGCTCCCAGTTTCCATCAGAGGAATTCAGAATCATCGAATGTTTCGTAAAGCGATAAGACGTGGCTTTTCCCGGCATAATGCCTTCCTTTATTTACAGCATCGAGTAATCAGTACTTGTATGCGCTGGGACGCCCCGTTGCTGGGGCAGCCATGCGCAATATAAATTCTGGAATTAAATTAAATGAATTAATAGGGTGGACCCACATACCGCCAACACCTCTGGTAGGAGAAAGAAGCATTGGCAAAGCCAACAGGTCACGCCTTTGTGACCTTATAATTATTTAGCCATGAAGCACATTATCCCCTGAACATTCCTGAACATGCTTGTGACGTCTGTTGGAGTAAGGTGTTGAGGTATAGTGTCTGCAAGCTAAGTGGATGTGTGTATGATCTATGTGCTACAATATGTTATGCATTGCTTTCTATACAGATTTCACGTGTGCTAGTGTATGAATGACTTGCAGATGCATATTACGTATGTAGGTGTAGGATTCAGTAAGAGGTGCAGGGAGTGTGTGTCCCAGTGTGCTATGGAAGGTGTTTCAGATGTGTCAGTAAGAGGGTTCAAGAGAACAATGGGGCTCTTGTCTTGATTTCAGAAGCTACTTTCTTAGATATCGGATTTGGGTGTTACACAAATGTGTTTGTATTTATTTTGTTGACAAATAACATATTAGTGCTACTCCGGAAAACTAATTTGTAGAGCTCCTTTGCGATCATTACAGACATCTAACACATGGATACATTTTCAAAAGTAATGGGGACAGCAGGCATATAATGTGCTTATCCTTTTGCAAGCAGTGAAGCCTGAGGAATTCACACATGCCTACTTTATTGCCGCCATCACTCTTATCAGCCTGGTCAGTGCCCACATGCAACAGCCAGACGTTTAGGCTCATGTTTCAGGGAAGTTCTTGCAGCTGAAAATAGGGAAAAAAAATCTAACATTTAATGGAAATGACTCTTGTGAAACATCCAAGGAAAGGGATACATCAATAAAGCCTGTTAGAGAGCTTTATCTAGTGACCAGACTGGACTTGCATTTATTTTATTGTGAATCTAAAAAGCCAAACACGTTTACATGCCGAACATGTTGTTGAGAACCTGTGTGGCATACATACTCCAAAAAGCAAATTCCAGGCCCCAGAGGCAATGGTGGTCGCTTTGAGGGCATTTACTGTGCAGACCAATGAACAAGCGCTGGAAAGTAAAGACAAGATTTACTGGCTTGTTTTATTTTGCGTTCCTACTGCCTATGAAGTGTTTTTTTTGTTTGTTTGTTTTTTTTTTACACACTCTTCCGGTCAATCCGCATTCCGGGGCCATGATAAAGTGCGTGCATTTTCTGTGAAAAAGTGGCGCCCCCTTTAAACCTTCTGCTCTGTGCTGTGGACGAAGTGGAGGGTTAGATGTGCTGAGCAGAGAGTGCAATGAGAACATGGCAAAGTACATGCCTCTATGCTCAAAGAGGAGAGGGAAACAACAGTTACAACGCAACTGTTACAACGGACTACTTTTACAACGCAACTACTACAACGCAGGATCCTTTACAACGAATGCCTTTACAACGCATGACATTACATAGCAGATGCTATTACAATGCATGCCATTACAACGTAAGTATAGGTAAGTTTATCTTTTTTAAAACATTTATTTAATTTGGGGTTTGGGGTACAGGAGTATTTTAATGGTTCAGGGCTAGGTTTGGGTTATGGGGTACAGGGGTATTTTTAGGTTTCAGGGCTAGTTTTGGGTTTTGGGGTACAGGGGTATTTTTAGGTTTCAGGGCTAGTTTTGGGTTTTGGGGTACAGGGGAATTTTTAGGTTTCAGGACTAGGTTTGGGTTTTGGGGTATTATTAGGTTTCAGGGCTAGGTTTGGGTTTTGGGGTACAGGGGTATTTTTAGGGTTCAGGGCTAGGTTTGGGTTTTGGGGTACAGGGGTATTTTTAGGGTTCAGGGCTTGGTTTGGGTTTTGGGGTACAGGGGTAGCTTTAGTGATTAGGGATAGGTTTGGGGTACAGGGGTATTTTAAGGGTTCAGTTTTTTAAAAAATTACTTTAAATAAATTAAATTGAGTTTGAGTTTGAAAGTTCTTGTAGAGCGCACGTTTACCAGCGGCTTCTTGGCGCTATAGCTAACGGGGACTGAGGTTAGAGGTAGGGAGGTCAGAAAGAACATTTAATCAAAGGATTTTGTAAATAGATGGGTTTTAAGGCATTTGCGGAATTGTGAGTAGAGGGGGATGGAGCGGAGTTCAAGGGGAAGGGAATTCCAGAGGGTAGGGGCAAGGAAAGCAAATTTAGAAACACCCCATTTCTTTCTCCGGAAGCGTGGGATGGTAAGAAGGGACTGAGAGGAGGAACGTAGAGCCCTAGTAGGGACATAAGAGACAATCTCAGAAGAGATGAAGGCTGGTGCCGAACTCGTTCGGGCCAGGAAGGTAATGGATGCGAGCTTGAATTGAATTCTATCTCGCACGGGGAGCCAGTGAAGTGATTTCAGGAGAGGGGTAGAGTGGTGGAATTTAGGGAGATTGAAGGCCAGGCGGGCCGCCTGGTTCTGTATTTGTTGAAGGCGACGCAGGCTGTATGCAGGAATACCGGCATACAGGGCGTTCCCGTAGTCCAGGCGGGACACCACCATGGCCAGGATGATGAGTTTGAGGGCAGAGAAAGTGAAGAAGCGGGACACCCTGCGTATAGTACGCAGTGAAAGAAAGGAAGAAGATACCACAGAGCTAACCTGGGAGTGAAGGGTGAGTTGAGAGTTAAGTTTTATGCCTAAAGTTTTAACTGAGGAAGAGGGAACAGGAGAAGGACCAAGAGAGGGGGGCCAAAAAAGAGGGGACCAGGGGCTGGATGAACCACCGTCAATACCAGTTTGGTTTTATCAGGGCTGAGTTTAAGGTGGTTGTGGTTCATCCAGTCCCCGATATGAAGCATGACAGTTTGGAAGTTAAGTACAGCAGAAGGAGAGGAGAGATTAAAGACCAGCTGGAGGTCATCCGCATAATTAAATACGGTGACCTCCATCTGTTGAAGAGAGAAAATCAGAGGGGCAATATACAGATTAAACAAGAGGGGAGAGAGAGAGGAACCTTGGGGGACCCCGCACTGAACTTTTCGGATGTCCGCTGTGTAGTCACCCAGGCGGACAGCCTGGGTGCGGTCGCTCAGGAAGGAGGACAACCAGACCAGGGCACTCCCCCCGATCCCCGCCGCCGCGATACGGGAAAGTAAGATGTTATGATCCACCGTATCGAAGGCGGCTGAGAGATCTAGGAGCACAAGAGCCTGGTACTGATTGGTGTCCATACCCTCCCTGAGGGTGTCAAGGACCGACATAACAACGGACTCCGTAGAGTGTGCGGGGCGGAAACCGGCTTGACGGGGGGCAAGGGCTCCGTGCTTCTCCACAAAGGAGCTCAGAGCGCAGGTGACATGGCGCTCGAGCACCTTAGCCAGAAATGGCAGAAGGGAAATGGGGCGGAAATTGGCCGGGACAGAAGGATCTGCCCCCGGTTTCTTCAGAATGGGCACAATGACCGCGGATTTCATGGAGTTGGGGACTATGCCTTGAGAGAGGGAACTGTTGAAAAGGTGAAGGGGAGGGTCTGGGCAAGAGACAAAGACGTGACGGAGGACGTGGGCAGGACAGGGATCGAGCGGAGAGCCAGATTTGATCAACGGCACCACAGAGGTCAGACTTTCCCGAGTGATAGGGGGAAAGGAGGTCAGTGCGCCTTTGGGGGAAGGACATTGAGGATCAACAAAAGATGGGGAAGGAGGGGGGATGTTGGCCTTAATGGTGGTAATTTTGTGGCTAAAATAATTATTAAGAGAGAGACAAAGAGCTTCGGATGGAGCTGGTTTAAGAGTAGTTCTGTCCGAGAACGCCAGGTTGTGGACGATGGTAAATATCTCTTTGGACTGGTTTTCTGCTGCTAAGATTTTGGAGGAGAAATAAGATGTTTTGGCCTCCAAGATGGCTTTTTTGTACTGGCTCAGGATGTTAGTATATTCCAGTTTCAAAATGGGGCAATAGTTTCTCCTCCAAGCCCGCTCCGCGCGACGGACTGTTAGTTTGGTGGTTTTAAGTTCATTATTAAACCACCGATTGGCGTCTTTGTCGCGTTTGGAGGTAATGCGTTTGAGCGGGGCAACGGAGTCGCAGCTGTGAGAGAGCCATTGATTTATGGCTTCAACCTGGGAAGCGGTGGTAAGGCCCTGAAGAGAGGGAAGAGAGTTAGTCAGGAGGGAGGAAAGATTTTCAAGATTGACACGGCTCCATGATCGGACCCAGGTGTTTTTGGGTCGAAGGGGCTTAGCTGGGGGGAGAATGGGAAGGAGAAAGGAAATCAAGTGATGGTCAGACCAGGGGCAAGGGGAAATAGAAAGTGATTCCACAGGGCAGTTCAGGGACCAGATCTGGTCAAGCCGATGACCTTTAGTGTGAGTGGGGGACTGAACATGGGATGTAAAGTTGAGGGAGTTTAATTAAATATATATTACTTACAATTTTTTAAAAAATGATATACTTACCTATACTTACGTTGTAATGGCATGCGGTGTAATAGCATCTGCTATGTAATGACATGCGTTGTAAAGGCATTCGTTGTAAAGGATCCTGCGTTGTAATGGTATGCGATGTAAAAGTTTGCGTTTTAACGTCATACATCCAGAGGAGAGGGTGTTTCCAAGTGGCCAGAGAGACCGGGACTGGCTAGAAAATCCCGTAATTAACGCAAGCCCGCTCCATTTGCTCACCCCTGGGGTAAATTAGAAATGCAAGTCTCGGAGCACAGGCTGCAGGAGGGGGAGGAGGCTTCTGTCTGCGAGGGAGCCCGATGCACACTTGCAAGCACGGTCAGTGACTCACTCTGCAGCCGCCCTCAGGAAACAACAAGTACAAACTTGCACACACTGTAACCCGCGAGTTAACAAGTAGGAGGGGTGGGGGGAGTGCAGCCGAGAGCACACACAGCGTTTCCCTTGCGGGAGCGAGCAGGGGCACCATCTGTTTGAAAGTTAATTACAAGCAGATGTCGCCAAAGCTCAAGGGAATCGCCAAACGTGCACACGCTGCGATTGAAAGCAATGCAAAGCGTGCACGTTTTCGGCAGAAAAAGCTAATCGATTCCTAAAGGTCTCCTCCTACGCAGCACATGCACGCTGCATAGGCGAGACGTAAAAAGGTATAGCTCGGACTGAGTGAGCAGCAGTCCTGGCCTGGCTCCATGTAGCGCTAACAACTTATATGCCAGAGATGGAAGAGAAAAATCTTTTTCATCACACATCGAAAGCCAGTTCTTACCCCTACCAGGTTTTATATGTATTCCTGTGTATTTGGAAACATATTAATTGGTATAACGGGCAGTGAAAGGTCTAAAGAAATTTATAGCAGTTCACATCAAAAGTCAGCATGGAACAGGCAGTCACCTCCGTGGACGTGAATCTGAAGGACTCACCAGGGCCTTTACTTCTTCCAAAGATCACCAGAAATATGAAGGCCTAAGCAAGACTAGGGGCTACATACAGGGTTTCCATTTGCTACTACCCTGAATTTATTCTCAATAGACTTTGCAGCTAACAGAAGAGATGTGCTTATAAATAATGGATGTCTTCTAGTCCTTCAGGAATGAATGACAGACTCACCACTGGTCTTTAAGTGCGAGGACACAAAGTTCAGCGTTTAGTATTTTCAAATCCATGTTTATGTAACCTCTGGGCCAAGCATAGTGGGGTTCACAGATGGCATAACTCTGAAAGTAGTTGAAGGACAAAAACCTGAGTTATAAAAAATTAGTTTATGTAATTTAAAAGATTGAGAGCGGCCGACCTAGGCAAAACAAGGTCTTGCCTAGGACTGCTTGGAAATCTGACTGAGGTGAAAATCCTCCTCCACCCCATAAGGAACAAGGGACTGGGTCCTCTTGAATCACCCTAGATTAGAGGACAGGAGTGTAAGCTGGTGTGCTGGAGAAGACGCCACAATCAGTGATGATAGCATCTACACATGCGTCATTCATGAATCCAACAGTGGTAAATACTTTAAAGAGGCACAGATTTAAGGCCATGTTCAGATTCAAAGAGAGTTCATGAGAAATAGGATACATCAAGATTCAGGAAAGAGATTACAATCTGGGCTCCGATTATGAACTCCATGGCTGAATAGGCTTCCAGAGCACAGAACAGCATTTCAACAAGCCGATAAAGAATATTGGTAGCTAATGAGGACCTGGTAGGCTACTTAACATCTCTGTGCTGTGCATCAAGTGCAAACACGATACACATTTGGCCAGCTCTCGACTCTGAAACCAGGCGGATAGAAATTTTTACTCACAGCAGATACATCATTTGGTTGCAGGAGACAAATGGTTTCCTTTTTTCTATTTTAATCTAGTCCCTCAGAGGACACAAGTCCCCAAATCTGCGGGAAAGGTACAGTTTTGCGCAGAAGCTGAGAAAGCGTCACTATAGGAGGAAGAAAGGATATACATTCCTTCACTGGCTTATAAACTTCGTGAAGGCACACACGAGTATCTGGGATTTGTATTGGTGAAGGTAAGGCTGGTTATCAGCCAACTCGTTTGGTGGCAGCACCAGCGGAATATAGTCCTTCACGCAGAGCTCAATAGGTGTAATACCATAGGCTCATTAACAGCAGGATGACTAACTCCTCGAAGCAGGAAGCAGTGGGATCAAGCACCTTGGAGTCACATTGGTGCTTTACGAAGACCAAACCTGTTGATTGCTTACAGTGTTGGGACGGCTCAGCATTTTAGAGCTATTATCAATGCCAGGTCAGAACAACTTGTCAGAAAACTTTAACAGTAAACTTAAGAGAAGCGTTTGCTCATTATAGTGTCGAGCATAAAACTCCACATACTGTGACCTGGCCCCTTATGGGGGGAAAAAACGTATGTTTATACTTTTAGGCTTGAATGCAATGTTCTGGGTATTCTTATTAATGTTAAATCACTTGCAGAAACACCAACAAAAATCACACACAAAACACAAATACGCTCTAGACAAAAAAACAATAAAAAAGACCAGTCTACAAATAATCAAGTAGTATCTGTAATACTCAAAATAACTAAAGTAGTAAACGTAACAGGTGCATCACTGCAGAGAGGACACTGCAAAATCTACGAATTTTAACAATATTTATTTTTAAAAAAGTGAAAAGTCAGCGGTAAACAAGACTTAAAGTTTCAGCTTCACATTACAGTCTTTAAAAATGCAGATAGTACCGATCTCACACTGAGCCCGGGCTATTTCTGAGATAAAGTAAATGTCTCTTTCGGTTTCCAGGATCATACTTTTTAAAGAGGGTGCAGCGTAAGCACCAGGACCCACAACATAAGAAATCAGTAAAAGGAAAAGTGTCCTTTCGGGTCCTGTGAGCTATTCGAGGTGTGTCATGACAGGCCAATCTTCAACCTCCAAAGGCTCTTCTTCCTCATTTCCTCACACTCTTCCTTCCTCTGTGCTCCCACGACCTCCTTCCAGCTCTTCCCATGGCAGACAGCCACCTCCATCTTCATACCCCTCATCGCTCTCTTCCTCACCATCCTCCTCTTCCTCTTGCTCCCCTAGTGCTAGAGCCCCACTGTGATCTACCAGCATCTCCATTTCTGACTTTACTTTTTCCTCCCCTTCATCCTCAGGCCCCCTGTTGTGGTGGGCCTCCAGCTCTTTAGTCTCTTCCCTTTTCTTTTCCTGTACCCTCTCTTTCTTGGTGGGTTGCCTGGCAGGTAAGCGTCCACCCCGGTAGGCTGCCAGCGCAGCATCATACTTTTTCTTAAGTGCAGCTGCCTTAATAATGAAGGGCATTTGCTGCTCAGGGGTCTGCTCCCACCACTGCTGGCCCAGCATCTTGGAGATCTGGGAGAAGGTCAGGCCAGGGCTTTCTGCACGTATCTGGGGTCTGTGCTTAGAGGCAAACAGAAAGAATGCAGTCGGTGGCTTTTTGGGTGCATATGGGTCCCTGCGGCGACGTCTGCCCCGGCGCACTAAGGGCTGCTCAGCATTCTTCCCAATCCCACAACGCCGCTTGGCTCCATGCGACAAGTGTTCGAAAAGGGCTCTCTCACGGGGTGAGGTGCTTCGCCAGCGCACCGTGCAGGCCTTTGACAGCGCCTCCACATTTACAGAGGCTCCTGGATGCCGGCGCCGAATCTCCACCTGGCAGGCCTGTACGAAGAAGGCAAATGCGGACATGTGACTCTGGGGCTTGTATGATTCGATAATTGGAGCTGTAGAGCTGCCACGGTTTCTGTGAACTCTTGATTCAAAGAGAGTCTTCAAACGATATGGGTTTGACTGTAGGGGCCGACCTAAAAAAGAAGCATAAACATTACAAGTATGTATCAGGTGACTGCGGCCCAGGCACAGCAAGCAGTGCCTGAGGGGTCAGATGCTAGGATCTGAACCCCACAGGACCGACTGTCTTTTAACCCGGACTTCTGCAGCATATGCAGTACAAGTTACTCACCCTAGTATCTCCTGTATTCCCAAGTCCTTGCACCATACTTGTGGAGCGTCCTTGCCACTTTAAAGACAGTACCAGAGCACGTTAACAACACTAAAAAAGGAGGTCCAAGCACAAGTGTGGCTACATGGATGCAGAGTTTCTAGCCCCCTTAAACACTCACACCCCCTCTGCCTTTACTACACCTCTGTTCGTTTTCATGAATAATGAATGCAAGTTAACACAACAAAGAGAAAATGGACAAGCCTCAATATTGAAGGGGCTGAATGACAAAGAGTACATGGATTACTATGGTAAGTGGTGTACTCCAAATGGCATTCTAGCCCTTTTCATTTATTCTGCTGTTATGATATCCAAGCACATCTGTTCTTTGGTGATACAGCTGAAACATCCATCAAAGGCCTGGCCAAGTGTTTTCCTGGGCCTGCTTGGAGGAAACTGGGTATCAACTCTGGAGCTTAAAAAAAGCTTTTCGAAACATCATGGCACAACGGTTTCTGGCGGACACTTGGAAGATGGGTTTCTATTGGAGTTGGTTGGCTGACTCAAGAGGGACAGAGTTGAAGGGTCCTCTCTCAACATTTCATAAGCTTCATTATTGTGGTCCTGACCCGGTCACGTTTGGGTACTTGAAATAGTCGTTTCCTTTGTCCTAACCAAGCAGAAGAAATTTCCAGAGATGGCAGGAATGTCTAAAACAAAGTTGGCATTGAGGGGGTAAGAGACAATCCACCAAACCAGGGAGTACTTAGAAGCATATTTTCTGGGCTACCATCACCATATCCAATTAAAAGTGTATCTTTAAAAACAGAACAATTTGATCTAGAAAGGGCTGTCAGGAGTAGCAACTCTAAAGAAGGGTGCCTACAAAACACCTCCGGCTATATCCAGGAGGGTTACTATGCGCATGTGGAACGGCCATGGAAAGAACGAGAAACCTGGTGAAGGGCATTGCGCGTATGCCCCAACATTAAGGGCTGGAGCACTTTGGAACCATGAGGCAGAGCGGTTTTGTCAAAAACAGATAAAGGGTGGGAAACGCCTCAATCTTTGGCAGGGCTACCATGACCTGGCATACCGAAAGCCCAGGTCCAATCAGTGAGTTCACATACAAGTTTCAGGTAATGCATAGACTTCACCTAAAGGTTGACCAGATCAGGCTGCAGTTTTCACAGGGAAATCTGTGCATCTTCCAGTGTGAATTTAACAGTAAGACCTCCACTACACAGATCAGCCATTTTTGTAATGCATAATTGATAAATGGTACTTTATAGATGGTGTGTTGATGGCACAGAGGCAGTCGCTCTTCTGCAGTCATGCAAGCTAAGTCACAGCGCAGCCACCTTTAATTTTGCACTGCACTCCTGTCACAACAGTATGAAGACTATAGAGGTTGAGATAGACGGTATCTAAAAGAAATTTAGAGTAAAAACTGCATCTTTGAGAAATGGACAAGTTTTATAGTAACTAAAGAATGAAACATGGTCTTATACTCTAGAATGTGTAGCTATTCCCTTATGTTGAGGGAAAGAACTGTTGGGTTAGTGATGGGAAATTTACATTTTTGCATTCGCTATCAAGGAGAACCCTGGGTAACTGGTAACTATGTTGTGCCCATTCAATTTCCTGGCTTCATGAGCAGCTCTCCATGTGAACGTATGCAGCTCAACTTTGGATTACTGAAGAAGTTAAAAAGATTCCTACTCAAAGAGGTGTCCCAATTTCTTAGTCAAATGAAAGCGATGGGTGTTCTGCAATTCAAAATAAATGCAGAACAACAAATCTGTCTTCCCCGCAACATTGATTGAGAATATTGAAAGCAAATAAAACAAGGATGCTAGCCTTTCTCAGTCATTTACTTATTTATTTACTGGTGATATCTTAGGCACCACTGGCAACCCACAGCAGAGTACCACAACAAATCACAGGGTTGCTGGTGTGTAAGAGGCAAACTTAAGGAAACAGGAGATCAGGCTAGCGCATTGTATTTAGAGTTCTACTTTTCATGCACTCAGAATTGTTGTTCGTAGTTTAGCTGGTATTTGTGGGTTGACATAAGAAATCAAAATAATTCTTCTGAAGTCGAAATTCTGATATGAACGAAGAAGAGAATGGCATTTAGTTTAACGAGTGAACCTGGATTGTGTTAAGCAGATAAACACATTTCTCAGGAGGTGATTTCAGATACATTCACATTGCCCCAAAAGGTTGGTTCTTTCAGCTCAGTCAGTACCACATTAAAAGGTCCGACATCCAGAGTACCGGTCCAACCGCCAGATTACAATGCTGGTGGTCGGAGTGATTTGGGCAGGGGAGAAAAGATTGCTGCCTCCGACAGGTTCAAGGAGCCAGTTGGGTAGCGGTCCGACCGTGATCCCTGCAATGGGGGCCGTGCCTGCGGAGGCACCGCAGTAGGAATTACGATATCCATGTCCCTATGCATTTACATGGTGGACCAACCACCATGTAATGGCAGACAAAGGGACTTTGGTGGCCCCTAGCAGGGCCCTGTACACTGTGGGCCTCCGCTATGGGGCCCAGGGGGGAAGGGCATGTGGTGCCCCTCCACACAGCCAAGCACCACATGGTGCCTGGTGCATGAATGTTCAACAGCATTGCTTTTCCATTGTGGCTGGTGTTGCAGCCCTTTTCCGGGCCGCAGCACAAGTCACAATGGAAAAAGGAAAGTTTACGACTGCCTGCACGCAAGTTGTATCACAATTGGGCTGTTGGGACCGCCGACTCCTTGGATGCAAAACGATGGTGGTCGAATGTTCGCCGGACCGCCATCATCATGAGGCCTTAAGTTACCAAACTGCTACCCAGCCCAATGTCAGGAGGGACCTCTTCTAAATATTAATTAGCCAATGAAGTAGAGTTCCTTTTTGCCAACATTTATTAGACCATCAAGCATGCCTCAATAAACAAGAGCACAATGTGTGATCCCAGATGCAGTGTATATATATATATATACACATATATACATATACACATACACACACAGATAATGTACTGAGTATGATACCTTTACATTTTGTAGTATTCACCAGCTACTTGGCCGAGTGGAACTTTATACCAACGAGTACTGGCCAAGATCTGCAGTATGGTGTGTTTTTTTAAAAGGGTTTCAACCCACAATCAGCTATCCACTGGGAGATGTGGTTTGAAATATGAAGGTTTGCGATAAATCAGTGCTCCAAAAAGGCAGTGCACTGTGGGACAGATATTGTGATATTGATCTTGCCCTTTTCTACCTTAGCCCATGTGAGATACATCATGGGTGGCAGATTCTAGGATATTGCTGCGGTGGGGAGTGCTATGAGAACATTCATTATATAATGGCCTGTTGAATGATGTTCAGCGAATAATATATACAACATATGTGAGATGTTGTAAGTTAGACGATTAGATATCAGGTAACATTTTGGTGGTGCAAGCTGTGGGATGAACTATTGGTGTGGAGTTCAAAGAAGCAATGGGAAGGAGTTGCACTGTGAGGCGGTTCATGTCATGGATGACATTTTTTACGAATTCTGTGCAGTCATATGTGGAGTGTTGAAAGACAGTAGATTCAGATTTTTCCAAAAACTAATTTTAGCGCAGACGCAACTTTGAGATAGTACAATCAACATGTAATACCTAGCCCAGCTTTTTGCCCACAGCACTTGGTTTTAGCAGGTGGTCAAGCGGCAGTACATTTCCAATGCAAACACTTGATGATAGTCCAGACAGTAGAATTACGTTTTGGGGTGAACAGAGCCAAATCTTGAGCAATGCTGAAGCTCCATCATGCACATGATCTTAGGTCATTTCAGTGATGGCGGTCCAGCATACCCAGTGACCAATTATTCACCTCCTTCAGTTACAAAAGGTCTTTTAATCTTTCTATCACACATGGCTGAAATATTGCTAACTAGCTATTTTAATTGCTCTATTGGTATAGATCCAGACCATGAGTGATACCGAGAGATCTCATCTAGTTTTCAAACAGACATTATGTTCCCTCACCACCCACGTCCCTAAAGTACAGGCTCTCTAAGTCAGCCTCATCCTGGTTTATTACAATTTCATTGGTTAGTTTAAGCCATTTCTCACTCCCCACATCGAGTTCCTGTTCTGCCTACAGCCTTTCCCAACCAAACCAACTCAATATATTTTAAGGCCAGTTAACTCCAGTTTCTGCACATGCCGGCCCTGCAAAAACTTAAGAAGTGCTTCTACTGTTTTCCAGTTTGTCGTCTCAGTTGTTCACCTCACTTCTCATAAAACACCTCAAAACCCACTGTTTCTGCTCATCTCACAGCCGCTCTCTTCTTTCCCCCCCCTCCCATTTTTTGTTCTCCGTTTTCACCACCTACTCACACTTTTTTCTAGGACTACTTTTTCAAGATTTTCCAACCCATACCCAAGCTTTCATTCTACTCCTCGTTCACTCTCCTTACCTCATCTTATCGAATTGAATATATGCAGAATGTAGGACATTTGCTTCATGCCCAATTCAAATAGCTTGCATAATTCCATCAACTGGAACTTGGTCTGAAATATTGCATACATTTGAACAGTCACTGAAAATTAACAAAAAGGACCTAGCTCTAGCCAAAACCCTTAGAACAGCGTAATGCCAACTATACACCATGCTAAAATTTTGATTCATCAAGACCCGTATTTCCATCTTCACACTAAATGCACTGCTGCTCCTAACCAGCTCATGTGAATCTTAAATTCAATGCTAGCAGTGTCACTAGACGTTTTAATTAAATAAAATATTGCGAAGCATTATTTATAGTAAAACAAAATGTTTAAAAAACCTCAGCATAAGACAGCAATTAAAAAACAAGCCTAGGGTTATTGTCTACATCAATTAAGAACCATGTTTATAGTGGGCTGCAGATGACTATTTTAAAAATAATATGATAGCTAATAAACACACCAGTTCACCAGCGAGTCACTTGATGGAAAATAAACAACAGCCCATAGGCCCTGCCAGGATGAAGAACATCTACACAAATGTTGTGTATATATATATTATATATGTATATATGTGCCAGGGCCAAACGTATTTCACTGGAGCAAACACTGGCCAGTGCTCCTGCCACTTCTGCCGACTGGTGGTGTAAGCATTACCTACTAACCATCGTACTGAAACAAATGTGATGTGTTGGACTATTGCAGATCACTCCAAGCTGGAACTGCAAGATGTATTATTTTTTAAATACATTGCATTGCTTTACTCTTGCTATGTGCTAATAAAAATAAGCAGAGTGCTCCTCCCTTTGGTGTACTCTCATAAACAAGGGTCGGCGTTTAAAAACAAGAGCCAGGGCCAAGCAGCGATAAAAATTAAGCATGGTCATGGAGTCAACTGCCTTGGTTATGAAACGCAGTGAAGCAGTCATCAATACGCAAGATCACTCACTAAATTCAAAGCCCACATTAGAAAATATGCTGCAGCGATTTTATTACAGAATGCATTTGACTGCATGACTAAAATCAAATGATCTCAAATTTAGACGTCCAAAGGAAAGAGTACAACTCCAATATATGAGGAGAAAATATGACTGAGAACCAATATGTAAAAAGGTCTTATATCTTTAAAGTAAATGAGGCAAAACTGGCACTCATGAACAGGCAAAAATAACACAGGAGAATCCTGCCAACCGAAAAAACATGCAGGATTAATACTAAAGCAGCTGTAGAGAAAACATAAAAGAGGTTTGTGCTTTTTCGTGAGTGACCTCAGGTGGAACTACTGTCGGTTTTCGGTTGGGAAAACCTCTTACCAATACCAACTCAGGTGTCAGATAGTTGAGCATGTCTGGAGGCCGAGCACAGAGTTCTTTTAACTGTTCATTTTAAAGGGTCTCTCTTAGAAAAACATTAACATGCATAATAGGTCCCTGTGAAGCTGTTTGAACACTGAGTACATGAGTGGCGAAGGTCTACGCTATAAATACCAGTAGCAAAACTGGGATTTTTTACTTTCTTATACCCAAATGATTCTTGCAGGTCTACTTTATGAGAAACACAAGAGTGCGTTTTTTTTTTTTAGAAAACTCAAATTAGATTCCACAGTAGACGTTTTATGTGGAAGCAGTTACATCTTCATGGCGTCACATTCGGTTCCTGTGCAATTCCAATGGTGACTTCACGGGTTCTGGGACGCATTATCCAGGAAAGCGAGGAACAAGCAACTGCTCCCCACACCACGCGTCTCCATGTACAAATTGCGACTAATCACGGGAATAAGCGGTGGCAATTTTGGTGAGAGATAGTGACCTGCTCACCGGGCTTTAAAAGTCGTGATCTGACTAACTTTTACCGCAAGAGTGCTATTGAGAGAAAGTCATGAATCTCCTGAGGGGAAGAGATTGAGGTAAGTGTGTCCATGAGCAGGACTGCGGCTTCTGGTCTATAAGAGCCCGGCAAACCCTACAAGACAATGTACTAGTACCAGATTTTGATTTCTAGGTTTGGAGTGTCCTTGTTAATGTTGTGCACCAGCAGTCCTAGAAAGCAATAATATAAACACAGCACTAGGCTGGAGTATCCTCACTCTCAGTTTTGTACATTACCTGCAATTCTAATAGGAATCCTTGGAGTTGCCGTAATGAAGTTCAAAACTATACGGTACAAATATTCAAAGAGAGCCTATGAGAGTAGTGGGCTATCTTTCTGTGCCCCTTGTCCAGCACTCAATCCTCGTCTACTGTCAAGTGAGTTGGCGCCGATTCCCAGGATGACACGCTGTGTGTAAGCGGAAGCTCTTTCACAGGTACCTACCTGGATATCACTCTTACCTGTCTTCTCAGCAACCCCTATATACCATGTTCAGCGATGTCAACGGTTTTAAAAATGATTGCTTTCTTCAGAGGCCATGAAACATCTACCTTAGAATGGAACAGTGCAGCACTACAGACTCTTCCTTACACCTTGGCAGCATGGGCTACCAAGATCAGATCTGAAAGGGAATTGCCTACCATTTTGCCCTACCGATAAGCAAGGAAGAGAACATGCAACTAAAATCGAATGTGCAACCGAAGAGATACACATGTGCAGCAATTAAGAACGTCCCATGTGGAGCAAGCCATTTTAATAGTAAGGTCGGTGACCAGGTCAAACCCCAAGATCCTACCCTTAACCAGATTTCTGCAGCATGCATCAAGAGCACATTAAGGAGTGCTTTGAAAAAGCAACAAAAGAAAAAACAGCTCTGCAAAATAAACTGAAAACAAAAAAGTAATCACTGAAGAGAGATCCAACTAGAAGAATCTCATAACATGCGTAGAGTTAAAAAAGGAAGTGGCAAAATGCAGGATGCGCTGCAGGACAACGATCAGTTGTTTATAAACCCGTGCAGAGACCTCCTTTTTAGTGCCGACCTACGTGCTCTGGTACAATCCAAAAAAGAAAAAAAAAAGCAGAAGATTCACCTAGGACTATGAAAATAAGAGTGATAGGTGTAAAACTACAGAAGTGTATTACGAGTTGCAATGAACTGCGGGGAGTCGCACAGCAAAACTTCCTGAAAACAAACTAGGGGGAAGGCAGTAGAGCAACACGCTCAAGGGTGGCTCTGGAAGAAAGAGCTGCGCATTCGTCCTTTCTAAGTAGATCCTGTGCACGTGTGTAATCAAACATGTGCTCATCTCTTCTTTAGTGCAGAGGTTATGTGCTCCGGTACGGTCCTTAACGGCAAAAGGATGATCCACCAGTAGGAAGAAGGAAACGTAAGAGAACGATTACCTTTTGTATACATTGCCATATTCTTTTAGAGCCCTTTTCTTACAAATGAGGTCTTGTTAGCTGGGAAGTTGGGGAATCTGCGGGAGTATCTCCGAATACAGTCATACTCCACACATACCATGCAAAGAGAAATAACAGGCTCACCTCACATGCTTTCATTGACAAATATACTGCAATGCCTAGGAACATTTACTATGACCATCAGATAAATCATATTTGCAGTGGAACACATGAAAAGTTAATATTTGAGAAAAGAACTAGGATTTCTCCATGACACCACCTACTGGCATCTAGAGAATAATCTCTAATTGGTAACTAAAGCTAACAACGTTTCCAGCATGACTGCCTACGAGCATGACCATGTTCACATCTTCAGTAGTCAGGGGGCAACATGAGCAAGAACATTTGAGAGAATAACATGATTTTACTAGTTAATACATTCTATAGCAGATTCTTGCTGCAACACTATGGGTCATTGTCTAAAAAGCAGAAAGCAGCTTCTACTAATTATGTGGAGCTAGTCACCATGGCAGTGGTATGTGATGCTAAAGTTTTAAATACGCTTCTTGTCTAAAGAAGCAAACTAGAATTCTAGAAGTTTGAGATTTGTTTGGCACTTCTTTTATAGAGAGCACTTCTCCATTGTAAGAATGAGATCAAGCCCGTTCAGCTATGCCACACACTGAGGCCCCCCCCCAAAAAATCTAGATTCTTGCAAAATAACTGCCGCATTCATTATGCACTCTGATGTACTAAAGGAATTGAATTGAGACAGGCCAAATCCCACCCTTACAAGCGGTGTACTTTGTAAAAGTCAGAGGGTTTTTCAATTACCCGTTTGCTTAAATGGACATCAGAACCAACTACACAGATTAGCATGTTTTGGTGGCTTCGTGCACAGAAGTATTGTGCTAATGATATGCAAAATGTGGGTTTCAAAAAGGTGAAAGGACACCGAGACCACCCATTTTATCGTTACAAGGAAATTCCTTGTTTAGAAGGCCATCTCTCATTTCTTTGAAATGTTTCCACTTCTACTTCCTAGGAGGACAATTTCAAGCATATAAACATTTAAATGCTGAACCACTTTCGCCATAACATCACTTGAAGGCGTTGGTGAAGTTGTAAGGTTATCTACCGCAAAAAGGAGTCCTGTCCAGCACAGACTTATTTTCAGAGGACGACAACTAAATTGACAGGAGCCCTACCAAGGCTATGCACATCAATCATACCTATGCTCACATAGAACTGTTCCTCCTAAATGCTTTTCCGGGAAGTAATCATGAAGCACTCATAAAACAGAGCTCAATTTTGGGGTTAAGTGTCTCCACAGACACGTAAAGTAAAATTATGTTATGACTTCTATTCTGTACTCTACAGGCAACTCCCAGCTAAACGTAGAACTAGCACAGTAATAAAATCCAAGACGACATCAACACGTAGATCAGAAGCAGCACATTAATAATGAACAGATGCATCAGGATCATGCATTGCACACTAAATCTACTTCATACAAAAAGTTTTCCATAGGTACGGGCCACTTCCCACCTGGTTTTCTGCCTCGGGGAGCTTTCTTCACAGGAACATCGGATTCAGAATCAGATTCTTGTTTCTTGGCAGCTGGCTTCCTTCCTCGCGGAGTCTTCTTTACAGGCACATCAGAGTCTGAGTTAATGTCCGATTTCTTTATTTCTGGCTGCTTCGGGGGCACGTCAGACCCAGAGCCGGAGTCAGATTTCTTCACCTCTGTTTCCTTCACAGGCACATCAGAGCTAGAGTCAGATTTCTTTACTTCGGACTCTTTATCCTCCTCCTCCTCCTCCTCATCCTCTTCTTTCTTTTCCTCCTTCTCATTCTCCTCCTCTAATTCAGCTTTAGACTCAGAGTCTGAAGCAGACTCTACCACCTGCAAAGAGTAGGAATAAAAGCCACATGAAGCAAACCTACTGTTCAAGGAGAAAGGAATGAAGGTGCCAAAGGTGCATGCTTTTAACTGAAGCCTCCAAAGTTGGTACTAAAAACAAAAATACTATAATGCAATGGTGTCCTCCCAGCCGGTCTACACAATTCGCAAAGGACAGATACAACACATACAAATATGGGATAAACCTTTGCCTTCTGAACAAATAGGCAGGACTGCATATTTCCCCCAATCATCAACTTTTAAAACTTAAGTGAGCTTCCACAGCAGTGTAACACATCGCTTTTTAAGTCATTACATTAAATGCCCAACTGCACAAGATAAAGATCACATAAGCTCAAAGAGAGCAAAAGGAGACAGCAGAATACTCGTAATCTCGATTAAACAACCTGCCGCAACCCTTATGGCAGAGCCAAGTATTACACCCATAAATTTCAAACAATAGCATATGGACAGAAACAAGCCTGAGCGTCTAACAACAAGGACCATTCCAGACTCACAAGCAATCAACTGCAGAGTTTGCATATCCTTTTAACGAAACAGTCAGCAAAAGCAGATAGTAATGTGAGGACTGGATGCCTGGCACTTCTAGCTCTTCAGTTGCTACTGTCAGTATCCATCATGCCAGGGATAACTGCACTATTATAAACCACTGTCGCTAGATGCTTTGGTCATTCAAAAGCAGATATGCATTTTTTCACCTTAAAATGGCTACCCACCTTTTTTTTCCGTCCACCCGTGGACACCTTTCTCGGAGGCCTACCCCTTTGTACAACTTTCTTCTCTGGAACGAAATCCTATAGAAAACATTGAACACATTGAAAACATTGAACACATTTCACCAATCCGGCTTTTTGCATGCAGACATTTTAAGTATTAAATAAGGGTAACCGCTCACCATTCCCACCCTACTATATCAAGTCTTCGCTGCACTTAGAAACCGTATGCATGTGAAAACAATTCAAAGCAGGTGTGCAGGATTTGATTTTAGGAGTTATTGCAAAGACCCTGTGAAACAGTTTTAATTTAGTGCCCCTATCCTCTCTGCCATATTCTTTTCATACAACCGCTCAATCCTGGGCCACAGGGACAGAAACACATCTAAGCAGTTCTCGTAGCCTTGTGCTTCGATGGAATGCGTAACGGTAACACAGACAGGCATTTATCTGTTACATTAATTCCCTCCAAAAACGTTGCAAGGTATTGTAGGCCAGAGTAGTGTTGAAAAGATTAAGAGCATAGCACACACCACAGCATTAGTACTCGCAATTCAGTAGGGAAGCTACTATGCTATCTTTACGTAAATAGACGCAATGCTACTTCAACAAGCATTTGCAATGCAATAGGTCTCGCAATTGGAAAGTTTGAGCTATTGGTATTGTAAATGACATTTTTTATTTATGTGTTGGTTTTGAAAATAGCGAAATTAATAGCTTTGTCATTTACAATGCCAATAATTATAACTTTCGCAAATGTGACACCTATAATATTTGTAATGCAATATGTGTTGTATTTACGTGACTTAGATGTATTGATATTACAAATAACAATGGCTTTTTTTATAATTAATACTTTTAAAAAAGTTATTGTAATTTATAATGGCAATAGCTTAAAATAACTTTTGTGAAGATTATGTTCAGTATATTTTATTGTGACGAAAATCCAAGAACAGAAGTGAAATATTAACATCTTTTTGTGACATTTGTAATAAAGCTTGAAACATTGAGAGAACATATTTGAACCAGTTGTTGTTGAATGGTTGCACAGATTGATGCTGTGGTAGCGCATAGTTATGCTGTGGTGCCCCTGAGTGATGCTGTGGTAGCGCATAGTGATGCTGTGGTGCCCCTGAGTGATGCTGTGATAGCGCATAGTGATGCTGTGGTGCCCCTGAGTGATGCTGTGGTGCCCCTGAGTGATGCTGTGGTAGCGCATAGTGATGCTGTGGTGCCCCTAAGTGATGCTGTGGTGGGGCCGAGTGATGCTGTGGTGATGCAATAGATAGAGTGAGGGAGGGCGATAGACAGAGTGAGGGAGGGCGATAGACAGAGTGAGGGAGGGCGATAGACAGAGTGAGGGAGGGTGATAGACAGAGTGAGGGCGATAGACAGAGTGAGGGCGATAGACAGAGTGAGGGCGATAGACAGAGTGAGGGCGATAGACAGAGTGAGGGCGATAGACAGAGTGAGGGCGATAGACAGTGAGGTGGTGGACGTGGTGGTGGACTTGGTGGTGGTGGACTTGGTGGTGGTGGACGTGGTGGTGGTGGACGTGGTGGTAGATGTGGTAGTGGTGGACATGGTGGTGGTGGACGTGGTGGATGTAGTGGTGGTGGACGTGGTGGATGTAGTGGTGGTGGACGTGGTGGATGTAGTGGTGGTGGACGTGGTGGATGTAGTGGTGGTGGATGTGGTGCTGGAGGGGGTGGTTGTGGACGTGGTGGTGGTGGATGCGGGGTGCACAGTCAAAATATCGATTCCAAATTATCGACCAACATTAATATCGAGTTAAAAATATCGAAGGTCAAGAATATCGAGGTCAAGAATATCGTTGGACAGAATATCGACCCTAAGGTAATATTGATTTTTTTTATATCGATGCAAGTAATATCGATAGCAATTATATCGATGTTACTAATTTCTTTGTTACTAATATCGATATTTATGTATTTTATATGCATGTGTTATATGTTTTTTGTTAAGTTTTTTATTTGTTTTAAATTATATGTGTACTATTTTTTATATATTAAAAAAATGTATATTTAATTTAATTTTATGTTTTAGTACTGGAGCGGGTTGTGGGTTTATAGGGGAATTGGGTGGTACGTAATTTAATTTTAATTAATTATTTATTTTTAATTGATATAGTTATTTTTTTTATAATTCAATATTAATCGGTAATTAATTTTAATTGGTAATTAAGGTTTGTTATTGGTAATTACATTTTTTAATTGGCAATTAATTTTTTTAATTGGTAATTAATATTTTTAATTGTTAATTACTTTTTAATATTTGGAAATTCACTGTATTAATTGATAAATGATTTTCCATTAAAAATATTGTTATTTGAAAAAAACAACATTTGTTTACCATTTTTTAATAGTTAATCAATTATTAATTAATATGTTTTTGTTTTGAAAAATATTTTAGTGTTCAATATTTATTTGGTAATTGATATTCCTTAAATAATATTTCTTGGTATTTATTGTTAATTAATTATTCAATTGTAATTATGTTTTTAGCAATTATTAATGGGTATTTGCAAATGACGTAGAGTTATTTAAAAATTTAATTTTGAATTATTTTATTTACAACAATTATTTATAAATGTTAGATTTAACTTCTACGCTATCCAATGCTTTCCCTACTGCTGCACTCTCTGGAGTTGGAATAGTAATTTTTACCCCTACGCTATCCAACACTTTCCCTACTGTTGCACTCTGTGGTGTTGGAATAGTAATTTTTACCCCTACGCTATCCAATGTTTTCCCTACTGTTGCACTCTCTGGAGTTTGAATAGTAATTTTTACCTCTACACTTATACAACGGTTTCTCTACTATTGTGCTCTCTGGAGTGGGAATAGTAATTTTAAGTTCTATGCTATCCAACATTTTTATTAATGTATTTTTTGGATTTTGAATAGCATTTTTATGTATTTAGTTATTTAATTTTTTTTGTATAAATTTAGATAATTTAGTATATAATTAATTTTAAAAATATTAAAGGTATATTTAATTTTTATGTATTAAACATAATTCTTTACTTTTTATTTATGTTTATGTTTTATGTTTGTAAATGTATTTGTAATTTATATTTTTTATTAAGTTATACATTTTTAAAATAATTAATACAACTTATTGTTAAGTGCGTATATATTATACATTTTCTGTATATGTTTAATGTAATAATATATATGTATTTATTAATTTTACACATTACTACATATTTTTAACTATGTTTATTTTATTTATTAGTGTTATTTACTTTACATTCATATTTTTGGAGAAAAAAACGATATTTTTAACATCTATATTTTTTTTCCTCAATATTTTTGTCCTTATGTTGTAGATAGGATGTCGATATTCTTGCCTTCGATATTTCTGCATCGGTATTCCTGTAGGTCGATATTTTCAACGTTAATAATTTGTCAGTGATTCGTGGATGCGGCGGCGGTGGTGGTGAACACGGTGGACGTGGACTTGGTGGTGGAAGTGGTGATGGAGGTAGACGTGGTGGTGTTGGTGGACACCAGGGTGGACGTGGTGGTGGTGGACGTGGTGGATGTTGTGGTGGCGGTGGATGTGGTGGTGGACTTGGTGGAGGTAGTGGATGTGGTGGTGGAGGTAGACGTGGTGGTGGACGTGGTAGTGGCCTGGTGGTGGACGTGGTGGTGGACATGGTGGTGGACATGGTGGTGGTGGATGTAGTGGTGGTGTAATTGTGACTACAAGGTAAGTCTCTCTGAAGGGACTGTATTATTGTACGGAGGGCAAAGTTTGGTGTTAAAGCGCAGACTCATGCTCAGAGGCAGAATCCAGAATAGGGCAGGAGGCAGAAAGAAGGTTAAAATAAAAAATAAAAAAAAATCAGAGGCACAGATATAGACAGAAACATTCTCTAGATATGAATAAAAAAAAGAAAAAAATCTACATCTACCGCAAGAGATGTTTTGGGAAAGGGGATAATGCAAAAGATTTGCACAGCGGCGGGCACTCTCAAAGCAATATTCATGAATGTTATAAGATTTGCGTGATAGCAACACATAAACGTAGTTTCTGACACAGGAAATGCAGCAGACGAACATGGCATCAAGGTATCTTTCTTCTGTTGCGGCATGCGAACATATCGTCACTAGACTCCGTAAGTGAGCGTTATTTCCTCCAGTGCTTTCAAACACAACCACAATGGTTTCCAAAGAGTACACTTTATTTGTTTTTTAATTTGATCCAGATGCACCAGAAACTGCATCAAGGTTAAAATTAAAACAATTAAACCAAATGCTTCAGCACATGGTCAAAACCTAGAGAACTTCTCTATTTCTAGTTTAAATGATCCGGAACCCTTAAGACACGAGAGGCTGGTGTACGACCATCATCTAAACGAAAAGTGCAGCTTGTCAACCTGTTTTCAGAGTTCTCAGGATTATAGGCTTTTAAACACCAAATTCCTCTTTTACAAAGCAAACAAAAAGCTAGGCATTCTCACTAGCCTTTAATACAGACTCAGTGCCTCAAGAAACCCAGCACCTGATTGCTAAATTCTATCTTTTTTTATAACAGAGTTTTTGATGTTTACGCTTGCCTAAAAGTAGAGCCGTGAGAAGAGTATTGACACCTCTGCGCTAATGGAGGCCAAAAATATCCCAAAACTGTTAACTTTTGGAGGTGCTGGAGAAAACTGAAGGATGCATTCAAAAATTATTTTTAGCATGATTTTCTTGCCGTAAATTCCTCATAGGTAAGGAGGTACGCAAGACAGTTCCTCTAATGGAATAGTGAGAGCGTGGGGGGCGTGTGCAGGACGGGGGAGGGTCTGGAAGAGGTCGCTAGATCTTTTCCTGGCCACTGGATCCATTTAGACTAGCACAGTTGGCCTGTGGTCTGATACGGGTGAAAAGAATGTAATGTATGCGCCATGAAACAGGCAGAAAGCCATTTTAAACAAGTAAATAAATGGGTTTAAGTTGCACAAACTTAGCTGTGGAGTAACTGATCGCTGTTTAACATAAGGGGAATACAGTGGATCAACAGCACGGGGGGGAGCGGGAGGCATTTCTTTGAAGTCTGATGCAGAGTCTCAGACAAATGGTGGAATGGTGGTGTGCGAGCGGCTTCCTTTCAAGTCTGATGGGAAGGGTGCGGGGAGCAAATGGCGAGCGCGCGCCCGGTGCACATGCACTGGGCATAATCCGCATTCCAAAGCCCTCTTGGTAAGATTTCCTAGAGCACATCTATATCTTTCGCATAGCGATTGCTTACGCAATAGCTAGGAGAGAGCTAAAAAGTCTGCATGTCATGCATTGTATAACGAATACCTCAGTAAATGTGCATTTTTCTTCACCGCAACCTAAAACAGACTCCCACAGTTTACAAAATAAATCCTCCCTTCACCCGCTGTACCCAAGTCAGATTAGTTACTGGTTGCCATGTGCTAAAAGGAAAGCTTGGCAGAGATTGATGCCCATGAGAAAGACACAGAGCAGTATTTTACTCATACTGGTCATCTTATCGTTTTATAAATGTTCCCAAACATACTTCCTCACTGTATGTTCTGTGCCTCTGCCCACAGGCAATTGGAAAGCTAGAATATAAGTAACACTGGGCCCGACTGGTACATCCCTGGACGAAGGGCACAACACTATGCACAGGCTTAAGGTTGCTACCATAATAAGCAACAAGACAATCATGAGTTGCTGTGGCTCTCATAAATAAAATGTAGCCCTGGCTTCTTAACATGGTCAATCACAAGACAGACAGCTCCTCTCTGATTTAAAATGTGAGAAATCCAGACTGACTCCACTTCAGTTACACCAAACTGCATGTAACCCACATGAAAAATGAGAATCATCAAACTCAAAGATAGAAAGATCATCTGGATTGCACAGAGGATTCTGTCAGCAACTTTCCATCAGGAAAAAAATTAAACTTTGTTAGATCTGTTTAACTTTTACCAACACATAAGTAGGAGTGAGCCAGAAATGCCATTACAGTATGTGCAGCTCACCGTGTTCATTCCTGCTTTAAGTATGCTGAAATGGCACAGTGAACAGGAGTGAGCCACAACTTCCAATTACAGTGCTATCTTCCCCTGTGCCAGAGTCACTGAACATGTTCAAATCACCTCTTCGGGTACACCTCAACCTGGATGAACACAATGAGCAGTAACTGGAGTCAAGACACAAAAGTAAGTCATGGATATCTTTTAAGGAAGCAGAGATCCTCAAAAGAGACAGATCTTGGACACTACTTTTCTTTAGCAGAATACAAGATGTTGCATTTTGTGGCATCCTACATCAATTAACATGTGTTTTTCACTGATACACATATTCTCCCTTTGCTCCCATCTGTTACAGAATGTGCACATTATTCAAGTTGAGGAAGAGATGTGGCACAAGGTTCGATCCCCGAGGACAGCGGCAGTTTAGCCCAGCACCATGTGACTCTGGGCAATAGCTTGTTTTATCTCCCAGAGGGCCCCCAGCGCCGGGACACCACTTCGGAGGTAGCTGTGCACTTTACAAATACTGGTATATCATTTCAAGATAGCAACACAGATATCAATTCTTTCTTTTGATTTTCACTTTTGTAAGATGACTAAAGGTTGCGATGTGCCACCTTCACTTCTTCAGAGCATATTATGATCAACAACCAGGGTCTGCGACTTGCTGCGGTTCACGTGGCAAGGGTGGTCCCCTCCTGCCGATCACAAGTTTCATAACATGAAGCATACATCACATTCAACTAGTTTAGATCACTGGTCAGAATTCAGTCCCACTAAATATTCCTTATTTAAAAGGAAACACCATTTCTCAATCAACACACAATTATGTCAAGCCCATCGTTTAACCCTCCAACCACAAGTTGTGCAACATCTTATGTTACAACCCTCATCACTGGTGGAGGCATGGCATTTATGCCATAGACTGCATCTTTGATCAGAGCCTACTACTTTTTTTCAATTAGAAATGTCAATCTCAATTTGAGGCTGCCACTGGTTAACTAGTTTACATTCCCTGCACTTACAAAACATTTCAAAACCCTGATAGTCAACTAAGATCAGACACGGTTTCCCCAATTATATTTCATAGCTGGAAGTTCAAATGTTGGCTATTCAAATGCCATTTCTTCACTGCAGATTTAAACACAACTTTAAACTTGAAACAGAACACATAAGAACACGGTTCTACCAGAAAAGTCTGCTGACTGATAAAAACCTAGTACAACTCAATTTCAATTCTTCAGACACAAACATTAACTGCATGCAGGCAAGTAGAAAAGAATATGTACAAAGAAAAACAACAACAAAAACCCACAAGCTTTGGCAACTCTATAGCTTACAAAAAAGCTGTTGAATTAAAAAAATCTTAAGGTAGCTCAAATCTTCATGCAATTCAATGTTTTCCATCTTTATAGCTGCAAGATGTATTTTTCAAATATTTGTCACTAATTAAACTCAAACTAAATTTAAAAATAATACGGAAGCTTAAAGTAAAACGCTTGCCAAGGCCTAATTTACTTCCAGAAGACTCTGAACTGAAACATACTACAGTAATTTAGTCCACTACAGTAGCACAGGGAGCAAATTTATAGGCCTACAGGAGAAAAGACATCTCATTTTCTGTTATGCTAATTACACATTCTGTCTCAAACACCATCTGAGTGTGCAGCAGCAGGTCCATTCCATAGCTCCTCAAATAATTTTTTGCCAAGGCTTGAGCTTTAGTGGAATATGTAGCATACACAAGATAAACCAAAAACAACCCTTAAAGTCTGCTCTTGGTCACACCCTGGGGAAAATATACCTGCAGTGGTGATATTACAGAATAGAAGGGAGGGGTGGGAAGTAGGAAGTAAACGTGTGGGGTCGGTATTTGAGGGGGGAGCATCAAACAGAGAGATAGACAGAGCAAGAAAACACATGCACTCTAAAGGATTGCTGAATAAAACAAAATCACTAAATGTGAGCACAGTAAGGGTACAAGTCATCCAATCAAAGGGATGGTAAAGAGGCTATGCTGGAGGGGCAAAATAGAAGAGAAAGGCAAGCCATTAAATAAGAAGTAAGCAAAGGAGAGGGACATTAAAGCCAACCAATGGTAAGAAAGGAGTTGGCTCTTAGCCCACTGTCATTTTTTGCTATGGTCCACAAAAGGCTTAAGCCTACACAGAGCAAAGAGCTGTTTGGTATGTGAGACCTAATAAGCTAGTGTCCTGTTCAGGGCAACTTATGTGATCCATCCTCCATTGCCTACAACAAGGCTTTTCATCTAAATGCACGAGTCAACTAGCTCCCTTTCTAAGAAAATGAACTGAGTGCTCATAGCGCATACCTGATCACTGTTATCTGATCGGTATGAACTCTCTGAATTAGCCTCCTCTTCCTCTGAAACAGAATCACTGGGCACATCCAAATCACTTGAAGGTTTTCTTGCACGCTTTGCCGGAGGAACCTGAGGTGGAAAAAAATAGTAAGCACATATACAGATCTCAAGTAGAATGTTTATGAAGAACGAAGCCAGATTGCCTGGAAAAGAACACCTGACTTTTCAGGCATTTGAACTTATGAAATGATAAAATCCCATTGCTGGAGACTACCCGATACAAAATGGTATGGGAGACGCAAAAGTGGATATATAGGTTAACTGGAACTATGGTGAGGAAGAATGGGGGTGCCTATCTTGTTGCTAGTGTGCATATTAGAGGAAAGAATGCTGATATTCTTGGAATGTCAGAACTATGAATCCATGTTGATTGTAACATTATCGTACGTCACATTACTAAAGTATCCTCAAGTAAGAGGTTTATGGCTTGGTATGATATTCGAATAATATTAGGTGAGAAGGCTACAAAAACCAATACATCCATGTCACATTAAAATAAAGACCAAGGTGCTTAAATAAGGGTGATATCTAGTGCCATGGAGTCTAGGAACAGAGACCACCTAGAATGTCCAGAATAAGGTTTGAATTTAGATACCTTTATAGCCGGAGCTTTTCGCTTGATACCAGTGTGATCATTTTGCTTTTCTGATGCGTCTGCATCATCATCTTCTCCTTCACTTGCAATTTTCTCAGGTACAGCCGATGGAGGCACCTCGTCATCATCTTCGTCTTCTCCGGGGTCACTTGGTGCAGCCGCTTCATTCTCTGGAACTTCACTTTCCGAGGAGCTTGGGGCCTAAGACAGAGAGGGAGGAAAGGAATAATAAATATATGAAGTCACTGTATTTCCCAGAGAAGCTCGCTGAAAAGTATCAACAAAAAGAATTGGTCCCTCAATACCAGGTGACTAATGTATGTACAGGAGACTATACCAAGCTGCAGCAAAACTTGTTTGATGGCAAGGGTGACCAAGAGGATAAATGGAAAGATCGCACAAATTATGGAAGCACTCTTTCATATGAACATCATATCTACTTCTATAACTGCTCACAGCATCTTATACTAGGATGGGTGTGGGCACTCAATTCTTTCGAAGCCAAACTACATGAAGGATCAAAAATGTTTGCTTTTATCATATGGGCTTGCAAAGATCTTATCCACACAAAGCACAACCAATTAAACAAAAAACAAGCAAAAGATACACATCACAAAACTATGGACACTAAAGCTAGCATATGAACAGCCTAAAACTAAAAAGCAGGTTACATAAATGAAGGCCAAGTAGAAATAAACAAGAAAATAATAGTCTTGACAGCGAGTTTCCAGAAGACTTGATCTGACAACCGCTTTTAAAATTTACTGAGATAGCCTAACAGAATCCGAGCCGTATACTGTACATCCAGGAACACCGGCATGAAGTCACAGGTTGCTTCTAGTAACAGGAAACCTCAAAAAAGAATCTCAGGAGAAGCTGGTCATTCTAGAGATTAGAGCATCATCATTACATACACAAATGTAGGCATTAGAAAGGAATCTTGAATAAGAATCCTCTTCAAAACCAAGAAATGTAGTTCCATGTAAAAGCAGTACTGTGCGAAGAGAGTTTAAAAAAAAAAAAGATGGGTTGTCTGCTTTTTTCTCCACTTCAGGCTTGATATGCAAGTTTTTGAAACTTGAGTAACACCTTTTACCATTGGTCCCTCGCACCCACCCACCTTCACATTTTCATATGAATGAATTAAAGGCTAGTATGCCTGTGCTTGCCTTTTTAGAATGCAATGACAAAAAAGGTGCAACATGTATATGTATATATATATATATATATATATATACACACACACACACGCAATCTAATGAGCATGGGTCAGAACAGTATAACTGAGCTGACGGGGCAAACTAGCTTCATCCGGTGATAAGGCTTCAATTTGGTGAAAGAAATGTAGTGCTAGTCTCTCTTGCCCCTAATCACTCATCCAAGATGCCCTCCGAAAGACATCACAGTTATGGACAGGAAAGCAACTGCAATTCGGATTACAGGAAGGAAAGACCATCTCATAGAAGCCCTAAAGTCAACAAAGCAATACAAGGGTGCATCAAGAGTAAGACCTGTGCCCTCAGGTCAAAGAGGAAAGTTGGTTCATTTGGGCAGACTTACAACACAGGATAGCTTCATATCGCCAGGGCACAGGTTAGGATAGGAATGGAAAATGAGGATTGGGAAAAATTATCTACTTTTTATCAAAGTAAGAGTGTGAACATGGAGACAGCGCAGAGGAAGAGAGCACTGTCCGATTGTATGTCCGGCCGCTTGAATAGTTGCAGTCTACATGGTGGTTACTAGCGAACTGTATCCCTACATGGCAAGCACCTGCTTCTACACAACCCGCTACTTGTCTGGCACTCGCCTATGGAAGTAGGGTCTACTTCAACTCACTGGGCAGAATCGGTCTGCTGGTGTGCACAAAAGGAAAGGCCCTTCCCATTGTACACTATCAGGCTGAAAACAACCTCACACAACATGCCCAAGAAGCAAACTGCTCCAATTTGAAACAAGAGATGCAAAGGCTCTACACAAAGGGACAAGGTATAGACGATTACAGTGGTTGCCAAACAATGTTGCACCGCCACAGATTTCGTTTGTTCATCTGCTTCGCTGCTGCAATAAATAAGTTTTTGTAGTCTTCTGTACTATGCAGTCATCACTTGGAAATTCTAAATTAATTTTTTGATCTATTGTATAGCTGCCAAGGTTTCAGATTGTTATGTGTGACATTTTGATAATTTCAGTGACATTTCAACAACTATTAGTGATACTTTCTCACAAGCAAAATGAAGAGGAGGGACACATACAAATATCAGAAATAACACCCATTTGACCATGAAAAAAATCCAAAAAGAACTTTGTGGCTCTCACCCACACAGATGTAGCCTATGGTTAAGTTTAAAGTTATCGAGCAGGTTTAATGAACTCAACCTTATATGCAACGGCCTTTAACTGACTGGGATGTGACCAGTTGCATGGAAGAATTGTACTTTTAAATTCAACTTAACACTCAAAATTATGAAGTCACATGGATCACTGTAAAATAAATGTCTCTGCCACATCTGCTGAAAGTATTACTTCCAACCTCTGCAACGTGGGCTGCTGCCTCTGCGGGACGCTTCTCCGACAGGGGTTGTTTAATGAGAAGTATAATTAAATCACTGTAGCACTCTTATTTTGAAAAATATGCTCACCACGCCAGTCGCCTTTAGTCACTTCTCTTTTGCACGTTCCTCTATGTTGCCCTGTTCACATTGCTGTGGCCCTCAGTTTGAAGCAAACTTTCACGGCGGCAGCCTCGTACTTGTGAAAGGGTGGTGATGGTACTGAAATACGCAATATGTTTGGTTTGTTCATATAGTTTATTGGGGTCTGAATGCTTACAGGGGTAAGATCAATGTTAACGGCTTGGGCCAACGTTTTTAACTAAAAAGTTTATTCCACCGTGCTGCCAGAAAACACCATCAGCCGCTCTGTACGGGCACTCCAACAGAAACGCGCAGATTGGGCCTTGGCAAACCTGCCGCCAGCCAATCAGCTGTTAAGTCCAGGCTCCGGTCTCCGAAAAGCAGGTTGTTAGAAGCAGAAATGGAACACAGACGAAGTGACAAATGGGAACGGTCTTTCAATCTAGGCGGACAGCAAGGCTCCCTGTCAAGCTGGTGGTGTGTTATATTTGATATCCCCGAACACTGGGTGCCTCCTGCTGTCCAAGAACTGACCACCTCACTGTGCTAAGGAGCCTCTGCCGCCAGTGGTGTCAGAGCGAAGTGCAAGTGAGTGGACACACTCGGCCCGTGGGAGAGCATAGCGGAGCAGCACCCCTAGGTTGACTGCTCCCTCAGAAATTAAATTGCTGCATAACAAGTGGCAAGTGTTTCTTTATGACCACAAATACCGCAGATGAGCTCAATATGGCACTTACTTATGATGCAGGCGCCGCGGCCCAGAGGGATGGGGTCGGGTCAGGCAAGGCTGACTGAAGCACGCACACATATACGCACACATATCCCAACCGGCCGCTGGATTTATTATTTTAAAAGTCACTGACACACAGTACCAGCCAGTGCAAGTAACTCAGGACTCAATGGTATGCATCACAAGTCAGCCGGCCGTGGACATTTGACAGCTGAGCGGCACTATATTGCATTTTAGTGTGGTGATGCGGACCACCACACTGAAATGTGTTCGACTAACACCTGATCCATGGTACTTGGCAGGACGGTCATGGCTCGGGCTATAAACGGCTTCGCTCAATTTACTGACCCAAGAAGCATTCAAAAGTTGAAACATCTGCTTTGACCTTGGGGACACAGGTTTAAAATTCAGATGAGTCACCTCAGCCTTTCAATCACTCGACAGTCGGTGAATCAGAGAAAAATCTTCAGTAAGAAAGTTTTAAATATAAATTCTTTTCTCTTTAAAAAAGTGGACACTTAAAGCAATTTCTGAGTTCTGCAATATTAGCCTATTGAAGTAGGAACAAGTTTGGCAAGCAGGTACAGTACATTACCATAGAAGGCCAATCTCCAGGAGTTATGGTGAGTGGTTGTCAAGGTACAAAGCAGCACCAACACCCCAGCGGCACAAGGGCGGCCGGTGCAAATATGTATTGTGAGCCCAATGCATTTCATTGGAGATCGGTCGCTGTCAAGAGTCTGCAGGCGCTGGCTGAAGGGCCAGTTGGGCTTAACCAGCAAGTTCTTCACCAATACACAAGGACGACGGTTGCAGAGGTACACATATGCGTCGGGGCTTTCCTTACCGGAGCAGTTGTGGTAGAGGGAGTCCAAGAGAAGCGAAACCACAATGGACTCGAGGACTGAGGGGCCTGGTTGACACCAGTGGCCAACATCAACAAGGGCTGGAGGAGACGGTGCTGTGGTAGCTTCGGGTGTCCAGTTTTGATTGTGCCGGAGTCCTCAGTCTCTTCTCCTTTGGAGTTTCTTCAGCACAGGTCCACTGTTAAAGGGAGGTTTGGGGCCTTTTTTGAAGGCAGACAGTCCTCCCAAGTTTCTGGAGGCAACATCTCCACTTTGCCGCAGTTTTCGGCGAGGGATGTAGACAGGCTGGCAGGGTTGGTACCAGATAAGCTGCTGCTCTACTCCGATCTGCTTTTACGACTTTTCAGGGTCCTCCCTCTTCTTAGGTCAACACAATATGCTTCTCTGGTGCCAGAGGCTCTTCTAAATACTGAAATTAAGTGTCTTAGTGTAGTGTAGCGTAGTAGCCAATGGGATACTAACTCTTGGGGCCACTACGCCTCCTATAAAACCACTTGCAATGGAAAGTGGGAATAACCCAGTCCCAGAATTCCTAAGTATTCCATCACAAAGATGGCTACTTCTGAAAAATCGTGTCCACCTCGCAGTAGCCCACCTTAGGGGTGTACTAGCCTGGAAGTGGCACATATATCTGACTAGCTAATATTCATGCTAGTCCAGCTGCCAAGAGAGCTCTGGAAGGGGGGGCATCACTTTCTCTCCTGTGAGGGGAGTCAGGTTAGCATTCCAAAGGAGGCAGCTTCTACGACAACCCAAAGAGGCTAATCAGCGGGTTGTCCTGTAGGAGGGGGTGTTACACCATCTTCCCAGATAGGCTTTCATTCTGGGTCTCCTGAGAGCAAACAATCTCACCCTAGGAAGTTGGAAGTGTCTCATGTGACAGGCTGGCAGAATCCAGTCAGCAAGCACACCAGAGACTGGTAGGTTTTGAGGGGGAACCTCCAAGATGCCCTCTCGGTGCATGCATTGATAAATCCAACACTGGCATCAGTGGGGTTTCACCAATATGAGATGTTTGCTACCAAACATTCCTAATTTCAGTGAAGCAATCATGTAGCTGGAGAACTCGTTTTTGCCAGTGTCCAGCATGTTTTAAAGTGGCTTCCCTAGTCACTTGTAGACTCAGCCTGCAATAGCAATCCTGCATGTGCTTAGGGAGGGTTGCCAAAGGGTGGCACAATTCGTGCTGCAGCCCTTGGGGCCCTCTTTAGTACTTCAGGCATAATTTACTAGGGACTTACAGAGGGTGCTAAATGTTCTGCCAATTGTGGGGAACAATTGTACATTTTTAAGGAAATAACTCTTACCGGGGACCTGGTTAGCAGGAACTCAGGACATTTCAATCCAAGATACACATAATACCAGGCAAAAAAAAGGGGGGTTGGAGGGGTAGTGAAACAAAAACCTTGTTTCCTACAAGTCTTCACAAGAAAAGGCTTTACTGCAACATTAGGAGCGCATGACAGGAATACAATGGCATCTGCACAAGCAATGGTCGACTTAGCTACTTGTCAATACCTCAAGTTAGAACAATTGCCAACAGGTATAAAGCATGTTCTATTGTGTCCAGTAGGTGGTTTTAAGGCTGTTGCTGTGTTCACAGTCATTCATTAGCCACATAATCCGGTTGCTTTTCTGTCTTGATGCAGAAGACTAGCAGGGCTTCTTTCCTGACCTCAATTAAATGTTGCGATCTTTCTGATCTCCTTCTGTACAGTCCAAGCGCCCAGCATAGAATGCCCTAGATCATCAGCAGGTGGTCATTCCCGGGACCCCAGCTCCATGTGCATTAATGCACATTCTCCAAGTTACAGAGACAAAGTGCACTCTAACAGAACTGACAAGTCAGAAGGTCTGACGTACTCTGTATACAACACCAAATTTTACTTGTATTACCAACTGTGCATTTCCTTACAAAGAGTGACAAAAAGAAGCTCAAATTAATTATCTCATTACAACTCAATTGTCCTAGTGAAGTCCACTGATCTGAAGCAAGGTGGAAAAAATATGGGTCGCATTTGACAGGGGCCTGCAACATTTATAAGGGGATTAATATTTAAATAAACAGGCCTCCTTCTGCAAGCAATGGGCAGAGCTCAGCAGCCTCAATTGCCAGGAGTGCAGGTTGTTAGTCGCAGTGGCCAATTAAGAGCAAATCCTCAACTGTAAGCATGCAACCTCTGTCTCTCTCTGCAACCACCTCTACCATGCAAACGCATCACTAACTACTGGAGATTGCTCCTGATCGCTGAGCCCCCTCAGCTCCATCATAAATTCTTCACACAAAAAATCTGCCTTAGTAGTCTCACCCCAGTCTTGTTTCACTGGTCTATCTTCAATAATTCTGCAGAGGTTTCTGGTTATCATCCTTCCTTATTAAATTAAGGGCCAGTCGTACCATTTTCAGGTCATATCGCAGATACAATTCTTGCACAGTATCTGTGAGGAAATCAAGAATGTTGTTTTGTGCTGTGATGGATGTACTAATCAGACACATAACCAAAATTACATTCAGGAGGATTCACAGAGTACAGGGTCCATTGAAATTCATGAGAGGTGGGTGCTATTTGAAGAACCCCTCAAAATCCTTGGATGGAGGCCTGCTAGGAACAGAAGCTCTCCTTCCACACATTACCAAAATGTTAATATTACAGCCCCTATACCTAAAAGGAACAAGGGAGGCAATTAGAAGAGTAAAAAATGAGCAAAGCAAAAGTCCCCTAGACCACTGTCCCTTCTTGTTGATCACTGCCCTGGTGAGAACAGCCAACAGTCACAAAGATGAAGCAATCCATCAAGCACATTCTCCACTGTGCAGATGGATACCATGACCATTTAAAATGTTGATGTCTATACAATTATGTGCAGTAGCAATTGCCTTCGCAACCCATGGTTATACTTCATTCCAATTCACCAGGGGTTTTGCAGGGTGTAGGGGTCAGGTTTCTTGCATCACCAGCCCGCTTGCTACTATACGACCACAGAGTTGAACACAGAGACATGACTAGTAATAGATCTTATCTCACCTGTTTTTTCAGGCTTTCTGTACAACAGTCCAAAACACGAGCTTCATCAAATAGATAATTTTTTTGTGTGGTCTACTGCAGGTAACGTTATTTTGTGGCACAGTGAACACAAATAATTTTCCTTAACCTAACTGAACAAACTCTAGCACTTGCTTGGCCAGTGGGGGGGGGGGGGGGGGGGAAATATGTGGAGGGGCGAAAGGGAAGGTCCTCCTATAGAAAGACAAACTGATCAAAGAAGAAGTATGGCCACTGTTCAGAGCATGCTAGCCTGCATTCTCTTGTCATGTAAATACCTACTGTAAGGCGTTAGACGCCCCTTAAGGTACGATTAACACTACAGTGAAAAAATAAAATAAAAAAAAGCTGTAGAAGTAAAGTAAGCCAGTGATTGGCTCAGCAACATCAGTAAGTCTTGTACCATTAAAGGCATTATTTTACACTATTCGTAATCTTTAACAACATGGTAGTATAGCATCCTGTGTTTTTGGATCAACCGCCTCAATACACTGCCCTGGAGCAGTAGTACACAACTGTGAAGGGAAGGAGGGTATCTACTCCACCCCTAACTAATCACAAAGGCTCATGGCTTGTGCTCTAGCTGGCTAGCTGCATCACCACCGGCAACCAAAAGAATTAGAACATTTCAAAATTTGCAGATCATTTCAGACCTTTGATCATACTTCACCCCCACCGCCCCCCACCCAAAATGTCAAACACACAGACACTGATGATAAAAGTATTCCTCGTGGTCTAAAAAGCAGCATAACCTGTGAAAAAACATGCACTTTTACGGCCAATCTTGATTTTTCTTTCACTCTTTTTTTGGCTGCATCTTAGACTTTGGCTTCCTTTCCGATAAGTCACCCTGGAATTATCTCCCTGTTCCTGCTGGGCTTTATTTGTCGTTGCAGAAGGTGGGCTTCCTCCACTTGAAGTAGGCAAAGGTGGTTTGAAGACACGAATCACAGCTTCTTTTGTGAATTCTGCAAACATCTGGTAGGTGAAGTAATCTCAACTCCATTCAACAAATTACCATTTCTGTGATTCCATGACAACCCGTAGGTTGAGTTCCACCATGTGCAAACTCACCTATAAGCATAGTGCAGGTCTATTTTTCTGTTGCACATCTTATAATGATGGTGCTGTTGCTCTGAAATATTACTAAGTTGAGGAGGAACACTTTGTTCGCTAATGGCATGCATCCCAGACATCAAGCTTCAACTTGCTTGCCAGTTTTATTCCATTGGTCATCATCATGGGACCCCAAAGTATAGACGTCCCTTTCCTCAGGACACTGGATGCAATCTTCCTATAGCTTACAACACACAAATACAAAGGTGTGTGACCATCACATACTGCAGACACAAGGATAGCCTGCAACGCAAACTTTTATCCCATCCCACCAGACATCAATTCCCACGCTAAGGATCAGCTGTATCAAAACAAGGCTACTTGTTGGTAAGAGGTTTCTTGCAAAATTGTGCCAAGTACCCGGACAGTGTTAATGATCCTCTTGATCAGGTCCTACGAGTGGTCATAAATACATTCATGTATGTGCCTACAATAGCACCTTAAGCTGATGCAAATTCAAACTGCATGTATCCACATCACTCAGATTTCCAAATCTGCTTTCCTTTGTTCAAGTGTGGACCTCTTCGTATGGTCCTTTTTTTTTTCTTACACCCTAAGTGACTAAGAAACTGTGTACATTGAGAGAAAAGCGGTGGAAAAAATGGAACACAAACACAGAACTAGGACTTTTGGGCGTATAAAACAATAGCCACCAGTCTAAGTAGCACCGAGCAAGAAAATGTCCCCCGCCCCAGTGCATATTGAAAAATGTGACTGGGGTTCAGTGGACACCTAAAGGCCAGATGTCACAGCACCTGCCGCACTAGTAATAGCTACATCGTTGAGCAGGCTGGCTTTGCCTTGGAGCAGAGCTCCTAGTATTCATTAGTTTGTTATGTGCACTAGCACGTCAAACTACACATGTACTCAAAAACATAATTAACTCTGCACCAAAAATTCGGTCAGAGGTAAACACATTACAACTTATAAAAATGCACACTGAACACATATGGAAAAACACATTGCTTTGAAGCGATGAAATGCAGCTGACCGCATCTGCACTGCCTATATACAAAATTTTCATTGACACTCATTTCCTCTTCCCAACGCTGTGAACTGCTTGGCTGGTTCTATTTTCATTTCTGTGCCGGGACGTGGCGCTCACATGAGAATGACTCAATCAGTCTTCCCAACCCACATAATACACAACAGGGTTATATACAGAAAGGCTCACTAGTCTGTTGCTCTTCAACACTGGTTCAACATTACCTCCTGCCACAATACTTATGACAGGAATCGTTGTAAATTTTCTGGTAGAGCCATCTAAAATTCAAGCATTATTTTGCAAACATTGTTCATTTTACAGGTGGGTACTATTGGATATCATTTGGTCAAGCAGGTGTGATGGACCTTAAAGGATATGCTCCACAAACCATTGATGAATGGTTAGGGTTGTGACTGTGTCAATTTGGTGGAAACTGAGCCAATTTGCAGCATGGAGGGAAAATTGGGGCATGTGTCTACTGACAAGGAAATGCAGGCATTTAGGACTCTGAGGAAATCCAGATCAGAGGGAAAGAGGCAGACATGTTTAACCTCATAAAACATAACTTTAGTAGAAAAAAAAGAGATAACTACAGTATTGTTCCAGAGATCATCACAGAAAGAAAATGTTCAGAAGCACAACATAGTAAGAAGGTTTAAATATTGCTATGATTACACATCACCGTCCCTGTTGAGATTGGAAGCATACGGACATCCACAATGTCCAGTATAGTAGCTTTGCTACTAGGCTCTGAATAGCCCTGTTGCCTGCAGACTCCAGTACTGATTAGGTCTAGAGCACCCAACACTAATCAAGCACTAGACATGCAATGAAACATCAACCAGAAAAAAACACAAGTCTTAAAAGATACAAGAGAAAATATACAAATTTTGCAGAAGAGCAAGAGAAGCCCAAAAGCAAAAGGGAGATCATTGTGTGCACTAAGAATAAAGAGACGAGATAAGAAGTAGTGAAATAAGTGAGGCTGTAATAGGTTGATGTTTAACAGTGGTGAACTTTTAAAAAGGCATGTCTACCAAGGTTTTGCAATACAAAAAAATAAACATTTCCCATTTGAATGCACTTAAAATCGGGAATAGAGAAATGGAATAAAGTGTTTTTGGGATGGAGGGGAAAAAAAAGCACGCATTTACAATGCAATGGTCTTGGCAATATTATAGGTAGAGCTATTGGCATTGCTCATTTTTTTTGTATCCCTAAATAAATGGCATTGTCATTTATATTGGCAATATCTTAATTGCTTGCATATGCGAGACCTATTGCATTAGCAGAGAGAGAGTGAGGTAGTGAGATAGAGAGAGAGTGAGGTAGAGAGAGCGAGGTAGTGAGAGACCGAGAGAGTGAGGTAGTGGGAGACCGAGAGAATGAGGTAGTGAGGTAGAGGGATGTTCTGAGGTAGTGAGATAGAAACAGAGAGTGATGTTGTGATGTAGTGACATAGAGAGAGAGTGAAGTTGTGGGGTAGTGAGATAGAGAGTGAGGTAGGGAGAGAGTTCCACTTTGTGGGGCTCATCAAATATCGGTTACATTTTAAGATTCGAATTACTATTCCATCCTGGATGATCCGTACCTTACAGCGAGTATTTCAGGCTCAAGATCCAGAAAGCACCCCCTCAAATGTCCGCCCTAAGATTGATGACCCCCTCTCACAACCCTGGAGGCAGATGCGGCCGAGCAGGGTGGAACCAGGGGGAGCGGGCCTAGGAGCAGGGAGATTAAACAGGGGGAGGGAGGCCGTGCACGGAGAAAGGAGAGTGCGTGGAGAGGGAGAGATACGCGAGGGGGGAAAGAGGAGAGAAATGATGAGGGAAGTATGGGCAAGGGCGAGGCGAAAGGCAGAAGAGAGGAGGGTGTGGCGCAACGGCCAGAGCTCCCGACTTTGGAGCTGGGGAACCAGCTTGGCGTCTGCACAACATATGTGATTCTGGACAAATCACTTAATCTCCACCATCTACGGCGCTGAGAAGAGGCAGATGCGGCCGGGCAGGGTGGAACCAGGGGGAGCGGGCCTAGGAGCAGGGAGAATAAACAGGGGGAGGGAGGGCCATGCAACGGAGAAAGGAGAGCACGTGGAGAGAGAGAGATACGCGAGGTAGAAAAGGAGAGAAATGATGAGGGAAGTAAGGGCATGGGCGAAAGGCAGAAGAGAGGAGGATGTGGCGCATCCCATTCACGTTGTTTTGATTAAGTTTGCCCTAGTGGTGGTTTCTCCGGCCTCCCTGCCCTGCACCGACAGCTGCTGCCTGCTGGGATAAGATACATCAATATTTCACTATGGCGGTTGCTAATCGGGTACAAAATACAGACTTTAGGATCCGGTTTTTATTTCAATAGGACAGCTAATAATCGTGCATAGAACGCTAATTATAGGATTCCATATCCTATTTCTATTTCATCATGGCAGTTGCTAATCGGGCATAGAACAACAACTAAAGGATCCCACGTCCTATCTCTACTTTAATCGCCACTCTAGCGGACCAGAAACCCGTCATGTAGCTAAGACGCGAGGGACCTTTAATAAAAACGGGGATGTTTCTCCTGCCGTTCGTGGATGCAATTTACAGGCCGGCTGTTCAGAATATGGCAAACTTGTTAATATAAAGGTTGGTGCAAAGAAATGGTTGAGCCATTTTACTGTCTGGAAGATGTATACATAAACCATATGCCTGGTTAATGTACTCAATTCCTTACATGTATATCTTAATTGGGGATAGCCGGGATGCACAGAAAACAGCAACACGAGAGGGGACAGAAGGAGGGGGCAAGGCTCGGACTGACTCCGCCTTCTGCACGGGTCTTCCAGCTCCGCATCTCGTGCAGAGGGTCACATTGCGGGTCGCCGGGATGCACAGAAAACAGCAACAGGAGAGGGGACGAAGGAGGGGGCAAGGGGGGACACAGACACAAGGACACAAGCACAACGAGGAACGGTTTACCTTCACTGCGGGTGACAAAAAAATGGCGGCCGCAAGCTTACGAATTTTTCGGAATCAGGGGCGTGGTTTTGTGGTTTTGAGTGACAAACTACATCACTGTCTAAAGAACAGCAAAAACTTACGCCCCCGAATCCAAAAGAAATTAGAGTGACGCATCTCTCCTCCAATGGCTGGCCTCCGTTTAGGAAGCCAGCCAAAGGAGGAGAGACGGGGCAGGGAGGCGGGTTAAACCGCACTACTAAGAAACATTAAATCTCCGACCCCAGACTGCGCAAGCGCAGCCTTTAGGTCCTCGACCTAAAAAGAACAGTAAGGCCCACTTAAAAATGATAGGAGTAGACATTAAATGTCAAAGACCAGGTATTTGCTGGGGTCCACCTTAGTTGCACAGGCTCAAGTGATCCAGTGTCTGAGGAGGGCAGCCGGAAGACATTGCGAACTGCATTTCCTACGGTTGGGTGAGATGTTGGTATAGAGGCAGGGGTCTCTGCGTATGAGGATCACCAACTGCGCAACCTACAGCATGAGCCGATTTTCGAAGTAATGGGTCTTTCATTAACACTGCTGAAAACAGATATTCTCAACTGTAGTCAGGCAAAAGCAACTGACCTCTCATAGCGAGAGCACATTAATCACAGAACCCATGACAAGGCTAGTTGAGGGGGAAAAATTATAGGGGAGGGTGTACTCAAATCACAAACCTGCCAAATAAGACTGATGATGCATTTTCCAATAAATCACATAATTCAAATGGGCAGAATATTAATGGTGCCCAACACATTATGGCAAATGAAACAAGCTAGCACTGCACCGATTATGTCATCAAGTGCCATGCATTGACCCAGAAATTGCTTAGCATATTCCACATGAGCATACAATCATGAACATTAGTTCAACTAGCAAAAAGGAGCCATGCTTCTAAAGGCCTATGTACAAGTTGTAATGTCTATAACTTAGTGCATACGCTGCATACAGTGCAGCTCAGGAACAGGGCAGAAACCACCTCTCCCCGATTCTGAACTGTGTTGTCTTGAGCTCAGGCAATAACATGTTAAGACTCAGTTATGCTTATGTGGTTTAGAAGCAGTGTGCCTTAAAAACTGCCCCAGGGCAGTGGCGAGAGCACAAGGGATGGTACGTAAGAAGCTACAATTGAGCAGGTTTAAGATTTTGCACAGTGGCCAGCAGGGAATACCCACAAGGAAAGCACAAAGGTGCAGCTTTGAGACTGACACTTCCTAGGTTCTCCAGCGAATGTTCTAGAGTGCTTAAAAGGAGTGTGAAGAACTTAAATGGCGACTACCCATCAACAAAATACAGGAACTTTCTTTGAGGCAATTGTGGAATCTGACCAGGAGCACATGTGTATGCACAGGGAACTATTAACGCATAAAAGTAGTATTCTTGACACAAGACAAGAGCAATGTGGGGAAAATAAACAATTAGCAATGACCAATTACTGAAAACAAGGCTTAGACTAGCCTGAGTGACATCTAAGGTCCTCTGGGTAAATGCTAATTTGGAATGGATGTATGAAGATTCCCACAACGGAAAGCTTAGAGTTAGAACAGATTAATAAGATCACTCACCCAAGAAGTAGCTGAATATGGTGTGAACATACTAAGACTAAAACACAGCAATAGAAGTAGCTTAGCTGGGGGTTGGGAGGAGATCTCCAATTAGCACATGGACCATCACATTGACACTAAAGAGATACTCACTTGGGGAAGTGTGTAGCTTGCATGGGGGTTATTCTGAATTTCCCAAAGGCCCTCGTTAAAGCCTTTCCTCTTGGTGGGTTTGCCATATTTGTCTTTATACTTGTCATACAGGAAGAGGTCCTTGGGTGGTATGAAGGCTCTGCGAGAACGGAAGCAAAGGGGAGGAATTAAAAGCAATACAACAGCAGGAATACAACTCCGTCTGGGGTACTGATAGGACAAAACTTACGTTTCGTGAGTACCAAAGAAGAAGATTGGGTACTTGTTTGGAGGAGGTTTCACTGCCCCGTCAGCAACGTCATCAATCTAAAAAGAGAAAAGGAAAAAAACTGCCAATTTTGATACAAGAAATTAAAGACAGAAAGTGAATTATTCCAAATGTTTTAGATAATGCAACTTAAAAACAAGGACGTAAAATTAAACTAAAGCAATGCTGTGGATGTAAAGTATTTTGCCTCTCTTCAGCAACACCTTCCGAATTAGTCCTTGACATGCAAGGGACATCCAATTCTATTCCCAGGTAAAATATGGGAAAACAAAAAATAGGATCACGATGACTAGACGGTTTAGAAACAACAGCTTATGAAAATAAGCAAGAATAGAACAAGTCTGGCTTGAACAATAAGCCTGATTTGCCCAACAAAAGGAGCATATCAGGTCCAGCCAGTTTCATGTTCTTTCTTTTGAGTGGCAATACATGCCATGAAAAGCGGCTTCACATTGATTGTGAACAGAGCGGTGCAAACAAAGGGCCCTATCGAGGAAGCTCACTGTGTAAATTGAAGTTTCCTCCTGTAGAATTACTTCTACATTTCAGTAAATTGGCAACTTGCAGAAATTCCATAAGCAACCCTGGAGTAGTTAGTATTCCAGGAAATCTAGACAGTCAAAGATTTCCAATGCGTAATACTGGGTGAAAAACGGCCTTCCTCTCCCTGTGTGCTGTCACACAAGCATTTTTTCCCACACTGCTAATAAACTCAAGTATGTTTCTCACCATGCCCACCCTGGAAAAAGCATACTCCTGCATTGATCAAGAGTACATTTCTCATGCAATTTCAGGAATGAAAATTACAAATGTGTGGATTTTCACCTCTATCAACAGAGTGGCTCAACCACAAGCGCCTACAATCCAGCTCCCAACCCAAGTTTGGGTATATATAGGTTCTTCCATATTAATGGAACTTCTGTAGTGGAACTTACACCATAAACAGTGTAAATGCCACAAACCCTGCTTTTCTGATTCGAGGTTGGCTTCTTCATTCAGTGATCAGGTTGTGCATTTAAGTTGAATCCAGAACATACCAGCGTAAGTTACAAAAGATTTGGGTAGGAATGCTACTCAGCCAGCCTAGGGCAGGAGTATTGCTGGTTTGTTTTCCTCATCTTCAGCCAAAGATTCTGAATTTCAAATTTCTGCATCACAACAGCCCCTGCAACTGAGTGATGCAACCTTTCTTTCAACATGCACATACTTCTAAAAAAATATTGGCCAATAACAGAAAAACCATCCCCACATTAACATCCCCCAGCAGTGCCTTAGAAATAGGGCACTGCGAGTTTCTATCGGATGTACTGTTTCAATGCTGAGAGTGGTGCTGCAAGCGCAGCAAATGCAGGGCTGTGGGAAAGTACTAAGACCACCTCCTATGACTGGCTTACCACAACTATTGAGTGCATAGGTGCCAACTCTCCCAAATCAATCAAACTCTTGCTACACAACAGTTTTCAACGAGTCCTGAAAACCAAAGTTCTATGAAACCACCTGACTTTCCAAGTTATTCATTAATGATCTGCCCTCTTCAGCCCCATAGGTTTATAAACATGAAGCTTCCACGGAATTGGAAACCATGTTTTTAAAATGATACATTGCCCAACCAAATGGTTATGTGCCAATAGTCTTCTTCAAATACAAGTTTATCCTCAAGCTCTGGCAGGTCTCGGAGATTCTTCTGATTAATTTCCTTATACTGCATATTTCCACCTCTGATTCAAGAGCAATATCCTAACTCCATAATACGCCAGCTTCCAGTACACCATCTGCCCACGTCCCATCTCAAGACTAATCAACCAGGAGTCTACAATCCACCACCAGATAACTTCTAACTCAGTCTATACTACACTTCATAACCAAAAGGCTTGCGAGTTTTGGCTCCATCACATTGACAGAAAGCCCCTAATGGTAGCTTTAGGCATCTTTTAAAACGTCTTCGCTCTTTATATCCCCTTCGTATCAACTATAGTAAACTATCTGCTGGAGGTAGCTAGCCCAGTGAAGTGTGCATTGTAAGCATTATCTGTCAATTATGGACCCATCCACAGGCACATCAGTCATGACACTGCTGCAATAGGAAGAATCCAGGTCAGGTCCTACCCAAACCAGAACACAAGCAACCCAAGACCAGTTGTATGCTACTTGGGGCTCTTCAGTCGTGCGTCGCTTGCTTCCAGTAACACAGTGAGCACACCAGATTTTCAAGATAACCACAGGTCATGTATTCACCATATTGAAACTTGTTTTAGGAACATACTGAACACACAGCATGGTCTGGCCTTACAATGGTACCCCTGCTCTATATCTACCACCAGCATGGCTTCAAGTGTTCCTATCCTCAATGTATATAGTTTCTGCAGCATTCTCTTCCACACAAAGTGCACACCACACCATATTTCACCTTCACTTTTGTTCTAAGGTGTCAGTATGCTCTCATCAATGTTCTAGTGCTGAATCTAACCTCCTACAGCCTCAGCATCTCACTGAACTATTTCTCTACCACCAGCTTCTCCCGTGCAACTAATGCAGTTCACTGCAATATACATATGCTACTTTCTGATCCTAGAGTCACGGCGTGCCCATTTCAATCACATTATAGATGATTGACCTCCACAGAGTCCCCTTTGGACATTCTCCACAAATGCCCTGTCATACATGTATACCACAGGCGACCTGGTCCTGTCAGCCACACATGCCACAGGAACGTACACCGCCACAGGAACTCTGGTCCTCGGTCATCCATTTATACCAGTGGGAGGTGCCCCGATTCCATACATCCACATACGCCACGGGGAGGTGTCCCGGTCGCCCATTATCCATATACTTCACAGGATAACGGGTGCCCTGTACCTCCCTCATGTACATACAATGTAGGTGCCTTTGGTTATCCCTGTACTACACAAGTGCCCTGGGGTCCTTCCTGGTCCATACACTACACAAGAGCCCTAGGGTCCTTCCTGGTCCATATACTACACAGGTCCCCCCCCCCATCATCCATACACACACTCCACAGGTGCCCTGGTCCCCATCATCAATACACACACACATACTCCACATGTGCCCTGGTCCCCATCATCAATACACACGCACATACTCCACAGGTGCCCTGGTCCCCCCTCATCCACACACACATTAGCCACAGGTGCCCTGGTTCCCCATCATCCACACACATATACTCCACAGGTGCTCTGGTCCCCCATCATTCACAAAAACACACATATTCCACAGATGCCCTGGTCCCCCATCATCCACACACACACACATACTCCACAGGTGCCCTGGTCCCCCATCATCCACACACATACTCCACAGGTGCCCTGGTCCCCCATCATCCACACACATACGTACTCCACAGGTGCCCTGGTCCCCCATCATCCCCACACATACATACTCCACAGGTGCCCTGGTCCCCCATCATCCACACACATACATACATACTCCACAGGTGCCCTGGTCCCCCATCATCCACACACATACATACATACATACTCCACAGGTGCCCTGGTCCCCCATCATCCACACACATACATACATACTCCACAGGTGCCCTGGTCCCCCATCATCCACACACATACATACATCCTCCACAGGTGCCCTGGTCCCCCATCATCCACACACATACATACTCCACAGGTGCCCTGGTCCCCCATCATCCACACACATACATACATACATACTCCACAGGTGCCCTGGTCCCCCATCATCCACACACATACATACATACTCACATACTCCACAGGTGCCCTGGTCCCCCATCATCCACACACATACATACATACTCCACAGGTGCCCTGGTCCCCCATCATCCACACACATACATACATACTCCACAGGTGCCCTGGTCCCCCATCCACACACATACATACAAACTACCCAGGTCCCCCATCATCCACACACATACAAACTACCCATTCGAGACTGCGACCGGGAAGAAACGAGATGTGAAGATCGTTGAAGGTGAATAAATATCACTGCAACAGGATGTGAATTTGGGCATCTGAATCACGTTTTCCACACAAAACAGCATTTGCAGAGAAATGAATATTTCATTTTAAAACAAGGATCCCTTCCGTTAAAAAACCTGAAGACCTCATTGATAAAGCCCCGGAACACATAATCCATGACGCAATTTTGATAATTATTCGCCCTGAAGAAGTCCTTTGGACGAAACGTGTTGGCTACTTGTGTGTGAAGATTTGGAATAAAAACAAGAAAGAAAACTCCACGGCTTATTGATATCATTTGATTAATATTGCTACTACATACTGTATGGTGTGCTGAACCATTGTGTTGAAACATACACCACAGGTGCCCTGGTCCCCCGTCATCTACACACACACATACATACTCCACAGGTGCACTGGTCCCCCATCATCCACACACACATACATACTCAACAGATTCCATGGTCCCCCATGATTCATAAAAACACACACATACTCCACAGGTGCCCTGGTCCCCCATCATCCACACACACATACACATACTCCACGGGTGCCCTGGTCCCCCATCATCCACAAAAACACACACATACTCCACAGGTGCCATGGTCCCCCATCATCCACACACACACACATACATACTCCACAGGTGCCCTGGTCCCCCATCATCCACACACACACACATACACATACTCCACGGGTGCCCTGGTCCCCCATCATCCACAAAAACACACACATACTCCACAGGTGCTCTGGTCCCTCATCATCCACACACACACACTCCACATGTGCCCTGGTCCCCCATCATCCACACACACATACTCCACATGTGCCCTGGTCCCCCACCATCCACACACACACACATACATACTCCACAGGTGCTCTGGTCCCCCATCATCCACAAAAACACACATATACTCCACAGGTGCCATGGTCCCCCATCATCCACATACACATACTCCACAGGTGCCCTGGTCCCCCACCATCCACACACTCCACAGGTGCCCTGGTCCCCCATAATCCACACACACACATACTCGACAGGTGCCCTGGTCCCCCATAATCCACACACACACACACTCCACATGTGCCCTGGTCCCCCATCATCCACACACACAGATGACCTACCCACCCATCATTCACTCAGTCCCAAGTAGTTTCAGCAACTCATCTTCCTCTATCCTCCAGGCAGCCCACTCCGAATCAGCGTGCCACCTTTCCTAGATGCCCTACTCCATAACCCCACCCTCCCCTGGTCCAATCCCTCTACATGACCACTCCCCCCAAAGGTGACCACCGCCCCCATGGGGCACTCACTACAGGGGGGGTAAGCTTTCTCACTAATCCCTCCCTCCTGCTGCAGGTTTCCACTGCCCCAAGTGTCCTTCTCTCTCAGGCCCCGCCTCCTCCATGTGCCAATCCTCGGGCTCCCTCCACCTGCCCCACAGGTAGCTCATTCCACCCCTACCCCCCCGTCACCCGACCCCCTTCTTAAAAGACTCACGCAGCTGCCCCAAATAGACGACGGTTGAGGCGAAGCCTGCACCTCCCCGCCCCCTGCCGGAGCGGGATCACCGCAGCGTGCCCCGTGCAGCTCAACGCCCGGACCCCATCTACTCACCCTGGCGGGCCAGTGCGGGTAGCCCTTCATCTTGGCGAAGACCAGGTCTCCGGCCTTGAAGCTGTACTCCGTCATGGCGACACTCAAAGCGGGGTACAGGCAGAAGGAAAAGCCCAGGCCTCTGGCAAGCCCAGGCTGGAGCACTGGGACAGGCCTCTGCGCGCCGGAAGTCCCGCCCCCACCGCGACGCGCACACTGGCCCGACCCGCTGTCACTCCTGGCGACTGGAGTTCCCGACCATCGGAACAGCCAATGAGCGACGAGGCGGGAGCCGAGGCTGCCCTCTGATTGGTTACAGCCTCTGAGCTAGGCTCGTGGTATAAATATACAAGAAGGCGCTGAGGGTGGTGTGCGAAAGAGAAGGAGGGGGCCTGGGGCAACAAGGGGGAAGGGCCGGAGGATTAAACAGGCTAGAAGGAGGAAATAATACTGAGAGGGGGCATTGGGGTGCTCGGGAGACAAGAGGAAAATCTCAAGGGCAAAAGCTTTTACTGTACAGGGAAGATGTAGTTTTTTTGTGGCAAAACTGTGGGATAGAGTTGATGGGTAGAACTGCCATGCCCCTATTTTGACCTTCCATGAAACGTGTTGCTGAAAAAGGAGATACATTTTATGCTAGGTTTGTTGCGGAAACAATTGGTCATTTGGTAGAAGTTAATGCTGAATTACTACAATTAAAAGTGGAAGAGTTGAGGGAGGGATAATGTATATTTAAAGGCAACTAAAATTGCCTAAAACACACATAAAAGAAAGCTAGGGTAAAGAACCTTTAAACCCCCGAGATCGGCTTGGTGTGGTTCGTTATGGTAACTTGTCTCTGGGTGCGCTACTCACCTCATGTGACATCGCTGATAACGTTTCGAATTACATCATTGAAGGTATCACTAATGTATTTACTTGTGACATCACTGTGTAAGAAACACAATGTGTGATGTGAACCATGTACACGTCAGACAAGCACAATAAATAATTAAAGACTAGTCTTAATCCATCCTAGAATTACTAAATATCCACTAGTTTGTACAGTTACAGCCTGAGAGAAGGATTGACACTTTACACAATCTAATATAGATCTTGTATAAAATATACTATGTAAACAAGCATTAGAAATGCAATAGGTCTCGCAGCATTAGAGTTAGTGCTTTTAGAATTGTTAATGGTTTTTTTTGTAAATCTTTAGCATGAGGTTGAGGGTGAGTGAGGGTGAGGGGTTGAGGGTGAGTGAGGGTGAGGCTGAGGGGTTGAGGGTGAGGGTGAGTGAGGGGTTGAGGGTGAGTGGTTGAGGGTGAGTGAGGGTGAGGGGTTGAGGGTGGGTGAGGGGGTGAGGGTGAGTGAGGGTGAGGGTGGGTGAGTGTGAGTGAGGGTGAGTGGGGGTGAGTGTGGGTGAGGGGGTGAGGGTGAGGGGTTGAGGGTGAGTGAGGTTGAGGGTGAATGAGGGTGAGTGGGGGTGAGGGAGGGTGAGGGGTTGAGGGTGAGTGAGGGAGGGTGAGGGGTTGAGGGTGAGTGAGGGTGAAGGTGAGTGAGGGTGGGTGAGTGTGAGTGTGGGTGAGTGAGGGTGAGGGATTGAGGGTGAGGGGTTGAGGGTGGGTGAGGGGTTGAGGGTGAGTGAGGGTGAGGGGTTGAGGGTGAGGGGTTGAGGGTGAGGGGTTGAGGGTGAGTGAGGTTGAGGGTGAGTGAGGATGAGGGGTTGAGGGTGGGTGAGGGTGAGTGAGGGTGAGTGAAGGTGGGTGAGGGTGAGGGGTTGAGGGTGATTGAGGGTGAGGCGTTGAGGGTGAGTGAGGGTGAGGGGTTGAGGGTGAGTGAAGGTGAGGGTGAGGGGTTGAGGGTGAGTGAGGGTGAGGGGTTGAGGGTGAGTGAGGATGAGTGAGAGTGAGGGTGAGTGAGGGGTTGAGGGTGAGGGGTTGAGGGTGAGTGAGGGTGAGGGGTTGAGGGTGAGTGAGGGTGAGGTGTTAAGGATGAGTGAGGGTGAGGTGTTGAGGGTGAGTGAGGGTGAGGGTGAGGGGTTGAGGGTGAGTGAGGGTGAGGGTAGGTGAGGGGTTGAGGGTGAGTGAGGGGTTGAGGGTGAGTGTGGGTGAGGGTGAGTGTGGGTGAGGGTGAGTGTGGGTGAGGGTGAGTGAGGGGTTGAGGGTGAGTGAGGGTGAGTGAGGGGTTGAGGGTGAGTGAGGGTGAGTGTGGGTGAGGGTGAGTGAGGGTGAGGGTGAGTGAGCTACATCTAATGACTTCAGAGGACTGCTTATAGACTGTTTAAATTACAACCACTGTCGATAGTAAGTACTATTGACCCTGATAACACCCTAATATATGTCCAAAGTCACAGTTTGGTAGGACTGGGCCAGACCAATGTATATGTTTCTATAAGTGTAGTCAGGACCATACAAGGGTTAGTTGAATAGCCTTGGCGGAAAACCCTGCTTCATTGTCTGGGAAGATTTTATTTAAATAGCTCGTTCCACATTTAGCTGTAACAACTTAGGAGAGAGCCTTCCCCACCCACATCAAGGAAGATAAAACCTGTAAACGGTGCTACCTGACGGTAGAGCCCCTTTGCAAAACAGACATCAGGCAAAGAGTTATGCTGTTACTCTTAAATAGAGTGTTATGATGGAATGCACATTGAGCCCCCCGGCCTGGGGGCGTGAGGCGGGAGGGGCTTGGCTGGGCTCCAGCGTGTGTAGGATTCCGGCTTCCCTGCACGGGGGTCTCCTCTCTGCCTGCAGCTGAGGTCACATCCTGCCCTGCCCGCCGCTCCAGACATCCATACAACTCTGCCTCCTTTGTTGTGGTGCGAGCAGAGCAGGCGCGAGAGAGGCACGGAGAAACCCTGGCACTGCCAGCTGCAAGGGGCACGGGAGCAAGATCACACGGAGAGACGCAGCGGCGCCCGGGACTGAAGGGAACGGGTCCTTGTTGTTGAGCGGAAACCGAAAGAAGAGGTACCTCTGTCGGCCCCGCGGGCTGCAGAGCACCAAGAAAGGGTGGAGGGGGCAGGGGAGGAGGGGTCCGGGGAGGAGGGAAGGGCCAGAGGGACTTGATGGGAGTGGTGGGGGGGAGGGGGTGTGTTTGATTATCTTTTTATAAAATCTTGTATCGAACTTTGAGAGGAAAAAAATAGACTTGAAACTTGTTTAAATCAATAACCCCCTTTGCACGATTTCTAGTTTTGCACAACATTCTAAACATCTGTAAGGGCCTGGTCGGACCCGCCTGCGCCCCCCCTCCCTGTGCTCGAGACCTCGGCCTGTGCCATGGAAGGAGCAGGCGGGGGGAGGTCGGAATAACAAAAGCTCACACGACAGCGTTTAAAGAGAAAAATTCCACCAAGACCCCAAACCCCCAAGGACGCCACGAGCTGCTTTATGTTTAAAGAGAAAAAAGTGGAAGTATTTCGGGAATCCGAGCTGCTGCTGGCGCATCCTTGGACTGTGTGGTCCGGGGAGGAGGGAAGGGCCAGAGGGACTTGATGGGAGTGGTGGGGGGGGAGGGGGAGGGTATAGAGAGGGAGAGGAGGAGAGACAGGACAGGGGCAAGCAGCAGAGACACGGCGACACGGCGGGTAAAATAAACAAACAAGCCTTTCACCGTAACACGGCGGGCAGGGGAGGGGGCGGAGAGGGGAGAGGTGCGACACGGCAGGCAGGCAGGGGAGGAGAGTAGGAGGAGGAGGGGGGAGGAGAGTAGGGGAGGCACGGCCTAGCGGCAGGCAGGCAGGGGAGGAGAGGAGGAGGGGGGAGGAGAGTAGGGGAGGCACGGCCTAGCGGCCGTGCAATCAAGTAGTGAGGGGGCGGAGCTGGGGGAGGCTGTGAGAGAGAGTAGGCAAGGCAGGCGGCTGGGGGCATGTGCACGCGCATTTAAGCTCAATGCGCATGCGCATTGAGCTTAAATTTCTCGTGCACTGCAAGGAATCGCCACGATTCCTTGCAAGTTGGATAAAGAGTCGATGAGCCCCCATAGTCTCGCTTGCTCGATGCGCATGCGCATCGACAGGCGAGACCTAAAAATGGATGCTTTGTACCAAGGATGGAGAGCAGGGCAAATTCATCAGATGACGAAACTTACTTAAGTGGTGAGACCTTGAAGTAATTGAAGGATGTATTATCTGTATTATAAACACCACAAAGAAATGTATTGTACAAGATCCAGGGAGATGGTTAAAATGATTGTTATATGTTTGAACTTCATTTGTGTTATACTAGGAAGATGGTATTAAAATGTATAGGAGGTACCCTAATACTGGGAAAAGGGATGGGTATATGGGCACAAGACAAAACAGATTCCCTTCTCCTATTTTTTAATTGTACATTTCGGATCCAACTGAGACCCAGAAAACTTAACAGACACAATTAATCACTCCGTGATCTGTATCAAATTTATCAAAACCCAAGTAGTTTCCAGGTCGCTAAACCACAAATTTCTGTTCAGTCAAGTGAGGAAGACAATAATATTAAGTAATACATTCTAAAAGGTAATGTTATATCAAAAGAAGTTTTATTTCTACTCATACGTGAAGGCAATATATTGTACATAAAAAACAAAAATGTTCACATATTTAACCACTTTTTATGACGTCATGTACAAGACCGTGAGTAGTGCAAAGTGGGGACATGAGTAATGGGTTACATAGCTAAACGTAACGTTGGCCATTTTTCAAGAAGTATTCAAGTTTTGTCAGCACCATAACTTCATTTTAACTGTGTATTTTCGGTGCATCTCTGCACTTCTTTTATACATTTGTTAATGTCTTATGAGTAAATGCAGATATCACTTGCCCCTCACTAAGGTTTGTTTGGATTTTCTCATGATATGCTACACCCAACAATTTACATGGTCAACCAAAGCTGCACACAACATTTGCCTGTGCATGTGGCCTTCAGATAAGCCTGCGCCCACCACACCATGTGGCACATCCTTGTTGTATGGAGTTTGGCCACAAGCCAATACTGTACCCAGTATGTGGCCAACCAGGCTGCCCAGTTGTTAGCTGTAGAGCCAGGCATGTGCTCATGACTGAACCTAATCCACTTTGCATCAGAACACTATGGATGTGGAGCTATATCGGTTATAGCAGGGGTTGGGCGCAGGTCCAGGTCTGTAGCCAGGCAGCCGTGCACCCAAACCCAGCAAGTGGTGAATCCTGAAGCACACAACCTCCAGCCACTGAGCTTGGGTGTTTGCCAAGAGGGTATGTGGCTATAGGGCTGAGCAATCAGAGTTACCCACAGAGCCTGGCCTATGCCAAGTCCTGCACCCAACCCCTCATGAGACACTCCTGATACACACAGCCATACACCCTGTGTAAAAGCCACTGTACAGCCAGTGCTCACTCTCTGGTGTTACCAACCATGCTGCATTGGGATTTAATGCAGGGTCTGTACCCAATGATCCATGCAGCCAACAGCCCCACCGAAAGATTTGGCCATGCTGAGTGGGGTTTGACCTAAAGGCCTGGTTTGCAGCCATGCCCTGCACTATACTCCCATGCAGGCAACTCATCTAGTGACCAAATGTTGCTGCACTCAGCCACCATGCAGCCACAGGGCCTGTTTAGCTGTCTACTTTTTTAACAGTTACTTCAGTATTAGCACTGCTCTGAGTGCAGAGACAATGTCATTGAACCATATATGGGTACAGGGCCTGACACTTTCTGTGCCATTGAATCAGCTGTGTATGACATTTGGCTGAGCTCAGTGGTCTGTGGCTGATGAGCCTGCCACAGGCCAGCCCTCCAGCAGTACTGTGTCTCCGACTCAGTTATTCCTGGCTTTTGTGCAATCGGACCTAAATGTAGTAGGCATGACGCTGCAGGTAATCAAATTGGTCGGATACTTAAATCCACTGAGGATCCACGAAAGGGAAAAATGCTCTTTGTCTCTTTGTATCAATGAGATTTAACATTTTGGATCCTCAATTCCTTCATGAATCCGGATTCGAGGAGATTCCGCATATTAATAGACAACATATACAGATGTAAATCTCTCATTAACCCTTTGAAGTTTACCCAACAAACTTTTGCGAAGCAATTATTTCCATAACTAACAAACTGATTTACAGCAAACCACAAAAAGACCCTACTCTGAGTAAAGTTCTAGTTTCAGTGCAAGTTTGGTGTAATTACATACAGCATTTTTTTCTGTAGAATGTTGCATCTGGATTATAGGCATGAAACTTGATTAGTTGAAATTAAGCCAACCTGTGGTAGATTTCATATAGATTTGTCAAATGCTATCAAAGCTATAAGCAAACCAAAAAATGCCTTTTAAATAAACAGAACCCATCGCTGATCTTTACACACACACACACACACCCATATGCGCACACGTGTAAATTTCAGGGGTGCATTAGAGTGTCCCTATGTCACCCTTGAAATTATTCTCAATTTGCGATTCTCAAATTCTGAATCGCAAATTGAGAATAACTTCCCATTCATTCCTATGGGCCTCCTGGCCCATAGAAATGAATGGGAAAGTATTCCTTAATTGCAATTTCGCAATTTGCTAATCGCAATTAAGGAATATTAGGAAATCACAAAAAAATTTTGATTTTTTACATACATCCCTTTTTGCAATTCTTAAATAGCGATTTCTAAAAAATCGCTATTTGAGAATCGCAAATGAGGATGTTGATACATATGGCCCATGGATCTCTTCACCGAGCCACTATTGGGCCGTAGGAATCCCATCCCAGGGACTATTTGTAAAAAAACAAAATGGAAGGGAGCCTGCGGACCCCTCCCTGAATTGTTGGTGGGCCCAGGGGAGTCTATCTCCAGAGGCCAAAATTATTCAAGGCCGCGCTCTCTCCTCCCTGTGCAGGTACCCACCCCATGGATCCCATCACCAGGGCGTGATTTTTCACAGTGTCCTGGGCAACCTACACCCGGTACACTGTGATTCCCTGCACAGGAGCAAAGGAAAGGTTCAGGCTCCTGAATGCACCCCTCCACCCCCCAACAAAAAGACCCGGGGCACCCACTATAAGAAAAGAAACAGTCGAATCCCACAAGGGCGCCGGCTGTAGCTGCGCATGTCATGGGGCTCCCTGACGGCACCCAATAAAAAAAGATTGGTGGGTGCCCTCGCGATTACCCACTCAATAAAAAATATATGCCGGATCTGGCTGGCACGCAATAGCTGTGCCAGCTGTGGAGTCGGCTGGAGCCGTGGGAGTCCGGGGGCATCCTCTGCAGCCCCTTAATAATAGAAAACAAAAGGATGTCGCACGCGGGTACCAGGACACCTCAAAAAATGTTTGAATGTGTATAATAAATGAGCTGCAGAAACTGCTAAGTTATTATCCACGTCTTCAGTGAGGGGCCCCCCAAATACCCTGAGAGTCTGTTTACATCTTTTTTACATGGGTTTCGTCCCTACAAGGCAGAGGCACCACCCACATTTTTTTATGTTGTGGCGGAGTGCAAGGAGTGTAACATTCCCCCCAGCAACATTACAAAAACTAGTAAGTCTTACTGGGTCATTAAATACATGACATGGGGAAAACTTAACATACGTTTTTCAAACAACTCCAAGCTGGAGCTCTATGCTCTTCAGCTGGAGTGCAAGACCCTCTGGTGTTTGTTCTATGGTTACATTTAACAGGCTGAAAAAGGTTTAAAAGAAAGACTCAGAGACATGTTGGTTAAAAAAACTGAAAACATCTGAGTCTTTCTATTAACATTTTTCATCTCCCAAAATGCAATATGTGTATACATAACTGCACACTACACATACTTGACTTCAGGGAGCTACTGGAAGATGGGATACTGGGCCACAAACATGGGAGTTGGGGTTGTTTGCCATTGGTGTCCCGGGTAATGTCCTAATATGGACTTGCAACGGGGCCAGCTACAACCGCTTTTGCATTTGACTGTCAGGGTAGCAATGGCAAGCAGTCATAGGCGCCTCAGGGAGGTACTGTGGGATGCCTGAGCTCAGCACTCAACAGTCAATCAACAGACACAAAACGTCAACGTCCAGCCAACTGCTTCTGCTATAAGCAAAATAAAGTACTTTTTATTCACGTAGCAGTACATAATACTATACAGTCCAACTTAATATGGGTGCGATTCTTGCTTGTGGCACTATTGCAGTTGAATGCTCTGTAACTAATTCCCCCAGCTGACTCCTTGCTAATATATGTTGTCACTGGCAACACAGCTGTTGGGGCTACCTGGCAAAACAGCATGAAGCGCCTGAAACATAGCCACTATCCACCCTTCCAGGTTCTATGATCAAACAGAAGAGGAAACCAGATAACTGCATAAGCAGATAATGACAGCATCACTCCAATATACCCAGGAAAGGCCTTATTCCCATCCAAGCTCGTTATCCTTCAGGGAAATGTAATGTGCCATTCAAGGCATGGCCCATGACTCCTCTGCCAGCATTCTTGTGTTTTGAAATAATTCAGGGAGAGTCACTGAAATATCCATGTAGAAATAGACCTACATATTTGCCTATCTCTCACACCACATAGGAACACCACTCTATTCACTCATGCATGTCAGAAAAATACTTCCACCAACCCACACAAGGTACGGCAGCTAGTTTCCTATCTCACCTCAGCCCACCGGGTGTTCCAGTGCTAATAACAAGAGAATCCAAGGATTATGTATGGAAAGTCTTCACCCACATTTTTGTGGCATGCTTCATCATCGGCCAGTCCACCGTGTGAGGACAGTGCCAACACGGTGGTCTCAACCTTACTGTAAGGGTGAACAAAATAAAGTGTATCTGGTTAATCAAGAGGTCCAGATATTGTGATAAACCCACCTCTGCATAAACAACAGGGGATTCCCTTTATTCAGCGGATACTAGGGCTGCAAACAATAGTCCTGAATGTTGTTGTGAGTCAATGTCTCAAAACATTCATTACGAGAAATCAATGGTAACATGTTTCGGCCATCAGAAAGGATCCCTCCATAGAAAAAGCATTTGCAATGCAATAGGTCTCTAATTTGCGAGAGTTTAAGCTATTGGCATTGTAAATAACAATGCCTTTTATTTATCAGTTGCGAAAATCACCACATAAATAAAAGGCATTGTCATTTACAATGCCAATAGCTCAAACTCTTGTAAATGCGAGAACTATTGTGTTTCAAAGAAGCAGCCGCCATTGTCTCGGGCTGTTTGAAAAGTGAAAGCGCTTTGCAGGAAAGCATGTTGTGCCTGCAGTAGGTGAAACTCATTAAAGAAAATAGTGCTTACAGACTAAATGAGACATACTGTGTAACGACCGAAGTAAAAGGGCAAGTCATTATGGAAGGTTACAATGAAGACAAGGCGGTACTAAGGAGGGACTAACAAGCCTATTACCGAATCAGAAGCCAGTCTTTATGAGGGACAATGACGCAAGTCAATGACAAATATGGGCGGGGCTTCAAGTCCATACTCTAATACAGCATGCCTCGCAGAGCAGCGTGTGCGCTGCCCAGGCTTGACCTAAAACAGAGAAGGAGGGTCCAGGGCTTTCACCAGGGCACAAAACCGTACCCCTATGGTCCATCCAGCATCTGTGATCATGCACAGAGGTAAGAATCGGTTTTACCTCTGGCCGTCAGATATTCGTCTAATACCTGAAAAAAGAAGCAAAATGAAAGCCTCACTTATACATAGATAAGTTGTCCACAGCAAGATGTTGGAAATCCTGAGGTAAGTTTCCATTTCTGTTAAACAGACAATCATATCCAAAGCTCATGTTGCACTAGTGAAACACCTCATTTGTAAGTATGTCATACGTGAACACATGAGCATGCACCACTCGTGCAACCGCTGTCATCTCCAGGATCCAAGTCAACAAGTCAAATCGGTTGGGGACCACTCCTGTAGTCACACACTAAAAATGATTTTATCTTTGTTGTTAAAATAAGATGGTGAGATGTAATAATGTAGAATTCCAGTTAAGATGAGAACTAAATGGGTTAAAAGATGGAAACACTCTTTTGTCCAAATGTGTCAGAAGAAAGGCATCTAAATCATAGCAAAAATTGATAACAAATCAAAATCAAACTGATGAGCCTTATGAGAACTATGTCTCGGCTATCATAGTCCGCCGCACAACATTGTTCACTATCATGAAAACGCAGGGAGAGTTTGTTATCCTGTGGGACATCCACTCTGCGCCAATGCACTCTACAACAGTTTACTCTGCAAAAGTGTGCTCTATACGCCACTGAAATCTATGCCACTCTACTCTTCACTACTGCATTCTATGCCACTGCACTCTATACCACTGCATTCAACTCCACTCTATGCCACTGCACTCTGCAGCAGTCCACTCTGTGCCACTGTACGCTATGGCACTATACTCTACTCTGCATCACTTTACACCACTCTACTCTGCTCCACTGCACACTGCACTCTTCTGTGCAACACTGCATTGTACACTGCTGGATTCTATGCCACTGCACTCTGCTCTACTGTACTCTGCAACACTCTACGCCACTACACTCTATACCTATCCACTCTACTCTTCTTCATATATGCCACCGGACGCAGTTCCACACTATGACACTCCAATACACCACACTCTATGCCACTCCAATACACGACACTCTATGTCATTCCAATCTACAACACTCTACTCCACTCTCCTCTACCCCACTAACTTTGAACCATGCTGAATTACAGTCATGCAGGTGTACAATATGGCTAAAACATATTTGCAAAGCCAACAGCTCTTGCATAGACATGCCCTGTCTGGTACACTCAGACCAGAGTGGGTTTATTCCTGAAAGATCCACCACATAAAATATCAGACGATTGCATTGGGTGATGGAAATGGCCCCGGACCGGTAGCCCTATGCAGCCTGCATCGTGTTGGATTTAGAAAAGTTGTTTGATACGGTGGATTGGGGCTACCTTTTTTACACGCTGACTAAATTGGGCATTACCGGGAGGCTTCAAAGATTCACCAGGCTCTTTTACACATCACCCACTGTCCGGCTAAAAATATGCCATCTCATATCACCTCTCTTCTCAGTGAGCAGAGGGATTCGTCAGGGGTTATCCCCTATCGCCGCTCCTATTTGCTCTGGCAATGGAGCCCTTGGCTCAGCGGCTCCGGCAACAGGGCAAGTTTTGGGGTATGCTGTTAACTTGGAAACGCATGTTGTTTTACTATAATCAGATGATGTTTTTATATTTGTACGTGACATCCCAAAAGGGATTCCTCAGATCATAGAGATTTTTGCAGAGTACCAGAGGGCCTCAGGTCTGGGGATCAATTGGACCAAATCGTGTTTTTTCCACTCCAAGTGAGCTTCCTTCCCATCACAACTGCTGTCGGTGGGTACCCACTCGTTGAGTTGGGAGCCCCGAACGTTCCATTACTTAGGAATCCAAATATACCATGATACGCAATACCTTATTGACAGAAACCTCACCAGAGGCATATCCTCTCTCTGTCTGCAAATGGCAATCTGCAGCACCCAGCCACTCACAGTTCAAGGGAGAGTATACCTATCACAAATGGTGATGCTGGGGTCGTGGCCAAGATGGCGGCCTGAACAGATGGAGATCTTGGTGGCTCCCCGTCTCTACCCCCGTTAAAGCCCCTTTTCATCGCCCTTAAATACCCCCCCGGCATCCTGGCACCCCTGAGGCTGGTGGGGGCACCCTGCCTTGCTCCGGCTCACCTGTGACCTGCTTGGAGCGTCCCTGAATCCCTCTGGGAGGCGAAGCACGAACGGGCTCGTGGCGGCCTGTAATGGCGGCTGCACCAGCCCTCTGACTGCGCCGCTCTGCTCGCTGGATGCCTGCCTGCTGAGCCTGCTGCGGGCCTGCGATCGCTTCCCCAGCCCGCCGCTCTCCAGCTCAGGTGGGGAGCGGGCGCTGCTGAGGGGGAGCGCTTATCACCACAACGCTCCAGAGGGTGTGTGCCGGCCCACGAAGAGGGACACGCTACTGAAGGCCCCGGCTTGGGCCTAGTCGGACGCTGCAGAAGGCACCCCCTGTCACAGCGCGTCACTAAAGAGGGCCTGCTGCGGATTTCCGGCGGCGCCGGCTACGCAACGATCACGGAGGCTCCCTGCAAGGTGAGGAGCCTGCCTGGGTGTCAGGGGGAGTGAGAGTCTCGGGGGGCATAATCGAGCCCCCGGCGTTTGGCCCAGTCGGGCCTGCACACCCTGTGCGGCACTATCAGCGGCGGTCTGGGGTCGCATCCCAGTGGAGAAACAGCGGCTGAGAGGGGCTGTGGAGGGCCCGGAGTGGAGGGCCTAGGCACGTGCGCACCGACCTCCTGCACAGTGAGCCACGTTGGGAGGCCGCTGGGCGCCGTCTCGGGCCTCTGACTGCGCCATAGCCGGGGTTAATCCCGGTGTGCCGGCCGGGCCCCTGACGACGTTTCCGGCTCTGGCGCCTAAGGGTCCGCATCCGCATGATCCACCTGCCTCTTGCCTCCCTGTCGGACTGCAGCCCAACTTTCATAGCGGTCTCTCCATAGCACCCCGGGCCGGCGGCCCCGCGCCGGGGTCGTCTACCTCCTGTCCCAGGGGCTAACAACGCCGGACTCACCCGATAGAGGGACACTGCGGCCTACATCGCCGCCGCCACGACCACGCTTGGGTCTGCACCTCCGCACCATAAATATCAGCGCCCCCGGATTTCACACTCAAACCCGGGCCGGGCGTGAGTGCTTGGATGGCGGGTCTCAGGAAGAAAGGGGAACGCACGCTCCCGGAAATGCTAGCGAAGACTCAGACACGGGCCGAAAAGGGGTCGCCCTCCCCTGAGACGGCCAAGTCCCAGCCGATGTCCTCTGACGATCAAGTACCTATCACTAAATCCTTCCTGTAGTCATTGTTCAATTCTCTCAGCGAAGACTTCAAATCCCTGAAACAGGACGTTGCTGGGGAAGTGAGAGAACTCAGGAGGGAGGTAGAGGGCCTTGGAGAGCGCGTGGACGCCGCTGAGACCGCAGATACCGCTAGAAGTGAAGAGGTCGAGCAACTTCAACAGGAGGTCCTTAGGCTCAAAGACCAACAGCTAGATCTTCAAGCCCATGCTGAAGACCTGGAAAACCGGTCCGTCGCAACAACAAACGGGTCCGGGGGGCCCCTCAGAAATCGGAGGGGGCAGACATCCCGGCCTACCTGCAAGATCTCTTTCGGGACATTCTAGGGGAACCCTCCAATTTTGCCATCAGAATAGATAGAGCACATAGAGTAGGGCTTCCCAGATGCTCGCCTGCCCCGCTACCGGAAAGTCTGGCGTTCCTTCCCGACTTTCCGCTTAAGGAAAGGATCCTCTGAGAGGCCCGGAAGAATCAACCCCTCCACTTTCGCGGCCACCCCATCGCTTTATATCAGGATCTATTGGCTATCACTCTCCAGAAGCGGAAAGCATTCAAGGTGGCCACTGACTTTTTGCGGAAACAGGAAATTCCTCACTCCTGGGGTCACCCGTTCCGCCTGATATTCAGATGGAACAGCGCCCTACATCAGATGCGATCCCTCAAAGACACTTATGCCTTACTGAACATTGACCTACCGGACGACGCGTCGTCCTTGAGGCCTTCCCAGAGCCCATCCAGAGGAGGCTGGCAGACGGTGGGCCGTAGACGCTCTCCTAACTTGCGCTTCAAACCTGATGCCCACATCATTTCACAATAAAAGGCCACTGCCATCTTGGAGGTGGCCATGGACACTTCGCCCTCTGATTGATTCCTCATGCCGGGGGGGACTGTCTTAGCATGTTTCTCAGCGGGGCGGGGGGTGGGGGACAGGGTCCCATGCAGGTCGTTACTGGACTTCACCCTACTAGGTACTTTTCACCACAGCCCTGTGTTGGATTGACAGGACTGGGACTTTGTCTTCACACAGTTGGGGAGTTGGGGATGGGCAGGGGGGGTGACATTGGGGCTTCGGGAGGGGGGGCGGGAAGAGGGGAAGGCCAGTTGGGACGGAGTTGGCTTGGGAGTTGGGGCTCCGGGGGGGAGGGCGGGAGGAGGGGAGGGACTGTTGGGGCGACGTTGGGGCGGCGGTTGGGAGTGGGATTACGGGAGGGATCCAGTGTGCCAGGGGGTTATGTGGGACTGGGATGTTCATTGCGTCTTCATCGGATCCGACAATGGGATTGCATTCACATAGCGCACAGATCACCTGACCTCCTATGATGGACTCCAGTTTGAAGATATTAACCCTTAATGTGAAGGGCTTGAACAACTCTGTTAAGCGACGGGCTGTGATCTCGTACCTGGAGAATTCCGGGGCCGACATTTGTTTATTACAGGAAACCCATCTCCTGCCTAAAGACTGGCACAGGATGCGTTCACGTGCCTTTCCCCAGCAGTTTTTTTCATCTCTCCCAGCGAAAAAGGCAGGGGTGGCTATTCTGGTGTCCGGGCACTTCCGGGGCAGCATGGGAGATAAGATGGGGGAGATCAGGGGCAGGCTGTTAGCATACTCCTTTTTAGTTGGGGGCCAGCGCTTTACGATCGTCTCCCTCTACGCCCCAAATTCGGGACAGGAAGCCTTTTTAAAGGGCGCCATTTCCGAATCCCTTCAATCCTCTACTTCCCTCTTGCTCATTGGGGGGGGACCTCAATCTAGTGAAGGACACAAATATGGACAGGTCGGGGCACCGCTATGGGGACACCGGCGCCATTACGGCCGCCGGTAAGGACTGGCTACATGAGAGGGACCTGGTAGATCTATGGAGGGCTACACATCCCAACGCATCACACTTCACGTTCTACTCCCACGTACATCGCACATATGCCAGGTTGGATCACTACTTGGGGTCCTCTGAACTACTTGCCACCCTCAGAGACGTGAGCATTGTACCGGCGGCACTGTCTGATCACGATGCGGTTGAATTGACACTCCAGGTCTCAAAATCCACCCGCCCCCCTGGATCGTGGCGATTGCGCGAAACCCTCTTACAACGGCCGGACATCGCCAAGCATCTTCACGCGTGCCTCACTGAGTATCTGGCTATTAACAACACCCCCGAGACATCGGTGTCGGCCCTCTGGGGGGCCTTGAAGGCGGTGGCCCGCGGCAAACTTATTGCAATTGCAGCGGCAGAGGCCAAGGTCCGCAAAGCAAAAAGGGATGAACTCACTGCTCAGGTCTCTGAACTGGAGAGGGTTCACAGCCACACCGGTGCTCCGCGGGTCTGGAGACAACTGAAGGCCGCCAGAGCCCAGTTAGCTAGCCTAGATACAGATAGAGCGGAATGAGCCGCTCTTCGCCTCCATCATACCTATTACGTTGGGGGGAACAAAACTGGCCGCTTACTTGCTAGCGCCATGAAGGCGAAAACCCAACGTTCCAAAATCTCTAGCCTCACGGATGACTCTGGTCTAGATATCACTGGGAAGACCCAGGTTGCACAAGCGTTCCAGATCTTCTACGCCACTTTATATAAAGCCGACTCTGTATCGTCGGAGGACGTTGACGCCTATTTGGAATCGGCGGAGATCACAGAGCTATCTCAAGTTAACGCGGATGCCCTAGATGCCCCTATCCGCCTGGATGAGGTATTCGCTGCTATCTCCCGCCTTTGCCCTCTCAAGTCCCTGCGGCCCAACGGCTTCTCGCCGGGTTTTACAAAACCTTCAGCCAGCTTCTGGCTCCTGTCCTCACCCGGCTCTTCAATTCCTTCGAGGGCCTGAGTTCCATCCCCCCAGATATGCTTGCAGCCGAGAGAGTAGTGCTGCTTAAGCCAGGTAAGAAACCCACACATTGCTCTGCGTTCCGACCTATATCTTTACTTAATCTGGACCTAAAACTCTTTACGGGTGTCCTAGCGGCGCGTCTCGGTCCATGTTTGCCCGGGATTTTGGAACCCGACCAATCGGGCTTCGTTCCGAATCGCCAATGCAGCGATAACACTAAGCGGATACTCCATTTGATTGACAAGGTTCACTTCCAAAACTCGGATTCTGCACTGCTGGCGGTTGACGCTGAGAAAGCGTTCGACCGGGTTGACTGGACCTACCTACAACGAGTCCTACGGCGCTTTCGGTTAGGGGACCGCTTTCAGTCCTGGATCGCGAGCTGCTACCACCGTCCTTAGGCTCGGGTCCTCCTAGGCGACCTACGTTCAGGCCCTTTTGAGATCCAGTGTGGCACGAGGCAGGGGTGCCCCCTCTCGCCTCTCCTGTTCTCCTTGTATGTAGAACCCCTTGCGCAAAAGATTCGCGATAACTCCGCTATCCATGGCATTACCTTTGGCCAGGAGCCTCATGAGATCAGCCTTTATGCCGATGACATCATAGCCGCTCTGGATCGTCCGGACCGCTCCGTACCCGCCTTCCCGGCAGAGTTAGAATCTTTTGGAGCTATCTCCGCCTTCAAAATCAACAGGGGGAAATCCCTCATACTGCCGCTGGGCAAAATGCCCAACCACCGGCAAATATACCTGCTTACGGGGGAGGTTTATTGTCGACCGCAGAGCTCCCATACTTAGGCGTTACTCTTACCTCGTCTACAGAGTCGACGGTAGCTCTCAACTACGCAGCCCTCACCTCTCAAATTCGAACCGACCTCGCGAGTTGGTCCAAGCAACCCCTTTCCCTGCTAGGACGTGTTGCGGCAGTGAAGATGTCGGCTCTGCCCAAAATTCTGACCTCTACAAAATGCTCACACCCCCGCCATCTCGGTCAAGACAGCAGGACAGAATTGTTGGGAGGCGGAACTGGGGAGCGCCCTATCACCCAAGGAATGGAGATATGTGTATTATAGAGCCTCTCATACCACTCGCAACACCGCAGGTAAGGAAGCAGCGACGAAGTTGGCCATGTACTGGCATCTCACTTAGGTCCGGCTCAACAAGGGCAAACCGACACGTAGCACGCTGTGCTGGAGGGGTTGTGGGGAAAGGGGCACGTTGACTCACCTTCTCTGGGAATGCTGTGAAATCCAGGACTATTGGAAGGCGGTCCTGGATGACATTGATTCTACCTTTGATACTGAAATCCCTAGATTCCCAGCTTACACCATTTTAGGCCTACCTAACGCACTCACCTTTCCCCTAAAGTCCCCCAGAGGTTGTCAAATGGGGATCGCCATGCAAGCTGCAACACAACATGTTCTGTCCTTCTGGGGCTCGACTACCAGGCCCACTCACACGGGATGGCTGCACAAAATCTGGTTCACCTTGGGGATGGAACGTATCCATGCCACGCTCACACATTCCACAACTGCATATCCGAAAGTCTGGCTCCCGCTGCTTTCCCTCTTGTCCAAGAATTTAACAAGATCACATGCCCCAGGTACCTTCGCTTACTGCGACTCACAGAGCCTACACATGATCCTTCATGATACCATGGATAACTGCGATACTTACTCTGCGAATGCATCCGTGATTGTCTCACGAATCCGGCACACTGGGTGGGGTGGGAACGGGGAGGGAGTTCTGGTTTTTGTTCCTACAAGTTTGTTACCTCACCACACTTGACATTTGCAGCTTTGGCACTATACCTCTGTTATGTCAACTGAACCTAGCCTGCTATCTGATCTGTAGAGAAGACATACTTATCTGTATCGACTGCCTTCTATGCCTGATGCATTTCTTTCGTACTGTAGTGCCTACTGTTGCTCTTAAAATTAATAAAACAAATTTGAAATTAAAAATGGTGATGCTCCCCCGTCTCGTGTATATTTTCCATAAACTTCCTGTGCATAACCTTTCATGCCCTGCATACTGCAAAGGGTAGTTTCATATGGAGTAGGGGCAGGAGATGGGTGGCGCTATGTAAGATGCAGGTACCAGTGGATAAGGGGGGCCTAAGGGCGCTGAATTCCAAATATCACTATTTGGTGACACACTTACTATGGCCTGCGAGATGGCTAGTGGGAAGACAGATCGAAGAGGTGGGTGAGCTGACTGTGGCTAGGGCACAGACAGTGATTGGAGGTGCAATGCTCCCACATGCAAGACTCCCCAGAGAGGCAAACAACTTAGTGCGCGTAGCATATGAAAGTTACCATAGAAGAATACGCCTCAGGCTGCGCATTGTTCAGTTTTCCCTGGCAATAAGAATATGCAATATTGAGCCGTTCTATGAACTCATAGGAAGGGACGGACTGACGACTTAGATGGAGGCCGCAGTGGGTACCAAAGGCAACTTGTCTAGAGACAATGCGCTAATACCTTTTGCCAGATTGCAAGAGGAATGTGAATTGCGGGTGGGACACTTCCTGGCCCACTGTAAGCTGGTGGCTGAATTGGGATGGTTGTGGAACATCACTGACACTGAGCCGGAGTAACACCCACTAGTACATACTCCCCACATCATGGGTAGCGTCCGCCGGCTGATTGCATTGGTCATCAAAGAATTGGTGGTATATATGACCCTTGACCCCCTACTGGCAACATGCAGATGCTGGGAAAGGGATGTAGGCTGGGATTTGACCCCAAAGGAATGGGAAAGAGCTACACAATATCTGCGGAAGCTATCTCGTAATGCTAAATTTGAGTATATCCAGCATAACATACTTCACAAGACCTACCTTACCCCTGCAAGTTTACATAACATTTTTAACTCTCCTTCCCATTGCCCCAGATGCAGCTCGCCGAACGCCAACATGGCGCACATGTTCTGAAGCTGTCCCACGGCTGAAATACTATGGACGGAGGTTACAGGAACATTGGCAGAAAGACGGGATGCAAAGATCTGCTCACCATGGAAGGGGCATTGCTAGGCTTGCAGATGCAGATAAAAGCCCAAAAGGTGGCTAATCAATTAATCGACCTAGCAATGCTCATCACTCACCGCTCCATAGCGATGCACTGGAAGGCGAGCATAATCCAGGGCATACAACATTGGTGCACAGTGACATTAAAGTGAGGCAGAGGCGCTGAGGAGGAAGGAAGGCCAGGGGTTTCGTAGGGTCCCTATAGCAGATTCATGGGAGGTCCTATTGTAAGATGCAAACTTTCCAGGATGCCGTCAAGACTGGACAGAGGCTATAGCGGCATTGAAGAAATACATCATGCTCTGACCCACAAATGATCTCCTTTATCTGTATCTATAATTCTGGTGACCCTTTGCATGCACTCAGCCCCCTGCCCACCCCCACCCCCCCACCTACCAGGGGTCCCACACATTACAATGCGGGCTGGGAGGTGAGAGGCTGCACAGATCAGACCTACGGACTAGTACAGCCAAGGGCATGGAAGGAGCACTGAGATGTGCGAGGGTATCAACTCAGCTAAATAAGCAATCAAAATGTGACTCCTCTTTTTGCATTTCAATTCTTTATAAAAAATGTGCAATAATAATCAAACGATCAGTAAACAAATACCTGCACAAAAACAGAAAGTGTCAACGATACAATATGAAACATAAGCAGAAATAATACAAAGAATAAAAAGAAAACAGCATAAAAGTAAAAATATCACAAGTACCACAGTAACAGACAAAGAAGATAAGTTGAAACATCAAACTTTCAATGTATTATTGCAAAAACAGAAAAAGGATAAGCAAATGATACATAACAGGCGTATTAAAACCCATTTATACTGAAGTACAATGAAGAATCAAAATCATTGTAAACCTAAGAAGGGGCCCCATATATTATCAAACTGATGTAAATTGTTGTTCAGTTTATAAGCCTCAAGTGAGCCATATCTGCAAGCCAGGAATGAAGAGTTTGTATAACATTGGCTCTCCAGTAACGTAAAAAATTAACTGAAGCTTGACTAAGAGAGGTGAAAAGCCATTTAAAGGTATGTGGAGATATGCTATATTTCAGAAGTATTGTGTAAAAGTGATAAATACTTTGAAAGAGAGAAGCTGATGCAGGAATGTGCTTTTAAGCAGTCTTTAATCTCAAACCAAAATGTACGAATATTGGGACATACCCACAGAATATGAACTATGGGCCTCATTAGGATGGTGGTCGGACTTACGTACGACCGCCATCCATTCAGAAACTGGACCACCTGACTACAAGTCGGCGGTCCCGCCCGCCGAATTAGGATGCGACCGCCACCACAGCGATCGCAATGTCTATATTTTCTATTGCAGCTGGTGCTGCGGCCTGCAGCACACGCCGCAGTACAAAAAATTGACATTACACATATCCCTGCACTACACGGCAGACACCATGCGGTGCCTTCCACATGGTGCAGGGATATGTAGGAGTGCGCCATAGGGCCAGGGGTGAAGGGGGGGCCAATTACGGGCCCTCAATGTCCCTTCCTGCCAGCCTTTTCATGGCAGGTAAACTGCCATGAAACGGCCGGTGGGAAGGGACTTCATAATCCCTTTGGCGGTGCCTGGCAGGCACCGCCATCATTGTAGGGATCGATGTTCTCTCTGACAGTCCGACGGGACCCCGTCGGATCTCCGACGGCCAGCCATCCTAATGTGGCGGGCAGAAAACAATATTGCGATGGCGGTGGGACCGCCACCGACAGCCTGTCAGTGGCGATCCCACCATCATTATAGTCAGGCCCAAAGTTACAATCTGGTGTTCTACAAAGAGAACCAGGACTATGTTTGGCTGAATGTTATTTAGCCAGAGACCAGTGCCATTGATGCAAAAATTTTGAAATAATTAAATTTAAGAAGGGAGTCTCTAAGTCCTTTAATATAATGTTTTAATATAATGCCCCATTCTATGTCCATACATTACATATTCAAATGTGTGGACCAAAATGATTTTAACTGGTTGGGGTTTTCTATAGAAAATGAGGAATCAATTAGAAGTGTGTATAGTCCAGAAACAGTACTTTTTAAATGTTTCCAAGTGTAGAGATATTGTGCAATTAGAGTTAGAGATGTTAGATCAGAGGTATCCAACCAGTAGCTTGTGAGCTACTGTAGCGCTCCAGCTACCTATAAGTAGCTCACCTGTGTGCAGCCCAGCTTATTAAATTAGAAAGCTTTTGCTTGGTTGAAATATTATACATATAAAAAAAAAAATTAGATTGTGTGTTTTAGCCGCACTTACAGCATGGGCAGAGGCGAGTTGAGTCAATCTGGTAAATAGTAATAAAAGAAGATTAAAGTCATTAAGCAAATGTCCAGAGCACCACCACAACGTGAAGTAAAAGGTCAGTCACTCTAGCGGTTCCGTTAAAGTAGGATAAGCTTCAATACACATTAGGGAGGAATAAAAAAGTTAATGATTCCAATTGTTTTTATTCCATATTCTTGGGCATATAAGGTTTCAAAACAACAGCCGACACGTGTTTCGTCTTACTTGATGACTTTTTCAAGGCTCTGAAAGGTATATCGGATTTGTTCGATGGAAGGTTCAAAGACCCCAGATCCTGGCCCTCGGAGCCCCGGGGGCAGCAAAAAGGAAGTTCTTACTTAAAAGTATATTTGTAAATGTAGTCAAGCACAATAGTATCCAACTACAGGTAGCACGGACCCTGAGAAGTCCAGATCTCGATACTTAGAAATCACTAAACGTCCATTCAAAAACGTACTTTGAAGCAGAGTTTTTGAATGGACGTTCAGTGATATCTACGTCTCGAGACCTGGACTTATCAGGGTCCGCGCTGCCAAGCTCCTACCTTATGTGTATTGAAGCTTATCCTACTTTAACAGAACCGCTCGAGTGACGGACCTTTAACTTCATGTTGTGGTGGTGCTCTGGACATTTGCTTGATACTTATTATATATTGGGGGTTTCCTCCTGTATAATTGACACTATTGAGATGACATGGTGTTACCTGTTTTCATTACGCATACCTGTATTACTTGGATGCTACAAATAATTTCCTGAAAATATGTATGCTAGCATTTGTATAGACCACTGTCATCCTTCTAGTTCTGTGAAGACTAAAGTCATGTTGTGAATTTGAGAATGTTTTCAGGCACTGAAGATGCATGAACAGATGAGCTATACGGTATATCTTATGTCGGGGACTCCAATGTTGAGATCTGAAATTTGAAAATGTTCTACTCTTTATGTACAGAACCACCTACTCCTCCCAAAATGGTATTTATGTCATATCCTACAGAACCTGTACATGATCTCACATGATGAAACATTTGATGTTATGTACTATGAGGTAAAACAATCAAGGTGGTTAAAAAAATGTAAAGCAGAGGCAGCCCAATACCATTGAGATGAAGTTCACGCTATATAAAAATGCAACAAAAAAAAGTACGAAAATAGTATTTTGCTTCAGTGGGCATCTCGGATTGCACCATTCCTTGTTCAGTTCGAGGCGTACTAGTACAATATACAAAACATACGTGACTAAAATCATAAAGCTATGCATGCAAACAAATATACTTTATTGTAAAGATTTATTTAATCCAGTTTATTCTCGATAAATACAAAAATGGCTATCGCTTGCGCTCAAGCATGCCGAGTGATTTTTTTTGCCCTGAAACGTTCCGGTGGTTCCCCACAGGTTTCCCGCTCTGAATAAAGCAGGCATTATTTAGATTTTAAGTTGTCTGTCTCATCAGCTCACGTGACTTCCCCCTCACCCCCATGTGTATGTGTCAGCGCAGCCGAGTCCCCTCTCTATGTCTATGCTGGCGGCGGCTCGTCCTTTTCCTGTTTTGATTGAGCTCACTTCCGGTTGTCAGATATCAGGTGCTTTGGAAGGATTTGCTGGTTGCAGGTGTTGGCCTCGGTGTAAACAGTGCTCCTGCCACCGCCCCCCCCCCCCCTCTTATGAGAAGAGAATGTGGGGCGCCTCTGGGTTTGTTTAGTCCCAGCCGGGGGTGCATTGCATTGTGAAGAGGAAGGGAGGGGCTGGTGAAACTCCATAGTGTGAGACACTCCTAGCAGAACAGAAAAGAAGCAACTCCTTGTTCACAAGGCGAGGTCTCCTTTCACATGGAGGAGAGATGGCCAGCTCTGTTCGGTAGAGACTGCCCCCCATAGGAGACCCCCACCCCTTCAAGGAGGTCTGATACCTTTATGGTACCTGCCAGCCCCCCCTTCCCCTGCACACACATAGGCTGGAGCTGACCTGTCTACTTAATCCCTCCCTTATCACGTGAGCCACCACTTAGCGAGGAATGAACCCACAAAGATAGGAGGGTACCCGCATTTCAATAACTGTGAACAACCAGAGGGGCGCTGCCCCCACCCCCTCTCCCTGGCACAGACAGCCATCTACCAGCCATGAAGAAATTCTTCCAGGGTATCAAGAGCGACATCAAGTTTAAATCGGCCGGACCCGGGCAGAAGCTGGCAGAGGAAACCAGGTAACTGCTCGAAACACAGAGGGAACGGGGAAGGACTAAACCATAAGAATGCAAATATAAATATACAGGGATCAAAAGGGGGGGGGGGCACAGGTGCAATAGCTGTTGTATACATAGGAGAGGGGGGAGTATTGACGTAGAAGAATATGGGCTACACACAGGGTGATCTAGGGGGTTGTTGCCGACGCAGGGAAACACAGGTACAGGATCTGGGGGCCCAGGCACACAGAGTGGGGGACATTACCTCCTTTTAGAAGCTTTATTCTGTCATCTTCCGGACATCTGATAGCCTACACGAGACGTCAGAGGCGCGAGGGACTGGGTCTGCTGTCTGCGTGTAAATCCTGTGGTTTGGGATCACCAGGCTAACCTGGTGGTCCAGTAAGCGTCCTGCAAACCTCTGACCGGCTAGCAGTAAGATACTACCATGGAGACATGTATGCGTCAAGGGCCTGTATGACATCATAAAAACTGCAACCTCACAATGGAATGCAGATAGTATTCTGCACAGGAGAATGTACAATGCCCCAAGGCCAAGTCCATCCAGGAAGTTGACTTGTGAATGTAAGTGACCCTGAAGTTTTTTTTCTTCCACTCTTGTTGCTGCTTTGCCCTTTATAATGAACTGAGGAACACCACAACCTACGTGTTATTAGGCACATATCTGTGAATATACTGCTGATGTGTAGTATAGATTAGCAAACATCGAACTTGCTGGATTGAATCAGAAATTAATTTAGATACTGTTTTTAGTGATATTAAGTGGATTGAAGCAGATTGAATCTTTATTTCATGCTTCCTTCTAACTGGAGTATCACTTTAACTTTAAGTAAATGGTGTGGCGCTTCAGACAGTTTGAAAAATGTATAGAATTAACAGATCTATTCACATTAATTAGGAGTGATAGCTTTAATCTTAAATAGCGTGTGTGTGTGTGCGACCTCTATAGCACAAACATAACTATAAGCAATTGACTTCTATACAAAATCAAGGTTTATAGAGGTTGAACGTGTTTAACAATAGGGGAAGGGAACTAAATGAATGGAGTTGCAGCGCAGGAGAGTGTGAGTTATATTGATTATCGATTATAACATAACGTGTATTTGTAAAGCGCTTGTTCACCCATGGGCATCTTGGCGCTGAAAACATTTGTTTATTGTTACTTAACTCAATGGTACTTATTTTATCGACCTCAGAAGGATGAAAGGCTGAGTGGACCATCCGGGATTTGAACCTGTGCCCATTAGATCAAACACAGGCCCCTTTAGTGGACACATTGGCCCGCTAGACCCTGCATCTGGTTATGACTTGGGAAATGTGAAAAAAGGATGGTCTTGTAATGTATACCAATGTAATTGATGGTATTTAAGTGTATGTTACCTTATTAGCCCATAGTCCTTTTTAACCCCCTGTGCCCCTTTCTCACTCTTTCCCAGTTTCCCCCACGTTGTTTCCGCCAGTTGGTATATGCCATGTTCTGTTGAGAGCTGGATGACAGAGTGGCAGCCAGTCAGCTGATGTGGATCAGAAGTTGTTGCCTAGTAACTTGAATAAAGTGCTCTTTGAACCTTTTAAGGAGTGCTTTTTTTACCTAATACAATGGCGACGAGGATGGGATCATTAAGCTGTGCAGGGTGCAGCCAGTGACAGCCTCTCCCCTGACAAATTTACAAGAGCCACCACTGTTCCATGAAGCGACAAAGGGCTGTATCGTGTTGGAGTTATGAGTAATGAATAAATACCTCACTTTATATGTTGGTAACTGTCAGCCGAGGTGAGGTATTCGATGAGTTGTGTATTCCGAGAGAATGCCACTGGAGGCTTAAGAGACTCACTGTGGTGTGCCATAGAGCTGATTTTTACACATCTGGACCTGGTGTATAGGTTATGACCAGATCATGAGTGGGTTGCTGCTCACTCATTGGGAGTGTCGAAGCTTTCTGCCTCACTGCACTGACTTGTAGGGGTCTATGTGAGCAGCTCTGTTTCAGTACCCTGGGCTATACGTGGTCTACTTCACAGCTTTTGGCTTCGCTGCGCAGAGCAATCTGTGCTGGGAGCAGCACTCATCTACAGCCCGGGTGATGTGCAGTGCACCTCACTGCTTTACAGACGCTGTAGGCAATTTTGAAGTAGTGCGTGGGTACCGATGTGGACAGCGTTCTTGCCAGCAAATCAAGGGTCACAGCTATCTTCAGGAGGTGGCACTGCATATATTGCAGAAGTCTCAAGAACCTGAGTTGGCAGAGGTTTAGTAAAGTTTGCAGATTTGTATAGCGCAGCTTATCACTCGTAAGGGTACCCAGTCACTGTTCATTGGCACGGGAAAATGAAGTGATTTGCCCAGAATCACAGGATGTTGCGCCAATACCGAGACTTGAACCAGGATCCCCAGCTCCCAAGTCGACAGTTCTGGCTGCTGTGCCAAATCCTCTGTCGGCATAGTAGAGTTCAGTTTACGCGGGTAACAAGTGAGGAACAGCCTTCTTACTGTTTGCTTCACATACCAAGTGTTTGGGACACCTTACCTTTGTGTCTGGTGAACAAGGTAATGACATTTCTTATATGTAGGTTGCATCCAGGGTTTCCACAGACATTAGAGACCTCATATGCACAATAAGAAAAAGGGGATATGTATAATTTTATTCTATGGTACAATATCTGGGCACATATAGCTTACTTTTGATTATACACGTGTGGTTCTTTAAACTTCCAGCATATACATATTTGTGACTGTGAATAAATAAATATTTAGTTGTGACAATATCGCTGCAGCAAGCATGTCCCAGCCTCCTCTATTTTTAGATGATAGGAGAACCTGTTATACCCCTGGAGGGAGTGGGTGAAACTTTTCCAGTTATACCTTATAGCAATTCGTGAAGAGAAATATTTAACACCAAGAAAACAGCACATATTATTGATTCAGTTAGGAATCCAGGGAAGGAAGGTGTATGAGAATTTAATGGATTCAGATTATAATGGAGAGGAAGGCGAAGTTCAAGAAGACCTATATCAGATGACTTATCGTAAACTGGAGTAACACTTTGGTCTGAGGGTGAATATTGTTTTAGAAAGACACACATTTGTTTTGCAGGGGGTATGTAAACAATTGAAAGAGTCACAGATTACATTGCATGTCTAACAGGTATGCCAACATTTGTGAATTTGGTCCTTTGTGTAACTCCTTAATCAGAGACCAATTAGTTTGGTGCACAAACGACCCCAAAATTCAAGAGAAGCTGTTGGCAAAGAATCCGGACTTAAAAGAAGCTGTGGGCATTGGCAAAAGTGTAGAGCATACAGCAGAGTGAATGAGGGAAATGAAGCAAAGCAATGTTTCAAACACAGTTCATGTGGTGAGGAATCGTTCTGGTAAGGAAGAACAGACAGAAGATGTTGAAGAAGGGAAAAAAACGTGAGTCACAATTCAAAAAGAAAGTAGAAGACTAAAATGGAGAGAAAAACTAGTGTTACCATTGTGAGAACTACAACCGTCTAGCAAACAACCCTAGTTTTTCTGCACACCCCTGTGTTTGTAGAAAATGTAATAGGAGGGGACATTATGTTAGAGTGTGTAAGAACATGAAGGTACAGAAAAAAACGTGCATTTGGTTGAAGAAGCAGATGAGGGTGTAAGTAAATGTGTGTTCCAAGTAGCAACCAATGAAATTGTGAGCATAATGATCCCACATAATATATGATTGGATGGAGCAATCATACAAGTCCATGCTGATTCGTGTTCACCCTATGCTTTTGTTGATTACAATGTATTTCAAGAGAAATTTAAGGGCAAAGGGGTATGTCCTCCAAAAGGCTGAAATCAAGCTGGGGGATGCAATAACAATCCTATATTCTTGGTAGGAATTTTATTTATTTATTTATTTTTGTGTTTTATAGAGCGCGAACCAGACCCGTAAGGGTATCGGAGCGCTTTACAGGATTGACAAGTCGTATACAAAAGACTTAGGAGGGGTGGATACATTTGGGATAAAAACAAGTGGATACATTTGGGATAAAAACAGGTAGATACATTTTATAAGAAACATGGGGTCTCGAATGCTGTGTGGGATGCCCAGAGGTGCTGGGTGGATATGGTCCGGAACACCAAGGAGAGGCCATAACAGAAGGTAGAACAAAGTCGCTGAGGTGATTGAATGCAAGCGTTAGGAGAGGAATTTGCCCATTAGGAACGTTTTGGCCTTTTTTTTCCTGCAAGCGTGTGGGTTGGAGCAAGAGGTCTTTGGCGGACCAGGAGTTTCTGGCTTTTCCGGATCCCACGAGTTTTTGGGCAAGGAATGCAGGTGAGTTAGAGTATAGAGCCTTGTGAGTGATGCAAACCAGCTTAAGTTGGGTTCTGGCCTCGAGAGGAAGCCAGGTCAGAGCTTTAAGGTGTGGAGAGATGTGGTTGAATTTCTTTGAACCTATAAGGAGTCTGGCGGCAGCGTTGAGGCAGGCTTTTAATGGTGCCAGGGAGATCTTGGGCTGCAGTCTAGGGTTATTCCAAGGGATTTAGCAGACTCCACTATGGTTGGTGGGCAGTTTAACGCTCTGATCTCCCGGATCCATTCCTGGATGTCAGGGCTAGTTTGAGATGGGTAGATTAGAAGAAATTCATTTTTTTGCTCTAAGTTTGAGCTGGTTAGAGGTGAGCCAATGGACAGTCAACTTCAAGGCCTCATTCAGGGAAAGAATGTGCTCAGGAGAAGAGATTTTAATGTAGATCTGGGTGTTGTCGGCATACATGTGGTAGGAGATATTGGCAGTGCGTAGCACTTCTGCGAGTGGTTCCAGGTAGAGATTGAAGACGGTGGGGGACAGGGTTGATCCTTGGAGGACTCCAACCATGATCGGAGAGGGAGCAGATAAGTTACCGTTGATTAGGAATCTCTGTTAATGATTCTGGAGGAAGGACCTAAACCATTTAAGAACGGGGCTTTCCAGTCCCATCCTGATTTTGAGGCATTCAAGGAGTTCTTGGTGGTTGACCGTATCGAAAGCAGAGGATAGGTCTAGGAGGATTAGGAGACAGGTTTTGCCTTGGACAAGGGCTTGGAGGGCATCATCCACGATGTGGAGGAGGGTGGTTTCAGTGCTGTGACCAGGTCTGAATCCGGATTGGAAGTCGTCTAGATGGAAGTTGGTGATGTGTTGGCTCAACTGCTGTTGCACACATTTCTCCAGAACTTTAGCTAGGAGTGGGATATTCGATATAGGTCTATAGTTGTCAGGTGAAGCAGGATCCAGTGTAGGTTTTTTAAAGATGGGGATGTCTTGGCTGGCTTTAAGAGTCTGGTATCGATCCCTGTTTTTGCAGTCCAAGAAGGGATGATAGCCTGAGAGGTGGCGGCTAAGCAGTTAGAGGTGAGAGAGGGCCATTAAAGTGGTTGACAAATTATGTGTCAAATTAAATTAATCCATAACTATGGTGTAAACGCGGCAGACGACGAGTCAAACAATTCTAAAACGACTGACCATGGCCCATTGTTTCATTAACAATCTATTAATGAAAGGTAAACAAAACCTAAACAGTTTAATTGCTGACAGTGCCCACTGTTAGACACGTAACGAGAACGACCTTCATCTTTCCCTGCAGCAGACAATTTAACAATGCAATGTTTTAACTACATAATTAAGGATTGTCTCCATTTGGGGGGGGGCATGGCCTCCTGAGCTGTGGAATGCCCATTAGCTAAGCGAGCTTCGCCGGCCAAGAATTAATCCTGCATCGATCCGTGTGACTAGAGAGGTGTTGCCGCACCAAACGTGTTCCTACACACAGCCTGGAACGCAGGGAACTGAGTGTGCTAATCCACGTCCCTGAGTTCGGCTCTGGAACAGAGGGGTGCGCCCCGGCGGAGGGCCTGGCCATGCTTTCTGGAGCTACTGACTTGCTCGCCAACTACACCGGAACTCGAGCCCGAGGCGTCTAATGACATTGAGGGCCACACTCTACGCAGGAGATTGCTGGCTGACTCAGGGACCGGGAGGTGAGAGCGGAGCCCTGGAGTTGAATCGGTGAGGAGCCGGCCCACCAATCATCATCGGGCTGCGCTGAATCTGCCTCAGCGGGTAGACACACGCTAGGGAGGCAGCATTGAGGAGCAGACTGGGACAGCGCAGACCCGGAGGTTATGCGGGGGGCTGGCTGGATCTCCTGCCCGTAGCGGAGGCTCGCGGGGCAGCGCTGGGATACCGGGCCACCAGAAATGCATGAAGGGCTATTGATTCAGGTGGACCAGAAGCGGTCTGTCTGGCCGGGGGAATTGGAGCTGGACTAGGACCCTGAGCGCCATTTTGAGATTCTGAGGTGACGCGTCTCTGCGTTGAGCGAGGCGGTCATAGCAGTGAGATCGCTCTGGGTGCATTGAAGTATTTGACGGCAGCATGCACCTTGGGCAAGCCCAGGAGAGCAGGACACATTGCTTACTCCAGCTGTAGGGACACACCCTGCTTTGCTGCGTCTGGAGAGTGTGCTTAGCCTACAGGAGCTCTTGCTGTCTGAGGCCCATGCCCGGTACAGTATAAGAATAAACAGTTGAATCTGGAGCGGCTGGCTGGGACCTGGACGCTAGTCCGATGCTTGCCTCCTGAACGGTCCTGTGTGCTTGTGTTGCATGTAGGCCCACGTCAAATCTAAGGAGTAACTGCAGACGAGCCATTGGTGCAATAGTTTGGCGGTTGATGCCCCTTCCTTGTACTGCTTACGCCGCACCCTGCCAGTGGATCTTGCAGGAGACCCTGCGACACCTGGCAAGACCTAACTAAACAGGACGCGAAGCAGCCGAAGCTGACCTTTGATCAGAGGAGAACCACGAGACTCACTAGGTCGGATCCAGAAGTCGGCGCGGAGAGGCCGTCAGAGTCCAGACGGAAGACCGAGGGGAGGATCTGTGCACCCTGATGCTTGAAATTAGATCTAGCCTTCGGAACATAGACACCAAGTTGGATGCGTTAACTACCCAACTAGATGCTGTCAAAACACAGGTGGGTTCGCACGAGACCCGACTTGATGTGCTTGAAAACCGGGCCTTGGCCTTCTGTGAGTTCTTAGTTGAAACCAGGGAACAGTTACTGCAAATGGATAAAGTGTTAGGCATCATTCGCGCCGAGAACGACTACTTGGAAGCCAGGTCCTGCCGCAATAACCTGCGAATTACTGGCATACCGGAGACGACAGTCATCAACAAGATAGTGACCTACATAGCAGACTTGCTTCATGAGCTCTTTGATCCAAACCTATCCGCAGTGGAGCGGGCACACCGTACCTTGGTTCCCAAACCTCCAATCGGAGCTGCACCTAGACCCATCCTGGCAAGAATTTTGAACTACCAGGACCAAGATCTTATCCTGCGCCTGGCCCGAGGGAAGGGGACTATCAGGCGCAAAGGTAACAACCTAATTTTATCCAGATTTCATGCCTGCAGTGCAGTCGGCAAAGCGCGAGTTTCTCACTGCTAAACAAATCCTGATGCAAGCCCAGATTCCCTACTCGCTACTATACCCCGCCAAGCTCAAGGTCACATACGATGGGTCCGCACATTTCTTCACGGATGCATAGTCAGCCCTCAAGTTTGCTAAACACATTGGTGGGAAGAAGTCCAAACAAAACTCCAAGTCTGCGGATTCCGCCGAGGACCGGCTGAGTGACAATGACTGACCCGCGCTGGAGCAGTTATGCTCTGAGATGGGTTGGGACCCGAGAGGCTCTTCGTAGGTTGGAAGGGTGGTTTTTCACACTTGTGTGTGCCAGGTCTCTCTGTTTCGGGGGTTGGTTCTCACTTAAAATGTTTACGAGCCAGGCTTGGCTGCTTACACAGCGGGCTGAGATGGGCTGGGACCTCTGGGACTCTCACTGCTCTGGGGTACGTAGCCGGAGTTTGTTCCCGAACTGCTAACTATCATGTACTGGGATTCTTTACACAGCTTGTGAGATAGGCACAGCCCTCCACAGTTTCCTTGGCCACCCTGTGTTGACAGGGGAGAACGCTAGTGGTACTGCGCCCCCATGGGAGAATTGCCTCTTGTTGCTTTCTTCTTTAAGATGTTTGGGACGGGTATTCTACAACCTCATTGGGAGTTGGAGTGGGGGAGGTAGGTTGATGTTATGATGCTTGCCAAATCATTGCTGTACAATTTGGCTTACCGCCACTGGGTGCCACCACACAATATTGTGTTTTGCTCCTACGGGAATTTTTCATAATATTGTGGTGGGCGTCCTATGACCAGTTTACATTTTATATTATGGAACATCCGTGGGCTAAATGACGGCAGGAAATCCAGGCTGGTCCACTCACATTTGCTAAGACATCACATAGACGTATGCGTGTTACAGGCAACACATCTCAGTGTTACACCCTCTCCCAGGCTGAGGCACAGTAGATGAGGCTCAATGTACTCATCCATTTACTCAAATTACGCCAGGGGGGTGGCCGCATTGATCAGATGGGTTCTTGAATGGAAGGATGGTGAACTACAAATTGATTCAGAGGGTAGATACGTCATAATGGGCACCCTAGGTGGGATTCCAGTTGTGTTGGTTGCAAGATATGGCCCAAATGTTGATTCCCCCAGTTTTTTGCAAGATATATGGGCCAGAGTAAGGGCGACAAACTGTGAAACCATTATTTGGGGCGGGTACTTCAATGCAATCCTGAATGACGAAGTAGATCGGAAAGGGATATCTCTAACGCTACACCCATCAGCTAGCACTGCATTGAATGCCATCCTTTTACACGGAGACTTGGTGGACATTTGGAGACATACTCACCCACAAACTAAGGAGGGGACGTGTATATCTGAGTACCATAAAGCATGGTCAAGACTAGACTTCTGGTTGGTGTCACAGGATGTGGCTACATGGACCAGTGAGGTCTCACATCTCCCTAGATCCCTGTCAGACCACGCGCCATGCCTTCTGCGCCTAGTACTTCCCAACTCCGTTCCTTGGATGTTTATGTGGCGGTTACCGACGGATGCCCTTTTAGACAAGGCTTTTAAGGAAGAAAATAGGGGAGATATCCATTACTTCTGGAATTTATTAGGTCTGGTGGCCTCTCTGGCATCTCAATTAACTGGGCTAAATCAATTATTTTTCCTTTAACTGACGCCACTACCCAGCTTCCTCTGAGTTTCCCCTTCAATGGGCGGACAAACCTGTGAAGTATCTGGGCATATGGCTCAGTAGAAATGTGCAGGACATATGGGACATGAACTACGGGCGCGCCATAACATGGTTGGAAGGGAAAGTCACTGCGTGAGCTAAGCTCCCGCTTTCCCAAGCAGGGAAAATAGCATTGGTCAAGATGATAGTTCTGCCGAATTTCCTTTATCTATTAGTCAACATTCCTATTCCCCTCATGCAGGACTTTTTTAAATCTCTCAGATCCTCGTGATCTCGTTGGTCTGGGTGGGAGGGCAGGGGTGAGTCTCTTGGGACCGATTGACACTCGCTCTGCGTCAGGGTGGGTTAGGAGCCCCAGATATGCAATTGTATGCATGGAACGCTCCGGGTCAGTTTCTGCACCACTGGGTACATCTGACCCCTTTTCAACCCCATGTGGTTGTGGAGACAGATGCTGAGGCACTGTTCCCCATGCAGGTCGCTTTATATCAGACTTACAGGAGTCCTAGAGATGGCCTAGACACAGTAAAGACCTTGTGGTAGGCGTTGAATGAGTTCTGGAAGAGCTGGCAGTACTATTCTCTATGCCCCGTCCATACCCCTGGCACACAACCCTATGCTGCCCAGAAAGAGTTAAGCATCAAGCATGATCCGACTAATGTAGAACCAATCATGGCGATAAAAAAGATGAATGCAAGTGTTAATGTGTGTGACGCTTACCATGAATTGTTCACGGAGGAGTTGAGCCATTTAAAGAATTTGCAGCATAAAATTAAGCTGACGGACAAGGCTGTGCCAGTGATGCATAGGATGAGACCGATACCCTTTTTGATGCAAGAACCACTGCAGGAGGAGTTAAATTGGTAAAGAAAGGTGTCATAGAACCAATCGAGAGCTCCTTCTGGCTTGGTCCGACTGTGGTAACCTAAAATTCTGGAGTATGGGGTCTGCAACTGTGCGTTGATTTAAGAGACCTAAATGCAAACATCTGGGTGGGCAGATTCCTATTACCTATAATAAATACAATGATCAGCATAAATGGGGAGGACAGGTACTTTAGTGTTATCTGCCTCTCCTCCACCGACCACCAAATTGAATTGCACCAAGATTCAAAATCTCCCACTTCTTTCAAAACCCCTTTTGGAGCCTTTAGGTACTGTAGGGTGCCATTCAGCCTTGCCTTGGCGGCTGCTGTCCTGTGAAATAGCAGAATGCGGTCAGTCACGGTGAAGCCAGCCCTGAAGTAGCCAGCGATACAGAGAGAGAGGCAGAATTTTAATAAACACAAAAGGTCACGGTCAACGCCAGACTAAATTAAGGGCCGATTTATTAAAGAAAGTCTCAAAAGTGCACCCATGGTATATGGATGGTGCAGCTATACGGCTTTCGTGAATTCCCAATAATTTACAGAAGTAGGACAAGAAATAGTACTCCTAGAAAATATTTGTGAACTGCATTTTAGCATGAGCAAATATGCATATGTAGATTTGCTCATGTGAACATCTGAGTGTTTGCAAGTTCACTTTCCCTCCAGCCACTTTTTTCCCAACTCTGGAAGGTTTACATGTGCCAATGTCAGGAGTAAATTTCCAACATTTCTCAGTATGTGGAAACATTAAAAACAGTTGTTGAAAACCCTTAGAACATGCAAGTTACCTGGTTTGCACAGATTCATAAGGGTATTCTAACCCTGAAACTATTGCTTACCACTACCTTCAGTCCCAGTATCTAGATCTGCGGAAATGTAGTAACATAAGGGTATTGCAAGTATTAAAACACTGAAATGGTATAATCAGAGAGGCTGTATCAGATCTCTTATGTAATGATATTGCTACCATAATTTAATGCTGCACTACATGGCCCCAAAGGGGCAAGTGGTTTTTGTTATAGGACAAGTAGATTTATGAAGCAACCTGCCCCCTGGACAAGTATAAATTCTGTTAAATTCCACACCCCTGGTTCAGTTTGGTGTATGTTTCTACATTCAGGTAAAGTGAGAAGTATGGTCTTCGTACTGATACATTTTAATGTCATCATTGGTCAGGAGAACTCCAAGAGTCCCCATTTGCAGGTTTCTCACTGGACAGCGTTTGAGACTACATGATTAGGGATAAGTTCTGAGAGAGCTCATTGGAATGAAATGGCCTTTGTTCTTCCCATAGGGCAAGAGGCTTTTGGAGGGATCCATTCTGGAGGGAAGAGTTATGTAGGGCTTACTGAATGGAAATTAGAAGGATGCAAAGCAATTGAGCTAGACAAGGAGCAATATTCGCCGTTGTCATCGTACTGAAGTTGACCATTTGAATGGCTGTCATCTGTTTATGGTTAGCTTCCTTGCAAGAGGTTGTCTTCCAGTTGCCTTACATTGCTTCTAGAGAAGGGCTGTTACAAAAGGGACAGAAGAGGCATGTGGTAAGTAGCATTTCACTGTAGTAAAATATTGTTATCTAGTTGTTTAGCTTTACTTTCGTGACTTTACCTGTCTTGTTATCTTAGTTATTTGCCCATTCTCCTTTGGTTGCTTTTTTATTTTTTTGTTATCTGTATATAATAATTCTCATGGTTGCTTTTTGTTTTTTTATTCTCTGTATATAATAATTCGCATCATGTTTACTGCCATTGTCTAGAATATTTATTTTCCTACTACGAAAAATAGTCTCTCAGATTCTTTTGTTAGTCTTGCTTACATTGGAGTCTTGCTTCCCACATTGTATTATTTGCTCAATGTTGTTTCTTTATAACATCATTTTGACATTCTTTCTGCCTTTCATAACCATTTTTGAAGTTCATTTTCTGCTGTTTTATTCTTCTTTCATTCATTTATCTTCCACCCATTTTTATTTTGTTGTTCCTCTTGATTTCCACTCCTCCTCTTTTATGTTTTTATCTAATCGCTTCTTTTCACTACGTGACTCATTTTCTGGATGTTACTATTCTGGTCTTTTATTCCAGCTGCCCAAAAATGACCTGGTATTGATTAGAGTGCATGTGTTTTGCCCAATCAAACATTCACTGGACAAGGATCTTTTTTTAAACGAGCATTCTCAAAGACAATAGGTCTGGCTTTTTTTTTATTAAAAGAGTGATGTTTAGTAATACTTGGGTGACTGTGCGCCTTTGTATTGCCCTAACCTGTCCGACAGAGAAAATCCTATATTGAAGCATCATCGTGGACTACAAAAGTATATAAGCTGAGAGCAGGGCCCTTTTCCTCAACAGACTCCATTAGCAGAGTTAAGCACTTCCTTCAACAAAGAGTGTTATGAAAACAAAACATACGATGGAGTTTGCATTGTAGGCGCTGACTTTAAAAATAATACACATTACATTGCATGGTAGATACATTTGATAAAAGGCCAATATTTTTAGACCTCTTTAAGAAACCCTATGTGCGTGAATGTCTCTGTTTCGTGGACCGAAATAAATGCAAATCCTACAACAAGTTATAATAAGAGCACCAAATGAACGCCATAGGTAGATTAGTCAATGGCACTGTGGCTTTATCACAGGCTAAAGCATCCAAACAGCAAGCATGTCCTAAATAAGGAAAACAAAAACCAGCAAATACAATGCTGTCATAAATATATCAAAGAGCAAACACTGGCTCTATTCTAACAGGTCTACTTGAGCCTCACAACCAAAACTTAATGAGAACACAAAATGTAACAAAGTAACCATTTATGAAATGCTACGGTCTTTATGGAGAGCTCATGTAATGAATAGTAAAGTAGAACAAAATAAAAACAGGAAAACCAAAGGCTAACTCGAATCGTCTTCCTCTCCCATCCTCTTTATTTTTTGAACACATATTTATTTACATGAGGTGCTCCAGACAGTGGCCATACTTGAAAACAAGCATGCTGATTTGTGGTGTGGTGCATGCCCTGTACCATTCTTCGATAAAAGAAAAATCATCTGATGCTTTCAAAAGCCTTTAATACATGTACAGAACAATAGCCCTTTCTACTGGTGTGGGGTGAAAGTGGTTGAATTTTGAACATCACTGATGCTAACCTGACACTTCTGTACTCGGTTCCCCCCATGATCATGGACCTTGTAAAAATAGATCAAATTGATACTACACGTGTGTAAAAAATTCAATCCGCATTCAATTCATTTTTCAATTCCTAGAAAAACCTTATACGCCCGCCACATAGAGATTAAAAAACCTGATGCAGCATATACGTTTGGCATCTGGGTGTTGTATTTTAGAAGTCTAAATGCTTCTTCATAGCGCCTAGTGCCTAGGTTCTTGCACACTTGAATCATGCATCTTTGCCTTATTTTATTATGCCCAGGACAAAAGAAAAATACATGTAGTTCAGGCTCCTATAGGCTACTGCGGGCAGGGAAGACAGAGCTGCCAGCCCATTTATTAGTACATGCGCGAAGCGAGCCATGCCTAAACTGTAAATGGAGTTTCCTGGCTAATGCCGGTTTTATCTCATCTAGACATTGCTCCAAGTTATAGGTATCCTTATCTTTTAAGAAGTTGTCTGTTAGAGGGCCAGTGGCTGAGTTTTCATAAAGTTGCATGAGTTTACTCGCCCTACAACTACTAACTCTTTGCGCGATATCCCAGAGCAGGCTACCTCCGCGTTTCTCCACAGACTCTCCCTACCTGGATTGTGAAGACCTGCCTTGATATAGGCAATCCATGCCAGCTTCCGTATACTAGGGAGCCGAGGACCTCCTTTAACTCCGTTCTATACTCAGAATATTCAGGTGTCAACCATAATCGCCGGCAGAATGTTAGGAGTCTATAACCAAATTCCTCTACGATTGGTCTTACCCCTATATCCAAACACAGGGGAGTGAGTGGTAAACTCACTGGAAGGCCAAAGAGCTGTCTAAAAAAGTTGTTCTCAGTCTTGATAATAGTTTCGGGAGAGCGATGCCCCCAGAGTTCTGCCCCATACAAAACAGCACCCCTGAGTTGGGTTTTATAGATCTCTAGTGCTTAGGCCTATAGAGTTATGAAACGAATTTCTTTAGAGCTTGGCCAGGCCATCTGTGGTCTTTGCGAGCTTAAGACTTGCTTTATCTATTTGTGGCCCCCAGACCATTTTTTCTGTTAGGGTGAGTCCTAGATAATCAACAAATCATTGAAACGTGTTTCTCTGACTCGTAAATGGAACTGGCGTGCCCTTTTCTCAGCCTCTCCTATTTTAACCTCATGCGCGCTAGCGGAATTCCGCTCGCACGCTGAGATTTTTTAAAATGCATGTTACGTGACGAGCTGGGCTCGTCATCAGCGTGCGAGGAGGCTACGCCATGACGAGCCCAGCTCGTCATCAGCGTGGAAGGGGTTAACAGGTTTTGCAAGAATAATTTTACAAATCAGAAACAATTGTCTGAGTCATAAAAGGGCTTTTGTACATAAAGAAATGCACTTTTGATGTCTCGAACACTGTGATTTTTGCCCTTCACATGGCTTGCTATTGCCAAAAGGCTTTGTACACGATGCCTTATGTAGAATGAGGGAACAAAAGGAAAACAAGATGAGTGTGTGGGAAAATATGAGCTTCAGTAATATAATTCGAGAATGTTGTCAATGCTGAGTTGGGAACCTCAGGCTTGCATGAAGATTGCAGTTGATATTTTTCCTGCTGCTACAGCATGCCTTAATTGTCATTCACAGACAATGAAATTGTGAGTTTTCATATACTCCTTAAAATTAGTTAAAGTACCTTGAGTAGTGTTCAACTGCTAATGATCTGAAATCTGAACGTCTCTGGACGTGGTCTACCGATATGATGCATGGGCCGAACGCATATTTTTCACGGACTCGCCTGTCGATCCTTTGGCTACATTAAAACGCATGTGCTTTCGCTTTGTAACTCCCCATTTGTAATATCCCGTTAAGAAGCATAGACAATCATGGAGCTTTTTGTTTGTTAACCCCTTAAGTGCTGCGCACGTTCACTGGCCGACGGCACCACTACCTCCGTACTGTTTCCGTCGGCCGTTGAACGTTCGAACTGCACCTGGACAATGGAACGTCCAGCACTGGAGCTGGACGTTCCATAGCAGCTATGAGGATAAAAGATTTGTTCAATGTCTTTCTGTACATTTTCATCTTAATTACCTAGGAACCAGTTGTGCAGCACTGTCACTGTCTTTGATGTACACTCTCCAATCCTTGAGCTGTTTGTCCTGTACATTTCTTGACCAGCGCTAATTTCAATACAAAATGACATCCTTATTGTTAAGCTAAGCTCAATTTAATAATATCTTTTGATTACCTTGTTGGCTTCTATTGCAGATGCCTGGCATAAAATAGCTTGTAATTTCTTGAGATAATGTGTCTTTTGAAATCTGTACACAAGTTCTTAGTGGGATACAGGGTTATCTTATATTATAAAGCAGACATTTCTATAGGTGTCCAATTAAACAATACAGAAGACTCATCTTTTGAGGTATTTAGTGATGCAAAGCTCTTTTTATTTTTATTTTTATTTGCTGCTCCTAAAATCAAGACAGTTAATGAAATTATTTTTTTAATTGGCCCTATCGACACTTTGTCTTGCCAATGATACACTTCAAGCATACATTTATCAAGGAGTTAAGTCTTGTGGACCAGAGGGCCACTGAACGGTTTATGTCTTGCTAGCAATTCTTTTGTGCACATAGAATACGAAAACATTGAATCATAGTAGTCCTGGTGCTGATAAAATGTTAACCATGATCTACAGTGTAGCTGACCTGCTATTGATTCTGCAGTTTCTTACTACTTCCCATAGCCTTTCACACACTCTTCCTCTACACCAACCTTCGTTTCCTTTGGAAATTAGTCTGTTTCATTACAGGGAAGTACCCAAAGAAAAGCTTGCCAAGGAACCCTCCAAGTCACGTCACACAACCTCAGAGGGAGCTCAGATGGCTGCAACCGCAGCGCTGGCAAGGATTGAGTCGAAGCAGGCCAAATCCAAGCTCCCGACATCCCAGGAAATTATCAGAACAAAGGGTGAGTCCAAGTTTTTGTAAGTTAATTACTATCAATACTTTTGTTTGCTCAGCTCGCCAAAAAACCCGACAATCTTGTGTGTTTTTTATGTTGTACTTACATACATTTTCCTGTTTACAGTGAAAAAGGAGTTGGAAGCGGAAGCAGCAGCTGCAGTTAAGCCAAAGACTTCATCCTCCGAAGAGGTAATGATCTTCAGTTGTCGGCAGAAAGACCTGAGTTGATACAACCGGGCAGAACAGAGAAAGCATTCCAAAAAGCCATTTTGCCAGGGAGAAAAATATAAGGGCTACTAATCAAGAGAGGGAGGGTAGACACATATTCTGTGAATCAAAACTGATCAGAATCAAAATTTGGACACATAACAAATTGTAATGAAATACCTAGAGAGAGTAGAAGAAGGACTTGTGTCCATCAGAAGTGTGAGTTTTTTTCAGCTACATATGTGGAGGAAGAAGAAGAAATGTGGTTTGTTACTGGAATGAAGGGGGCGCAACTTGGGAGTCCCCCATGAGTGAATGTTTATCTGAGGCTCTCTGCAAGGAAGCACCCAGTAGCCATAATCCTGGGGTCACTACACAAAGGGGGACTTTTTGAAAACCTCTTGTGAGTGTGTAGGTGGGAGTCTTCTGAACCAAGCATAGAAATGAAGGCGGTAGACTCGCTTAACAAATTTGCTTGTGATCATTCTGAACCCAAAGTGGAGTTCAGCCTTGTTTTAAGTAAAGGGGGATTTATGTTAGCCCACCAGATCAGTTGCACACTATCCTGTTTTACTCCATTTATTTACCTCAGTACTCCCACCAGAAAAGAAACAGTTGGAGATACACATGAAGGCTGCCAGTGTTTCCTCCCACACTGCCCTAGTAATATGCCCATATCAGTAACACCAACAATTATGTGGCAGAAAAAGCTGCACTACAAATGCTAGTGCCTTACCTGAAGGAGGTCCTAACAAATCTTCAACCTCTGCAGACCCAGCTAAACAGGCCATTTTAATGATGGGCACCACAAGATTTCTGGGTACATTTCTTAAAAGAAATACATTTTACCAGAGAATTGATGAGGAATGGCAGACAGGAAAGGGCATAGAACCAGGGCTGAAATTCTCAAATTCTGACCATCATAGACCCCCTCTGGCGCTGTCAGTACGTGGAGAAAACAGGATATCAGTAAAGTTATCTATTTCCTGTGTGTATTTCAGCCTCAGTGTTTTTTTGCAGGCCATTAAACCTCTAAACAATGGTTCCGATATTCTTCTGGAAATGTCTTGTATGATGTAAATGTAAATGTAGTAGTATTTGTATAGCGCACCGAATCGACCCCGAAGGGGTATCTCAGGCGCTTTCACGCATACCGCTGTGGAACCCTTCCCGGCTTTTCCCTGTGAGGCGTCCACTCCTGGGCACCCCCAAGGTGAAGGCCAGGCATCCTAGCGTTGTTGGGGCCGTTGTGGAGATTAAGCAAGCTATTGTCCAGAGTTGCAGAGTGGGACCCATGATTAGAATAGGCACCGAGGCGAGAATTATCAGGTCCGCGGAAATTGATCCCAAGACCTGCCGAGGCGGGAATTGAACCCTGGTCCCGGGCTAGACCTCTGCATCAGGGTCTGCCACTCTAACCATTGAGCCACACTTCTGATTAGGTTTTATTTGGTTCTTTCATTCATATAATGCCATTGACAGGAACTCTTTCAGCCATTCTTTGTTGCTATCACAAGGTTCTTCTTTCCTCAACATGCAACATGTAACTACAGCAGTAGAGATTGCTATCCATGTCTCCAATGATTTGTGGTTTTCTTTGTCTCACAAGTGATCAAATGACATAGTTGTGAGGACAAAAACACCTTACATGACGTGTGACTTATTTCTTTCATTTACAGTTGATCATGCATGCCAAATTACTTAATCTCTTTATTCCATCACCAGTCTTGTTAGATTGGTTATCACTCTGAACCAGTTCACCTAGCTCTACAAAGTGTGGGTTTGTGGCATGTTTTATAGTGTGTAACAAATCAATTAAATAATAAATGACGCAATCAAGCTTTTTATTGTGTTATGATCAGTGCATCCATTATTTTCTGCTACAATGAAACCTAAGCAGAGGTGACAATCGTTTGTCCAGGTGGGCCAGATCTATGCCATATTGCTAGGGCACCTCTGCTGTAGTGACCGTCTGTGTCCTAAATATGAATGCCTTTTACAATCTGAATAAAGTGTAATTTGCTCTAATGCTCAAATCTTAGCTGAATGTGAGTGTTCCTAAATAACAAAGTAATTAGCAGAAAAGGCTTGTTTAGAAAATTGGCAACTGAATTATGAATACGGCTCCCTGTTTTCAGTTTTTACTGATAAATACAGACGGAAAAACATTTATTTTCCTGACTTTTTATTTTTAAAATGTGGATAAAAACAGAAGGTTTTTTTAGTGATTCTGAATGCTGTCAATCATGACTGCCAGGCCAAAAGCAGTGCGTATTGACAGACAAGGGATTAAAAAAAATTCAAGGAACTTTAGTAAAAGGCCTTAAACAGCAGTACATTTGCACAACCTTGATACCAAGATTATCATCTGAATGTGTATATATCATTGAAACCGGTCAGGCGTTCAGGCACTAGTGTACATTAACTGGTTCAATAAATGCAGAGATATACATATTTCAGCTTCATTTTCTCACAAAACTAAAATAAATATGGATAAATACAGGTAAAATTTGCAATAAATAAATATGGACAAATACAGACGGAAATGACAAAAATATAAATATCATTAAACTGGGAGCCCTAATTATGAATAAAGAAATAATTCAGTTACATGTCGCCAAAATAAAAACTCTCCTTGTTTTTATGAATATATTTTTGGGGGCAAACAACATAAAATGTATTGCTACAAACGTTCATCGGTGTCACATTAATATTGTTTTCTAGTACACTCCATTATGTTACTTATTATAAGTTAATGACTGAAAGGTTATGAATCTGAAAGTAATTTCCATTTGCCCCTAAAGTGTGACCGCACAGTCAGTAATTTTTTCTCCTTTAAAACTCAATATCAAGACATTCCACGAAGCAGAATCTGAGCTTCACTCTCCATTATGCTCGCATCCCAACCCCAATAACCACCCAAACACACACCACTTTCTCAGTTTGATCAGGCTGCAACAAAAAATCGGAAGTTTCATTCCCACTTCATTGTTCACGTCCCAAAAGAACAACCATTGGGTAGTATTTTAATGTTGGCTTCCCTCACACATTCCTCAACAATGTTTATCTTTTAATCGTGCTTCCTTGCATACAAACATACATGCATGTATTTAAAAAAATGTACTTCAGGAGTGGGCTTCCACTTACTAAAGTCCCCAGGAGGCAAGCTTTGCTTTCTGTTGCTGAAAAAGATGACCGGTATTACAACCTCTAAAGCTCATCGGAGATCCACTGGGGGAATCGCTGTTTACAAGCATTTAACTAGTTGCTTTAACCTAGTTTGAAAACGTAGTAAGAACTTTGCATTTGTCTACTCACGAATGTTATTTGTATTTGGATGGTAAAATAGCTCTTTTCCATTCAGGAGGAACAGAGGTCATGTTTCATGTGGTCCCTCTCAAGGAATGTTTTTATTCCCTTTTCTAGGAGCCTACGGCACACAAAGACACCTGTGGCTTCTCTGTGTCCGGTGTGTACTTTACTTGCCCATTAACTGGAGCCACCTTACGTAAGAACCAGCGAGATGCTCACATCAGAGAGGCAATTCTTTTGGTAAGTGGCCTGCTGCTCTCGGCTGACCATTAAAACCAGGTCCTTTAAATAGTTGTGAGAGACACACCTGGTGGTGGTGTAAGGGATCTGAGAATCCAGCAAGCAACTTAAAGTTCACACTGTCTTCATCCAGCAGCCTTTTTCATTTACCTCTTAGCTCCTTGAGCTTTTTAAGTAGAGGTGTAATTCAATACCGTGCATAAGATGTGGAATTTTCCTTTACCTGGTAGCTGCTAAATCGGGTTTCCCTAGTTTGGCTTTCAGCATCATGCTTTTTGTTTCCACTGGTATTGTTGTATGATGCTATGGGTACAGTCCTTTTTCTTGTTGGTCTATACATTGAAGCTATTTAATTCATCCCCAAGTACCCCTTCTCTAATCCCACTACTGTCAGTAGTATTTGCACAGCTAGTCTCTGTGTTGCTATATGGTCACATGGCATAGCCAGCTAAATTGTCTTCTTATGGTTATTTCAATAACCTCACCCTCACTCTCATTTGCAAGTAAGCGTAGAATTTCATTTACAATATGACGTGCTATGAATAGATTTATTTTGTTTGAAAGGTACGCATGTATCTGGTCTGACTTAGAAGATGGACATGATTTGAACAATCCAGGTTCTTGAAGAATGCCCAGATTCCTTGGGATTATTAAGATTGTGTGACGCTTGTGTGTCATAGAATGTTTTACTTGCAAAAACTCAACCACAAGCACTGTCCTGTATATTACTTTGCCTCTGGGCATGTGAATGAAGCATGATGAAGTTTAAAAGGTTACACTTTTTGTTCATCACCATCTATGATATGAGACCTAAGTTCTCAATGTTTCAATGTTTCAAATGGAAATTCCAGATTTTGTACAAAATAAAAGGTGGTGGTTCATTTAATCTGTATTTGTCCTCATTTTTAGGTCTCGCCTCTCAATGCGCATGCGCATTGAGCGGAGCGAGACTATAGGGGCTTAAACAGAGTTTTAACTAGACTGGCGATTTGATGCTGTGCCCGTGCGCTTTTAGGTCAATGCGCAAGCGTATTGACCTAAAATGCGCGTGCACAGCATCAAATCACCAGCCATCTGTTCACCAGCAGCTCTTCCCGCTCCGCCCCACAAGCTTCCCCCAGCGTGCGCTCTGCCTCAGCCGCACTCCTCCCACACCTTTGAAGTGAAACTTAGCTTCACTTCAAAGGCCCCTGCTGCTTCACACTATTCACGGCCGCCAGGCCAGGTCTCTCCCTCATCGCCGCTCTCCCCGCTCCGCCCCCTGCTGCGGCCGTGTCGCATTTCTTCTCTTAACCTCCCCACAGCAATGCCCTCCGTCTTGTTAAAGTAACTGACCCTGTATAGGCTGTTCACATTCGTACGAAAAGTCGGGTGGGATAGGCTTTGGGGTGCAGTCTCTGACTTCTTGAAACATGTTACACCACCATTTGTTCTTCGTTATTTGGCATTTATATTTTAAACAAGGTTAGATCTTGCTACCATTTCTTCTTGTTTAAAACTTGATTAACCCCCTGCTTTCACTTTCACGGCCGCGTCTCTCGTTTCTCCTCCCCCCTTCCCCCCTCCCCACTCACAGACCTGCCACAGCAATGCCGAGAGCTTGTTTGTCTGACAAACACTTGCTAAAGCCCATGTTTAGAAAATGTCATATTTAAAAGTATTGGGAATCTGCTATCTTTGTTTTAAGTGGTCATAATTTTATGATGACAGGAAACGTGACTATGTTTATAGTAAACATAGGGCTATTAAATGTTTTATAATGTAATATGTTGTTGTAGCTAAATTGCGGCGAAGGCTTATAATATTTTAGTTTATTTATATGATAGAATTATTTATTTCAAATGTTTGATCTTGTCAGTGTACTGATTTTAATTAATCACAGAAGATTAATATACTTGTTTGCTTCTCAATCCAGTATTTCTCAGAAGACCCTATTTCTGCGTCAATCATGAAAGTCCACACGTTTAACAAGGATAGTGAAAAAGTGAAACTAGGAACAGAGACCATGGCAAAGTAAGTGCCTTGTGTAATATGCAAATGTGCAAACATGGTTCTTCACATAAAGTCTGCAAATATGTGAGCTTGCCTAGTACATATAGAATTTGTTGTTTTGTGAAGTAAGTGGGGTTTGTTGTTGTAAACGTTGCCATCTGGGGACCACTGGTCCTTATCATCCTTCTCTCCTAGTTCTTGCTTTTCACACTGCTTATGAGTACATATAATTCCTGCTTAGTAGGCCAGGGGATAGTTTAGGGCCTGCACACATTTAAATCTTAGTCTCTGCATGGTGGATTTAAGCATGCTAAACGTGTAATGCAAACTGCTGTGGTAAATATTAATTACCGTCCTAATTTCTATGCAGGTAAGTACTCAAAATAAAATAACTCAATCGGAAAGAAAGACGCAGAGTCCGTGGTGTTAGAGTTCTTAGGGGTTTTATTCCTTAAAAAGGAATGGTTCTTGAACCGGATATCGGGTTCCTGACACCACTGGGGTTCAGGAAGGGATAGAGCAACATTTTATTGACAATACATAACTTTTATACTCAAATCATATAATGGAAACAAATACAGTAGGCGTAACAGCTGAGAGAAACAAGATAAGAGCACACACGTGTTAGCAATACGTAAGCAGAAGGCGTGAACTAGGCGTGAACACAGAGGTGTGTGCTAGAAACGTCACATGAAAGTGTCACAAGTGGGTGGGTACATAGCAGAGTCTTGCAATGTCAGCAGAAATCTGAGATCTGGATGCGCGCGCCGCTGCATGACGTGTGATTGACGTGAAGCTGGAGGGTGCAGGGGACTTGACATTTACACTAGAGGAAAGAGACAGAAGTCTGGCATGTCAGATCAACTCGTCCCTATATCATATCTGATGTTTGGGAACCATGTTATCTAGGAGGAAAGGTCTCTTGGGCAGAGGCTATTCTATACTGACTGTGAGTGCGTGTATAAGCGTCTACGTGTCTGCATGAGATGCGAGGGGGCATGGGCCTACCATGGTAACAGGAGCTATGAATTACTTGCACGGAGACAGTGAGGCCGGGCCCTTTGCTCTGCAGCTGAAAGGATGTTTACTTGAACTAGTAGGCAGGAATGTATTTCTGAGGAGCGGAGCAGATAATTCGAAGGTTGAATACAGTCTTGGCAGGCAACAGGCTGAGCTAAGCGCCGTGAGCCGCGCAGGGAGTAAGGCAGAGGTCACGGGTACAGAGGCAGCCCCAGGCTGAGGCATTCAGAGTCAGAAGGCAGGAAAAGGCTCGATGGCAGAATTCAGGGCCTACTTCGCCTGGGCTGGAAAACGTGTAAAGTACACCACATAAAGACGTTGGCAAGGCATACTTAGGAACGGAATATTCAACCCGTTCAGGGTGGATCTGAAAGAGGACATGTTAACGTTGGACGCAAATGTATTTGCGTCTTTATAGCTGGCACAGGAGGGAAGTTACATGCACTTTAAGCTTGTACATGGAGACGGTGGGGTACACGTTAGGGAACATTTCTTAACCATAACATTTATATTTCCTCATTCCCTCCTTGTTCCCTACGGACCCTTCATGATATATCGATCCTCATGAATCGATCAGTCTGTTCATGTAACATCATTTGCTCTTCTTTCTTCTTTTCGCGTTTTGAGTGGAAACTTGAATGCGGAATACATGATGTGGCGCACAGACCACAAATCGCTGGCCCACATTGTAGGCACAGGCAGCAACTGAATACTATGAGAAGGGCAATGCCTAGGAAGGATAGGATCTTCCATCCTCAAGCGGTCAACGTTGTCCAGAACCAACCGGACCAAGTCCAGGTGCCTGGATTCTGATGTATCAAACTTGCAATTTTATGAAGACGTGTGATAGCCTTATATACTGTTGGCGCGTTTTCTGGAATGAAAACACAGCAACTCGACCCGATGACCTTACAGGCTCCGCCCCTATCTGCTAAGATGACGTCAATAACAAGACGATTTTGAAGAACAACAACCCGCATGGCAGATTGCTCCTCTGTTAAGTTGCCTAGAGCGGAAGTAGTTTCATTCACTACTGCTTCGAGGGTTCTAGTTAATTTACGTATCAGTTTACTATTAAAGACAGTACCTAAGTAGGGGAAGAAACCTTTATTGAAGTCTGTATATTGCTCCCATGCCGTTTCAGTATAGTCGACAATCGGGAGATCTCTTCGGAGTCTATTATTTACTAGATTTGTATTTCTGTGGTAATCAGGAGGGGCTAGGAAAACAGGTGGCAGAAGGAATGCAATGTAACAGGTACCATCCCAATCTGGAGGTAAGCTTATGTATGCGGTATGGCCACAAACAAAGTAGGAATGGCGAGTAGCTCTAAATGTAGACTTGCCTTGATCACTGAATTCGACTACAGTAGTACATTTACTATGACCTAAATGTACTGAACCCTTCTTTCTGACACATAAGTCACCCGTGACTGGTAGTACTGACATAGCAGGGAGAACTGGTGCAGCTTCGGATTCAACAGTAAGAATCATGAGGTTAATTGTATAATTACCTAATCCATATACTTCATTTTCTAGATCAGTTCCTGTCCTAGTGGGAAGTCCCTTCTTGTCAGGGTAACAGGCTTTAAGTAAAACTAAGTTCAGGTTTCCCCAAACCCAATTTCCTTCGAAAACAGCAATATCAGAATCTAAAGAATTAATTAATCTAAACCATGCTCCACAGGAGCCATTGTGAGTGAACGGGTATGGAAAGAGAGGCAGAACTCCCTTGTATTTCTGATAGGGAGGGAGTCAGCCACATATCCAACAGTTTGTAGCATTATTAGTCTGATGGGAGTGATGTAACATACTAATGAATGTGTTGTTGCGCAGCGCAAGTCTGTAAGATAACTCATGTAGGGGTAATTCACTAAAAGAATGTTCGGCAGTAACATTGTAAGCAGATTGGGTACGTTTGAAGATAGGGTAATATAGATGCAACAATATACTGGCAGCAATCGTCAGAAGGCTCAGAAAAAACATAACCAATAATGTCACTATACAGTGACTACGAAGTGATTTACAATATGCACGTTTCTTGAGTTGTCTCTCTCTCTCTCTATCTCGGTCTAGGGGATACATGTCAGAAACTAATTTAACCGATTCACCTAGGGGAGGACTTAAACAATTAAACTGTCTGACTTACTAGACAGCAGCTTTAATTTATACTCCTCTTGCGGAGTTTTCTCTCTCATGGGAGCTTTAAAGTCACTAGAATCGGGGCAGTCCTTTGAGGGGGTGGGAGAGTCAGTCTTTGGCAACAGTTCATTACACTTTTTGATATGACTTGTATGGATCCACCCTTTTCGGCCCTCAACCTTGATTGCAGTCCTCGTGGTCAGAAGGACGAGCTTCGGTTCCTGCCAACGGGGCTCCAGCGGACTCCTCCTATCGAAATTTCGGATCAATACAGTATCTCCAGGACGGACATCGTGTGGCTTCACATCAGTGTTGTCGGGAAAGGCTGCGGCAACCTGTGAACGACATGATTGGAGTGCAGACATCAAGGAGGCAAGGTAATCTGTCAGCATATTACAGTCAACATCGGTTATTTTCTTAGGCATGGGCGTCCCCCACATATTTGGTGGTCGGCCAAAGATCACCTCATACGGGGATAGTCCTGACCTCGAATGTGGGACCATTCTCATGTAGAATAGTGCAACTGGCAGGGCGACTATCCAGTCGACCCCTTTCTCTCTGCATATTTTTGCAAGTCGTGTTTTCAGTGTCTGATTGTGCCTTTCTACAAGGCCAGCTGCCTCGGGATGTCGGACGCAATGGAATTTCCACTGGTATCCTAGCAGAAGTGAAACCTGCTTCATGAGCTCGGATGAGAATGGCTGTCCGTTATCTGAGTACACGATACGAGGCAAGCCGTACCGTGGGAAGAATTCTCGAACCAGCTGCTTGGCAGTGGTCGGGGCAGTGTAATCTGGGACTGGATATGCTTCGGTCCAACGGGAAAGTGCACAAACAACTACGAGGACGTACTTGAATCCTCGACAACGTTCCATCTGGATATAATCCATCTGGAGGACTTCAAAAGGGTGATCGGGAGGATGAAATCCACCTTGCTCTACAGGGACGCTTTTACCTGGATTGAACTGACAACAGATCATGCAAGTACGCACTTTCTGTTTTGCTGCTGCTCGTAAATGTTTGTTGTACCAGAGATTCTGTAAACTGTCTAACATAGCTTTTTCTCCTAGGTGTGCTGGACTATGTGCTGTATTTATTATGACTTGAACCATAGAGTCGGGGAGAAACCATGTAGATTTTCCCTTCGTCATCCATCCCTGATCTGTCTGGATCCCTCCTAGTTCAGTCCATTTCTTTATTTCATCTGGAGTAGCATGTGTCTGAATATCGATTACATCTAGTGTGGGATCCCTAACTGTCATACAATGTGTCGGCACTATGATCTTTGTTACATCAGTTGTCTGGGTGTGAGTCAATGCTGTATGTTTTGCTGTTTGGTCTGCCAGGTCGTTACCCTGGGAAATAGAGTCTGTAACTTTAGTATGTGCTTTACACTTCATGATAGATATGCCTGAAGGCAGATGTATTGCTTCTAACAGTGCTTGAATGAGGGGACCGTGTTGAATCTTGGCACCGTGAGAGGTCAAGAAACCACGTTCTTGCCATAACACTCCGAAGTCGTGTACGACTCCGAAAGCATAACGTGAATCGGTGTATATGTTAACATTTCTGTTCTTGGCTAGTATACAGGCTCGGGTCAGGGCAATAAGCTCTGCTGCTTGAGCGGACAATGTATCTATACGATGTGTTTCTTTGACTTCAGTTTCAGTAGTCACTGCATACGCGGCTACTAATTCTCCTGTGTGAGTTCTCATACATGAACCATCCACGTAAAGTGTCAGGTCTGGATTTGTCAGCGGGACATCTTTTAAGTCTCGTCGGGGCTTTGTTACTGCATTAATGATCTCTATACAATCATGCGGGGCTGAATCTGTCATAATCGAAGGTAACAATGTTGCAGGATTTAGAATGTTACAGCGTCTGATTTCTATGTGTGGCTGGAATAGCGTTAATTCATAACCTGTCAGTCGTGCTATAGTCAGGTGTTGAGTCTGTGTTCGATTTAGAAGGACCTCTACAGAATGTGGAACTTGTACTGTCAATGGATGTCCTAATACTATTGAATCGCTCTGTCTGATTGCTAGGGCTGTCGCTGCGACTGACTTTAAACACGCAGGCAGGGCTTGAGCCACTGAATCCAATGTACTTGAAAAATAAGCACAAGGCTTATGTGAACCTGCTTGATCTTGTGTGAGGACAGACAACGCTGTACCATCACGTTCTGTAACAAAAAGTGTAAAAGGTTTGCTGTAACATGGTGTCGCTAAAACTGGTGCTTGACATAAAGCTTTCTTTAATTCCTCAAAAGCCTGTGTATGTTCCTGAGTCCAAGGGAGGGCAGTCGAAGTCGCTGCCTCCTGTGTTGTCAACTGAATGAGTGGTTTAGCTAGAAATGCATACTGAGGAATCCATTGTCTGCAGTACGAGGTGAGGCCTATAAAGGCCCGCACTTCCTTTTGTGTCTGGGGTTGTGGCATGTTTACAATTAACTGGATGCGGTCAGGAGTGAGCTGTCTCCCCACTTTGGACAGCAAGTGACCCAGGTACACAACTTGCTGAACACAGAATTGTAGCTTCGAAGGAGACACCTTGTGTCCCTTGTCGGCCAGAAAATGTAAAACTGTCAGTGATGCTTGTTCACATTCGGGTTCACTTCGTGCGGTGATCAGCAGATCATCGACGTACTGTAGTAAGGCAGTGTTAACTGCCATTTGGATACAGTCAAGTTGTCTTTTCAGTGCTTGGCTATAGATGCTGGGGCTTTCTGTGAATCCTTGAGGTGCGCGTGAAAATTTGAAACTTCGGCCATTTAAACTGAATCCGAAGAGATATTGGCTCTCTGGATCAATGGGTACACTGAAGAAGGCGTTCTTGAGGTCAATTACAGTGAAGAACGTCGCTTCTGAATCAATAGCAGTCAATAAGGATGAGATGTCAGGAACCACAGGATACTGTGGAACAATGCATTTATTCAGTTCTCGTAAATCAATCACCAACCGATATACTGGCGGTGCATTGGGATCAGTACGTTTAAGAATCGGAATGATAGGAGAATTACAGACATTGGAGTCGGTTTCTACGACTACTCCTTGGGCAATCAGCTCTTCAACGATTTCCAGTAAAGCCACTACAGCATCGGGTGGTAACTTGTATTGTCTGATTCGTGGTAAAACAACTCCTGGTTTGAGTGTAACACGGTATGGTGTGATGTGCATGCAACCTACATCGGTTGGGCCTTGTGCCCACAGGTGTTTCGGTACATTTTTCAATCTGACATCAAACTCTCGTAATACATAGTGACCCTTAAAGTCACGCAGAAAAAGTCTAACTCCTTCCGGAGAACAACATATCACTGCTCCTAGAGCCTTCAATGTTTTGATACCTAACAAGTTTTCTGGACATGATTTCGTGAGTAACAAGTCTGTAACGCGTGATAATGGACCTACTGCTAGGGGGACTGGTTTTGATACTTCGTTTACAATAGGCTGTCCTGAAAAACCAAGGGAAACATTCTGTGAGCCTGAGAGGGGTGCCCCTGGGACTTCATCATGGCTGATCGTTGTGCGGCTTGCCCCTGTGTCAATTAAAAACTTTCTGTCTTTTCCCAATACTTGACTGTGTACATAAGGACCCTCTTGATCTACAGGAATCTCAATAAGAGGCAAGCCAACCTCCCTGTATCGCTGATAATCGGGATAATCAGATTGGGCATACTGGTACATCTGCTGTGAAACTTGCTGCGTCGCGGCAATGGGCTGTGGCTGTGATACCGCTGTGGTCTGTACTGTATGTGGTGGAGCATGCATAGGCTGTATATTCTGTGAAGTCTGTTGCTGGGCCTGGTCTTGTCTAGGCTGACGCGGTCTTTCTTTAGTTTTGCCTGTTGATATATTGTGTTTCAGGACTGGACATTCATGTACGTAGTGACCTGGCTGTTTGCAATAGTTGCATGTCCCTTTAACGGGAGCTGCTGGATTACCTGTCTGGGTCGCTCCCTTTCTCTGACTGTCGGCTGGAACCGACTGGGCTACTAACATTTTCATTTTCGTGTCTTTCATACGTCTCTGTTCGTGATCCTGTTCTTCTCTAATTCTGTTTTGGTGATATTGTAACATTTGTAACATCTGGGATGGCGTATTTGCTTGCCATGTACTTTCAACTTTATATACACGATTCTTAACTTGTGTCAGGGAGTTCTCGACTAATTTTGTTACAAAAAGATGTGGGTATGACTCGCTACCTGGTTTCAGGCCACTATTAATAATGAAACATTTCTCGAATCTTGAATAGAAGTCACTAGTATCTTCATCGTGTTTCTGTTTACAGGCTGAGATTGCGTCCCAGTCTTCCTTTTTAGTTGTCAATAATCTTGGCAAAACCTGTACTATTAAACCTGGTAATGCTTTAGCTTTGTCCCCAAGGCCTAGCCCTGGAGTACGAGCTTTTTCCTCGTCTTCTATTTCAGTCCAAATAATCTTTTTATCTCCCACCTCCCATTCCTTTTCCTTGAGTTTCTCGTAAATGCCGGTGGGCAGCAGTACTTTTAACAATTTCATAATATCCGTATACGTGTAATCTCCCATGAGTAACATGTCCTTAAGTTCTCGGTGAAAACCTGCAGGGTCTTTATCATGACAGGGCACTAGTTTCTTCATTTCTAACAATTCCAACTTTGTTAAAGGTGTGTACACAAACACACGTTCGAAGGTATTATTGGCATTCATAACTGGGTGTACTTCTCGTAAAGGATTCTGTCTGTCAAAATGAAACATTTTTCTTTCTGGGGGCGGAGCTGAAACATATTGTGGGCCTAAGAAAGCGTTATATCTGTGCCGTTGTTCTAGAATTATTTGAATTAATTTGGTACTTAGTGTAGGAAGGTACATCCTGACTATGGTTGCCCCCAACTTTTTGCCCTGTGTTTTAGCTGGTTTTGGACATAGTCGACCTGGGACCCTGCCAATCAGGACCCCAGGCCTACTGCTCTCTCTTTAAAATGGATTCCATGTACCCTAGGTGCATTTCCAATTGGTACTGGGCCACCTTATCAGACCCTGTAACTCAGGGCATAGGTGTACCCAGGGCTGCCAGGGGCTGCAGCATGTATTATGCCACCCCTGGCTGGCCTCCTAAATTAGACACAACTGGCTGCATGACAGCTGGGGCAAAGTCGTGTAATCACCCTTTGCTGTAGGTGTAGTATACCTATACCTAACCCTAAAATGGACACACAGATTCCTATCAGTCACTCCTATGGCAGGCCTTGACAATCCTGAAGGCAGAGTGCTTGGAATCGTGTGAGATGGTGCTCTGGCATGAGCTGAGCCTGTCTGCAGCTTGCGGAACCAAGTCCTAATAGCTGTTCCATGATATCGCATACCATATACTCTTAAGTGCATTATAATCCTCGCGGTTAAATGCTATCTTTGGTATTGCTTTATCAAAACATGTCGAGTAAGGTGTCATACGAATTGGAATACTAACCCCTCGCCAATTCTGGCGACGGGGTTAGCATTCCACCCTTCTAGAGGGACACGACATGTATGTAACTGTGAACCCCGGTTAAAGTTAACTGAAGCCTCAGCTCCACAAAATGGATGCTGCCACCACAGACACGAGTCTGACCCCCTGCAGCTGGGAGTCCTTCCAGCGAGGGGAGCCTGGACAAAGGGTTTCCTGTCAGGGGCGGTGCTAGCACCGTCCCAGACATGGTTTTGTGTATCCTGGGTAGGCAGGGCTTTACAGGAAGGTGACTGCTGAGTGGCACCCCGGTGCTCACTACGCATAGGCCAGTCAGAACCAGTTCCAGGGGCACACCAGCCCCTGGCCTGGGGAATGTCCGGCAGGGGAGAGGGGTGTAACCACCCCCCTCCTAGTCCCACCCATAGGCAGGACCTAGTCACCGGGTCAGCCCCCTTTTTTAGTATAAAGATAGGAGCGGGCCCCCTGTTAAAATTAGATCATCTTTGGAATCAAGACACGACTTTCTGCGAAAGGACATCAAGATTTCTTCTTCAAGATTCTCCCTTGTGGCTAAGGAGTAGTCACCCTGCATCAAGCGGGCACCATCCTAAGAACACTGCGGTCTGCTGCAAGTCCTTCTTCACGAATCCGACGACCCAGCTCGACGAGACCCGGCTTCCCTGGCACCTCTGACCTCTACTCACCTCTACAGCAAAGCTGAGAACCATGAGTACGACGAGACCTCGAGTGACCGACGATCGCCAAGACTGCACGACTTCTTTGCAACAAGCCCACCGTGTGCTCCACTGGTGAGTGCTTTGGGGTCCGAGAAGCCCCAACCCTGAGCAGCTCCAGCACCGAAGATCAGCCCTCCAGCATCCCCACGATCTGCGTGGGGCCCTTCTGCTTTTGCGTGCTCACCGCGCTGTGTGGCTACTAGCCGGCTGGCTTGTGGCCTTCTTCACGACGCCCGACGACATCACTGCTGCTGGTCTGGTTGCTCCAGACTGGCCCTTGCTTCCTTCTTCAAGAGAGGCACCCCGGACCCTCTTGGTCCACTCCAGATGCCATTTTGAGTCCACCGCGTGGGCTTGAATTTGCCAAGGCTTTGTTGCCCAATCCTGGGTCCAGCGACGCCCACAGCTTCATCCATCGTGGGACAGCTCGCTCCTCCATCCTGGTCGCCGACAACGCCTCCTGGTCCGTGAGATCTGCGAACACAGCGTCACCCACTCACCTAGTCGAGGTGGCTACCATCCGGTGCCCTCCTGGTGCCCACTGACTACTGGCTAGTAGTCTCGAACTTGGTCCCCTCTGCTTTCAGGTGTCATCTTCCTTCGATCCAGGCTTGGATCCATCGAACTTTACTTCACTGGTCGCCTGCCAGCAACTTCTTTCTTCCAGGCTCCTGGTCCGTCTACGAGGATTCCCGACGTCTTTTGAGACCTATGCAGCTGCAGCCCGTGGGCTAGGTAACTTCGGCATTTCTGTCCCCCGCATAGCCTCACTCTCCAAGGGTCAGAATCCACTTTCGTTTTCCTCCTACCAGGTCGGGTTCGCCCGAGAACACTAACTTTGTCATTACTAGCTACCATAGACTTTGTCCCGCATCATGCGTGAGAGTGCACACTCTGCACCCGAGTCCCCTAGGTCTCCTAGAAGTAATCTAAAGATTCTATAGTCAAGTCCTAGCGATTCCTAAGCCTATTAGTACTGTACTTACCTGCTAGTAATTTCGCATTCCACTTTCAGAGTATATGGTTTTCCGTGCCCCTCGGGCATTTGTATATACTGTGCTAACTTAAGTATTTTCGTAAGAGTTTTGTTTTGTGCTTAGTACCCTGTCCTCATAAAGAGTACAGGGCTGTTGTGATTCTTAATAAATATCTTGTTTATTTTCATAACACTTGTGTGGTGTCCTTTCACTTGGTGTTCAAGGGGTATATGTGTGATATACAGCTGGCTTAACACGCCCTCTCGAGTCTTTAGCCTTAGACTGCTCGTATCCACGCTACTAGGATAGCTGGTCTATAAGGTTGACTTACAACCAATCATCAATAAGGGTTGCTGGACTGATACATAGTGTTCACTAGAATAGTGAGCACTGCATATCAGGCCACCTTCTCACACTTAGGCCTCTCCATCTATTCATAAGTAGTGCTTCTAATGTATCAGGTAAGGGACCTGGATCAGAATGTTGTTGTCTGTATAACGTAATGAGATGCTGAATCATGTACACACCAGCTAATTTCTGCTTGTCTGGAGAAAGGTTCAGAAATGTCTGTGCTACTGTATCATCATTGTATGTGCTAGGATTGTCAGCCCATAGTACTGCTGACCGGGCTAGTTCTTGTTCATCCATAGAATTGAGTACATGGTACCCCATTTGTTCTTGAAGAATTTTATCGGTACCCTAAAACAGATATTCAGGAGAACTCGGTTTTGATATGCCAGAGAGAAAAACTCTCTTGCTTTCTGGGCGAACGCCTTTCCTAAGGTAATTTCCCTTACCCACATACGCTATAATTTCTTTAGCTGTGCCAGATTCTTCAGGTTCGTCCTCCTCGGAGGAGTTATTCCTGTCGCTATCTTTTTCCTTTTCTTGTTCATTTTCGTGTATTTCTATTACTGCTTTTCTGATTTTCTTGTACATGCTTGCTATACAATTGAGTTTATCATGGTTTCCGTCGGCTATATTTTGACCCCACCTGTTTAGTGCTTCCATTTCTTCCTTGTCTACTCCAGGCCTGTCTCGTTCTCTTACTAAGCAATTTATAAAGAAACGTAATATACAACCTTGAGTGTCAACTTTGTGGTGAGCCAGGGCCTCTTTAATACTTTCAGGATTTTCCCCAGTCTGGATAAAATGATATATTCTATCTAAGTGTTCAGTCATTCCCGGAAATAACACTAGGTAATCTGCAACTTTTCGTAAGCGTAGTGATGCTAACAACATTCTATCGTCTTTACCGGGTACTGGATCATATCTGCAAATTGGAAGGGGTTCTTTAAGCATGTCGAAACGTGGTGTTTGGGGTGTACGTTGCTTCATTATGTCCCTAAGATTCAATCTGTGGGTTGCTGGCGGAGTCTGGAGACCTCCTGTCGCACCTCCTGAGACGGAGGCTTGGGCATTGTGTGTCTGTGAAGTCGGTATCTGTACCTGAACTTGTCTCTTACTAGGATCAGGCGCAAACGGATTTAGTGTATTAATCTTAGGTGTGGGAAGTGGTGGAGGTGGAGGGGCAGGTGGAGCAGACTGTCGAACGGGTGAACTTTGTTGCGGTAATGGCGGGACATTGTCTTGGGGCGGATTGCCACCTCCGTCACCGTCAGTAGGCGGTACGTGGGCACGTGAATTGGTGTAAGCGGGAGCTACATCGTCTAGATAGGAAGCAAGGAATATGTCTTTGGTGGTCTTGTGACTTACTTTAGTTGGAACCAATGGCGGCGGCAGATCTTTCGGCATTTCTGAAGTGGCTTTAGGCAAACCCTCGGCCACAAAGTACATGCCATTTGCAAGAGTGTTTCGCATGCGGTCTACTTGTTCTGCTTTTACTCGGATCCCTTCATTAACTAATTCATTTTCTCGGACTGCATCCAACTCTTCTCTATGTTTATCTTCTTTTCGGAGTGCTTTTTCGGCACGTTTATGTGATTCTTTACGCCACAATTCTATGGCATCTTTCTGGGATTGTCTGGCTTTCTTTTTCCATAACGCTTCCTCTACTCTCAAGATGCTCTCGGCATCCCATGTTCCTGTAACGGGCCACCTGTGTCTCTCCTCTAAGTGCTTGGTATAATCGGCCCATAAATCTAGGTACAGTATGGCATCTAAGCCATGCTTATGGTACATAAAATTTCCCGGAGTGTCCCTAGGGGGGACAGGCACTGCTTCTTCTAGAATCCCCTTCCTAGTTCCTATCTGTCTTAATTTATTGAACAACGGCATCTTGTTACTTAGTACTGGATACTCGACACTTGTTGCTTACTCTGAACACAGCTAGTTACACAAAAACACAGGAATGTACATCAAACAATCACTCATACCACGACCTTAATCACATGAAAACATTTTGAACACATATGACTACCCTTGATACTAGATGTACTGCTAAACAGTACAGATACACTGTCTAAAACAGTGCAAGAACTTGAATGCCTGATGTACTGCTAAACAGTACAGATACACTGTCTAAAACAGTGCAGACCGTGTTTGTGTACCCAAACCCGTTTTACCGGATACATAAATGCACCCGTCTAGATGCGTCCCCAGCAATGGTACTCACCGGGAAGCACGGAACAGAAGGCCTCGGAAAAATCGACTGGACTGGACCGGACTGGACTGGACTCGATACGTCAATACTTCGGAACTGGTGGGCCTCTTGACACCTCGGACCTTGCTTCTTTCGGCTAGGCTCTGGTCGGGATCCTCCGCACTCCTCACCGCCTCGTCTGGGTGCTGATCGCAGTCTCCGTCACCTCCGTAGGCCTGAGGGAGATAAAGGAAATCCTGCGGGTACGCGTAATTGTCCGTCTTGACTTGTGGCAGGGGGCAAAGGCTGCAACGCACCAACCGGCGCGTGGGGTGGGGGAGGGGTCCCTATTCGGGCGCCAAAATAATGTGGTAAATATTAATTACCGTCCTAATTTCTATGCAGGTAAGTACTCAAAATAAAATAACTCAATCGGAAAGAAAGACGCAGAGTCCGTGGTGTTAGAGTTCTTAGGGGTTTTATTCCTTAAAAAGGAATGGTTCTTGAACCGGATATCGGGTTCCTGACACCACTGGGGTTCAGGAAGGGATAGAGCAACATTTTATTGACAATACATAACTTTTATACTCAAATCATATAATGGAAACCAATACAGTAGGCGTAACAGCTGAGAGAAACAAGATAAGAGCACACACGTGCTAGCAATACGTAAGCAGAAGGCGTGAACTAGGCGTGAACACAGAGGTGTGTGCTAGAAACGTCACATGAAAGTGTCACAAGTGGGTGGGTACATAGCAGAGTCTTGCAATGTCAGCAGAAATCTGAGATCTGGATGCGCGCGCCGCTGCATGACGTGTGATTGACGTGAAGCTGGAGGGTGCAGGGGACTTGACATTTACACTAGAGGAAAGAGACAGAAGTCTGGCATGTCAGATCAACTCGTCCCTATATCATATCTGATATCTGATGTTTGGGAACCATGTTATCTAGGAGGAAAGGTCTCTTGGGCAGAGGCTATTCTATACTGACTGTGAGTGCGTGTATAAGCGTCTACGTGTCTGCATGAGATGCGAGGGGGCATGGGCCTACCATGGTAACAGGAGCTATGAATTACTTGCACGGAGACAGTGAGGCCGGGCCCTTTGCTCTGCAGCTGAAAGGATGTTTACTTGAACTAGTAGGCAGGAATGTATTTCTGAGGAGCGGAGCAGATAATTCGAAGGTTGAATACAGTCTTGGCAGGCAACAGGCTGAGCTAAGCGCCGTGAGCCGCGCAGGGAGTAAGGCAGAGGTCACGGGTACAGAGGCAGCCCCAGGCTGAGGCATTCAGAGTCAGAAGGCAGGAAAAGGCTCGATGGCAGAATTCAGGGCCTACTTCGCCTGGGCTGGAAAACGTGTAAAGTACACCACATAAAGACGTTGGCAAGGCATACTTAGGAACGGAATATTCAACCCGTTCAGGGTGGATCTGAAAGAGGACATGTTAACGTTGGACGCAAATGTATTTGCGTCTTTATAGCTGGCACAGGAGGGAAGTTACATGCACTTTAAGCTTGTACATGGAGACGGTGGGGTACACGTTAGGGAACATTTCTTGACCATAAAAGTTATATTTCCTCACTGCAACGTTGGTAAAGTTCAGTAAAGCATACTGATGCTACATTGTAAAAGAACTCTGAAGGACATTATGGGATGTATGAGACACTTTGGGCAAGCAAATTGTAGGAAGGTGGCTACCTGACTCTGGTTACCCCAGATTTTTTGCCCTGTGTTTAGCTGGTTTTCGACTTAGTTGGCCTGGTTCCCTGCTAATCAGGGCCCCAGGCTATCTGCTCTCTCTGTAAAATGGATTCCATGTACCCTAGGTGCATAACTAGATTGGCTTGGGTCACCTTATCAGCCCCTGTACAGAGCACTATAGGTGCCCAGGGCATAGGTGCATCCAAGGCCTACCAGGGGCTGCAGCATATCTTTTGCCACCCCTGGCTGGCTATCTAAATTGACACAACTGGCTGATCACTCAGCTGGGGCACGTGGGTGTAATCAACCCTTGCTTAGATATAGTATACCTATATCTCAACCTATATCTGGACACATATATAGCCTGTAAGCCACTCCTATGGAAGGCCTCATCAATCCTGGAGGCAGAGTGCGTGGTTTTATGTGAGATGGTGCTCTGGCATGAGCTGAGCCTGTCTGCAGCTGTCGGGAACAACTCCCTAAGCTGATCCGGGATAATGCCATACCATATACTCTTAAGCGCCTTATAATCCTCGCGGTTATATAGCAACTTTGGTTTGGCTTTATCAAAACATGTCGTGTAAGGTGTCATACGAATTGGAATACTACCCCCTCGCCAGTTCTGGCGACGGGGGTAGCATTCCACCCTTCTAGAGGGAGAAGACATGTTACTTTACTGAAACGCGGTTGATTTAAAATGAGCCTCAGATCCACAAAATGGATGCCCCTGCCACAGACACGGGTCTGGCCTCCTGCTGCTGACCGAAACCCGGCAGAGGAGGCCTGGACAAAGAGTTTCCTGTCACAGGGCGGTGTCAAACCACCCCAGACAGGAGATAGTGGATTGGAGTAGGGAGGTTTCAAAGAAACCAGACACTGCCTGGGGAGCACAAGGCTGCCCCTTGCATAATCCGGCCAAACCGGTTCTGGGGCCTCCCAGCCCCTGTCCCAGCGCGGCCAGGATCAAAGGAGAGGGGTGTAACCACCCCCTTCCTGGGTCCCACCCATAGGAGGGGACCTAGCAGGATGTCCAACCCCCGAGATTCGAATAAGAGGGGGAGCAGTCCCAATGGAACTCAGATCATCCTGAAGAAACATAAGAAACGAATTCTGGACCCTTCGACTTTCTACACGACGTGAGAAGACTGAAGAATCTCCCTTGTGGTCAAGGAGTGACCACCCTGTGCAAACAGGCACCATCCAGCCCTCGACCCTTGCTTTGTTGCAGTTCCCGCCGGAACTCGAGCGACAGAGATCGACGAGATCAAGCTTGCCTGCCTTCTACCTGCCCGATCCACAGTCCCTGCAGAGCTGAGACCCGTGGAGGCGACCGGAAGCGTGGGGCACGCCATCTTGAAAAGGCCACGAGACGCTGACCGTGCAGCCCACGAGTGATCCTCGAAGCTGTACACCGGGGTTTGAGAAGCCCCAGCCCCGAGCTCCACTTGCACCAAAGCTCACCCCTCCACACTCGACGAGTGCTGCGTGGGACCCTTCTGCTTGTGTGCGCTCGACGCGTTGGCCCGGTCACTTGCCAGCTGGCTTGTGGCCCCTGTGCCGACGAAACTTGAAATACGACTCGCTTTTCTGGTTGCTCCAGATCTGCACCAGCTCCTGTGAAAAGGAGCACCCACTCTGACCCTCCTGGTTCGAGTGATAAGCAATCTCCCGGTTCCGCGTGGATTGCTTTTGCCAAGTGCTGTTTGCTGCAATCTTGAAGCCGACGGTGCTGACGGCGAGAGCCTACGTGGGACAGATCGTGACCTGCTCCTGGACGTCGCAGATGCCCCAGAGCCCACGTGACAGCGGAGAGAAGCCTATCGACAACCGCCTGATTGCGCCCGACATTGCCTGGTTCCGTCCTGGTTCCACCCTGGTCACTGCTGAGTGACCCAGACTCTGTCCCCTCTGCTTTCAGGTACTTTTCTACTTCGATCCACCCTTGGATCGCACCGGACACTTCTGCTTCACAGCGCCTGCAGCTGCAACAGCTTCAAGCACCAAGAACCTGCGTGACAGAACCCGACGCCACTTCGACCCTGTGCACCCACGGCCTGTGGGTGAGGTAACATTGCAACGCCGGTGTCTATACACTGGTACACACCTCTAGGGTCTGTGACTAAAGTTTTGTGTTCCTAGGTTCAGCGGAAGTATCTTTTAATTCACTTTAACTGACTTTTACGCACCATTGACAGTGCATTAGTGCGCGCCGCACTTTCCGTGCTGCACCCGTCTCCTGTGGGCTACTCCCGACTTCATCATTGCTAGTCCTGACTGCTCCCAGCGAATCTCTAGGCCCTAGGCCTAACCATTGTTCGATAAGTGTTACTTATACCACTTTTTTTAGTATATGGTCTGAGTGGCCACCCGCCCTCATCCATAATTGTGCAACTTTATATGTGTAACAGTGCTTTTGATTTAACGCTTGTGCCCCTTTCCTCATAAAGAGTACTGGGGAGTAATTTAGAAATAAATACATATATTTTTATAATATATACTTGTGTGGTGTCCTTTCATTTGATTACAGGATTGTATGTGGTAAAACAGCTCGCTTAACACGACCTCTTAAGTTAAGCCTTTAAGGCTGCTTAGTTCATGCTACCACTAGGATAGCTTGTCTAACAAGGTTGACTTACAACCTGACATCTTTGGGGTTTGTTTGGACTGATACCAAGTTGTTCCAGAATTGGAAACACTACATATCAGGCCAACTTCTCACATTGGTGTGCAGCGGTGCGGATTTGAGCTTGCTGTTTGTTTTACCATTGCAATCTTTATCAAATTGAAAGATCACATCAAGTACCTCTAGGTACATATAAATCAAAAGCTTAGCATATTAAGTTCTACTGAACTTAGTAGTTGTAGATTAAAGGGATTAGCACACCCTGACTACAACTCACTAGCAAGGTACAGTAGGAAACCACTTAGTGTAGGTAAGTGCATCACTTACACCTCACTAGCAGTCATGTCTGATACAGGTAGAGCCTCAGGCTCTGCTCCTGTAATAGTTGATCCTATAGGGACAACATCCAGATATGACAACCTTAGCCACAAAGACCTGAGTGCCTTGTGCACAGCCAGGGGGCTAAAAAAGGGCAGAGGCCCTACCATTCCTTCCCTAGTAGCTCTCCTAGAAAAGGATGACCTAGATAAGGTGAGCCAGGCTCCCTTAGAATCAGGTGAAGGGATAAACTCCCCTGAGAATGAGAATCTTCCAGATGAAGTAGTGGAGGAGGAGGAAGACTCTGATTTAGAAGAGCCTGAAGATCAGGATCAGGGGGGAAACCAGGTACAGGTTGCCAGGCTTAACCAGGCCAACTTGGACCTACATGAGAATGGAGAGGGCCAGCACTACTCCAGATCTCATAACCAAATTCTCCCAGGCAACAGGAGGGTGAGATCTCCATCAGGGGACTCTCATCTTTCTAGTGCCTCAAGAGAATCTTCAAGAGGGATGACTTCCTCCCAGAGAAAAGAGCATAGGGCCAGGATGAGGGCTGTCCAACTCCAAATAGAAAGGGAAGAGGTAGCCTTGGCCCAAGCTAAACTTGCTTTAGCAAGGGAAAGAAAATTGTGTGGCTTAGATGCCACTGGTGGCAGCAAAGTTCCTAAAGAGAAACCCAGGTCCTATGATAGTAGAAACCTGACAAAGATTGTGCCCCCCCTATCAGGAAGGGGATGACATCCACAAATGGATGACTGCTCTGGAGAGAGCCTGCATGGTACAGCAGGTTCCTGAGGAACAGTGGGCAGCAATCTTATGATACTCCTTTTCAGAGAAAGGGAGGGATAGGCTCCTCACTGTCAGACATGAGGATGCCAGCAATTACAAAGTCCTGAAGAGTGTTCTGATAGATGGGTTTGGCTTAACCACTGAACAGTACAGGTTAAAGTTCAGAGATACCCAGAAGACACAGACTCAGGACTGGACTGATTTTGTTGATTGTGCAACTAAGGCTCTGGAGGGTTGGCTGAATGGCAGCAAAGTACATGACTTCACAGGATTGTATAATTTGATTATGAGGGAGCAGATCCTTAGTAATTGTCAGAACCAGCTCTTACACCAGCACCTGGTGGACTCAGATTTGACCTCTCCCCAAGAATTGGGAAAGAGGGCAGATAAGTGGGTCAGAACCAGGATTAGGCCTAAGAATCAGGACAATAACCAGAAGAAGGAGTCTACCAAGCCTCAAGATAAGGGTGGGGATAAAAGTAAAGAAAACACTTCCCCAGGGCCCCAAAACTCCAAGAAGGGGGGTGGGTCCCAAGACACTTCTTCAACAGAGAAAAAGCCTTACTGCCATGCCTGTAAACAGGTTGGGCATTACAAAACAGACAGCTGTTGTCCCAAAAATGGCAATAAAGAAAACATACCTCCAAAGCCAGCTCCAACACCTCCTGTTACTGTTAGCAGTAATACCCCAGGAAGTGGGAGCACACCCAGGAATCTGGGTGGGTTTACTTTTGGAGCCCAGGTGGACCCTGGCCTATCCAGATCCCCATCCCCAAATGATCTTGTCTATGAGACTGGCATGGGGTTTGCCAACTTCTCTGTTTGCCCAAATACCTTGAGCAAATATAGACAAGAACCCATCATCAATGGTTTGAAAGTTGAAGCTTTTAGAGACACAGGGGCTAGCATCACCATGGTGGCTGACTGTATAGTCCCCTCTAAGCAACTTTTACCAGGTGTCACATACCAGGTAACAAACATTGATGGCATCCAAACAAATCATCCCATGGCAGTAGTAAGTCTCAGCTGGGGAGGTGTCATTGGCCCAAAGAGAGTGGCAGTGTCACCAAACTTGCCTGTAGACTGTCTACTGGGTAATGATTTGGAAATCTCAGCCTGGGCTGAGGTTGAACAGGAAATCCATTCTAGAATGGTAAATTCCAATGGAAAGGTTAGTGGGGCTGTACTGGCTATAGCCCCAATTCAAGATGTCCTTCCTGAAAGGGTTGGTAGGGCTGAGCAACTCTCTGCCCCATCTTTACCAGAAGCTCTTCCAAACCAGAATAGCAAAGCTGTTATGATCACAGCAGAAACCCAAACTGAGTCTCCTCCTGAAAAGGTTGGTGGGGCTGTGATGGCCACAGCCCAAACTCAAACAGATATGTGTGTTGTGAAGCCTGAAATGATGGATCACTCCACCCAAACTGAGAGCATGGAGGAGGAAGAGAAATCTCCCCCTCACCAGACAGTAGGACAGGATCAGCCTCCTCAGGGAACTGATCTTACCCCTGATGAAGGAACTGCCCCAGAGGTTGTTAGGCCTGGCCTGACAGAGCCTCTGATGGCAGTGGACCCTTCTCAGGTGGGATCCAGTCTGGAGCAGGTAACCTGCCCCTCTCTACCTTGCCTTAGTCAGCCCAGGGCTGCAGAGGACAAGAAGGACAGTGAGACCCAGAGGGCCCCCTGTCAAATAAAGCACCCCCATCAACAGATTAGGGGCACCAAAACTAGTAGGCCTAGGAAGGTGAAAACTTTAAAAACTCCTGAGGGAGCCCCCTTAAAAACAGTTAGGGACCTCCCACAGATGGATTCTGTTGGGCACAGCCAAACCTGGGACCCAAAGGGCCCAAACCTGAACTGTCCCTCCAGCAAGCCAAACAGAGGGACCCAGCCTCCAGCTTTAGGTAGCCAGAGGTTGACCCTGAGAGCTCAGTGCAACTCAGTTGAAGAAAGAAAGGCACACATGGTGAAAGATAATTGGAGGAAGTTGAGCCCAAAAATAGTGGAGCCTCACTTCAATACTCCATATCCAAACCAGCCTTTAACTTTGCATAAACACACCCAAGGTAGTGATTCCCTATGGTGGAGACCCTCTAATACCCCTAGGGTGAGGGACTGCTTAGTGGACCATGAGACAGGGGGTACCCATGCTAGTGCAGGTACTTCCTTATATGGCCACTCAGGCAATAAAGGCTTACCTGGCCAAGGATAGCCTTATCTCCTTTCGTTTGGGGGGGGGGTTATGTAGGAAGGTGGCTACCTGACTATGGTTACCCCAGATTTTTTGCCCTGTGTTTAGCTGGTTTTCGACTTAGTTGGCCTGGTTCCCTGCTAATCAGGGCCCCAGGCTATCTGCTCTCTCTGTAAAATGGATTTCATGTACCCTAGGTGCATAACTAGATTGGCTTGGGTCACCTTATCAGCCCCTGTACAGAGCACTATAGGTGCCCAGGGCATAGGTGCATCCAAGGCCTACCAGGGGCTGCAGCATATCTTTTGCCACCCCTGGCTGGCTATCTAAATTGACACAACTGGCTGATCACTCAGCTGGGGCACGTGGGTGTAATCAACCCTTGCTTAGATATAGTATACCTATATCTCAACCTATATCTGGACACATATATAGCCTGTAAGCCACTCCTATGGAAGGCCTCATCAATCCTGGAGGCAGAGTGCGTGGTTTTATGTGAGATGGTGCTCTGGCATGAGCTGGCTTGTCTGCAGCTGTCGGGAACAACTCCCTAAGCTGATCCGGGATAATGCCATACCATATACTCTTAAGCGCCTTATAATCCTCGCGGTTATATAGCAACTTTGGTTTGGCTTTATCAAAACATGTCGTGTAAGGTGTCATACGAATTGGAATACTACCCCCTCGCCAGTTCTGGCGACGGGGGTAGCATTCCACCCTTCTAGAGGGAGAAGACATGTTACTTTACTGAAACGCGGTTGATTTAAAATGAGCCTCAGATCCACAAAATGGATGCCCCTGCCACAGACACGGGTCTGGCCTCCTGCTGCTGACCGAAACCCGGCAGAGGAGGCCTGGACAAAGAGTTTCCTGTCACAGGGCGGTGTCAAACCACCCCAGACAGGAGATAGTGGATTGGAGTAGGGAGGTTTCAAAGAAACCAGACACTGCCTGGGGAGCACAAGGCTGCCCCTTGCATAATCCGGCCAAACCGGTTCTGGGGCCTCCCAGCCCCTGTCCCAGCGCGGCCAGGATCAAAGGAGAGGGGTGTAACCACCCCCTTCCTGGGTCCCACCCATAGGAGGGGACCTAGCAGGATGTCCAACCCCCGAGATTCGAATAAGAGGGGGAGCAGTCCCAATGGAACTCAGATCATCCTGAAGAAACATAAGAAACGAATTCTGGACCCTTCGACTTTCTACACGACGTGAGAAGACTGAAGAATCTCCCTTGTGGTCAAGGAGTGACCACCCTGTGCAAACAGGCACCATCCAGCCCTCGACCCTTGCTTTGTTGCAGTTCCCGCCGGAACTCGAGCGACAGAGATCGACGAGATCAAGCTTGCCTGCCTTCTACCTGCCCGATCCACAGTCCCTGCAGAGCTGAGACCCGTGGAGGCGACCGGAAGCGTGGGGCACGCCATCTTGAAAAGGCCACGAGACGCTGACCGTGCAGCCCACGAGTGATCCTCGAAGCTGTACACCGGGGTTTGAGAAGCCCCAGCCCCGAGCTCCACTTGCACCAAAGCTCACCCCTCCACACTCGACGAGTGCTGCGTGGGACCCTTCTGCTTGTGTGCGCTCGACGCGTTGGCCCGGTCACTTGCCAGCTGGCTTGTGGCCCCTGTGCCGACGAAACTTGAAATACGACTCGCTTTTCTGGTTGCTCCAGATCTGCACCAGCTCCTGTGAAAAGGAGCACCCACTCTGACCCTCCTGGTTCGAGTGATAAGCAATCTCCCGGTTCCGCGTGGATTGCTTTTGCCAAGTGCTGTTTGCTGCAATCTTGAAGCCGACGGTGCTGACGGCGAGAGCCTACGTGGGACAGATCGTGACCTGCTCCTGGACGTCGCAGATGCCCCAGAGCTCACGTGACAGCGGAGAGAAGCCTATCGACAACCGCCTGATTGCGCCCGACATTGCCTGGTTCCGTCCTGGTTCCACCCTGGTCACTGCTGAGTGACCCAGACTCTGTCCCCTCTGCTTTCAGGTACTTTTCTACTTCGATCCACCCTTGGATCGCACCGGACACTTCTGCTTCACAGCGCCTGCAGCTGCAACAGCTTCAAGCACCAAGAACCTGCGTGACAGAACCCGACGCCACTTCGACCCTGTGCACCCACGGCCTGTGGGTGAGGTAACATTGCAACGCCGGTGTCTATACACTGGTACACACCTCTCGGGTCTGTGACTAAAGTTTTGTGTTCCTAGGTTCAGCGGAAGTATCTTTTAATTCACTTTAACTGACTTTTACGCACCATTGACAGTGCATTGGTGCGCGCCGCACTTTCCGTGCTGCACCTGTCTCCTGTGGGCTACTCCCGACTTCATCATTGCTAGTCCTGACTGCTCCCAGCGAATCTCTAGGCCCTAGGCCTAACCATTGTTCGATAAGTGTTACTTATACCACTTTTTTAGTATATGGTCTGAGTGGCCACCCGCCCTCATCCATAATTGTGCAACTTTATATGTGTAACAGTGCTTTTGATTTAACGCTTGTGCCCCTTTCCTCATAAAGAGTACTGGGGAGTAATTTAGAAATAAATACATATATTTATATAATATATACTTGTGTGGTGTCCTTTCATTTGGTATTACAGGATTGTATGTGGTAAAACAGCACGCTTAACACGACCTCTTAAGTTAAGCCTTTAAGGCTGCTTAGTCCATGCTACCACTAGGATAGCTTGTCTAACAAGGTTGACTTACAACCTGACATCTTTGGGGTTTGTTTGGACTGATACCAAGTGGTTCCAGAATTGGAAACACTACATATCAGGCCAACTTCTCACACAAATGAGTTGTGGCTTAGTTGTGTGCAACCTTCACCCTTGAGCCATAACACATTTTCAAGTTATCCACGTGGAATACATTTACATTCAGTGAATCTAAATGCTTGTCATTTACTTAGTCTGTCTCCTGATACTTTGACATCGCCTAGTGATGAGCACAGTGTGGAAGCCATTGGGTTTGATTAAACACAGATTTTTGAAGAATATTTGAAAGGCCAAAACATTTGGTTGAGTGCTGGAACCAACAATTTATTACACAAATTGGAATGTAAAACTTTCATACCATCATTGTTTGGGCGATACTGTAGTACTGTCAGTGATACCATTATGAGCAGCTTAGAGCACCCTCTGCAGCAGGGATTTCAGAATGGGTGACTTATCTCCTGAACATGTACACCAGGAGACAGCAGATGGGAGAGAAGAAATCAGTGAGTGGATGGAATGTGGTACATGGTGAAACCGATGTAAGTTTGAGGATGGCGAAGAGACAGTCAGAGAAGAAAAGGAGTTGGACAACAAAGGGGGCAGAAAAGGTGACTGGACAGGGAAGCAGACAGTAGAAAGCGTTCAGGTAGCAGGGAAGTTTAGTTGATGGAAGAGGGAGCTGTGATGGAAGTGAAATGGACAGGTAAGGGGCAGAGAGTGGACTTGAACAAAGGATTTGCCCCATGAAACTCTGGGATCCAGGTAGAACAAATAAACCTAAAAACAGCCACTGAGTTACCTATGAATCCCCTGATGTTGCTTCAGGGTGCGAAGGGCGATGATTTGGAATGCTAGCTAAGTACTCACACAGGCAAAAGTCTCACACATTTTATGTTTGCTGAACCCACTCCCTCTAAACATGTGGTGGTCCAAAAATGGGGAATATTTTCTCTAAGGAAAAACTGTTGCCATTGGTACTTGACAAAATTAACAAATTTGAGGAAATGTTAGTACCCTTTTGCACGATTACCAAAAATGCAGACCACCTTAGACATATCTGTGGTTTTGGATAGGCTGGGCATTTGCCACCGTAGTCCATACGTATCATGGGGAGGAGGATGACTCAACAGACCGCACACAATAAGCTCTGCCTCGAGATGGGGCTACACTATTGATATCTATGAAAGACTTAGTGATGCTTATTCTAATGAGAGATGAATGTTACTGTAAATGTACATCTAGCTATTTGGTGAGCCTCTGTTCTGTATGCTTTGTAACAAAGTCATTGTCGTTCCATACCTGCATATGTCATCTAAGATGCATTTCTACCTTTCCAATGCCACATAAAAACTGTAAATAAAGATTGATTAAAAAAAAAAGTGGGATTTACAGAAGATGTCTCACTGGCAAGAAGAACATATTTGATTAAGACATTAATTAGGCTTGGAAATGAATTAAATACCCAGTGCAAACTATTTTGGTACTTGAACCGTATGGTCCCTCTGAGAAATGCCTGCAATGCCAATGATCGTGATCTGAATGTCTTCCCCTAGGTATCTGGAGAACATCCACAAGCACCCTGAGGAGGAGAAATACCGCAAGATTAGAATTACAAATAAAGTTTTTCAGGTAAGACACAATAGACCTTTCTATTCACTTTACTTGATTTGGCGTCTTTTCTCTAATGTAGCTCTGCTAACCCTGATGATTTCTCTTTAGGAACGAATTGCGTGCCTGGAGGGAACGCAGGAGTTTTTTCAGGCTATTGGGTTTGAAAAGAAGATGATGCCTATAGAAGGAAAAGGTCAGATTATTTATATACATGTAGGAGTATGGTGAAAATAAGGTACATTCCGGCTGGCCAGCCATATAGACGATAGGAACTAATCATAGGAGAGCAAATACTATTGCTGGAGTATGGTGGTCATGGCTACAGTGTGCCAATGATGATATAATTTGATGTAATCAGAGTTTACATTGACGGTTGGGCAGAGGCAAGTACTTGCCACACCTGTGGGCATTGAGCAACAGCCAATGATGTGTCGGGAGGTTCATTATTGTCAAAGGGACATGTTTTTGTTTTAACTTATGGCCATAAACCTGCCTTTAGTGATATTTCTGGTCATGACAAGTGACCCGACATTTATTAAATGAGGCCAAGGATCTGCATTCTACAAAGCAGGAGCATGTTTCTGGTTCTTGCCTTAAAAATGTTATTAACCCCTTCGCTGCTGATGACGAGCTCAGCTCGTCATCAGCCACGGGTGGCGTGTGCTGATGACGAGCTGAGCTCGTCATGTAACGCGGTATTTTTAAAAATGCCGAACAGCGCAAAAATCACCGCAGCAGCGATGCGGTTAATAGTTAATCCTTCCTCTCGTGGACATACCTCTGTTCTTGGTTCTCCCCAAGTATTAGGCACAGGTACTGGGACTTTGTCAAGGTCAATGGCCATAGTTTGGAACTGGTTATAACCATAAAGAGACCCTGGCTGCTTTTTTGGCTTTGTGGTCATCCACAGAAGTATTGGTTAAACAAGCCATGGTCAAGGACACGAATAAGGGGTCATGAACACGGAGTGCCTTGTACTGACAACAGCTAATCATCAGTCTATGATAATCCTAAATTGCCTAAAGGAGAACATGCTTCAGGATGCTTTTGAATTTAGGATTGAGTCTGGTCAGGCTTCTAACTCAAACCCTTATCTGGCCTCTCCATCCACCCTTTCTTATTATTCAATCTATTTTCCTCCTTGGAGCACTTTTGTGCCGCAGTACAACACCCAACTACCACGTCTTATGTTCTGACATTTTCCCACCAATCACCTTTCACCCATTCCCTGCTCAACATTTGAGATCACTTGTATACACACTCACTCTTCTTCCACCGTGCAGCACCAGACCTGGTACGGATAAAAATAATTACTGTGACCAATTGTTTTCTCTATTGATTCTTTTTGTCTGCCACAATTTGAGGTATGTTTATCTTGTTCTATTTAGTTAAAGAACCTTTGACTGTGAACAATCTATTCTGCACTTGATTTGTCTTTTTCTAGCTTAATTTTTATATATTGTAACAGTAACATTAATGATATACTATACTAGTTTATTGTAGTAAGTAAGAATCAATATTGTTCAATTTTGCCTGGGAGAGTAGGTTGTTACTCTTAGACATGTTCAGCAGCAAGGACCACTGGTTATGTAGGATATGTTGTTAATATTTACCTTCTGTGGGGAGAATCCAGATCAGTTAAATTCCCATGTTAATATTGCAAATTGTGTTTTGGTAATTCTGACTCATTATCATACTTAGTGTAAAGGGAATCGGATGTGATACTAATTTCTTAAGCTATCTGTTATTTGGAGTATGCAATTCATGGGAGACTCCAATGACTGGTCTGGGACCCCTATGGAATATGCAATATTATACCCAACAGTGTAAACTATAGGCTAAAGAAAGCCTGTAGCGCAGTGTTGCATCATTTTTTTTTTTAATGCTTGCTTGCCGGACTAAGCAGATGTGTCTTCAGTTAAGAGTGCAACAACAGTGTGACCCCATCCAAGCTGCAGTTTCACCTTTTACTATAAGAACTCAGAGCAATAAAATGTTGAAAGCAGGCGTTTGCAAAAAGGTTGCCTTGAGAAGTTAAAGGGACCTTGTTCTTGCAGAATCAGAGGAAGAATTCTTTGTGCTGAAAGAAGAGGTCTGTGAAAAACTAAGTGACCTGGAGCAGTATCGGGAGAACCTGCTGAGTGCAGAACCTGTAAGGGCCATGCTAGATAGAAACATGCAGATCTTCCAGCCCTCCACGCAAGCGTCCCTGTTTGAGTTGCCAGATGATTTCTACAATCTCAGCATAACAGAGATTGAACGTGAACAAAAGCTAAGGTGAGCAGTCTATGTCAAAGCATGTATGTAAAAATGTGACCCATGCCTATCTTCACTAAGAATGCGGGAAGGTATGTTTCAGGGAAAAGATTACAGTTGTTTTCAGGTGATGTGCAATTGACCATAATTATTGTTCTAAAAAATGTTGACACACCTGTAATCCATTTCACCACTCTAAATATCTTCATTAAAGTAATAAATACTGAATTTCGCCACCCAAGAAAGGCGTATCTATTAAAAATTACTATCATCCTGACTTTTAAAAATTAAACTAGAATATTCAATAATTAATGGGTGAAGCTTACTGAATAGCTGCTGCAGATCTGTCCGTTTCTTGGTTGCGGCTCTATTCTGCAACCAAACCCTACAACACAAAACACCTTCATGTTTTTTGGAAATAGTGTTGCAGAGCAGTGACCGCTGCAATGTTCCAGGCTAGCTATAGTTTGATTCCCTGGATTGTCCGCGGGAACAGCACTGAGCAGAGGCCTTTCTCCTCCTAACACATTGGGATCCAGTGAAGTGGCCACTCATGGACGAAAGCAAGCCCAGTCCTTTGCAGATGTCCAAGAGGTGGAAGTCCCAAGGGTCCAGCGTGTGCCATAGCCTGAGGTTCAGAGGAGAGACACTGTAAATATGTAATACCAGAGCAACAGTAATGGAGTTATGTCTAGATAAAAGGTGTCTGCCAAGATGCACAATGTGACAACAGATAAACAAAACACTAACATTAAAAAAATGAGACACTTCCTACCTTGGACCTGAAGGGACCTCCCCCCCCCCCCCCCCCCCCTCCTCCCGAACCCCAAAATAAAAGACGCAGACTATTGGTAGCCCTGGAGGTGTCTTGGCATGACATCAGCCTTTATCCATGCTAGTGAAGGGAATGTTGGAATTTATGGACATTGTGAGGCCGAAAGGAAAGGCTGGGATTACTGGAGTGATGTAGAAGCTTAAATTCACTTTCATTTTTCTGTTGTGAATGATCTCCCAATTCCTTCTGTACTTCCATTTCTCATCCCTGTTCTTCATCGTCTTAGGTGATCTGAGGTAGATGCTCTCAGTCATAGGCTCAAATATGATGTTAAAGACAGGAAAAGGGCCAGAGCAGTTTAAAGCAGTAAAACTTTGATGCACTGCCACACTAAAAGGAAGTGGGCTGCATTTTCATATTTCTATATGCTGCACATTTACCTATAGAAGATGAAAAAGAATAGTACAGCTACTGGATTCAAAACCTCACTCTGCACGCTAAAAAAAATATATGATGATAGGGAATTTTGTTTTCTGTCCAAACCTGTTATTAGATGCTTTTCTATCTTTTACAGAATGAGCTTCAATTTTTTTCTTACCGAATTTATCCTTTGCTGCAGGACGGACACTTCAGATCCCCAACGTGAGAATGTTTGCAATTGCTGTAAAGTTATAATTACAGTTGTGATGGCATCTATTCTTTCCCTAGACTATAAGCTGCCTTTTTGGTGTAAGGGTGTCAACTGGTCTAGTTAGAAATTGGTTTTGTATAGTTTCAGCTTAGGTTATTGTACATTGCCAAAAGGGGATCAGTTTTCTCGACATCAATCACTTTTACTGGATTAATTAATTACGGGTTTCCAACGCGCTAGAGTCGACTCCCGAAGGAGTATCTCTGCACAATAGACCACTGGGGAACCCGTCCTGGCAATCCCTGTGAGTTGGTCCCTACTGCTTATCTCCAAGGTGAAACCAGGCATCCCCGGCGTATGTGGGGAGCCGTTGTAGAGATGAGGCAAGCTAATGCCCAGAATTGCCAAGTGTGATCCCTGGTTAAAGTAGGCACCGAGGCAAGAATTATTGAATCCGCTGACCCTGGTCCACGACCCTGCCGCGTCTGGAATTGAACCCTGGTCCGGGGCCGTCCTCTGCTCCCGGGTCTGCCGCCTTTAACCAGTGAGCCACACCACTCCACGATTGGTACGATTGGTATTCCAATTCACATATTCGGTTCAGGCCACTCTGCAAAGCCTACTTGACTGAATTTCATGCAGATATGCACCATTACATCATCAGCTGCTCAGTGTTAACAAATAATAATCGCAGTCCTTTAATGGAAAATAAATATATACATACCAGAATCCTCTTTACCTAGGGCATTGTCGTTAAATTCATAAACAGCACCTACAGATCCTTGAAACCCTCAGCTATAGCCCTTGGCCACTGAACATTTACTCGGACTGCATTCTGGGATGATTCTCCCGCCTACTGCATTTACAATGACAGAGTTTTCCTCAATTGTTTTTAGGTCGAGCAGACCTAACCCTCAATGCGTGAGCATTGAGGTGTCTGCTTCAGACCTATTGTGGCCCGTATTTAGGAATGTGGACAGCTACCAGACGCGCGCTTTGACGAGGTCAGATTTCACCTCGGGAGCGAGCGTCTGGTAGCTGCGCATGCGCGGTGCAAAGCCCTCACAAACAGACACAGGCAGCCCCCACCCCTCTGCATACACGCACACACACACACACACAGGCGCGCATACGGCCCCCCCCCCTCCCCCGTCCCCCCAAAGCCCCCCGCCCCCCTCCCCCGCCCTACACACAGGCACGCACGCACGCACTTCACATCAGCCCTGGGCCCCACTCACCAACTGCGCTCTTCCGGCGGGGCTCCTCACGGCGCGGCGCGTCTCCTCATCTGAATCACTCCTCCTTCTCCCTGGCCCCCTCCTAGGGACCCGGGCTACACCGGACGGCAGGGCGCTCCATGCGCCGGCAGCTCGCGGACCTCGGGAGGCGGGACTTCCGGTCGGCCGCGAGCGGATTGGCCGGCCGGGCAAGAGCTTCCGGGTCGCCGCGGGCAGCGCGGCGGCGCCCTTTAACATTTTTGTTTTGTTGCTTGTTGATAATTGCCATTGCACTACTGCGCGCCGCCTCCCCTGCGTATTATAGCTGCTTACGAAGTTTACTCAAATCACAAGGCTTTGCCCTTCTATTATGTGCTTATTATGATCGGTTTGAACATACGGGGCTTTCTCTCACTGTATTTTTCATGCGCAAAACTCTGCTTTACTGAATGCGCGTAATTATTGTTTTTCGTATCCCACTGTTATGTGCCGCCCCGCCCCCCCTTGTTTCTATCTATCTATCTATCTATCTATCTATCTATCTATCTATCTATCTATCGCCCTCACTCGATCTGTCTATCGCCCTCGCGCCATCTATCTATCTATCTATCTATCTATCTATCTATCTATCTATCGCCCTCACTCTATCTATCGCCCTCCTCTATCTATGAATCGCCCTCCCTCTATCTATCATCGCCCTCACTCTATCTATCTATCGCACTCATTCTATCTATCTATCTATCTATCGCATCACCACAGCATCACTCAGCACCACCACAACATCACTCAGCGCCACCACAGCCTCAATCTGTGCAACCATTTAACAACAACTGGTTCAAATATGTTCTCTCAATGTTTCAGGCTTTATTACAAATGTCACAAAAAGATGTTACTATTTCACTTCTGTTTTTGGATTTTCGTCACTATAAAATACACTGAACATAATCTTTACAAACGTTATTTACAAAAGTTTAAGCAATTGCCATTATAAATTACAATAACTTTTATTTAAGTATTAATTATTTTAAAAAAAATTAAAAGCCATTGTTAGTTGTAATATCAATACGTCTAAGTCACGTAAATACAACCCATATTGCATTACAAATGCTATAGGTGTCACATTTGCGAAAGTTAAAACTATTGGCATTGTAAATGACAAAGCTATTAATTTCGCTATTTTGAAAACCAACACATAAATAAAAAAAATGTCATTTACAATGCCAACAGCTCAAACTTTCCTAATGCGAGACCTATTGCATTGCAAATGCTTGTTTCTATTACAAAGACAAGCTTTTCGAAGAGTTTTTAATCTAGTGATCAGCTTATAATTTTTTTTAAATTTCTACTACAGCTTTAGAAAAATACAGGAAATGTATCCTTGATTTGTGTAAAAAAAAAAAAGAAACCTATCAGCTAAGTTGTGTGACAAAATCTGCTACTACAGACTTTTTATCCTGCAGCGTTCTTGAGACTGTTTTTTTAAAAGCCAAGCCAATGATTCCTAAAGCAAGACTGCTTCAAGGAACATTCTCTGCAGTTTTGGCTTTCTACCAACGAATTGGAAATTCTTAATTGGTCATATGACTGTAAATGTGGATTCTTTAGAAGAAATGTAGGTTTTAAACTTCCTGGTCACAATGAGAGTGATTATTAATCAGTTCCTTTTGAAAAAGAAGTTTACATTTTAAATCACTAATTCCAGAACTTGCTAATTGATGGAACTGTTAAGTGTATATGAATGAAAGTTGCATGATGAAAACAAGCATTGGAAATGCAATAGGTCTCGCAGCATTAGAGTTAGTGCTTTTAGAATTGTTTATGGGTTTTTTTTGTAAATCTTTAGCATTTTTGTTTCCTGTAGCCAATGCTAAAGAATTACAAAAAAAAAAGCCATAAACATTTCTAAAAGCTCCAACTCAAATGCTCCGAGACCTATTGCACTGTGTGAGGGTGAGGGGTTGAGGGTGAGTGAGGGTGAGGGTGAGTGAGGGGTTGAGGGTGAGTGAGGGGTTGAGGGTGAGTGAGGGTGAGTGAGGGGTTGAGGGCGAGTGAGGGTGAGGGTGGGTGAGGGTGAGTGAGGGTGAGGGTGAGTGAGGGTGAGGGTGAGTGAGGGTGAGTGAGGGGTTGAGGGTGAGTGAGGGGTTGAGGGTGAAGGTTTGAGGGTGAGGGGTTGAGGGTGAGTGAGGGTGAGGGGTTGAGGAAGGGTGAGTGTGGGTGAGTGAGGGTGAGTGAGGGTGAGGAGTTGAGGGTGAGTGAGGGTGAGGGTGAGTGAGTGTGAGGGGTTGAGGGTGAGTGAGGGTGAGGCTGAGGTGTTGAGGGTGAGTGAGGGTGAGTGAGAGGTTGAGGGTGAAGGGTTGAGGGTGTGAGGGTGATTCACTTTTTCTCCACTAAGTTCGTTGATTCATTGGGGGGGCGTGGCTAGCCGAGCTGCGAGATGGCCGCCATGTGAGCGAGCTCCGCCGACCGGGGGATTAATCCTCTTAATTTATCCTGCAATACAAGCTGTAACTGGCGTGCAGAGAAATGCATGCGATTTAGCCAGTGCAGTTGCAGAAAACCAGGCACGCAGCTGTGACCACCAAACATGTTCACAATAATGCGCTGCCGATTGAAAAGGGTATAAAATCAGTTTGCGCAACTTATCGACATTAATTATCTCACCGGAATGGGATGCAAAAAAACCCACAGATCCCTGGCACAAATGTAATATGCGCCGGGTGTTTTATCAACCATTAACATTGCACCGGTTCAAAGAATTCCGTTGTTTGCTAGTGTTCGGACATGCAGAATTCACTGAGGAAGTACATGGCTGATTTCGCATTGATAAGAAAATGGTTATAATCGGTTCTTTTGTTCGTGAACAAAACGTGCCGACAAAAAAGTAACAAGATTATAGGGCTGGAATGAGACGACTGTAAGGGCCGCTGAAAAGAGGAGCGGGCTGCCAGTCATCGCAAACCAACCAAATAATCGGCTGTGGGAAGGGAGCAGCGGGGAAGGGACGAAGTTCGACTTTGTTTTCAATAGGGGTGTCCTGTAGCACGGGGAAGACTAATGCGGCCCATGCTCCAAGGAATGCGGGACGCAAAAAGTAAATAACATCGTGCTTTGCTTTTGTGGGAGTACCCTTGCATTGCTTCTGTTGACATTCTCGTTCCTTCTGAAACAAGAACAGTGCAGAGCTCTGATGGTTATGTTGACTCTACTCCCCCACACAAACGCCACAAATCACCAAGCAAAACACACACAGCGAAATCATCTAAACGTGCTTCGAGGAAACGGCTATTACACATGTCGGCCTATTTGCCTCGAGACATAGACTCACCAGTTTCGACAAATGCGACGCGGCAGGCAGGGTAGGGGGCGGAGCGGGGGTGTGGGAGGAGTGCGGGAACAGACGGCGAGGGGATTCATCGCAAACCAACCAAATAATCGGCTGTGGGAAGGGAGCAGCGGGGAAGGGACGAAGTTCGACTTTGTTTTCAATAGGGGTGTCCTGTAGCACGGGGAAGACTAATGCGGCCCATGCTCAAAGGAATGCGGGACGCAAAAAGTAAATAACATTGTGCTTTGCTTTTGTGGGAGTACCCTGGCATTGCTTCTGTTGACATTCTCGTTCCTTCTGAAACAAGAACAGTGCAGAGCTCTGATGGTTATGTTGACTCTACTCCCCCACACAAACGCCACAAATCACCAAGCAAAACACACACAGCGAAATCATCTAAACGTGCTTCGAGGAAACGGCTATTACACATGTCGGCCTATTTGCCTCGAGACATAGACTCACCAGTTTCGACAAATGCGACGCAGCAGGCAGGGTAGGGGGCGGAGCGGGGGTGTGGGAGGAGTGCGGGAACAGACGGCGAGGGGAGGAGAGTAGGAGGAGGAGTAGGGGAGGCACGGCCTAGCGGCCGTGCAATCAAGCAGTGAGGGGGCGGGAGAGTAGGCAAGGCAGGCGGCTGGGGGCATGTGCACGCGCTTTTAAGCTCAATGCGCATGCGCATTGAGCTTAAAAGTCACGGGCACTGCAAGGAATCGCCACGATTCCTTGCAAGTTGGGATAAAGAGTGGATAAGTCCCAATACTCTCGCTTGCTCGATGCGCATGCGCATCGACAGGCGAGACCTAAACATTGCAGTTTGGTGTGCACAGAAGTGTGAGTACTTGCTTTCAAATGGTAAATGACATCTACATGTGGGAATAGAAACTATCAGCATATTTGTCTGTTCTCACATTCTGAATATACGAGATATGTGTGTTGAGTGCCTCTCGGTGTGGGCTGGGTATATTGAACCGAGAATATCGACAGGCCCAATATCATGAAAAGAGCATCAAAGGACACAATATTGAAATGTACGTTTGTATAGATTTTCTATGTCTATCACTATATATAATATATATATATATTATATATAAAATTGTCAAGGTACGTAGCTGTAGAGTTGAGAACTGTACATTTATACCACCCACAGTGCTCTTACCTCTTTGATTATTTTGTCCCTGGATATTCTTGTCGCAATATTGTGACCCATCGATATTTTGGCTTTGATATTCCCTACCCCATTCAACTCAATGTTGTTGGTGGAAGACCATATTATTAAATGGAGGTCACTGTAAGGAAATTGAACTTTCTTGTAATGTTCATATGTACAAGATGTTCTTTTTCAATATTTAAAAAAACTGAAAAAAGGTAGGCAAGCCAGAAGTGTGGATGGTGCAAATATAACTGGAAATTACTCTGATTGATGCAGACATCCTTGCCTTGATAACTAACAGTATGCTTTCTATGAAGGGCCGAAGCAACTGAGAGAAACGCCATGCTGAGAACAAAAGCCATGCGCGAAAAAGAGGAGAAGAGGGAGATGAGAAAATATAATTACACGTTGCTCCGAGTCCGGCTACCTGATGGACTCATCGTACAAGGTAAAGAAGCAAGTTGTCTTGACAGAGACGCCATCTTCTCTAGCATCTGGGTGCAGAGTGAACTTACATTGCAAGCTACCATCACATCGTTTTATTAGAGCCCTAGGTAGTGTTGCAATTGATCGAAGAATCATTCCTGAAATCGTCAAAGGATTCCTCATGTTCTGTTGTGTGCTCTTTCAGGAACCTTCTATGCCCGTGAGCGTATTTCTGCTCTCATGGATTTTGTGAGGGCAGCGCTAGAGAATGATTGGATGCCTTTTGAGCTACTCGGCCCAGGGGGACTGAAACTGGAGGATGAGAACACCCATTTCAATGAATGTGGACTAGTAAGTGATGTGTTGCTTGATAAACCCAAGAAAAAAAACGTCAGTGAAAAATGCCTAGGCCAGGGAATTGCACTTGCAGCAGTCCAACTTTAATTTGTGGATGACAGTCATTTTTTTCCAAACCGTTAAAGGAAATTTTCCGAGTTCACGATCATGCTTATTTTCAATTTTCAAATGTATTCAAATTATTAGTTTCAGATAAATGCTTGGTTCCATGCTCTTTCACAGGGACTGCTTTCTAGTTTTCCTGATCACTGATTTTGGTGTCTCTCGAGAGATGGTTTTTCACAGCAACTTGCCAGTCTGTGTTACTGTTCCTATTGTGATTTTCATCAGTCTTCCTCTCTGTTGAATGCTGCAGTTTGTTGTTGTGCATCTTTGCAGGAGCACAAATGTTCAAGGCTTCTAAATGGTGTCTCCATCATGGGAGATCTTTTAATTTATGTTTCCTGATTTCGCTACAGGTTCCAGCTGCCTTGCTCACATTTCAGTGGGACACTGCAGTGATAAAAGATGTGGAGGCTGCTGGAGCAACAAGCGGTATGAATGTCTTGAAGCCGGAACTACTTTCTGATGTCCAGACACTGTCTTGAAAGAAAGTTGACCTTTAATTCGGAGGCTGGTTTCCCGTCGTGAGATTCCCCCATCTTTTTGTAATTGCAAAAGACATAACAATACCTTCAAGGGATGTCTTGCATAACTTTTAGAAATGAATAAATGCTGTGGGCAGCCTGTGTTTATTTTTTGATGTGAGATGCCATCCCTTGTCTACAGGTTATTGAATGCCAAGTGCACTGCAAATGATGTACAGGAAGTGTTCCTCTGAGGCTTCGCTTTACCTTGTGCTTAAAGTCCCCGTGCGCAGTCCCATCGAGGGATAGTATTAACGCTTAATCCAAAGCTTTGGATGTAGCTGGACCCATGGCTTTGCTTGTAAAATGAGTTTAAAACCAGAATGTTTAAACACTACAAATATATTTATGTACTTGATGCAGCGTAATTTATTTTAACTAAAATAACAATATGTAACACTGTGTGTACAATGTTTTCATTGCTCTCTCATTTGCTCAATGACTGTTGGAACATCATGCTGTGTAGTGCGATGTGGTGTAGTTGACTTTAGTTTCCTGAAATTGTGATACCAACAAAGACTGCATCCGTTGGACAGGAAGACCTACCCTCACAGTCACAAGGCTTAAAAAGTACTTTCCTCGGGTGATACAGCCATAAAGTCTACTAATTAAGATCATTCTTGGTCCCGGCTTTAAGCAATTCTTTTCGACATGCCCATGAAATACAAAATATATGCAGTACACATCTTCAGAAGTGCGGAATTAAGCACATGCGTACCTCACTGGTTGAAGTTTTTATGCCCTCCTCATAAAGTGATTAGTCAAATGCAAAGCAGCTTTTCAAGTATGTTACTATAAAACATTATTGTAAACCACCGATGGAGAATTGATCAAGCATGGGAACCTACAAAAGATCCAGTGCTGGGAAAGTCATGAATGGCAAATGGCGTAAAAGGATCTGTGCTCAGACTGCCACTGGACTATTAGCCAAATGCAAAAAATTGTTTTACACTGGGTGGAGGAAGAGACGCACCAAGCAAAGCATCAGTGAGCAGCAGGTCTGGGGGTGGGGAGGACGCCTCATCGCATTCAGAAACTTCCTACACTTCATTTGTAGATGTAAAGTGTCTGTTAAATGGAGAAAAATCTTGCCATGGTTCCTGGACAAGTCCTATCTGCAGGGTAGTGGGATAGGACGAGACCACGTAGTACAAAGTATGGTTTCCCTACCTGCCAAATTATTGAAAATACACTTATGGTTGATTCTGAAGCTCTGACCTTCCTCTTGCTATCAACTGAATAGGTGGAAACATGCCCAGCCTTTCAAAGAAGCATCTGGCACCAGTTGCCTGGTATAACAACAGATCCAAAGAAAACAGTCTTTCGGCGGGGTCTACCCACTATAGTGGCGACCGAAGCACAAGGGTGACATTCTTTCTGTTGTTCCTGTGAAATACGAGCCAAGATTTGCAGACTGCAAGTGTAGGCAACAATGCAGGACATCAGCCCTTTCCTCCCAGAAGGACTAGATCAAAGGGAATAACAAGCTTTGCCCTGATAAGTGTAACTTAGTTGAAGAGACGTCAGGAAGCATTTTCTTAATAATGATTAAAAAAGCCTTCAAAGACAAAATTATCATGTCATGCATGAAATGTCCCAAGTTGGGATAAAGTAATGGAAGTAACACCGGAGTCAAATTTCTCTGCTCCGAAATAGGCTTTACTCCATGTACCAAAAGACAGTCACTGTTGTTGTAATCATTTTTTTCACTTGAGGTTTCAAGTTTATTTTAAAAACTGAAAAGTAGATTTTGTTTGATAAAACATTATGTTGAAGCAGATATAAAACACCCACAGAAAAATGGACACAATGTGATTAAATAGCAAATCATCACTTTAAACTACCAAAGATAGACAGACTAGTATTCAAAGATCATTAGGGCATGAATAACAAATTATCTAATACAGGTTTGCCTGGAGCATTATATTGTGTGGCGAGTCCATAGTACCAAAGCGGACTGCAGAGTAGAGGTACTGGAAATAGTTAGAATTACTTTTTTATGTGATATGAAAACTTATTTACCTGTAACTCTTGTTCTCCAGCATTGGTATCTTTCATAGATTCACATGCTTAAATCTTCCCAGTTGTCGAGGGGGGAGTCCCATGATACATTCTTTTTTTGATTTATTTTTTTGCTTTCAATATTTCCTTTTTTTTTATTCCAGTCAGGAATGAAAATATACATATATAGCAGTTCCACAGAATGGCGTATTCGAAAGGCATAAGTAGTCTTGACATTAAAAAAACTTACACATGAATCTAGCATATCACGAACATCTAACATTAATAACTATACGCAGTTCGTAACCTTTTTACACATTAGGGACATTTTGATATTAACAACTGTTGTAGAAACCTTCTATTTTGCTTGTATAAACTAATAGTGTAAGTATACCATATACGATCTAACATTATGCTGTGGTTTAGTCATCCGCCTGTGTTGCCTGAAGGTATTGTGTTAGAGGTTCCCAAAAATCTCTGGGTCTGGACGCCAGCAGCAACTCCTCCGCATAGACCTCTAGTGTCTCCTTTCAGTATGTCATGTCAGTAAGCCAGTCTTTAAATCTAGGGGGGCGCTTACTTCCCCATCTGATTGAAAATGCATCGCTAAGCAAGCAATAGGGCAACAGCGAGAAATTTCCGTCTCTTCGCTGGTCTAAGTTTGTAAATTCCTAATAAACAGATAAGCGGTGCATTCGGTATCAATTCCGTCAGCATAGTTGTGAGTGTGTCTGTAATTTCCGGCCGGTATTCATGGATTTGGGGACATGTCCAGGAAATCTGCAGTGCTGCGTCACATCTTTGACATTTGTCTTGTGGTTTAAGTCAAACATTCTAAAGCAATAGAAGTAACATATATAGCTTACAGTGGTAAAAGACATTGACTTTAGTAGCTTAGCTATATCCTTTATAATGAACTAAGCTCCAGCCAATCATGCAATAGCACCCTGTGGAACACTCCCAGCAGAGGCATCTTCCCTCATATTTTCTAACACAAGTGGAAAGGATCACCACTTGCCAAGAAGGAGAACCTCCAAGGGTAGGAAGGTGTGTCGCATGTGATGCTATGAAAGATATTAATACTTAAGAATGAGAATTATAGGTAAGTAACAAGTTTCTCCAGTATTGGATCTTTCATAGATTCATATACGCAAATCAGAATAGTTAAAAGTCACATACCATATATTGTAAAATCATGTTATAAAATCCAAAAGCGCATGGTGGGTATATATGCTCTCTCTCTCTCTCTCCCACACATATATATATATATATGTGGAAAAGATGTCGAAGCACCACTTTCCCCACAGCTGAATCGCTGCACGGATCCAGGTCATAATGTAAGGTGAATGTATGCCCGGTTCTCCACGTTGCAGCACGGCATGTACTCTCGATAGGCACTCCAGCAAACAGGGCCGCAGTTGTAGCCTGCCCTGGTCGAGTGTGCCTTAGCCTTTCCGCTTCAAGGCAGAGTGGCAGAACTGAATGGCTGCCAAGATTAATCTTGCAATGGTGGCTATAAAAACCAGATCTCCCTTGTTATGGTTTCTATATGCCACAAATATCCGGTCTGTAATGCACAGATGCTTTGTGCAATGCAAACAGAACTGATAGCACCTTTTTATAGCAAGGCTTTGCAAAGTTTGTGAATCTGGGGAAAAAGTCTAGAGCACAACAGGTTAGTGGAGATGGAAATCTATTGGAACTTTAGGTATGAATTTGGGATTAGTTAGGAGACCCACAATATTATTATTGAATTGTAAAAAGGTTTCTTTATTGTGACAGCTGGAGTTCCACTTGTGGGATGTAAAAGCCCAAAGCAAAGCAACCTTCCACGTTAGGAATTTTAGTTCTGCCCTGTGAATAGATTTAAAAGGACTCTTTATCAGTTGTGACAATACCGTGTTCAGTTGCTAGGTTGGTGGAGGTGATTTTATTGGAGGAAAAATCCTGAATAAGCCTTTACGAAATTGCGTGATAAGTCTGTTAAACCACAGAGAAGGAGACCGGCAGTGGTGTAGCTCAACACTTTGCCGCCCCTGGCGGTCCCTGTCTTTGCCACTTTGCAGCGGCCGCAGGGGGGATAGGGGTGCTGGCGATTCCTGCGTTTCTTTGCCGCAGGGGCAAACACATGTAAGAGTTGGAGGGGGATCTGGCGATTCCACCATAACTTGTGCCGCCCGGAGCAAACTGGATGTTCATCTGTACCTTGAGATAGCCGCTAAATGCACTTTAGTGGAAGAATTCACCAGGCCCTATCTGGAGAGAAGGTATAGCAAAACATGTTCTGGAGGAGAAGAATTTGGGTGGACATTAGACTGCGGGCACCACAGGCATAACCACTTCCATTTCAGGCGATAAGTTTTGTTTGTACTGTCAGCTCAGGCTCTTGCTTAGATATCTCTATAGTCCTCCGAAATATCTAGGTGTTGCAACTCATGGTTTCAGGAGCTAGGCCGATACATTCAGAGAAGTCGGATAGCAGTTGATTGAGATCAAATCCTTCAGGGGCTCCGGCTGAATGCTATTGTCTTCCAGTAACAGCAGAAGCTCAGTCGACCAGTGCTGTCTGGGCCACCATGGTAAAATGAGTATCAGCCGACATGGTTCGCTTTTCCTGAGGAGCCTGGGAATGAGGGGGAATAGCATATGCATAGATTCCCTGACTAGCTGAATGAAAACGCATTTCCGATTCTCTTCAGAAGCTGTCCCGCTCTTATGGATACTTAGTGCGATAATGCCCATTTCCAGGTTTCCTGTGCCTCCAGAGACAGGATCTGAGATCTTGTACCTCCTAGTTTGTTGAGGTAATGCATACTGGTGGTGTTGTCTGTTCGTATCAACCCCGATGATCCATGTATTCTGGGTAAAAAGGCTTGAAGGGCAAGAGAAATCGCCCTGTGTTCTAGGAAGTATATGATCATTTTGGACTGAGAGATTCCGTTTGCTAGTTATTTGAAGATGCCCACACTCCTCCAGAAAAGCATCTGTTGTGATTACATAATCGGGAACTGGAGATCACAACATTAGACCTGAGGAGAGATTGTTGGAGTTCTTCCACCAAGGACGTGCCTTTTGTATATCCAGTGTGATCAGGATGACATCATCGAAGGAGCCTTCCACCTGAACCCACTGGGACCATTCCAGTTCTTCCTGGAATGGTCTCATTCTTAGACGAGCACAAGGCACTGTGAGAATGGCCAATGACATCATGCCGGGAATGGATTTGAGAAGACAAACAGAAACAGACTTTCTTTTTTAGACTGTGTGAACCAGTGTAATGAGTTTTGCCTGTCTGTGGACAAGAATACATTTTCCTGTAATGTATTTAGGATTGCTCCTAGGAAATGTATCATTGTTGAGGGAAAGAGGAGAGACTTTTTGTGTTTACTGTGAGCCACAGGGCCTGAAACATCTGTAGACACATTGTTGTAGCCTTCAACGCTTGTTGGACAAATGGTGCTTTTATGAGCCAGTCACTGAGATATGAAAATACCTGAAGGCTTCTGTCTTAGATGGGCTGCCACTGGGACATTTTGTATATATCCGAGGGGCTGACCTGAAACCAAAGAGAAGCCCTTTGAATTGATAGTGAGGACTGGCCACCGCAAATCTGAGAAACGTGTGATGATACGGATGGATAGGGACATGGAAAAAAAACATCCTGCAAATCCAGACTCGCCATGAAATCTCAGTGATGGTGGAGCTGCAGGATCTCTTGAAGAGTGACCATCCAAAAGGATTTATTTTTCAGTTACTTGTTGAGCTTCCTGAGATCCAGAATTCTCCCGGTTTCTTCTTGACCAGGAAAAAACGAGAATAGAAACCCATTCCTTTCTGAGAATGTGGGACTTTCCCTATGGCATCCTTTTCAGCATGACTAGTGCCTCTTTCCTGAGAAGATGGAGGTGGGGTGTAGGCACTCGTTTTGGTGGATTGGTAGGTGTAATTTTTTGTGAACTCCAGGGAATGCTCATGTAATAAGATCCAGGACCCATTTGTCCGTTGTGATCTTTCGCCATTGATGCTAACACTAGGAAATTTGTGCTCCCACAGAATGGGGTGTAACCGGCACTAAGATGTTGTCACTGTTTACTGCCAGTGTCTCTTCCTGGTATTGTTTATTTCCTCCCGGATTGTTGCATGGAGTAGTCGGCGGGTGGTGGTGCACGGTATGGCTGGTGCTTCTGATGAGCAGTCTGAAAGGGCTGTTGATCAAGTTGGTATCCTCAACGATAGGTATATGTACCTCTTCTGTGGACCACTCTGAAAGGTGTTTTTCGAAATTGTAAGATATCCAATGATGGTGCGGTGTCCGTCTTGATTGTAAGGCATCGTCAGTGTGATTGCCAAACGCACAAGTTACTACTTGTGTAACGATATATCTGTAAGAGACATTAGTTAGTGATAGATTCCTTACCTTAGAATATCCCCAGGCGTCAGACTGGATCCGGAAATTTTTGCGTAGCAATACCCCTGCGCGCTGTTAGGCGTCGTCTGCGGCTCCGCGTCCGTCGTCGGCGTCGTGAGCGCCGGGATGACGTCATCGGAGTATATAGACGGCGCCCATGCGCGCTGACGTCAGTTCTGATAACACAGCTTTTCCGCGCCAGATACGCAGAGCCATGATAGAACCAACACTGGTGCCATTGAAACTAGGGCCCTGAAAGGGGATGACCTTAACCCTAATTATCGGTTCGCAGAACGGGGAGGATGGGAGGGCGGTAAGGAATCTATCACTAACTAATGTCTCTTACAGATATATCGTTACACAAGTAGTAACTTGTGCATCTGAAAGAGACACGTTAGTGATAGATTCCTTACCTTAGAATAGATACCCCAGCAATACCAACCCCGGTGGTGGGTCTGCGAACCAATATCACACCAGAAAGTCCTGGAGGACGGAACGGCCAAAGAAGCCATCCCTCCGGACTTGACTGTCCAGGCAGTAGTGTCTCGCGAACGTGTGCAGCGAGGCCCACGTGGCTGCCTGACAGATGTCCTGCAGGGGGACACCGCGGCCCAGGGCAGTTGTCGTTGCCGTGGCCCGAGTGGAGTGAGCCCGCAATCCAGCCGGGGGCTCCTTCCTCGCCATGGAATAGCATGCTTGGATGCACAAGATGATCCACCTGGAGATGGTCCTCTTGTGTACAGCCTTTCCCTTCTTCGCGCCCACGTAACCAACGAAGAGTTGGTCATCCACCCGGAATTGGCGAGTGCGGTCCAGGTAGTAGGAGAGCGCACGTTTTGGATCCAGACGGTGGAGCCTCTCTTCCTCTTTCGAGGGATGCGGAGGCGGAAAGAAGGTGGGCAAGGTGATAGACTGCCCGATGTGGAAGGCCGTGACAACCTTGGGCAGAAAGGAAGGTCGTGTACGCAACACCACCTTATCAGGATGAACAGACAGGAAAGGCGGAGAAGAAGAAAGAGCCTGGAGCTCACTCACCCTCCTGGCAGAGGTGATGGCAACCAGGAAGGCCGTCTTCAGCGTAAGGAGGCGAAGAGGACAGTTATGAAGTGGCTCAAAGGGAGCACACATCAGATAGGTGAGAACAAGGTTCAAGTCCCACTGGGGCATCACGAAAGGAACAGGAGGGAACATGTGTGTGATGCCCTTCAGAAATCTACTCACTATAGGGGACTTGAACAAAGAAGGCTGATCAGGTAGCCTCAAGAAGGCTGAAAGAGCGGAGAGGTACCCTTTAAGAGTGCCCAGAGCAGAGCCCTGCTGGGCAAGGGAAAGAAGAAAGAGCAGCACTTCCGAAAGGGGTGCAGAGAGGGGATCCACAGCCTTTGCTGCGCACCATGCCACAAATCTATTCCACCGGCAGGCGTATACCGACTTTGTGGAGGGACGCCTGGCTGCCAGAATGATGTCACAGACTTCGGGAGGCAAGTCAAATGGCCTCAACTGCCGCCGCTCAATCTCCAAGCTTGTAGGTGGAGACTGGACAGGTTCGGGTGCAGGACCGTCCCCTGCTGCTGCGACAGAAGGTCCTCCCGAAGAGGCAGACGAATCGGGGGATCGACTGACATGCTGAGTAGCTCGGGATACCAGTATCTTCGAGCCCAGTCCGGAGCCACAAGGATAACTTGGGCCCGGTCGCGCTTGATCTTCTTCAGCACTCTGGGCAGAAGTGGTATAGGCGGAAAGGCGTACAACAGGCCGCAGCTCCACTCGCGACGAAAAGCGTCTCCGAGCGAGTGCCGCCTTGGAAACTCCAACGCGCAGAACTGCTGACATTGCGCGTTCTCTTCTGTGGCGAATAGATCTAACCAAGGCTCTCCCCACTGTCGAAAGAGACCTTGCGCCACGTCCGAGTTCAGACGCCATTCGTGATCCATCATGCACCGGCGGCTGAGTTCGTCCGCCCTGGCATTCAGAGAACCTGCCAGGTGTTGAACCACCAGAGTCACGCCCTGATGTTCCAGCCACTGCCAGAGGCGCAGAGCCTCCTGGCAAAGGGTCCACGACCCCACACCGCCCTGTTTGTTGCAGTACCACATGGCGGTGGTGTTGTCGGTGAGCACTTGCACCACGCTCCCCCTGACAGAGGGGAGGAATGCTTTCAGTGCAAGACGAATCGCCCGCAGCTCCAGAAGGTTGATGTGGAGCCGGGACTCCGCCGGAGACCAGAGGCCTCTGATCTCCGCCTCTCCCATGTGGCCTCCCCAGCCCTGGAGGGACGCGTCCGTCACAACTACGTGCTCCGGCTGGGGTAGAGAGAGGGGTCTGCCACAGACCCAGTCGCGATCCGTGAGCCACCACTGCAGTTGTCTCGCAGTGCCCTCCGAGATCAGGACATGATCGGACAGGTTGCCCTGATGCTGGGCCCACTGAAACTTCAGGTCCCACTGCAGAGCCCGCATCCGCCACCTGGCGTGACGCACCAGAAGGATGCATGAGGCCATCAGTCCCAGAAGCCGCAGCGTCAACCTGACCGAGACCCGGGATAACGGCCCGAAGATAGGAATCAGAGCCTGAATATCCCGAACCCGCTGCTCGGGTGGGTAAACCCGAAACTGCGCCGAGTCGAGAACCGCTCCGATGAAAAGGAGCTTCTGAGAGGGACACAGGTGTGACTTCGGCACATTGATGGAGAACCCCAGCAAGTGCAGGAGGTCGGCCGTAGTCTGGAGGTGGCTGACGACTGACTGGGGCGAGCCCGCCTTCAACAACCAGTCGTCGAGGTAGGGGAAGACTGACACCCCTTGCCTGCGCAGATGGGCTGCGACCACCGCCATCACCTTCGTGAACACCCGTGGGGCGCTGGTAAGGCCAAAGGGGAGCACGGTAAACTGAAAGTGCTCGTGGCCTACCGTGAACCGCAGGTAACGCCGGTGGGCCGGCAGGACGGGGATGTGGAAATAGGCGTCCTGCAAGTCCAACGCTACCATCCAGTCTCCTGGGTCCAGGGCAGCCAGGACCTGAGCCAAAGTGAGCATCTTGAACTTCTCCGTACGGAGGAAGCCGTTGACGTTCCGCAGATCCAAGATAGGGCGTAGGCCCCCTTTGCCCTTCTTGGGTACCAGAAAGTAGTGGGAGTAACAGCCACGTCCTACTTCTGGCCCAGGAACGCGCTCGATGGCCCTCTTGGCCAAGAGGGCCGAAACTTCCTCTTGCAGAAGTCGCAAGTGATCCCCCGACACACGGTGGCACTGAGGTGGCATGGATGGAGGGGAAGACTCGAAGGGGAGGGAGAAACCCCTTCGGACAATTTGCAGCACCCACCTGTCCGAAGTGACTGTATGCCAGTGGGAGAGGTGATGGCGAACCCTGCCTCCCACAGGCGTCACATGGGCCTGAAAACTCGGACTAGGAAGGTTTTGAGGCGGGGGCTGCTGAGGGAGGTGTGGACTGGCCTCGCCGCTGGCCCCGACCACCGCCACGGCGGTTCCCACGGCCGCCACCGCGTTGCTGAACATTCTGCGGCGCGTGGCTGACGGTCCGTGGTGGGGCGCCCCTTCCGTGGCCACGAAAGGAGCGAAAGGCACCTGATTGCTGGCGTGGGGCCGCAAGACCCAAGGACTTGGCCGTGGCCCTGGAGTCCTTAAAACGTTCCAGCGCATGGTCTGCCTTGTCGCCGAAGAGGCGACGGCCATCAAACGGCATGTCCAGGAGAGTAGCCTGGACATCGGCCGAGAAATTGGCGGACCTCAACCAGGCGTGGCGTCGAACCGCCACCGTCGTTGCCATCGCCCTGCCCAGTGAGTCCGTGGTATCCAGCCCACACCGGATGGAAAAGCGTGCTGCATCTCGGCCGTCCGCAAGGGTTTGGCTGAGTTTAGCCCTGACCTCCTCAGAGCATTGTGGCAGCACCTCCGCAACCGTGTCCCACAGAGTGTGGGTGTAGCGGCCCAAGAGACAGTTGGTGTTGACTGACCGGAGCCCTAGGCTCACAGACGAGAAGACCTTCTTCCCGAACTGCTCATATCTCTTGGATTCCCGATCGGGCGGGGCCGTCGGGAATGCGGTCTGGGAAGTGGAGGCCTGGATGACCAGGCTCTCGGGGGTGGGGTGGGTGGACAAAAAGCAAGGGTCGCCCGGTGCCGGGCGGTAGCGTCTGGCCACGTTCCTATCCACAGGGGGACCTGTGGCGGGCTTGGACCAAGTGCCCAGCAGAACGTCACACAAGGCCTCATTGAACGGCAGAAGGGGCTCCGCGGAGCCGGACTGCTGTTTGAGTACCTCAGTGAGGAGATTAGTCCTCACGGCCGCGACGGGGAGCTCAAGGTGTAGGGCCTTAGCTGCCTTCGTCAACACTACACTGTAGGCAGAACCCGCCTCCGAAGCCACAGTCGGGGGCGACGTAAATCCAGTGTCTGGCGATGTGTCAATACCACTGGCCTCCCCAAGCTCATATGTCCAGTCCTGATGAGACTGGCAATCACGTGCCAGAGGGTCCTCGGACCCCTCCCACTGCTCCTCGTCACCCAGCTCCTGGAGACCAGGATCAACAGCCAGGGCCTCCTCGTGGAGATAGAATTCTCCGACGGCTGACGGAATCGGCGCCCAGCGGCGCCCCTCCGACGCCTGAGGCGGACCGTAGGAAGCATTGGGGTCGGCAACCACTACGGCTGCCGGGGACGACACCTGAAGGGACGGCGCCGGTGAGGTCGTAAGGTCGACCGGCGAGGTCCCGGATCCGGAGCCGGATCCAGCGAGGTCGCGCGGCGCCGGGACCGAAGTCGCCAGCGGCGCCGGGCCCGAAGAACCCGACGTCGTCGGGGCCGAAGCGCCCGACCCGGAAGGACCTCCAGACGGAGCCGATCGGCCCGAAGGCGCCACGGGAACCGACTGAGGAGGGAGGGCCCTCATGGCCATGAGGTACCTCTCGACCTCCTCCTGCGACGCGCCGTGCCCAGGGACCCGAAGGTGTGGGGCAGGCGGCGACGCTAGCGACTCCCGCGGAGCCGCGTGGGCGGTGTCGCCCGAATCCCCGGTCGCATCGAGCGAGCGACGGGGCGGGTCGGAGGACCGATGGTGTCGCTCCGACCTCTCATGCCTCTTACCTGAGGACTTGGATCCAGACGATCGGTGACCACTCCCGGAGCGTCGATGACTCCGACCTCGCGACCTGTCCCTCGACCTCCCGTGGGACCGGGACCGGGACCTGGAGCGGCGCGGGGCCGACTGCCTCAGCTCGAGACGCTTGCGGGACCGCTCCCGCCTAGCCTTCGACGTCAGGGCCCGGCAGTCGTCACAGGTTCGATCGTCGTGGTCGAGGCCTAAGCACTTCAGGCACCGGCGATGGGGGTCCGTGACCGACATGAGTCGGCCGCACTTCGAGCAAGGCTTGAACCCGGGCATCCCTGGCACCGACAGTCGAGAATCGACTAAGTAGGATCAAAAGATCAAAAAAGTTTTCAGTCAAAAAGTGACTGGGGGTAGAGCTTCTTCCGGATCTGCGCTAGCTGGCGCGGAAAAAAGAAGAACTGACGTCAGCGCGCATGGGCGCCGTCTATATACTCCGATGACGTCATCCCGGCGCTCACGACGCCGACGACGGACGCGGAGCCGCAGACGACGCCTAACAGCGCGCAGGGGTATTGCTACGCAAAAATTTCCGGATCCAGTCTGACGCCTGGGGATATTCTAAGGTAAGGAATCTATCACTAACGTGTCTCTTTCAGATATGGCACTGCGATCATAAGGGATGTCTAGGATTTTTGGGGGACTTCAGGACGATATGTTGTCTCAAGCCAATTTTGGCGTCTAAGGACTGCTGATCCTGCGAGCTGCCGGAAACCTCAGGAAACTATGTCCGTAGCACAATCTAGGACCTCTGACGTAGATCTTTCTCCCTCTAGCACAATCTTTTTTGCTTCCCCTTTCTTGTCATCCAACAGAAAATCCAGATATGTGGCAATGTCCAACCAAATCTGACAGTAATACCTGCACAGGATTGCCAGAGAGTTCGCAGCACATACGGTAGAGCTTGTGAAGGTGGAGAACTGTTTCCTTATATTATCAAGGGGTCTGCCTTCCTTGTCCGGTGGTGCTGACATTCGCTGGGCAGCCTAATTAATAACGGAGTCTGGTTTTGGATATCCTTCTAGACATGCTGGAGAGTCCTCAGGCGCCTTACCACTGACGATTCTCAGAAGAATCTGTCACTGTGGCTGGGGTTTTCATTATTTTAATCCCTTCTTCCCAAATGTAATCTACTATAGGGCTTGCTCTAACGGTCTTCCCTGACTCCTCCTTAAAATCAGGAAGGAAGCATTCGGATTGAGAGCTGAACAAATGTAGTTGCTTGTTCTATAAATGTATGAAAACTACCAATATCCTCTGGTGCAGAATCTATTGGTTGAGGTGCCAGAGGAGAAGGCGTGGCGCTGAGGTAGTCATCCCACTCATTGGCCACTGACTGGGTATCCGGAATGTCACCCTCCACTCCATCATCATCCGAAGAGGAGAGGTCGTGCCTAGGAGGCATGGCAATGTTCCACTTTGGTGGTGACATAGGATCTGGCAATCTAGGTGCTGGAGGGGGCAGATGCATAGCTGACTATGTTGTCCCTGCCGGCGTAGGGAAACAATTGGAGCTGTCCTGCAAAATGCCCTGTGGGTCTTGCACCAGGGCTATGGGGTCTTGAACCATGCTCTCATGTGCATTAGGTGGAGCGAAATGATGGAACTGCTCCATACATTGATGCGATTTTTCTACATATTGTTGCCTTTGATATTCTTGTGCATTATATTAATCATCATCCTCCTCTTCCTGGTACTTGATATGCAGCTCCAATGGGCAGTGAGCTGTTCCAAAAGAGCCTTCATCAGACTCCGCTAAGTGTAGTAAGTGGCTTGGTGTAGGAAGGTGGATACCGGACTATGGTTGCCCCCAACTTTTTGCCTGGTGTTTTGCTGGTTTTCCGACTTAGTTGATCTGGGACCCTGCTATTCAGGGCCCCAGGCCCACTGCTCTCTCTCTAAAATGGATTCCATGTACCTTAGGTACATATCTAATTGGTACTGGGCCACCTTATCAGACCCTGTAACTCAGGGCATAGGTGTACCCAGGGCCTACCAGGGGCTGCAGCATGTATTATGCCACCCCTGGCTGGCCATCTAAATCTGACACAACTGGCTGCACGACAGCTGGGGCAAGGTGGTGTAATCACCCTTTGCTTTAGATATAGTATACCTATATCTAACCTTAAAATGGACACACAGATTCCTATCAGTCACTCCTATGGCAAGCCTTGACAATCCTGAAGGCAGAGTGCTTGGAATCGTGTGAGATGGTGCTCTGGCATGAACTGAGCCCGTTTGTAGCTTGCGGAACCAAGTCCTAATAGCTGTTCCATGATAACGCATACCATATACTCTTAAGTGCATTATAATCCTCGCGGTTATATGCTATCTTTGGTATCGCTTTATCAAAACATGTCGAGTAAGGTGTCATACGAATTGGAATACTAACCCCTCGCCAATTCTGGCGACGGGGTTAGCATTCCACCCTTCTAGAGGGACACGACATGTATGTAACTGTGAACCCCGGTTAAAGTTAACTCAAGCCTCAGCATCACAAAATGGATGCTGCCACCACAGACACAAGTCTGACCTCCTGGTGCTGGGAGGCCTTCCAGCGAGGGAGGCTTGGACAAAGGGTTTCCTGTCAGGGGCGGTGCTAGCACCATCCCAGACAGGGTTTTGTGTATCCTGGATAGGCAGGGCTTTAGAGGAAGGTGACTGCAAGTGGCACCCCAGTGCTCACTATGCATCTGCCGGCTAGAACCAGTTCCAGGGGCACACCAGCCCCTGAGCTGAGGAAAGTCCGGCATGGTAGAGGGGTGTAATCACCCCCCTTCCTGGACCTAGTCGCGTGCCAGCCCCTTTTCCTAGTATAAAGATAGGAGCGGGCCCCCTTCCAAATTAGATCATCTTTGAATCCTGAAACTACTTTCTACGAAAGGAACTCTCGACTTCTTCTCAAGATTTCTCCCTTGTGACTAAGGAGTAGTCACCCTGCACCTGCAGGCACCATCCAAGAACACTGCGGTTTGCTGCACGTCCTTCCTCCGGAATCCGACTTCCCTGGCACCTCTGACCTCTACCCACATCGTCAGCTCAGCTGAGATCCGTGGGTGCGACGAGACCTCGAGGGACCGGCCATCTTCAAGACTGCACGACTCTTGCCCAGCACGACCGCCGAGGAATCCTCGAGTGGGTGCTTTGGGGTCCGAGAAGCCCCAACCCTGAGCAGCTCCAGCACCGAAGTTCAGCCTCCCAGTCGCCACGAGATCTGCGTGGGGCCCTTCTGCTCTTTGCTGCTCACCACGTTGTCTGGCTACTAGCCCGCTGGCTTGTGGCCTCCCCGACGACGAACGACGACATCAACACTGCTGGTCTGGTTGCTCCAGACTGGCCCTTGCTCCCCTCCAAAATAGGAGCACCCCGGACCCTCCTGGTCCACTCCAGACGCCATTTTAAGTCCACCGCATGGGCTTGCTTTTGCCAAGACTTGTTGCCCCAATCCTGGGTCCAGCGACGTCGACAGCAGATACCTTCGTGGGACAGCTCACACCTCCCTCCTGGTCGCCGACAACGCCTCCTGGTCCGTGAGACTGCAGAGCCCAGCGTTGCCCACTCACCTGGTCGAGGTGACTTCAGCCGGTGTCATCCTGGTGCCCATCTAATCACTGGCTAGTGATTCAGAACTTGGTCCCCTCTGCTTGCAGGTGTCTTCCATCTCCAATCCAGGCTTGGATCCATCCGAATTTCTTCACTGGTCGCCTGCCAGCAACTTCTTCTTTCAGGCTCCTGGTTCGTCAACGAGGGTTTCCGACGACACTTGAACCCTATGCAGCCACAGCCCCTGGGCTAGGTAAACAGAGTACTCCGGTGCTCCAGCGTAGAACAACTCTCTAAGTGCCTAGATCCACTTTCGTTTTTGACCTACCTAGTCGGGTTCGCCCGAGAACACTAACTTTGCATTTACTAGAATCCATAGACTTTGTCCCGCATCCCGCGTGAGAGTGCACACTCTGCACCCGAGTCCCCTAGGCCTCCTGCTAGTAATCTGAAGGTTCAGTAGTCCAGTCCTAGCGATTCCAAACCCCATGAGATTAGTACTTACCTGCTAGTAATTTCGCATTCCACTTTTAGAGTATATGGTTTTTTGTGCCCCTCGGGCATTTGTGTAAATTGTGCAACTTAAAGTATTTTCGTAAGAGTTTTGTTGTGTGCTTAGTACCCTGTCCTCATAAAGGGTACAGGGCTGTTGTGATCTAAATAAATACACTGTTTATTTTCATAACACTTGTGTGGTGTCCTTTCACTTGGTGTTCAAGGGGTATATGTGATGGTATAACAGCTGGCTTAACACGCCCTCTAGAGTTTAGCCCGAAGACTGCTCGTATCCATGCTACTAGGATAGCTGGTCTATAAGGTTGACTTACAACCAATCATCAATAAGGGTTGTTTGGACTGATACAAAGTGCTCACTAGAATAGTGAACATTATATATCAGGCCAACTTCTCACACTTGGTTGTAAGGGAGACACTTTACTTGGGTAGGAGTGCTCTTGGCGCAGATCTCATGCAGGTCGGTCTCTTGTCTGTGGTGTCATCAACGGGGTAAAGTCAGCATTGGAGGCTTCTATTTTGTCGATTAAATTTATCCTGGATGGGTCATCAGTGGAGCTGGTGTGGCTGCTCATGGTGTCTGTTTCGTCTTCATCGAGGAGGTGGTCGACGGGGCAGTAGTAGTAGTAGACTAAGTGGTTGTCGATGTCTTGGCTCATCACCATTGACAACGATTTTGAAGACTTCAAAGCCAAGGTCGTGGATGAGTAGAGGGTCCAGATTTTGCCTCAGAGGAAGCAGTTTCTCGCTGTTGCAAGGAACCTTTTGAAGACCCATGATGTCTGTACCGCTTTCCTGTGACCCTTACCTTTTCTTCCTTAGAAACAACAGTAGTTCTTGTCTTAAATTAGTGACGCCACTATAATAGCCTCCCCTTTCTATCCTTGAGCGTTTTAGAGGAAAATATTCTACAATATTTGCAGACTTTTACCTTCTGGGTAAGATGAAGGCAATACATATATTCCTTATCGGGATCTTCTGAATGCAGCCTTTCCTTTCCACATGTCCCTTTGAGGTCTAAAGAGTCCCTTCTTCAAAGGTTCTGATATCTTTACCAAGTAGATAATAATTTAGGTATACCAAATCTGAGTTTAAGCTGAAGAAAACTAAGCAGAGCTCAGGGAGACTCCCTGTTACACGGCGTGCAGTAGAACATCTGAGGGAAGATAACCTGTGCTGGGAGGTTCTAAAGGGTGATATTGCCTGATTAGTTTGATTCTTTATAAATGATACTGATAAGCTACATAAGTCAATGTTTTTGCCATTGTAAGCTATGTATGCTACTTCTATTGCTTTAGAATGTACCATGGGACTCGCACCTTGACAAAAGGGATGATTCAAGCGTGTGACTCTATGAAAGATCCAATACTGGAAAACGTAAATTTCTGGAGCATCTTTCAAAGATTCACATGCCTGATGTCAGGTTGGGAACCCTGAGTAGTCTGCGTTATCGTAGAACCTTTTCATTATAGCAATTGGCATTGAAAACAAATGGGAAAAATCCCTTATAGGCCTAAATAGCCCGCCCACCTCATATAACCCAAAGTTCAGCCAATCAGGTCGAGGGGCTCAGGGATCCAAACCTTCTCAGAGACTTCAACTGTCAAATTTTTATAACTTCTTATGGATCGCTTTACAGCCTCTTAAACAGGGAGGGAGTGAGAGCACATGTGAATCTATGAAAGAAACCAATGCTGCAGAACAAAAGTTAGATAAGTAACTTTCTTCTGCAGCATTGGATCTTTCATACATTCATATGCTTGAATACAGATTACTAAAGCAGTACTTCTATTGAGAATAGTCAGAAATGAGGCTTAATTTACTGGAAAAGGTTGTTCAACACCACCTCCCCCCCCCCACTGCTATTCCAGTAGACTGCTTATCTAGGTAGTAGTGTCAGGGATTGTAGGAAGCTGGGTTTCTGTTGCAGTAACCCCCCACTTTTTGCCCGACTACAGATGCACTTTGACTTGATGTGCCCTGGGTCCCTGCCAATCAGGTTCCCAGGGCCTGTGTTCTTTCCCCAAAACTGTACCTTGTACCCCCAATTGGCTCCTCTCTAGCCACATGTCAGTCCCTTGTAAAAGGTACCATGGGTACAAAGGGCACTGTGGCCAGGGAAGGCCTCTATGGGCTGCAGCACTTATTGTGCCACCCTTAGAGGCCCTGTACCTTTATACACACGCATTGCCATTGCAGGCTGCACGTTTTGGTGCAGAATAATGTGAAGAGTCGACATGGCACACATCCCTGTGTGCCATACCTACAATCCACTGCCCTGGCATAGGTCAGCCACCCCTCCGGCTGGGTGCACTATACCAGTGGTGAGGGTACAGGTGCATGAGCAGAAACACATGAGCAATGCAACAAAGGGAGCAAACTTCCAGATAAATAGACTGAGGAAGTTGAAACCCTTCCTGCCCACTAATGACTTCAAGATGGCAGTTCAAGCTCTAGCTATCCCTCGGGTGGATTATGGACGTGTCGCTCTCTGTGGCCTCCCTAAAGCGACAACAGTACCCCTCAGAGCCTCCATTAATGCTGCAGTGAGACTCATCACTGGCTCGAAAAGAAGATCCCACATCTCACCAGAATTAAAATCTTTAAACTGGCTACCATTTTAAGCCAGAATTCACCTGAAAATTGCGTGCATGACGCATAAGGCCATACATCACAATGCACCCAGATACCTCACATAGAAACTGACAATCTCTGGTGGTTCTAGATCCACAAGAAGTGCAGAAAACCTTCTACTGAAACCACAACGATTCAACAAGAAAAAAAAACATATAAACGATCCTTCTCAGGGATGGCGCCTAGGATTTGGAATGCACTACCTCCTGAAACCAGACTTAGTTCTGATAGAGCGCGCAGTTCACCCGGGTCACCTTTTTCCCAATTTCCACGCACTGGGCCCTGGCGTGCATATGAATGAAAAATGTTTGCGTGAACCGGGTGATTTCCACACGCTACTATGAGTAATTCGGGGGGTGACTTTCACTCCACTTACTATTCATGTACCTGACTTACCACAGGCACATTACTCCTGATGGACCAGGAGCTAGCAGTGGACAGGCAACAAGATTCCTAGAAGGAGAAGAACCTTTATACACTTAGTACATTTATCCACACCTTATAATGTATAATGACCACAGACACCTGATGGATTTTCAAAGTTTTATATAAGAATGTTTAGAATGAATATGCCAGGATAATGAGGCAGATACAAATCAGTACATCAATAATCAGAATTTAAAGCCACAATGTAACTATGGATTAGGGCAAGTACCATTAGAGTTTAGGGAATACGCTATTCAAAACAGGCTTAAACTAAGGCAAGGGACATGAGAAAGGCCTAACATGTGCACTAATATTCTTATTCTAAACTTTATGCTATTCTTACTAAGTTCACGGCAACCATGCTAAAGGGAAGGAAAAGTGGAACACTCTAACATAATATGACAGTTTTGATAATATCCTACAGGTAGGGAGAGAAGTGGAACATCACTAATAAACAATTGCATATAAATCGCTTCAAAGGTGATAGGGCAATATCACAGGCAAGAGTGCTTTATTAAGAAGAGGAAAGGTAAGAGTATAGTCAGACGGACACCCACATAAAATATTTACCTAAGACGAGAATGAAGACTAACCCTGGCCACGGGTCAGTTGGGACAGGCTCGGGGACAAGGACCCTCAAGGATTCAGGAATACCAAAGGGTGAGCAGGTACAGCTCACGGACAGTCAGGACAGGATACACCTCAGGATTTGGGTCAGGACTGGGCTCACCATAGGGTACGACCAACACCTGCAGCCTCGGATGCAACGCCTGCGTTACTCCATCTCTTCACTGAATCCGCCAATAACCCCGATTGGGTTTTCGAATCTCCCAGCAAAGTGCTTTGCCAGCACTTAGGACTATTTTCCACCCCTTAGAGATTTGTGGAAAGTGTGGACAGAGTGCTCCGCAGCGCTCTGTATCAATCACCTATAGAGTTCGCAGGGTCAGTGACAGGTCTGCTACTCGGACAAGTCGGACAAATTCTCTAAGCTAAGCTAGGCTAGTTATACGCTTTTGGGACCCCTAGACCACCCACAAATGTTGCAAGTGACAAGTTCCCAAATTATGATTGGTCAGGAGAGGTGGTTATGTCATGGTTATCACCTATAATTCTGTGTTCCCACCATGAATATTCAATTTTTCATACCCGCCCCTTGCGTTCACGTTCCCAGGCATAGGAATATGGAAAACAATGAGAGTGTACAGCATATAGAAACAATGTATCGTTAGCTAGGTAGATATCAGCATCTTCTCCCATGGCTTAGGTAGGTTCCCAGGCGCATCTTGCTTCAAGAGCCAGCTGGCTGAGTTTTGCTTCTGCGCAGTTGGGTTTTTCCCTCCTCACGTGTGCGGGGAGTTTACAGGCTTCAAAATGGATTCCATCTCCCGACCCCAGCCCATGGATGCGTAATACATGAAAAGTAAGCGAAAACAAATTAGAAACACAGAAAAAATGAATACACTGTATACCAGGTAATTCTTCACTGCACCCCTTACTTTATAATAACTATAGCATTAAGGTAAATGCGAAAAAGACAGATATGCAAAAAGCAGCAGGAGTGGGCAGAGAGCATGGTTAAATACAAGCGGCCATTTTCAGTAACAATGCGCATGAGCAACAAACTCCCTCCAAAATGCGAGTGCGTCACATCACGTGGGTATGACCGACGCATGCGCAGACTGGATTTTCTGCGAAGCGGCCATTCAGTAGTGCAAGCTTTGTTATTACGGAAAAACACATAGGCAAGCCTCCTAGGGACACCCGCGTGTTGGGGAAAAAGGCGAAATAAATGACGTACAGGTTGAATTAATATTATGACAAGTTAGGCGAGGTTCTTGAGTGAGAGCAAGTCGCTGTACTTGCGAATCCTTGCTCCATCAGTTCCTCCACTGCTTTTTTCAAAAAGGAGGTAAAATCGATTTTCATGGCAAAATTCACATGATCATAGACTAAGGAATCTCTGAGAACTCTCGCACCTTCCGTAGTATTCCTTTTATGACAACGCTCAATTAGTACACCTAGGCACCATAGTTGCCATTGCCTTAACTCTTTGGTTCTTCATTGTCTTGCACTTTTTGTTCTACGTTGCACAAGATGTTAGGTCTGCCTGATCTATCTGCTTTATTTGTTGTATAAGTAACCTCTTTGTTGTATAAATAACTTCTATGTTTGTAAAGTGCTCTGATATCCGCAAGGGTCTTGTTAGCGCTCTATAAAACTTTCAAAATAAATAAGTACCTCTACTGTGTCTAGACCAATTCCTAGACATTGTAAGTGCAGTAATGCCATTAAGAGTATTTGGTGCTGGGAGTTTCTCTTTACGAACTCCACAACTCCATAATGGTTTAACTGAAAACGGGGAAGTTTGGTATCAAACTTCTCAGCACATTAAACCCACATTAATGCCAGTGTGGGATTTAATGAAAAATGCACTCAGAGGGCATCTTAGAGATGCCCCCTGAAAAACGACCAGCCTCTGGTGAATCCCCTGAGTGGTACACACCAGCCTGCCACCATGAGACATGTTTCTGGACCCCTGGGGTGGGAGCCTTCGCTCTGCGAGCCCAGAAACAAAGCCTGTCCTTGGAGGAGGTGGTCATTGCTCCCCCCAAACCGGGAAGAGCCATCTGAGGCAGGGGAGCTTCAAAGGCTTGCAGACTTTGTACTGTGACCCCAGCCTCTCCTGTTATCAGGAGCGGGCCCCTTTCCTGTCTCCCCACCTTTTCGGCAGGAAGACAGGCGGGAAAGATTAGCCATGCCAGAAGGTGTGCCCACCTCTGCCAACCCCACCCCTCAGGTGGGGGAGGCGAGGTGAAGCCCACTCTTCAGTGCCCGCCATCTTGCAGATAGCAGGCACTCCCCAATCAGAACAGCTAGACCGAGAGGAAGGTGGACTACCGTTCCTGCACCTCTATACCAGTTTCATCTTCTATATTGATCCCACGCAACAAACCCAGACACCAACTGTCCTATGATGCCACTGTGCTCCAGATCCTCAACAGATAATTGAATGGTGTCCAGAAATTGACCGTAGAATTTTCAAAGTTCTTTATTAATCAAATTTGTAAGTTGATTCAAAAGCAAAAAGTTCCTCGCACCACAGACGCAGATTTGCGGTCCTTCATGCCCTATTTTGGCATTGGGTTAATTGCCTCATTACCCCAGAGTTATTGCCTGGAGCCTCTACCACAGTGTGTATCTGCGTAAGTACCACACAGACTCACCACACGTCTACATCTCTGAAGAGCCTTATTGGATGTCTTTTACTGAGTGTGTGTCTGCGTAATTACCACACAGACTCACGACACGTCTATATCTTTGAAGAGCCTTATTGGATGTCTTTTACTGAAAGTGGGACAGTGAACACCATATGAATCTTGCCGCACAAAGAATACTAAGCAGTCATCTGGTTCCCACTCAGTTCAGGTCTTATGCTTTTTTTTTTTTTTTACAACACATGCAAATCAACGCTGTTACTCCTTTAGAAGGGTTATTACCCTTAGAAGCCCTAACGAAGTACTCTTCGAGAACTAATCGCGCTGGCTGAACTTTTTGCGTTTGAATCAACTTACAAATTTGATTAATAAAGAACTTTGAAAACTCCCCAATAAGAATTAGGGATTGTGCTCACTCCCCCACGTGGGGTGAGCACACCCAAGGGTGTAGTCACGCTTAGTTCAGTAATCAATTTGCTACAGAACCAGAGACTCCAAAAACACCCCCTAAATATAGTATTTAGGAGGCAGCCCAAGCCAAGAAGGAAGGTTCCCGCAACCTACGATGAAGGACCAAAGAAAACGCCCAACAGAGAACAACTGACTTGGCCCCAGCCTTACCAACCCATCTGCATTTTCCAGAGATCCTACGCCAGAAGTCATCCTCTCCTGCAGTCAGCAACCTCCAGAACCCTGGGAGGACTGGCTGCCTTCAACAAAGACCGAATTTCCTGTGAACAGCAACTCTGTTCAAAAGCAAAAGCCAAGAAAGACTGAGCCTGCAGAGGACACATAAACCAGATGCCTGGAACTACCACTGCACCCGACACCCACAGCCCGAGTGGGCCACCGGACCCAGCAAGGTCCCCAAGCGCTCCAGAGTCAAAGTCCACCCTGGGCTGACCCCTCCCACTCGGACATCACATGCAGCCTCTGCACGGAGACACCCCCCAACCACGAGTGGCCGGGTAAGGTGAAATTTGACCTCAAAAGACACCCCTGCATCCAGCAGCCGAAAAAAGAACCTGAGGTGCACCTACAACATCTCCGAGCCCTCCAACTTACCTGCCCAGCTGTTGGTTCCTTCCTGAACCAAGCCTGCAGCTAAAAACAAAAAACGAAAATCCCCATTGAAAACAGGGCATCTGACGCCAAAACAGCACCTGGCAACCCGGCTGCCTCTGCGGCTGCACTTTGTGTGCTAAACCAGATCCCCTTTGCCCTGGGCCTAACACAGGTGCTTTGCTCCCACAACCTTGTGGCCTGTTCATGAGCAGCCACCAACCAGAGGCCCCATATCCCCCTTTGGATAACATTGGGCCTCAGCACTCTGCTCCTGACAGTCCTAGTGCCGTTGAAGGTGCTTTGAGAGTGCATCCTTGACCCAGGGTTAACCCTTGTTCTAATGCCAGAAACTCAACCCCAAAGACTGAGTACTTCTCTGTTAACTGATAACTTCCATTTTTCTCCATAGGAATACATTGACTGTTTTTCTTTAAAAAATGTTCTAAGATTGGAGGTAAATTGTATGAAAACCTGAAAAACTACAACTGTGCAAAACAGATTTTACTGGCCTTTTCTCTAGGAACTGTCCCAGTGTGATATCTAGGCATATCACACTGAGTAGAAAAAGTAATCTGAACACTAATTTCAATATTTTGATTTATCTATAATTCAATCAAACTGCATTTGAACCTGCATTAAGTTATAAACACTGCATACGATTTTACAAAGCATTTATTTCACTTATGTGTGCTAGGCTTGGTTCTAGAAATAAAAATGTAATATTTATATACAAACAAAATTGATTGTGTACAAAAAATGCTTAACACTACCCTCTGATAAAGCCTTACTGCTCGCTCACACTAGCACAAATAGAGAATAAGGTGCTATCTACTTTTACCTCTGCCTACCTTTGGGGGATCCACTGGACTCTATACAGACTATACCTCATTTTGGTAAAGTATATACAGAGCAAGCTTCCTACAGGGACCGTATGGTCTGTCTTCCTTTGGGCACTCTGAAGGGTTATCTTTCTGCTCTGTGTGCCTTCTTGTGGCTGCCTGACCAACCCTCTTTAATTAAATCCCCTATTGTAAATAGATTTTTGAAGATCCTTGTACACATTTTCCTCTTCTTTTATTATGCCTTAGTGGCAGTGGCGTAACGATAATTGAGGGGGCCCCCCTGCCAGGTACGTGGACGGGCCCCCTCCGGACTCTATTAGGACCTCTCAGGCCGAAGTGCAGGGCTGAGGGGGCCCCCTTGAGCTTGAGGCCCCCCTGCACTGTGGGGGATGCGTGGGCCTGTGTTACGCCCCTGCTTAGTGGGACCTTAATTTGGCCTTCACATTCTTGATGTGTGCTCCTTTCAAGCCTCTTCACAACTGTCCCATTTGGCTGCTCATAATTTAAACAGCCTTCCTAATGGCAATTACATTGCCCCAGAGGATGAGTGAGATGCAGGCTTTGTCTTCCAAGCCTCCATTCTTTTCAGTTGATTCAGACTAATTGGTGCGTCGCACTAGGGCCACTTTCCTGCCAAAAGTGGTAACACTATTTCATCAATCTGTTACCTTGCCCACTTTCCATGCTCATCCTCATCCCTCTGAGGAAGAGGAGCAACGCCACCATCTGTTCCCAAAAAGAGCATTCTCGTTCTACCTTGACAGCACACAAGAGTTACATGTGAATAACCCACTCTTCATGGGGTATGCTAATGCAAAGAAATGCCGGGCGGTGCAGAAGCAGACCATCTCTCGAGTTGTTCATTGCATGAACATCTGCTATGCACTGGCATAGAATCAGTCTCCTGAAGGCTTAGAGGCTCATTCCACTAGAGCGTAGGCTGCGACACCTGGATTAACACATTGAGTCCCATTCCTGGACATCTGCCAGGCAGCAATGTGGGTTTCCCTGCACATATTTACCAATCATTACTCTCTGGAAAGTCACATCCGCAGAGACGGGCATTTCACCCATTCGGTCCTGCAGGACTTCTGGGTTTAAATTTGTCTCCAGACCCACCACCGGGGATAGTATTGCTTGGGTATCTATTCAAAAGGTAAGGAATCTGCAGCTAGATGTCTATGAGAGGAACAAGTTACTTACCTTTGGTAACGCTTTATCTGGTAGAGACAATATCCAACAGCAGATTACTCACCTACCTACCCAACCTCCTCATTCTGTGGACAGATTGCTTGGGTCAAGTATGATCCCTTTCAGGGCCCTAGTTTGGACTCACCAGTGTCAGTGCAGTGTGATGCCACCTACATTGGGACATCATTTTCAGAGCAGACTACACTATGCAGAGCCGACCAACACCACCTACCATTGTGCAGAATTGCTGCTCACGAAAAATCGACCAGATCTAGTCTATTACATACAAAACAAAGGGGTAAGAGTTATATCTCTTGATCCACCCTCCTAAATCACTAACTTTAAACATACAAAAAGGAGGCCATAAAATAACCAAGAATGAGTGTTATGCAAGCAAAACTCAAGGTTTGTATTAAAAAAATCCCTCACCCACTGATAGAGGCATGCTTCATCATCAGGCTTGCTAACAACATCCCTGCGCACACCAATGTCTGGGATGGAGCGGAGCGAAGGGTAAGATGATACATACACATGTTTGAGGGATCTTACTGAGCAGAACTCAGAACGTTGACCTTACTGAAAAACTGAATTGAGCTATGTTGTTTTTGTGACTGCAGTCCCTGGATGACCTTGTCCATAAGAGACTAAAGCTGATCTGATTTGCTAACATGCTTAGTTTGGTGGAGGTAAAACCTGACTTAGTTTAATGTCCAATGTATGGAGAGCCCTTTCAGCCGGTCTAGCTGGATTGGGGAAAAAAGTTTCAACTATGATAGGCTCATTGATGTGAAATTGAGAGGGAACCTCTGGAATGAATTTTGGGTTTGCTCTGAGAATATAAGTACTCTACTGTGATATGTAGATAAGGCTCTTGTGCCGGGAAGGCCTGTATCTCGCTAACCCTTCTCGTAAGTGTGAGACAAAGTAATAGAGCAACTTTCCACGTGAGAAACTAGGTCAGTCTTGTGAATGGGTTTGAAAGGATGTTCCATTAATTGCGAGAGGATCACATTGAGATACTCTTCTGGGGGATGAGCTTCCACTGGTGGGAAAGCTCGGAACAGCCCTTTCATGAATTGCTTTATGACTCTTGTTGAACAGAGAGATGCCTTGTACCTTGAGATAGCTGCAAGGTGAACTTTGACAGATGCATGAACAAGGCCTGACTTGGCAAGTGACAGGAGATGAGGCAAAGTCTGTTCCGGAGAGGCTTCAAACGGGTCCAAATAATTCTGCTGACACCATGAACAGAACCTTTTCCATTTTAACTTATATGTTTAATTTGTGCCTTCTGCTCTTGCTTTGTATATGAACGCCTCTGCATTATTGGAGAGGGCCTGCACTGTGCAGGGTGTTCACCAAAGTCAGTGGGCAGCTATCTTGTGGCTCTCCTTTGAAGGTAAAGGTAGAGATAAGCTCCGCACTACTAGAGTGGAGGATGCTAACAATTACCAAGTCCTGAAGAGTACACTGATTGATGGGTTTGGCCTAACCACTGAGCAGTACAGGTTGTTGTTCAGGGATACCCAGAAAACTCAGTCTCAGGATTGGTCTGATTTTGTAGATTGTGCCACTAAGGCTTTGGAGGGCTGGTTGCTGGGCAGTAAGGTTACTGATTACACAGGATTGTATAATTTGATCATGAGAGAACAAATTTTAAACAATTGTCAGAACCAGTTGTTGCATCAGCATCTTGTTGACTCAGATCTGACCTCTCCCCAAGAATTGGGAAAGAAGGCAGACAGATGGGTCAGAACAAGAGTTAAACAGAACCAGGGCCAGAATCAAGGTGGTCAGAAGAAAGCAGACCAGAAGGGTAAAGATTCTAAGGGGGAACAAAATGACCAGAAGTCTTCGACAGGTCCCCAACAACCCAAAGAGGGTGGGGGTCAGGCTCCCCAGAAGAAGAAAAACCAAGAAGGCCAATCTAAAAGGTGGTGCCAATACTGCAAAAGTAAAACTCACTGGTTTAGTGAGTGCACCAAGAAAGGAGGAGGGCAGACTCCTGCCACTGCAGCCCCTAAGGCACCTGTGCCCCCTAATGTCGAATGGCATGACTGCGGTCGCCAGTTGGATGGCCAGGAACTTTCTCCAGTGCAATGTGGGGAAGTCGGAAGTCATGCTGTTCGGGGAAGCAAAAATTCTGTGGACCCCTGATTGGTGGCCTACGAGTCTGGGAGTTGCCCCTTCCCCCAAACAGGTGGTGAAAAATCTGGGGGTCCGTCTGGACCATGACCTCAATCTTGTACATCATGCCAACACCACGGTGGGGTCTTGTTTTCATATCATCAGCCTCCTCCGGAAAGTGTTTCCGCTCCTCCCTGACAGCACAAGGAAGACCTTGGTCCAGGCCCTCGTATTGAGTCGCCTCGACTATTGTAATGGTCTACTTTTAGCGGCCAACGAAGGAGTGCTTAACAAACTTCAAGTGGTGCAGAACACCGCGGCACGCCTGGTGACAAATGCCCCCCCCAGAACACCATCTCTGCCCCTTCTCAAAATGCTCCACTGGTTTCCTATCCGGAGACGGGTGGAATTTAAGACCTGCTGTGTGGTGCACAAGAGTCTCCATAACTTAGGGCCGCTCTATCTGGCCGAAAAATTTGTTCTTCACCACCCCCCTCGTAATTTACGGTCCAGTAACCAGCTGTTACTACAGATTCCACGACATAACAAGACCAGACAGGGAGGACGCGCTCTTTCTGTTATGGGTCCGCGCCTGTGGAACAACCTCCCCCTCTCCCATAGACAGTGCTCTAGTCATCTAGCCTTCAGGAAAAGTCTTAAAACAACCCTATTTCAGTATTAGTGCCTGCTAGACCTGTTTCCTCTCAGCACTGCGCGGAGATACACCTTCGGGTGCGATTCCGGCGCGTTATAAACCCATAAATAAATAAATAAATAGTACAGTCAGCAGTGGTAGTGCACCTCCCAAGGGTTTAGTTGGGTTAACCCTGGGTTCTGAGGGGGGTGACAACTTAGTTGGCACACTCACTCAGGCTGTCCTTGTTTGTACAGGGGATGTGGATATGTCCCCTGATATAAGTCCCAATACTTTGGGCAAATACAGACAGACACCTTTCATTAATGGAAAAATGGCTCAGGCCTATAGGGACACTTGTGCCAGTGTCACCATGGTGACACCTAACTTTGTGGACCCTGGACAGATCATGCCAGGTACAGATTTCCTGGTGACCAATGCAAGCAATGTCACTACCAATCACAGTATGACAATTGTAGCTTTCTCCTGGGGAGGGGTAACTGGCCAAAAGAAGGTTGTAGTTAGTTCAGACCTCCCAGTGGATTGTTTGTTGGGCAATGATTTGGAGTCATCACAATGGTCAGAAGTGGAGCAGAGGACTCACATGGAAATGTTAGGCTTGCCAGCACACGTGTTTGCTGTGACCAGGTCACAGGTCAGGAAATGCCCCACTGAACAGGTGCTGGATCCTGGAACAATGGACCAGACACCTTCCAAGAAAAAGAGCAGTAGGGTTAAGGCTGTGCCTTCCCCCTTGCCCCAGGTTGTGGATCAAGTCTCAGAGGAGGCTGACCTACAGGAATTGAGGGAAACTGAGCCTAGAGAGTTTGAACTTGATCAAGTTGAATTCTTGGGTTCAGGGGGACCCTCAAGGGAAGACCTGGGGAAGGACCAGTTAGACTGCCCTTCTCTTGAACCCCTCAGACAGCAGGCTGCTGCTGAGGCTGCTGGGAACGCCACAGGTACCCACAAGGTATACTGGGAAGATGGACTCCTGTACACTGAGGCAAGAGACCCCAAGCCTGGCATGACCAGGAGGCTGGTTGTACCCTTGTCTCAGAGAGGTTTCCTCCTTACCTTGGCCCATGAGATTCCCTTAGCAGGTCACTTAGGCCAGACAAAGACTTGGGACAGGCTTGTCTCACACTTTCACTGGCCTCACATGAATGAGGATACCAAGGAGTTTTGTCGCTCCTGTGTCACTTGCCAAGCCAGTGGTAAGTCAGGTGGCACAACAAAGGCCCCCCTTATACCAATGCCTGTGGTGGGGGTGCCCTTTGAAAGAGTGGGGATTGACATTGTTGGTCCAATGGAACCCCAGACAGCATCAGGGCACAAGTTTATACTGGTGGTAGCGGATCATGCCACCAGGTATCCTGAAGCTATTCCACTTAGGACCACTACAGCACCTGTAGTGGCAAGGGCCCTAGTTGGAGTGTTCTCCAGAGTGGGCTTCCCTAAGGAGGTTGTCTCTGACAGAGGTGCAAACTTCATGTCAAGCTACTTAACTGCTATGTGGAAGGAGTGTGGTGTCAACTACAAATTCACTACACCCTATCATCCACAATGCAATGGGCTTGTTGAAAGGTTCAACAGGACCCTAAAAGGGATGATTCATGGACTACCTGAAAAGCTCAGGCGTAGATGGGATGTCCTGATTCCCTGCCTTCTGTTTGCTTACAGAGAGGTCCCACAAAAGGGGGTTGGCTACAGCCCTTTTGAACTTTTGTATGGGCATCCTGTGAGAGGCCCCCTGTGTTTGGTGAAGGAAGGATGGGAGAGACCTCTCAAAAAGCCTGCAACCAACATAGTGGACTATGTACTTGGTCTCCGCTCCAGGATGGCTGAGTATATGGAGAAGGCATCTGAAAACCTTAAGGCCAGTCAAGAACTTCAAAAAGCTTGGCATGACCAAAAGGCTGTCCTGACTGTTTACCAGCCTGGACAGAAGGTGTGGGTGTTGGAGCCAGTGGCCCCAGCAGCACTCAAAGACAAATGGTCTGGGCCCCACACAATTCTTGAGCAAAAGGGAGAGGTCACCTACCTGGTGGACCTTGGAACTCCCAGGAGCCCCCACAGGGTACTCCATGTCAACAGGCTCAAAGCATATGTCGACAGGAAGGACATGAGCTTGCTCATGGCCATAGATGAGGGACAGGAGGAAGAGAGTGACCCTCTCCCAGACCTGCTCACTCAGAATCCTGATGATGGGTCAGTAGATGGTGTTGTCTTTTGTGGCAGCCTCTCTGAGCATCAACAGAAAGACTGTAAACAGGTTCTTCAGTCTTTCAGACATATGTTCTCTCTGACACCCAGTCAGACCAATTGGTGCACCCATGAGGTTGACACTAGTGACAGCCTGCCAGTCAAGAGTAAAATCTACAGGCAGCCTGATCATGTTAGAGACTGCATAAAAACTGAAGTGCAGAAAATGTTGGAGTTGGGAGTCATTGAACCCTCAGATAGCCCTTGGGCTAGTCCAGTAGTTCTAGTGCCAAAACCTCACACCCAGGGTGGTAAGAAAGAGATGAGGTTCTGCGTAGACTACAGGGGTCTCAATGCAGTCACTAAGACTGATGCCCACCCAATACCAAGGGCAGATGAGCTTATAGATAGATTGGCTTCTGCCAACTACTTAAGCACATTTGACCTGACAGCTGGGTATTGGCAAATCAGGTTAGCTGAGGATGCCAAGACAGCATTTTCAACCCCTGGTGGGCATTATCAATTTGTGGTAATGCCCTTTGGTCTGAAGAATGCACCTGCCACCTTCCAAAGGTTGGTGAATCATGTTCTCACTGGGCTGGATGACTTCTGTGCAGCATATCTAGATGATATTGCTGTCTTTAGCTCCACCTGGGAGGATCACCTGGTCCACCTGAGGAAAGTGTTAGAGGCTCTGCAAGCAGCAGGCCTCACTATCAAGGCCACCAAGTGCCAGATAGGGCAGACACAGGTTGTATACCTGGGCCACCTTGTAGGTGGAGGCCAGGTTCAGCCACTGGAGAGCAAAATACAGTCAATCAGGGACTGGGCTCCTCCAACCACCCAGACTCAGGTTCGAGCTTTCTTGGGCCTGACTGGTTACTACAGAAAGTTTGTCAGGAACTATGGATCAATTGTGACTCCATTAAATGAACTGACAAGTAAGAAAATGCCAAAAAAGGTTCAGTGGACAGCAGGCTGTCAAAAAGCATTCGATGACCTAAAGCAGGCCATGTGCACAGCACCTATCCTTAAGAGTCCAGACTACTCCAAACCATTCATTGTCCAAACAGATGCTTCTGAGTTGGGTGTGGGAGCTGTTCTATCTCAACTGAATTTTGATGGTCAAGACCAGCCCATTGCTTTTATAAGCAGAAGGCTGACCCCCAGAGAGAAGAATTGGTCAGCTATTGAGAGGGAGGCCTTTGCTGTGGTTTGGGCCCTGAAGAAGCTGAGGCCATACTTGTTTGGCACTCACTTCAAGATTCAGACCGACCATAAGCCCCTCTTGTGGCTAAATCAGATGAAGGGTGAAAACCCCAAACTGCTCAGGTGGTCCATTTCCCTACAGGGGATGGACTTTACAGTGGAACATAGACCTGGTACTGATCATGGCAATGCCGATGGGCTCTCCAGATATTTCCACTTAGAACAAGAAGACTCACCTGGTCAAGGTTAGCTTATTGTCCCAAAGTTTTGGGGGGGGGGTCATGTAGGAGAGTAGGGTCTGCAATCCTATGATCACCCAGATTTTTTGCTTTTGTTTCACTGGTTTACGACTTTCTCTGGCTGTGGGCCTGCCAATCAGACCCACAGCCTGGCTGTTCTCTCTCTAAATTACAACATGTACCCTAGGTGCATTTACCAATTGGTACTGGGCCACCTTGTCAGACCCTGTAACTCAGGGCATAGGTGTACCCAGGGCTGCCAGGGGCTGCAGCATGTATTATGCCACCCCTGGCTGGCCTCCTAAATTTGACACAACTGGCTGCATGATAGCTGGGGCAAAGTCGTGTAATCACCCTTTGCTGTAGGTGTAGTATACCTATACCTAACCCTAAAATGGACACACAGATTCCTATCAGTCACTCCTATGGCAGGCCTTGACAATCCTGAAGGCAGAGTGCTTGGAATCGTGTGAGATGGTGCTCTGGCATGAGCTGAGCCTGTCTGCAGCTTGCGGAACCAAGTCCTAATAGCTGTTCCATGATATTGCATACCATATACTCTTAAGTGCATTATAATCCTCGCGGTTAAATGCTATCTTTGGTATTGCTTTATCAAAACATGTCGAGTAAGGTGTCATACGAATTGGAATACTAACCCCTCGCCAATTCTGGCGACGGGGTTAGCATTCCACCCTTCTAGAGGGACACGACATGTATGTAACTGTGAACCCCGGTTAAAGTTAAGCGAAGCCTCAGCTCCACAAAATGGATGCTGCCACCACAGACACGAGTCTGACCCCCTGCAGCTGGGAGTCCTTCCAGCGAGGGGAGCCTGGACAAAGGGTTTCCTGTCAGGGGCGGTGCTAGCACCGTCCCAGACATGGTTTTGTGTATCCTGGGTAGGCAGGGCTTTTCAGGAAGGTGACTGCTGAGTGGCACCCCGGTGCTCACTACGCATAGGCCGGTCAGAACCAGTTCCAGGGGCACACCAGCCCCTGGCCTGGGGAAAGTCCGGCATGGCAGAGGGGTGTAACCACCCCCCTCCTAGTCCCACCCATAGGCAGGACCTAGTCACCGGGTCAGCCCCCTTTTTTAGTATAAAGATGGGAGCGGGCCCCCTGTTCAAATTAGATCATCTTTGGAATCAAGACACGACTTTCTGCGAAAGACATCAAGATTTCCTTCTTCAAGATTCTCCCTTGTGGCTAAGGAGTAGTCACCCTGCATCAAGCGGGCACCATCCTAAGAACACTGCGGTCTGCTGCAAGTCCTTCTTCACGAATCCGACGACCCAGCTCGACGAGACCCGGCTTCCCTGGCACCTCTGACCTCTACTCACCTCTACAGCAAAGCTGAGAACTGTGAGTGCGACGAGACCTCGAGGGACCGACGATCGCCAAGACTGCACGACTTCTTTGCAACAAGCCCACCGTGTGCTCCACTGGCGAGTGCTTTGGGGTCCGAGAAGCCCCAACCCTGAGCAGCTCCAGCACCGAAGATCAGCCCTCCAGCATCTCCACGATCTGCGTGGGGCCCTTCTGCTTTTGCGTGCTCACCGCGCTGTGTGGCTACTAGCCGGCTGGCTTGTGGCCTTCTTCACGACGCCCGACGACATCACTGCTGCCGGTCTGGTTGCTCCAGACTGGCCCTTGCTTCCTTCTTCAAGAGAGGCACCCCGGACCTTCCTGGTCCACTCCAGACGCCATTTTGAGTCCACCGCGTGGGCTTGAATTTGCCAAGGCTTTGTTGCCCAATCCTGGGTCCAGCGACGCCGACAGCTTCAATCATCGTGGGACAGCTCGCTCCTCCATCCTGGTCGCCGACAACGCCTCCTGGTCCGTGAGATCTGCGAGCACAGCGTCACCCACTCACCTAGTCGAGGTGGCTACCATCCGGTGCCCTCCTGGTGCCCACTGACTACTGGCTAGTAGTCTCGAACTTGGTCCCCTCTGCTTTCAGGTGTCATCTTCCTTCGATCCAGGCTTGGATCCATCGAACTTTCTTCACTGGTCGCCTGCCAGCAACTTCTTTCTTCCAGGCTCCTGGTCCGTCTACGAGGATTCCCGACGTCTTTTGAGACCTATGCAGCTGCAGCCCCTGGGCTAGGTAACTTCGGCATTTCGGTGCCCCAGCATAGCCTCACTATCCAAGGGTCAGGATCCACTTTCGTTTTCCTCCTACCAGGTCAGGTTCGCCCGAGAACACTAACTTTGTCATTACTAGCTACCATAGACTTTGTCCCGCATCACGCGTGAGAGTGCACACTCTGCACCCGAGTCCCCTGGGTCTCCTAGAAGTAATCTGAAGATTCTATAGTCAAGTCCTAGCGATTCCTAAGCCTATTAGTACTGTACTTACCTGCTAGTAATTTCGCATTCCACTTTCAGAGTATATGGTTTTCCGTGCCCCTCGGGCATTTGTATATACTGTGCTAACTTAAGTATTTTCGTAAGAGTTTTGTTTTGTGCTTAGTACCCTGTCCTCATAAAGAGTACAGGGCTGTTGTGATTCTTAATAAATATCTTGTGCATTTTCATAACACTTGTGTGGTGTCCTTTCACTGGGTATTCAAGGGGTATATTTGTGGTATAACAGCTGGCTTAACACGCCCTCTCGAGTCTTTAGCCTTAGACTGCTCGTATCCACGCTACTAGGATAGCTGGTCTATAAGGTTGACTTACAACCAATCATCAATAAGGGTTGCTGGACTGATACATAGTGTTCACTAGAATAGTGAGCACTGTATATCAGGCCACCTTCTCACAGTGGTCATGTAGAGGAAGGGGGGCGTAGTGACCACCAAGGATCAGTAGCCCATTGGCTACTGCCCTACACTCCCCCAATGCCCCTAAATTCAGTATTTAGGAGAGTCCCTGCCACCAGAGAAGGAGATCCTGATGATGCAAGAAGAGACGGGATACCGCAGAGCTGCAGGAGAGAAGAGGCAACTGACCTGGAACCAGTCCCACCAGCCTGTCTGCATTCATAGTTGAAAACTGCACCAAAGTCGACTCACCCTGCAGCTGCTGACTCTAGAAACCCGAGAGGACTGCCTGCCTTTGAAAAAGACTAAAGTCCTCCAGTGAATGTAAATGTAATTTGTACTTGTAAAGCGCACTAATACCCCAACAGGGGTGTCCTGGCGCTGTAACGCATACCGCTGTGGAACCCTTCCTTGCTTTTCCCTGTGAAATGTCCACTCCTGGGCACCCCCAAAGTGAAGCCAGGCATCCCAGCGCTGTTGGGGCCGTTGTGGAGATTAAGCAAGCTATTGCCCAGAGTTGCAGAGTGGGACCCTTGAATGGAATAGGCACTGAGGAGAGAATTATCAGGTCCGAGGAAATTGAGCCCAAAACCCGCCGAGGCGGGAATTGAACCCTGGTCCCAAGCCAGACCTCTGCATCAGGGTCTGCCGCTCTAACCATTGAGACACACTTCTCCACAGTGAACAGTGGACCGGTTTTGAACTAACTCTAAAACAGAAGACAGAGGCCTCCGGAACAGCCAAAATCAGACGCCACCGCACCATTTGTCTTCGGCCCCGAATTGAAGCGGGCAACCAGTGTCAACAAGGTCTCCCAGCCCTCCAGAGCTCGAATCCATTGTGGTCTCTCCCCTTGTGGACTCCCTGAAGACTACTGCAGCTTCTGCCTACAGGTCACCCTTGACCGCAACAGCTACCAGTAAGAAAACCCAGCACCTAAAGACACCCCTGCATTGACCGCCCCCTGGCTGTGGAGAAGAGAACCCCAGGTGTCCCTACGTCCCGAGCATGGCAAGCCTTGGACACCCCTGTTGGTTCAACCTGACTGGCTTCCTAGCCAGAACCAACAGCCTCTTTTTACAGTGACCGATCCCCATTGAAAACTATTGGCCTCTTGATGCAGATTTGCACCCTGCACCTGTGTGCCACTGGTGGTGAACTACTGGTGCTGCCTTGGACCTTGCTCATCACTCACCTTAACTCCTGGAGAATGGTTCTGTAAGTCGATGTACTGCACGCACCTGTTTGCAGAACTTGTTCTTCCTTGCATAGGATTAAATTGCAGAACTCAAAAATTGAGTGTCCACTTGTTTAACCGAAAGACTTTTTATTTAAAAACGTACTTACCTTAACGATTTTTCTCTGATGCCTCAACATTTATAAAGATAATTGCAATTTCTTTTAATTGGTGTAGATCTATTTTCTGAGTTGTGAAGTCACCTATTGAGCATTGTGTGTGAGAAGTTAGCCTGGCATATGATGTCCACTAGTTCTAGTGGGCACCTTGCACCAGTCTAATCGACCCTTATTGATGGTGGTTGTAAAGTCAACCTTATAGAAAGCTATCCTAATGGTAGCATGGACCAGCAGTCATCAGGTTAAGACTTCAGAGAGCGCATTAAGCAAGTTGTTTTACCAATTATAATCCCTTGAGTACCAAATGAAAGGACACCACACAAGGTATATATCAAATATATATGTATTTATTCTAAACACAATATGTGAAAAAACAAGGACCCCCTGGATGGAAAATATAACAATTCCTAGGACATGGAAAAACAATTTATGAGTATCAAATCCTAGGCAATCAACACAGCAGTAAATGGAACAAGTATGCAGGGCAAACCACTGAGGTCACACACTAATATAAAATCGATATCTTTTTAATGAGAGTGTAATACATTTTTTTTAAAAGATCATACATCAAATTAAAACACAATACATACAAAATTAAATACACAAATAAAAAACAACCATTGCTCTTAATGAAGAACAGTAAAAGAAATCAAATTTAAAAAAACCATATTGTGACAAAAAGTGGCAATTAATGTAATCTCGACGCACGTTTCGGCGTATAAAGAACGCCTTCTTCAGGAGCCACACAATTTTTTAAAAGCAGGTTTTCCAAAAACTCTCGTAGACAGTCTCACGATGAAGAAGGATACAATTTGAAGACTTCTTCGTGATAGATATAATTAGTCTTAAAATCAACCATAGGGCGGCCTCGCTAAAAGCGGGTCGTGATCTCCTATTTTATAATTGCTCCAGGTGCAGAAATGGCAAATAACGGCCTGGAAATTTTCTGGAAACAAGCGGATAAACGTGCCGCACGGGTAGTATCTACAAACTCGTATGGGTCCTCGACATACGTATTCAAGTATTCTCAATTAAAAATAAGGTGGAATCCCCGTCAAATGCCGCTATCGGAAAAGGTAGTTCCGTGCTGTCGATATAGATTCGGGTTGCGGAGACTCAGAGGAGGTGAGTCGAGATATTAACGGCTTATAAAACTGGAGGAGCTCAGACAGAAGATGGCTGCTGGCGTCTCTCGTCCATTGAAACAGATGTATCCTAGTGGTAGCATGGACCAGCAGTCATCAGGCTAAGACTTCAGAGAGAGCATTAAGCAAATTGTTTTACCAATTATAATCTCTTGACAGACCCTCCAGGATATCGCGATTTCGCGATTTGCCGCAAAATCGGCACTTTTGTAAAAATGCCGCGATTTTTACAAAAGTGCCCGCGAAATCGGCACTTTTGTAGAAATCGCGGTATTTTTACAAAAGCTAATCCATGCCACTATATCCTGGGGGGTCTGTTTAAAGAGTTAAACAACACGCAAGGCCAAGGGCTGTTCTCTGGGGAATCAATTTCCTCGACTACTGAAACACAGACAGGGTGTTTTTTTCCCTTTTTTCCCCGTACACACTGCACTGTTTGACAAAGGTGTCATCTGATATTAAACATGATCTCAAACCTGCGAACACTAACCTTTGCCCCAGCTTTCAAATCTGAAATGTAGATTTGGCCTGGTGACAAAATCTCTTCTAGAGATTAGAAGAGAAAGTTTGCGCGCCAGTTTGAATCGGAGCCGTGCAATGCCAGGGTCAGCCTAACACAAACACCAAGGCTACGAGACATAACTCAGGCGGCCTCAGACAAATTACCAATGTTGTGAAACAATTTCGCTCTGCAATCATTGCAAGTCAATATCAGACGTCAGGAGAGGACCTAAAAGACCGGAAACAAGAACCAAATAAGTGGCATTAGGTGAAGTTCTGTAGTAAAAAATAATTAGAAGGGCCTAGTAAATCAAGAGTACAGTAAAACAGCTGCAAAAGTCCCAATTACGCGATATTTACGCAATATTTACAAAACACAGTCACAGTGTTTGAGGGGCAGTAAAGTACTTGGAAAACCAAAACTCTTTACATTGACAATGTGACCATAGCTCCCTCACTGTATTTAAAGTACTACACATCACAGCAGAAGCATATGTACACACATCCAGAAATTGCAGCCTAAAGCAAGTTCTATAACTATAGTTGTTTGACCTGGGCATGCAGTCATTTTCTTCTGGCTAGCTGGCGATTCAAGGTAAAATGGTTTGGGGATTGGGAGGTAGTGTAGGAATTTGGAGGCACAAAGTGTAGAGCCTTTGGAACTGTATTTCTTGTTCACTGTACAGCCTATATATTGACTCAAAAGAAGACCTTTAATTTAACGATCCAAGTGGCCATGGTAAAGAAGTGCACCAGAAATGCAGCAGCCGTTTTTGCCCACTTTTTGCATCCTAAGGGATTTACAAATTTCAGAAAGGTCCCAGATGATTGTGAGGCCTCTTCAATATTATTAAATCTGTGTGCACCAATTTTGGTCACCTGTGCATCTCTAAGATGGTTGCCACGATGGCATGGGGGGATGTAGAAATTCATTTGACCACCTAACCTTTTGTCTGACATAGGCTAACCCATTAGTTCCACTGAATGTGTACGAAATAGGAAGTGTCACATATTTTGTGTGCCCCTGATGCTACCGCACGGGAGCAGGAATAGGAGAGTAAGAGAACCCTAAAACATTTCATAACATACAGGTACACTTACACACTGCATTCACCTGTCTGGTCCTGGTCCCCCTTTCCCTCTTAGAGAACCACCATGTTATCTACATAGAAAGAACGTATTCAAACTCCGGTCTGTTTTTAATGCAGCACAGATCTGAACTTGCACTGAGGAGAACACATTTTGTTTGTCATTTGGCACACTGTCCCAGTCTGTACCACTTTACATAATATGTTGCCAATTAATTTTTTGTTTGTTTTTTAGCAATTCTCTCTTTTTACATCCTTCCCTTCTAACATCAGTACTCCAGGCATGATTCCTAGTTCAGTGGCTTGAAGCTCCTTTTTGAGCAGAAGTTATGTGTCTTTGCTTTGAATGCACCGACACTCGCTAATACCCTCCCTTCCATTCCTTTGCCTATATCACACCCACCGTTCCCCTTGTTAATAATTCCTTGCGCTGCTGATTTGATGTCTTTGAGTTACTTGTTTTCTCTTCTGTCTTGATCTTATAGGTTACCAAGTGTCTGCAAAAGTCTACCACCCCTAGTTTCAGATGGTGGCCCCGTTTTTAGTTTTGAGATTAGCACAACAGCAGTGTTTATTTACACAATATAGATTGAAAATTAATAATCCCAACCGCTCATGCCACTATTATAGCTTTGTGTGATCTAAAATAGTCTGAATTGTCACACTTATTAGGGGAAATGGGCCCTTGGGCGCCTTGGACCGGGTAGATCTGTGGTAGAAAATAAATGCCATTCAATTGCCAGAGGAGGTCCTTTATTACCTAGCCAGGTACACGCCCAGATTGATGGAGGCTTTGGTAAATACGACACCACAATGCCCTCAGGAGTGTTTGTTTTTATCTAATGTGCACTGCAGCCTTTCTTCTTCAGGTCCAACCTCGCACAGTCACTACAGCCCTTTAAGGAAGATAGCTGTGCGTGCCCAAGTACCACCCTATACTCCTGGCCACATCACTGCATACGATTTTGCAAGTGGGGTGCCCACAATGCAAGCTGCACTGTCACTGAATACTTATTTTATTTACATATATTTAAATAGTGTGCACCGGATGCCTGAATTGCTTCTAGGGGCAGAGAGAAAAGAGAAGGATGCAAGAAAGTGTGGAACATGTTCTTGAAGAGATGTGTTTCCAGCAGTTTCTTGAAAGTGAGCAGGTTGTTTGCGTTGCACAGGTGTGGGGATTGGTAGGGGCGGGCAGCTACTTAGAAGAGACTTCTGGATTTGCCATTTGACTTGGGAATGCATAGGGAGTTCTGCAGGTTGGAGTTTAGGGGTTAGGAGAGGGTGCATTCACAGTACACATATAGCTGCAGAGAACCAAAAGTGCACTGTGCATCGCAACGAGGCATAAGTAGGGCTGTGAGCCAAAGGGTGTGCATCACGGTGGACTCGGGTGAACTCTGCATTTGACATCTCACTCGGTCACGCCATCACCTACTCCAGGTCTGGTTCGACAACAAGCAGAGCACGCACTTCAAGAGACCAATGGTGCGGACTGTCCAACGACGTCACGCCCCTGGAATACTTCACCACTTCATTTCCCCATGACCAGCACCAGGATTTGACACGTTGAGAATTCCCAAACCATATCCAGAGATACACTCTAATATCTGTACATGCTTTTCGAGGGAAACAAAGTGTCTACATTGTAATTAAACCAACTATACATAGCTTTTTTTAGTTTTTTTAACAACATGAAGCTAAGATATCTGTGTTTTTTGTAAAAAAAATAGCCAAATAAAATGCCACAAAATTGCCGCTAAATTTCTATATTTGTGCTGCTAAATTTCCATTTTTGTGCCGCTAAATTTGCTAATCCATGCCGCTATATCCTGGGGGGTCTCTCTTGAGTACCAAATGAAAGGACACCACACAAGGTATATCTCAAATATATATGTATTTATTCTAAACACAACCCCTCTGCACTCTTCATGAGGTCAGAGGTAAAAGTACAATACAAGTTACTTCATTAGCAGACAATAAGTTGCACAGTATACGTTTTGCCCTAGGGGCCTCACAAACCATATACTAAAATAGTGGTATTAGACACATGTGAGAATTAGAAAGCAGGCCTGGGGCCTGTGGAATCGCTGGAGCTACTCTAAATGACCAAAGGTTAGGAAGTAGGAGGCCCACGGGAGACACGTGCAGTGTCTAAACACAGCCGCTGGTTACCATTGACTTTCTATGGGAAACAAACAAGTTACAAATTTACAATTTAAGGATACTTCTGGATGGACTACCATGGAACCCTTTTAGACTTAGACACTAGGAGGGCCAATACCCTTGAGACTACCAGAGCACTCGTGTTACCTCACCCACGGAAGCCGGGTGCATAGGTGTCTTTTGATGTCTGGTTTCGTCGTCTATTTCAATGGAGAGCTGCAAAGAAGTGCTGTAGGCGACCAGAGGAAAAGTGTCCGGGTGGATCCAAGGGTGGATCAAAGATCTGAAGAACCTGAAAGAAGAAGGGATAGAGTCTGGGTCACTTGCCAGTGACCAGGATGGCGATGGAAAGCTGCCAGCTAATGTCGGGTGATTTCAGGTGAAAAGGTGAAGCTCGTCTCTTTAGCCACGAGGTGTCGACGATGACCAGGAGCTGGATTCGAGCTGTCCCACAAAGGATCTAGTTGACTGGTGTGTCGGTATCCGGATTGGACCCAACAAGCCTTGGCAACCGCAACCCACGCAGGAAGTGAAGATTGGCTTCGAGTCAGACCAGCAAGATCTGTGGCGCTCCTCCTTTGTAGGGAAGCTGGAGCAAGCCTGGAGCAACCAGGCCAGCGGTGTAAATTCAAAAAGAAGTCTTCAGAGGGCTAACTAGCCAGCGGGCTAGCAACCCAGGAAGACGCGTCGAGCTGAAATCCTGGAGCAGGCCCCACGCGGCACTCATGGAGTGTGGAGGGGTGAGCTTTGGTGCAAATGGCACTCAGGTCTGGGGCTTCTCATACCCCAATGCACAACTGCGAGGGTACCTCGGGAGTCGAGCAGTTATCAAAATGTAGGAAGTCCAGGGTGTCCGGTCCCACGTCTCGTGTCCACCACGGGTCTCAGCTTTGATGTGGATCGGAGCCGGAGAAGTCTGGAAGTCCAGTTCCTGAGTCGCTGAGTCTTCGGGTTCCGGCAGGAGCGTCGACAAAGCAAACCGGCAAGTTACTGGTGGTGCCTGTTTCATAGGGTGGTCACTCCTTGACCACAAGGGAGATGTCTTCAGTCTTCTAGGCGATATAGAACGTCGAAGGTCCAAGAGTTTCTTTTCAGAGTTTCAGTCCAGGATAATCTAAAGTCTCTAGACACAGCTCCTATCTCTATACTGATTTTAGGGGCTGGATTACCTGCTAGGTCCCTCCTATGGGTGGACCTGGGAAGGAGGTGGTTACACCCTTTTCGCTTTGTCCAGTTTCGCGCCAGAGCGGGCTGGAGGGCCCCAGCAACTGGTTTGAACCGGGCTATGCATGTAGCACCTCGTGTGCCCCAGGCAGTGTCTGGAAAAGCATCTTTCCTTTCAACCCACCCTGTCCCAATACACTACAGGCTGTCTGGGGAGGTGCTAGCACCTCCCCTGACAGGAAACCTATTACAAGGCCTCTCTTGCCAGAGTTTAGTCCAGCAGCAGGAGGTCAGACTAGTGTCTGTGGCAGCAGCATCCATTTTGTGATGCTGAGGCTCTGTTTAACTTTAACTGGGTAAAGCAGTAACTACATGTCTTTTCCCTCTGGAAGGGTGGAATGCTACCACCGCCGCCAGAACTGGTAGGGGCGGGGGGAGGGGGGTAGTATTCAAAAGTGTTTGACAACTTACACGACATGTTTTGATAAAGCCAAACCAACGTTAGCATTATTAGCATTAACCGCAAGGATTATAATGCACTTAATAGTATATGGTGTAGCTATATCATAGAACAGCTATAAGGAGATGGTTCCGAAAGCTGCAGAGGGGTTCAGCTCATGCTAGGGCACCCTCTCACATAAAATCAAGCACTCTACCTCCAGGATTGTTAAGGCCTGCCATAGGATTGACTTATAGGTTACTATGTGTCTATATATAAGGTAGATATAGATATACTATATCTAAGTAAGGGGCGATTACACCACCTTACCCAAGCTGAATGACTTGGTTCATCAACCTTTGGAATGTGGCAGGTGCATTCTTCAAGCCAAAGGGCATCACCACAAATTGATAATGACCTCCTGGGTTGAAAATGTGGTTTTGGCTTTTGCATCATCAGCTTTTCTGATCTGCCAGTAGCCAGCTGTCAAGTCAAATGTACTCAAAAACTTGGCAGAAGCCAATCTGTCAATGAGCTCATCTGCTCTTGGTATTGGGTGGGCATCTGTCCTAGTGACAGCATTGGGGCCTCTGTAATGCTTGCAAAACCTCATCTCTCTCTTACCATCTTGGGTGTGAGGTTTAGGCACTAGGACTACAGGACTGGCCCAAGGGCTCTCTGAGGACCCAATGACTCCCAACACCAACATCTTTTGGACCTCCGTCCTGATACAGTCCCTGACATGATTAGATTGCCTGTAGATTTTACTCTTCACAGGCAGACTGTCACCAGTGTCCACCTCATGGGTGCACCAGCTATTCTGACTTGGAGTCAGAGAAAACATATGTCTGTAGGACTGTAGAACTTGTCTGCAGTCCTGCTGCTGTTGGTCAGTGAGGCTGCCTGCCAAGGCTACACCATCAACTGAACCATCATCAGGGTTCTGAGAAAGCATGTCTGGGAGAGATTCGCTCTCTTCCTCCTGTCCCTCATCTGTAGCCATGAGCAAGCCCATGTCTGCCCTGTCAACATATGGGTTCAATCTGTTGACATGAAGCACCCTGTGGGGGCTCCTGGGAGTTCCACAATCAACCAAACAGGTTACCTCTCCCTTCTGTTCAACAATAGCGTGGTGTCCAGACCATTTGTCTTGGAGTTCTGCTGGGTCCACTGGCTCCAACACCCACACATTCTGTCCTGGCTGGTAAACAGTCAGTACAGCCTTTTGGTCATGGCAGGCTTTTTGGAGTTCCTGGCTAGCCTCAAATTTTTTGGATGCCATTTTCATATACTCAGCCATCCTGGAGCGGAGGCCAAGTACATAATCCACTATGTCTTGCTTTGGAGCTTTGAGAGGTAACTCCCATCCTTCTTTCACCAGACAAAGGGGCCCTCTTACAGGGTGCCCAAACAGAAGTTCAAAAGGGCTGTAGCCAACCCCCTTCTGTGGGACCTCTCTGTAAGCAAACAAAGGGCAGGGCAGTAGGATGTCCCATATTCGCCTAAGCTTTTCAGGTAAAACCTTAATCAAGCCCTTTAAGGTCTTGTTGAATATTTCAACCAGACCATTGCACTGTGGATGGTAGGGTGTGGTGAACTTGTAGTTCACTCCACACTCTTTCCACATAGCAGTCAAATATCCAGACAAAGTTTGCACCTTCGGAAAACCCACTCTTGAGAAAACTCCCAGGAGGGCTCTTGCCACAACAGGTGCTGTTGTGGTCCTTATGGCAATAGCTTCTGGGTATCTGGTGGCATGATCCACTGCCACCAGAATAAACCTGTGCCCAGATGCGGTTTGGGGATCCACTGGTCCTACAATGTCTATCCCAACTCTCTCAAAGGGAACCCCACCACAGGTAGTGGTATTAGGGGGGCCTTTGTGGTGCCACCTGATTTGCCACTGGCTTGGCAGGTGACACAGGAGCGACAAAACGCCTTGGTATCTTCTGACATGTGAGGCCAGTGAAAGTGAGGTACAAGCCTGTCCCAAGTCATGTTCTGGCCAAGATGTCATGCTAGGGGAATATCATGGGCTAAGGTGAGAAGGAAGCCCCTGAATGGCAAAGGTATGACCAACCTCCTGGAAGCACCAGGCTTGGGATCTCTAGCCTCTGAATACAGGAGCCCTTCATCCCAATACATGCTATGGGTACCTGTAGCATTCCCAGCAACCTCAGCGGCAGCTTGCTGTCTGAGGGATTCAAGAGAAGGGCAGTCCAACTGCGCCTACCTCAGTTCTGCCCTTGAAGGTCCCCCTGTCCCAAGAAACTCAACCTGATCAGGCTCAAGCTCTTCTACGACAGTTCCTTCTTGGGTCTCACAATCAGCTTCCTTGGAAGGCTGATCCTCATCCTGAGGCAAGGGGGAATGCACTGCCTTAACCCTACTGCTTCTCCTCCTGGTAGGCAACTGGTCCATATTTGCAGGAATCAGGACCTGTTCAGTGTTGCACTTTTTGGCCTGTGACCTGGTCACAGCAATGACATGTGCGGATATACCTAAAATCTCTGCATGAGTCCTATACTCCGCTTCAGCCCAGACTGAAGATTCTAGGTCATTGCCAAGCAAACATTCTACAGGGAGGTCTGAACTAACAACAACTCTTTTGAGACCAGTTACCCCTCCCCAGGAGAAATTAACAATTGGCATACAATGGGTGGTAGTGACATTGCTTGCATTGGTCACTAGGTAATTGTGAACCCTGGACAGATCATACTAGGTGACAAAGTTGGGTGTCACCATAGTGACGACACTTGCACATGTGTCCCTGTAGGCCTGAGCCACTTTGTTAATAATTAAAGGAGTCTGTCTGTACTTGCCCAAGTTACTGGGGCTCACAGAAGAGGACATAGCCATGTCCACATCACAGACACGAACAGCTTGAGTTGGTATTCTGACTAGGCCAGAATCCACCTAAGTTCCCAGGGTCAACCCGACTACACCCTTCTGTTGAGAACCACCACTATTAGCTGTACTGGGGGGAACAGTTGCCTTAGGGGCAATGGTGGTTGGAGCTGCCTCCTTTTTGGTGCAATCACTGGTCCAGTGAGTATTACTTTTACAAAAATTACACCATGGTTGCTTTGGACCTTCTTTCTTTTTAGGTTGTTGGGGACCCCCACCATTAGAAGCTTTTTGGGGACCTTGAGAAGACTTCTGGTCTTTTGCTTTCTCCCCACCCTTTTGGTCTTGCTTCTTCTGATCACCACCTTGGTTCTGTACCTTATGCTTCACCCTGGTTCTGACCCACTTGTCTGCCTTCTTACCCAATTCTTGGGGAGAGGTCAGATCAGAGTCAATCCAGTGTTGATGCAATAACTGGTTCTGACAATTATTAAGAATCTGTTCTCTCATAATCAAGTTATACAATCCTGTATAGTCATTGACCTTACTGCCCAGTAACCAGCCTTCCAGAGCCTTAGTGGCACAATCTACAACGTCAGCCAAGTCCTGGGTCTGTGTCTTCTGGGTGCCTCTGAACAGCAACCTGTACTGCTCAGTGGTTAAGCCAAACCCATCTATCAGAGCACTCTTCAGGACAGTGTAGTTGTCAGCATCCTGTTAGGAGCTTATCTCCACCTTTGTCTGCAAAGGAGAGCCATAAAATTGCTGCCCACTGACTCTGGAGTACATGCTGTACTTTGCAGGCCCTCTCCAAAGCAGTAATCCACTTGTGGATGTCATCTCCTACCTGATAGGGGGCACAACTTTACTCAGGTTTCTATGGTCATGAGACCTTTCCTTATCTTTAGGAATTATGCTGCCACCAGTGGACTCTTGTCCACACAATTTTCTCTCTCTCGCAAGAGCCAGGGTCTCTTTGGCAAGGGCAATTTCTTGCCTCTTGATCCTAAGCTTGGATTCCCTCATCCTAGCCTTATGCTCTCTTCTCTCAGGGTAAGTAACTCTCCCTAGAGCTGAGGCATGCGACCCTACTGAGTCAGCAGAGTGGTTGGAATCACTGGAAAGTGATCTTCTCCTTCTGCGCTCATGGGTAGGCCTACCTGGGGGTCGGGTTTGGCTTCTTCCATTCTCAGTCCCAAGTAGTCCTAGGTTAACCTGGTCCAGTTCTCCTACTTGCACCTGGTTATCATCAACTACAGCATCAGGATCTCCCTGGTTGTCACCAGTGGTATCATCTGCGGAGGGATGGTCCTCCTCTACACTCCCTGATGGACATGGGTTGGATGCTTTGTCCACATCATATTCCACTAATATATTTATCAGGTGCTTAGAGGTGGGGCTTTATCCTTGTCTCAGTCTTCTTGCTGTACATAAACTTCTCAACTCATGAAAAGTGAATGTGTCATACTTAGAAGGGACCCTGGGAGGGTCAACTTCTGTGGGGAGAGGCACACTAGGCTCTCCTCCTATGGACATTTTCTAGTGAGGTGTGGTGTGTGCACCTGCCTACACTAAAGGGTATCTACTAGAACCTCTCTAGAGTTGTAGTTAGGGTGTGCTAAGCCCTTTGCTCTACAACAACTAAGTTCAGTAGAACTTAAAGTATTAGAAGACTTGATTTGTATGTACCTACTGGTACCTTAATGTTATCTTTCAAACAATATTACAAGATTATATGGTAAAACAAATTCAAGCTCTCATCCCATCCGCTGCACACCAATGTGAGAAGTTAGCCTGGCATATGCTGTCCACTATTTTAGTGGGCACCTTGCACCAGTCTAAACGACCCTTATTGATGGTGGTTGTAAAGTCAACCTCATAGAAAAGCTATCCTAGTGGTAGCATGGACCAGCAGTCTTAGGCTAAACTCCAAAGAGCATGTGAAGCGGTTTGTTTTACCAATTATAATCCCTTGAATACCAAATGAAAGGACACCACACAAGTTATATATCAAATATATATGTATTTATTTCTAACACAACCCCCCTGACTTCTTTATGAGGTCACAGATCGAAGTACATCACAAGTTACTTAAATAGCATACAATAAGTTGCACAAATACAGTTTTGCCCTAGGAGCCTCACAAACCATATACTAAGTAAGTGGTATAAGAACCACTTCAGGAATAGGGACTAGGCCTAGGGCATCGCTGGGGCTACACTAGACCACGAAAGGTTAGGAAGTAGGAGACGGGTGCAGTGTCTAAACACAGTCGCGAGTTACCATTGACTTAGAATGGAGAACGTACAAGTTACAAAGTTAAAGATTTAGGGCACTTCCGGATGGACTACGACAAAACCACTTTAGACTAGGACACTTGGATAGTCAATACCCACGGGAGCACCAAGTTAGCTCACCCAGGGAAGCCGGGTGCATAGGTGTAAGGTTTCGTCAATGTTTTCTATGGAGATCTGCGAAGAAGTGCTGCAGGCGACCAGAGGAAAAGTGTCCGGGTGGATCCAAGGGCGGATTGAGGAACGGAAGAACTTGAAAGCAGAGGGGACAGAGTCTGCGTCACTAGCCAGTGACCAGGAAAGAACCAGGAAGGAACCAGGCGATGTCGAGGAGATTTCAGGTGAGGAGGTGAAGCTTGTCTCTGCAGCCACGAGGACCAGGAGGCGTCGACGACGACCAGGAGCTGGATTTCAGCTGTCCCATGAAGGATCTAGTAGACTGCGGCGTCAGTATCCGGATAAGACCCAACAAGCCTTGGCAACCGCAACCCACGCATGAAGTGAAGATTGGCTTCGAGTCAGACCAGCAAGGTCTGGGGAGCTTCTCCTTTGCAGGGAAGCTGGATCAAGCCTGGAGCAACCAGGCCAGTGGTGTAAATTCAAAAAGAAGTCTTCAGAGAGCTAACTAGCCAGGGGCTAGCAACCGGGAAGACGGGCAGAGCTAAAATGCAGGGGCAGGCCCCATGCCGCACTCGTGGAGTGTGGAGGGCTGAGCTTTGGTGCAACTGCGAGGGTACCTCGGGAGGCGAGCAGTTAGCAAAATGCAGGAAGTCCAGGGTGTCCAGTCCCACGTCTCTCATATCCGCCACGGGTCTCAATCAATAAATGAATCAGGAAATTTGTAAAGCGCGCTACTCACCAGTTAGGGTCTCAAGGCGCTGGGGGGGTGCTGCAGCTAGTGGTCGAAAAGACAGGTCTCAGCTTTGCTGTGGATGTGGGTCGGAGAAGTCTGGAAGTCCAGTCGCTGTGTCTTCGGGTTCCGGCAGGAGCGTCGACAAAGCAAACCGGCAAGTTACTGGTGGTGCCTGTTTGCACAGGGTGGTCACTCCTTGACCACAAGGGAGATTTATTTGGTTTGCTAGGCGATATAGAACGTCGAAGGTCCAAGAGTTTCGTTTCAGAGTTACAGTCCAGGATAATCTAAAGTCTCTAGACACATATCCTATCTTTATACTGATTTTAGGGGCTGGATTACCTGCTAGGTCCCTCCTATGGGTGGACCTGGGAAGGGGGTGGTTACACCCCTTTCCCTTTGTCCAGTTTCGCACCAGAGCGGGGCTTGAGTGCCCCAACAACTGGTTTGAACCGGGCTATGCATGGAGCACCTTGTGTGCCCCAGACAGTGTCTGGAAAATCATCTTTCCTTTCAACCCACCCTGCCCCAATACACTACAGGCTGTCTGAGGAGGTGCTAGCACCTCCCCTGACAGGAAACCTATTGTCCAGACCTCCCTTGCCGGAGTTTCGTCCAGCAGCAGGAGGTCAGACTCGTGTCTGTGGCAGCAGCATCCATTTTGTGATGCTGAGGCTCTGTTTAACTTTTACCGGGTTTACCAGTAACTAAATTTCTGTAGTAGGGGATCTCTGTGTAGAGTCATAATCTAGTGAATAGTCCCGCCCATGTGCGTGGACCCCGGAGCAATCAAAAATAATCTCTTAAAGTGTCGACCCGGACCATCTTGATGACGATCCTCTGTGTCTCGACGGCGATCTCTTGCGCCTCGACGGCGACCGCCTCGACGTCGCCTTCGAATGTCTCGACGTCGACTTCGTATGCCTCGACGTCGACCTCGACCGCCCCGACGGCGATCTCTTCCGCCTTGACGGCGACCTCTTCCGCCTCGACGGCGACCTCTTCCGCCTAGACGGCGAACGCTTTGTCTCGCCGGCGACCGCTTCCGCTTCGACGGCGGTCTCGACGAGGATCCCCTCGACGACGATGATGTCTTGTCCCTCGACGGCGATCGACCGTGTTGCCTCGACGGCGAGCGCTGACGCCGGATCCGCCGACGCCGAAAGCGCGACGTCGAAGACAACGACGAGGACAATGTCCCGGGGGTCGACGGCGGCCTATGCAAGTCCCTCGACGTTTTCTCGACCCAAAGCCCTGGGGAGACGGCCTTGGACCTCCCTCTCGACGTCGTGATGGGTGCCACCGACCCAGACGGAGAATGGGGACGTGTGCTGGACTTCCTGCCCCTGGGGAGCCCCCCAGAGGCCTCAGCATGGGCAGATGAAGCCCCTCCAGACCCACCTTGCGCCTTCATTCTCCTTTCTTCGAGTCCCTGAAGCCTGATCTTCAGTCTGTCCTTCAGGGTCCTGCCAGTGAAGCCTTGGCAGATCTCACACTCCTCAGGGATGTGGGAAGAGGGAAGGCAGAGGATACAGACCTCATGGGGGTCTGATTCGGCCTTCTTCCTGGAGCACTCCGGGCATTTGTCAAATAATGCAGGCATTATGGACAACAAAAGGGTGCAAAAAACCAAGAAGAAAGTCACCAAAGTACTTTAAAAGTACACAAAATCGAATTTAGTGAAAAAACACCAACAAAACCCTTGAAAAGGGAGAGCTCAATGCTCCAGGGTCCTGCTTGCAGGAGCCGGAAAAAAGAACTGAAAGTAAGAGGGACCTGCAGGGCATTCTGGGATACTGTGAAGTTCTGGAAAGTTCTCTTAAAGGCACAGTATCCTATTCTGAGCCACATAATGGCAGCCTATGGGGCTTGTCTGTCCATGTCTTCCTCTCTATCATCCAGAGGGGTTTTGCTGCAGGCAAGGGAAATCTGGACAGGCTTTGCTGTTTTGTGGATTTTTGGTGGAATTTGTAGCTGAAGTACTGGACAGTGTAGCCTGTTTTAGGCTGCATTATATGTTTTCAAATTCTCTCTTAAGTGTCTGTGCAGTTCTGCATTTTTACGACACTTTAAGAGATTATTTTTGATTGCTCTGGGGTCCACGCACATGGGCGGGACTATTCACTAGATTATGACTATAACAGAGATACCCCTACTACAGAACTGGAGTTACAGAAAAGAAACTACTCCGTCTTCTCCCTCTAGAAGGGTGGAGTGCTACCCCCGCCGCCAGAACTGGCAGGGGGTAGTATTCCAAATTGTTTGACACTTTACACGACATGGTTTGATAAAGCCAAACCAAAGTTAGCATTAACCGCAAGGATTATAATGCACTTAAGAGTATATGGTATGGCTATATCATAGAACAGCTATAAGGAGATGCTTCCGAAAGCTGCAGAGAGGCTCAGCTCATGCTAGGGCACCCTCTCACATAAAACCAAGCACTTTGCCTCCAGGATTGTTAAGGCCTGTCATAGGAGTGACTTATAGGTTACTATGTGTCTATATATAAAGTAGATATAGATATACTATATCTAAGTAATGGGTGATTACACCACCTTACCCACGCTGAGTGACCAGCCTGTGGTGCCAGTTTGGATGGCAGCCAGGGGTGGCATAATACATGCTGCAGCCCCTGGTAGGCCTTGGATGCACCTCTGCCCTGAGTACCTAGGGTACACTATGCAGGGGCTCACAAGGGTGACCCAGTAACCAATCTGGTATGTACCTAAAGTACATGGTATCAATTTAGAGAGAGAACAGCTAGGCTGTGGGCCTGATTAGCAGGGCCACAGCCAGACTAGTCGAAAAACCAGAGAATCACAGCAAAAAGGGGGGGGGGGTAACCATAGGAACCAGACCCTACTCTTCTACATTGTGTATTTGCAAATGTCTTGCAATTCCTCTGTGTTATACCTAAGGGTGCTCTCTACCACACTACCGCCTTAACAGAGCACTTTGGGATTGCATAGCAAGCCATGTCCACTCATACGGGAACCCATGGACTCCTTACATAGTTATTGATACATCACATATAGAGCCAGCTTCCTACAGTCTTAATGTCCGTCAAGACCAGCACAGAGGATCCTGCTACCTTGGAAAAAATGCCTACAAGGTGAGAAAAATGGCTTCCAGTTGGTTGATAAGCATAGCCTTTTGACCAGTCAGCAACTTGCTTTGGATCTGTAGGTCAAGCAAGTGGCCTCCCCAGCCTTCTAGTGAAGTATCCATGGTGACGACAAAATCGAGTACCAATGGTAGAAACGTGAGGCCTTGTGGCAGATGAGATCTGTGAGACCACAACGCTAAAATGTCTATCATCCCTGGGGTTATGGTTATCAAGTTCTCGAAGGACCCTTCTGATTTAATTAATTGGAGCTGCAGTTCTTCCAACAACTGTCTCATCGGGCATGCCAGCGGAACTAGGCAGATTGCAATAGAAATCATGCCCAGTAGCGACTTGAACAGCCTCAATGAAATGTACATTACTCTTGAGATTGTGTGAGGTAAGTCTACTAGCCTCCTTTGTCTTTTCCTTCGAGAGGAAGGCTTTGTTCCAGGTCCAGGTTGTATCCAGGAGTTGTTGGGGATTTTCGTCAATTTATGGTGAGACCCAGCTTGAGAAACATTGACAGGCAGGCTTTCGTAGCCTTGGCAGCTTTCCTTGAAGTTGAAGCTTTTAGCAGCCCGTCGTCAAGGTGGGGGAATACCTGATTACCTTGTTTCCCTAGGAGCAGCTGCTACTGTGGCAAAATGTTCGGTGAATATGCAAGAGGCTGACTTGAGGCCAATAGGAGGACTGAATTGGCAATGGGTATCAACTACAGTGAAGCAGACATATTTGTCGTGTTTGCTATGAATGAGGATATGGAAATATGTATCTTCCAGATCTACAGATGTTAAAAGTCGCCACTGTTCAGGAGCTGAAGGATGCCAGAGAGTGATCACCGAAAGGATTGCTTGCAGTGGGATTTGTTTAGCTTCCCGAGATCTAGGTCTCCATTCTCCTGATTTCTTGCGTGAGGAAAACACTGGTGTAGAATCCTCTTCCCTTTTGAGCAACTGGAACCCTCTCTATTGCTCCCTTGGAAAGCATACTGAGGGCATCTCTTAAGTGAAGGAGGTGCGCTCCCCTTGGAGTGTTTATTTTCTTCTCATTAACTCCAGGGTATGGCCATAGGTGACTAGGTCCAATACCCATCTGTTTGAGGTGATGCTTCTATGTCATCCGGTCTAGGTGGAGGATCAGGATAGTCTCTGAAGGGCTCATAATGCCAGAGTAGGAGGAGGATAGTAGTCTTGATAATTCTGTCCTTCCTCAAAGCCATCAGATTCGTCCTGGCATTTCATGTGCAGCTGGTCTGAAAAGGCTTTCATCCTCTGAGGCAGAGATGACACTTTGCTGGGCGAAGCAATCTCCGAACGTAATGAGGTCTTTGTTATCTTTGTAATCTTGATCCTCGTCAAGTGGAATCAACAGAGCAATGCAAGTATCCTGTCTTCATACTTTTGCTGATGTTGTGCCCCTCGAGATAGAATTGTCCTCGAAGGGATCAACAATGGGGACATCGTTGATGGTGGTAGCATAGACTGGGTTGTCGACGGAATGCAGCAATTTTCGTCGACGAGATGGGAGCGTCAATGGAGGCGGTCGTTAAACCGCCGACAATCTTCACGACGAGGCAATTGTAACTGTCGTCGACATTCCTGTTGACAGTAATGGTGCAGTCAGCTGGGCCTTGATAGAGGATTTACACGTTGACAGCGGATCTGAGAAGGAAGCATGAGAATGATCTCTATCCTGGTTAGATGGCGCAGATAAGGCGGTCTGAGAATTGCTTTTGCTTCTCCTTTTTTTCTTAGAGTCCTTAGCCTGATGGAAAGTTTCCAGGGATTTCCTGCTCTTAGAAGTTCCTTCATGGGACCTAGCTCTCTTGTGAGACCTAGAAGAGGTGCCACGGTCTTCCTTAGAAGATGTTCTCAGAGTTTGGGCTTTTTGAAGCTACAAAAGCATCCTCCCTGTGCAATGTTTTTGAGGAGAAAGTGTGACATCTTGCCCGCTTATGTTGGGGGTAAAGGCAGTCCTTATGTGTGTCATCAACATGCACCCTTTTCTTCCCACAGGTCTTGCAGAGACAGAAAAGCCTTTTCTGTCAGACAATGAAATAGTAGAAAAAGCTTTCATTGTCTTTCTGGAAGAAAACTGAGCACAGCTCAGGCAGACTCTCTTCACACACAACGTGTGGTAGAAATCTGAGGGACTCAGCCTCTCTTGGGAGTGTTCTAGAAGGTGCTAGCACCTGATTGATCATAGTTCAAGAGTGGTCCTTTTTAAAAAGAAAAATAGATAACTATTAAACTGACGGCCTAGTGCCATTATAGCCTATGATAGTTATACATACTGCTTTGCTATGGTACCGTGGAACTACCACTTCGACAATGGGGTAAGGATTCAACATGTGAGTCTATGAAACATTCAATCCTAGATAATTAGTGTTGAGTGACAAACCAGTGTAGAATCCTTGGGAGAAACAAGATATAACGAGGAAGCAGTTCCAAAGTGAGTTAGAAGGTATTTCCAAGATGGGAGACGTTTTTATTGAGGGGGAATTCTTTTAGTAGTCATTTGAAGCTCATGGAGGCGTTAGTTCAGATATGTACTTGGAGAGATTTCCATATATTGAGGGGCATTGCCTGAGAAAGAGCGAGAGGGCTTTTAATTTGTTTGGGGGGATGGGAAGAAGTGTGTTGGAGCTTCTTAGATTTCTAATTTGGTCTGCCTTTGAGAGGTTGGACACGAGGTATGTTGGTTTACCAGTGTGCAGAACTTTGTGGGCGAGACAGGCACTCTTGAAACAGCAGCATGCTTCGATTGGTAGCCACTTTAGACTTTTCATTGAGGGGGGAGATGTGGTCATATCTGCTTCAGTGACCATCCTTGCCGCATGCATTTAGAGTGGCTTTAATAGGGGCTAAGAAAGATTGGGGTGTGCAAGTGAGGGTGGCATTTCTGTAGTCCAGTAGGGACAGAACCATAGCTTGGCAGTTTTTAGGTCATTTGGTGGGAGGAAATGCTTGATTTTGTTAAGGAGTTGTAGGTTGTAGAAGGCGCTCTGCTGTAGTCTTTATGTGAGTGTTCATATTCAGACTGGAGTCGAGTGTGATACAGAGATTTGGCAGAGTCTGCCGGAGTCCGTTTGCAGTTTAGCAGATCAAGATTTAGCCATTCTTTCTTCTGGTAGGATTGTCAGTGGTTGGACAAAAGAAGAATTTGCCTTTTCTTGGTGGAGTTTGAGGTGGTTGCGTGTCAGCCAATTTTGGACTTGTATTAAAGTGGTGATCAGCCAGCATATATCATCCAAAGATGAGATTTCCAGATAAGAGTTGGGCGTCGTCCACATACAGGTGGTAGGCAAGGTTTGCTTAAGTATTACGGTGAGGGGTTCTGTGTAAACATTGAAGAGTGTAGGTTAGAGTCCTGAGCCCTGGGGGGCGCCTCAGGTGATGGTAGATTCAGAAAAGGGGGTGGTGATGAACAGAGTGTCCGAATTAAGCAGACCACTCTTACCCAGTCCAAAGATCAGGGCTTGATCCATCACCGTTATTTATCTCACTGCACCATCCCAGCTCAGAACCTGGCTATATGCAAATCAGTCTGTCCCTGGCCCAGTGCATCATGGGAACAGGGCAGACTAAACTACCAAGCCAATTCTTCACCAGAAAGGAGACAAGCTACCGGGGACCGGTTTCTGGCATTTCAGCCGTCTTCGGCCCGGCTTGCTTGAATCCTGATGGTGCAGTGAGAAAGGGACTTATGTCTGAGTATACCCTGCCACACCTATAGTGGCCCTTTTCTGAATCAAGTTCTGAGCTGGGATGGTGCAGTGAGCTAAAAAACTGTGATGGATCAAGCCCTGATCTTTGGACTGGGTAAGAGTGGTCTGCTTAATTCAGACACTCTGTTCATCACCACCCCCTTTTCTGAATCATTTTTGTCCACCATTAGCGTGGAAGGGTATACTCAGATGTGAGTCCCTAGCTCATTGCACCATTAGGATTCAAGCAAGCCGGGCCGAAGACGGCTGAAATGCCAGAAACCGGTCCCCGGTAGCTTGTTTCCTTCCCAGTATAAGAATTGGCTTGGTAGTTTGGTCTGCCCTGTTCCCATGATGCACTGGGCCAGGGTCAGACTAATTTGCATATAGCCAAGTTCTGAGCTGGGATGGTGCAGTGAGCTAAACAAGCATTGGAAATGCAATAGGTCTCGCATTAGGAAAGTTTGAGCGATTGTTATTGTAAATGACACTTATTTATGTGTTGGTTTTGAAAATAGCAAAATTAATAGCTTTGTCAGTTACAATGTCAATAGTTTTAACTTTCGCAAATGTGACACCTATAGCATTTGTAATGCAATGTGTGTTGTATTTACGTGACTTAGATGTATTGATATTACAAATAACAATGGCTTTTATTTTTGTAAATAATTAATACTTAAATAAAAGTTATTGTAATTTATAATGACAATACCTTAAACGTTTGTAAATAACTTTTGTGAAGATTATGTTCAGTGTATTTTATTGTGACGAAAATCCAAGCACATTGCATTTGCACCTACACACACACACAGAGCCACACACACACACACACACATATAGATGTGGTGGTGGTGGATCTGGGGGATATGGTGGTGGTGGATGTGGTGGTGGATGCGGTGGTGGATGTGGTGGTGGTCATGGATGTGGTGTTGGTGGACGCAGTGGTGGTGGATGCGGTGGTGGATGTGGCGGTGGTGGTGGATGTGGTGGTGGATGTGGTGGTGGATGTGGTGGTGGATGTGGTGGTGGATGTGGTGGTGGATGTGGTGGTGGATGTGGTGGTGGATGTGGTGGTGGATGTGGTGGTGGATGTGGTGGTGGATGTGGTGGTGGATGTGGTGGTGGATGTGGTGGTGGATGTGGTGGTGGATGTGGTGGTGGATGTGGTGGTGGATGTGGTGGTGTTGGATGCGGTGGTGATGTGGTGTTGGTGGATGCGGTGGTGGTGGTGAATGGGATGGTGGATGCGGTGGTGGATGTGGTGGTGGGTGCGGCTGTGGTGGTGGTGGATGTGGTGGTGGATGTGGTGGTGGATGTGGTGGTGGATGTGGTGGTGGATGTGGTGGTGGATGTGGTGGTGGATGTGGTGGTGGATGTGGTGGTGGATGTGGTGGTGGATGTGGTGGTGGATGTGGTGGTGGATGTGGTGGTGGATGTGGTGGTGGATGTGGTGGTGGTGGATGCGGTGGTGGTGGATGCGGTGGTGGTGGATGCGGTGGTGGTGGATGCGGTGGTGGTGGATGCGGTGGTGGTGGATGCGGTGGTGGTGGATGCGGCGGCGGTGGTGGTGGTGGATGGGGTGGTGGATGTAGTGGTGGTGGGTGTGGTGGATCTGGTGGCGGTGGATGTGGCGGTGGATGTGGCAGTGGATGTGGTGGTGCATGTGGAGGTGGATTTGGAGTTGATGGTGGATGTGGTGGTGGTGGATGTGGTGATGGTGGATGCGGTGGTGGTGGTTGATGCGGTGGTGGTGGTGGTGGTGGATGGGGTGGTGGTGGATGTAGGGGTGGTGGATGTAGTGGTGGTGGGTGTGGTGGTGGTGGGTGTGGCGGTGGATGTGGCTGTGGCGGTGGATGTGGCAGTGAATGTGATGGTGGATGTGGTGGTGGATGTGGTGGTGCATGTGGAGGTGGGTTTGGAGTTGATGGTGGATGTGGTGGTGGTGGATGTGGTGATGGTGGATGCGGTGGTGGTGGATGCGGTGGTGGTGGTGGATGGGGTGGTGTTGGATGGGGTGGTGGATGTAGTGGTGGTGGATGTGGTGGTGGATGTGGTGGTGGATGTGGTGGTGGATGCGGTGGTGGATGCGGTGGTGGATGCGGTGGTGGTGGTGGTGGATGCAGTGGTGGTGGTGGATGGGGTGGTGGATGTAGTGGTGGTGGGTGTGGTGGATGTGGCGGTGGATGTAGTGGTGGTGGGTGTGGTGGATGTGGCGGTGGTGGGTGTGGTGGATGTGGCGGTGGTGGGTGTGGTGGATGTGGCGGTGGTGGATGTGGCGGTGGATGTGGCGGTGGATGTGGCGGTGGATGTGGCGGTGGATGTGGCGGTGGATGTGGCGGTGGATGTGGTGGTGGATGTGGTGGTGGATGTGGTGGTGGATGTGGTGGTGGATGTGGTGGTGGATGTGGTGGTGGATGTGGTGGTGGATTTGGAGGGGATGGTGGATGGATGCACACATGGATGGATGCAAATGTGAATGGGTGGGTGAATGGATGCATGGATACGTTTATATAGACTAAGCCATGGCTGTGTCACTGAAAACTATCGAAGCCGAATTGTGACGAGCCCATCAGAAGCTATCAGATCATTTTCATCAACACCCGCCGCTCCCCACCTCCAACTGGGCAATGAGGGCGTGTTTGGTGATGCAAGCAGGAGGAAAAGGTTCAGCTACCTGCGGAACTGTAAACAACCCCCATTTGAACAACAGACTAGACAGAGCCGAACACAAATCAAATAAAGCCCATGAAGTCCATATATTACAGTAAAAACACAGTTGAAGGCAAGCAGACATGGGCTGCAGTCTCCAAGGTTGCTTACCCGTAGAATAAACACAGCTGTACACGGGGTAAAATTAGACAGACATTCAGAATAACAAGCTTTAAGCAAGGGGCGGAGCGAGGGGGAGGTGTGCTGGGAGAGAGAGTGGGGAGGGGAAGAGCTGCTGGCGGAGTTCCAAGCGCTATATGTCAAAAATATTATTGTTAGTAATTTGATGGGCAATTAATTTGAAGTGGAGAAAATACGCTACGAAGCCGAATTGTGACGAGCTTATTAGAAGCTATCAGATCATTTTCATCAACACCCGCCTCTCCCCACCTCCAACTGGGCAATGAGGGCGTGTGTGGTGATGCAAGCAGGAGGAAAAGGTTCAGCTACCTGCGGAACTGTAAACAACCCCCATTTGAACAGACTAGACAGAGCCGAACACGAATCAAATAAAGCCCACGAAGTCCATATATTACAGTAAAAACACAGTTGAAGGCAAGCAGACATGGGCTGCAGTCTCCAAGGTTGCTTACCCGTAGAATAAACACAGCTGTACACGGGGTAAAATTAGACAGACATTCAGAATAACAAGCTTTAAACAAGGGGCGGAGCGAGGGGGAGGTGTGCTGGGAGAGAGAGTGGGGAGGGGAAGAGCTGCTGGCGGAGTTCCAAGCGCTATATGTCAAAAATATTATTGTTAGTAATTTGATGGGCAATTAATTTGCAGTGGAGGAAATACGCTAATAACAGAACATTCAGTATATAGACCTAGACAGAGGGAGGGAAGACAAGAACGCTAGTTGCCGTAATGAAAGAATCAAAGTTTGGGATGAGGATTAACCAGCTGCTTTAATAGTGAAGGACCTCTTGGCAGCAGTCATAATGAAATCTTCCTGAAAAAGGCAATGAGCAGAATAGTCCACGGAACCTGGACTCAATTCTTCCTGCTGAATTCCGTGCTGTATGCTGGAGGGGGAGGTGTGCTGGGAGAGAGAGTGGGGAGGGGGCGGAGCGGGAGGAGCGTTGTGAGGGGAGAGAGAGGAGCAGGAAGAGCTGCTCTCGGCAGGCTGGGGAACAGATGCTGCTTTTCGTGTGCCAGCAGGAGAGGTCCGCAGTTGTGCGTCTCCTCCCTCATCATCTGGCTCCTGGAGGAGGGTTAGCGGCTCTCGTGATGTCCTCGGGCAAAGGGAGGAGGGTGGGAAGAAGCCGGGGGGAGGGAAGGAAGGGGGAGGAGAGGCGGATGTCTTTTCAAGGTTTAAACAAGGGACGGATCGAGGGGGAGGTGTGCTGGGAGAGAGAGTGGGGAGGGGAAGAGCTGCTGGCGGAGCCTGAATTCCGTGCTGGGAAGGAAGGGGGGGGAGAGGCGGGATGTCTTTTCAAGGTTTAAACAAGGGGCGGATCGAGGGGGAGGTGTGCTGGGAGAGAGAGTGGGGGGGGGGGAAGAGCTGCTGGCGGAGCCTGAATTCCGTGCTGTATGCTGGAGGGGGAGGTGTGCTGGGAGAGAGAGTGGGGAGGGGGCGGAGCGGGAGGAGCGTCGTGAGGGGAGAGAGAGTGGGGAGAGGGCAGAGCAGGAAGAGCTGCTCTCGGCAGGCTGGGGAACAGATGCTGCTGGGGAAGTGATATGGGGAGGTGCCCTGAAGAAATGCGACACGGCAGGCAGGGGAGGGGGCGGAGCGGGGGTGTGGGAGGAGTGCGGCTGAGGGAAAAGACGTGCAAGGCAGGCGGCTGGGGGCATGTGCACACGCTTTTAATGACAATGCGCATGCGCATTGAGCTTGAATTTCACGGGCACTGCAAGGAATCGCCATCGATTCCTTGCAAGTTGGTTAAAGTCTGTTTAAGCCCCCATAGTCTCGCAAGCTCAATGCGCATGCGCATTGACAGGCGAGACCTAAAAACGGTGATGGATCAAGCACTGATCTTTGGACTGGGTAAGAGTGGTCTGCTTAATTCAGACACTCTGTTCATCACCACCCCCTTTTCTGAATCAGGTGATGGTAGAAGCATCAGAAGTTAAGTATTTTTATTTGTTGGGAGCGGTTATGCAGGATTGACGAGAACCACTGCAGAACCGTGGCATCTACTCAGACTCTGTTATAGGCAGTTCAGCTATCATCCAGCACGATGTCATCACAAAAAAACTCTACCTCCGCTCCTAATGTTTAGAGAAAGTAATCTCTGGTCATCAAAAGTGTAGATTCCTGCCAAATGTTCAGTAGGATAGCACCTGTTGCCCGATACTGAACAATGGATAAATTCAAAATGTTGAGCCTCTAAGGAGGGTTGGAATCCTGAACCCCTCCACCCGATTAGATGTTTTTTGGCTGATTTGAAGTGGATGAGTTGTTTAAGGTTTCTTCAATTGCGTTCAAATTCCAAATACTGCACTGAAACACTGCTGTGATAACTGACTAACAAGGTTACTGAATCAGACTCAGCATAATAATTCAAGCATGTGAATCTATAAAAGATACAACACCTCAGAACTGGCCGTTAAGTATAAAGATTTATTTAGATCGCTAAGACGTATTCTACACAATATAAACCGGTTATGGATCTTGTCATTTGATGAGCTGGCATATTTACTGGGATATGAAACACACCTGCTACGGATTCTTTGGAGCATTTAAAATTTGCAAGACTGCCAAAGGTCAGTATTGTACAAGTTACATTTTTTTTTATAGCACAGGGTCTACGATGATTTCAGGTAGAGATAGAAGGATAATGTTACTCCTGTCATCTAGTGTTGGGTCCGGATGTTTGCAAGTGGTTTTTCTTCGAAGAAGTCTTTCCAGTCACAAGGTAGGTGACTCCTCCTTTCGGTGATAGTGCGCATGGGCATCAACTCCATGCTAGATTGTTTTCCCGTAGAGGGTGAGAAGTGAGCTAATATACAGAATAGAGATGTCCATGCGTATGTATGTACAATAAAAGAGCGAACGGCAGCAGCTACAGGTACCCGGGGAGGCGGGTGGGCGTATGTGAATCTACAGCTGTACATGCCAAGAACAGATGTTTACTAGGTAAGTAACATTATCCGTTCGAGGCATGTGAGTTGCAGATCACATCCTTTGAGTAGATTATACAGCAGTATTCTCCCAAGCGGCGGCTAACCTGTAGCTGTTGGAGTTGTCTGAAACAGTGTTCCAAGTAATGCTTGGCCCACATAAGCTTGTTGTCCCGCTAACATATCTACACAATAGTGCTTAGTAAATGTGTGCTGTGTAGACCATGTTGCAACTTTAAAAATGTCAACTATGGGGAGGTTTCCTAAAAAATTCATAGTAGCCCCTATTTTGCGAGTGGAATGCGCTCTAGTGGGTACAGTTAAAGTTCTTTTTGCATAATAACTTTGAATGCATTTAACAATCCACCTTGCAATACCGGACTTGGGGATAGGATTGTCCATGTGTGGTGGTGCAAAAGCAACAAAAAAGTTGTTTGGTTTTGCTAAATGATTTTGTTCTTTCAATATAATATAAAAGGGCTCTTCTGACTTTAAGGTGTGTAGAGCTCGTTCTGCCACAGAATCAGGTTGAGGAAAGAATATTGGTAATTCCACCAACGGATTGATGTGAAAGGCCGATACTACCTTGGTTAGGAATTTGGGGTTAGTACGAAGAACCACTTTGTGTAGTTGGAAAAAAGGTTCTATTAGGGTTAGTACCTGTAGTTCACCCACTCTCATCAGTGAATTGATTGCAATGAGGAAAGCAGTTTTCCTAGAGAGAAACTGTGCGTCACATTTATGCATGGGTTCAAAAGGTGGTCCCATTAACTGTGTGAGGACTATGTTAAGATTTCACACTGGGGCGGGTGGGACGTCTTGGTGGCATGATTCAAGTCCTTCCATGAAAGCTTTGATTACGAGCACTCTGAAACGCAATAAATACTGCCTTGTCTGTAGATACGCAGCTATTGCAGTGAGATGTTGTCAGATAGAAGGGTAAGCTAATCCTGACTGCTGCAAGTTAAACAGGTAACAAATTATATTTTGCATTGCAGCATCAAGAGGATGGAGGTTTTTGTTATTGCAATAGATAACAAAACGTTTCAATTTGGCTGCATAACAGGCTCTTGTAGTAGGCCTTCTGGCCTCTCTGATGATGTTCATACTATCTGGTGGGAGATTTAGATAACCAAACTGACTACAGGAGCCAGATCGCGAGATTTGTTTGGGATCTGGGTGTCTGATTTCTACATGGCTCTGTGTGAGGAGACAGGGTGTGAGGTGCAGCTTTTGATGGGGAACCAGAGACCGCTCCAACAGGGTTGTGAACCAAGGTTGACGGGCCAATGTGGGAGCTACTAGGATTAGAGAGGGATATTTGTCAGAGTTTCCGAACCACTGATGGAATGAGTGGGAGGCGGAAAGCGTAGGCAAATATCCCTGACCAGTTCATCCATATTGCATTGCCTTTATACAGCGGAGTGGGTACCTGGAGGTGAAGTTTGGGCATTTTGCGTTTTGGTGTGTGGCAAAGAGACCCATCAGAGAGACTCCCCAACTTTGAAAGTATGGGAGGAGAACCGGAGGGTGAAGTTCCCATTTGAGTATTTGCTGTCTTGGTCTGATGAGAACATCAGCAATCTGTTTGTTCACTCCCGGGAGGTGTTCCTCTAGGAGATAGATTTTGTGGTGAATGGCCCACCTCCAAATGTCTTGAGCCAAGTGTGACAGTTGGAGAGTGTGTCCCACCGTTTTTGTATGTAATACATAGCTGTCATGTTGTCAGTACAAACTAGGACAGCTTTGCCGACCAGGTGAGTTTGAAATGCTTTGAGAGCTAGAAAGACTGCTAGCAGCTCTAGAATGTTAATGTGGATCGATTTTGGCTGTTCCGCTCTGCAGGGCTTCCACTGTGTGGTGCTGAAGATGAGTCCCCCAGCCAGCGAGGGACACGCCACTGTTAGCATGGTCTGTGGAACTGGGTCTATGAAGGGTCATCCTTTTGATACATTTTGTGTTCCACCACTGCAGCCATGAGTACAGCCATTTACAAACACTAGATTGTTTAAAAGACCCTGCAATTGGTTCCACTGACTCGCTAAGCATTCCTGTAGAGGACAAATGTGAAGCCTGGCATGGGGAATAATTATGATGCAAAATGCCATTGTTCCGAGTAGTTGCATATACACTCAAGCTGGAAGCGAGTTATTGGATTGAAACTGGAGAACTAGAGCCTGAATGTTGCGAATTATGACTGCGATGGGAAAGGCTAGAGCCTTTTGAGTATCTAAAGTGGCCCCTAGGTAGCGACAGAAAGTCTCCCTGTTGCAGAAGTGGTAGTACTGGTTGATGTGTTACCATGTGAAAATGGTCTGACTGTATGTAAAGATTTAGTTCTCCGAGATCCAGAATTGGTCTGAGAGAACCGTCCTTTTTGGGTATCATAAAGTAAAGCACAAGTTACTACTTGTGTAACGATATATCTGTAAGAGACATTAGTTAGTGATAGATTCCTTACCTTAGAATATCCCCAGGCGTCAGACTGGATCCGGAAAGTTTTGCGTAGCAGTACCCTTGCGCGTCGGTAGGCGTCGTCTGCGGCTCCGCGTCAGTCGTCGGCGTCGAGGGCGCCGTGATGACGTCATCGGAGTACTTAGACGCCGCCGCCGCGTGCTGACGTCAGTTCTTAGCCACAGCTTTTCCGCGCCAGAAGCGCAGAGCCATGACAAAAACCGACACTGGTGCCAAGAAACTAGGGCCCTGAAAGGGGATGACCTTAACCCTAGATATCAGTCCGCAGAACGGGGAGGATGGGTGGGTCGGTAAGGAATCTATCACTAACTAATGTCTTACAGATATATCGTTACACAAGTAGTAACTTGTGCATCTGAAAGAGACACGTTAGTGATAGATTCCTTACCTTAGAATAGATACCCCAGCAATACCATCCCCGTGGTGGTGGGTCTGCGGACCAATATTTACACCAGAAAGTCCTGGAGAACGGAGCGGCCAAAGTAGCCTTCTCTCCGGACTGGACTATCCAGGCAGTAGTGCCTAGCAAACGTGTGCAACGAGGCCCACGTAGCTGCCTGGCAAATGTCCTGCAAGGGCACACCTCGGCCCAAGGCAGTTGTAGTGGCCGTGGCTCGAGTGGAATGAGCCCGCAGCCCAACAGGTGGTTCCTTCTTAGCCAAGGAGTAACACGCCTGGATGCACATGATAATCCATCGAGAAATGGTCCTCTTGTGCACCGCTTTCCCTTTCTTAGCGCCCGCGTACCCAACAAAGAGTTGATCATCCACCCGGAACTGGCGTGTGCGATCCAGATAGAACGAGAGCGCACGTTTTGGGTCCAGACGGTGGAGCCTCTCCTCCTCTCTCGAGGGGTGCGGAGGCGGAAAGAAGGTGGGCAATGTGATGGACTGCCCAATGTGGAAGGCCGTGACCACCTTTGGCAAGAAGGAGGGCCTAGTCCTCAAAACAACCTTGTCCGGATGGACTGAAAGGAAAGGAGGCTTACAAGAGAGGGCCTGGAGCTCACTCACTCTCCTGGCAGAGGTGATGGCTACCAGGAAGGCAGTCTTCAAAGAAAGAAGGCGAAGCGGACAGTTATGAAGTGGCTCAAAGGGAGCGCACATCAGGAATGTTAGAACCAGGTTCAAGTCCCACTGAGGCATCACGAAAGGAACCGGAGGAAAGGAATGAGTGATGCCTTTCAGAAATCTGTTCACTATAGGGGACTTGAACAAGGAAGGTTGGTCAGGCAGCCTCAAAAAGGCTGAAAGAGCCGAAAGATAGCCCTTGATAGTGCCCAGAGCAGAGCCCTGCCGGGCAAGAGAAAGAAGGAAGAGAAGGATCTCAGAGAGAGAGCATTGAGGGGATCCACAGCCTTTGCTGTGCACCATGCCACAAATTTGTTCCACCTGTAGGCGTATACCGTTTTTGTGGAGGGACGCCTGGCTGCCAGAATGATGTTGCAAACTTCAGGAGGCAAGTCAAATGGTCTCAACTGTCGCCGCTCAATCTCCATGCATGGAGGTGGAGACTGGACAGGTTCGGGTGGTGGACCGTCCCCTGCTGCTGCGACAGAAGGTCCTCCTGAAGGGGCAGACGAACCGGGGGATGGACTGACATACTGAGTTGCTCGGGATACCAGTACCTTCGTGCCCAGTCCGGAGCCACAAGGATGACTTGTGCCCGGTCGCGCTTGATCTTCTTCAGCACTCTGGGCAGAAGAGGTATAGGCGGAAAGGCGTACAACAGACCGCAGCTCCACTCGCGACGAAAAGCGTCTCCGAGCGAGTGCCGCCTTGGAAATTCCAACGCGCAGAACTGATGACATTGCGCGTTCTCTTCGGTGGTGAATAGATCTAACCAAGGCTCTCCCCAACGCAGAAAGAGGCCTTGCGCCACGTCCGAGTTCAGACGCCATTCGTGATCCATTGAGCACAGACGGCTGAGTTCGTCCGCCCTGGCGTTCAGAGAACCTGCCAGGTGTTGAACCACCAGAGTCACGCCCTGATGTTCCAGCCATTGCCAGAGGCGCAGAGCCTCCTGGCATAGGGTCCACGACCCCACCCCGCCCTGTTTGTTGCAGTACCACATGGCAGTGGCGTTGTCCGTGAACACCTGCACTGCACTCCCTCGGACAGACCGGAGGAATGCTTTCAGTGCCAGACGAATCGCCCACAGCTCCAACAGATTGATATGGAGCCGGGACTCCGCCGGAGACCAGAGTCCTCTGATCTCCGCCTCTCCCAAGTGGCCTCCCCAGCCCTGGAGGGACGCGTCCATCACAACTACGTGCTCCGGTTGGGGAAGGGAGAGGGATCTGCCGTTGACCCAATCGCGGTCCGTGAGCCACCACTGCAGCTGTCTCGCAGTGCCCTCCGAGATCAGGACATGGTCGGAAAGGTTGCCCCGGTGCAGGGCCCACTGAAACTTCAGGTCCCACTGCAGAGCCCGCATCCGCCACCGTGCGTGATGCACCAGAAGGATGCAGGAGGCCATCAGCCCCAGAAGCCGCAGCGTCAGCCAGACCGAAACCCGGGATAACGGCCTGAAGATCGGAATCAGGGCCTGAATATCCCGGACTCGCTGTTCGGGCGGGTAAACCCGAAACTGCGCCGAGTCGAGAACCGCTCCGATGAAAAGGAGCTTCTGAGAGGGGCACAGGTGTGACTTCGGCACATTGATGGAAAATCCCAGCCTGTGCAGGAGATCCGCCGTAGTCTGAAGGTGGTTGACGACTGCCTGGGGCGAGCCCGCCTTCAACAACCAGTCGTCTAGGTAGGGGAAGACTGAAACCCCTAACCTGCGCAGGTGAGCTGCGACCACCGCCATCACCTTCGTGAACACCCGTGGGGCGCTGGTAAGGCCGAAGGGGAGCACGGTAAACTGAAAGTGCTCGAGGCCTACCGTGAACCGCAGGTAATGCCGGCAGGACGGGGATGTGGAAATACGCATCGTGCAAGTCCAACGCTACCATCCAGTCACCTGGGTCTAGGGCAGCCAAGACCTGAGCCAGTGTCAGCATTTTGAACTTCTCCTTCCGGAGGAAGCCGTTGACGTTCCTCAGATCCAAGATAGGGCGTAGGCCCCCTTTGCCCTTCTTGGGTACCAGGAAGTAGTGGGAGTAGCAACTACGACCTACTTCTGGCCCAGGAACGCGCTCAATGGCCCCCTTGGCCAAGAGGGCCTAAACTTCCTCCTGCAGGAGCTGCAAATGATCCCCCGATACGCGGTGGTGTTGCGGTGGCATGGCTTGAGGGGTCGTCTCGAAGGGGAGGGAGTAGCCCCTTCGGACGATCTGCAGCACCCACCTGTCCGAAGTGACTGTGCGCCAGTGAGAGTGGTGATGGCGAACCCTGCCCCCCACTGGCGTCACATGGGCCAAAAAGCACGGACTAGGAGGGTTTAGAGGCGGATGCTGCGGGGGCAGGTGTGGACTGGCTCCGCTTGCCTCCCCGACCGCCTCCACGGCGGTTTCCACGGCCGCCGCCGCGCTGGACGACAGTTTGCGGCGAGTGGCTGGCGGCACGCGTGGGGACGCCCCTTCCTTGGCCACGAAAGGAGCGAAAGGCACCCACTTGCTGGCGCGGGGCCGAGAGGCCCAAGGACTTGGCCGTAGCCCTGGAGTCCTTAAGCGCTCAAGCGCGTGGTCTGCCTTGTCGCCAAAGAGGCGACGGCCATCGAACGGCATGTCCATGAGTGTATTCTGGACATCAGCCGAGAAGTTGGCGGATCTGAGCCAGGCGTGGCGTCGAATCGCCACCGTCGTAGCCATCGCTCTGCCCAGCGAGTCAGTTGTATCCAGTCCGCACCTGATCGAGTACTTCGCTGCGTCCCGGCCCTCCACTAGGGCTTGGCCGAGTTTGGCCCGTACCTCCAACGGACACTCTGGCAGCACTTCCGCCACCGTTTCCCATATAAAATGGGTGTAACGGCCCAAGAGGCATGCGGTGTTGGAAGACCGCAGTCCTAAGCTAAGGGACGAGACTACCTTTTTGCCAAAGGCCTCGTACCTCTTGGATTCCCGGTCAGGGGGAGCCGACGGGAAGGCGGTCTGGGAGTTAGAGGCCTGGATAACCAGACTCTCGGGGGTGGGGTGGGTGGACAGGAAACATGGGTCGCCCGGAGCCGGCGTCTGGCCACGTTCCTATCTACAGGCGAACCTGTAGCGGGCCTGGACCAAGTGCCCAACAGAACGTCCGACAAGGCCTCATTAAACGGCAGCAGAGGCTCCATGGAGCATGACTGCGGCTTAAGGACCTCAATGAGGAGGTTAGTCCTCACTGCCGCGACGGGGAGCTCAAGGCCCAATGCCTTAGCAGCCCTCATCAACACCACACTATATGTCGCGCCCTCCTCCGAAGCCACGGAAGGAGGTGAGACTAATCCAGTGTCTGGAGAGGTGTCCAGGCCACTGGCCTCCCCAAGGTCTCCTGACCAGTCCATTGTAGACTGACATTCCCTTGTCAGAGGGTCCTCAGACCCCTCCCAATCCTCCTCTTCCCCCATCTCCTGAGACTCAGGGTCGTAAGTGAATGAGGATGGTTCATAGGGATGGAAATCCCCGACGCCGGAACCCATAGAGAGGAGGCATCGGGGACGGCGTCGGCCGGGGCCGACGCCGGAGGGGACACCACACGGACCGACCCCGGGGGGGTCGTAAGGTCCACCGGGGGGGTCGTAAGGTCCACCGGGGACGTTCCAGCGCCCGACGAGGGCCGAACGGCACCCTGCGGCGTCTGGCCCGAAGGCACCGACGACGCTGGAACCGTTGAACCCTGCGGCGCCGAGCCCGAGGGCAACGGCGGAGTCGGGATCGTGGAGCCCTGCAGCGCCAAAGACGCCAGCGGCGTCGGGGCCGAAGCACCCGACGGCGTCGGGGTCGCATCCCCCGACCCACTAGGGCCCCCAGACGGGTTCACTGGGCCCGAAGGCGCAGCGGAACCCGTCGGAGAAGACAGGGACCTCATGGCCATGAGGAAGCGCTCTATCTCCTCCGGCGTCGCGTTCAGCCCAGGGACCGGGGGGTATGGAGCCGGACGCGGCGCCCGCGACTCCTGAGGAGCCGCGTGGGCGGTGTCACCCGAACCCCCGGCCGCATCGCGCGAGCGTCGGGGGGAGTCGGAAGAGCGATGATGTCTCTTCGACTTCTTATGCTTCTTACCTGACGACTTGGACCCGGAGGAGTGGCGCCGACTCCCGGAGCTGTGACTGCTCCGCCCCCGCGACCTGTCCCTCGACCTCCCGTGGGACCGGGACCTCACACGGCGCGGGGCCAACTGGCGGATCTCGAGTCGCCTGCGGGACCGCTCCCGCCTGGCCTTCCTCGAGAGGGCCCGACAGTCGGAGCAGGCCTCGTCGTCATGGTCGACACCCAAACACGTCAGGCACAGGCGGTGCGGATCCGTAATCGACATGAGGCGTTCGCAACCGTCGCAGTGCTTGAAGCCGGGCATCCCTAATGGCACCGTCGGAGTCGTGAAGACTTCGAAATAGATCAAAAAGATCCAAAAAGTTAGTCAAAAAATGACTAGGGAACTGCTCTTTCCAGATCTGCGCTAGCTGGCGCGGAAAAAAGAAGAACTGACGTCAGCACGCGGAGGCGGCGTCTAAGTACTCCGACGACGTCATCACGGCGCCCACGACGCCAACGACGGACGCGGAGCCGCAGACGACGCCTACCGACGCGCAAGGGTACTGATACGCAAAACTTTCCGGATCCAGTCTGACGCCTGGGGATATTCTAAGGTAAGGAATCTATCACTAACGTGTCTCTTTCAGATAGGAGTATACACCCAACTCGTGGTATTGTAGTGGTACAGGTTCTATAGCCAATTTTAGAAGGAGACTGAACCTCATGTTTGCGGAGGTGTAAGTGACCCGGTGAGTTTGTGTGAATGTGGGTGAATGTTTTGAGGATTGTTGGTGAACTCCAGGTAATAAGCAGAACGGATAAGGATTAGTTACTTACCTGTAATCCTAGTTCTCATCCAGGGGTATACTCAAAGTCATAATCTATGAATAATCCCCGCCCATGTGCGGGATCCCGGAGCATATAGAAAATACATATAAATATATATGTATAAATATGTGAAACATATAATTGCAGCCTAAAAAACATTTTCTAACTGGCAAAAAATGCCGCAAAATTACATAAATTAGTATACATACAGTAGTACCCTTCCAAACCCTAAGGAAGAAAGAGCAGAAAACATTTTGTATACAACAATGCTTTATTGCCATAGGAAAACCTGTAATTGCAGGCATTTGCCAGTAGGCTGCAGTAGAGTATTAAGCAAACAGAGAAAACTGACACCTTGCCTTTAAGGCATTAGAGTAGGGGTACTGTGCCTTTAAGACCTGAAGGCAACCCCCTGCTCCCATGGTGCACCACAGGTGACAGTTGGGTCAGTTCTTTTTGGAGGTGAATAACACCTGAAGAGATCCATAATAAAACACCTCATAACTTAGTACCTTTGCTCGTCCGGGGAGGTGGGCGGGAGCTTATGACTTTGATGAGTATACCCCTGGATGAGAACTAGGATTACAGGTAAGTAACTAATCCTTCTCATCCAGGGGATACTCATCAATAGTCATAATCTATGAAAAGATTAGCAAGCTCATACCCAAAGTCTCGCGGACGAGCAAGAAGTGTAAATAAACTTCACAGAAAAGCTAAGACATATATTGACAATACATCTTAAGCAAACAAGTTCCTTAAAGAGGCCTGCCCTACTCTGGCATCGGCCTGAGTATCTGAGTCTAGGCAATAATGGTGGGTAAAGGTATGGACAGACCGCCAAGTTGCCGCTTTACAAATTTCAGAGATAGGAACATTACGAAGGAGAGCTGTAGTGGAAGCTTTCCCTCTGGTTGAATGTGCATGTGGTCTACCCTGCAAGGTTTTGTTGGCTAGTTGATAAGCGAAAGCTATACAGGAGACAATCCAGCGAGAAATTGACCGTTTGGAAGCCGACAGGCCAGTATTAGTACTACCATAGTTAACAAAAAGCCGGTCAGACTTTCTCAGATGCAGGGTTTTTGACATGTAAAACTTCAGGACCCTCCGGAGATCAAGGGAGTGTAATGACCTCTCCAGGGGAGTGGAAGGATTAGGAAAAAAGGTAGGTAAGGTAATAGACTGGTTGATATGAAAGTCTGAAACCACCTTGGCAGGAAACTTGGGTGTGTTCTTAAAACCACCCTATTGGCATGAAAAACTGTGTAAGGTTCCTTGCAACACAAGGCCTGGATTTCGCTGACCCTACGGGCAGAGGTAATCGCCACTAAAAAAGCAGCTTTCCAGGTCAAGTGCTGCAAAGAGGCTTTATGGATGGGCTCGTCATCAGCTTAGTCAGTACAATATTCAATTCCCAGGGAGGAGAGGGAGACCTCACCGGTGGGAAGACTTTTTTCAGGCCTTCTAGAAAATCCTTAACTACAGGCATAAGGAAGAAAGATGTCTGATTGGGAGACTTCCTATATGCTGTGATGGCAGCTAAATGAACCCTGATGGAGGGGTATTTCAAGCCTGATCTTGCTAAATGTAAAAGGTATGGAAGAATCACCTGCTCTTGGCCATGTATCGGGTCAAGAGAATGTTCACGACACCATAAGAAAAACCTCTTACACTTGAAAGCGTAAGATTTCCTAGTGGAGGGTCGCTTTGATTCTTTAAGAATAGTCATGCAGTCTGCTGGAAGGTCTAGATGTCCATACTGGATGACCTCAGGAGCCATGCCGTCAAGCGAAGGGAAGGAAGGTTGGGGTGCAACACCCTCCCCATGTCTTTGGTCAGCAAGTCTGGACGGCATGGTAGGCGCCGGTGAGGAACTTCCGACATCTGAAGGAGATCGGGGTACCACCACTGGCGTGGCCACTCTGGTGCTATCAGGATCATTCTGGTGTTGGTCCTGTAGAACTTCTGGATCACTGCCGGGATCAGAGGCAGGGGGGGAAAGGCGTAGAGTAACGTTTGAGACCAGCTGATCAAAAGGCCATTCCCCAGTGATCCCTGTTGGGGGAACCTGGACGCGAAGACGGGGCATTTTGCGTTGTCCGCGTCTGCAAACAGGTCTACGTCTGGTACGCTCCAACACCGAAAAACTTCTTGAGCCACTTCCTCGTTGAGCACCCAATCGTGCGCTTCGACGAAGATTCTGCTGAGGCAGTCTGCTTGGACGTTTTGAATGCCTGGTAAATGAACTGCCACGACGGACAGGCCTCTTGCCAGGAGCCAGTGCCAGATGGCTTGTGCTTCCAGAGACAAGACTCTTGACCTTGTGCCTTCCTGCTTGTTCAGATAGAACATCGTTGTGTTGTCCGTCTGAATCTGGAGATGTTTGGTGCGCAGGGCAGGATAAAGAGACTTGAGAGCAAGATGGACTGCTCGCAGCTCCAGGAAGTTTATATGGTAGCCTTGCTCTACCTCGGACCAAAGGCCTTGAACTTGGAGTTGGTCCATGTGAGCACCCCAGCCTTGGAGGGAGGCATCCGTGACGATTGACTGAGACGGAGGAGGGCGATGAAAAGGGACTCCTCGTAGAAGATTGGATCGTTTCAACCACCATCTGATCGAGTCCCTGGCTCCTTGAGGAAGCATGACTCGGTCTTCCCACTGATCCGATCTTTGAGACCACTGATCCTCGAGGGCTTGCTGCAGAGGTCTCATGTGAAGGCGAGCATTGGGCACAATGTAAATGCATGATGCCATCGATCCCAGTAGAGAGGCCACTTGTCTGGCTGATGGGGCCTGATTGTCCAGAAGAAGGCGAGCCTTCAGAAGCATAGATGACAACCTCTCTTCCGAAGGACACACGCTTGCCTGGCGTGAGTCCAGAGAAGCACCCAGGTAGTGGATCCGCTGGGAGGGGTTGAGAACTGATTTCTTCAGATTGACGTGAAGACCCAACGACTTCATCAGTTTGAGGCAGAACGAGAGGTGGTTCTGAAGCAGAGACGCGGAGTGGAGCTTTTCAACAACCAATCGTCTAGATATGGATATACGAAGATCTTTCTTTTGCGGAGAAAAGCAGCCACCACCGCCATGCATTTTGAGAATGTCCGAGGTGCAGATTTCAAGCCAAACGGCAGGACGCGATATTGGTAGTGACGACGTCCGATCTGAAATCTTAGAAACTTCCGATGTTTGATGGACACTGGTATGTGGAAGTAGGCGTCCTGCAAGTCGATGGCACACATCCAGTCCCCCTGATGTAGGTGTGGGAAGATCTGGTGCAGGGCCAGCATACGGAACTTTTCTTTTCGTATGAACTTGTTTAACCTTCGAAGGTCTAGGATGGGTCTGTATTCTTTGACAGATCCTCGTTTTTGAACCAGGAAATATAGAGAGTACACTCCTTGATTTCTGTGAATCAAGGGAACCTCTTCTATGGCCATTTTCTCTAGAAGGGCGGAGACTTTGTCTTGTAGCAATTGAGTCTTGTAACGTGGAAGATGTTGCAACTGGGGAAACAGCTGAGGAGGAGGGGATTTGAACCTCAGCAAGTAACCATGCTGCACAATACTCAGCACCCATCTGTCTTTTGTAATGGATTGCCACTCTGTCAGATGATGAGAAACACTCCCTCCCACCGGAGTGGTGAACGGACTTGGAGGAAGCAATGGCTCAGGGCTTAGGAGGTTGCTTTGAGTGGAACTGCTGTCTGGTATTGCCACCTCTTCCTCTGCCAGGCCGACGCTGCTGGAACTGCGTCTTCTGTTGCGACTGGGTCTGCCACTGAGGGGTTTGAACCCTCTGTTGGAAGGCCTTGCGGTCACCTTGGCGAAAGCGTTTCTTGAACTCCTTGCGCTTTTCTAATCCCACAGCTTTGACGGTGTCCATTTCAGCTTTCATTTTGGACATTTCGTCGTCCGCGTGTGGACCAAACAGGGTTTTCCCATTGAAGGGCAAATTCAGAATTTTCTTCTGGGCATCTGGTTTGAGCCCTGTTAGGCGGAGCCAGGCTGACCGACGGGAACAAATGCCACTTGAGTAGCCATGAGCTGCAAGATCTGAGGCATCAACTGCGGCGCTAATAACCTGATTGGCTACCAGGCCTCCCTCCTGCAAAGTCTCTAGGAAATCTTGGCGATCTTCCTTGGGGAGCTTGTCTGTAAAACGAGTCATGGAGTCCCAAAGAGATCTGTCGTACCTTCCAAGTAAGGCAGAGGCACTCGCCACCTTCATAAAGGAAGAAGAGGTGTTGCATATCTTCCTTCCAAAAGAGTCCATAAGCTTGCTATCTTTTTCAGGTGGTACTGAGGAAGACGTAGAGCCTGCATGGGACTTCATGGCAGCCGCCACAATGATAGAATCCGCAGGAGAATCCGATCGAAGGAACAAGGGATCCTCTGCCGGGGCCTTATACGTTTTGGCTATTCGAGATGGAACAGATCCCACCACTGCTGGTGTGAGGAATGTAGCCATAGCTGGTTCTAGGAGGCCAGGAACCAGGGGAAGTAGAGGCCTGGGCGCTGTACGATGTCGGAGGGTGTCAAAGATCACGGAAGTGGGAACCACTGGAGTGGTCAGCGTGATATTAAGCTTTGTTGCTCCTCTGACTAATACATCTGAGAAAGTAGCGAGGTCATCAATCGGAGAGACTCGGGAAGGTGGCGTAGAGGAATAGGTCGGAGAATAATCTCGGTAAGAAGACCTAGTTGATGACGACCTTGTGGAAGACCTTGTGCGTCGCCTTCTATGGGACCTGTCACGATTCCTGTTGTGACTGTCCCTAGATCTAGACCGATGTCTTGATGGAGACCTTGGTCTTGGCCTGACTGGAGATTTGGATCTTGGTCTTGGCCTGACTGGAGATTTCGATCTTGGTCTTGGCCTGACTGGAGATTTTGATCTTGGTCTTGGCCTGACTGGGGATTTAGATCTGGCAGGAGTCTTTGACCGCACTGGAGAACGTGATCTGACTCGCGATCTCGGTCTGGGTGACCTCCTGGGGCTCCGAGGAGATCTAGCTGGTTTCTTCGCCTTAGAACAGTGCTTTCCAAACTGTGCGTCGGGACACAGTAGTGTGTCGCCTTCCATTTGTGGGTGTGTCGCGTGAATTCTCCCTTGGGCCGAACATATTCAGTGACGCAGATGCAGTGCAGCTGAGTACCCGGAGGAGGAAGGAGAAGTGAAAGGCAAGCGTGCGGCCTTGTTCATTTTCCGACGCAGTGACTAGGAACTGCCTCTGCACCCTATCCCAGGCGCTCAGTAAGGGAAATTTCCGAAATTGTCAAAACACTGTTGGCATCCCTCTCTACTTTCTCCTCTTTTGCTTCACCCGCTCACTCTCTCCCATCCTCTTTGTCCCTCTTATCATTCGGTTGTCTAAACAACTGAGTAAGTTCATGGAGTGATCGCCGCTGGCCCGAGGCAGTCGTAACAGAAGCCCATTAGGGCAGCGTGTGGTTCAGGAAGGCCCCGAACACCGGGCCTTAGTGGGGGGGCAAGATTCAGTGTGTTAAGCCTGATGGGGCATACGGCAATCAAAGGCAGCCCCCCCCTGTGTGCGCCGATAGCTCCACACAGGACAGCAGGCCTGACTGTGCTGGGGGTGGGCGGGAAAATGCCTTGAAACTCCAGTGGTTTATAAATAACAATAGACGCATTTCAGCTTTTAATGCAAAATGCCCCCACAGCCCCCATGGGTATTTAGCTGTTAATTGGCCAATATCATGTGTGGTATCTTCCAGGCAAATCTGGCTTCGTTACCAAGAGCACTTTGCACGCTGGTATTTCCAAGCCCTTGCCACTGCAATGCATTTACTTTGCTTTTGAAAAGCGCTGCAGATCATAGCTTTGCAGCCTCAGAGTGCTAATAGAACGATAGAAACTAGAAATTTTAGAATGCAAAGTCCCATGTTAATAAACTTCAACCCATATTTATGATGGTTTTGCATCGCCCTTGCGTCACGCAAGGTAGCACAAGGGTGACGCAATACCTAAAATGACATTTACCAAACAACACAAGGCCAACTTGCAAGGCCCTGCGTGGCTTTGGAATTGTGGAGTCCGAGTAACCCAAGCAAGCGCAGGTCGCTGCATTGTGTTACCCTGCCCTAGGGAGGTATTCCATGGGTGGAAGCGTGGGTGTTCCTGCGCATCCACCCATGGATTTTGGCGCATTTCCCGATTTACCTTTAGTGGTAGACCTGGGAATATGTCAAAATGCTACACTTCCCAGGGGAGGTGTAACCAGGAGAAATATGTTTATTTCTCCTTTTTTCTTCTTTCTACATAGAACCGCCTGCCCTGTATGGAAATAGGGAGATGTAGCTGCAGGAGTCCCTTCTGCGAAGTTAGAGAGTTGACAGCAAGTATTTCACGTCGGGTCATGTCTGCTACCCTCATAGGTGGTTCGGGCTGCACGCGCTCACGTTACTGTGTCCCTAAAAGAAGATTGCCCAAAAAGTGTGTCACCAACATGAAAAGTTTGGAAAGCTATGCCTTAGAAGGTGAGTATGTACGGGAGTAGTCCGAGCCCGGACTACTCTGTCCAGATACAGCCCCTTGAGGATGAGAAATCAAGCTGCCCCCTGATTTGGGCGTACATTCTGGAGAAACCTGCACAATGTTCAAGCCAGGAGATGAAGATTTTCCTCCTGAAGACTTTGAACCCAGTGACTCCACCTCTGCAGCCACTCTATCCCTCGACGGAGAGATCCTCGACGTCGAAGAAGTCTGGGTGACTAACGGCGTTGAGCGGTGTCTTGAATCACGCCGTGAAGAGACCGACTGAGAGCCTCAACGTCGATCCGGAGACCTCGACGTCGATCTTCTTTGACGTCGAACCGGAGACCTCGACGTTGATCAGGCTGAGGTTCTTCATGACGTCGAGTCGACGACGTTGCTCAACGTCGTCTCGACGATGATCTTCCTTGACGTCGAGTCGACGGCGACCTCTCCTGACGTCGCCTCGGCGTCGACCTTCTTGACATCGAAGGATGGGATCTGACAGTCCCTTTCGACGGCGGCCCGCTTGCCAGCGGCGACCTAGATGCCGTCCTAACTCTCGACGCCGATCCCTCCCGGGGTGGCGGAGAGTGTCTTGACGTCGACGGAAGCCTCGACGTCGACGGAGACTTAGAAGTAGTAGCAACCATGGACTTCGAGCCCGAAGCATGGTGCCTCGACGCCGACTTACTGGACTGCGGCGGAGTTCTTCGACGTCGTGAAGATGATCTGGGCCTTTTCGACGGCGTCCTCGACGTCGACAGAGAACTTCGACCTTTATTCCTCTTTCTGGAGACAGGAGAGGTGGAATGACGCTGTGTCTGGGCATGCTTGCTTGTAGGAGACGATCTAGGGACTGGGGAAGCACCCACCTGATGACTCTTGTCCATCTCCTGCATGGCATGAAGTCGAATCCTCTCCCTGTCGCGAAGAGTCCGACTTTTAAATTTTTTACAATGATGGCACTGATCAGGAATGTGTGAAGATGGAAGACACACAATACACACAGAGTGTGGATCATTCTTAGCCATCTTTTTGTCACAAGAAGGACAATTCCTAAAAAGAGCAGGCATTCTGACTGGAAATTCCTATGGGTTACCACAGAAAAATAAATCAGAAGCCTTATTTATTCAAAAAATGTCGAATATCTGAGAGAAACTCTCTCAAAAACCAATTTCAGTTGAAAAACTGAAGAGCTCAAGCTCCAGGATCCTCACAGAAGGAGCCGGAAAAAAGAACTGACCCAACTGTCACCTGTGGTGCACCATGGGAGCAGGGGGTTGCCTTCAGGTCTTAAAGGCACGGTACCCCTACTCGAATGCCTTAAAGGCAAGGTGTCAGTTTTCTCTGTTTGCTTTATACTCTACTGCAGCCTACTGGCAAATGCCTGCAATTACAGGTTTTCCTATGGCAATAAAGCATTGTTGTATACAAAATGTTTTCTGCTCTTTCTTCCTTAGGGTTTGGAAGGGTACTACTGTATGTATACTAATTCATGTAATTTTGCGGCATTTTTTTGCCAGTTAGAAAATGTTTTTTAGGCTGCAATTATATGTTTCACATATTTATACATATATATTTATATGTATTTTCTATATGCTCCAGGATCCCGCACATGGGCGGAGATTATTCATAGATTATGACTATTGATGAGTATCCCCTGGATGAGAATTTCCAGTACCCATTTGTCTGTAGTTATGGACTGCCAGAAGGGTAGGAAATGTGAAAAACGCCCCAATAGGTGTTAAATGGTCGGGGAAGGATGTGTAGGGAAGTCACTGTTAGGTATTGGAGGGGAGGTACGTGTATTTGAGCCTCTACCTCTACCTTTGCCATTTCGATTCCCGGCGCGGCAGGTTTCTGGACCAGGGTCAGCGGACTCGATAATTCTCTCGCCTCGGTGCCCACTCTGATCAGCGATCACACTCGGCAACTCTGGGCATTAGCTTGCCTCATCTTCACTAACGGCCCCACCAGACCGCCGGGGATGCCTGGTCTCACCCTGGAGATACCCATTAAGGGACCATCTCTCAGGGAAGCCAGGAAGGGTTTCGCAGCGGTCGAAGCGCCTTGGGACCCTCCGGGTAAGTAGTGCGCTATATAAATGCCTATACATTACATTACATACATTACATGGTTGCCTTGCCCACTTCTGTGTCCTTCATTTTTTCCAGTGAGGAATCTACCACAGGGTCAAAGAGGTTTTCCTTATCGAATGGTGTGTTAAGGATAAAAGTCTGAACTTCTGGTTTGACCGCTCTAGCAGCAGTGTCTGAAGCATCTAGGGCGCACCTTATGGAATTATTAGAAATGAACTGTCCCTCCTGCACTAGGTCTTGCACTTTAGACTTGTGCGCATCAGGTAAAAATTGGAGCAACTGCTAACAAAGCTTGTGTATTGGAGATGCGCCAAAAGTTTGCAACCTGTGAGGCTACCCTTTTCCCCGAAGGGTCTAGAAGCTTAGATTCTTTATCTAGGGGTGGAGCATCTCCCGTTTGCGAATTGGCCATTTTGTGTGCGTTGGAAACTACCAAGGAATGCAATGTTAACTGCCCCCTTATGTATGCTGGATCAGATGGTGCCGGCTTATACTTCTCATCTACCCTAGGGGTGAGGATACGTGCCCCGACGGGGTCGTTAAGAGTATCGTCCATGTGCCTGATCATACCCCTAAGCATGGGAAGTGAGTGCAAGGACTTGTGTGGTGCTAAGAGTCTCGAGATGGAAATCCTCTTCTAAAGATTCCTTATGCAGCTGAACCCCATTGTAGGTTGCAGCCCTACCCAGCAGTTCTATGTAACCTACACTGTCGTCTGGTGGAGAAGGCTTGGTAGGGTACAGGTCAGGATCATTCCCTGTGGGGGAATTGGTGTTCTAATCTGTCCAGGGGTCTGCGGGTATTGGGTCATTGTCCCCATCCTGATCTTCAGGTGTAGTATGTGGCGGCGAGTGCCCAGGTGAAATTAATAAGGGTTGAAACTGAGGAGCAGGAGAAGATGGAAGGGGAGGAGAAGGATTAGTACCGTCATTTTTCCTTTTTAAAGGAAAGTGGTAGGCCTCTTCTGTCTCAGGTTTCAGTTTTATTGTCACTTTTGTGGTGATATGTCCAGTAGTTGGGTGGATATATAGCTCCCTTTGTTTCGGATCTGGTTTGGAAGGCAGAGCATCGAAATGTAGCTTAGATGCAATCAGCACATCAGTTTGTTTTGGTGCCGGTGGTTTGGATGCTGAGGATTTCGGATCCAAAGTGGTTTACGGCATCGAAGGGGGAGGGGTGGAGCCTGTCAGACTTCGATCCCGAAGCTTTCGGCTCGGTACCAGTTTTCAAACGGTTCTGTTCAGAGCCAAAAGGCTTTTAGCAGTGTTTTGCTGACGAATTGGAGGGCAGGGCGTTGGAAACATGGTCTCGGTGCCGACCGTGGCCCAGAGGCAGGGGTTGGACCGCTGCCGCCTTCTTGGCCTGAGGTGGACTTTGGGGCAAGGGAGGATCTGTACTCATGGTACGCTGCCCTTGCGGGATGTCTTCGCCCTCCTCGGAGCCGTAGTCGGAGATAGAGATCGGGTCTTGTTCCTCCTCTGCTCCCATGGCGTCTCTGGCCTCTTGTTCTGAACCTACTCCGAAGAGGTCCGGAATGGAACTTGTGCGCTGGTTCTGCATGTTGAGATGTCAAACCAGACGGTCGTGAAGTCTTTTTCGATCGGAAAGCCTTACACGAGTCGCAGTCCTGTTCTCCGGAGACCAGCACAGGCTGCACACTTCATGTGAGTCGGTGTGCGGATACTTCGTGTGGCACAGAGGGCAGAATTCCATTGGAGTCCATCCAATCTACCGCAAAGCGGACAGACACGGGTAGGCCCGCCGGCCTTCCATAAGATACCAGACTGAAAGAGGTTTTTTTTCAGTAAATAAGATACAGGGAGAAATGGGATTACAAGATCAAAAACAATACCGTTGAGGGTCTGTGTCTTGCGCACTGCGGGAAACCGAAAAAACAGTGTTGAACCGGAGCACAGCAATTCCCATCCGAACCAGATGGCGGAAAGAAAATCTAACAATGGAGTTGATGCACATGCACATTATCACCGAAAGCAGGAGTCACCTACCTCGTGACTGGAAAGACTTCTTTGAAGAAAAACAACTTGCAAACATCTTGACCCAACACTAGATGGCAGGAGAATGCAAAGTATGTGATCTACAGCTCACTTGCCTCAAACATGCTCTTTAAATTCAGAATCTACTCCTGCAGCAAATGATTCATGATTTCACACCCTCTTCCTCTACTGCAGGTTGTAAAATGGCAGCCAACAAGAATCCACACAATACTAATAGTACTAATAAAGGCAGAGAGGAGAAAACTACACTGGTGAATTTCAGTAATGCTTTATTCAATACAGATTAATAGGCTTCTTTTTTTACAATTTCAGTATGAAAATATGAATGCAGTTGGGAGAGCACGCTTCAAAGAACAATTATTCTCCCCAAACGTGCAGGTAACTTGCATCACAGAACAAAGTGCCATCTTCTCCTTACAAAGTAAATTTTAATATTTTCAAGTATCTTGTATGAAAGGTTACAAAGAGGAGTTTAAAATTACCCTAAAAAATTCTACATACATACATTGGGTGGGGAGTGTTAGTGCAGATCTGAGGGTCAAGCTTGGTTAGGAATGCTGATCAAAGCACTTGTGGCAGGAATGGGATCCATTGCACTGTTGATATCTACAATACCACCTGCACTGGATGCCTTCGCTATAGTATTCTCTAAGCAGACACCAACATCTGTTTCGGTTTTGCTCTTGCATGGGAGTTGTGTGTCCACTGTACGAACTGCATTTCCAATTGAAACAGTCTTTCCACTCTCATTGCAAATTGCAGTGTCATTGCTGGGGATGGTGCCCACTCCACCACCTATAGAGAGCATGCCATCGCCATGTGGAACAGTCTTCACTTCCCGGTTATGGCTCACCATACCATGTCCAGTAATTCCAGCTTCCATCACTCTACTCATGTTTGCAGTTGTAGCTTCACTTGGAACAACCTCCATTTCACATTCAGGTTCCAATACTTCCAAAGTGGTAGAGTTAGAAACGCATACAACAGAACCACTTCTTGGTGATGTTTTTACTGACTTTACGGTTGTTTTAGCAGCTGCAGCTCTTCCATCTGTGAACAAAAAACACATATTTGGTTTTGCCTGTAGCTAAAAAACATTGTCACTATAAGATGCAAAACTATTGAAAAAGTAATTATGCAAAATGTATTTACATTGTAACAAAGCATTTAAATACATTGAAATCATGGCCTTATTTGCATTGTCCCCCTGATATTTGCAATGTCAATTGATTTTTTTTTTTATAAATCTTTATTTTAAAACAAGAAAAAGGGAATAGACCTATCCGGTGCCATACGTACATACATAATAATAGGGCAGACAGGTACAATGACAGGATAGACATGAAGCGACAGAAGAATCGCTGAGACGACTGCGCTAGTAGTTACGAAGCATGATTGGTAGCATTACAGTCGATAACAATTTAAGTGCAGGCCCTCAGAGCCCGACCACCCATAAAATCAGAATAGTAGAAAAAGCTTGGCAACCAGACACTGGAATTTAAACAAAATCAGGATATTTCGCCAATATTACTAATAAGCGAAAGACTGAAGAGAAGATTGAAGAAAAGAAAACCATAAGAACGAGAACAAAAATAAAACAATAAACCCATCCCCCCACACTGCACCCCTGCATACGACTATCGCCTAACCCCAACTAGCAGTGTGCCTGTCGCCCAAACTAACTAAGTTCTAAAGATAGAAAAGAGAAAACATGGGGGGAAGGCATTTCCGTATGGGCTCCCGGTCTCGTTCCCTCCCGCCAGAGACAGGCACCCCCTATGACGAATATACAATACAGGACTCTCCAGAGTACCGAACGAGGGATTCGGTGCCTCTTGTTGCACGGGGTCCTTGTCCAGAATCAAAAAGGTAGTCGTGTAAATCGTAGTTGGCAGCAGTACCTGCAGTGGAGCAGGGTCCGGTTCCACACACTCCTTCTCAGATAGGCCCGTAATCATTTTGTGAATCAGGGCATCCATATGTGAATGAAATGCCCCAATGGCTGCCAATACTGTCTTCAGCGACGGCTCACGCTCCGCCCGGTCCATTTCTCCTCGCTCAGTACCGATCAGATTCACTTACCCCAGAGAGCCCGGTTTCTCCAGGGGAACAGACAGGAGCGGAACAGACGGCATCGGAGGGTGACTGATCGGTTTCTACGGCAGCAATCTGCACTCCGCTGCCGCGAGCGAAGACCCCGACCCACCGAACCCCGGCGGTGGCAAACCGGGTCTGCGGGACAGGGACCTCCGCCCACAGCCACTGTCGTGCCACGCCACTCCTCCCTCGGTGTTAGTCAATCAGAATGACCGCCATCAAAATCGGGCAAAAAAGACCTCCACTGCGGTAGACCAGACCCTGCTTGATTCTCACGGCCGATGTTGTTCAAATTACAACCCGGCTGGGTGAAAACTCGAGGCCCCGGCTCTCCTGCTGGACTAGACCGCAAACTTCAACTCGACACAACTCAGTCAATTAAGCTGAGTAAGTTTTTGGGATTGCACCATCGGAGCGTGGATCGGTTCATCTACACGGAGGTCGGGCGTAGAAACAGGATCATCTAGCAGGATACGGAGGTCAGCGGAGCCGGGAGCCTAAGCAGCCATCTTGTTTGCTAGCATAGCTCCTCCCCCAATGTCAATTGATTTAATTAACCACGCTTATAAGGTTGGTAGACGTCCACCCTTTTACCAAAGGGTGACAAAGTATCTAATGTAAATTTTCAAGTACTTATTTTCATTCTATTTTCTCAAAATGAACATCAACAGTGAAGCACTAATCATGACACCCTGTTACAAAAATCAAGGCTTCCTTAGTCCTAAGGAATTGTCATTTCTTAACATCAAATCTGCCCGGACTCCTGTTAATTACACCCTACCCAAAATCCACAAAAATGAAGCCACACTCCCCGGACGTCCCATCGTCTCCGGGTGCAGCTCCATTTTGGAGCCACTTGGCCAGTATGTGGATTACTTCATAAAAGAGTTTGTTCCCCATACAGAATGTTATGTTCGGGACAGTATGTCTATGATTAATTTGGTGGAGCACCATTCGTTCAACATGGAGTCTGACATTTTGCGTACTCTTTATGTTGAATCGCTCTACACCAATATACCACAAGTAGAGGCGCTGCTCACCATGGAACAAATTTTAGACAAAAGACCACGTCCACATAGTGTCCCCACCATCTTCATACTACAATTACTGGAAATATGCCTTACCAGAAATTTCTTTGCCTTTGACAACAAATTTTATCAACAGGTGAAGGGTACCTCAATGGGCGCGGTTTTTGCACCTAATCTAGTCATTCTGTACATGGATCACTTGGAAACATCCAGAATTCTCACTCAAAATAATCCATTTTTTTGAAGGCATCACCATGTGGAAACGCTATATTGATATTTTTTTTAATTTGGCGTTCTACAGAAAGTAGCCTTATCCAGGCTCTCACCTTCACACGGACGCACAATAGATCCTCCATAGCATTTCTGGATCTTACCATCTACCACAACAATAACGAACTGCTTACTAGACTATACCGCAAGCCCACAGAAAGGAATACGCTTCTTAAATACGACAGTAACCATCCCGAGCTCTCTGACTCTTTTCCTTACTCACAATTTTTACGAGTTCGGAGGAACTGCTCTCAAAAGGAAGACTACTTTCATGAAGCATCCATACTTTCATCTAAGCTGGAAGCCCGGGGCTACCCGAAACGATTGGTACGCAATGCACGCAAAAGTGCCTGGTATTGCCCATGTGAACTATTGCTCATCCCCAAACCCAAAACCGACCAAAAACGCATAGTATGTGTCACCACTTTTTCACCGGTGTCAAATGCCATACGCAAATCCATACTTAAACATTGGACAATAATCAATGTCGGTAGTCTGAATATTGATCGTCCCCTGTTTGCCTTTAGAAAGAGCCGTAACATAAAAAACGACCTAGTCAGGTCAGCTCTCACCGCCACCAAACCACCTGCCACAATCACCGACATTTGGGGGCTTACTCCCCTGATGGGGCATAAAAAGTGGGAGAACTGCAGAGTTTGCAAATTTACTATTGAAGGACAGGATTTAAATTTCAATGATATACATATCAAGTCCAACAGTTTAACAAATTGTAATTCCTGTAATGTAATCTATAGGATATGTGTCCGAGTGACAAAATTTACATAGGTCAAACAACTCCGAAAGGATATGCCAACATCAAAGCCGCGTCAGCTGCAAGACACCCAATGCACCTTTGGTGGAATATTTCTCAAGCAAAGGATACACCGAGAACGATATCAAATGGACAATCATCAGCCAGATTAAACCTCCCCACAGAGGGGCAGACATTGGCAGTTTACTGAATAAAGAAGAGCTCAAGTGGATTTTGCGCACTAAAATTATAAAAAATGGTCTTAACAGGAGTGAAGATTGGACTTCCCTTCTGTAACAACTGTTGGCTCCAATCTACATTTTCTTTCACATTTACAAACATTATGACTGTACACTATGATGCCCTTTTAACCATACTGTGAATTATCCCTGTGTTCATATACCATTAGTCCACAGTGTGAATGCCAAATTCTTTTGTAAATTATTTTTAATGGTTCTGCGCGCTCCTTGTATGTGTCTTTACAATCTTGCGACCCACAAATATAGTCAAAACTCCTTGTAAATCATTCTTCATGGTGCTGCCAGCTCATTGCATGCGTCCTCAACACAATCAACCATTCGCGACGCACACACAAAACGGCCACCTCATTGGCATTTACAGCTTCCTATCCGACTTACTTCCGGGTCACGCTCCATTCCTCCGTGCTCGCAACCTATTATCCCTCCCCTCCACCTAAGATTCCTTGAGCCATTGCGCCCATGAGACGCGTCGAGCACACATGTCTGGAGACCGTCAACTTCACAGCTCCGACCTACACAATGTGGTATCCCACGCCTACTGGCACAGCCCGGACGCAGCAATATTAAGGTAGGAGCAGGTCCATCGCCGCCCGCACTGGTGCCTACACCAGCCCTTGTTCTGAGTTCCTTTTCGTTTCCTTCAACAGCTAACGGATTTCGAATCTAGCAGAATACCCCCTGCCTGCATACTCATTGTAGCAGTCTTCAAGGTAATCATTGACCCTCCGCTGCCTACCACCGGCCATTACCCATGTGCCTCATTAGAAGAGCCCAACCCTTCCTTTTTTTCTTTCCCCAGGAACTGCCTCGACCACGCTGGGATTTGGTCACTTGCCTTAATGCCACATAGAACCGATGCGCTAGCACATCATGGGCTAAGCGGTATTATCATGCATTGCTGCCTCATTCTCCTTGGCGTTTTACCCCGTGCATGTAATGCTTGCTCTCCTATTTCGTTCCTTCACAGGTACTGTGCCGCTTCTGAGTCCATCACTCTGCATGGTCCTCCACCACTCGGCAACTCATTATTAAAACGTTCAGAGTCTAGTCCATTTTGGTCTAGCCATTTCACTTGTGTTCTCACCGACACTCAGCGGTTTACTTCAACGCACTAAATTTCTTATGCTTGCACATCATGATGTTTCTCATAATCTGGGAAGGACATGGCTTTTGTAGTTCGGACTGGACTGTTCCCATGGGGCACAGGGTCAGAGCTGATTTGCATATCGCCATTGTCTAACCCAGGGTGGTGTGGAGTGCAAAAAAACGATGGATTTGGGCCCAGATCTTTGGACTGGGGTGAATGTGTGACATTGATCCACATTCTGTCCATCACCTGTTTTGTTTGCAGTTTCTCATAATCGCGGCATTGATAGTTTATTAGTTGGCACTTAAAGCTCAATATGTTGTATGGATTTCCCGGCATTACTCAGTTTGTCCCTCTGTTATCCTAGATCTTTGGACCGTTTTTGAGTGATTTGAAGTACTAGTTCGCTTATTTAATAACTCAATTTCTTCCTTCCTTTCCGCCCCCCATTTCTAATGTTTTCATTGTGATGTCAGTTTTGTAATTATTGTTCTCAGGCTTACAGTATTCTGTCCTGATGATGATCTCAGTTATCCCATGAACAGGATCGAAACTTCTTCTTAAAAAACATTGTGCACACAAATATTTCTACTGCCTTGTCACGTTTTTTTCTACCTATTACATTGTCTCATTATGTATACCTATGAACAAGCATTTTCTCTGTTTCGCCTGACTGTTTTGAATTTCTTGTTTGTTTCTTTATTTATGATTTTGTATACATTGTCACCTTGTCACACTTGTCCTATATATTGTTCTGGATACAGGACTGTATCCTACTGGATATTGCCACTGTCCCTTGACAGAAAAACCATATTATTTGCATTAAATTTCTATCTGGCTGGACAGATTATATAGAATTGACTGTGTTCTATATTTGTTTGGAATCGCACAAGTTACTACTTGTGTAACGATATATCTGTAAGAGACATTAGTTAGTGATAGATTCCTTACATTAGAATATCCCCAGGCGTCAGACTGGATCCAGAAATTTTTGCGTAGCAGTACCCTTGCGCATCGGTAGGCGTCGTCTGCGGCTCCACGTCAGTCGTCGGCGCCGTGGGCGCCGTGATGATGTCTGAGTACTTAGACGTAGCCTCCGCGTGCTAACGTCAGTTCTTAGACAGCTTTTCCGCGCCAGAAAAGCAGAGCTATGCTAAAAACCAACACTGGTGCCATTGAAACTAGGGCCCTGAAAGGGGATGACCTTAACCCTAGATATCGGTTCGCAGAACGGGGAGGATGGGTGGGTCGTTAAGGAATCTATCACTAATGTCTCTTACAGATGTATCGTTACACAAGTAGTAACTTGTGCATCTGAAAGAGACACGTTAGTGATAGATTCCTTACCTTAGAATAGATACCCCAGCAATACCAACCCCGGTGGTGAGTCTGCGAACCAATAATCACACCAGAAAGTCCTGGAGGACGGAACGGCCAAAGAAGCCATTCCTCCGGACTTGCTGTCCAGGCAGTAGTGTCTTGCGAACGTGTGCAGCAAGGCCCATGTAGCTGCCCGACAAATCCATGCAAGGGGACTCCCCGGCCCAGGGCAGTAGTAGTCGCCGGGGCCAGAGTGGAATGGGCCCTCAGCCCAGCAGGAGGTTCCTTTTTAGCCAAGGAGTAGCACGCTTGGATGCACAACACGATCCACCTAGAGATGGTCCGTTTGTGCACCGCCCTTCCCTTCTTAGCGCCCACGTAACCAACAAAGAGTTGGTCATCCACCCGGAACTGGCGTGTGCGATCCAAATAGAATGAAAGCGCACGTTTTGGGTCCAGATGGTGGAGCCGCTCTTCTCCTTTGAGGGATGCGGAGGCGGAAAGAAGGTGGGCAAGGTGATGGACTGCCCGATGTGGAAGGCTGTGACTACCTTGGGGAGGAAAGAGGGCTTTGTCCGCAACACAACCTTGTCCGGATAGACAGAAAGGAAAGGAGGTTTAGAGGATAGAGCCTGGAGCTCACTCACTCACCTGGCAGAGGTGATGGCAACCAGGAAAGCAGTCTTCAAGGTAAGAAGGCGGATAGGACAGTTGTGAAGTGGCTCAAAGGGAGCGCACATCAGAAAAGTAAGAACCAGGTTCAAGTCCCACTGAGGCACCACGAAGGGAACCAGTGGAAACGTGTGTGTGATGCCCTTCAGGAATCGATTAACAGGGGACTTTAACAAAGAAGGTTGATCAGGCAGCCTTAAAAAGGCTGAAAGAGCAGAAAGGTAGCCTTTGATTGTGCCCAGAGCAGAGCCCTGCTGGACAAGAGAAAGAAGGAAGAGAAGAAAGCTGTGCACCATGCGACAAATCTGTTCCACCTGCAGGCGTATACCGACTTTGTGGAGGGACGCCTGGCTGCCAGAATGAGGTTACAGACTTCAGGAGGCAAGTCAAATGGCCTCAACTGTCGCCGCTCAATCTCTAAGCATGGAGGTGGAGACTGGACAGGTGCGGGCGGAGGTCAGTCCCCTGCTGCTGCGACAGAAGGTCCTCAAGAAGAGGCAGACGAACCGGGGGATCGACTGACATACTGAGTAGCTCAGGATACCAGTATCTTAGTGCCCAGTCCGGAGGTACAAGGATGACTTGTTCCTGGTCGCGCTTGATCTTCCTCAGCACTCTGGGCAGAAGTGGTATAGGCGGAAAGGCATACAACAGACCGCAACTCCACTCGCGACGAAAAGCATCTCCGAGCGAGTGCCGCCTGGGAAATTCCAACGCGCAGAACTGATGACATTGCACATTCTCTTCTGTGGCGAATAGATCTAACCAAGGCTCTCCCCACTGCTGAAAGAGGCCTTGTGCCACTCATGATCCATCATGCACCGGCGGCTGAGTTCGTCCGCCCGGGCGTTCAGAGAACCTGCCAGGTGTTGAACCACCAGGGTCACACCCTGATGTTCCAGCCACTGCCAAAGGCGCAGAGACTCCTGGCAGAGGGTCCATGACCCCACCCCGCCCTGTTTGTTGCAGTACCACATGGCGGTGGTGTTGTCCGTGAACACCTGCACAACACTCACCCAGACAGATGGGAGGAATGCCTTCAGTGCTAGACGAATCGCCCGCAGCTCCAAAAGGTTGATATGGAGCCGGGACTCTGCCGGAGACCAGAGGCCTCTGATCTCCGCCTCTCCCATGTGGCCTCCCCAGCCCTGGAGGGACACGTCCATCACAACTACGTACTCCGGTTGGGGAAGGGAGAGGGATCTGCCGCTGACCCAATTGCGGTCCGTGAGCCACCACTGCAGCTGTCTCGCAGTGCCCTCCGAGATCAGGACATGGTCGGACAGGTTGCCCTGATGCTGGGCCCACTGAAACTTCAGGTCCCACTGCAGAGCCCGCATCCGACAACGGGCGTGATGCACCAGAAGGATGCAGGAAGCAATCAGCCCCAGAAGCTGTAGCGTCAACCTGACCGAAACTCGGGATGAAGGCTGAAAGATTGGAATACGAGCCTGTATATCCCAATCCCGCTGTTCGGGTGGGTAAACCCGAAACTGCGCCAAGTCGAGAACCGCTCCGATGAAAAGGAGCTTCTGAGAGGGACACAGGTGTGACTTTGGCACATTGATGGAGAATCCCAGCTGGTGCAGGAGGTCTGCCGTCGTCTGGAGGTGGCGGACGACTGTCTGGGGCGAGCCCGCCTTCAACAACCAGTCATCGAGGTAGGGGAAGACTGAAACCTCTAACCTGCGCAGATGAGCTGCGACCACCGCCATCACTTTCGTGAACACCCGTGGGAAGCACGGTAAACTGAAAGTGCTTGTGGACTGCTGTGAACCGCAGGTAGCACCGGTGGGCCGGCAGGACATGGATGTGTAAATAAGCGTCCTGCAAGTCCAACGCTACCATCCAGTCTCCTGGGTCCAGGGCAGCTAAGACCTGAGCCAGTCAGCATTTTGAACTTCTCCTTCCGGAGGAAGCCGTTGACGTTCCGTAGGTGCAAGATAGGGCGTGGGCTCCCTTTGCCCTTCTTGGGTACCAGAAAGTAGTGAGAGTAACAACCACACACTACTTCTGGCCCAGGAACGCGCTCGATGGCCCCCCTTGGCCAAGACGGCCAAAACTTCCTCCTGCAGAAGCCGCAAATGATCCCCCGATACGCGGTGGTGTTGCAGTGGCATGGCTTGAGGGGTCGTCTCGAAGGGGAGGGAGTAGCCCCTTCGGACGATTTGCAGCACCCACCTGTCCGAAGTGACAGTGCGCCAGTGGGAGTGGTGATGGCGAACCCTGCCCCTCACTGGCGTCACATGGGCCGAAAAGCACGGACTAGGAGGGTTTTGAGGTGGATGCTGCGGGGGAGGGTGTGAACTGGCCTCGCTGTTGTCCCCGACCGCCTCCACGGCGATTTCCACGGCCACCACCGCGCTGGATGTTAGTCTGTGGTGTGTGGCTGGCAGCACGTGTGGGGGCGCCCCTTCCTTGGCCACGAAAGTAGCGAAAGGCACCCGTTTGCTGGCGCAGGGCCGAGAGGCCCAAGGACTTGGCTGTAGCCCTGGAGTCCTTAAAGCACTAAAGTGCATGGTCTGCCATGTCGCTAAAAAGGCGACGGCCATCAAACGGCATGTCCATTAGTGTGTTCTGGACATCGGCCAAAAAGTTGGCGGACTCCAACCAGGTGGGCGACAAATCACCACCGTCTTTGCCATCGCTCTACCTAGTGAGTCGGTTGTATCCAGCCCACACCGGATAGAATATTTTGCTGCATCCCGGCCTTCCACAAGGGCTTGGCAGAGTTTGGCCCGTACCTCCAATGGACACTGGCAGCAATTCCGCGACCGTGTCCCACAGAGAGTGGGTGTAGCAGCCCAAGAGGCATGCGGTGTTGGAAGACCGCAGTCCCAGACTAAGGGATGAGAATACCTTTTTGCCGTACTGCTCATACCTCTTGGATTCCCTGTCCGGCGGAGCCGACGGGAATGCGGTCTGGGAATTGGACGCCTGGATGACCAGACTTTCGGGGTGGGGTGGGTGGACAGGAAACATGGGTCGCCCGGGGCCGGGCGGTGGCGTCTGGCCACATTCCTATCTACGGGCGAACCGGTAGCGGGCCTGGACCAAGTGCCTAAAAGAACGCCAGTCAAGGCCTCATTAAACGGCAGCAGCGGCTCGGCAGAGCTTGATTGCGGTTTAAGGACCTCAGTGAGGAGGTTAGTCCTCATGGCCGCAACGGGGAGCTTAAGGCCCAGGGCCTTGGCCGCCCTCATCAACACCACACTGTAGTTGCCCCCTCCTCCGTAGCCACGGTAGGAGGCGAGACAAAGTCAGTGTCTGGGGAGGTGTCCAGACCACTGGCATCCCCAAGTCCACCTGTCCAGTCCTCTTGAGACGGACACTCGGGTCAGAGGGTCCTCAGACCCCTCCCAATACTTCTCTTCACCCATCCCCTGATAATCAGGGTTGTCAAAAGATGAGGCCGGTTCATAGAAGCTAAACTCCCGAAGCGGCGTCGAAAGCGGCGCCGGAGGCGACACCTGAGGGACCGGCGCCGGTGAGGTAGTTAGGTCAACCGGCGACAACCCGGATCCCGAAGCGGATCCAGTGGGGCCCTGCGGCGCCGTGCCCAAAGGCGCCGAAGCCCCCGACCCGCTAGGGGCCCCCATACGGGTCCGCTGGGCCCGAAGGCGCCGCGGAACCAGTCGGGAAGAGAGGGACCTCATGGCCATGAGGAAACGCTCGATCTCCCCTCGGCGTTGCGCCCTGCCCAGGGACCGGAGGGTGTGGAGCAGGCCGCGACGCACGCGCTCCAACGGAGCCGCGTGGGCGGTGTCACCCAAACCCCTGGCCGCGTTGCGCGAGCGTCGGGGGGTGGGGGTGGGGGGGGGGGGGGGGGGGGGGTGTCAGAAGAGCGATGGCATCTATTCGACTTCTTGTGCTTACCTGACGACTTCGACCGGGAGGAGTGATGCAGACTCTCGGAGCGATGCAGACTCTCGGAGCTGTGATGGCTCCGACCCCGCGACCTGTCCCTCGACCTCCTGTGGGACTGGGACCTCTCGCGGCGCGGGCCGACTGCCGGAGTTCGAGTCGCTTGCGGGACCGCTTCCGCCTAGCTTTCGAAGTCATATATCACACTGAGTAGAAAAAGTCATCCTAAAAGTAATCACAAAGTAATTGCAAAGTAACTGAAAGGTAATTTCAACTGTTTCTGAACATTTGACCTACCAGTAACTGCATTCAACTGCATTATATCAGAAAAGTACTATTTTACTTACCTGCACGAAGTTAGGCTTGGTTCTAAAAATAATATACAAAGAACTATTTTTATACAAAACAATTGGTCAGAGTTCAGTCTTTGTGTGTGTGAAATCATTCCTTGCCTGGGTGTGTACAATAAATGCTTAACACTGCCCTCTGATAAAACCTTACTGGTCACCCACACTACCACAAATAGAGACTAAGGTATCATCTACTTTAGCCTCTGCCTACCTTTGGGGATCCACTGAACTCTGTGCACACTATAACTTACTTTGGTAAGTATATTGATCGTCGGGGTCCAGTTCGAGGGCGACGTAGGCATACTGCGGGTGCTAAGCGTCGAGGGTGGTGTGCCGAATACGCTTCCACCCCCCTCCTGAGACCCATGGTGTTTATTCCCAACACCAACTAAGTGCAGAAACGATAAGTAGAAGCCTCCTAAACCAGGAGTAATTAGGAATATTTTACTAATTCCTAATTTTTTGCACTTTTTTTCACTTAAATTCTTATTTTCACTTTCACGCCCCTAGGTAAGGGTGGGCCTTAGCGTGCCCATACCGCCAGGGTTTTACCACACACAGTCCTGATGAATTGCCGGGTAAATTAACACCGTTTCGATGGCAAGAAACATGTCGACTCACTCTTAGGAATCCCCACTCAATTACAGTGGACTGTTTCCTCACATATTTTAACTCCTGAGTCTTTAGTGATCACTTAATAAAGTTTTTTGATACACTACTGACCATTTTAATACCCCCAACACTCACTAAATCCCAATTACACTCAACACGCCCTTATCTCACGATCCCGCTTCGCAGTAATCCTGGCATTGCAGCACACCAAAGAAACACTAGGTCTCTTTGGTGGAGCCCAATGATGAAGCATGTCATCACCAGGTGGTGAGTGAGGGCTTTCTTCAACAACTCAGTGCGGTTGTATTTGTGCTCCCCATAACGGCCTAGCTTGTCTGATAGACACTCTTATCTTGATTTTTTGATAGTATATACAGAGCCAGCTTCCTACAATTGGCCATTCAAATTATAGGAACTCTACAGCTTACAGATGCAAAACAGTATAGAACAGTGTCTGATGTTTTCTATGAAGATCTAAAGAAACCTTCAGCGAGATTAACATACCAGCTCATACCTTTGTTTTGCTGTACATCCACTACAATACAATCATCGTCGTCATCTTCGTCTTCTGTATCTGCCTGAAAACCATCTGTCTCAACCACTCCAACCTAAAAAAAAAACAAAAAACAATGAGCTGTACTTGAAAACGAACATAGCTACACCTGCATACCTACCATCAATTAAAAGCTGAAGAAAAACACAATAAAGCTTTAAACAACAGCTCTAGCTCTGAATTTCTAGTTGGGTGGAAAGGAATATTACTTTCAATTCTGTTGCTCAATGATAGGCTTTCCTGTTTATGAATTCAAAACATTTATGTGCAGGAGCCCGCAGCACCTCAAGATAAATGCCGTATGAAAAAATGTCGAACTATGCCTATCCAAAGGACAACACCTGTACTTCCAAATACGACAAAAAAACGAATTAAAAATAAAGTAAATATGAAAATGGTAAGGCACTTTAGTGAACAGCAATTCGTAAGCAACCACTTTAGGCAGTTGTGAAATTTATGGTGGTGGGCACAACTGTACTTATTTCAAGGTACCGATATTCTTTGCCATCTCCTGCACTGTTCCAGCAGTTGGGCAGCTTTATTTCCAATTAGCATAGAAATTGGACAACCTATACTGTGGTCCATCATCATCTAAGTGTAGTGGCAGCCCTACATTTCCAGAAGTACAATGGAAATGAAAGTAGTGCTTTTTCTTGCTCTACTTGCTGGTGTGCATGCTATTCCGCCACCGGACTGAAGGTAGGGCCACTGAAGAGGTGGTGGTGCGGAGGGGGGCTGGTGGTCAGGTAGCACTACAGGTAAAGATTGCCTCTGAATTTTGGAGATCAGCACGTTTCTTTTTAAAAACAAATTTAGCACCAAATTTAGGACAACAGGATGGCTGCAGAGAACAATAATGCAGTGACAAATTTAACTGATTATTTTACCACCTACATCAAAAGAATGAACTATTTTCTTTGAGCATGGGTTGAATATTTCAATGACAAAACCAAGATTGTAATTAACACACCCTATCTTCAGTTGTATTAAACACAAAACAGAAGTTACATATCAGTAATCCTTGTTTTCCATATTTAACTCTTCACCAAATTAATGGATGCTGAAAAACAATGACCATAAGAGAGACAGACATACATTTTATAAGAAAACACACACTGCATATATATCAAACATATTTGGGTGCTTTCCCTGCACCAAATGCAGTGGTATAAAACATGTTTCAAAAGGCACTGAAGTATGGAAAATATTTATAGTTTCCAGTGATATATGGTTTTGTCATCATAATGAAAGCCTCCAAATACACTGCAGACCACTGCGATGACCACCAAGTCTGTGGCATGGAGGAGTAAATTATATTTTTGCTAAAATCTGCAAATCAGATATTATTTATTTATGTTTGTGTTTGTGTTTTATAGAGCGCAAACCAGACCCGTAACGGTATCAGACCGCTTTACAGGATCGACAAGTAATATACAAAAGACTTAGGAGGAGTGGATACATTTGAGATAAACAGGTGGATACATTTGGGATTAACACAGGTAGATACATTTTATAAGAAACAGGTGGTCTCGAATCCTGTGTGGGATGCCCAGAGGTGCCGCATGGACATCGTCCGGAACACCATGGAGAGGCCATAACAGAAGGTAGAACAAAGTCGCTGAGGTGATTGAATGCAAGCATTAGAAGAGGAATTTGCCCATTAGGAAAGTATTGGCCTCAGTTTTAAAGCGTGCCAGAGACGGAATTCTTCTAATGGCAGGCGGGAGGGAGTTACATATTCTTGGTGCGGCCCCAGAGAAGGCCTGATTGTACGTTTATTTTTCCTGCAAGCATGCTGGTTGGAGCAAGAGGTCTCTGGCAGCCCGTGAGTTTCTGGCTTCTCCGGATACCACGAGTTTCTGAGCGAGGAATGCAGGCGAGTTAGAGTATAGAGCCTTGTGAGTGATGCAAACCAGCTAAAGTTGGGTTCTGGCCTCGAGAGGAAGCCAGTTTAGAGCTTTAAGGTGTGGAGAGATGTGGTTGAATTTCTTTGAACCCGTTAGGAGTCTGGCGGCAGCGTTGAGGCAGGCTTTTAATGATGCCAGGGAGATCTTGGGTAGACTTGCGAAGGTAGAGTATCCATATTCCAGTCTGGAGATGACTAGAGCCTGGATTGCCATTTTTAGGTCTGGAGTGTCAAGGAAGGGTTTAAGGTTTCTTGGGTAGCTCATGTGAAAGCTGGCTGTTTTGGCCATTGAGTTGATGTTGCCACGCATATTCAAGCTGCAGTCTAGGGTTATTCCAAGGGATTTAGCAGACTCCACTGTGGTTGGTGGGCAGTTTAACGCTGTGATCGCCTTGATCCATTCCTGGATGTCAGGGTTGGTTTTAGGTGGGGAGATTAGAAGAAATTCAGTTTTTGGTTTCGTTGCGTTTGAGCTGCTTAGAGGTGAACCAATGGACAGTCCACTTCAAAGCTTCATTCAGGGAAAGAATGTCCTCATGAGAAGAGATTTAATGTAGATCTGGGTGTCATCAGGATACATGTGGTAGGAGATATTGGCAGTGCGTAGCACTTCTGCGAGCGGTTCAAGGTAGCGATTGAAGAGTGTGGGGGACAGGGTTGATCCTTGGGGGATGCCAACCGTGATCGGAGAGGGAGCAGATAAGTCACCGTTGATTAGGAATCTCTGAATGATTCTGGAGGAAGGACCTAAACCATTCAAGAACGGGGCCTTCCAGTCCCATCCTGATTTTAAGGCGTTCAAGGAGTGCTTGGTGGTTGACTGTATCAAAAGCAGAGGATAGGTCTAGTTGGATTAGGAGACAGGTTTTGCCTTGGTCAAGGGATTGGAGGGCCTCATCCAGGATGTGGAGGAAGGTGGTTTCAGTGTTGTGACCAGGTCTGAACCCGGATTGGATGTTATCTAGAAGGTGGAAGTTGGTGACATTTTGGCTCAACTGCTGTTGCACACGTTTCTCCAGAACTTTAGCTAGGAGTGGGATATTCGATATAGGTCTATAGTTGTCAGGTGAAACAGGTTTTTTAAAGATGGGGATGACTTGGCCGGCTTTAAGAGAGTCCGGTATCGATCCCTGTAGGAGGGAGGCGTGGATTATTGCATTCCAAGAAGAGATGATAGCCTGAGAGGCAGCAGCTAAGCAGTTAGAGGGGAAAGGGTTGGTAAAGTGGTTGACAAATTATGTGTCAAATTAAGTTAATCCATAACTATGGAGTAAACACAGCAGACTAGTCAAACGATTCCAAAAGGACGGACCATGGCCTATTAATGAAGGGTAAACAAAACCTAAACCGTCTAATTGCTGACAGTGCCCACTGTTAGCTACTTAAAGAGAATGACCTTCATCTTTCCCTTCAGCAGACAATTTAACAATGCAATGTTTTAACTAAATAATTGAGGGTTGTCTCAATTTGGGGGGCATGGCCTGCTGAGCTGTGGAATGGCTGCTAGCTAAGCGAGCTCCACCGGCCGAGAACTAATCCTGCATCGGTCCGTGTGACTAGAGAGCTGCTGCCGCACCAAACACGTTTCACACACAACCTGGAATGCAGGCAACAGAGTGTGCTAATCCACGTCCCCAAGTTTGGCTCTGGAACGGAGGGGTGCGCCCCGGTGGAGGGCCTGGCCACGCATTCTGGAGCTACTGACGTGCTGGCCTGCTACACCGTGACTCGAGCCCGGGGCACATAATGCGGTGAGAGATCTCTGAAGAGCCTGAAGTGGAGTGGGAGGTTTTAGCACGCTTTCTTCCCTCCCTTGAATTATCCTTTTGAGATCTCGCTCTTTTACTGGAGGTAGAGGCTCTGTCTTCATCAACCGTAGAAGAGGATTTTAGCCACAAAAAGGACTCTGGCCTCCCTATCCCTTAAGGTTTTAGAAGGGAAGGCGCGGCAGATCTTACAATTTTTAGCCTCATGTTTTCGGTAGAGGCAATAAATGCAGTCCTTATGTTGGGTCATCAACATGGACCCTTATCTTCTTGCATGTTCTACAAGGTCTAAATAAGGCCTTCTTGTCAGACATCCTGAAGCTCTGAAGAAAAAACTGAGTCAAGACTCAGGGAGACTCTCTTCCACACGACGTGCGGTGAAAATTTGAGGAGAGCTGGCTCTGCAGAGAGGGTTCTAGAGGGTGCTGTAAGCTGATTGATTGGAACAAAGACTTTGGTCTTTTTAGCATAATGAGGTAGATAGGCTACTACAATCTAGGCCTCAGGCCTTCTCATAGGGCCTACTACTGTAATTTACTCTTGGCACTGCTTTTTTATATACCGTGGGACTCCCACCTCGGCGACTGGGAATGATTCAGACATGTGAATCCATGAAAGATACCCCAATACTGGATAAACTGCTTGAATTTGAGGAGGAGGCGCACTGCAAAGTTACATTTTTGGGGAAACATGCCCAGGCTAGAAGATACGGGGAGGGGGGACAGGCCGGGGAGAACTCTAGAGGCGATTATTTGCGCCGCAAGGTCCACTGCTTACCTAACTGAGCTGAAAGGTGCACAACAGTCTGTAGTTAGAGGCCAGAGAGAAATCCTAGAATAGTTTTCCCATTTTTATTCTGAACTATACACTACTACACAAGAATCTACTCCAGAGGGCCTGCTGCCCTTTCTTGATTCACTGGAGCTGCTCTGGCTGGGACCAAGGAATAGGGAGTATTTGGCCTTCCCGCTCACGGTGGAGGAAGTTTCTCAGGTCATCAAAAGCTTACCGTTGAACAAGGCCCGTGAGTCAGACGGTCTAACCACCGCATTCTATAAGAGTTATGCAGAAGAGCGGGCGCCGCACTTACTAGCGCTATATGAGGTGGCTCAGGCCTCGGGCCTTTTACCACAGTCAATGTGCAAAGCAATAATAATCACCTTGCTGAAGCCTGGGAAACCGGAAAATGAATTGGACTCTTATAGACCGTGGATGTGAAAATATTGGCGAAGCCGACTGCAAACCGGCTGGAGCCTCCAATCCCGCTGATCGCTTGCCCAGATCAATTTGGATTTATCCCCAAGAGATCTACCTCACACAACCCGAGAACCCTATTTTCAGTACTGCACTATTTACACCCAGATGTGACAGCTGCTGCAGTATTCCTAGACGTCCGCTGTTTATTAATCTTATACGTCTGCTATACACACGGCCAACGGCTCGGGGTGAATGGTCTTTTGTCGCTACCGTTTGATATTTTGCGAGGTACGAGGCAAGGATGCCCATTATCCCCTCTACTATTCGCAGTAGCGATGGAGCCGCTCGTTGCATGCATTAGGCAGCATCACACAGCCAAAGGGACAGGGTTTAGTGGACAGAGCCTTTTAATCTCACTGTACGCTGATGACGTCACACTGTACATGACTGACCCGGCGTCGCACCTTGATCCATTACTTCAGGAATTCATTAGGTCTGGTGGCCTCTCTGGCATCTCAATTAACTGGGCTAAATCAGTTATTTTTCGTTTAACAGGCGCCACTACCCGGTTCCCTCAGAGTTTCCCCTTCAATGGGAGGACAAACCTGTGAAGTATCTGGGCACATGGCTCAGTAGAAATGTGCAGGGCATAAACTATGGGCGCGCCATAACATGGTTGGAAGAGAAAGTCACTGTGTGGGCTAAGCTCCGCTTTCCCTAGCATGGAAAATAGCATTGGCCAAGATGGTAGTTCTGCCGAATTTCCTTTATCTATTCGTCAACATTCCTATTCCCCTCACGCAGGCCTTTTTTAAACCTCTCAGATCACACCGGATCTCGTCGGTTTGGGCGGGAGGGCAGGCGCGAGTCTCTTGGGACCTATGGACACTCGCTCTGCGTCAGGGTGGGTTGGGAGCCCCAGATATGCAATTTTATGCATAGAGCGCGCAGGCTCAGTTCTGCACCACTTGGTACATCCGACCCCATTTCAACCCCATGTGGCTGGGGAGACAGGTGCTGAGGCACCACTCTCCCTGCAAGTCACTTTATATCAAACTTACAGGAGTCCTAGCGATGGCATAGACACAGTAAAGACCTTGTGGTAGGTGTTAAATGAGTTACAGAAGAGCTGACAGTCCTATTCTCTATGCCCCGTCCACATCCCTGGCACACAACCCTATGCTCGAAGGTATCAGCAAGGACTTACCACAAAAAATGAGTCTCTTCTTTTGCAGACCTCTATCCAGAGAATACGTTTCAGCTGCCCCCGGCCTCATTGGAGGGTCGGAATGTGTCTTTCTGAACTCTTCGCATACTACAAACTACAAGCTGGGTGTGGGTCTCTACATGCCACTTTTCCGAACTCCCTGCCAATCCTGAATGTGTGGGAAACAGGCTCCAATCAGAATCACCTTGCAGACTCATTACCTGGATATATAACCACATGCAAACGTCGGCCCCTCTGACACGGCCACGAGTGCTCCAGGCATGGAATGAAGAACTTCAACCTCCCCTCACGGAGGACCAGTGGGCTTATTGCTGCTGCCAACTCACAGCATTGTCCCCCAACTATAAACTTTGCCCAATTCACTTTAATTTCTTCCATAGATTTTATAGGACAACCACCAGTCTACATCGCAAGGGGCTGAAAGATGACAAAAGCTCCTTGAGATGCAGTTTGCTCCCGCTACTTTTTTACATATGGCATGGAGCTGCCCACGGCTGACACTATACTGGTACAACATATTTACTGCGATTCACCAGATAATAGGTACACCGGGGGATCCTGATCCCATACAGGCGTTGTTGAGTTACATAAAGGATACACCTGTCAAAGTTCGTAAACTGCATGCACGGTTACTTCTATTTGCTAAGCGCCAGGTAGCCATGCACTGGGGACGTAAGGGGGTTCCCTCTAAAAAATTTTGGATCAGAGACCTAACATTTGGGCATTCACAACTGACCAAATTTTGGAATTGATGCCTGCAGCTTCCAGGCCCAGAGCATTTGGGAACCATTTGTTGTGTGGGCCCGAGAGCATCTGGAGGCTGCTAGAGACAAGACGATGGAATCTGGGTGTTTATGAGCTGACACAGGGAGCCTGGGGGAGGTTGGTAACTGGGGGACTGCTGTTTCTTGAGAAGAAATATGCGGTTTTCTGCCGCTGAGTCGAACTGTCTGAGCGCAAACTAGAGGGTGTTGTAGTAGACTCTTTTCTTAAACTGTCCTTTGGGTCTTGGCAGCTGTTTCTTACAATAGGATGTATCTACTTCCTTTCATGTACTGAGCAAAGGATCGAGCATGCAAGAAATGACATTAGTAATTGGCAACGTAGGCAGATGTAGAGATAACTATGTACCGATTAGCAAGTGGCTTGTTGTTTGTAGCATTGTTTTAAAATGGCTATAAATATAATTAAAAAAAATAAAAAAGCAACCTACATTAGGGTAAGCACAAAAAGAAAAAAAAAAAGATGTCTCCATTTACTGCAAAGATCAAAGTTTAGTATTTCACTTTTTATATTCAATAAACTGCTACCTCTTTGGAAAGATACCTGTTTTCAAGATGACCCCAAAATAAATATGCAATGAAATACATAATTGATAAAGTTTAACATGGTCCAATATTGCCATGGAATGAATCTGCCAGCATTCACCAACTACCGATCTTTTATGGACTGGTTAATGAAGTCACCAGAGCACGGCTCTACGGTAATATTAGACAATATTACACAATTATGATAGATATATATATATATATATATATATACACACACACATATACACAGACACACACCCCTAGCAAAGCTGCAGATTTACTTTTTCAGTGTTAATCTGACCACTGACGCTTATGTTTAGGGCATGACCATATAATGTAAGAATTGGCGTTGATGCACTTAAAGTCATGTGGATCCCCCCCACATGCAGAGATATGCTGTTTATGAAGATATGACTCTTGATAGAGACTCCTCCTGCCTCTAATTCAGTTTCCTGATTCCAACTTTCCCATTGATGGAGAGGAACAAAATTAATGACAATGGATAGTAAAATATATTTCCAGGGAATAAGATCTAGCGGAGACCTAGGATAGCATGCTTACCAGACTTAAGACCTAGACGAGACTGGACTGCTGAGAAGCCTTTCAGAAAGCAAGAGCTCATTTACACCAGCCAGAAATGTTGGTCTTTATTTTGGTTTTTAAATACAATAAGATGCAAGATATATATTCCCATTTATACCCCAAAACTAACAGCAATAAGAAATAGTCTACTAGAAGATACAGCTACTACACATGTAAAAAAATTAAGTCTATGGATATGTATTTGCCGTTCTCCCACTACACCTCAACAGCGCTACCAATTTCCCACCAAAACACTTATTTTCTCACCTGCTTAACTTCCTTGGGTCTTTTCATGAATTTGGTAATTGACATACTTCCACTCGACTTCCTCTTCACTGACACTGGGGTTGTTTGTGTAGTGAGTGTGGTCAGACTATTAAGGCTGTCCTCTTTGGCTGCAGGGTTGACTTGCGTCAGATAAGTCCATTGACATGGGACAGGGAGTGCCTGCTGGTCAAATCGCTTCAATACCTCTGCATGGACATACCAACACATTCTAACATCTGGCCTCTTCTCGTATGTGGAATTCTCAGAGATGATGCGCTTCAGACGGGCTTTAGATGGGACAAGTGCATTGTCACCAGCAGTCGGAGTCGTAGGTCTAGAAGTATTGGGACTTATGGGACTAGTACTGTTGCTTTCTGGATTGCCAGGCTCTGAACCTTCAGAAAGCAATCCACGTCGGCAGCATTCCTGGAACTCATGTATAATTACCTTGCTGCCATTGAAGTTGCCATGAAGCAATGGAAGCAAGTTTTTCAAAACTGCAGAGGGAAGAAAATATATTAATTAGTACAAACCCTTTTTTTTATATAAATGGTAGTTTTCAATATCTAAGTGAAGCAACTTAATTTGTTGATCAGGCCAAATAAGCTGCATTATCAAATTGTTCACAATAATACGGTTAAAGTTATACCACATTCTTGGCTTGAAGTTTCCATCTCTATAAACTTTAGCATGGGCAACATCCGAGAACTAGGCACTTGGATCAAATATGAAAACAGTAAAGAAATAAAGAATTTGGAAAACAATTTTTTGTAGGTATCTGATGCAAGTTTTACTGAAGTGCACTGGGTTCCAGCTATCCAGGTCCCCAGTGCCAGATCTATTTCTCTTAAATTGTACAATTGTTTCCCCAATTGCAATACCTTTAGCCTCCCCCTGTAAGTTCCTAGTAAATGGTACCCCTGGTACCTAGGGCAAGGAGGCTAAAGATGATACCAAGGGCTGCACCATGTATTGTGCCACCCTAAGAGACCACTCCGCTTGCAATGGCAGTTTGCATGAAGGTGCTGTGTGCCATGGTGCAGAGAAAAGCGAAGACAGGACACGGCACACCTGTGTGCCACGCCTACAACCACTCCATGCAGTATAGGTAAGTCACCCCTACAGCAGGCCTTACAGCCCTAAGGTAGGGTGAACTTATTACAACTACATGTGTGGACATAGCTACATGAACCAATATGCTCCTGTGATATCAAAGTCGATTATTGGGTATTTCAAATGAACAGGGAAGGCAATTTAAGAATATGTGCTGGACACTGGTGATGGCTTCACTGAAGTTTAAGTTGTTTGGTATCAAACATTTCTTATTAACAAGCCCACATTGATTCCTGTGATGGATTTATTAATACATGCACCCAGAAGAAAACCTACTGACTACCTCTGTACTGCCCGACTAGTGTCAACCAGCCTGCCACCACAGACCAGTTTCTGACCCCTGCAGTTAAGAGTTTGCACTCTGAAGGTGGAAACCATGCCTGCCATGGGCCGGAGGACTTTCCACCTCCTCCAAGCAGGATGGCTAAGTAATCGGCATATCAAGGAAGGAGGCTTTAAACGCTTCTGTAGCCTTTGATATGCGACCCAATGCTTCCTGACAGGGGAAATGCCACCACCTGCCCCGGGCTCATTTGGTACCACGTCAGGCGGGAAAATTAGCTAGTTAGGAGGCGTGTCCCCTCAAGCTAGTACCACCCTTAAGGGAAGATTCATGAATTGGGCACTACTTTTAGAATCCCACCACCTTAGTTTTGGTAGAATTAGGTAATCTGGGTCACGGTTAAGCCCACTTCCCACCGGAAGTGGTAATATAGAGGGTGTAGACACCCCAATGGCAAGTAGTCCATCAGCTACTACCTGTAATGCTCTCAAATTGTGTATTTAGGTGGCACCCCTGACATCAGGTACTCAGATTCGGCGGATCTACAAGAGGACCCTGAAAGCAGCAAGAAAGAATGAGAACTGAAAACTGCTGTGGACTTTTGGCGCCAAACCCTGCCTGTACCAATTCTTGACAATCGCGATCAGCGACTCGTCCTGCAGCTGACCAGCTTCCAAGAACCCTGGGAGACTACCAGCCTTCGCAAGTCACAAAGTAATCTCCCTTGGATTAGAGGAGATATATATGGGCAGTCCGCAGGCACCGACAACTGACATAACACTGTGTTGCAGCTCACCGCCCAGCCAGACGCCACAGCTCTCCGGGAAGAGGAACCTGCGCTCCTGAAGGTCGGATTTGTCCCTCCTTGCCAAGTGAGATGACTCCAGGACAAACCAAAGCCGCACAGGATCAATACCCAGAGTGCCAGACCCCTCGCAGCAAGCAAACACCTTGAGAGTCCTATCCAGACTCCGACACCAAGGAGCCATGAAAGGAAGTCTGCATCGCAGGGACCGACAGAGGCCCAGCTGTCCTGATTTTGCATTGGCAAGACCAATGACTGCAAGGCTCCAGGACGCACAGAGCCCAGCCAACCTCTTTGCTCAGCAACCAAGCCCTCCATCCCTAGATCAGACAAATCAAATGTGATCCCTTGTCCCTTGGACCACTGCGACCTGAGCCCCCTGTTGGGAGCTCCCAGACTCGGCCCCAAGTCCCCCTCTGCAGTTTGTTTCTAGGTGACCCCCACACCCTTTTTAGCAGCGTAGCATGCACAGCTACCAATGTGGTAAGCAACTCTGCACCCAGACACCCCAGGGAAGGTAACGAGAAACTGCTGGTAGTACTTTGAACCTTGCCCCCCCCCCCCCCCCCCCCCCCCCCATGACCCTAAGAACCAAAGACCCCAGAAGCAGACAGTAAATACTTGTAAGAAAGCATTGTGCGTAAAGGGGCATTTAAGTAACTTTTACTTACCTGCAAAATTCAATTAAAAAAAAAGTACTTACTTGCTATCAAAGTTTTTGGTATAAAAATGTATATAAAAGAAAACTTTTTTTAATTTGTCTCGAATTTATTCTCGAGTAGGTCTCATTTATTGCCTGTGTGTCAACTAACCGATACGCCTTATTGCTCGCCCACACTACGACACAAGAGCATATGGGATATCATTTGTGCACTATAAACCAATTGGGGTTTGCCTGGAATCTATACAATGTACCTCCTTTTGGTCCACTGTATAAAGAGCTAGCTTCCTACAGATGCTACTTTCCTATGGTCAATGAGTTGGAAGGCAGCAAGAATTACACACATTATACCACATAGAAACGTTTTCCCATGGACATCCTGCATTGGTTACGGATACCCTTAAAAGGCGAATTAGAATCCCTACAGTTAAATGCATTAACAATTTGTCCTCATCTATTTGAGAAAAAAGTTTACTGTGGCAGAATGTTTCAATAAAAACTAAGATTTAATGTACATTTTTACTTTGAAGAGCACATCTATAGAAATTCCCTTCACTTAACATGCAATAAAAAAATATAAACACTGGTCATGAACTCTAGAGGGAGTACAAGTCATTTCATTTCATGAAGCTTTATTCGGTTCATAACAATCGATGACCATAAAAGCACATAGCAAAATGCAACAAGATAAAATACAGTAAGTGACAGTAATGTTAAAAAATCATACTTTTCCTGAAAGTCATAGATTTACAAATAAAACTCGCAGCATAAAAACATATAAAAGGGCAGTCCATATTGTATAAAATACACATTGCATCCTCCACAGTACGAATGCCATACCTAAGAAATATTGGTTTCAAATATGCAATCCTTACATTTTGAAACAACGTACAGATAAGCATAAAGTGCATGGTGCTTTGTTTTGAATGCCCGTCGCAGGGACAAGGGCCAACCGGGTGCTTTTTTTGGTGTGGAAAGGCCACCAAAACATGGGCGATTCCAGCTCTCAGTCTAGTTAGCACAAATCGATGCGCCGACCTGGTTACCACATTCAGGTAATTCTGAAATCCCTCGGTAGCAATATATTTATTGTAGAGATTAACAGTAACAAGGGTATTGGTCACAGCTGAGCGTTTCAGAGTTCTATAGGACTTAAGGGTGTTTTTCATGTCCTGTTTGACAAGACCTTGTGGGGGACAGTGGTCTAACAGCAAATTAATATCAAAAATGCTCAAATAGCTGTCCACAACGTATTTAAGCCATGGTATCATCGACCAGTTGTCTAAACCAAGGCAATCCCTAATGACAAGTTGATTAAACTCTGTCTCTTCCTTGAGCCAGGTCGCTCGATAGAGTAGTAGAGGCCTAAGTAAAGCTAGGTCCCCCAAGTATGCGACCCCTACCTCTTTGTGTATCAACTCAGTTGGGGCAGATTTAGGGAGACATAGTAATTTCTTTATAAAGTCATTCTCTTCCCTCTGCAGATGCTCGACGTTGCAATAACCCCAGAGTCCCGCCCCATAAAGGGCGATAGATACACTGCGCGCCTTGTAGATCTCCATCATATCCTTAATTCGCCTATCTCCCAGTTTAGCGGCGAATTTAAAGATACCAAAGGAGCTTTTTCTCATTTTCGTCCTAACATTGGTTAATTCTTGCCCCCAGCAACCATCGCTAGAAAAGGTAACCCCCAGGTAGCAAAAGCTATTAACGCACAAGTTACTACTTGTGTAACGATATATCTGTAAGAGACATTAGTTAGTGATAGATTCCTTACCTTAGAATATCCCCAGGCGTCAGACTGGATCCGGAAATTTTTGCGTAGCAATACCCCTGCGCGCTGTTAGGCGTCGTCTGCGGCTCCGCGTCCGTCGTCGGCGTCGTGAGCGCCGGGATGACGTCATCGGAGTATATAGACGGCGCCCATGCGCGCTGACGTCAGTTCTGATAACACAGCTTTTCCGCGCCAGATACGCAGAGCCATGATAGAACTAACACTGGTGCCATGAAACTAGGGCCCTGAAAGGGGGATGACCTTAACCCTAAATATCGGTTCGCAGAACGGGGAGGATGGGAGGGCGGTAAGGAATCTATCACTAACTAATGTCTCTTACAGATATATTGTTACACAAGTAGTAACTTGTGCATCTGAAAGAGACACGTTAGTGATAGATTCCTTACCTTAGAATAGATACCCCAGCAATACCAACCCCGTGGTGGTGGGTCTGCGAACCAATATCACACCAGAAAGTCCTGGAGGACGGAACGGCCAAAGAAGCCATCCCTCCGGACTTGGCTGTCCAGGCAGTAGTGTCTTGCGAACGTGTGCAGCGAGGCCCACGTGGCTGCCTGACAGATGTCCTGCAGGGGGACACCGCGGCCCAGGGCAGTTGTCGTTGCCGTGGCCCGAGTGGAGTGAGCCCGCAATCCAGCCGGGGGCTCCTTCCTCGCCATGGAGTAGCATGCTTGGATGCACAAGATGATCCACCTGGAGATGGTCCTCTTGTGTACAGCCTTTCCCTTCTTCGCGCCCACGTAACCAACGAAGAGTTGGTCATCCACCCGGAATTGGCGAGTGCGGTCCAGGTAGTAGGAGAGCGCACGTTTTGGATCCAGACGGTGGAGCCTCTCCTCCTCTTTCGAGGGATGCGGAGGCGGAAAGAAGGTGGGCAAGGTGATGGACTGCCCGATGTGGAAGGCCGTGACAACCTTGGGCAGAAAGGAAGGTCGTGTACGCAACACCACCTTATCAGGGTGAACCGACAGGAAAGGCGGAGAAGAAGAAAGAGCCTGGAGCTCACTCACCCTCCTGGCAGAGGTGATGGCAACCAGGAAGGCCGTCTTCAGCGTAAGGAGGCGAAGAGGACAGTTATGAAGTGGCTCAAAGGGAGCACACATCAGATAGGTGAGAACAAGGTTCAAGTCCCACTGAGGCATCACGAAGGGAACAGGAGGGAACATGTGCGTGATGCCCTTCAGAAATCTACTCACTATAGGGGACTTGAACAAAGAAGGCTGATCAGGTAGCCTCAAGAAGGCTGAAAGAGCAGAGAGATACCCTTTAAGAGTGCCCAGAGCAGAGCCCTGCTGGGCAAGGGAAAGAAGAAAGAGCAGCACTTCCGAAAGGGGTGCAGAGAGGGGATCCACAGCCTTTGCTGCGCACCATGCCACAAATCTATTCCACCGGCAGGCGTATACCGACTTAGTGGAGGGACGCCTGGCTGCCAGAATGATGTCACAGACTTCGGGAGGCAAGTCAAATGGCCTCAACTGCCGCCGCTCAATCTCCAAGCTTGTAGGTGGAGACTGGACAGGTTCGGGTGCAGGACCGTCCCCTGCTGCTGCGACAGAAGGTCCTCCCGAAGAGGCAGACGAATCGGGGGATCGACTGACATGCTGAGTAGCTCGGGATACCAGTATCTTCGAGCCCAGTCCGGAGCCACAAGGATAACCTGGGCCCGGTCGCGCTTGATCTTCTTCAGCACTCTGGGCAGAAGTGGTATAGGCGGAAAGGCGTACAACAGGCCGCAGCTCCACTCGCGACGAAAAGCGTCTCCGAGCGAGTGCCGCCTTGGAAACTCCAACGCGCAGAACTGCTGACATTGCGCGTTCTCGTCTGTGGCGAATAGATCTAACCAAGGCTCTCCCCACTGTCGAAAGAGACCTTGCGCCACGTCCGAGTTCAGACGCCATTCGTGATCCATCATGCACCGGCGGCTGAGTTCGTCCGCCCTGGCATTCAGAGAACCTGCCAGGTGTTGAACCACCAGAGTCACGCCCTGATGTTCCAGCCACTGCCAGAGGCGCAGAGCCTCCTGGCAAAGGGTCCACGACCCCACACCGCCCTGTTTGTTGCAGTACCACATGGCGGTGGTGTTGTCGGTGAACACTTGCACCACGCTCCCCCTGACAGAGGGGAGGAATGCCTTCAGTGCAAGACGAATCGCCCGCAGCTCCAGAAGGTTGATGTGGAGCCGGGACTCCGCCGGAGACCAGAGGCCTCTGATCTCCGCCTCTCCCATGTGGCCTCCCCAGCCCTGGAGGGACGCGTCCGTCACAACTACGTGCTCCGGCTGGGGTAGAGAGAGGGGTCTGCCACTGACCCAGTCGCGGTCCGTGAGCCACCACTGCAGTTGTCTCGCAGTGCCCTCCGAGATCAGGACATGATCGGACAGGTTGCCCTGATGCTGGGCCCACTGAAACTTCAGGTCCCACTGCAGAGCCCGCATCCGCCACCTGGCGTGACGCACCAGAAGGATGCAGGAGGCCATCAGTCCCAGAAGCCGCAGCGTCAACCTGACCGAGACCCGGGATAACGGCCCGAAGACAGGAATCAGAGCCTGAATATCCCGAACCCGCTGCTCGGGTGGGTAAACCCGAAACTGCGCCGAGTCGAGAACCGCTCCGATGAAAAGGAGCTTCTGAGAGGGACACAGGTGTGACTTCGGCACATTGATGGAGAACCCCAGCAAGTGCAGGAGGTCGGCCGTAGTCTGGAGGTGGCTGACGACTGTCTGGGGCGAGCCCGCCTTCAACAACCAGTCGTCGAGGTAGGGGAAGACTGACACCCCTTGCCTGCGCAGATGGGCTGCGACCACCGCCATCACCTTCGTGAACACCCGTGGGGCGCTGGTAAGGCCGAAGGGGAGCACGGTAAACTGAAAGTGCTCGTGGCCTACCGTGAACCGCAGGTAACGCCGGTGGGCCGGCAGGACGGGGATGTGGAAATAGGCGTCCTGCAAGTCCAACGCTACCATCCAGTCTCCTGGGTCCAGGGCAGCCAGGACCTGAGCCAAAGTGAGCATCTTGAACTTCTCCGTACGGAGGAAGCCGTTCACGTTCCGCAGATCCAAGATAGGGCGTAGGCCCCCTTTGCCCTTCTTGGGTACCAGAAAGTAGTGGGAGTAACAGCCACGTCCTACTTCTGGCCCAGGAACGCGCTCGATGGCCCTCTTGGCCAAGAGGGCCGAAACTTCCTCTTGCAGAAGTCGCAAGTGATCCCCCGACACACGGTGGCATTGAGGTGGCATGGATGGAGGGGAAGACTCGAAGGGGAGGGAGAAACCCCTTCGGACAATTTGCAGCACCCACCTGTCCGAAGTGACTGTATGCCAGTGGGAGAGGTGATGGCGAACCCTGCCTCCCACAGGCGTCACATGGGCCTGAAAACTCGGACTAGGAAGGTTTTGAGGCGGGGGCTGCTGAGGGAGGTGTGGACTGGCCTCGCCGCTGGCCCCGACCACCGCCACGGCGGTTCCCACGGCCGCCACCGCGTTGCTGAACATTCTGCGGCGCGTGGCTGACGGTCCGTGGTGGGGCGCCCCTTCCGTGGCCACGAAAGGAGCGAAAGGCACCCGATTGCTGGCGTGGGGCCGCAAGGCCCAAGGACTTGGCCGTGGCCCTGGAGTCCTTAAAACGTTCCAGCGCATGGTCTGCCTTGTCGCCGAAGAGGCGACGGCCATCAAACGGCATGTCCAGGAGAGTGGCCTGGACATCGGCCGAGAAATTGGCGGACCTCAACCAGGCGTGGCGTCGAACCGCCACCGTCGTTGCCATCGCCCTGCCCAGTGAGTCCGTGGTATCCAGCCCACACCGGATGGAAAATCGTGCCGCATCTCGGCCGTCCGCAAGGGTTTGGCTGAGTTTAGCCCTGACCTCCTCAGAGCATTGTGGCAGCACCTCCGCAACCGTGTCCCACAGAGTGTGGGTGTAGCGGCCCAAGAGACAGTTGGTGTTCACTGACCGGAGCCCTAGGCTCACAGACGAGAAGACCTTCTTCCCGAACTGCTCATATCTCTTGGATTCCCGATCGGGCGGGGCCGTCGGGAATGCGGTCTGGGAAGTGGAGGCCTGGATGACCAGGCTCTCGGGGGTGGGGTGGGTGGACAAAAAGCAAGGGTCGCCCGGTGCCGGGCGGTAGCGTCTGGCCACGTTCCTATCCACAGGGGGACCTGTGGCGGGCTTGGACCAAGTGCCCAGCAGAACGTCACACAAGGCCTCATTGAACGGCAGAAGGGGCTCCGCGGAGCCGGACTGCTGTTTGAGCACCTCAGTGAGGAGATTAGTCCTCACGGCCGCGACGGGGAGCTCAAGGTTTAGGGCCTTAGCTGCCTTCGTCAACACTACACTGTAAGCAGAACCCGCCTCCGAAGCCACAGTCGGGGGCGATGTAAATCCAGTGTCTGGCGAAGTGTCAATACCACTGGCCTCCCCAAGCTCATATGTCCAGTCCTGATGTGACTGGCAATCACGTGCCAGAGGGTCCTCGGACCCCTCCCATTGCTCCTCGTCACCCAGCTCCTGGAGACCAGGATGAACAGCCAGGGCCTCCTCGTGGAGATAGAATTCTCCGACGGCCGACGGAATCGGCGCCCAGCGGCGCCCCTCCGACGCCTGAGGCGGACCGTAGGAAGCATTGGGGTCGGCAACCACTACGGCTACCGGGGACGACACCTGAAGGGACGGCGCCGGTGAGGTCGTAAGGTCGACCGGCGAGGTCCCGGATCCGGAGCCGGATCCAGCGAGGTCGCGCGGCGCCGGGACCGAAGTCGCCAGCGGCGCCGGGCCCGAAGCACCCGACGTCGTCGGGGCCGAAGCGCCCGACCCGGAAGGACCTCCAGACGGAGCCGATCGGCCCGAAGGCGCCACGGGAACCGACTGAGGAGGGAGGGCCCTCATGGCCATGAGGTACCTCTCGACCTCCTCCTGCGACGCGCCGTGCCCAGGGACCCGAAGGTGTGGGGCAGGCGGCGACGCTTGCGACTCCCGCGGAGCCGCGTGGGCGGTGTCGCCCGAACCCCCGGCCGCATCGAGCGAGCGTCGGGGCGGGTCGGAGGACCGATGGTGTCGCTCCGACCTCTCATGCCTCTTACCTGAGGACTTGGATCCAGACGATCGGTGACCACTCCCGGAGCGTCGATGACTCCGACCTCGCGACCTGTCCCTCGACCTCCCGTGGGACCGGGACCGGGACCTGGAGCGGCGCGGGGCCGACTGCCTCAGCTCGAGACGCTTGCGGGACCGCTCCCGCCTAGCCTTCGACGTCAGGGCCCGGCAGTCGTCACAGGTTCGATCGTCGTGGTCGAGGCCTAAGCACTTCAGGCACCGGCGATGGGGGTCCGTGACCGACATGAGTCGGCCGCACTTCGAGCAAGGCTTGAACCCGGGCATCCCTGGCACCGATAGTCGAGTAATCGACCAAATAGAGGATCAAAAAGATCAAAAAAGTTTTCAGTCAAAAAGTGACTGGGGGTAGAGCTTCTTCCGGATCTGCGCTAGCTGGCGCGGAAAAAAGAAGAACTGACGTCAGCGCGCATGGGCGCCGTCTATATACTCCGATGACGTCATCCCGGCGCTCACGACGCCGACGACGGACGCGGAGCCGCAGACGACGCCTAACAGCGCGCAGGGGTATTGCTACGCAAAAATTTCCGGATCCAGTCTGACGCCTGGGGATATTCTAAGGTAAGGAATCTATCACTAACGTGTCTCTTTCAGATATGCTGAACCTTTACCCCTTCTATAAAAAAGGCGCAATTTTTTCCCGTCTTTGTCCCACAGGTCATAGTGTGAGTTTTGTTTTTATTAATCAGCATCCTCCTACTCCCAATAAAGAGTGTAAACCTGTCCATCAGGCGCTGCAAGCCAACAGGTGTTCGGGACAGAAGTACCGCGTCATCTGCATAAAGCAGAACAGGGACACTATTACCAGCAACCTGTGGGGCATCAGCCTTAACAGTTTTCAAAGCAGAGTCAACCCCATTAATAAAAAGACTAAACAGCAAGGGGGCAAGGACACATCCCTGTCTAATCCCTCGTTTAACGTTAAAATTTGGGGTACACTCCCCACCAACCCCATAGCGAACACATGTTTGCATCTTACTGTACAATCTAGCAAGGAAAAAAATAATTTCTTTGGGGGCACCCAGTACAAGTCAAAGAGCAATTAACAGGAATAATTTAAGCATAGGAATCATTCAAAGATCAAAAGCTGCAAAAGTAATTCATTCTATGTGTGTTGAGGTATCTGCAAATCCATGACACTTGAAAAAGATTTTTTTAAAGGTAGGTCAACTGATAAACTTAAGGATTTACAAGCTGCTGAATGATACTCAGAAATTTTTATAACTCGTTATCGATTTAGAATCCGGTAGGCAACTTCAACAATGTTAATGGTTACACAATGTTTACTAATTCAGTGCGACGATTGATAACTCCTTTAATGGAAGTTTCCCTTCTATCCGAAGAACTGAACAAAACTATGCAGTAAAAAAAGTACCTGTAGTCTTGGTTTGTAGCATTTTGATACGGTATAGTGTGAAACTACAAAAAAATAATTGGGGAGCATAGACTGTTAGACATGACCCATCTAGCTTATACCATTCAATAATTTGAGTTCAATCAATTTCATTACGCATAAGACACCCATATTATTTTAAAACAAGGGGGAACTGCAGGTGCAGCGCTTCAACAGCAAGAGTCTCTCTCAAACGGGAGTGCGAACCATCAACGCTTAAGGTTGACAAGACAAACTCATTTCAAGCCTTCAGTGTTCTGGAAGTTACCTTTCTGGTCAACTAATCAGGGCCCCTTACACACTCTTAAGAGTTGTGAATGCTCTTGTTGAGAAAATCAAATCATCTTTGAGCTTAGTCCATCAAATTTCAGCAGTGGTGAATTCCTGTCTTTTTCAACTGCATACGCTGAGAACGGCCCCATTTTTTATCTCCATCACAAAGTACAAATGCTTTTGCATCTGCATGAATGTGTTAATATAATTCAAGGCCCCTCGTTCTGCCAGTCTATCGGATTCAAAGGTTGCAACTCATTCAAAATTATGTAGGTAAGGTACCATGTGGAAATCACAAGAGAAACCACATGACACCAGCATTAGCCTCTTTTCATTGGCTGCATGTTAAGGAGCTGATCTATTTCAAATCCGTTTGGGGCACAAGGTAGTCTATACTGCTGTTTGAGCACCTCTTTGGCAAAAATGTAAATAATACTCTCCTGGTTGTCTGCTGAGATCCACAAACCAGTCTCACAGAGATTCCTAAATTATGGTTAAAAACCTTAGGACATAAGCTTTGAATCAGATTTGATGATATTTAGGAAACAGCTAAAAACCTGGCAATTTCCTACTTTGTGATACATCTCGCAAATCAGTTGGGGGATGCGGTGTCTTTCTGCATAGTTTATAGATGTAGTGGTAAAATATCCTAGTTAGGGTGGACACAACACCTTATAAGTACCAATACAAAACAAATATATTTGTCAGAAAAATTAAATGCTTTATGTAAAATAAATTGTTATGTGGGAAGTGGTTTTCAGAGTGGATATTGAACGTCATCTGTATACATTGTAAAAACATCATAAACATTCCTGTAAAAGGCATATTGGCATATCTCTCTAACAAATCTATCAACTGAGTGCAATGTTGCACCCACCCCAAATCTCTTACAGCCCCGTCTTACTTTGCTGATCCTTAAGATTCCGTTTCTCGCTCTTTTCCTGTGCCAGCTCCTCCTCTGCCATGACAGATTCCAGAATGCAGGCTGCAAACCGCTGCAGTGCCTTCATCTCACGACTTGCTTCGCTGCTCTCCCAAATACAGCCAATCAACACAGGTTTTAGAACACGGAATTTCTTCCCCTCAGATACCAGCTCATCCCACTCCTTTGCCTTAAGTTTCTGACGCACCTTCTGGTTCTCTGGGTCTACTCGCTCCTAAATAAATACAGGCCATGCAATGATAAACAAAGGAGTCCAACATCATGAAACTTTGAAGTATAGAAACACTACTAGTCCCCCCTTTCTCTCAAATACTTTCTCACCAAGGGAAGGGGCAAATCCAAAACAAAGGGGCACATTGCATCATAATCTCAAAACTTTCCAATCATGAAATGTCTAACAGATATGATATCAAATGTGCTATAATCCTGCTCACCCTAAAGCTCAGTTGGAGCAATAAAAAAAAATCAATTAAAACTGAGAAAAACAAATTTAGTGAAATCTAGGAATAATGACATGCCTCTACAATACAGGACAAGCCACATAATTAGCTTGGATTTTCCCACAACATAATTACTTCAATTTGCTTCAAGCCTGAACATAGGTGTAAAGTTGCTTATTATCCCTACTGCCTTCGATGACACTTGAATCTATTATGGGGCAGCAACTTTGGAATACTATTCAATGGCTCATGTATGATGGTGAAGTGTCTAGCGCCATCTGCTAGGCCACAGTCAGCCAGCAGCAGATTGAAACAGGTTGAAGAGACATGGAGCACCAGAATGCATCCTCTGAAATAGTTTCATCATTTGACTAAGGCACTTATGCATGTAAGCAGTGAAAGGATAAACAGTTTCTCAAAACTGTTAAGACTTGCCTGGCCAGACATATGCATGCGTACGCAAGCCGTACGTCATGATGTAAATGATGAATTTGACTAAGAGGGCTGGGAGGGTGTCCAGGCAACAACCGTGCCTAGCACAGCTCATTGAGCCCTGTTTGCATGCAGGAAAGTCTGGTACAAGATGCACTTTAAACAAGCATTTGCAATGCAATAGGTCTCGCAATTGCGAGATTTTGAACTTTTCACGCTAATAGAGGACACGCCCCTTTGTTTGGGTGAGGGGCGTCTAAAGAAAGGTCCGCTGCCGCTGTTAAAGGTAGGGTCGCTGTGATCTGTACTGGGAATAATTTCCGAGCAATGGAGTAGCAGAAATGTTTTGCTAATACGAAATAAAAATTGATTGAACAGCATGTAACTTTCATGGTTACTTATTTTAGATTGTAAAATGTGCTTTGGGGTAAAAAAGCATTACATGGATTGGTTGAAGGTGATCTAATGTGCCATGTGTCAGTAAAAACATGACACCGCATAGTGTCAACTACATTTAAAGATGTACTCCCTGAGGAAACATTAAAACAATTAGTTACCAAATCCCTTATTAAAAAATGTCACCAAAACTAGTTAAAAAAAAAAAAAAAGCTGTTGAACCAAGATTGTCCCTCTTCAGTGTCCTGCTCTAATGGCAGTGTCATTTGTGATGTTTCCATAGAGAGAGTGACACAGACATCTCTCAGCGATGTTATAAGCACCACATGCGCCGTGTCCGGTCTGAATTATACCAAACTATCCAGGCCCTCTACACAAATTATTTTATTTAATCACTTTTGTCTTAGGTGCTGTTATTTAACCTATTCACAGAAAGAAATCTTAGTGTATCACTAATCTTTTTTCTGCAAGTAAGTGGTCTGGCTCCTGAGAACAAGTATGGCAAAAGGACAACATTTACCTAGAGAAAATGTGCCCCGAATTATGCGCCTAACTTCAAGTTTAATTCACAGATAAGGCACGAATAAGGCACAACTGCCCATCAAAAAAGCTTGGCATTTGAGCCATGAGATAATTACCATCTGGAACAAGGTTAGCCAACTCACTCCCACACAAAGCTTCTTTGAAAGGCCCATGAGTAATGGTAGTGCTATGCTACTCAGCCACTAAAAGTGTAACAGCTCTGCTGAGAGGTACAAGTACTCTCCACGTAAGTAAGGCAGTCTAGCCCAAAGTGTTGGTATTTTGTGGATGAACATTCAGCAGGCATGCTGAGAAGTGATGGTACTGTCCCATTAAACATAGATTGGGCCTATTGTACTAAAACTTACTTTCCTGCAAAGGTTGAACAAACTTGCTTTGAAGTACTCCTAAAACCCCATCACATGTGTATGTGGCACTGCTCCCGCCTGGTCTGTGGTGTTGCATGCAGGTGTATGTTGCACTCCTTGTGCCAGGTCTGTGGTGTGATATGCATGTCGCACTCCTCCCGCCTGGTCTGTGGTGTTACATGCAAGTGCGTGTCACACTCCTTGCGCCAGGTCTGTGGTGTTACATGCATGTTGCACTCCTCGCAGCTGGTCTTTTGTGTTGCATGCTACACGTGCAGGGCACGTGCAGCAGCTGAGGGGCTGTGGAGCCCGTGCCGGCGGGCGCTCTTCCCGCCTTTTACCTCTTGTGTCTGCACAGGCATAGTGCCCTGAGCCTGGAGCAGGAGACAGGTTGGGATTCAGACACACGAGATTGGTTGGCTAGGAGGGCAGGGGAGGCCTGTGATTGGATCCTTCAAACAGGGAGACCGGAGTTCAGTCCGAGAGTCCCGGAGAGGAAGAGACATGGAAGAGAGACTGCAATACCAATGAAGGACAGAGGAGGGAGAAGGAGGACAGTGAGGGGTAGAGAAGGGAGAAGGAGGACAGCGAGGGACAGAGGAGGGAGAAGGACAGTGAGGGACAGAGGAGGGAGGAGGACAGTGAGGGACAGAGGAGGGAGAAGGAGGACAGTGAGGGACAGAGGAGAGAGAAGGAGGACAGTGAGGGACAGAGGCGGGAGAAGGACAGTGAGGGACAGAGGCGGGAGAAGGAGGAGGATGAGGGACAGAGAACCAGACAGTGAGGGACAGAGGAGGGAGAAGAATGTTTATATTATTGACACTGCTGCAAGGAATCGGGATATCAAAAATGCGTTTATCTCGCACCATATTCCGGTCACACATTGGAGGACAGGCGTTTTGCATCTGGAATATTCAATATAAAGGGAGCTTGGTTTAAGCATAAAATACATAATTTAAGCACATGGATGTCACTTTTCTGAACTTCGCTTGAACCCCACTAGTGCGTGACTGGAACGCGAGAAAGACCCTGTATTTAGCTGGTGGAATAGAAACATGGTCAATATGCAGACACCACTTCTATCCCACCTGCCCACCCCCTTATCTACTGTTTAAACCCATTGACTCCAGAGAGAGAAAGAAAGAAAGATAGAGAAACAAAGAAAGATAAAGAAAGAGAGAAAGAAAGGTAAAGAAAAAAAAGAAAAAGGGAAAGAAAGATAAAGAAAGGAGAGAGAGAAAGGGAAAGAAAGAAAGGAGAAAGGGAAAGAAAGAAAGAAAAAGAAAGGAAGGAAAAGAAAAGAAAGGAAGACAGAAAAAGGAAGTAAGAAAGACATTGGTGTGGTAGCTAGTATGTGCTGAGTGACCGAGAACTGAGCTGATGTCTGGTAAGACAGACACCCACATGGGCAGCTGGGCCGACCTGCTTTCTGTACACAGAGCTCAGGGGGACAGCCTCAGCAGAACTCCAAGTTTAACTGTGGGCATTTCAAAGTGCCAGACTGCATTTTAACTCTGGCTGAATTTTTTTCAATTGAAAGGCAGACATTCAGGGAGGAGCTCGTCTCCTCACTCTACAAATTACTAAGTGACTCTACCAACAAGTCGAAAAAACATTACCGGAGTAAGCGCCGGAAAAGAACAAAATAGAAGTAGACCTGCCCCGTAATTTTGGAGCCCTGTTGATAAATTAAAACTCCAACCGCTTCGAGCGAGGCTCAGTTAAAACCGACAATATATGTAGGCGACCCCTGTTAGCGATCGCCAAAAACTTTGAATTCTCTCAACAATTTAAATAAATCGCTGTGGTTTACTAGTTTTATTTTTACGGGTACTCGCGTGCCAAGGCAGCTTCAGTCCAACGACAGTTCTCTGAGTCGAGTTTGGGTCAGACACAACAACTTTCCCTCCATTTGACTGTTTATCTTTACTCTGAGGAAGTGGGACAAATGGATTTTTCGACACTTGTTTAAAAAAATATATATTATATTTTATACCTACAAATTATATAAATGCGTTTCTTCTTAAAATACCATCAGGGATTAAACGAATTCCAAAGTTTCTTACCATGAAATAATAGAGCACAATCATCAATAACCATCAAGTCCTCACCCAAATGAAAACAAGCCACGAAAGTAAAAGTCAAAGTGATCGGACGGAGGCAGAGGGGAAAGCAACTTAATGACCCGTGACGAGGAGACAGATAGCGGCTGCACGTGCACGCACACATGCTTCACGCCAGCTAAACTCTGGTAGGTAGCACTTTTTTTTTGCCCTATACAAAAGATTGAGCAAGCAGCACATGCGCTGCTCTAAGCTAGACCTAAAAAAAAGACAGTCTAAGGGACTCACATAAGGTGGTCACTAATCTGAATAAAGCTTTCACCATAAATAAATACACATTCTTGAAGCTGGGAAGATAACATGGGGCTCCGGTCTCACTTCAGGATTTGTGCAATACATACTATGATAGCACCTCAGAGACACCCAGGACCACTGTCATTAACTGTCTTGCGGGGGACAGGACCTGGAACTTAACCATGCCAGGACCTTGAACTTAACCATGCCAATCCAATTAAGGCCCCTATGCGGTCTGAAAGTACACTGTTAATTATTTGTTCATACCTCTTCTGCTGCCCCTTCATCATCCGAGAGATAACCATGAGGAACAAAAAATCCATCGTCATCCTCGTCATCATCTCCAGCTTCCTCATCATCATCCTGTTGAAACAATAGATCATGTGCACTCAGTTTTATAATTGATCAATTTTCGCTCATGAAATCAAGCCAGTTTTGTGCCCATGCTTTTCCAGATACTGGCTTGAATACATTATACACCAATGAAACAGTCTTATCGAGCTAGAACAAGCCTAAGTATAAGCTGTAAACTGACTAACAGCGGTTCCCTTAGGGGTTCACAACTGAGGATCCTGTAAAGGAGGCTCTCTAAGGAAAGTGTGCTGAAGGCAAAGCAAATGTTAAGGAGGGAAATGAGTGGTTTTGGTTAGATGTCTTGGTAACTGCTGTCACACCTACAAGAGTTTTCCAAAGAAAGGAGCTCTATATGGGGGTGGTCTTGCAAATTTGATTGAGAGAAAGCCAGATTGTCCCAATGAGACCTTCAAACAAGTTTATCTTAATGTAATTAACAGCCTATGGTTACTCGGAATGGAGGCGACAACAATAAAGGGGTGGCTGTGGGGAGTCTTGTATCTCACCCACTATATCATAAGATGATCTGCCTGGTCAAGGAAGCCACGCTTTGTACTTTCAATGTACACTGATGTAACCCCTGGGCATGTTCCAACATACACATCTGCTTATGTAATTTCACTATCTCAGGTAATATTTGAAGCATGCTTACCAAATTAGGGATGCAGTGAAGCGCTCTTCTGATGTATCCAGATTCATAAAAAAGTTGCTATGTATTAAATATTTCGAAAGGTATCACAGAGGAATCAGGTGTGAACTGGAAGACCGGGGCACTCGTCAGGGGTGTCCACTATCCGCGGTAGCAGCTGAACTGCTGTTGCAGGCATTAACGTGAATATCATGGTCATAGAGGACACAGTTTCCCTCGATACAATCTCATCATATCTGCGTATGCTGACGATGCCCTTCTCTATGTCAGGGATCCTGAAGTGAATCTTTCTCCGATAATTTGGGAGGTCCTTCGCTTTGGAGGCCTCTCTGCTTTATCAACCAATAGGGCTAAGCCTATAATTTTTCCTCTGAAGCCAGCAACAATACAATACCCGTTAGATTATCCGTTGCAGTAGACTACGGAGCCCGTACAGTATCTTGGCATCCAGGTCCACTCTGATGCGGACGTGATCTTAAAAGCCAGTTACGGGACAGCGATTGGAAAGCTCACTGATGACATTGATCGCTGGAGAAGTCTCCCCCTTCCTTTGACTGACCGTGTTGCCCTTATGAAAATGGTTGTTATCCCGTGCCTACATTTCCTTTTTGTTAACATACCCATAGTCCTCCCACAGCATCTGTTCAGCGAACTCCAATCACTAATGACAAAACTAGCGTGGTCGGGCAAGACTCCCAGGGTGGGGTTTCACACATTTATGCTTCCATATTCCTCTGGGGGGCTAAATGCCCCGAATCTGGAACTGTATTATAGAGCGGCACAGGCCTCATGCGTATAACTGGGTACACGGCCTCCGAGATTTACCCCATCTCCATGTGGAGAGGGTCGCTTCTGCCCCGCACTCATTGCCACGCTTTCTCACAGCCCCCTTCGCGTAGATGTTGCATTCTCGACTCAATCAACTGTTGCACATGCGTGGAATGCGTTCCTCGATATGTATGATGGCGCACAGCTCTATTCCCCCCTATTGCTTGTTGAGTGGTGCCACTGGTTTGTGCCCAGTTCGGATAGGGGGACCCTTGACTCTCTTCACAAACTACATATACAGACTATGGGGGGGGGGGATGCTGTTGGGGAGGCGGCAGCGGGCACTGCTGCCAATCACACGGCACTGACCAAATTCCATTTCTTCAGAACCCGGCATGCCTTGCAGGCAGTTTGGGGACAGGAGCTGCAGGAACCTTTAGATATTCCCCCTTACACCCTCCTTTTCTGCGCCCAGAGCCCATGCAAATTGATCTCCAAATTATATACCTCGGCTCTTGCCACTAAGGTTTCCTCCCTAAACAAGGCTCGTCAAGCTTGGCAGTTTGACATAGACAACCCTATCACGGATGACGTCTGGCTCTACTGTTGCACAGTGACCCGACAGATCTCTATCAATGGCCAACATAGGCTTGCCTATTTTAAATATTTGAACAGAGTGTACCATTCCCCTTCGCGCCTGTTCCGGTTTGGATTACGTGATACTGATGACTGAGCGCTGTCGAGCTCCCCAAGCTGGTTTTTTCCACTTGGCGTGGCTCGGTCCCCCTGTTGCACAATATTGGGCTGCGATTGTTCATAAACTCAGTGACATATTGGGATCCCCTCTGTCACCAGATCCTTTGATGGCACTTTTAGGCTACACTAAACCTCGTAAGAAGGTCATGCGCAAATTGGTCGTTTTTGGCTTCCTGTTGGCTAAGTGTTGGCTGGCGATGAGATGGATGAGGGGGCAGTTACCTACTGTAGCGGGGAAACGGGATATGATCTATTGTCATACTCAATCCAAGATTTACAATGAGATGAGGCCACAGAGTAGCCGCCCGAAGAGTTTCTGGGGCCTTTTTTTTACAGAATACTGTGCTATTAACCTGCCTAACACGGACGCCTCTTATGACTAACTAACGTCACTGGTGCCTTCTGCTCATTGATGCACTGAGATATTGTTGATGGTGCCCTTGGTCCCCTTTAGACTATTCTCTTACTGTCAGTGTTCCACATGATGGACAAGCGCCCGTACATCAACATGCAGCATAACACCTTCCCACTCCCTGGGTTGCTACATCCCTTGGGATGCTTCTCCTCACCCACCCTTTCAATGCCCGTCACTGCCCTCTGTATCATTGTTCATTTGGTCTCTTGATCGTGATTCTAGTGATCTGCATTTGTCTTTTGTTGATTTTTGCTTTCTCATTTCTTTCAGATATGTATTGGTTTTTGCTTTTTCTCCTTTGTTGTGCATCTTAAATTGCAATAAGATACAGCAATTAAAAAATGTTTTAAAAACTAAACACAGGTCTTACTGCAGCGCCCTTCCCACTTTTTGCCCCGATTTGGACAGTGCACTGGAGCCTGCTAACCCGACCCCAGTGCTCTCCCCAAAAATTATGTATGTCAATTTGTAATTCCAATTGGCAATAACTTTACCCTCTCATAATTCCCTAGTATATGATACCAGTGGTACCCAGGGCATGGGTGATAAAGGGGTCCCCAGAGCTTGCAGCACTGTTTTTGCCACCCAGAGTGACCCAGGTATACGACTAACAGCAGGCCTGCCTTTGCGGACTTCAGGAACAGTGTAAACCGCCCCATTTCGATTTTGCCATCACCCAATATAGCAATGTCAATGTACTGCTTTTACTACATGTCAGTTACCACTAAGGGAGGCCTCCTTGGTCAATGAGGCAGGGTGCACTATATTATGGGTGTTGGCATGTAAGCGCAAGCTTATATGTCGCTATAGTAGCCTTTTACCATTAAAGTACACTATAAGTGATGGGCGGTCCATAGGATAACAAGGGCTTCCACACAGGTAGACACAGGGTCGCTAGCTCCATTATACCACCTAAATATCTCGTTTGGTATCAAACAATGTGCCTTCTCACCCCCTGACAGAAATCTTGTGCCAGGAGTGATATGACCTGCACCCAGGTGGCTACCATAGAGGTTGCCCCAGCTTTCCTGTGCTTTGGCTCGTAGCTCACGCTTGCTGCCGCCACAACAGGATTCTGACCTCCTGTCAGGCAGTGTTAACACTTTCAGGAGTAAAGGCCTGGGTAGGAAGGAGGTCACAATTCCTCTCTCCCAGGAAGGCTTGTTAAGTTGTACATCAAGGCGGTGAGCATCAAAGGCTGAACCGCCTCGAGTAAATAGCACTCACCCTTACCTAGGAACATTTGCAGGCAGGTGGGGCCAATTAGGTTGTCAGTAGGGGTACGACCCCAGAAGGAGCTGCCTGGCCTGTACACGAAGGAAGACTTTTGCCATATTTAAAAGTGGTACAAATAGGGGGTCTAGGGTAGAAAAGGTGATATACAACCCCAGATGTGTTCTCCTGTGTTAGTGAACAGGTGGGGTCATGTGTGCCATATTGCCGACATTTTGTTTTTAAATCTGAACCTTGACATCCTGTTACAAAATGTAAAACGTTAACACCCAAGGCTGGAAACCGTCATTTGTAACCCATTACAATGGCATCCACAACATTACAAGGACACTACACACAACTCAGATAGCCTCACAATATACAATTCCAGAGGCAACACAATTAAAGAAAGCAAAGAGAAGAGAAAAAAAACGAATTGGTGAACTGTACCCAACATTAAAATAATCCAAAGTTTGAGAATAGAAGCAATCTCCTTAAAATAAGCATCTAACATACAGGCTTAAGATCAATTGTATCAGTGTACTCACCCCTTCACTGTGGGAAAGAGACTCACCAGGTTCCTCCTCTTCCCACTCCTCATCGCTGTCTACTTCATAGTCCAATATCTTCTGAAAAACACAGACAACATTTGTTAGTTTCATTCTTTTACCAGTGGCATTGTGATGCTGTCAAGTTGTTCATGAATTAGTGAGCTCTCTGCAATTCTACAAAGAATAGATACACAGCTACCAAAGAAAGAAGATTCCCACCACACTAAAACTAGGTGTGTTTACTGACAAATATTCAGCGTCTGCATGGCAATGGTAGTGCATGCCAAAGCATACAGTTCAAATTTAAGGTACATACATTTGATTCATTCCTTCAGCACGCAAAGAAAACCCACTGTTTATGTAAACTTCATATTGTACAAATAGAAGCAATGCAAATTACAAAGCACAGTGTGGATAGAAAGTGTGTACATCCTTAAGTCTGCATAATAAAAAGTGCAGAGAAAACACAAAACAAGATGCAGAGGACTGTTACGGCTGCTGGAATACTCACATCATCTTTGAGCCAAGGCTTTCTGGGATGGATAACTGTACTAGCCTTATTCCAGGTTCCCCAGTAGGCAGGACGGTGATTCTCTGAAAACTGCAGGAGTTTCATTCTACCAAACTTTTTCCTCTCTGGGACGCTATCCATTGTGCCAGGGTCATCCTCTAGGAGGTCACTGGTAAGGGGATCATCGGGCATTTCCTGGACATCGTCCGTTTCACCATTTTCCTCCACAATCACATCACTGGCAAGTATTGTTAAAAAAACAAAAATAAAGTAACGGTTAAGTGGATACTGTCTGCTTCTACATCTGTATGGAAAGCTACTGCACCTTTAAACTATAGCGCTGTCCCAATTACCTAATCATAATTTATGCGTTTGAGTCCATGTACAATTCTTAAAATGTCTGCTAAATGTTAGCAATCAGGTGTCAACTGCAATAGGAGGAGCCTCTCGACTTGGAGAAAATAAAATAAACAAACATAATAGACTTTACTAAAAGCATTTCTTGGACAAACAGTGCATTTCAACACACTTAATTGTGTTACCTGTGGCCCATTAATAATGTTTTGAGCAATGGTTGCAGAGGTTGTGCTTTTCTATGCTGTCTCCGTACGCCGCTTTCGCTCCAATCTCATTATTGCACCATACTGTACGAAGGAGATGGCATGAGTATATCACCGGGGCAGCTTATGAATATGCACCATTCAGCCAACTAGCATGCTCTTGTTACACTTCTCTAATGCAGCCCCAAGTTATGCAGAATCAGGATCTTCTCTATTGAACACCAGAGGGAAAAAGCTACCTCGGCTACCTTTCAGGCCCTTGATTGGTTCAATACCAATACCTCATTACAGATTGCTGATCTTATAATAATTAAAAAAACACGACAAGACGATACAGGACAACTGCAGAAACAGAGACAAAGAAAGAAAGATGAAAACCTGGAAAGCAGTGCAGCTGTGAGACCTCACCATGTAAATAACATTACAATCTTTATCAAGTCCAGTTAGTTTTCTTTAATAAATCCCTTAGGTCATTCCTGTGCAACTGTGGCACAGAGCTGCCCATTATAATCACTTCCTGGGGGTTTGGCCATTAAACAATCCCAGGATCCTCTTCTCTACCCAAATCCAAGATTGGGCCAGACTTCTTTCCCTGTGAGGAGCCCTGGGCACATCCCTGGGATATACCCAGCTGAAGGAGCCATTCCTCCTGGAAAACAACAGTCCTACAACCAGTTTCCCCACTTTGTGTAGGCAGACAGACTTGCGTCTCCTCCAAAGAAGTGGGCAGGCAAAGGTGAGATTTCCATTTATTTTGAACAGTAGCCTCTTTGACCCAGTCGTCATCCTGCTAGAGGATGTCAACTCCCACCAGCATTTCTCTTTATTCCCTGTTCCCGGGAGCGCTTCATACTTTCTAGCATGCTGCAGATAGACCAGAGGTTTGGGCAGCAAAGATAGGACTTTCTAAAGTCACCTTTCTATTAAGTTACCTTAAATCGAATCTCAGCATTGAGTCAGGTTTAATAAACAATTAATTTGATACCATGAAGTAATACATTTGTTGATCAGAGATGGAATTTAGCACTTCGGGCGACGGCTAGTGAAACTCAACGTTAGCCAATGGGATCACCCGCTTTGCTACAGTTAAAACAGCAATATTGTGTTTTTTCCATCATGACATGAAATGAAAAATGTATTTATAGAGCGCATGGCTGCCCTAGAGCGTCCCAGCGCTAAAATGAAACACAAAACCACAGCAGTGTGCACCAGGAAAATTAGGTGTCAAGAGGGAAGAGGTGGGTTTTCAAGGCCTTGCGGAATTTCCCACGGCCGGGCTCCATGCGGAGCTTAACAGGAAGGGCGTTCCACAGCTGCCCAGCGTTTATGGAGAACCGACGGCCGCCGGACCTTGCTTTCTTCGCTCTGGGAATTGCCACCAAATTACCGTGATCAGAGCGAAGGGAGCGTGGCGGTTTGTAGGGGTGGATCAGGTCCTTCAAGATGGGTGGGCCTGACCCCTGAAGTGATCTGAACACTATGCACAGGGATTTTAACTTCACTCTTGCTCGAATCGGCAACCAGTGAAGGGCCTTAAGGGCGGGTTTGGCCGAAGCTCTTTTTGGAGTTCCGGTGAGTAGCCTAGCGGCCGCATTCTGCGCTGTCTGAAGCGTGTTGAGGGTCGATTCTGGTGCAGCAAGAAATAAGGCATTACTGTAATCGAGCCTGGAAAGGATCAGGCCCTGCACCAGGAGCTTCCTTGAGTTGGGTGGAAGAAGCGGAAGAATTTTCCGCACTGACCGGAGCAAGCCATAACAAGTCCCTGCAACTCTTGGCCTGTGTTCCCATTGACAAATTCGGTTCCAGCCAGACCCCCAGACTTTTTATAACATCCTTTGGGTCAGGGGGGGCACCCAGGCAGGGGGGCCACATAGGTTTTGGGAGCGAGGTGTACATGTTGCCAAGGAGCATCAGCTCCGTCTTGGTGCCATTAAGTTTGAGACGAGAGTCTGACATCCAAGAGATGATGCCAGAGAGACAAGAGGCAAACTTTTCCCCATGGCTTTCTAGGAGCAACAGCGAGACGATCAGTTGGGTGTCGTCTGCATAGGTCACTATTTTCACCCCGAAGGGTGAAACCACCTCCTCCAGTGGGGCCATGTAAACGTTGAAAAGCGTAGGGCTCAGTGATGAGCCCTGCAGAACTCCACACTGAAGGGGGATAGGCAAAGATCTAGTATTGCCTTCACAGACCTGGTATTCCCGCCCACTCAAGAAGGATGCAAGCCATTTGAGTGCTACGTCCCTCACTCCTATCTTGGCCAGACGGTGGATCAGGATCCCATGATCCACCGTGTCAAATGCAGCACTTAGATCTAGGAGGACCACAGCAGCGGATCCCCCTGAATCCAAGATTCATCTGGCTTCCTCCACCATAGCAATCAGGGCTGAGTCAGTTCCCTGACCCGGCCGAAAACCCGTTTGCGTCCGACGCAAAAGGTCATTTGACTCCAGGTAGAGTGATAGTTGCCGGTTAGCATGTTTCTCAGCAATCTTACTGAGACCTGGCAGAAGTGAGATTGGACGACAGTTTGACAAATCTGCAGGGTCAAGGCCCGGCTTCTTTAATAGTGCCTTAACCATTGCCTTCTTCCAACTAGGTGGTACTATACCCTGATTGAGAGATGAATTAAGCAGGTCCGTTGCAGGGCTGGCGATTGTGTTGGTGAACCGCTTGAGAACGTGAATTGGCATGGGGTCGGTAGGCGAGCCACTCTTGAGGGCCGCTAATTCGGCACAGAAAATTTCCCTCGAGATAGGCGTAAAGCTGTTAAACACGGTCCTATCCGGCGTAGCGTCAGGTGCAGCTGTGTCCCAATTGTGGGTACTCTGGGGAAGACTAGCCAGGATGTTACTGATCTTGGTGTCAAAGTAGTGGGCTAGTTGGTTGCATTTATCTTTGCACCCATCTGGTGGCGCCGATGGGGTAGGGACTTTAAGCAGCTCCTTGACGATCTTGTACGTCTCACTCGAGGAGTTGGAGGAAGTTTTGATTCTTTCCTCAAGGAAGGTGGCTTTGGTCAGATTGCGGGCCGCTTTATAGGCTCTCATGGCTTCCCGGTAGTCTGATTTGGAATTTACCGCCCAGTTCTTCCGCCATTCACGCTCCAGCTTTTTGCATTTTTTCCTCAAAGTCCTTAATTCAGGAGGAGTATACCATGAGGACTTGGGGCCGCCGTTGCATAACATAGCATGTTAACCACAAAAGGAACATGCTGCCCTTCTTAGTATTAAGCACCCTTTCTGTTGGGCCACCAAGACCTTCCCAGAGGTGGCTTATTGATATTAACAAGGAAGGACTTGACCTGGCAAACTGGTTTATTTTGCCCTGCTGAATCAGCAGTGCTAAACCTGCTGTACTCCGCTGCAGTGGCAGGCTTAGTTACGTTTTCACCTGGCCTCTGCAATGGTGGCACAATAAAGTGCTGCAGTCCACTAGTGACATTTTAAGTCTGGGTTTCCCTTGCACAATATACAAGGGACTCCAGATGAATCAATCGGGTATTAGCCAACTGCACACATACTTTGAGGTTGAGAGCACATGACCTGGAGAGCAGGCCTAAGTGCACTACAGAGTTGAAAAACCAGCAATATGAATTCAAAAACTAAGGGAAAGGGTACAACAAGAGGTCCTTTCCTACATTAGTACCAGTTTACCACCCAAACAATAATCTTACCTTTGTGAAGGAACTTCCGCTGAGCAGCAACACATTGCCACATTTTTAGTAAATCAAGTTCTGTTTAGGCTAGAAATTATTTTTGGGAGTAAAAATCTATAGACTATGCAGCAGATGAAATATGTGGCAAATCAATAATTCTGAAGAAAAACACCAAGGCATTAACTAAATAGAGAAACCCTAGCAATAGAGCACTGCAGTTTTAACATTATGACTCAGAGGTAGGAATAATTAAGGACTCACAGTTAGATGGGAATAACTCAAGAATCTGAATCAAACATCCAATGCTGGAAATTCAGGAAGATCCTATGATACCAAACCTAAGTGTAAGCCAGTCTATGCTGAGCAAGGAGGACCAAAGAATTAGAGTGCACGCAAGACAGTAAATGTCATATATACATCCCGGCTAGTTAAACTCCTAAGCGTCAACTCGATAGGGAAGGGCTTGAAAGGATTACAGTTACATCAAAGTTACTCAGAAATTGTACTTTCCAAGTGTCCAGTGACAATCCCTCACACAGAGCTTGACATGAAAGAATAATCAGGAAAGCGCTTTTAATTCAAGGGATTTAACAAAATTCAGAGCCAAATAGTCCAAGAAACTCCAGACAATAGGGCCCTAAAACACAGTGAGAAGGAGGGGATATGCTAACAACCTGATGGTTGCCAACACAGTAGGTAAAATGCAGAAAAGCACAAAGTTGGTTGAATTAAATTCTAATCAGTTTTTCAAAAAACAGCGTCTTGTTCTACAGTGCAAGCTAATATACGGAGGTAATAGCACAGGTGCAAAAAAGTGATAACATTGGGCACATAATGCCTTTTCGCATTACCATCTTCCCATTATGAGCCTAGAGGGTTAAAATTGAGGATAACACAGCAATGATTGTTCTCCCCTATTCCAAGCGGCAAAACTCAGGATCTAGCAGTTTTCCACCACCTCACACTACGCATTGCCCCCCACAACTGGAAGACACAACTTCTTACATTCCTGAACGCCTGTTTTGGGAGCTTCAAACATTGATTAAATATAGATATTAGGACATCTGCTGAAGTTACCTACACTTGAACCAGTAGGTTTTTGATGACAAATCAAACATTTGATGAAAGTGCAAGCATACATACTTGATTGGTATGCATTACGGAAAATTACTCAAACAGTCAGAAAACCTATTTGAGGGTGTAAAATTCAGATATAGACACTCTATACAACTTTTAGCTTGGGCCCCCTGCAAGTAAAGGGCTACAAAAATCAATCTAAAATTACTCAGTCTGTCTGCTAAACCGTGCTCTTCACATCAGTGGATCTTCTCTTGCTCACTGCCTATGTGTCTCACTAAACGTCAGACTGCAAGCTTTTCTACTGTGACAAGCATCTTAACATTGGCATCTGTGGAAAATAAGATGGGTGTAAGCTTTTACTTTTTGATAAGCCGGTATCAGTGGGATTGTCTCTTCCAGCAAAGGCATTCGTATTGCTGAACAGTGAATACAAATAAAAAATGACTCAAGACTACGAATACAAGGGTCAGCACAGCGGGAAAAGTTTCTAACTTTGAATTCTTTATGTTCAAACCTTTAGGAATTAACTCTAAAGCATTATATGAGGCGGCAAGAGTATTACCTAGTGTCAGAGGTCAATAAGCAGGCCAAGCACATTATCCACCTGGGACCTAGGATGCAACTCCCCCTTTAATGGAACTCTGGAAAACCCCAGATGCAATGACCACTTTAGCAGACAAGAGAATAGACCTTCAGTACCACAGGAACTAGAATGTAGTATCCTATACAATAGACTTTGCTTTTATGTCCTGATCACAGCTGCAAACAATATTGAATTTTGCCTATCCCGCAGAATGAACACTTGTGCTACACCTAAAGACTTCCACTGAATAAAGGAATGGACAAGACTACATTAGCTAGACATTGTGCAAATAGTGGATCTAACAAACTGCTCATTAGCAAAACAAAAGCTTGATGTGTGCCGAAACTACTGCAAACACGGAGGAAGAAATACCTTTACAATCAAAGAGCTCCATCAGCAATGGCAGGTGGACCACAGCAGGATTAAAACAAATGCTAGGTCAAGTAGCATGGTACACCAACCTGCTAGCTGAGACAATGTGGTGATGGACAACCGTCCTCCCTGAAATATAGGGCTTCCGGCACTTAAGTTCTTTCAAGTAGGAAACTTCCAGAATTTGTGACTGCAGCAACTCATCTAGTTTATCTGAGGCAGCCTGGTCAAAATCAACACGACAAAGAGGTGCAAGTGCCATGTTCTTCTTAATTTCAAAGGGTGCAAATTTCCCACAGGAGCTGGCAAACGTCTGAAATGGACAAGAACATATGAAGATGAAACTCTTAGTACATCAAGGGTACTCAAAAAGGTACAATATGTCATTTGCAAGATGAAAAAGCAGTTTTAAAACCATAGGTTTTCAACCTGAAAGAAAACTTACCCAGAAAACATGCAGCTTAGCAACATTTCCCGACAGCTAATCAGCTAAAATATACATTTTATATTGACGGACCCACATCTGCCATGAAGTTCTTTAAAACAATACGAACAAAAAAACGTAAATGAGACAATAATTAGACTAAACGGGGAAAAACCCATAAAAACATTAAATTCCTTAAGCTAGTATATCTCATATGGAACAGTTTATTACCTGTAAATACAGTTCTCTCGTTGGGGTATTTCATAAGCACTTATATAGTCCCGCCCATGTGCGGGGACCTCAGAGCACTTCTTTAGAGCTATCTTCTTAAGTGGATACTTTTCGCCTTTCTTCAGGACGGCCTGCACAGACACTTGAGATAGAGACAATAACGCAGCCTAAATATATAGGCTACATTGGCCGCATCTTCCTCTTGAAGTGAATTTAGGGCGATCGTATACAATATTTTGTGCTATTTTGTAGTGTTTAACACGCAGAAGAATCTCCTTCACAAAACTCCTTTCTTAAGAATAGAGATGAAAGGTAGAGGACAGAATAGCCTCATAGGCTGCCACTATAGGTCTTAAAAATTGAAGCTGTGCCTTTAAGAATCCGGAGACCACCAGTATCCTATCATGCACAGCTAGTGGCAGTTACTTTAGTTCTTTTTGATCGCGATGAGAAGTGAATGCATGTTTTATATGTGGATTCCTCGGTTTATTCCATTGGGGAGGTATTCGATGCCTATCAGTTTTCACCCTCTGAAGCCCGTAAGAGCTGCTACTTCGCGAAAGGGGTCCCCTACCCATAGTGGGGTTTTACCAGTCAGCGTCCCAGCCGAACCAAGTAGCGTAATGGGCTCCCTCCAGCACTGTATCACCACCCTGGCGTGCTCCGGTCACTCTGGTCTGTACTTTCGGGAATAAATGAGGGGCTCACAGTTTCCTCCTGGAATGGCAGCTCCCTCTGCTCGGTACGCCGGCTCGTCTGTGTCAGAGTACACCCAGTCATTGATGACCTGCAGCTGCGAGGCCCAATAGTAGAGTCTGATATCGGGGATAGCCAGGCCACCGTCGTTGACCCCCTCTGCAGTTTATGCAACGCTATTCTTGGTGAGCCCCCTTGCCACAGTGTACTAACTTCCTGTGCTATCATCTTCAAGACTGTCGGGAGGGACCGGATATGAGGTGTTCTGGACCACATATAGAAGGCGCGGCAGTGCCATCATTTTGTATAGGGCCGCCCTGCCAATAAGTGAGAGTGGAAGGGTACGCAAGAGGCCAACATCCACGCCAAGGCGTTTCATCTGGGGCTCCAAGTTCCTGTCGAGGAACACCTTCTGGTGCCCGGGTTACATAGATGCCCAGATATTTGAATCCCTCCAGCACCACCAGGACCGCTCACCACCCCGGGATCCTGGGAGGGGAGCAGGACAGAGGAAAATCAGAATTCTTAAAGTTGCAGGGTGAGCTTTGCACTACTGTGCAGTCTAAGCAAAGAGGCAGCAATTACTGCTTTTACTCAAATGTACTATTTTGAGATCTAATCCGGCCAACTGGATTGGGCTTTAAAACAGATTGAAATTGCATTGGATTTAAATTTGAAAATATTTGTTAAAAAAGGTGTTTTGGGATCCCACACAAGTTGATGTATTTAACTTCTTAAGAATCTCCAATGTAACTGCAGTAAGGGATATATTTACTGTCACCCGGTAAAGAAAAACAGGAACAAAGGTTTATCATAAATAAACCACCAAGAACAAGTTCAAAAAGCAGGTTTTCCCATATAATTTTGACCTCTCAGATACAGAGAGGATTACAACAAAACTTACATACTAGAAAACACCATTAATAGTTCTCAAAATTGGCCTACAGCACAAACGAATGTTAGCAAAACTCCTTCCTAGGATTTTTTAAGGCAAACTTTGACCCTGTAATCACTAAATACGCAGCCCTACCAACTAGAACTTTACCATCCAATGAAAAGCATATGCTTCTTGTTCTTTAAAATCAGCCGTCTTAAAACTGGTCTGTTGGCTAATAAGCAATAGATCCAGCTACAGAGATAACACATTGAACTTACCTGTGACACTAGTTGCTATTCATAAACTGACCAGACTCTGGCAATCACATTCAGAGCCAGGTGGAGAATATAATTGAAGCAAGTTAGGAGTTACTTCTAGAATCATCTGGCAAGATTAGACAGTACCACTGCAATCACAAAGCACCCGGGCAGCTTACTTGAAGACATTCAAACAATTCTCTCAATCTTACCTTGGGAGTGCTTTGAGTCTTTGGTTTCTGAAAGAATCTGGTGATTTCAGACTTTCCAGCTTTTATCCGCTAAAATTGTGAAAGGAATAGGTTATTATATTTCAGTAATGATTAGCCATTTATAACCAACTTGTAGGAGCTGAAATTAGGGCGCAAGCTCACACAGCAAACGTGCCTATTTACCACCAAAAGCATGTGAAATAACAGACCACCTTTGAGAAAAAAAAAACAAGAAAACCTTGAGATGTAGGATATGGCAGGCATAATGAAGTTCACTGTTGTCTATAAAAAAACTTTTACAAAAAGAAATATTCCAATATATGTTCTGTACAAAGAGAAGAAATTACTAGCCTGTAACTCCAGTTCTCCAGAGTTGGTATCTTTCATTGAATAAGAGAGCGATTGGTAGCAGTATATTTTGACTGCCCATTCTTTAGAGTCACTGATATGCCTTGACGCCTTTTTGGATTGGGTCTGTTGTATTACAGGTTTTGAGTGGAGGGCGACCCTTTCCTTATTCCCCCTTAGCTCCTATTAAGAGTTTGATCTTTCATTGAAGAACAAGTTTTAATCACTCATCAGACTGGGACTTCCAAGTCATTTGTAATTTTTAATATCATGTTAACATGGCTTTAGGGCGAACCAAGGGTTTGTTCGGAGCAATCCAAATTTCAACCAACAAGCTAGAAATGCCAAGCTCCCTTTTCCATTTAGAGGTCACCATAGCTCAGATTTCACAGCACAAGTGCACAGAATACATGGAACAGATAGCCAACCTCGAACCATGGAGGAGGGAGGGTTGAATGTGAATTTTTTAAAAGATACAAGGGCTGGTTAACTAATTACAGGAGGCCAATTTTTCCGCACCAACATTGGATCTTTTATAGATGCACATGGTCTAATCAAAGTCGCAGGCAGCACACTGGATTTGAGTAAATCAGGAAGCAGGCTCACCTTTATAGAAACAGACTGCACAGAACTGATTGACCCATTGAAAAGTGATTTGCTGTATTCACATCCAGGCAGAAGTGCCCAGTGATAGCATGCCTGGTTTTCTACACGACTGCACAGCAAAGGTCTTGACGAGTCACTCCTGCCTATAACGCAGCGGTAGTCTTAATGCTTCTCATGGAAAGCTTCTTTACTCTGCCTTAAAGCAGGTGCTTAGACTTACTGTGGCGAAAGGTGGGCATTTTCATTTTTGACAATGAACAACCAATGCAGCCAAGGGAACAACTTTTCTGAAGAACAAAAGTATTTGCTCTTGTCCATGAAGAACCGGGTGCATCTACCGACATCTAATAACGTAACATGTATTTGTAAAGTGTATGTTCACATGTAGGCATTTTGGGCGCTGAACAATGGATGTTTGTTATCCAACTCAATGGTAGTCATTTTGTCGACCTCAGATGGATGGAAGGCTAAATATTTTCATAAGAGCTTCGAGCTGCTGCCACAATAAAAGGTATTCAGCACGAGATGACCAGTTATACATGTCAACTATCTCCTCCCCCCACACACCTCCGCTTGGTAATACTGCTTGTACCACTTTCAAAGGTCTGCATACGTTCTAGTCCCTCTTTCCAGATCAGATCCAGTATGGGGATGAAATTATGGAAGTCCTAAAAAAAACCTCTGCTCTACCCAAGACACCAGGTCAAACATTTTGGATGCCCTTTCTAGAAGTTTATAGGAAATGTCACCCAGTGCAATCTGCTTGCAGAGTGGTTTTGTCACTTTGGGATGAAGTCCCTTCATACCTCACATCATGGTGAAGTCCTGGAGGAAAGGTGGAAGGTGGTCAACTTCCTTTAGTCTAGATCTGATTACTGATCACAAGTCATTAGAATCTCTCTCCCATGTACCTAGGCTTTGTGGTACAGAGGTGAAGCAGAAGTCAACTTTGGAAGACGTTGCGGAGTAGGCATCTGACGATATTATTGCTGCACAGGCAGCCTTAGCAGATGTGGCAGTGGAGAACAGATGTGGAGGTTGAGAAATCCATTTTTTGGATAGTGTGATCATCAGTTGAAATGTAGACATGTAGGAAACCGATGTATGCATTACTGATGTTCGTTCTAATAGCAACTGGGTTAGTAAGAAGGATTATACCTACCTTCCAATAAAAGAATTAGAAGCCTGCATCTTCTTACTCCGCATCAGAAGCCTTCTCACTGTAACTGGAACATAGCAAACATCTAGCTGTGCAAGACTAGATGCCGTAGCCAATTCATTTTTGGTCAAGATCAGCATCTGGCTCAGAGCTCATGATAAGCATAAGCAATTGCGCAGAAACCTTCATGGGTGAATGTGAGCAGGCCATCTTACTTTCAAAGCTGGTAGAAAAGTTAATTCAGAACAGTGGCGCTGTTGATGGGATCAATGCAAACATTTAGTCATAGTCGACAGGAATACTGCTTCAGTTGCCATAAACTAGGGGATAGTCAATAAGTGTCTGGAAATAGACCGGACCTTCTTGGACAACTGGGCACTCTCAGAAGACTTCACTGTAGAGGTAGTAATTATTGGGATGGTAAACAGCTGCCTTTCATAATCTATGATTTAGGCAGGACTGCTGAGGTGGAATCAGAAGAGTTGAATTTTCACACTACTTTCAATACACGATGTTGCTTGCCTTTTTTCAACTCCTCCTCTGGCGATAGCTCGATCCTGTCCTTGGAGGTAAATTCAGGTGCGCTATAATGTTATCGGGGGCCAACAAAGCAGCAGAATACCACTAATCACAGCTAAAGAAATGGGTGACCAGTTTCTTTTGTTCTATGGTCCCTATCGCTCTTTTCCGGCTTTGGGAGGGTCTTTTCTCTTTAGTAGGGTTGGCTGTCTCTTGGTCTTACACCTTTTTCTTTGCTGGCATCTCAACATGCCTCGTTTTTCTGTCTTTGGGGGTGGGCTTTCCGGGAGGATACTTAGCGATGTTGCTTTCTGTAGTGTCGCCTGTTGCCCAGTTCGGCCGCTGTGGCCGCCTAGATTTCATAGTTGCTGAAGTCATGACCTGTCTCTGACTAAGTAGGATACGTTCCCCCCCCCCCCCATCTCCTTTGTGTATTTCTCCTGTAAGGTGTGATGTCCTTGTTGTTGCAGCCCCTACTCCTCTCTTAAATTTAAAATGAAAACCTCATATCCTGTGTACTGGACCTTGCAGCCAGGTTTGGAATAACTCGAAATATCCTGATTGTTGACCGCCCTACGTTTCTCCTGTTTCTATTTACTGTTTTTGCGGCCGGCCATGATGGTTGTGGGCCTGCGCATGTATCTCCTTAATTTTTGAATAAAGATTTTCACAAAAAAAAAAAAAAAAAAAAAAAAAAAAGGATATTGGTTGGGTGGTGGTCCTATCATGGGCTGTTGATGTGATAATGTTGTCACCTACCAGTGTGACTATTATGTGCTATGGTCTGGTACAAAAAGTGAAGTTGTTCCTTTAATGCCGGCAGATGCTGCCAAGAACGGTTAAGCCTAATAAAAATTTGGTAGTTAAAAGAACAAAAAAAAAACAAGAGCTAGCATGGTAAAGGCTGGACCCAGGCAAGGGTAGCTTTAGTTTGATAAAAGGGATAACACTTCCAATGTCACGGGACCAGCACAAGATTTAAACGTTAGTGGAGATATGGAGGTGGTACAATTACGCCTACAACTTAAACTGTAACTACTGGCAAGGCTAACACACTAACAGTGTGGATCACCCAGCTGATTGTAGATTTTCTGATGCAGAGGAAGATGCAAAGGCTACAAGTGTGGATATTCAGAAGCCAATACAAGACCTAATGCATTCCAAGAACAAACATTTGGAGGGAAGTTTTCGGACGGAACAATGTCAATAATTTACTGTTCAGAATGTAGCAGATAGTGTGCTCCAAATGTAAAAGACTGGGCTCTCTAGGATGCCGATAATTATAGGAAAAGTTATATTGATGCAAGAGCGAGGAAGAGGATCCTCCGAGGTAGATGAATCAATAATAACCTTTTGTTTAATGATATGCAAGATACCTCAATACACTGGGAGTCTCTGGCCCCACCATGCCTGGAGCATGATATAACTGATTATGTGGAAGGGACAAAAGAGTCCCTTTGATGGAGGCCTGTCTTCTCCCTGATTCGGCCACTAACTACCAACATTCAAACAAGAAACTAAGCTGGAATTGACTATGCCACAATAATATATAAAAAAAAAAAAAAAAAAAAAAAAAAAAAAAAAGATGACTTGGCACATCTGGACAGGCATAAAACAGATGTGGCTATGCTACAGGAGATCCCTCTCTAGTGTAGGGTGGCATACGCCTTTGCTGGTAATTCTTTCTATATGTTAACCAAATTACTACATTTTGCAATGGGTGACTGGACTACTGAGTCCTCATATCAATCACTGACACTATTGAACAGTGACAAATATTGACGATACTGTGAAGTAAGCTTCTTAAACTAGGCTATATATGGTATTGCTACACCAGCCCAGTTAGGTCCTAGATATCCATTATGCACAGCCTACAAACTCCAATGGTGGTCTTCAAGCAATAGGTCTTGACCTGATCGGCAAGGGCTCCAATAAATCCTGAACCCACAGGATTTAAATGGCAGAAAGCCATGATGGGAGTACAGAAAGTGAGGATTATAAAATGTATGCATTAGGGACAAGTGGTTCATGTGAGTCAAACAGTGACAGGTAAGGTAGGGGTGTAAAAGGTAATATCCTCTAGTTTTCTATCGGTAGAAGCACCAGAAACAAACCATACCTTTTCTTCTTCTTTAGCTTTCTTTTCTTCCTCTTTTTTCTTTTTTTCTTCAAGTTTGGCCCTAAAAGCAAATTCAAACAAAATTTAAATTCAGCATTAAATTAGGCTATCATTTATACCTTGGCTCGAACACATTAAGTGGCGGAAACTAAGGTTTTGAAGACAATCGCACAAAACCAAAAGGTGCATTAAACAATGCATTGCTATATGCTCTACAGAAGGTCTTAACATTTTCCCACAGCTTCACTCCTTTTCGGATTGTGATTTGTGGTCACCCTTCTTTCACAACACAGCTCGATATGTTAAAAGCCAGATTCGAAAAAAAAATATGGGTGTGTGGTGGATTGGAGGGTGATAGGGGTTGTACTGAAGGTACAATCCCCAACTTACAATACCCGTGCAAAACGCCCTGGTGAGTCAAAGAAGAGGCTCAGACCGAATTCTGAAATTTTTGTGCCACCAACAAAAGATCAGCAGTACCATTGTTAGTGGAGCCCCACAGGGGTCACCAGGAGATACTGGCTTTCCCTTACAGGCCAACTGCCTGCCTGACTCAATCCATTCTGGTGTTTGCTTCCTCTGTGGAGTAAAGGGGTGTAAAATGTAAGTAAATGTTTAACTTGAGATTTCTCCAAAACTCTAGGTTCTGAGCACAAATAAAATGCAGTCTTCTTGTAAAGCAGTGATACTCAAAGTACTTGACCTTTACATGCAGCCCCTCTGTGAACAGCAGCACGAGCTTATGTTTAGTTGCTGAGCTGTAATATTCAGATTTTTTTTAAATAAACCAGCAAGCATTTATTAACCTGCAAATAAATGCTTGCCCGTTAATTTAACATTTTTCTAGACCTCTTTACACGATCCCTGGCCAACTCGGACCCCCTGCTGGCATCAGTGCGGCCCTCAGTCACACCACAGACCGTACTTTGCGGCCCATGGGCAAATGTTTGCGAGTACCCATATAGTCAAGTGTGGGAACTTAACATAAAGGAGTAAAGTGACCTTTGGAACGGGTTCAAAACTTCACCCGTAACCCCCTTTTGAGAGTCCATAAAGCGTTTATCTTTCATCTTTCAGATTTAAAAATCATTTCATCATGTTTCACTTTGCTCATTAGGTAAACAAATGACACGAGGCAGGTGAAGACATCCACCAATTTGAACTTCCTAGGTGCTGAAGACAATCTGGAAACAGACACTAAACATCTCATCTTACTAACAAAATAACTGTTTAAAACTAATCATTAGTGCCCCAGTGAACCTCAAGATGCCAACACCAGAGCTACGCTGCAATAAATAAAAGAGCATCGCCACTATGCTGGGATCTTCGCAGATCTAACAAGTCCTTTCAACCAAGGACATGTCCAATATGGGGTTATGCAGCAATGACCTCACTTAGCCACATTAGGACTCAGTATGCTACCTAGAAATGCTTTGAGAACAGGAAACTGTAGAAGAGCATCCAACAGAAATGCATGACTAGGATTAGAACTGCATGGTTATCTTTTAACGGGACCTGGTGCAAACCCCTGCATAGGAGATAAGCTGTTAATACAAATACAAGTCTGTACTACAAAGCAAGCTTTTTGCAAACATAGGCACAGACAGCCTTTCGCTCGCTGTGGCAAATGCAAGTTGAAGCATGGTCGTGATAGTCTGAATCTCCATTCAATATTACTAATATGGTTTCCTTTGACAAAGTAAAAATAACAAAAGGTTCAATGCATGTATTTGAAACCAAGTACAGCCTCAAGTAGACATGCATGCATTTTCTTAAAAGAAATTATAGTCTATTATTGACTAACGATTACATTGATAACTGACATTTTTTATTCATATAACCTTTGGATAATGTACTGATATTTATTAATGATGGATAGAAGAAATGTATTTATATGTATTTTTAGGATTGTTGTGTGCTATGTGTTGAACTATTTAAGAGCCATGTACTCAAACATGGTTTGAGACTAGCAGTTTCTTAATAAACTTAACTTCAGTCACTGATCTGACTAAATTGGCATACCAAGATAGCATCGGAGTCCATTGTTGTATGCCACACAGGAGACTAAGGCAGGAAACTATAAAATAGGAACAGCTTAAGAGTGAACTTTGGAAGAATAGAGATTTTTTTTAATGCACTTTAAAACTGAGGGTTTCGCCACCTTGAAACAAACGTAGTTGCATGAACGTCAGCAAAGGTAAGCAAAACCATAAGAGCATCCATTTGCAAACCCAGAACTTAATCCCTTTAATTCTAATAAAGATGACATACTCCAAGGCATCCTGCTTCTCCTTGCGTTTCTCCTCCTTCACGCGCAACTTTTCTGCCTTTTCTTTCTCTTCTTTTTCCTTCTTCTCTTTCTTTTCCTGTTCTTCCCGGTCCTTTTTCTCTCTCCTCTCTTTGTCCTTCAATTCTTTTTCTTCATCTTTCTTCCTCTTTGCCTCCTCTTTGGCACGCTCTTTTGCATTCTTGGCCTCCTCCTTTAACCGCTCCCTCTCTTCTTTTTCAGCTTGCAGTTTTTTCTTTTTTTCGTCTTGTTCCTATTTACACAAGGAACAACAAAGGGCATCTTGAAATAAAGCAGTCTGTGATAAAAGTGTTATATAGACTGTGAAATCACGAACTGAAGCACTTAGTTAATAATCACAGATGTAAACGATTGAATGGCCTAAACTGAAGAGAAAGTGAGCTTAAACAATGGATTTCTTTCTTTCCAAATCACAGGATTAACTGCTACCATATACCTTGGCCATGCAGACCTGAAACCTGGTTGCGTATTGACACATGGAGCGCCAGGATGCCCATATCCAAAAACCCTCATGCAACACCAAGTCCAGTCCACTAATGTTAATTTATCGACAACTGGTTTGTGTTTCAGGGCAAACAAAAACAGTAAGTGATTTGAGAACCTTTTGAAAATCTGCGTTTGGTTACTTATTTTCCATTCCAGATTAAAAAAAGGAAGGCAACAGGCATGTAAAACAGTACGTGGTCAAATGATTGGGTTTTTCTGGCAAAGAAGAAGGACCTAGGGCTAAACTCATTGTTGTCTCAGTTCAGAACTATATTCACTGCCGTACAATTAAGAAAAACACATGTACAGGGTGGGGGTAGTAACGTTTGCAGAAAATCATCACAAAGTGTCCCGAGTTCACCCAATGAGTTTCAATCCTGTCTCAACAGCCCATAACCCATGTCCTATCAAAATACAAAAAATTTGGTCCTGGTTTTCCTCTGCGGTCCATCGCAGCCACTAGTATTGTAAGTCAATATTAAAAAATTCTTACGCTATGCAAATCCCAAAGAGAAGGTATATAACGGAATCTTACAAAAATTAAATGTCTTACCGTGCGTTTTTTTTCCGATGAGGGTTTACTAGTTTTTAGGGGAACCTATAAAATTAAGTAAGAAGTCACAATTAGGCTGAGAAGTCTCAATATTTCAACAAAGAAAATGTGCGGGTACATGCTTAGTCCATCACTGTAGAATAAGTTAATCAAAACCATCAATCATCATCCAAGGAAAAAACAAACGTTTACAGGTATTCAGCCATGGTTGTGGAGTATAGTCTTTATGCAGTTGATAGAAGGCTTGGATCTCGTAGGAATAGCATCCTCATCCTGGTGCTTCTGTTCTATTAACCTTTGATCTAAGGGAAAGTTACATTTTCCAGATCCAATGTGGTGCTTGAATCCTTACATTAGTATAGCAACTTTTTTTGGGATACAAGTCATGCCTACAGCACTATGGCAAAGGACCACATTTGCCTTGGGTTGGTCATCTCTCGGATCAGGGAGAACGAACTTAAGTAATTGCTTGCGCACAGCCTTTTCTTAGTGAACTTCAGTAATGAATGACTTTAGTTTTTTTTTCCGGGTGCTCCAGGGGTGGCGTTTCCACCCCTTTTAACGCCTGGTATTACAACTAAAGTTGTGCTTCCAATATCATTGGTTACATCCTCTTAGTAGGAGATCTAAACCGGTTCAGGGAGAGCCTGGCATGGCAGTTCGGGCTGGACAGTTTCCACAGGAGGAGGGAACAAGCATTTACAATGCAATAGGTCTCGCAGCATTAAAGTTTTAGTTATTGGCATTGTGTATGACAATGCAGTGCATAACATTTTTAGCAAACTTTGAATTGGTGAGCAGTGAGTGTGTGCAAGGGTATGCTGTTTTTGAAAGCAGTGTGGTAGAGAGTGCAGGAATTTGGGTGACCTGAGCAATGTGGATTATGCACCTCACGCACAGAACTGCCGCAGTTATTATTGACTAGCCGAGCAGAGGAGGATAGCAGTAGGTGAATGGCCGTTTAATTCTCCCGCAAACTAATTTGGTTTAGCGGTTAGAAGAACCTACCCCCTGCCCGTTGAAGTAATCTAGAGGCTTAAAACAAGTCTCTTTTCCTTTTTGTAACCAGACGGCTCTCTTTATTTTAAAAGAGCACATCTACCACTGGTTATTTTTCCAGTTGGTTTACAGGGGATCAGGATAGGGTGTACCTTTTAGGGGGCACACACCTCCCATCCACCTGTTTTTGGTCCTGAAGAATACCGGGCTACTGCCCTGATGGTAGAAACATGTCGACCAAGCCACACAGACACATATAGAGATACCTTGGCCGTAACTCACCAACCAGTATCTCGCCAGCAATTTTTAACATTGTTCTGATAACTTTAAAAATAAAATTTGATTTTAGTTAAACCAGGACAATTTTTAACACCTTTTTTTGCACATACAGTCACAACCTGCTCCACTGTAACACAGGTGTCGAAGCACATCCTGGTGACGCTAGGTCACCAGGGTGGACCCCGATGATGAAGCAAGTCACCACTAGGTGGTGAGTGAGGGGTTTCCTAACAAAAAGGTTGACTTTTTCCTTTTTTTGCCAAACAACTCACCCTCCGAAAGTTTTTCTTCAAAAACTTGACGTAGGGGATACTCCTTCTTTTGTTTGCATAAATATTCCTATCAGGGGAAAAGGAGGTATCTCTTTTCACTTCCGAGTGAAAATATCCCTTGCTCTCTCTTTTGATCTCAAAAGCAGTTATTATTCACACAGCTCTGATGATGCACCTAAGGCACGGGCTCACAGCGGTTATTATTCACACAGCTCTGATGATGCACCTCACGCACGGAGCTGGCGCAGTTATTATTCACACAGCTCTGATGATGCACCTAAGGCACGGGCTCACAGCTGTTATTATTCACACAACTCTGATGATGCACCTCACGCACGGGGCTGACTCAGTTATTTACACAGCTATGATGCACCTTAGGCACGGGCTCACAGCTGTTACGGTGCTTCCTTCTTTTTACTGGGGCTAACCTGGCTGGATAAATGCAGTCAAGTTTCTCAATGTAAAGACTTTGCTGCTTCAGCTGCATGTTTAAGTCTAAGCTCGGGACTAAGCTCGGGAGAGGATCCATGCAGTACAGGTCGGACCCCGCTTCACTCTCACAGGCTCTCTTCCACCTGTTGCCCTGCAGCAGGAGCCCTCGGGAAGCATCACACGGGTCGTGAGGAGAGTTCAGCCCACAACGTACAAAGTGTTCAGCAGTCGGAAAAAGATATCCCCCTATCAGGCTGTTCTGGGGCCAAACCAGTAATAACAAGCAACACCTTAGGGTAAAGTTCGCGTTATACAAATTCACATTACATAAATAATTAAAAAAAAACGATCGCTATTGTAAAAATAAAATAAAAATAAAAATAAAAAAAAGGTAAAACCCATACTAGATATGCGACCCCAGGGCGAGAGAGCGGAAGCAGGAATAGACGTGCGCGTGCACTGCCGAAACCTGCCGTGGGGCGGGACTTCCGTTTCTGATGGAAGCCAGCGCCCACGGAGTGCCCGGCCAGAGGAGCAGTGGTGACGCGGGGCTCCCATGCCAGAGGGAGAGCCCCGCGGTGGCGGCTGAAGTCCGGAGTGAGGTGAGTGGGGCTTAGTTAAAGTGGAGGTGGCGGCAGGGGAGGGGGGCGGGGGGGGGGGTGTCTCTGTGCGCTGGTGTGTGTGCATGTGTGTGCGCGCTGGTGTGTGTGCGCGCTGGTGTGTGCGCTTTTGTGTGTGCGCGCGGCGGGGCGGGATGTTTCTGTGCGCTCGTGTGTATGCGTGCATGTGCGCTAGTGTGTGTGCGTATGTGTAGGTCTCTGCATGTGTGCAAAGAAAATAAAAGATGGCAACACTCGTCTAACCGCGCACTCCCAGAGCCATCTGGACAGCAGTAAAAACGAAACTTAAACAAAGTGAAAGCACTGTCTCTCTAAGCACGCATTGGAAGGGAACCATAAGCTGCTCAATGGAACACGCGTTCGTGTGCGCGCGTGGCCCGCTCAATTCCGACTCTTTCACATGCGCGTGGCCAGTCTTGTCTCCTGAAAGTAGAGTCGCTAACAATAGGTCTCTGGCGAGACCGCGGTTATCGCCACGAGACCTAAAAAAACAATTTGCATGCGGCTGGCTCCAAACTGAGGTGGAATGGTGGGCAAAATAAAGATGAATTGGGAGGTGGCCTGAGTAAATGTGTGGGTGATTTTAATTCAAGCATTCGACCCTTCACCTATGTATACCTTAGTGTGTCAACCTAAGTGGGACAGGAAACCCAGATAGATATGGGGACCATGCACACTGTCACCAGCAGCAAGCTATACCCAGCTGATGAGCCCATAACTAGGGTGAAACTGGTCCTTGGTTGCTTGTGTTCCGGTTCAGTGAGAACCTGTCCTGGCAGTTCGGGCTGGACTCTTCGCATTGGAGCAGGGTCAAGACTAATTAGGACATGGCTGGGTCCAAGCTGAGGCGGCATGTTGTGCAAAATAATGATGGATTAGGATGCGCCCCGGGTAATTACCAGAGGTTGAGATTTCAAGCATTCCATTCACCAATATTTGTATACTTGGGGGGGGGGGCTAATGATTCAAAATAATTCACAAATCACAGTCATTAATCACCAAAACAATAGTCAAAACTATTGGTCCTTTATCCGAATTACCATAAATACTACACATAAACCATAGATCTACATACACCCTCAATACACATGCACAATAGTAAGCCCAAAGTTGTCGAGGTTCATGTCAGATCAATCTTGTACTTCAAAAAGACTCCTCAAATTTTTCGTAGTCCTATTTTAGATTTTGCTGCACATCCAATTAAAAAATAAGGTTCATCACCATCATGTTTCACAAAGGCAAACTACTTCTTTGGGGCATAAAAGATGTTAAGAGTAGCATAGTCCAAGAGGTCTCATAACAAAGACATGATCCTTTTAGGGCCATACAATTCAATGCTGCAATCTAGCAGTGAATTCACATTGTGCAATCCAATACAGGTTTTACATTCACATCCCATAGCAAAATATACCAATGCACCATATTTTATTGTAGAGTACCATCAATTTTCTCCAAACACCATAGGCCAACACTCCAGTCCTGTTCGGGCACTTTCCCCTACAGTTTTTCTTCCCCAGCTTGGAAATGTTTTTACCACTGGCCTTCTGAAGAACAATTTTCTAACATAATCCAGTGTAGGAAGACACGCAGGTGAATACCTGAGAACCTACCAACCTCTAGTGTACTAGCGGACTGGTGTAAACGAGCCTACCACCATTGACCGATTTCCAACCACCTGCAAGTGAGCCCACTCTCTCCGACAGGAGGGGTCATCTCCTCCAAGCAGGATGGCTAAATAATCAGCCTATCAAGGCAGGACGCTTTAAAGGCCTCTGCTGCCTTCAATATGTGGATCCAAGCTTCCCCCAAACAGTGGAAATGCCACCCCTGCCACCGGAACATTTGGCACCAGGACAGGTGGGAAAATTAGTCAGTCAGGAGGCGTTCTCAATATCAAGCCATTTCCACCTCTAAACTGGGCTACCTATTGCGAACACAAAAACTAAAATTCCACCATCTTGTTTTTTGGTGGCATTAGTCTCAATGGGTAACTACCCACAGGAAGTGGTCATACAGGGGGATTGTCAACTTAAAGGTAAGTAGCCAAATGGCTACTACCTGTCACTCCCCTTAACGCCCCCAAAGTGAGTATTTAGGTGGCACCACTAATGACAGAAACAGATTTGATGGCTTCAGAAAAAGAGGAGCATTAAGAGCCGCGAAAACAAGAACGGAAGACTTGTTGTGGACTTTTTGGCACCAAACCGTGCCTGCACCAGTCGACAAGGGTGAAGAAACGGACTCGTCCTGAAGCTGAGCCTCTGCCAAGATCTCTGGTAGACTGCCAGTCCTTCGCAAATTGCCAGCAATCTCTTTGAGTAGGAGGAGCTACGTCCCTGCAGTCCACAGGTACCAAAACAGCAGAATGTGGTTTATTGTGCTGCTGCTGCTGCCCGGACGTATCGACACAGCAGCAGCTCAGGAAGAGGTCACCATGCTCCAGAAGGTCAGATCCATCTCTCCACCAAGTGAAAAGATGCCAGGAACAACCAGAGCCAATACCGAAGGTACCAGACCCCTTGCAACAATCAAAGCCTGTGAGTCCAGTCGGGACTTCAACGACACTGAGCAGCAGTTGAGGGATGTGAGCACCGCAGAGATCCACTTCCAGAGTGGCCCAGCTACCCTGATTTTTTCACCCTCAACCAGCAAAGTTGACAACCGCAAGGAGCTGCGACGCACCAGCCCAGCTGACCAAACCTCTCTGCACCCTAGCCCCCCTGCCCGGATTCTCAATAAACGACTGTGCTGCCTTCCTCCCCAGACTTGTGAACCAAGCCCCACGCTGGGTGCTTCTGGACTTGTGCTCAGGTGCCCCTGTGTAGCCTGTTTTAGGTCCCCCACCCCCAACTACTTCAGGTCTAGCACGTAAGGCTACTAACCCGGCCAGCAGCTCTGCACCTGGAAAACCCAGGGCAGGTAAACTATACCTGATGGTAGTACTTTGGACCCTACCCCACTACCACTTTAAGTCCTGAAGGGGACCCCCGAATACCTACTGCAAGTAACTGTTTACAGTTTATGTATTTTTCTTCCATAGGAAAGTATGAAGCGTAAAGATATTTAAGTGAACATTTTACATACCTGTGAAATTGGATATTTGCAAAAGAAAATGTTGTATCAAAGTGTATAAAAATACAAGTTACATTTTTTAATTGGTGTTGGGTTTATTCTTTGAGTGCGCACCCCATTTATTGCCTCTGCAAATACAACAAATGCTTAGCACCATCTTCTGATAAGCCTAAACTGCTCGCCGACACTACCACAAAAGAGAATATTTAGTGTTTTTCCCACTCTGTAAACCAATATGGGTTACCTGGACTCTGCACAGTGTACCTCATTTTGGTGCCCTCAATAGAGAGCCAGCTTTAATACAACAGATTAAAAATCCTAATAGTATATCTCGGGGAATGGACCATTTGGAAAGAAAACTATTTAATAGCCATTAAAAATCCAATTCAATGAAGGTCAGATTTTTACTAAATACTTAGGAAAAGTAACTTTTAGAAAGTACCCCTTTCTCTGCCTAAGTTCTTGGTGGCTGAATTTGCATTTGTTCTCCCACTTCTGGTAGCTCTCAATTAGCATTTGAAAAGGTGTGAAAAAGAGTACGCCCAAGACCAAACAGGCTGACCTAAATAGGCAGAGAGAACTTCTAAACGGACAGAATATGCTGGGTTGGACTGCGAGCATCCTTTTTAGGTCTCGTTAGCGTAGACTGCGCACATGCGCAGTCTCGCTTGCGAGATTTTATGTTTTAGAGGACCTTTCACTAGCGGGCTTTAAGCCCCGCCCCTCTTTGCCACTGGCCGGCGTCACCGTTTATGCGAAACGGTGGCCAGCCATTGGGAAAGATGTTAGCGTGACGTACACTTTTCTCTTTGTCGGACGGCCCACTTGGACAGGCTCATCTGACTTCCTTCTGCCGTCAAAGGTTTCTTACCTTTATGGGCCTCGCGGTGGGATGCCTGGCTTTCACCTTGTGGATACCCTGCCAGGGTTATCTCACAGGGGAATACCAGGACGGGTTCCCTAAGCAAGCGCGGAGATGCCCCAGGGTAAGTCCTGCGCTATATAAGTTTCATTCATTTCATTTCATGGGGCCAAACACATGGCCCCATGAAGATAATAAACCTTTCACGGCAGACGGAAGTGAAAGCGGACCGTGCTGGTTTTATATATGTTCTAATGAGGCGTTTTGTGTCTTCCAGGCAGTGTAGTTTGCATGCATATTCCACCACCTTCCATATATGTTTTTGTAGTTTTGGCTTTTTTCCCTGCATCGTACACAGACTCCATGCCAAGCCCGTCTCGGGATCGGCACGTCGAGGCGGGGAGGGCCAGGCCAGGGAGGCGGCAGCTCTCCTCCTCGGCTCTCGAGCTTCCTATCGCCGGAGCATCGGTGGAGTCTCGAGGACCGTGACCGCCCCCATCGCCAAGATGCCGGACTTCATGGCGGTGCTCTCGGGCCTCTGCATCATCTTCACGGTCGGCATGTTCACCACAAAGCTGCGAGTGCCACACCCCCGGCGGCAACCGCTCACTCGCGAGGCCCAGGCGCGTGCTCGGTTCCCACCTCTTGCGCTGAGGTGTCCGGACCCGCGCCGCCCCCTCAGCACCGTGCACGCGCGGCACCTGCAGCCGGAGAATGCGAGGGGGGGGGGGGGCGCAGTCGGTAACGAGCCTCTCCCCGGTGTCGAGGCTTCAGTGCGTACGGACCCCTGAGTGTGACCTACATTTGCAATCAATTTAGTTTTTGGATTTCTTTTAAAGTTATCACAAAAGTATAATTGGATGGAAGAATGCTCTGCTTACCTATGGCGACGCAATTTTATGTTGAAATGCACTCCCCCCCCCCCCCCTAGTTCCTGCTCACACCTGCAATCAATGCCCTAATTAAGAGCGCTGTACTTTTTCTAGTGCACGTTATGTTATTGTTTATTAAGCATGTAGGTGGTTCCAAGTATAGCAATTGATGAATCAAGTGCAGCGAAATGGAACACTTGTCAGATGTGAGGAGGAAAAGTGAGGAAGGTTTAAAGAAGTCCCACGAAAAAAAAACAAGGCAGTATTTCAAAATAAACAAGACAACTTAAAGTGAAAAAAAACATACGATATTCATCCTGATATACTGTGTGTGTTATGACGACATAAGGAAGTAGGGTTTAGTTTAAAAGTTGTGACACAGCTAACTGACGAATGTTCAAAAATGTACTGAAAACTTTTAGTAATGCGTTTAACTGCTTCGGACAAATTAATGAAAATATATGGTAAATAAACACTTTTTTTACCAATGGTAATAGTGTTTATCTTTGTTTAATAATAGGAGATGGGGGAAGTAGGGGGCTATAAAGACGAAAACTGTGAATGGAAGGATCTTCATTTCCAAAGAGATTGCTTAAGGGTTGGTCTGCCAGTGTAAGATGTCTAAATAGTCACTCCATTTATTTTTTTTTAAATATGTGAATTGAACTCCAAGGAGTGTCCCTGGGAATTGCTTCAAGATTTCATATTTCAATCTTCCAGTTCGTTCCCATGTTGTTGAGGAGGCTGAGTAGGTTATCCAAAAATGTGTGTGTCAGTCTTGTGAAGAGCCTTTCAAAGGGCATGTGATCCACACAGACATGACAAGTGCTACGGGGTGGTAAACGACATGAGGCATAGTTGCCAAGTTTTTCAGGTCCTTGCGTGATGTGCTGCTCCACTCCAAGGGCTTTCATTTAAATTCTGGAACTTGCTCAGCCGCGGTCTGTGCAGGTAACAGTAGTGGGGCCGGGTAAGAGGGGATTTCGAGGAAAAATGTAATAAATAATTCAGTTTCCCTAGTCATAGTCCCTCAAAATCCCTGCTTACCCGGCCCCTCCGCCCAACCGCTGTTACCTGCACGGACCGCAGCTGGACTTGTTGTACTGTGTTATAGTGGAATAAACAAGACTTCAAGTCCCAGCATTCAAAGACAAGCATTGGCTTAGCCAACAGATCTTGCTTTTGGGACCTTCTAAGTATTTAGTTATGCAACACAATATCCTTGGTGCAATCACATAAACTGTTGCGTGGCTTAACACTTATAAGGCCCCAAAGCGAGACCTATTGGCTATGCCAATGCTTGTTGACATTAGTGTCCAATCCTGTTTGAACGTCAAAACCTTCTTGACAGGTTTGCTGGGTTTTTACATGCAACATTGGGGTTGCACTTGAAAGCAAGCGAGACAGCAAGCCAAAACAATTGTGTATGCACTGTCTGGCATTTGGAAACCCCTGCTTTCTTCTACCAGACATCTGTTTCTGGGTTTATTGTGAGTGCAGTGATTGCCCCAAACTGGATTTTAGTGTTAAATGTGAAAGGACATGAGGACTACCATAGTACACTACCAGCCCTCAGAGGCCAAGTGTAGGCGTAGTTGAAGATTCTCACTATCTTGAAAATGGTGAACGTTGGTAGAGTTAACTCTAGGAGCTTTTACCCATTGGTTAGGGTATCTCTAGGAGTCATTCCCAGGAACAACCTTGTGCCAAGCATAAATAGGGCATCTCCAGGCACCCACTTCACCTCACAGTTTGTTTAGTGGAACATCAGAAGACCGAATCTGCAGACAGACCAGGGAATAGCCCTAAATGAGGTGGACATGCTCCTTCTTGTACCCAGAACAAAGGTGTAGACTTCAGAGGTCATAAGGATGACATGTTAAAGCTACAAAGATAAACTAGAAGAGGGATTTCCTGCAACTGCCCAGAGGGCCAGTGGTACTGAACCTGGACTGGACCTTGCCGTTTAGTCTCTGCCTGACATCCTGGGAGTCTTTATGTTCTTCCATGAGGTACTAGAGGGGCTTTAGTAAAGTACTTCTGTGGTGGATCGAGACATCGAGACGGAAAAGGACTAAGTCAGAAGGTAAAAGTTTTGACCAGGACGGACCTGGATGGCGTTTCCAACTCATGCTTCATATTGGTCAGCTATAAATTGCGCCTAGGTCCTGGTCTACAGCAACCATTGACCATTGTTAATTGTCATGTTATGCTTCTTGCTACGATTCCTACTTAAACCTTAAAAAATTCATATCATTTATTGGATGTTTGTTTAGGTCTCGCCTAGCTATCGCGTAAGCGATCGCTATGCGAGAGATTTAGTAAGGGGCACCAGAAAATGCTCCCAAAGACCTTTGGAATGCGGTTCATGGCCAGTGCATGTGAGGCATTCAAGCGCAAAGCTGGCATCGGACTTGAAAGCAGCAGACTGCTTTCGCCAGCGCGCGCTCGGCCTCACTTCCTGCTCCCCCTCTTACAACAATTACCTTTCGTTACCTCACACATCCCATATGCTCGTCCCTCCCACCCTTCCTTTGATATCCGCTTTTCTTGTTGTTTACAAACCATTACTTTGGTTCACTCGCACACAATTTCCGAATAGAAAACATGCAAGCCCCATATGACTGTCCTTCTTCCTGTTTTCATCATTCATTCATTCATACTGTTTGTGACTAAGAACCCGAAACGCACTCACCCTGAGAATGGAACGCGCACACTGTCGCAGTAGAGCGTGCGCGCGCCGATACAAGAGCATGCATGCTCTAGTATCAAAGCACTTACACTGCTGCACGACACACACAATGCCGCACGCCACACACTGCCGCACGCAACACAACACCACCACATCACTCAGGGCCACCACCACAGCAATACTCCGCACCACCACAACAGCAATACTCCGCACCACAACAGCACTGTCCTTGCTTGCTACCAACAAGCATTGCAATAGCCAATCGGACTTGCATTAGGAAAGTGTAAGCTAATGGCTTTGTGAATACCAATGCTATTAATTTATATATTTTCAAAGCCAACACATATTTAAAAAAATTGTCATTTACAATACCAATAGCGCACACTTTCCTAATGTGAGACCTATTGCATTGCAAATGCTTGTTGTCATTGTGGTGTACTTTTGTTTATTAAAGTTAACTCTATTTGTCTAATTATGTTTGGGATTTTTATTAAGTTGCATTTCGTTATTTTGGCACTGCATAAATACTTTACACATTGCCCCAAGTTAAACCGGTCTGGTATACCCAGCCATAGCTTTGAGGGTTCACCCTGACATGGATAACTACTAATACTTGAGGTGGGCAGTCATCCACCCTAAGTAATAATCCAATTTCTTTACAATCACTTAAGTAAGATTCACAGCGAATGTGAATAATGAATCCAAGTCGACTCAAACTTAACAGAAGAATTTTATGGGAGTCCTAAATAAAAGATAGCACGCATACCAATGCTTTCCCCTCAGAGGAAAGATTCAAACCAACCTTTAGGGGCATATGACACTTACCCATTTATTTACATTTCTTAAAACAGCAGCAGGAGTGTGCAAAGGTTATCTAATATTTCCAGCAAAATGCATATTTACTAAAGAGTTTTGGTGCAGGGTGTATATTTACGAAAGAGGCCTGGATGCTATAATTATGTGTGAATCCAGACCTTAAAATTTATGATTTTGGAGTCAAGCTTCCATGGGGAGGATTTTAGAGCAAATTGGGGGTCAATGTGGCATTGTATAATCCTCTAATTTCCCAGGTGTTGTTTGAGAGGCAAAGATCATGTACTGGTTTTTGATCAATATTGTGGGGTTAGGAGTTTAGGAGGCTTCTGCATTTTGTTCAAAGAGAATTCCTTAGGATTTGAGTTGGAACACATAAACACAAGAGTCAAATTGAAGAAACACTACAAAGTGGATCAACCAGGGGCTAGACACACGCCTAAACCTTTTTCTAGACCCTTCACTCTGCAACCTATCAAAGGGCCTAAAAGGTAAGGCAACCAGCATCAAAACCACATTTTGGCCTCAAACTGGTACCATCAAGTTCAAGAGGCAGAATTATGTGACCTGCTACCATCAGTTCATCAACCTTCCTCTTCCTTCCACTGTGCACAAGCTCTGGAGATGCATTGGAACTCCTTATGAGCGGTGACTTTCTTGATCCGTTCGAATTCTATCCGCATTATATATACATATGAACGTATTGGTCCCCTACGAACGATACTTATTTACCCCGGTTACCATATGGGAGATGTATCTGGCCAGTATGTCACTCCTAGATGATATCATTCTTATACGTGTTTAGCGTGATCATCCTGTAGACTAACAGAGTATGTACGATTGTTTATTGGGGACCTCCATACAACATTGAGCTCAGGACAGACAGTTTGTTATTTAATAAAGTTCATTGCGTTCAACTACACAGCAATGAACTACAGGCAGCAATTGGCCCGTGTCATTTTGTAGTTCTTACAAGGGATTGGCAACAGTGACTGACGTCATGCAGTACGTCGTTCCATCCAGCGGGACTCTAAATGGCGCCGCGCGGCGAGGACATGCCACCTCCCCCCAGCCTCAGCAAATTTGCCTGAGGTACCGACGGAGAGGTAAGCTGTTTAACCCCCTCTCCCCATCTGTATCTACATTACGTTCTAGGCGGGGGGGGGGGGGGGGGGGGGGGAAGGGGAGTCGATGATATTGGCATTTCTATTCTCATCGATAGTCACCCTCATCCTCGATCCAGAAAGATGGGGGTGTTCTTAGTACAAGTTACATCAGGCACCTAGTTATATCCATGGGGAGGCGCTCGAATATTTGAGACTTTTGGCATACGCGGTGATAGGGTCATTTCTTTTCTTTTAGTGTGGCCCTAGTATAGCCCCATTTTAGACTGGCACTATGACTTTCTAAGTGTCCATTTGCTAAACCGCTATCTGCCCAGGCGAAACGAGCCGTATGTGACTTCTCCGATGGGGGGGGTGTATATTCATGATCTACATTCTGCGAATGTCCTGAATAGGTTCCTAACCCTTGTTACTCGTAGGAGCTATCTCAGTGGTAAAGGACTTCAACTTTGGAGTTGTTTTAAGAGCAGGGTATCCACTACAGCACAGCCAGGTATACCAATAGCATTCTATGATGTTCTATGTGTACTTAGAATCATATGGTTGTTTGCTGTGGGTTTCTCTTTTCTACTTTTAGGGCGGTGCTTCCCTAGACCTGAGTCTGAGCCAGGTGAGGTGAGGCTTGATACCTCACACGGGTTAGGCGAGTTGTTTACTACTTTATTTTGAATTTTTATCTCAACCTTTTTCAACTACAGAGCGTGCAATCAGATACAGTCTGTTTGGCTTTACCTAGTACGCTGAATGTTTGGCATGTTGTTTGTTTCTCCACAGGTTTGAGTAACCATCCGACCTGTGTAGAGGTATTGTATAAGCTCACAACCAATTGTATTGTGATAATTTTATGCTTTTTGGATGCACGTGGTCCCTTGTTGGTCAAATTGAACTAAATTCAGTAGGTTCTTCTCAAAGGTCCTGAAGGAAGCCGGGGTCCTATGACCCAGGACGGCAGAAACTAGTAGACCACTACACCCGGCAGATTTGTTTATTGCAGAGTTACTGTTTTTAATCAAGTTCATCAGCAATCACTAAATGTTTTCTGGCTTGCTGCTGAAACCTTTTTAACATTACCTTCACTTACTGTTTATTTCTGCACTGCATTAATCAACTGATTTGGTCAATTGTTTGTTTCACTGATCTCTCCATACGCCCAGCCCACCAGTTTTTGGCTTGTCACCTCAGTTCCTCTGGCAACAGGGGCATTCCGGGAGTTCCAAATGATGACACTGGCCACGAAGGGCAGTTGATGGAAATCCTTATTGTTTTCTCCCCTCCTCCGGGGTTTCTTCTGTCATAGAGTCATACGTGTCAGCACTTTTAGTGACTATGGTCCTTAGGTGTGACGAGTGATTTGATTTTACTTTTTTCTTCTAGCCTCTGTAGTGTTTTATCTTCTATTAGACCACCAGCTATTCGAAGTGTTAAATAAGTTAGGATTTGGGGATTATATCTGGTTAGGTCTTTAGACATTCCCTTTGACCCTTGCTCCCCCTCGGGGGTTGTTATGTTGTGACTCCTTACGAGTGGTCAATAGTGATTATCAGCTTATGGCAAAGTAGATTAGGTTGCTTACAGGTAGGATGCTTACGGGAAAGCTGAACTCACTCTGAATTAACACCCCAGCTACTGCAATCACAGCAACTGCACCAGTACCAAGGCACTTTCAAAACGAGTTCCCTTGATGGTACAGAACAGCACACTGAACGGAACAGGCTGTGTAAATGCACCAGTGAACCATGCTCTAAACCTTTAACCACGGGTACCCGCAGGTCCTTCAAACAACACACTGACAAATAACCAGCCTTGCATGAAAACATCTGTAGAAAGATGCAATGACACTTGCATGAAGGCACTACTATGAGGAATAAGAATAAAGCATTAAAACATTTAAGATAGGATGCTGGGAGCATGCATGGACGGACATCAGCTAGAGCGGAGGTGGGTGGAGACAAGGCAGCTGACAGGACCTCAAGTGACTGATACATAGACAAGGAACGACACCAGACCACAGAGACTGCATGTAGGTAATCTTGACATTCAAGCAGAAATGCAGACCCCAGAACTACTACAGCTCGTCTACAGTGTATGAGGCTTCAGATGTGATAATTATATAAACCATTTTTAATAAGAATTAATAAATTTGAAATATTTGTTATCACTTTTTTGTCTCTTTTTTGTCTCTTTTTTCCATTTATTGGGTACGGTCTCTTAGAAACTAGGAATCTTGTCGAAATTGTTAGTAAATCATCATCAATAATAGAATGTAAACACTTAATTGAAACCGGCAGAGGTCAGTCTGTAGTTAAGTTAAAGTGCAACATAATATTTGCAAATTCTTATTTAGTCTAAGCGGATTTTCGCCAGAAAGTAGCATGCACTCATTCTCTGGAATGATAACGGACCATCAGGCTTAATTTGCCACACATGGTCTTAAAGAAGGCCGCGGTGGCAGAGAAAGGAGGAAAACAAAAACAGGGCATTTAATTTAAGCCCATCTAGATTCAGTGCTTCATTACAGACAATCTGTGGATCATCTAAACAGGACTCCGGAAACCCACTGCTATTTGACATGAATAAATTAAGACATTGCTTGTGCTTCCAACTCATAACTGACAATATGTAGAAATATTTTTGCAAAATCCAAAGAAAGGCTTTACCACCACTGGGTCAAACTGGTTTCATAACACAGACAATATATCTCTTTCAAAACAGCAAGATCTGCCTGTTTGCTCAAGCAGCTACTAAGCAAAGGGTTCAAGTGTACTCCAAGGATGACAACTACTCCAATGTTGCACCCATAGACAGCAAGAAGCCAACTCTCAATTTGGCACCGCCTCAGTCATTCACAAAGCAGGTTTCATAGTGCCACTATTTATCAACATTAATCTAAACTAGGCATTGTCTGTTTTATTTAAATATACATTAGGATGTGAAGCATCATCAACAAGAAACTCAAACCTAACAGAGGTCATGCTGTGCAACCAAAGGTCTCCATCTGGTACCCACTGTGAAATCTTGCTCAATATCAGGACTGAAGAGGTCAAGTTTCACGATACCAGAACAAAAGAATAGGAATATATTGAATGGGCAAATCGACTTACCTTGCGCCTAGGAGTTGTGAGCGATGACGGACTTGTACTGTTCTGGTTCTCCTGAGTAGTCGCAGCCACTGGCGAGTTTCCAGTCAATGGTGACCTTCCAGCAAGAGGTGAGCTGTCTACTGATGGAGAACTGGTGGGACTAGCAGATTCTACTTCGACAGGGGAGTCCATCACTTCATCGTTGTCCTTACACACCACACTTTCTTCACTTGACCCCATTAAAGCGGGTTTTGTAATCATAATGTCCTCCAGAACCACCACTGCCTTCTTCCCCTGAAAGATCAGAGCCTCGTTCTCCTGTGACATTGTTAAACCCTTACCATCTGATAATACATTTGATGAATAGGATATCTGATCCTTGGAATCGCCATTCGTAAAAGCCAACGTATTCAAACTTGGTTCATCAATTTCCATGGGAACTTCAGAATGATCATTCTGATTGGACAAATCAGGTTTCACTGGACTTTTGACCTGCTGTACTGTTCTATTCGATGCCTCTTCCAGTGCATTTACCTCCTTACTGAATCCGTGTGTACTGTTGGAGTCTTCAGTCAAGTCTATGCTAATGGCTGGAAGGTCCGGGAGATCAGTCCTTCGCTTTAGAAACTGATCCAGTGGTCCTTTTCCATTGACTGTTTTTGGTGGTGGGGATACAGTCTCAGGATTTACTTGGCAATCATTCTCAAAGGAGTCTATAGATGTGTCAAGCTTTGGAAGACGATTCTGACTAGAAACCCGTTGAGAAGGCTTCACTTTTTTCACATCAGATACTCCTTCCACATTCTCTTTTGGTACAGGGTTCAAACGCTTGAAAGGCAACCGAGCTGTAAAACATAAAAACAGATCTTGTGTCTAGTGTTTACAGTGATCACTCAAGATCACACCATACATTTCCATTACTTTCAGCTTATACTATTTACTAATTTTAATGGTTAATTAAGGCCTCACCTGGTAATGCAGTTTGAACAAATGAAACATGGGGAAAGAGGCATTCATGAGACAACAACATGCATGAGCTTTTTATTTATTTATTTATTTTAATCTCAAGGAGACTACCTTGTACAAGCTTTTTTCCAGGGGCAGGAGTAGACTTCTTTTCTTTGGATAGCCCAACTAGATAAAGACAGAAATGTGTGTGAATTCAAAAGCAACATTAACAAAGGCAGAAAAACAATAGTGGAAAATAAAATTAAATAATCACAGACGTTGGCTTATTGTTAAAATTCACGATTTGACCATTTATTAATTAAAATGGATTTTCATAACATCCCCCGACCCCCAAGAAAGTAAAGGCTTTAAGAACCATAAAATTCATCATAACTTAGAACTACATGACATAACTCAAAACAAGAGATTAGAGCAATGATGAACGCTCTGAAATAGAGTGAATGACGACACCTAATTGCCGCCTCCTTCTCCTTTATAGTGTGAAAGATTGGTTTAGGCCCAATTCCCTTTATACAACCACCACTACGAACAAAATGTTTCTGGCCCAACTCACTATGCAGGGCACACTCTAGGGGCTCCATTAGGATGACGGGCGGACTTTGCCCGCCCGTCATCCCATCGTAAATCGAGACCGCCCGCCATAAGGGCGGGGTCCCGGGGGTGCCGTTAGGATGCGCCCGCCACAGTGGCGGGCACATCCTTTATTTTCAGCATTGTGGCGGGCGGTGCTCTCTGCACCGCCCGCCACAATGCTGAAAATGCACTTTAACATTGTCATGTGCAAAGCGGCAGGCACCGCGCGGTGCCTGCAGCTTTGCACATGACAATGAAGGGGGTACCACAGGTACCCCCCCCACGTGCACCCCCCACCTGTACTTCACTCTGGGGGCCCGTAGGGGGCCCAGAGTCCGTGGCGGCATCGCCGCTGCGGAAAGGCACTGCACACCAACCATCATTATATGTCTGGCGGTGTCTATTAGACACCGCCACCATATTATTCCTTTTCCGCCCCGGCCGCAAGGCGACCGGGGCGGAAAAGTGGCGGGCGGTGTTTCCCTCCGTTGCGTCCCCCCCCGCCATTGTAATGTGGCGGGGGGGAAAAGGGTGGCGGGCGGGCATTTCTGTCGGGCGGATCGCCACCGCCACCATGGGGGTGGTGATCCGCCCGACATCCTAATGGATCCCTAGATGTCATATCTGCACCCATAGGACAAGCTACAGTTCTAGACAACTCCCCAGTAAGCTGAAGAGACCACATTGTCATCATTTTCAAGAATACCACTTCAAAAGACACCAAAAATACTCAAACAAACAAGTACAGACCATGAAAAAAACAAGTCAACTTCATACTCATCTTGTAAAACCTCCAATATGCAGCTGAAATACGTACACGCCCTTATCTCCAATGCACCGCACAAACACATACCAACAATAAACACATCAAGGGTTGACCACAAAAAGAATACATGAGTTAATATCAAAAGAACAGAAACAACTTAACATACTAATGCACATGTGGAGAAAATCAAGAGATGAAACAGACAAAAACATGCCATGCCACTATAACAGAGGCAACAAAAGTGCCATCAGAATCACAGACACCATTACTCTACATGCACAATTGACGCTGGACTGCCCTTCTGAAGAATTCCATTAAATTCTAACAGAATTGTGTGATAGTGTGCCAAAACACATAAACACCACAATTGCAAGACATCTGTTTCAATACCCTGTCACAAATCAATATGCTCAATATCAATACGGCCTGACCATCTGGATCACCTTCAGAACCAGTACTGCCAAAAGTCTTAACCTGTGCATGGGAGGTAGATAAATGCCTATTCAGCAAGTCCCCGGAACTTGGTTCCCCAAGCTCAAAACCGCTTACATTCAATATCTCCTCAAAAATAAAAACCTCGACCCAGCAACCTAAAGGCCCACATCAATTGACCATGTATTCATACCCATCCTTGAAACTGCATGTTAACAAGGTCACAAAGAATGCCTTTTTTACATAAAGCTGCATCTTCCCATACCTTGCATATCAACAAACTGCAAGCCATCTTCATACTCGTTCTCGCCAAGTTGTATTATGATAACAGCCTATACCATGGCGCACCCGCATTCATCATTTGTAAAATACAGCTCATCCAAAATGCTGAGGTAGGGCTTCTTCACTATTACCCAAAAGAAAGCATGACTCCAGTCCTGCATTTGCTCCGCTGCCTAAAGCTATATGTTCATAGCGCTTTGTACTGTTCGTAGAACCCCCCCAAAAAAGGACCGCTGTACCTACAAATTAAATTAAATCAATACAAACAAAACAGAACACTGTGCTCAAGGTTTGCACTACATGTACCACCTAACTATAAGAAATGTGCAGGAGGCACTGTTTCTCAGTGCAAGCCACTAACCTCTGGAACTCACTAGTATCCTAATTTGGAAGACCCCAGGAGCACATGCACTTCAGAGAACAGCTGAAAATAGCTATTACCAAGATAACTACAACACCCCACATCACAGCAACAGAGCCCAGAACGACAGTCACACCCTCAGTTTCCAACCCATGAAAAGGAAACAACCCACCCGGAAAACTGCTTTCCATGCACATGTATGGTAAGTTGAGCATTGTATTGTTATGTGATTTCAAACATAACATATAAGCCATAACAATAATACTAAGGCCATAATACTCCGCGGACAGCAGCAAACTTATACCTCTTACATTCACAAATGACATCCCTACTACAAGGATTGTCCTTCACAGTGCTGTACAGACAAAAATAAAAGATCAGTTCTCCAAACAAACATAATGAAATAACCAGACAATCTGGAGGGCTTTAATCTTGTCCACCACTGCAGGCCCAAAATATCTACACTCCAGCTGCAAAAAAATGCCCATCCAAACAGATCTCTCCACTTCTTTCGCTCCCTCCAACCATGCCAGCTCAGGATCACAATTATACAAAGGATCTCAGATCGGACATACCAGTGCTATAAACAACTAATCAGACTGTACAATAAATGAACCTGCAGAACTGTTCAAAGCTGCAACCAAATTGAAAACCATAAAAGTGTGCGTCTGTTTCCCACCACTGCATCACCCACCACACTGCTACATAATGCATCCCACAACACGATAACTGCACCTCGGTGGTCCTCTCACGACATGGAAACACTTACTACATAGTATCATCAAAAATAAATAAAAACAACACCCTTCCAACCAGGCCAATCCAGAAAGCTGAGAAGCTCCAACTCACTCCTTATCCCTCCGAAACTGAAAAAGAAAATCTCCCAGTACCGATCCTTTTCTGGCAACACTCCCAAGATGTGGAACGCTCTCCCTAGAGTCCTCAGATGCAACCCATCCTCCTGTTTCAAAAGGGACCTGAAACTTCATCTCCTTAACAAATACTTACATGACCAACGTCAACTAAGCTAGACTTCAATATCAGAGTTGCCTCCTCTCTCTCTTGACATTCAAGGACAGTTGGTGACCAGACTGTGTTAGCCACCTAAATTTGTTTTCTCTCCCTCCCCTGCACCGTTTACCTATTTTTCATGTTGTTTTATTTCCGTTTTGCTTCCTTACTGCCTTCCTACTATGTAATGCAATTTCCTTTTTTTTTTACAGTGTGTGTGTAAAGCGCTGATACATACGGGTCAAGCTAGCGCTATATAAAAGTTTACATTAAATAGACCACACAGCCACATTGCACAGTTTGGTACACATCGGGTAGTGAGCACTATATAAATGCTGTAGATTCATGTTACTTTTTGTTGCGTCTATTAGGGAGAGAGTAAAGCGTTGCTGACAGCTGAGACATTAATGAAAGTAGAGATTACATACAATAAGGGCCATTTTGCCAGTAAAAGTCTCGTCCGAATGGTACTCTGGTCTATTGATGTGGTTCGAGAGCGCAGGGGAGTGGGACATTTAACATACGGGGGTATAGGTGTCCACTTATGTGAGGGTCGGTGCTGATGGGGTAACTTAGTATGGGACTTAGTTTGAGGAAAGGGTGAGTGTTATGATCAACAAAATGTGTTATGGGAACGTGACTGTCCCATGATATGAGGAAGGAGTGTTTTGAATGTGGGGATATGTTGACACCGAGGGCACTAGCTCAGGATGCGTCTTAACATGACATCCTTGGCCCAATAAGGGGGGTGTGGGAGGGAGGGGGGTCAGTCCCCATCAGTCAGGGGCCTTTATTAAACAGGCAAGTGAGAGCGAAATATAACTGGTTCAACCGGTAACACTGCTCCCTGGCTTCAACGTTCCCTCTGGGGGACACTTGGCCCTCTGTCCAGCTCCTCCGGCCCTCGCGCGCGCGCACTCACCTCCCGGACTCCTCCGGGGGCCCCCAGCCATGACCGCCGGTTCCTCGGAGGTGGGCATAACGCTTCCTGTAGGATTCCGTTGTCTCTGCCGCTCGGTTGCCCCGGGGTACCCCCTCTATGTCTACGTCACGATACCCCTCAGTCCTCCCGGTGACTCTCCTCAGCCGCCTTATCGTATTTGGCGGGAACGTATGAGGGAACAGCTGCGGACACTGCTGATAGGCTGAACCACGATCACGTGACACCAACTTCACTCTCGCCGTAACTTCGACTGGGCCAGAAGATAGAACCCCCGTCTACTGAACCCGCCCAATCTCCGAGAAAGGTTGCGATTGGCCTGCGCTAGTGTAAACTAAATGTGTATTGGACAATTCTTGGAAGCGTCACTGTCTGCGAAAGTTTTGATTCTGCTCCCAGGTTCATGAAATGTCGCTGTGTGTGTGTACAAGGCTACAAAGACTGTTATCTTTTCTGTTATCTTACAGTGAACGAATTTTTGAAGACTTTTATATTGCTCAAGGATAAAACTGTATGACAAATATATCGTCATTAAGTATATGTCCGAAATAATTATCAAACCGAAGCCTTTCTAGAAAAGAAACGAAAAGCATAATACTAAATAAAATAGTAGCAATGGAAGTTTAAACAATATCTTTTAAATAAATATTTTCATGAAAACCGCCTAATTATATTACCGATTAGAGGCAAAAGAGTAGCTCTGTCAGCGCCCTGTCTGAAGCATGAGAACATCGAAGGACCGTCTTCAAATTGGTGCGTTTCATATCTATAATTCAGCTGGACCTTAATTATATCAACCTGGCGTTTAGTTTTTCAACGTAGTGGAATTAAGCCATTAACAGTCACTCCCTTTGCTTGTGACGACTGGAACCGTGGTATACAATAATATTACCTCTTTATATGTATTTATGTCAGTTATGCTAAAGAATCAAGTTATTTTTTTTGCTTATTTGACCATTTTTGAGAAACTTGCAGTGCTGAGCCTGAAAAGACTTTTGTTCCAAAATGGCCGCCATCTTCACGTTCCGGTTTAGTTTGTTATGGGTTTGGGACGTAACGTTACGCGGCAACGAGGAGAGAGCTCGTGCAGATCGTTCAGCACGTTCTGCGAATTGCAGACTGTTTATTATGATTGGCTGCTATTTGATGACGTATCAAGTGTCATTATTGGTGCACGCCCCAGTGTAAGTGATTAGTGTTTGGCAACAGAGTGTGTTGGAAAGGCTTTCCAGAGGCTGCGTGGCCCCCTTCTAGGGTTAGGTGAGGGGAAGGACGGACAATGATATTTCGAACAGTGGTCAGAGCTGGCTTCAGAACTATTTATGTATTCTAGAGGTGTCTGAGCACTTTACAGAATGCCTATTATACATTTCTGCTATATTTACATCACTCACAGATATTGAGTAAAACGTGTTAACAAGAATGTTGTAATGAAAGGTAGGATCGGTGCAAAGTCAAGTCCAATAAAGTTGTATACGTGGAGAAGAAGTTACCTAAAATGACTTTCCAACAGGAGGGTGTGGTAAATAAGTTGTACACCAGAACATATCTTGAAGGTTAAGTCTTTAATAAGACACAGAGAAGTAACAAGAGCGTACTCTCCTCTACAACAGCCACCAGTAACTGCCATAGAACAGAGGTCCACACAGGAGAACATGTGAGCGAAGTACATTCTGCATATGAAGTATTCTAATTAAAGATTCTACAAACACTAGAACGAGACACCATGTTCCACAGAGGGCTTTCAGATCAGGTTTAAATGTTTTCGAAATGGGTTGTGGCATAAATTGTTTATTTTTAAAGGTTACGGGTTCTAGAAGCAGTCTTTCATCATTCCTTGACAGTCTACTGCCACCACATTTCATTATCTTGGCAAGTAGGTTTCATGAAGTGGAAGTGTGCAGGTCTGTGTGAGTGATGCAGGCCATTTTATATGTAGCACTGTCTTCAGTATTATGTTATGTTATGTTATGTTATAGCATTTGTAAAGCGCGACAGCTGCCCCAGCAGAGAGGCGTCCCAGCTCTGACAGCAGAAAACGGACAAGGCAGAAAGAGAACAGACCTATTGCAGGTGGAAAAAGGTGTGTTTTAATTTCCCTCCTGAATTCTAGATAGTTGTTCATGCTGTGGATCTGTACAGTGGGAAGCCAGCGAAGTGTTAACAGTACTGGTAAGATGTGGCCATTCCTTTTTGGCTTCAAACAAAGCACACTGCCACATGTAGAAGTGCTGTCAGTGGAGTAAGATGAAGTTTGGGAAGACCTGGCAGAAAAGAAATGCAGTAGTCCATTATTGACAGCACCAGTGATTACATAAGAGTTTTGTAATATGGAATGAAGTGTTGAGTTCCCCCGAAGAAAACGCATATTCCAACTTAGTGATCAGATCCAATTGTTAATGAGGGTGGATCACCAGTGACTGTTCAATATATTTCACTTTAGCTTTAGTCGCCTTCACATTGAAGATGTTCCTTACTGTACAAATAGCTTGCAGCCTGAGACAGGCAAGGTTGGTAGTGGACTGTAACCTACTCCATTTCTTGTCCACCAATCTAAGGGAAGTCTGTAGTACATTGTTAGTTCTTGTGGGTTGTCTTTCTAGTCTTCTTGGGAATGTGATTACTTCTATTCTATATTCCATGTTCCACCCTTCCTTCTCTCTGTGTATTCCACTCAGTGGCAGTTTACCGGCTGCTGCTGCTGTGGGTGGTCTGCTCTTACGTTGTCTCCTACCTTGAATAAAGAAACCTGCAGAAATCATCTCCTGTCTCTGGACATCATTTACTACAGTATTTTGGCGACGCTTCTTGAACCCCTGCAGTTTCCCATCACCTCGTTACATCAGAGACTTAAGAGCAGACCGATTTGAGTTGAATCCACTCTACGCTTTCACACCCTGCCTCAGAAGATCCGACGGCTTCATATTGGACATCGCAACGGAACCGGCAAGTTTTTACCTGCTTCTGCCTCCGTTTTCCTCTTTGTCCTCCTGTCGTTTTCCTTCTGGCTACCTCCTACCCCTGCGGTGTCTCTTCAATTCTGATGACGCATTAGAATCCTCCGCGGGAGTCAGCGATTCTCCCTGTGACATCTGCTTGCGCTCCTCTTCCTATGCGTGACTCATCCTAACGCGTCGCGCCTCTCAGAACTGGCGCGTTTGCGTGTCTACGTCATCACGCTGGGAGCCATTTTGTGTTTCCATGGTCACGGATTCAACTCCAGCAGAGCAACGACGATGCGCTCGTCTTGTGCGCATTCATGACAAGTAAACCTTCAATTTCATTGCTGTTTGTAGCGCTTTTGCCTGGAATACGTTAATTCTTTATTTATTAGTGAAACATTTCCGTTTATTTTTGTTCTTGTGTCTGTTTACTTGATGGTGGACACTGGTTCGCGTTACACCATTATTCCCAACTCCCTTTTTGTTGATTTGTGGGGTATGGGTCCTCTTTTTCCTACAGATATTTCTCCTGGTGGGTATCAGGGTGAACCACTAAGCATTCTTGGGTATTTTGAGGCTAACATTGTGTTCTCAACGACACAAATTTTTGGGAAGGTATATGTCTCAGAATCTGGTCCTGCTATCATCGGGTGGCTACACCAGTATGACCTTTGCATTGTTGTGAATCCCCGAGCCGATCCTCAGGTCATGGTTGTGGAGGACTCTGAGTTATACTCTTTGCTCTCTAAATTCAAAAATGTTTTTGGTGAGAGTTTGGGTCGGCTCAAGGGCTATTCACATAAAATAATAATCAAACCTAACTCTGTCCCCGTTCAACACAAGGTAAGACGCATTCCTATCATCATTAGGGATGAGGTCAAGGGTCTCCTTGATGACATGTTGAGTTCTGGGGTAATTGAACCTATTGAGGCCTCCCCTTGGGTTTCGCCCATTGTCGTCACCAAGAAGTCTGACGGCAAGCTCCGTTTCTGTGTCAACCTCAGGTCTCTCAACCACTGTGTTGTTGCTGACACCTTCCCGCTACCTAATATATCAGAACTAGTTACCACTCTCAATGGAGCAACATTTTTCTCGAAATTTGACCTCAGGAGTGCATACCATCAAATTGACCTACATAAGGACTCCAAATCCCTAACAGCTTTCATCACTCCGTGGGGTACCTTTCAGTTTACTCGTCTGCCGTTTGGCCTCAAGTCAGCAGCTAGCGTTTTTCAACGCATGGTGTCAGGCATCTTCGAAGGTGTGCCCAAGGTAGTCTACTTTCAGGATGACATCCTGATTTATGGTCTTACTGAATCCCAGCACAATTTCACCCTGAGTGTTGTCCTTCAGAAGTTATCTGATGCTGGTCTAACTTTACGCAAGGACAAATGTTTGTTTGGTGTGTGTGAAGTAGACTATCTGGGCTACACCATCACTTCCTCTGGTATAAAACCCAAAAGAAACTTGTGTGAGGCTATTCGTTCTGCACCCTCACCTTCTGACAAAGACCAGCTTCGTTCCTTTATGGGATTGATAGAGTATTACTCTAAGTTTGTACAGAATTTTTCTGATAAGACTGTCTCTATAAGATCTTTGCTTAAACGGGGTGTAGGTTTTACTTGGGGACCTGAGCAAGAAAAATGTTTTGTAAACATCAAAAATGAAATTTGTGATGCCAAAATGTTATCTCCCTTTGATGTACATAATAGGTCTATTGTCACTGTTGATGCTAGTGCACATGGTCTGGGGGCTATGCTATCTCAATTGTGTGGGGGATCAGAAGTCACCATCGCTTTTGCCTCCAGGACCCTTACTGATACGGAGAAGAACTATTCCGTTATCGAAAGGGAGGCATTTGCTGCCTCTTGGGCTGTTGAATATTTCCGTACTTATTTGTGGGGCATGAAGTTTACTTTGCGATCTGACCACAAGCCTCTGATCAAAGTCCTTTCTCCTGGCGGGGCAGGGAAGGGTTCTGCCCGCCTTATGAAGCTGGCAGCTAGATTACAAGAGTTTCAGTATTCTGTGGAATACATCCCTGGTTGGAGGAATGTCCAAGCCGATTGTCTTTCGAGACTATCTATGGATTGGCGTTCTCCTCACAATTCAGTTCTTTCACTAGACTTGGATGATGTAGCTGTGGCCTCGGTGGAAGATGCTGTTTTTGTAGGTGAAGGTGTTTTCTCTTCCAGTGACTGGTCTAAAGAAATGTCTGTTGATGCCACTCTCCAAGAGGTCATCAAACTTATAAGGTTGGGGCCTAGACGAGAGAGTTCTGTCCCTGTTGCTGTTCGGCCTTACGTTAAGGTCTTAGATGATCTTTCTATTGTTGGGGATATTCTTTTTAAAGGTGAGAAATTCGTACCCCCCTTTGGGTTAAGGACCAAATTGTTGGCTTTGGCACATGAGGGACACATGGGCCAGACCCTCACCCAAAGACGTCTTAAGGATCACTTCTGGTGGCCTGATGTTGACTCCCAAGTTGTGGATTGGGTTGAGAATTGTTCTCTCTGCAGGGAAGGGGAGAAGCGGTTGAAAACTGGTCCTAAGCTGGCTGAGGATGCACACATTCTTTCTCCAAACTTGCCCTGGCACACTATTGCCCTTGACTTCATTGGCCCTATGGGTGAGTTAGGGGAAAATGACAGATTTGCTATTGTTGTTGTTGATGTCTTCACCAAGTGGTTGGTTGTTCATTTTACCAATTATATCACTGCCTCTAACTCTATCAGGTTTTTGGGAAATCTCTTCAAGGATGAAGGTTTGCCTTCTGTCTTGATTACAGATAATGGTCCACAACTCATCTCCAAGGACATGCAGACCTTCCTGAAGGAGTGCGGTGTCTCTCATCGCCGCACCTCTTTGTATAACCCCCAAGGAAATGCTGTTTGCGAAAGGGCCAACAAAGTTGTCAAGGGTATCATACAGATGGCGTCCAGTGGTGGTCATATTGTCAGGAAGATGGTAAATGAAATGCTTTGGGCATATCGCACCACCCCTTTGGCCGGTGCAGATTTGTCTCCATTTCAGTTGATGAGAGGACGTGATCCTGGTTTGAAATTATTTCCTTCCTGGATGAGAGATGTTGTTACTCTGCAGACTCAGGGTAATTTTTCAGATGATCTTTGTACTGATGTTGCTGAACCTTCTAGGAATGTCATTTCTTCTCCTCCTTTTCTCGTGGGAGATTTAGTCAAGATCAAATTGGGTAGGTTACAGAAAGGTTTGTCCAAGTTCAAGGGTCCGTTTAAGGTCAAGAAGGTGCTTAACCATTGTGTCATCCTTAATAATGGCGAATGCTGGAACTTCAGGAGAGCTGCCCTTTATAAGAGACAAAGGAGCTCTTCCTCTTTGGTTTCCTTGCACCCTGATGCTTCTGATGCTTCCGTTTCTTCCACTCCTTGTTCCGATGACTCTGCTACTAGTGGTTACTTGTTGGCCAATGACACTGATGGTCACTTAGCTTCAGATCGTGGGTCCCTTGATCCTCTTGCACAAGATGAAGTCAATGTTTCTGGTGGGGGTGATGCTCCTGCTCTGTTGCAGGGCCCTGTCCCTGTTCAAAGTTCTTCTCTTTCTGCACGTCCTCTTAGGCCTTGGCGGCCTCCTACTTACCTGCAGGATTTTATTTGTTAAGTTTCATTTATTCATTTGTTTTTTTTTATTGTTTCTCAAACAACAGAAAGGAAGAAGATGTGTAGTACATTGTTAGTTCTTGTGGGTTGTCTTTCTAGTCTTCTTGGGAATGTGATTACTTCTTCTATTCTATATTCCATGTTCCACCCTTCCTTCTCGCTGTGTATTCCACTCAGTGGCAGTTTACCGGCTGCTGCTGCTGTGGGTGGTCTGCTCTTACGTTGTCTCCTACCTTGAATAAAGAAACCTGCAGAAATCATCTCCTGTCTCTGGACATCATTTACTACAAAGTCCTTTCCTCATTAGGACCCTTATTAAACTAGGGCGCCAATAGTTTTTTGGTCTTGCCTATTATATCCCGCAGGGATTAATAGGCGAGTATATAGTAGGCAAAACAAAATCTCTACCAAGTGCGGATTACGTCCAGTTCATGTGATGCACTCGTGTGAGACGGGCGTGCACGTCAAACCCATCAGCCTCACACCCATTTGCTCCCCGAACCAGGCATCAGAAGCATCAGACTTCAAAGGAATCCCTTCCGCTCCACCGACCCCCCGCCACACCAGCCACGTCACAAACCACCATTTGTCGCATCATCTCATTAGACCCGCCACAGCAATGCCGAGAGCTTCAGATTTCAAAGGAATGCTCTCCCCCGTGCCCCTCTTCAATGCCAGAGCTTTTTTAAAATCATTTTTGCGCGCCACTCGCGGGCTGTTAGTGCCTTACAATCCCTGAAGCACTCACAAACGTCATGTCCATACAGTTGTGGCTCCGACTTGTTTTCTCTGGCATCTTTCATTTTCAGTGTTGTTTTTAATGTGTAGCCAGCTGGGGCTGAAATCAGAATCGGTTTTCAGTTTGGCATTCACACCATCGCCCGGGGGATGAACGCATAGTAAAACGTGCAAATAGCAGCAATTTTGTGCGGGTACTTGAAACCCAACCAGTCTTGTTTTTTGTTGTTGTTTGTTTTCATTCAAGCTAATTACAGTGGAGGAATAAAGGTGATTCAGTCTATCGACTTTGTCTGGTTTAGACTTTTGTTTAAAGTGCATGTAAAAAAGGTTAAGGTAATCCATGTCATTAGTATTTATATTCCTGCCTTTTGTCATGGCTCATGTCGCCTCTCACAACTGCCCCTCCCCCTCCCCCACCCCCACCACAGACCGCGTCTCACGGCTGCGCGGCCGTGTCATCGCTTTCACTTCGCTTTCACTTTCACGGACGTGCAGCTGTGTCTCTTTAAACTTTTCTTGTATTGCTATTGAGTTCTATTTATTATTAGGCAGCCAGTTTCACCACTGGGTATGACAGAAAGTAATTTGCATGCTGTTCGTTGTAAACACGAAGGCCTTTACATGTGATGAATATGGCGGGATGGATAATGTGCGTGTTGGGGGGATGTGTACATCCGGTGCTGTGTATTCTATTAGTAAAACAAATGTTAAATCTGCCCAGTGCGACATCGCGATCTCCCAAGAGCTTCTACATAAAAGGAAATGTATTAACTACAAAAGTGTACATGCGACCTTCCTGACAATTAACTCACGAATAACCTGTAAACACCACCAAGTAATGACACACTGTCTACACTAAAACTGTCTACACTAAATGTACAATGACTCATCTATCCACTCATATTATAGGATCATATTAATCTGCTTTACACACTCGCTGCGAAGCAAGCACTGCAGTAGCTTTTTAATGAAGTTGCTGTGCATCTATTCTAATTAAGCACCGCTATTTAATGTATATATTTGTTTCATGCATGTAGATTTTTTTTCATATAGGCGAGAGAGTATGTCTGTGTGTAATACGGGAATACTATTTTTGGTTTTGATGACAATGTTATGTTTTACTGATCAGTGTTTTCGGGATTATTTTCCGTGTTCAAATAGAACTATGCAGCAACATAAAACTTTGAAGGGTTTTCCATTTGTTGTACAGCGTTTGTTGTTCTATACACCGTGGTCCTCCAAATCCAACTCCACCCTCCAAATCCAACCCCGCCCTCCAAATCCAACTACAACTCCACCCTCAAACCTCCAACTCCACCCTCCACCCTCCAACTCCACCCTCCACCCTCCAACTCCAACTCCACCCTCCAACTCCACCCTCCAACTCCACACTCCAACTTCACCCTCCAACTCCACCCTCCAACTCCACCCTTCAACTCCACCCTCCAAATCCACCCTCCACCCTCCAACTCCACCCTCCAACTCCAACTCCACCCTCCAACTCCACCCTCCAACTCAACCCTCCAACTCCACCCTCCAACTCCAACTCCACCCTCCAGCTCCACCCTCCAACTCCACCCTCCAACTCCATACTCCAACTCCAACCCCCAACTCCACCCTCCAACTCCACCCTCCAACTCCACCCTCCAACTCCACCCTCCAACTCCACCTCCACCTCCACCCTCCAACTCCACCCCCCAACTCTACCCTCAAACCTCCAACTCCACCCTCCACCCTCCAACTCCACCTCCAACTCCACCCTCCAACTCCAACTCCACCCTCCAACTCCAACTTCACCCTCCAACTCCACCCTCACCCTCCAACTCCACCCTCCAAATCCACCCTCCAACTCCACCCTCCAACTCTAACTCCACCCTCCAACTCCACCATCCAACTCCAACTCCACCCTCCAACTCCAACTCGATCCTCCAGCTCCACCCTCCAACTCCACCCTCCAACTCCATACTCCAACTCCACCCTCCAACTCCACCCTCCAACTCCACCCTCCAACTCCAACTCCACCCTCCAATTCCAACTCCAACTCCACCTCCACCCTCCAACTCCAACTCCACCCTCCAACTACAACTCCACCCTCCAACTCCAGCTCCATCCTCCAGCTCCACCCTCCAACTCCAACCTCTAACTCCATACTCCAACCCCCAACTTCACCCTCCAACTCCACCCTCCAACTCCACCTCCACACTCCAACTCCACCCTCCACCTCCACCCTCCAACTCCACCCTCCAACTCCAACTCCACCTCCACCCTCAAACCTCCAAATCCACCCTCCACCCTCCAACTCCACCCTCCAACTCCACCTCCAACTCCACCCTCCAACTCCAACTTCACCCTCCAACTCCACCCTCCAAATCCACCCTCCAACTCTAACTCCACCCTCCAACTCCACCCTCCAACTCCACCCTCCAACTCCACCCTCCAACTCCAACTCCAACTCCATCCTCCAACTCCACCCTCCAACTCCAACCCCCAACTCCACCCTCCAACTCCACCCTCCAACTCCACCCTCCAACTCCAACTCCAACTCCACCCTCCAACTCCACCTCCACCCTCCAACTCCACCCTCCAACTCCACCCTCCACCTCCACCCTCCACCTCCACCCTCCAACTCCACCCTCCAGCTCCACCCTCCAGCTCCACCCTCCAGCTCCACCTCCACCCTCCAACTCCACCCTCCAACTTCCAACTCCACCCTCCAACTCCAAGTCCACCCTCCAACTCCACCCTCTAACTCCAACCCCCAACTCCACCCTCCACCCTCCAACTCTACCCTCCAACTCCACCCTTCAACTCCCCCTCCAACTCCACCCTCCAACTCCACCCTCCAACTCCACCCTCCAACTCCAACTCCACCCTCCAACTCCAACCTCCAACTCCAACCCCATCCTCCAACTCCACCCTCCAACTCCACCCTCCAACTCCACCCTCCAACTCCAACCTTCAAATCCAACTCCAACTCCACCCTCCAACTCCACCCTCCAGCTCCACCCTCCAACCCCAACTCCAACTCCACCCTCCAACTCCAACTCCACCCTCTAACTCCAACCTCCAAATCCAACTCCATCCTCCAACTCCAACTCCACCCTCCAACTCCAACTCCCCCCTCTAACTCCAACCTCCAAATCCAACTCCACCCTCCAACTCCACCCTCCAACTCCAACCTTCAAATCCAACTCCAACTCCACCCTCCAACTCCACCCTCCAACCCCAACTCCAACTCCACCCTCCAACTCCAACTCCACCCTCCAACTCCATCCTCCAACTCCAACTCCACCCTCCAACTCCCCCTCTAACTCCACCCTCCAACTCCACCCTCCAACTCCAACCTCCAAATCCAACTCCACCCTCCAACTCCACCCTCCATCACTCAGGGGCACCACCACATCACTCAGGGACACCAACACATCACTCGGGGACACCGCCACATCACTCAGGGACACCAACACATCACTCAGGGACACCACCACATCACCCGGGTCACCACTACATCACTCTGGGACACCACCAACTCCAACCCCTAACTCCACCCTCCAACTCCACCCTCCAACTCCACCCTCCAACTCCACCTCCACCCTCCAACTCCACCCTCCACCTCCACCCTCCAACTCCACCCTCCAACTCCAACTCCACCTCCACCCTTAAACCTCCAAATCCACCCTCCACCCTCCAACTCCACCCTCCAACTCCACCTCCAACTCCACCCTCCAACTCCAACTTCACCCTCCAACTCCACCCTCCAAATCCACCCTCCAACTCTAACTCCACCCTCCAACTCCACCCTCCAACTCCACCCTCCAACTCCAACCTCCAACACCAACTCCATCCTCCAGCTCCACCCTCCAAATCCACCCTCCAACTCCACCCTCCAACTCCAACCTCCAACTCCAACTCCATCCTCCAGCTCCACCCTCCAACTCCACTCTCCAACTCCATACTCCAACTCCAACCCCCAACTCCACCCTCCAACTCCACCCTCCATCTCCACCCTCCAACTCCAACTCCACCCTCCAACTCCACCTCCACCCTCCACCTCCACCCTCCAACTCCACCCTCCAACTCCAACTCCACCCTCCACCTCCACCCTCCAACTCCACCCTCCAGCTCCACCCTCCAGCTCCACCCTCCAGCTCCACCCTCCAACTCCAACTCCACCTCCACCCTCAAACCTCCAAATCCACCCTCCAACTCCACCCTCCAACTCCACCTCCAACTCCACCCTCCAACTCCAACTTCACCCTCCAACTCCACCCTCCAACTCCACCCTCCATCTCCACCCTCCAACTCCAACTCCACCCTCCAACTCCAACTCCAACTCCACCCTCCAACTCCACCTCCACCCACCCTCCAACTCCACCCTCCAACTCCACCCTCCAACTCCAACTCCACCCTCCAACTCCAACTCCAACTCCACCCTCCAACTCCACCTCCACCCTCCAACTCCACCCTCCAACTTCACCCTCCAACTCCACCCTCCACCTCCACCCTCCACCTCCACCCTCCAACTCCACCCTCCAGCTCCACCCTCCAGCTCCACCCTCCAGCTCCACCCTCCAGCTCCACCTCCACCCTCCAACTCCACCCTCCAACTTCCAACTCCACCCTCCAACTCCAAGTCCACCCTCTAACTCCAACCCCCAACTCCACCCTCCAACTCCACCCTCCAACTCCACCCTTCAACTCCCCCTCCAACTCCACCCTCCAACTCCACCCTCCAACTCCACCCTCCAACTCCACCCTCCAACTCCGCCCTCCAACTCCAACTCCACCCTCCAACTCCAACTCCAACTCCAACCCCATCCTCATCCTCCAACTCCACCCTCCAACTCCAACCTTCAAATCCAACTCCAACTCCACCCTCCAACTCCACCCTCCAACTCCACCCTCCAACTCCACCTCCAACCCCAACTCCAACTCCACCCTCCAACTCCACCCTCCAACTCCAACTCCATCCTCCAACTCCATCCTCCAACTCCAACTCCACCCTCCAACTCCAACTCCCCCTCTAACTCCAACCTCCAAATCCAACTCCACCCTCCAACTCCACCCTCCAACTCCACCCTCCAACTCCAACTCCATCCTCCAACTCCATCCTCCAACTCCAACTCCACCCTCCAACTCCAACTCCCCCCTCTAACTCCAACCTCCAAATCCAACTCCACCCTCCAACTCCACCCTCCAACTCCACCCTGCAACTCCAACCTTCAAATCCAACTCCAACTCCACCCTCCAACCCCAACTCCAACTCCACCCTCCAACTCCAACTCCACCCTCCAACTCCATCCTCCAACTCCACCCTCCAACTCCACCCTCCATCTCCACCCTCCAACTCCAACTCCACCCTCCAACTCCAACTCCACCCTCCAACTCCACCTCCACCCTCCAACTCCACCCTCCAACTCCACCCTCCAACTCCAACTCCACCCTCCAACTCCAACTCCACCCTCCAACTCCACCCTCCAACTCCACCCTCCAACTCCACCCTCCAACTCCACCCTCCACCTCCACCCTCCACCTCCACCCTCCAACTCCACCCTCCAGCTCCACCCTCCAGCTCCACCCTCCAGCTCCACCTCCACCCTCCAACTCCACCCTCCAACTTCCAACTCCACCCTCCAACTCCAAGTCCACCCTCTAACTCCAACCCCCAACTCCACCCTCCACCCTCCAACTCCACCCTCCAACTCCACCCTTCAACTCCCCCTCCAACTCCACCCTCCAACTCCACCCTCCAACTCCACCCTCCAACTCCGCCCTCCAACTCCGCCCTCCAACTCCAACTCCACCCTCCAACTCCAACCCCATCCTCCAACTCCACCCTCCAACTCCACCCTCCAACTCCAACCTTCAAATCCAACTCCAACTCCACCCTCCAACTCCACCCTCCAACTCCACCCTCCAACTCCACCCTCCAACCCCAACTCCAACTCCACCCTCCAACTCCAACTCCATCCTCCAACTCCATCCTCCAACTCCAACTCCACCCTCCAACTCCAACTCCCCCCTCTAACTCCAACCTCCAAATCCAACTCCACCCTCCAACTCCACCCTCCAACTCCACCCTCCAACTCCAACCTTCAAATCCAACTCCAACTCCACCCTCCAACTCCACCCTCCAACCCCAACTCCACCCTCCAACTCCACCCTCCAACTCCAACTCCACCCTCCAACTCCATCCTCCAACTCCAACTCCACCCTCCAACTCCACCCTCCAACTCCAACCTCCAAATCCAACTCCAACTCCACCCTCCAACTCCACCCTCCATCACTCAGGGGCACCACCACATCACTCAGGGACACCAACACATCACTCGGGGACACCGCCACATCACTCAGGGACACCAACACATCACTCAGGGACACCACCACATCACTCGGGGACACCACTACATCACTCTGGGACACCACCACATCACTCAGGGACACCACCACATCACTCGGGGACACCACCACATCACTCAGGGAAACCACCACATCACTCTGGGACACCACCACATCACCCAAGAACACCACCACAATTTCTCAGGAACACCACCAAATCACTCAGGAACACCGCCACATCACTCAGGAACACCACCACATCACTCAGGGGCACCACCACATCACTCAGGGGCACCACCACATCACTCAGCCGAACCACATCATCACTCAGCCAAACAAAAATCATCACTCAGCACCAAAACAGCACTGTCCTTGCTTGCTACCAACAAGCATTGCCATAGCCAATAGGACTCACATTAGGAAAGTGTAAGCTATTGGCTTTGTGAATAACAATGCTATTAATTAATATATTTTCAAAGCCAACACATATTGAAAAAATGTGTCATTTACAATACCAATAGCTCACACTTTCTTAATGCGAGACCTATTGCATTGCAAATGCTTGTTAGTCTTTTTGTTTTGCTCTTGAGTAGTTACAGATCATCAGGCAGGTACAATATACTGTCAAGATAGTGGGTTGTTGAGTGGTTAATATTTGTGTCAGGACTGATTGGAGAGAGTTGATTTAGTCTCTGATGCCAAATAAAATGAGGTTATATTTTCAGTGTCACAAAACCACACTATTTCCCTTTTGGGTTGGCCTCTTGTTATGGACTTACTAGTGGACTGCTTCCTTTTCCTGTGCAGCTCCACCAAGTAGTTGCTTCACCAGTTGCTGCTGCTAACCCTCTGGTCAGGAAATTAAGACCCTCCTCCACCGCAGGCTCCCGCCTGCGCCTCATTCCTGGTGGTCTAATGGTAGAGCATCACTGTTTTGCTGCTGGGCTGCCCTCGGTCTCTCTTTGGCTGCTTTTTCTTCTGCCGTTTAATTATGTCTTTTTCTACCTTTTTTCCCTGTTTGCACTTTTCTTCCAATTTTCCATTTTGCCGCTCTTGCCCTCGCCCCTGTGAGCCCCTGCGGTCCGCCCCCCTCCAGTGACCCTTTTCCACTCCTTGCGATTCCCGCCTTCCAGCTGTCCACCCCCCACCACACACAGCTTAATGGCGGCCGCTGCATGGCTGCTCAGCGGGCACGCCAAAGACATTCCAAAGGCAAGCCCGTCTGTGCCTATCTGTGCCTGAACTGCGCCCAGGGCCACAGACCCTGGTTCTCGGACCTTCCACCGATACAATGCTGGCACTCCTTGCCCTTAACACTGCACGCCACGCCGCCTGCGACCTCGCATTGCCAAAGGACACCCAAGGACCCTTTTCATGCTACAGTTTAATCGTGACTCACCTCTGCACTCCAGCAACCCCGCCCGCCCAATCGACCAACAGCGGATCCAACCGGCTCAGCTGCATCCTCCTCAATGTGCGCTCCCTCAACAAACATGCCACCAAACTCAGAGACCTTCTAGACTCCGTTTCTCCTGACATCGCCTTCCTCACAGAAACCTGAAAAAAACTATAGCTCCAGCTTAGACATTGCCACGTAATTCCAAACGGTTACAAGATCACCCGCAAGGACTGCCCCAACCGACCAGGATGAAGCATTGCAGTCGTCCACAAAAACACCTTCCGCCTGACCAGCCACTCGGACGGCCCAGCGACTACAATGGAACACCTCCACTTCCGGATCCAGACCAACCCCAACATCACCCTCTGTGGCACCCTCACCCACAGACCACCTGGCCCCAGACTGCCCTTTACTGAAGCCATCATGGACTTCATAGCCCTCCCCCCCAGGCTCTTGCATCCATCGATTACAAACTACTCGGTGACCTCATCTTCCACCTGGACAACCCCAATGACCAGAACACCGCATCTCATCTTGAGAACTTCGCCAACATAAGACTCAAGCAGCTAGTCACCGCTCCAACCCACGCAGCAGGACTCACGCTCAACCCAGTCTTCTCTGCCAGCGAAAACACCACCTATAGCCCCACCACTGAACTGCCCTGGACCGACCACCACTGCGTGCGCTTCGGCATCACCAAACCCATCGTACACCACTGAAGCTGGAACAAGGTCACCGAGGAACAGCTAACCGCCTCCCTCAGCACCACCACACCGCCATCAGATGCCGACGCTAGTACCTCAGCACGCAACCTCCACCGAAGGATCCAACTGGGCTGACACTCTGGCACCCCTCAAGAAGGCACCCGTCAAGCAACACTCTCAGAACGCCAGCTGGTTCACCCCTGCCCTCCATGAGTCCAGATGCACCTGCTGGCGACTAGGGAAGATATGGTGAAGCAACAAAACCCCGGAAACCCACATAGCCTTCAAAGCCGCAATGACCACACACCACCTCCTCCTTAAAATCTCTAAGAAAACAGCCCTTCAGGACAGAATAAACACCAATGCACACAACAGTAAAGAACTCTTCGCCATCATCAAGGAGTTCGCTAGGCTCAACAGTGAGACCATGGACGTCCCACCCTCTCAAGACCTCTGCGACAAACTCAGCACCTTCTTCCACCACAAGATCAGGCTTATCTACGACAGCTTTGACACCCAAGACTCTCCCATCAAGCCTGATAACACCACACCCAACCACTCCACAACCCAACAGATCCTCCTTATCTGGACCCTGCTCACCACTGACGACACTCTCAAGATCATGAAGAGCCTACACTCCGGAGCCTACTGAGACACATGTCCACACCACATCTGCCACAAAACAGCCATCGCCCGAGCTCCACCGGACCATCAACTGCTTTATCGAGACCGCCCCCTTCCCTGACGACTGGAAACACAAGGAAATAAACCCTCTGCTAAAGAAACCATCCGACAGACCTCAAGAACTTCAGACCCATCTTCCTGCTCCCCTTCCCAGGCAAGGTCCCCGAGAAGGCCATCAACTCCCAACTCTCTGAGTTCATTGAAGCAAATCACGTCCTGGACATCCCCCAGTCCAGCTTCAGGAGCAACCACAGCACAGAGACTGCACTCCTCGCCGGCATCGACGACATTCGCTACCTCCTCGACTGAGGCAAAACTGAAGCCCTCATCCTCCTGGACCTCTCAGCCGCATTCAACACAGTCTCTCCCCGCACCCTAATCAAGAGACTCCACAACGCCGGCAAACGCGACAAGGCCCTGTACTGGATCCTCTCCTTCCTCACCAGACAAACACAGTGAGTCAGACTACCTCTGTTTTGAACCCACAGAGATCAGCTGCAAAGTCCCCCCTCTTCAACATCTACATGGCCTCCCTCACGGCGACCATTATCAGGAAATACAGGCTCAATATCATCTCCTACGCCAATGCTACCCAACTGATCCTCTCCCTCACCAACAAACAAACAATCACCAGAAAGAACTTCCACAGTGGAATGAATACCGTGGACACCTGGATGAAAAGCAACTGCGTCAAACTGAATTTGGACAAGACCAAAGTCCTCATCCTAGGACCCTTACCCTCAGCTTGGAACCACTCATGGTGGCCCTTCACACTGGGATCCCTGCCAACCTCCACAGACTGTGAACAAAACCATAGCATCATACTGGACCCTTTGCTCACAATGAACCATCAGATCAACGCTGTCGCCTCCTCATGCTTCCACACACTCCGCCTGCCTCAAAAGACATTCAGATGGATTCCCACCAAATCCAGAAAAACTGTCACCCACTGTTGGAACCTGGGAAGACAGGTCACTTAGGGTAGCCTGGCCTAGGGTAAGACATGCAATTCTAGAGGCACAAGTGTGAAGGTTGCAAACCACCCAGCAGTAAATCCACGCAATAACACACAAAAATAACACTACACCATTGTTAGGAAAATATGTACTTGTTTATAAAAATAATATTTGCTCTCTTGACTTCTAAATCACAGCTCAGTATTGTACGTTTAATCCTGTAAATATTCTTAGTCTTTTCAAAATTACTAAACCAACATCTTAAGCAGTTTTCCTATTAGAGTTTATAGCTCAATTCAGTTTAGTCATAAAATTGATACAATCCCTGCAGAAATACTAACTTAAATCATCATTTAACATCACTAGTACATTTGATCAAAATACAGAATTACTTAGATTTGATTACTATGAAGTGCTCTAAACTTTTCTCTCACAGCACCTCTAACCCCCTCCTACAAGTACACAGTCACGGAGGGGTTTCAAATATACCAGAATCTACATAGACACCAGCAACCTTTCTTTGCTGTTTGCTCCCTCAAGCTACTCCCCTCACCATATAACACTGTGGAAGAAAGCAACTAATGACTAAGTTATTTCCCTGCAGGCTTGAGTACCACTTTCCCCATTCACCGACAGAACTTTAAAGAATTCCCCTCCTCTACTCTTCGAAGAGAGGGGATTAATTCCCAGAGGCTCAGTCTTCCCTCCTTTCCCCCCCGTTCACCTTACTGTACCGTGGAGACGAAGCGTCTCGAGTCCCCACGTACTGGTGTTGACAAGAAGCTTCACAGAGGCTCCGGCTGGCAGCCGCTGTGTCGGGCGCTTCCCGCCCAACCAGCCACCTGTTATCAAGGCTGGCGCGGGGATTACCCGGGTCTGGTTCTCCTCTCCTCAGACCCCGCAGTCGTTCTCCAGTCGTCGGCCACACAATTTCGGGCAGGCACTGCTGAGGCTGCCCGGCGCTGACGAGCTCCGCTTCCGCTATCCTGGGGTTGGCGCTGCAGGGACGGACTGGCGCAGATGAGCGCCACTGCCTCTTCCTCCTCCTCCGATCCGGCTCCGCCTCACGGAGCCCGGCGGCTCAACGGGGCATGCGCGGGAAGCGAGTGTCTCACTGCCAGAGACCGCGCTGCTCGCACTGCGCTGCCCTTCTTCTCCGCCCACCCGGAAGTCGCCGAGAGCTTCTCCAGGTCCGCTCCTCACCTCAGGGCTTGCAGCTGCAGTTCCAAATCGGCGCCGCTCGCCTCGCACCAATCAAGGAACAGAACGACTCGTTGTTTCCCTGCCTCCGCTTCCTCAGCACTCTCACGCCGGTCCAGAGCCAGAACAGCTCGTTGTCTCGCTGCCTCCGCTCCTCCAGCCCACGCTGCAACAGGTAGGAGGAGGGTCACGGTAGGGTTGAGGCACCAGCAGTCAGGCAGAACTTATTTAACTAGCTGAACAAAGGGGGGGGCACAAGGATTAGCCCCACTCCGTTTTGGATTCTTGCTGCAACAGTCTCACTGAGATCTTAATGCTGGGCAGAGGACTACACTCTTCAGTACTGCAGTCTCCTTCTCCTCTTCACTTCCCTACTCTTCCAGTCAAGGGATTTAGTCAGGCGCCCAGGGTCTCCAGTAACCATCAACAGCGGGGTCAGGACAAGTAACCCAAAGGGGGGGTGGTGTGGTGGATCAATAAGGCAACTCCCCAGTCCAGGAGGTCAACGCTTTGTCTAGCCTCTTCCCACCCTTAGCTACAGCCTGTCCTCCAGCTGACTCTCTCTGACAAGACAAAATGGCTGTCCAGCATTCCGCCTTTTATAGGCTGACCCTCAAAGGTCCAGAAGGGACCAGAAGGTTCTGGAACGCCCTATACTTCTCTATGGGACAGGTTCCAGGTGTGTCAGTTAGGGCAGTTGGTAGCCACCATTTTGTGACTCCAACTATTCCTGTCAGAACAGGCCTCTGGGCCTGAGGTGAAAAACTATGAGGGGGGAAAGAACACCTAACCCCTTGACCAACACCTAGAAAAAGCTAGTGGACCCAAAAATTAATAAAGGTATGAGGGGCAAAAAGGGGACAAAATAAATAATGAATTGGAGGGACTACGCAAAAAGCCAGACAGGTCTAACACCCACGCACTCATCAGCAGCAGACTCCACTACGGCAACGCACTCTACATCGGCGTCACCCAGAAGCTCCTCAGGAAACTTCAGTACGTTCAAAATGCCGCAGCCAGACTGGTCCTCGACATCCCTCGCCGCAGCCACGTCTCCCCAACACCTCAGAGAACTCCACTGGCTCCCAGTCAACAAAAGGACCACCTTCTACCGTTGACCATCTATGGCAGATCAGCCATTTTCAAAATGGTGACTCTCCCGTGTATAGTATACCAGCTACAAAACCACCCCTATCGTATTCCGCCGCGCTGGTTCCAATTGGTCAACTCGGCGCTGAGTGGGTTCCTGTGGGAGGGTGGGATCGCGCGAGTGGCATTACGAACCTGCTTCCGCTCCACCTACATGGGGGGACTGGCCACGTCAGACGTTCTATCGTACTATCAGGCTGCGCATCTACTGGTCCTAAACGACCGGTGGTATGGAGACAGAGGGGACCCTGCATACGCAGTCATAAGATTTCTCATGGGCTCGGCTTCGGTCCTTATGCTGTTATATTCGGCCACACTCTGGCGCTGTCTTCCCTCGGCCACCCGGGTCATATTTTATGTCTGGAGGCAGGCGCTCCGCCGAATGGCTTGGTGGAACGTGCTTACCCAGGAGACTCCTTTGTGGCGTAATTGTCGCCTGCCCCACCTGTCTGCACTTCAGGGCTTCCGGGGATGGGACGCTATTGGTATCTCCTCCTTGGGAGATGTGATGTCAGGCTGCTCTCTGAAGTCTTTTCAAGACCTGCAAGAGGAATTCGCGATGCCCCGTACCCAATTTTATAAATACCTTCAGTTCCGTCATGCCCTGACGCCCTATCTGGCTGCTCTGGAGCGGCTCCCTGACTTTAGCCCACTGGAAGCTAAATTATTTATGGGTGAGTTGCCGGACAAGAAGCTCTCACGCATCTATCAGACACTGGTCCATCACAGCTCAACTGACCTCTCTAGACTTAAGGCTTAATGGGAGGAGGACATTGGGGACCTAGAGGAGGAGGATTGGAATGAAGCTCTGGCAAGTCCGCGGACGGCCGCAATCTCCACTCGTCTGCGCCTGATCCAATTTAAGTATTTACATCGCACATACTTCACACGGCAGCGCTTATGGCGGGCGGGAATGGTGGGTTCCCCAGAGTGCCTTAGGTGTGGAGCAGAGGTTGGCACTCTATTGCATACTGTCTGGAGCTGTCCAGCACTACAGGGGTTTTGGGTAGGAGTCTTCCGGAGCCTGTCAGAGGTGCTGGCTTGGGTGCTTCCATGAGATCCCAGATTGGTGTTGCTACATGTTATGGAGGGGATTGGGGGTAACCGGTACAAACGCCACTTGCTGTTGCTGGGCCTTACCTTGGCCAAACGATACATTGCACGCGCCTCGAAGGCGCACCAGCCCCCGCCGCTAGCTGCCTGGAGGAATGGTATGGACTTTTCCATGGGTATGGAGCAGCCTGTGTTCTTGGCCAGGGGCTGCCCTGGTAAGCACTTTAAGATTTGGAAACTGTGGGCCGATTATCGAGCGCTGGACTTAGACCCGATGGAGCTGCACTCTCGTCACCTTACCACTTAGACATTTGATTTTCTGGTGCTGTGTCCTGGCTTGACTCCGTATGCTTTCTGTACAGTTATGTCGTTGTGAGAAAGATCGGGTCGGAACCCCTGTTAAGGCGGAACTACAAAGCCCAGACACCCTTGCTCGACCCTGGCGGCATTCCGTATCACCTGAAACTTGGACGAAGACCGATATCTCTCCTCTCTTTCCACAGCGTGAGGTAACGGCTAGAGGAAGTGCTACGAACATTGGACGAATAAAAACAGACGCCTCACAGGAAGCGGGGTCGTCGCAGAACGTCGAGGAGGCGGGACCAGAGACGAACCACGAGGAGGACGCTGAATCTCGGAGCCGGGAGCCGGAGCTGAACGCCGAGAGTCAAGACAGCGTTGCTGACCTAGAGGAGGAGGCGGGGGAAACCGAAGACCGCTGGACGGAGGAGTGGTGGTGTCCCCCGGAGGAGGCTGGAGAGCGTGCCGTGACTCAGGAGAGTTACGGCGGGGCCGGTGAGTGACTTTGAACCGAAGCCCTTTGGGGAAACTGTTGTGTGTTACGGAGGTGGGAGGTAGGGAGGACATTGTGGGTGGTGGGTGGATTTTGTAAAGGGGACTACGAAACGTGCATTGGTAAACGAGTAATACCTACTGTTTCACTAAAGCTACTGGACTGGGATTAGGGCATTGGTCTATGACTCAACCATCCCTACCTTCTTATCCTTATTCCATACCCGCTCACTCCCTATTCCCTTACCCATCACTTCCAATACCTTTACGCACTCCCCTTCACTATACCCGATTTTCGTGCACTACTTTACGGTGTAGGAGCAAGGGTTTCGAACCAACCAGATCACTGACGGTCCCTTTCTCTTCTTCCCTCTCGGTACCTCCGGTTAACCAACACCACGGAGACGCGGTCGCCCCAGGACCAACGACCCTTGGAAGAAGAGGAAGAAACATCGACTACCACGGCAGACCCCTTCAACCTTGGAGAGCTCGGTGCCGCGTGTGGAAGTTCAGACCCTGTAGTGAAACCTAAAGCCTTGTTTCCTGACAATAAAAGTGCAGTTCGCCAATATATTCAGCCTCCGCGTCTGTATATCCGACCTCACCTCCCACAAGTGGTGTCAGAAGTGGGATCCAACGGAGACATGGAGGCTGCAATTACCAAAATGGCTGAACATCAAGAACATTTGGGAAAAGTCATGGAAAAGTTCTTACATGTTGTAGAGGAAGACCGAGAGAAAACGCAGAAAGTCCTTACAGGACAGAGTCAAACACATGAAGCAGCCATGGACAAGTTGGCCGAAATACTCGGGAATCAAAAAGGACCTACCACACTTCCCTCAATGGTCATGCAAAAATATGTAAGTGGAGAGGACCCTGATTTCTTTTTCACGAACTTCGAACGTATAGCTACTGCCGCCGCATGGCCCGCTGACAAATGGGGACAGTATTTGGGGCCACTTCTTTCAGGGGATCTACAAGCAGCCTATCAAGCGGCTACCATACAAGGGGCGGTACCATATGCGGACATCAAACGCTGCATAATGGAAAGGTTGGGGGTGGACGATGAGTCCTATCGGATAAAGTTACGTCAGATAAAAGAGGGTCCACAAGAAACACCCCGAGCCTTGTACTTCAGGGTAAAAGATATGACTGACCGGTGGTTGAAGCCTGCCACCTCGGACAAGGATGGTATCATGTCAAAAATATATCTTGAGCAATACCTGTCCTCTCTTCATCCACCAATACAGAGGTGGGTTAGACAACAACCACGGTTGACCCTCGAATCTGCCGTAGAAATTGCAAGTGCTTATAACAGGGCCCAAGAACTTCAAAAGGGCAGAGAGGATACCCAGTGGAGAACCCCCGGACCGGGACATCACAGACCGACTCGTACTTCTACCCCTAAAAAACCAGATCCCGTGGCTCTTTTACCCGGACCTATGATACCCACCCCAGTGTTCAGAAACCCGAACCCGGGACCCCAATGTTTCCATTGTGGAGGGATGGGACATATTGCTAAATTTTGTCCCCAAAAAGAGGAACCAATGGAAATAGGGATAGCCAGGAACTACTATTGTTCTAACCCGAGAGAACCATTGCCACCCTATCATTGTGAAGTGAAAGTGAATGGACAGCCTACTCTAGCGTTAGCCGATACGGGTTGTCGACAGAGTGTAGTTCGGCCCCAAGACTTTCAACCCAGAGTAGTACCCAGTGAGGAGATGGTGGCTATTCGATGTGTACACGGGGACGTTAAACAATACCCAACTTCCCAAGTTACGATTCAACACACCAACGACCCCGGAACCTCCCTGAAAGTAGGCCTGATCCCTAATTTACCGGAGAGAGTCATTTTGGGTAACGACTATCCCCAGCTATCACACATGTTAGCACATGATAAGCACAAAGGAGAAGACTGGTGGGCTGAAGCTCCTTTTTCTAATGCAGACGAACATGAATGGCCGGAATCGAAACCAAGAAAGAGTAGGAAACAGAGGAGAATAGAAAAAGGGAAACCCCCTATCGTGTTGCCTATTATACGTGAAGAGAATCCTTGGGAAACAGACAGAAGTTTTCGATCCACACAAAGAGAGGATCCGGTTCTGCAAGAGGCGTGGAAGAACGCACTAGAACAGGAAGACCCCCTTCATGTAGGTCCCTATTTTTTTAAGAAAAACGGTCTACTCTATAGGAAGGGAAATCCTACACAAGACCCCCAGTTAATAGTACCCACCCCATTTCGAGAAAAGGTAATGTTTCTAGCCCATAGTCACTTGCTAGGTGGTCATTTTGGTCCAGACAAAACTGAGAAACAAATCCTAGAGAAATTCTATTGGCCAGGGATATACCAACAGGTAAAAAAATATTGCAGGGAATGCCCCATATGCCAAAAACACAGTAGGTACATACCTCCTCGTGCACCCTTGCGTCCACTCCCAGTGATAGAAGAGCCCTTTACCAGAGTAGGCATGGACATTATAGGGCCTTTGTTACCCTCAAGGAGTGGTTGTAGATTTGTGCTGGTGCTGGTGGATTACGCCACCCGCTTTCCTGAGGCCATTGCCTTACGACGCCCAGATGCGGTTAATATTGCCAAAGCAATGATAACCGTGTTTTCCAGGGTGGGGTTTCCAAAAGAAATCCTCACAGACCAAGGAACACCATTCATATCCAAGGTCATGAAGCAAGTATGTACCCAACTAGGCATACATCAAATTAGAACAGCGGCTTACCACCCTCAGACTGACGGGTTAGTCGAAAGGTATAACGCTACGCTTAAGACAACCCTTAAAAAACTGTTGGAACTCGAAACGAGAAAGTGGGAGGATATGTTACCGTTGGCACTGTTCGCCATACGGTGCAAAATACAGAAAAGTACAGGTTATTCACCTTTTGAACTCCTATACGGACACCAGCCACGAACATTCTTGGACATGGCCCAAGAAAAGTGGGAGAATGAACCCGATAACGCTAAGCCCTTAGTGGATTATGTATCCACTCTTAAAACGCATCTGAGTCAGATTCGGACTATTGTCCGCAATAATTTGAAAGAGGCACAAGCGGCTCAGAAGAAATAATATGACAAAAAGGCAAAGGAGAGAAAATTTGAGGTGGGTGACCTCGTTTTGTTAATGATGGCTACATCCGACCACAAACTACTGGGTCAATGGCAGGGCCCGTATAAAGTTACAGAGAAAGTCACCCCAGTGACTTATAGGATAGAGCTAGATGCGACACGGGGTACTTCACAAATATATCACATCAATTTGCTAAAAAAATGGGAAGGACCTCATCCTGTTCTAACTGCCCAAACTGAGAGTGAGGTACCTTTGTTTTCTCAATGTATTGACCCTATTCTTCCCAACCCTCTGAAAGAAAAATTAATGCAGAATCTCGCTCCCCTTGGAGGAGTGTTTTCCCTAACTCCAGGAAGGACGACCCTAGTACAACATGCCATCAGAACCCCTGTAGGTAAAAGGGTACGACTTCGGCCCTATCGGATACCCGAGGCCCGTCGTCAAACTATAAGAGAGGAAGTCCAGAAGATGCTGGAAATGGATATTATCGAACCTTCATCTAGTGAGTGGAACTCCCCAATTGTGTTGGTTCCGAAACCGGATGGTTCGGTCAGATTTTGCATTGACTTCAGAGAGGTTAACAAGTTGTCGGAGTTTGACACTTATCCTCTTCCAAGAGTGGATGAAATGATTGAAAAGATAGGGAAAGCTAAGTACATCAGCACATTGGACTTGTGTAAAGGTTATTGGCAAATCCCTTTACGTCCCCAAGATAAGGAAAAAACAGCATTCTCCACTCCGGAGGGACTGTACCATTTTAAGGTCATGCCCTTTGGCTTACACGGGGCACCAGCTACCTTTCAAAGGGCGATGAATTGTATACTACGCCCCCACGAAAAATATGCCGGTGCGTACATAGATGACATCGTCATTTTCAGTGAGACATGGGACCAACACGTACAACACTTGAAGCGAGTCATAATCACTCTAGGAGAAAATGGATTGAAGATCAATCCGTCAAAAAGCCATCTAGCAGCCCAAACAGTGAAATATTTGGGATACCTCTTGGGAGAGGGAATGATTAGACCACAAGATTCCAAACTGGCAGCTATTTCCCAAATTCAACTTCCCAAAAACAAGAAAGACCTACGGGCCTTTTTGGGCCTTTTGGGATATTATAGACGATTTATTCCAAATTTTTCCCAAATTGCATCGCCTCTCACTAATCTGCTACAAAAGACCTCTAATACTGAGGAGCGTTTAAAACATCCTACCCCTGACATACTTAGAGCCTTCCAAACTCTAAAAGGATCCCTAACATCTGAAACGGTACTAGCCAGTCCCGACTATTCCCTCCCGTTTGTCTTACAGACAGATGCATCAGATCAGGGATTAGGAGCCGTGCTCTCACAAGTAACTCATCAGGGACAAGAACAGCCTATTTTATATATAAGCAGAAAATTGTTTCCTAGAGAACAGAATTACGCAGTTATTGAAAAAGAGGCCCTGGCAGTTAAGTGGGCCATAGAAACACTGCGTTACTATCTGGAAGGAAGAGAGTTTACTTTATTCACGGATCATGCCCCTTTGGAATGGTTGTCTCGCAACAAAGGAAACAACGATCGTGTATTACGATGGTTCTTGGCACTGCAACCCTATAGATTTCATACTAAACATCGGAAAGGGTCAGAGCAAGGGAATGTTGATTTCCTATCTAGGTATCCACAGGACAGAAACCCTAGTAACAGGACACCAAGGGAAAGGGGATGTGAGAAAGATCGGGTCGGAACCCCTGTTAAGGCGGAACTACAAAGCCCAGACACCCTTGCTCGACCCTGGCGGCATTCCGTATCACCTGAAACTTGGACGAAGACCGATATCTCTCCTCTCTTTCCACAGCATGAGGTAACGGCTAGAGGAAGTGCTACGAACATTGGACGAATAAAAACAGACGCCTCACAGGAAGCGGGGTCGTCGCAGAACGTCGAGGAGGCGGGACCAGAGACGAACCATGAGGAGGACGCTGAATCTCGGAGCCGGGAGCCGGAGCTGAACGCCGAGAGTCAAGACAGCGTTGCTGACCTAGAGGAGGAGGCGGGGGAAACCGAAGACCGCTGGACGGAGGAGTGGTGGTGTCCCCCGGAGGAGGCTGGAGAGCGTGCCGTGACTCAGGAGAGTTACGGCGGGGCCGGTGAGTGACTTTGAACCGAAGCCCTTTGGGGAAACTGTTGTGTGTTACGGGAGGTGGGAGGTAGGGAGGACATTGTGGGTGGTGGGTGGATTTTGTAAAGGGGACTACGAAACGTGCATTGGTAAACGAGTAATACCTACTGTTTCACTAAAGCTACTGGACTGGGATTAGGGCATTGGTCTATGACTCAACCATCCCTACCTTCTTATCCTTATTCCATACCCGCTCACTCCCTATTCCCTTACCCATCACTTCCAATACCTTTACGCACTCCCCTTCACTATACCCGATTTTCGTGCACTACTTTACGGTGTAGGAGCAAGGGTTTCGAACCAACCAGATCACTGACGGTCCCTTTCTCTTCTTCCCTCTCGGTACCTCCGGTTAACCAACACCACGGAGACGCGGTCGCCCCAGGACCAACGACCCTTGGAAGAAGAGGAAGAAACATCGACTACCACGGCAGACCCCTTCAACCTTGGAGAGCTCGGTGCCGCGTGTGGAAGTTCAGACCCTGTAGTGAAACCTAAAGCCTTGTTTCCTGACAATAAAAGTGCAGTTCGCCAATATATTCAGCCTCCGCGTCTGTATATCCGACCTCACCTCCCACAGTCGTCCTCAGTTCAACAGCTGCGCACTTGGGGGGAGGGGCGGGAGGGATACTGTTTTCTATTAAAAGTCTGTCAATGATATTTTGATATGTTATTGCTTGCAGTGGTCCCCGGTGTTCGGGGCAATGCATCATATGTGTGTCCAGACAAATAAAGTCTGTTTTAAAAAAAAAAAAAGGACCACCTTCTAGATTCTCATGCACACCTACACAGCCCTCCAAGTCGCAGGACCAGCACACCTGAACCACTGTCTCTTATTCCATGTTCCCACCAGACACCTCAACTCCGCCCAGCTGGCCCTGGCCACCATCCCCCGGATACACAAGACTACAACCGGAGGAAGATCCTTTACCTACCTCACCGCCAAGTCCTGGAATACCCTGCAGACTCACCTCTGACAATCCCCGTCACTGTCCCAAATTAGGAAGGACCTTAAGACCTGGCTCTTTGACTGAACACCATAGCGCGGATGGATCAGTAGCCCTCCTCCCAACACCTTGAGACCCTCACAGGTGAATAGTCGTGCTTTACAAACCCTGATTGATTGATTGGAATTGAAAATCTGCATGGAGAAAGGAATAAGATGATGGTCTGTCCAGTCCAGAGTTATAGTTCTCTCTACTGACAGCAGATCTCTCTTAGATATAATTAAGAGTAATGTAGTGCCTTTGGTGTGGGTGGGTCCAAGCGATTGTTGGATTAGGTAATTTGTTGAAAAGAGCGAACAAAGGAAATTTACTGCTGCATCATCTGCATTTTTCCAGTGTAGATTGAAATGTGCAGGAAAAATTACCTCTTCACCAAGAATTGATTGATTAGTCACAAGCCCTATGCATGCCTCAATAAAAGTTGTATTATCACCACATTGCTATAGATGGAGTTCATGAGCGGGCATTGAAAAGAATAAAACAAGCTATTGGGTGAAAGCGGAATGTAAGGACTTCTTGTACATAACTGCAGAGCCTCCCCAATCCCCTTTTCATGGTTACATCTAATGGTGGAGTAATTAGGAGGGAGCTGAAGGTCCACAGTATTGTGGTAAGTATCATTGAGAAAAAAGAACGCCATGTTAAAAAAAACTGTTTCTAAGTGCCCACAGTAATCCCTGAGATTTTGAGGAAAATGCCTCACCCACAACTTATTGTGGCGTGCTTCATCATTTGCAGTTCCCCATACTTTCGTAGGTAAATACCACCTCAGTGAACTCGACCATTACTGGGAGTTATTATATAAGTGTAAACTGGATTATCGCAAGAATCCAGAGAAGTGGTAAAAAATATCTGGGGTAAACCAAGGTATGTCCTTTATTATTGGGTACCTCTGATATGATTAAAATCTGTGTGTATCGGATATTTATTTATTTTATTTATTTTTTGCATTTGTATGGCGCACAGCTACCCAAAAAGGGTTTCCCGGCGCCGATGACTTATCGATGCATAAAAGGGGCATTATATTTTATTTCTGGAAGAGCCAGGTCTTTATGTTCTTTCTGAATCTAGCATAATTTTCTTCCTTGCGAATATGGGTGGGGGAGTTTGTTCCATAGAGAGGGCCCTAGGACAGAGAAGGATCTACTTCCCATTCTCGCTAGTTTGAATCTCGGGGTCGCAAAGTATGCTGCGGTCTGGGAACGCAGTTCTCTTACTGGGATATACGGGGTTGCTAGGGATTGCAGATACTTTGGAGCGGTGCCGGATTTGATCCTAAACATGTAGCTCAGGGCTTTGAACCTGATGCGGTTTTCTACCCTGAGCCAATGTAGGTCAGTCAGGTGTTTCGACACACTGGCAGTTTTTGGAATCTTGCAAAGTAATCTTGCGGCCGAGTTTTGGACCAATTGTAGCCGTTTGATGACAGCTTGATTTGAGCCCAAATAGAGAATGTTGCCGTAGTCAAGACGGGATGTGATGAGTGTGTTGACTACGGTCTTTTGAATTGCAAGGGGCAGCATCCATAGGTTTTTTTTCAGCCATTTCAAGATGGTGAAACACAGGCCTACCACTTTATTTGCTTGTCGTTTCATCGATAGGGCATTGTCGATGGTGACCCCCAGATTTCTAACGTGGGTAGCAGGGGTGGGGATGATGCCTAGCTCGGAGGGCCAATAAACGGAGTTCCATAGGTCTTTGTTTTTCCCCAAGAGGAGGACTTCGGTTTTGTCACCGTTTAGCTTCAGCTCGTTAGAAGACATCCAGCTGAATATATTTTGAAGCCCTTGTTTGAGAAGGGATGGGGCCGTTGGATTTGACTCTGACAGTGAGAAGAAGATTTGAGAGTCATCTGCGTATGTCATAAGGGTGAGTCCTGACCGGTCAGCTAGATCCGCCAGGTGTCTAAGGTAGAGATTAAAAAACAGTGGGCTCAAAATGGAGCCCTGCGGTACACCATGAGGGGCGCTGACTGTGTCAGAACACGCGATGGAGGATGTGATCTGAAATGTTCTATGTGACAGAAAAGACTCAATCCATTTGAAAGCTTCACCCCGGATACCGTTTCTCCCCAGTGTGGCCAGAAGTTTGGTGTGAGAGATGGTGTCAAAAGCCACACTCAAATCTAACAGAATGAGTGCGACTGTCTGACCATCATCTAGGAGTTTCCTGATGGTTTCGGTTACTCCCAGTAGAGCTGTTTCGGTGGAGAAGCCCGCTCTGAAACCAGACTGTGACGGGTGAAGGAGGGAGTTTGCATCGGTGAAGAGAGTAAGGGCAGAGTGAATGTGTCTTTCAAGCAGTTTTGAAAAGATGGGGAGGAGAGATATGGGTCGGTAGTTTGCAAGTAGTTCGGGGTTGGCTGTAGGTTTTTTTAGGAGTGGGCTGACCATAGCGTGTTTCCATTGTGATGGAACTGCGGAAAGCTGAAGAGTAGAATTTAGAGTTTCGGCAATGATGGTCAGGGAGGGGACATGAATTTGTCTGAAAACAGTGGCGGGTAGTGGATCATGGGGGGAGCCAGATTTGATGGTCTTGAGGGAGGAAGTAAGTGATACCAAGATGATGGGAGGCCAGTGTTCGAGGGTATTAATTTCGATTGACCAAGGGGGCATTTCCTCTTCAGGGTCGTGAATGGAGGTGTTACTGGTGATATCTGAGATGATTTTCTCAATGTTATCATTGAAAAAGGACGCGAGGTCTTGACATTGTTTTTTGTTCAAAGGGCGAGCCGTAGCAGTCATATTTGCACCTGCAAGATCTTTGACTGTGTTAAAAAGCGTTTTTGCCTTGTTGGGCGCTGTATCAATGGTGTTTGCCACGTAAAGGGCACGAGCTTTAGTACAGGCGGAGTGGTATTCATTTCTGGCTTTATGGTATGTCACTTTATTGTCATAAGCGTAGTCCTTGCGCCACTTTCTTTCGAGGGTTTTACATTTGGATTTTTCGGTCTTCAGGGACTCAGTAAACCAGGGGGCTGGGGGACGATTGGTGTTAGCTTTTAACTTAGATAGGGGGAGGCAGCTATCGACGGCATTTTCAAGCCATGAGTTTGTGGCCATGGCAATGCTTTCTATATCAGAGCCAGGGGCCGGTAGATCCTTAGCTAAAGTTTTGTTGAGTTTTTCAACATCAAGCAACTTCCAGTTTCTCATGGAGGATATCGGCCAGGTGTTATTCGATTTATAAGATGTTGGCAGATTTAGGCAGAAGTGGATAAGATAGTGATCTGACCAGCATATTGGTATCGTATTTAGCCAAGTTAGTTCAGGAATGTTGGAAAAGATGGGATCTAACAGGTGTCCTGCCCTGTGGGTAGGCCCAGAGTCAAGTAACGTTAAGTTCAGTGCTGCTAGATCGTCTAGTAGGTTTGTGCCTGCCACGCTAGTGGGGTCGTCGAAGTGCAGATTCAAATCTCCCAGAAGAGAAAAGTTTTTGGAGGAGAGATGAAAGGGTGTGATGTAGTTAGCCAGATTTGCGGCCCATGTATTGGCATTCCCGGGAGGCCTATATATAAGAATGCCAGAGGCCGTAAAGTTAGGGTAAGAGTGATTTTAAAAAAGCCGCTTCACAATCAGGGATGTTGACGGGTTTCAGAGTGCATGTGAGCTCTCTATTGAATATAATAGCGATTCCCCCGCCCACTTGACCCTCACAATCCCTTCTAACTATAGCATAGTTAGGGGGAAGGGCGGTAGCTATATCAGGACTCGCGCTATCGTGCAGCCAGGTTTCAGTTAGAAATAGGGCACTAGGATTGGTATCCAGTAGGAGATTAAAGATGTCTAATTTGTGCTGCGGTAGGGATCTACAGTTAATACTGTAGAACGCAAAGTTATGGGTCAATTGTTTTGGTCGCTATTTTGGCGTTTGATTGCAGAGTTTAGAATCAGGGTAGGGCTGATAGTTAGAGAGAGTAAAATTGCAGTTACAACAGGTATTGGTTACTTTTTGTGTAGGCGATAGTATAGTGCAATTTTTATGTATTTCAGGGCGCAGGTCCATCAGGAAACCGGAACGCATACCTTTGTTCTCCCGCATAGATAGGGTATGTGTCTGTGCCCCATGCCCCGTACTGTCCCGGACGGGCCCAGACGGGCTGGTCTTAGGCTTGTCTTTGGCGCGGCTGTGGCGCGGTTGCAGCGCGTATTCGCTGCGCGTCATAGGGGCCATTAGGGTTATGTAGAGGCCGGGCTGTTCATCAGCTCCGCCTCTACGCGCTCGGCCAATCAGTGCCTGCCTCGGCCGGGAAGCCGGAAGAAGGTGCCTCCCTGCGACCTCCACACAAACAAGCCTAGCGCTTGCGGTGGACCGGGGCTGCGGGAGTGACTAATGCCACAGTGGTGAGTGAAAAATAAATGCAATTCCTACAGAGTACACAGTGCAGATTATTAAAATCAATCGGCGCAGTGCAATTAAAACATTTACTCGCGCTACCTAAACATAGAGTCGTTTACTGCGCGCTGATTTAAAATGTAGGTATTACTTCAGGCAGTAGGCGGTGTAAATCGTAGATCTCATTCACAGATATCAGATGAGGCTAAATGGCTCATATCACCGATAACATATGCCAACATATTTTAGCACTTTCTACAGGCCCATATGGTTCTCTGGCCTTGTCAGGGCTTCTATATTCCCTACCTATATACGAATGTGTGCCATGCACCAATCATGAGGCCTAATGCTCTCACACCTTTCCTTTTCTTCTTCTCTTTAAGCAGACACCCTAACTCAAGGATGGGTGTTGGAGTTATAATGGTTAGATCAGGGAGACACTCCCATGTAGTTACGTTTGGGAAGAGGATGTACCTTTATTGGTACCTACTGTTACCCCATCTGCCGGCTGCCTCGGCTACCCTTATAGGTATGGTTGAAGTCACATCCTCAGCATCTTTTGTGTGCTCTTGCAGAGATGGTATGCCTAAGTTGTTCTCCACTCTCTCTCCTTTGTGGTTTCACAGAAGTATTTTGGAACCAGGCCTCTCTAATGACTAGTAGATCATGAACATAGTATCCGACAGTGTCATCAATTTTCAGCTTGTGCTTCTCTGCTGAGCTACAGTTATCTAGCATGAGTTGTAGAGTGAAAGTTACTTTTTGCTGTAAGGACTAGGGGTTCGATCAGAATAGGATTAATGTTCTTTTTAACCGCTCTGAAATGGGGAACATCCTTTACGACGCGGATTTTACTCCGCAGTGCTTTTACGACGCGTCCGTTACAACGCAAGTCGTAACCACGACTTGCGCTGGAGGGCGCTAGAGGATTAAGAATAGTATATTTACTATTCCAACACTTTCCCTAGTATCCACGGGGACTGCTGTTAGAATAGTGAATTATACTATTCTCAATCCGCGCCCCCAACGCAAGTCGTGGTAACGACTTGTGTTGTAAAGGACGCGTTGTAAAAGCACGCGTTGTGACGGTACGCGTCGTACCGTCATACATCCCTCTGAAATGAATACGTGGAGCACCTTCCACTCTGTGGCGCACTGTAGAATATGGACATCATTTTGCTGGACAATATGTGACCTATAGTGCATTTTAAAGCACACGAACCACTCATTGGTTTGAACGTAGTATCCTTTACCAGAGCGGGGGGTGAGGGTGAGTAAGGGTTCACTTCAAAGAGCTTTAGAAGAACTGATGGTAAATGCGGCATTTTAAGATACTTTGTGCTATTATGCCTACTAGGAGTTGGAATCTTTTGTTCTAGTTTCAGGGTCATTTATTGGCATATGGTGCGTTCCAAAACCAACGGAGCCACATCATTCTCAACCCATAAGAACTTTGTGCCCAACATTTACAAGATACTCGGGTATACTTTAGCAAAGGAAGATTTGGAAAATCAGTAGCACATAATGTTGCCTAAGTATTTTTCTTTAGTTATTTTTCTGTTTATACTCCATTCTCAATACTCAACATCTATACATTGATTGCATAACAGAATGTCAATGCCAGAAACAACTTTGTTGCTGTCATGGGGAAGGACGCTCGTGTAGCCCAAAGGATGCTGAAGCTATACTCCTTGGTAGTACATGGTGGCAGTGGTTTCATCTCCCATCAAACAATAATTTCTATATGAATGGGCACTCCTAGTGCCTGAAAGGCCACCTTCTAGGAAAGTGCCCCTTTTTGACATGGTCACCCCAACTTTTTGCCTGGTACATGATGTGATTTTGACTGAAAGTGCACTGGGTTCCAGCTAACCAGGTCCCCAGTGCTAGAGCTCTTTTCCTAAACTGTACAATTGTTCCCCCATTTGCCAAAATCTTTTTTTTTTACAATCAGTTTTATTGAGCTTTGGATGTAACAACAAACAGCACCATTCAGAGCTACATTGTACATTGTCAGAGTAGGGAGAAAAGCACATCACAGTGACCTCAAGGCTACACAAGTAAATCAATAATAACGTATCCACGTGTATCTGAAGAGCGGACCCCTCCATCCCAGCCGTTGATTACCCCAACCCATTTGCCACACATGCGGCAAAACTTCTCAGGACACCCCCTGGCTACATATAGAGGCCGCTCCTGTGCAGTGCACCAATCCACCCCCAAGCGCCCTAGAGTGGGTGGGGCAGTGTCTAGCCAGTGAGCAGCAATGTCCCTCTTGGCAACCACTAACGCTGTATTGAGTAAGAGCTTCTCAGCCCTGGAGCCGTCCAATCCGTCAGTGATGCCCAGCAGAACACGTATGGGATCAAGAGGCACCTCCCAGCCCAGGACCCCTGTCAGGTCTTGTGTTAAAGATTCCCAATACCCCTGTATCGCAGTACACAACCACATCATATGGTAACAAGCATTTGCAAGGCAATAGGTCTCCCAGTAATTAAGTTTGAGCATTTGGCATTGCTAATTATTGCAACACTAATTGCAACAAAAGTCACCAGGTGGTGTCACCAGGGCTTTAATTGGAAGCTTTTTCGATATTATATACAAGCCATAGTTGCAGTTTTTTTATCCTAAGCATCCAATAACTATTGACAAAGCCAAAAGTCCTGACTTGTTGGAGGTATGATGTTACTTGTTGTATCATATATCTGGATGCAATGACAGAAACAGCAAAATACAAGGTGGGCGGCACACTATTCTAATCACAGATTTTTAGCTCATATGTTTTAAGCCACGCCCTTAATTACATTGGCCACGCCCCTTTGAGAGACCCCCCCCCCTAGTTTTTTCTTCTCACTTAAAGCCCTGACTGGAACAATGCATGCGGCTTCATGTAGCCTGCGGGGGAACGGCGTCCCAGGAGAACAGCATGCCACAGGAGCAGGACACTGGAAGTGAATGACATAACTGAAAGATAGCGCCTTCTCTTGGCCTCCCTGGGGTAGGGACGGGCACACAGTGACCGAAAGGGGTATGTTATAAAGGAAGTTTCTGCATCCTTGTGATCCTAGGCCGACCTTGAAACCGGTAAATCTGGGCAAATCACTATCTCCCCGATCGGGAGATCTGCAATGGGGCTAGCGCCGTGCTACAATGTGTTGTACAGAAAAGTACTGAATTCAGTCAACATAATGGCAATTATTTCAATCTAGATTGCAGATGCAATTAATTGCTTATCCTGAAAATCTGGCATATATATCTGACCTTCCTGGATCTATATTGGACACCCCTGGCCTGGAGACGGCTACTAACCTGCATTCGTGGTCACTTCAGCATGCAGCCAGTTATGTACAACAGAGAAGTGTTTCAAAACATTCAAAAAACTCATTCTCCAGGAGGGTCTCCTTACCTGTATCTCCTTTCCGTAGGAGCGGACCATGGAGACATCGGCCACCTGCACCAGCTGGGTCTCCACAAAGTGGGCTTAGGACACGAACCTACGACGCGGGCCAGATCTGGGTGAGTCCCCGCCGGGGGGTGTCCAGTCCTCCTCAGTGGCGCTGTCTATGGGACCTGGTACGTGAATGTCCGCTCTTAGGGTGCCACTGTCTGAATCTGGGTGCCCCCATGGCCGGGGCACCTTCGCCCCCGCATAAGGTGAGGAGTCATGTGGTCCTCCATTCCCCCCGGCACCCACGCCCTCTCTCCCTGCTCAAGGCGCCTCCCCAACAGTTCTCCTTCCAGATGGTCCTTCCTGTGGGCAGCTGGTTGAATGAGGTACTCTTCGCCGCTCACAACGAAGGATCCACGGACTCCCTGCGCCCATAGACCGTGCCCGAATTGAAGCACCCCCTGAGCCCAGCGCCGACCTCACTGCTGCCAGCCATGCCCCCGCCCCTCCCGTGCCGCAGGTACTCCACTCGCAGACCCGGTGCTAGAAAGCTAGCGTCAGGTGCCAGACGCAGCAGGAAGACCCTCCCAAAGGCAGAGAGGCGAACACATCAACACCAAACAGCATAAGTGCAAAAGCAAGGAGTTAGAGAATACTCGAAGACCTCACCACACTCTACAACCTCAAGGGGAAAGTGTGATTGTGCAAAATAAATTAAAAGATGCTAATAAATATATTTAGCTACCCTTGAACTAGACGCCAAAAGCAATACGACAAACAGAAAACTACGGTGCAGGCTGATTTATTGCAACCCAAGTTGTAAATAGTTTGCTCAAAGACGAATATCTTGTTAGTAACTTCTCCAGGGTGTGCTTTCTAAAAAAAAAGAAGACGAAAAAAAACGAAGACGTGCGCGTGACGAACTTCCGTGGGGCGGGACTTCCATTTCGTGCTGGAAGCTCGCGCCCACAGAGTGGCTAGACAGGAGAGGAGCAGTGGTGACGCGGGGCTCCCATGCCTGAGGGAGAGCCCCGCGGGGGCGGCTAGGTTGACCAACCGTCCGTAAATTTCACGGACCGTCCGTAAATTGGACCTCACGTCCGTTGTCCGTGAGGATCCTTTTTACGGACGCCTTTTGTCCGTAATTTTGGCCTTGCAGGGAACAGAGCTGTTCCCTGTGAGAGGCCTCTGCTCCCTAATGGGGCGCCTGCATGGTGGGCCTCCTCCGGCCTGGTCTAGGGCAGCGTATTTTGTTAGATGATTGGAATGTGCAAACACGCAAATGTGGCTACAGAATCCAGTTCATTCAAAGAAGCTGGTGAAACAAGTTGAAAAGAAGAGGCTCGGGCTAGAGTGCTTTCAGTCTCATCATTTTAGAAAAGTACAGTTTAAATATTATTTTCAACAAAGCCATGGTTGCAGCATTTTTATTTTATGCATCTAGCAGCCATTGACAAAGCCAATAGTTCTAGCTTGTTGTAGGTGTAACATTACTTGTTATTTATCTGGATACAATGAGAGAAGAGGCAAAATACCAGTCTGGCGGCACACTATGATAAACACAGATTTTTAGCTTAGGTGTTTTAAGCCCCGCTCTTAATTACATCGAACACCCTCTTTTGAGAGACCCTACCCCTTTTTTCATCTAGCTTAAAGCCTTGGAAACAACACCATGTCACAGTCACCTCACGTCCTAGCACTGTGCATCATGCATGACTCATGCCTTCCACTTTTCAGATTGCCTGTGTGCAGGGGCATAGTGAACACTCCCCCACCCTACCCCTTGCTTTAGGAACTACAGGGAGGGTGACATTCTTGATGGGCCTCTTCTGTCTGGAACTCTGCAGACAAAAGGCTCAGCTCATAATTAATATGAAAACGTGGGCGAGTAAGTAAGTGAAAGGATGGCTGGATGGATTGCTGAATGGATGATTGAAAGGGTGAATAGAGGGATAATTAGCGAAAGGATGGATAGATGACTGAAAGGGTGGATGATCGGTGAGTGAATGGGTGAATGGATGAGTGAAAGGATGGATGAGTGATAGGGTCAATGGATGGATTCATGAGTGGATGAGTAGAAGGATGGGTGGATGGATGGAAGGATGGATGGCTAATTGAAAGGGTCAATGGAGAGAGAAAGGGAGGATGGGTGGATAGCTGAAAAGGTGAATGGGTGGATGAGTAAATGAAAGGATAGCTGGATGGGTGAAAGGATAAATTGGATGGAAGAGTGGATGGATTAGTGTACGGATGGATAGGATGAAAAGGTGGGTGAATGGATGAGTGTTAGTGTGGATGGAGGGATGGATGAGTGAAATGAGGTCTCGAAGGATACACAATGGATAGGTTTGCAAATGTATGAATATGTTAGGATATAAATGGCATTACTTATATACTATGCGCGACCTCCTTTGATGTGTCTGTAAAACCTACCTTTTGTCCCGAAATTTTGTCCTGAATTTTGACCCCCTGTCCTGAATTTTTGTCCTGAATTTTGACCCTTTGTCCTGAATTTTTACACTCACTGTCCTGAATTTGCACCCATGACAGTTGGTCACCCTAGTGGCGGCTGAAATCCGGAGTTGCGGTAAGTGGGCGGGGCGGGGCCGGGTGGCTCGGTGCACTTGTGTGTGTGTGTGTGTGTGTGTGCGTGTGTGTGTATGTATGTGTGCGACGGCGGGGGGGCTCGTGCACTCGTGTGTATGTGTGGGGGGGTGTCTCTGTATGTATGTGTGCGTGCATGCATGGGCGCTCGTGTGTGTGTGTGTCTCTGAGTATGCGCATGCGTGTGTCGTGTTGGAGCTTTCCAGGAGAGGAAACAGGAGCTGGTCGCAGCGAGCGCATTCGAGTCCGCTCCATTCCCCAGCGCGCGACCAGCTCCTGTCCCCTCTCCTGGAAAGCAGAGTCGGTCACAATAGGTCTCTGGCGAGACCGCGCTTTCGCGCGGTTCAACGCCAGGAGACCTAAAAATCAGCATGGGGGTGGTAGCAGTGGGGGAAGCAGGGGTCAGGCCGAAGCCCAGCGCAGTGAAGACGCAGGGGTGTAAGATAGGTGGCGTGCAGAAAATAGACTTGGACCAGGCGGAGCCTCGCCGATACCGCAATCGTTCTAGGGGCCATCAGAGTCCCAAGCTTGCCCTCCCATTTCTCTCGGAGTAGGGAAAGGGAGTTAGGGGTGTTGGTGAGTGAGCAGTAGATCCGAGAGACCCCACCCTTCCCCAAATCACCGGTCAGAACTTGCGCCTCGGGCGGGCTATATTCGGGCAGGGACGTGCTATCTGGAATGTGGGAGTGAAGGGCATGGCTCAACTGCAGATATCAGAAGAATTAAGAGGGATGGAGGGAGTGTCTAGCCTGTAAGTCTTGAAAGGTTCGGATATGAGTACCGCTCCAGAAGTCGCCCAACAAGGTTACCCCGATGAGATCCCATTTCCGGAACCCTGACAGAGAAGCAACTTCATGGAGCCTGGTGCCACGGAGTGTATTGAGTCAGCTTCCTTGCTCATCGAGAATGACGTAGTGATGCACGCCAAGCCAAGAATACTCCGCGCGTGACCTCGGGTGAGCTCGCGGAACCGCGGCTCCATAAAGCATCCCCAGGATAGAGGAGAAGCCCAGGGTGTGAAGTTCCAAGCGATACGCAGGGTCGGACCAGCCGCCAGTAAATCATGAGGAGATGAGTCGTTAAATAGTAGAGGTAGAGGTTAGTCATTCCGAGACCTCCGTCAAAAGGTGGAATTCGGCATTGGGCCAGGGCCAGCCTGGACCTCCGATCCCCCCAAAGGAATTTAGTGACCAAACCGTCCATGTCCCGGAACTAAGACCTAGCAAAGGAAAGGTGTGTGTTCTGGAGGATGTACAAAAAACGGGGTAATATCATCATTTTGGTATAGGGCTATCCTGCCCAGAGGGTTCAGGGGCAACGTGCGCCATTTAAGGAGGTCGGCGCGGACCCGCCTAACCAGCGGGGTGACATTGAACTCCCATGCAAGGTCAGGGAGAAGGGAAACCCAAATCCCCAAGTACTTGAAAAACAGCCGCCGAAGGGGAATCGACGACTGCCAGTCAAAGCACTTGCGCGATAAGTGCAAGGGGACAAGGACGGGTTAAGTCGCAGGCTGGAAATACTTTCAAAAGTGGCCAGTGCCCGAAGGCAGTGAGGTCCAGATCAGGCCGGGTCAGCCAGGAACAGCAGCACATCATCCGCATATAACACAATGTTATCCTCCGCTAGGCCGGGCCACCTCCAGCCAGTCAGGGAGTGGTCATTGCTGACAAGGCAATCGAGCGGCTCCATTGCCAGAGCAAAAAGGATCGGGAAGAGGGGGCAGCCCTGCCGCGTACCCCGTCCAATGGGGAAGGGGCGGGATAGAGCACCGTTAACGAGGACCTGTGTCCGGGGAGAGTGATAGAGTAGTCTCACCAAGTTGCGGAAAGGAGTGCCAAAGCCCATGTGGTCCAACACTGCATCTAAGTAGCTCCATCCAGTCAATGGAGTCGAAAGCCTTCTCAAAATCAATAAGGAGAAGGGACAAGTATGGAGTCAGCAGGTGTCGGTCCGCAAGGACAAGATGAAGTTGTCTGAGACAGTGTCTAGTCCCCCAGAGAGGCTTGAAGCCGCATTGATCAGGGTGGACAAGCTGGGCTAAATGCGGCCGTATGCGATTCGCCAATACGGAAGCGAAGCTCTTGAGCTCCGTATTGATGAGCCAAATGGGACGATAGTCCGAGCAGCATTGCGAGGGTGGCTGGGACTTAGGGATCACCACGATGGTAGCGAGATCCGTCTCTGGCCGGAATGAGCCGCACTCCACCGCTTCCTTGTACATCGCTAAGAGAGGTGGAAGCAGAGTATCGCGGTAGGACGAATAAAACTCCTGGGGGAACCCGTCCGGCCCAGGAGTCCTACCAGTCGTCAGGCGTGAAATGGCATCAGACACCTCCGCAGGGGTGAGCTGAAGGTCCAACGCAGCTGCGTCAGAGTCACTAAGGCGTGGAAGAGGGAACTCCTCCCGTTGGTGGAGGTCAGAGAGAGAAAGACCAGGCGACCGCGCCGAATCGAGAGTAGGGTAGTAGGAGGCAAAGCATTGGGCCACTGCGACCGGGGCACGGTGGAGCTCACCATTTGCGTCCGTCATTTCTGGTATGTTACGGTTGGCCATAGGGTAGGTTGCGAGGTGGTGGAGGAGCTTCCCATTTTTGCCTCCCCAGCCGTACACTCGGGCCACAGACGAACGCCAAAGAAGCTTGGCGGCTTCCAGAGAGGTCTGTCTGAGCTCGTCTCGTAGGAATGCCAGCCTCTGTTCCTGGACATCAGACCTATCCTCGGGATTCAGCGCCTCAATCAGGGCGGCTTGTGCTTCTAAATGTGTGAGCTGGGAGTCACGTGCCAGGCGAGTGAGTTTCAACTGGCCCTTGGCGAACGTCCGAATGGTGGCCTTACCAGCCTCCCAAATGGTGCGAGAGGAGGATACCGAGCCTTGGTTAGTGGTGAAGTAGGTACAGAGTTCAGCACCAATACTGTCCTTGAACTCCTCGTCTTGGAGGAACCAAGTGTTAAGTCGCCCAAGGGAGGATGGGGGAGGGGCCCTATATGGAGTAGCACTGGGGAATGGTCCGACAAGCCCCTAGGGAGGATAGAGATTGCCTGTAGCGCTCGGCAGTCCTGAACCAGCAGGAAAGCATAGTATAGGCATGCATGGGTGTGGTGAGAGGCAGGATATGGGTGTATTGCCGTGCGGTCGGGTGCCACAACCTCCAAGCGTCTCCGAGACCGAAGCTGGCCGCCCAAGAGGAGAGGAGACCGGATTGGACAGTCCTGGAAGTAGAGGGAGGGGACGCAGTATCAAGGCCAGGGTCCATAATGGCATTGAAGTAAAGCCCCCACCACGGTCAGTCCAAGGGGCAAAGCCGCGATCAGCGGGGTAAGTCCGCGGAGTGTAGGGGCCAGCAGAGCAGGAGGGGAAAGACAGACAGCAGATTAAGAGGGCGATCCCCAGAGGGCCCCTCTAAAAGAATAAAGCAGCCCTGAGGGTCGTGTGTCACCCAGGCCCGGACTGGCCGTTGCGGGCACCGGGCAATCCCCTGGTGCGCCGCAAGGGTGGGAGCCGGTTTTGGGCCCCTGGGGGCCGTTTTTGTTACAGGGCCGTTTTTGCAGCATAGCTGCAAAATTGGTCCTGTAACAAAAACGGCCGAAAACCGGCCCGGCGAAAAGAGCTCGGCGGCACCCCCAACGTCAGGGGGGGGGGCACTTTGCCAGGGCCGGTTTTGCTTCCCAGTCCGGCCCTGGTGTCACCTTACGCGCCACTAGGGGAAGAGTACGACGCACCAGAATCGCCACACCTCTCGACCCACTACAAAACCCAGAATGCCAGACAGCGCCATAGCCATAGCCATAGCGGGCAAGGAAACGACATCGTTGGCCTAGTAGATGGGTTTCCTGAATCATGAGTATGTCTATCGCCTGACGCTGGGCATATCACAGGACGGCTACGTGCTTGATCTTGTCCAACAGGCTGTTAACATTCCAGGACATTAGGCGGAGCGATGAGAGCGCGCTAGAATAGCTGAGCAGGAGAAGGCCATGGGGGGAGCCGGGCAGCGGGGCTGCTTTGCTGGGATACTGGAAGCGTGGTAACACCCAGAGCGTGGATAGGGTAGCGTAGCAGTGTATGGTATGTGTTCACCCAGGTGTGATGGAACAAAGGTGGTGCAAAAAACATAAAACCCGAAAAACAAAGCAAACAGTAGCAGGAGCTCCAACCCCTCCCAACCCTCCACCCCACACTTCAGGAACGGAAGCATCTGTCACCCGAACAGTAACAGGGAACTGGAACACCAAGCTAAAAACGCTTAGAAACGGGGAAAGTCGTGGAGGACCCCTCCTCATAGCAGGATGTTCTAGTCTTATAACCATCGGTGAACAGTTAGTGACCAAATGGGTTACTGGTCTCAGTTTCAGTCGCTGGTCTCGGACGACCCCAACCAGGAACCCAAACATCATTTGACATCGCTGTGATGTGCTCAGGCCGGCCCGGTGAGAAGTGTTGGGCTGCGGGAAAGATCGGTGTCTGGAAGATCTATCAAGGACGGTCAAGGGGAAGCCGGACTGGGGTCGGGCAGCCTAAGGAGCCAGAGCGCCGCCTGGCCGGAGAGGTCTCGCCGGATGGCCCAGGCATGTGGTCCTGGGAGGAGCCCACCGGAGAGGCAGGGCGCGCACGTCACTGGCCCCTGTGCCTCCCGGAGCGCCTGCGGCATGGTCAAAGTACCTGCATGTCCCGCCGAGCGCCGCCGGTGGCAGTAGGCTGAACGTGGTCTTGGGCAGGCATCCGCAGCGGGTGTTCTTCTGTTGCCCATGTCCATGCCTCCTCTGGAGTCTCAAAGAAAATGGATTTGTCCTGAAAGACCACCCGCAGCCGTGCCGGGAACAGGAGCCTGTATTGAAGGTTAAGCGAGAGCAGCTTCTGCTTGACCTCACCAAAGGAACGACGTTGAGATTGGACCTTCCGGGTGTAATCAGGGAAGACCATTATTGTCAGGTTTTCGTGTTTCTTCCAGGATTCGGCCAAGTGGGCGTCTCTGTCATGGTAGTTGAGGATTCGCAGGATGATTGGTCACGGAGGGGCAGCCGGCTGCGGCCGGGGGGCAAGCGATCTGTGTGCCCTCTCAATCGTGAACCAGGGGTAGAGTGTGCCCTCGGGCATCCAGGAGCGTATCCAGCATTCCACAAAGTCCGCTGCCCGGCCCTGTTCCACGCCCTCAGAAAAGCCAACCAGGCGAAGGTTGTTGCGGCGGGCTCGGTTTTCTGCTCTTCAGCCCGCTGGTGGAGTTCCTGTGTGCGGGACTGGAGTCGGTTTGATGGAGCAAGGATTCGCACGCATAGCGCCTTGCTCGTATGCAAAACCCTCGTCTATAATTGCATAATAATATTAACACCATTGTTCGTCATTTGTAAAGTGTTTTCCCCTACACGCGGGTGTCCCTAGGATGCTTGCTTGTTTGTCTTTTCACGTACTAACGAAGCTTGCACTGAAAATGGCTGCTTTGCCGCAAATTCAGTCTGCGCATGCGTCGGTCATACCCATGTGATGTGACGCACTCGCATTCTGGAGGGATTCTGTGCTCATGCGCATTGATGCTAAATATGGCCGCTTGTCTCTCACCACGCTCTCTGCTTACTGCAGCAGCTTTTAGCCTATCTATTCTTTCGCATTAATCTTTAACGCTATAGTCATTATAAAAGTAAGGGTTGGTTTTCCTTTATCATGGTATACAGTGCGATCATTTTTATGTATGATTCTAATTTGTCTTCGCTTACTTTTCATGTACCGCGTCTTTGTGGGCTGGGTATTCATGAGCGGAGCCATACTTGAAGCTCTGCTGGGCACCGTCACCTGACCAGAGAAAGTTCCAACTGCGCAGAAGCTAAACCTAGCCAGCTGGCTCCTGAAGCACAATGCGCCTGGGAACCTCGCTGGGAATACGGAGTCTTACCTTGAAAGAAGCGATACTGTTGCTACCTATTGTAAAACTGTCCTGTACTGCTGTATTCTATGCATGGGAACGTGAACCTGAGGGGCGGGTATTCAAAATTGCATATTTAATCATGTGAAACTGAATTCTAGGAGGTGGTAAAGACCGCACCACCTCTCCTGACCAATCACAATGTGGGAAACTGTCACTTGCAACATTAGTGGGTGGTCTAAGGGTCCCCAAACTGTATAACTACCCTAGTTTAGCTTAGGAAAATTGTCCGACTTGTCCGAGTAGCAGACCTGTCACTGACCCTACGATCTCAATAGGTGCTCATTCTGAAAGTGCTGCGGAGCACTTTGTCCATACTTTCCACAATCTCCTAAGGGGTGGAAAATCCTAAGTGCTGGCGAAGCACTTTGCTGGGGAATTCGAAAATCCAATCGGGGTTTCTGGCGGATTACTTGCAGGAGGGGGTAACGCAGGCGTTGCTGTCCGAAGCTGTGGGTGTTGGTCGTACCCTGGGAGGCCCAGTCCTTGACCTGAACCTGAGGGGTATCCTGTCCTTACTGTCCGTGAGCTGTACCTGCTCGCATTCTGGCATTCCTTTTCTGAGGGTCCCTGTCCCCGTCTTCCCAACTGACCCGTGGCCAGGGTTGGTCTTCAATCTGATCTAGGTAAATATAGATTGTGGGTTTACGTCTCTCTCTCTCTCTCTTTCTCTCTCTCTTATCCGAACTGGTAAAGCATTCTTACCTGTATTTTTGCTTTATTGCCATTGCAATTATATGTGTCTGAATTTTAGTTGGTTCCTTCTCTCCCCCCCCATCCTTTAGAGAACTCATTGATTTTATAAAACCATAGCATGTTCCCGTTTTTCCCCCTTTCCTTTAGTGGGTTGCAGTGAACTTAGCAAAGAATAGCTTAAATACTTAGGTTAAGTACATGTTCTAGGTCATTCCCAATCCTATGTTCTAGTATAAAATTGCAGTGACTAGTTTTGCTCTAAACTCCTACCTTTAGTCTCCCCATATATCCTAATGGTCATATTTTTGATACAAGGCTACCTATTGGTGTTGATTTTAATGTTTGATATATTACTCTGTGTATCGCTTATTATCCTGGCATCTTCTCTTTGAATACTTATATAAAAATTTTAACTTCATCAGGTGTCTGTGGTCATTTTACAGAATTGTGGAAAGTATATTACTGATTTTAAGTGTATTGGATGTTAGGCCTGTCTACTATTTTCCCTAATAGCTCTAGGTCCGTCGGAAGAATTGTGCCTGTGGTAAGTCAGGTGCATGGTAAGCAGAGGTAAATCCAAACTTTATTACTCTTAGCAGCGTGCAGGAGGAGAAATCCTCACCCGGATCACCCAATAAAATTAGTGAAATAATAAATAGTGTCTTTTCACGCCAAGGGCCCAGTGCGTGTGAAGGAATTGGTAACTCGGGTGACCTGGGTAAAACTGCGCGCTCTAGCAGTAATTTCTGGCAGCCAGAGGATGGTTTGGACTAGTTAGATTAGGTAGACAGGATAGGCATAAACAAACCGTGAAAATAAAACGTGCTGCTGATTTCTACTGTATTTTTTCAAAATTTATGAAATGTGTTTTTTATATATATAAATGTACATGATTTTGCATTACTGCTATAAATATTGCATGTTGAATTAACCCAGAATTGTTTGTAAATGTTCAGTGTAGTCCGAATCCCCGGGGAAGTATTTTAGCTAACGGTGAGTAGAATCCGGTTAGCTGTTGAAGTCACTAAGTTTGAAGTATTAGTGCAGGGTTAAGGATAACTGGAAGCACTAATTAGGACCTTTTTGTTTCTGGAGTGAATGATAGCTACGAGTCCATTATAAAACTTTCATTGCGATATCACCTAGTAAGGGTCGCATACGGAAGGAGTAGTAGGGTCTCCGAGGCTTGTCTGGTAAGTAAAATAGTTCGCTGGTGAAATCCTGGCTCAGTACATATCCCCGATCAAGGTGGATGAGTCAGAAGAATAACGGGTTCTAGGTTTACTAGTGTGAAGGGACAGGCAAAGAAGTCTATCCAGAGTGAATGAAAAGTAGACAGAAGTGGTTTACTAGTAGCGAAAGAAAAGTCTTTTCTCTCTTTAGAACACTCAGACATAGTGGCAAACGTTGTGTGTTATTGACTAAAACTTGCACTCGCACTTTAGAGAGAGTAAAAAGTTTCCGTTACCTTGTGAAGGAGGGAGTCAGTCGGAGAGCTGCTCTGACGTCACTTCGTGCCGCGCTAGTATTGGTCAAGGTAGCGGAGCTGAATTTGTAAAGGAGGGGTGAGTGCCGAAGCGTGAGACTCTGTCTTGCGAAAAGGCCGCGCACCCATTGGTTAACCGTAGTTGTATTCTCGGACCTGATTGGGTGGTGCGAAATAAAATTCGCGCTAGCATTGGAAGCACAAAGGTAAACAAAATTAATCCAGCCGAGATAGAAGCGAATCTGGAGAGTTGTATGTGGTATCCAGATTTCATACCAAATCCAAAATACCTAGGATTTTATAAGGAGCAGACTTTACGAGGTAGACCGCACATGATGTATGGAATAAAGAGAAAATTGTCATTCTCGGATAAAGTAAAGAATTTTTTCAAAACTGACAAGCCCATTAGAACGAGGGAAGGCGTACTCATTCCCCCGCCAAATACCCCTGCCTCTTTTATGATGTTTGATAAAGGGTATCACACTTGTCTCTGGCTAGAAAATTGGGCAAAGTATACTGTAGATGACGGAGTCCTGGCATTCCCTGTTGAAGGTACATTTAATGGTCGGATCCTGTTTAACTTAAGGACCCGCATGAATGAGTTACACCCTAGACCTAGGTTGACCCAGTACGAAGCTTTGGAGGAATGGGAAATTGAGGCTGCAGAGCGAGATAAACCACGAATGGATAAGGGAGTGAGTAAGTGGTATCCCAGACTTCCAACGCCAACCAAAGAGCAGAAAATGAAACAGTGGAGGCAGTCTATGTTAACTGAAGGGCTGTTCCCCATGATGGGGGTATTAGAGGAGAAAAGAGGAAAATGTAAAGAAAAGACCCATCACCTAGCACCTATGGGGGATATGGAAGATGAACACCTGGAAGACTTGTTAATGAAGGATCCACCTCCCTACGTAGCAGAATCAGATTCGGCGCATTCCCAAAACTCTGTTACCAATTACCCCCGAAGTAGGAGGGAAAGTGATTCAGACGGGACAGCTACAAGCAGTAAATATAGTGGAAGGGATGAGTTTTGCAGACCTAAGCCCACAGTCCCGAATTATCAGCCATTCGGGGAAAGTCCCCCTCGATTGGTTGCCCCGACTGCCCCGAATATCTATCCGTCCTTAGTACCTCAGGTATTGCATGGCAACTCTGCTGGAAGGGGGTTGCAGGAAAAGGAGAGAGAAGCCCTGACTAAACAGCGAGAGGAATTAGTCAGAACCATTGCCCAGATGCATCCCCATCCTGAGGCCTTGACCATTCCGGTAACTATTGGTCCTGCTATCCCAATGTACAAAAATGACTTGACTAGTCCCCTTCCTCCTGTTATCACCCCAATACTGCCTACTCCTAGCTTCCAGACCCCGAGGAAGGAAGTATTCATAGATGAAGATCAGGAAAGTGAGTGTGAATCTGGAAGTTTGATGGATCTGCCCATAAGGGAGTCAAGGGCCAGTGTAGTAGGGACAAGAAGTCAGCCCAGGCAAAAGGAAGTGGTGATTGAAAGTGCATCTGGAATTAGGAACGCCTCTTTAGTCTCCCCTGAAGAATTAGACAGATGGACAAAGGAGATAGAGAAGGAGACCGCTCCCCAAACTAAAGCATTGGAAATATATAAATTAAGAATAGAAATAGAAGAAATGATGGCTGGGAATGTGGGAGTTGAGCGCCTGAGCTCGTATAATGAAGAAGAGTTACTATTCATCAGTAAAAATCTTACCCGGAGTGCTAGGGTGCTCCATGAAAAGATAATGGATGCCGCCACAGAAATGGGAGTTGATGTTAGTCGCTCAAAAATTCTCCAGAAACCTTACAGAGTAGACTTCTCAGACAAGGATTTAGAAAGCCTGAATGTGATGGGAAAACAGATCCAAGTAAGAGAATTGTTGAAAATCTTGCAGAAATGGGGCGAAGTGGGAAAATGGAGAACCAGGTGGGCAAAGAAAAAGGAAGGCAGTAGGGCTGGGTCCGTAACTTCAGAATTCGTATTAAAAGAAGTAACCCCAACAGAAAAATTGTGCCCCATGAGAGAGGTCCCGGGAGGAAAATATGTCCATGTCCCTTGGTCCAGACAAGACATTGTGTCATTTACAAACGACTTCCCGAAACTACGTGAGAAACCAGTTGACTGGTACAGACAGGTGGAACGTTTCATAAAAGTTCAGAAATGTCTGCTGAAAGACCTGGATGGGTTTTTCGACATTGTGGTCCCTGTAGATCTATGGACCGAATGTAAGATAGAAATTGATTGGCCAAATGATGAATATCCCAGAGATGAGAGAACGGGGGCCCCTTCACCGGATGTAATGAGGAAATATGACCAGGTCATACAGTACCTTAAGAAAAAGGTGCCAGCAAAGGAAACAGATTGGACCAGAATAGATAGAACCACCCAAGAACGGGATGAAACAGTGCATTCATTTTATGAAAGGTTACTGCAGGTATTCAAAACTTACAGTGGTATCGATAATGTAGACATGAAAGACATGACGCATTTCAGTTATAGGTTTGTGCTAGGATTAAGGCCTGAAATCTCACAATGGATTCGAGATAACAAAATCAGTTGGCAGGGGAAACCAATAGATGATGTCCTGAAATATGCAAAATACTGCGAAGATGAAATCGAAAATAAAAAGAAAGCCCTCAAGGAGAAAGTGATGTGGGCTCAGGTAAAATTAGCTGAACAGCAAGAAAAACAGTTAAGTAAAATTACTTCTGATAATAATGTTCCGAATACCAATTCTGGGGGGGGAGGAAAGCCCAGACCTAAAATGAGTCGTGAAGAGGCCATGAAAAAGTTTCCGTGCCATGGGTGCGGCCAGATGGGGCATTGGAGAGACGAGTGTCCACACCTACAGGCTGGTAATGCCCCTGTAAATGGTTTAAATCCACAGGTGCCGAAAGAGGGGACAAGAAAAACCCAGCAACAGGTAAAATTACCTCCAGTACCTCGCGCTCCTAGACAGAATTTTAAGAGTCAGGGTCAGCAGAATGAGAGGGCGGAAGTATGGGAGGTTGAGAGTGAAAGAAATGCAGTCATTCCACAGTACTTGCTAAGTGATACCTTCCTTTGTGAAGATCAAGATTGACGGGGCCTGAGAGGGGAGGATGAGGAGTGCGTACTTGGCGCCTCCTTACCGGTAGACCAGACTGGACCATACATTGAAGGAAAGGTTGAAGGAAAAGACGTCACCTTTCTGTTGGACACTGGTGCTACCAGATCTACTGTAAGAACAGTGGATGTTCCTAACCTACCCCTCTCGGGAGAAGCGATCCAAGTAGTGGGAGTCTCGAATCAGATAATACGTACCCCTGTAACTGAACCCATGGAGATTTCCATAGGAAATTTCAAGGAAATGCACAGATTTGTGGTCTGTGATTCCAGTCCTGTAAACCTACTGGGACGTGATTTGTTGTGCAAGATGCGTTGTACCATTTACTGCACACCAAATGGCGTTGAAATTCAGACCCCCGATGAAGATGGCCTGTACAAACTGATGTTAGTCAGACAAGATGCTGATATCAAGCCTTTGACAATTGAGGATATACCTGAGGAACTCCAGCTAAGAGTAGTACCTGAAGTGTGGGATTTCACGGGAAAAGATGTAGGCCTGATGGCAAATGTGGACCCGGTTAAAATAGCAATAAAAACAAATGCTGTATACCCCAAAACCAGACAGTACAAAATGAGTGCAGAAGTGAAGGCAGGAGTAGCGACTGAAGTCACGAGGCTGTTGGAAGCAGAAATAATAGAAGAAGTGCTGAGCAGCCCCTGTAATTCGCCTATCATTGGGATCAAAAAGCCTAGTGGGAAGTACCGGGTGGTGCAAGATTTGCGCAAGGTAAACCAAATTGTTGTGCCTTGCTGTCCTATTGTACCCAACCCTGCAGTGATACTCTACCAGATTCCTTGGAACGCAGAATGGTTCACTGTCATCGATCTGTGCCACGCATTCTTTTCCATCCCATTGCACCCAGAAAGCAAGTTCCTTTTCAGTTTTGAATTTGACAGTCATATCTATGTCTGGAATCGTGTCCCTCAAGGGTACACTGAAAGTCCATCGATTTTCAACCAGATACTGAAAAAGTGCCTTGAATCCCTAGTGCTGCCAAGAGAGTCTGTTTTGGTGCAGTACATAGATGACCTGTTAGTGGCATCTAAAACCCAGTCTGACTGTGTCACTGACACAATTGCCTTGCTGAATCACCTAGGAAAAGGAGGACATAAAGTGTCGCCTGACAAATTACAATTCTGTAAAAACTCAGTAAAATATCTGGGGCACCAGATAGAAAAGGGAATCAGGAAGGTCACTACCGAAAGGATCAAAATAATTAAAGCAATGGAACTGCCCACCACCCAGAAAGAAGTGAGAATGTTCTTGGGAGTTGTGGGTTACTGCAGACAATGGATTGTAGGGTTTGCGGCTCTAGCCCGACCCCTGATAAATATGACAAAGAAAGGAGTGGAAGACCCCGTCCACTGGGACAGTGAGAGCATGAATGCTTGGGTAACTCTGAGAAACTGTCTGTGTACCGCACCTGCATTGGGTATGCCTGAGTACACTAAACCCTTTGAACTGTTCTGTGACACCAGAGAAAATTGTGCTCTTTCAGTCCTGACCCAGGGGCACGGATCAGTCAGACGACCAGTAGCCTACTTTTCGGCCACTTTAGACCCAGTGGCCGCTGGACTGCCTGGCTGCTTAAAAGCCGTTGCTGCTACTTGTGTCAGTCTAGAACAGAGTGAGAGCATTGTCATGGGACATCCCGTCACTGTCTATGTTCCTCACTCTGTTGTCATCCTACTGACTAGAACTAAGACCCAGTACCTCACACCTAGTCGGCTGACTAAGTATGAGAGAATTTTGATTGGTGCTGAAAATGTAACTATTTCCCGGTGCAATGTCCTAAATCCTGCGACACTGTTACCTGTTCCTCTGGATGCAGAATCTGATGAGGACGGGGAACATAATTGCATCGATCTGACTGAATATAGCACCAAGCCCCGTCCTGACATCCGTGAAATAGCACTACGGGACGGGGATAAAACAATGTTTGTGGATGGCTCGTGTTTGAGACATGAAAGTGGGAGTCTGAGTGCTGCCTATGCTGTGGTTACACTGACAGGAGTCGTCGAGGCATCTTACATGCGCGAGGTGAAATCTGCACAAGTGGCGGAGCTCATCGCGTTAACTCGAGCATGCAAGAGGGGAAAGAACAAAAGAATTACTGTTTACACAGACAGTCAGTACTGTTTCGGGGTTGTTCATGACTTCGGCCAATTGTGGTTACAAAGAGAATTCATGACTTCCTCAGGCACACCTATCCGAAATGGGAAGGTGGTGCATGAATTACTTGAAGCTATCCAATTACCCAAAGAATTGGCTGTGGTCAAGTGTGCGGCTCACAGATCTGGAAATGATGATGTGACTGCCGGTAATAGGTACGCTGACCAAATTGCACAATTTTGTGCCCGTCACCAGATGTCCCTACAAATTGCCCGGTGGGATGGAACCAGCTGCCAACTTATGTTGTTTGATAATGTGTCAACGTGGGAAGAATTAAAAGAGATACAACAAGCAACAGACAGGCAAGAAAAAGGCAGGTGGGCCGCAAAGGAATGCGAATTGCGAGAGGATGGTGTGGTGGTAAGTCCGGATGGGGTGCCTGTACTGCCTGATAGCTTGATAGACCCCATGGTCAGAATGATACATGAGCCAACACATATGGGAAGAGACGCAATGTGTCGGGTGTTTGAACAGGTGTTCTGTAATTCAAAGTTCAGGGACCAGGCGGAAAGGCTTTGCCAGAGGTGCCTAGTGTGTCAGCAATTCAATGCAGGAAAGAAGACAGTAGTGAAACAGAGTACTATTGGAAAGGCAGTAGGTCCCTTCGTTAGAATGCAGGCAGACTTCATAACCATGCCCAGATGCAAAGGATATAGATATGTCTTAGTCGTAGTATGTCTATTCTCCAGGTGGGTGGAAGCGTATCCAGCTAAGAAAAATGACGCTGTCACCACAGCCAAATTGTTGCTCAGGGAGTTGATACCTAGGTATGGGATCCCAGAGACGATCGAAACAGACCAAGGTGGGCATTTTGCCAACGATGTCCTATTGGAACTCTGTAGAGCCTTCAAAATGAAGCAAAGATTGCACTGTGCCTACCACCCAGAGGCTTCTGGGGTAGTGGAACAAATAAATGGCACTCTGAAGTCCAGACTGGGGAAAATGTGTGATTCCACAAAAATGAACTGGATAGAAGCTTTACCCCTGGTGCTGATGAGTTTGAGAAGTATCCCGAATCGAAAGACTGGCCTGAGTCCCCATGAAGTGTTGATGGGAAGAGTGATGCGCCAGGCATGGGTACCCGGAAACAAACTGCTAAGCATTTCTGATGATATGGTGCTAGAATACTGCAAGCAGCTGGGTGACCAAGTGCGTTCTCTCTCTCAGCAGATTGGAGAGACTGAAGACGAGTGGCCAAAGACTCCAGCACACAACCTGCAGCCAGGAGACTGGGTGGTGTTAAAGAAACACACCCGGAGCAGCTGCTTGAAACCAAGGTGGGGAAAGCGACGACAAGTGATCCTCGTCACTACCACTGCTGTGAAGTGCGCTGGTGTACCGAAGTGGATCCACGCCAGCCACACAAAGCGGGTATCTGGAGAAAACGCGACTGGAGCTGAAGGCAGCACAGCTGAAGAGACTTCCGAGGAGGAAGGTCCGGAACTAGCTGACATCGAACTGCCGAGCACAAGTCGAGACGTTGAATGGTATCCCGCCGACGAACCAGTTCATGATCCAATACGAACAAGGAAATATTCCTACTTAGACAGTGAGTGGGATAGTCCAGGTGAGTCAGGAGTAGAAGGAGAAGGTCAGGTCAACGAAAGCCACAACACACCTGATCAGGACATAGGCCAAGTAGGGTCAGATCAGGATCTCGAGACTCCTCCTGAAACTCCGGAGCCGAGAAAGGGACAGTTAGAAATTAGGGCTGACGTTCATGCAGAAGAAAACGAAGAGATCGAAGAGCATGAACAGGAACAGATAGAACTAGATCAAAGTGCTCAGACAACGGAAACAACAGTAACCAGAAACAAAAAGAAAGTGCGATTTGAATCTGAGCAGGGACAGAATAGGGACCAGGCAGAAGAAATAGACGAAAGACCTGGAACTAGTCAGACAGGCAGGGAAACAGAAGTGCCACATCAAAAAGTGAAAAGAGTGCACGAGGAAGGCGAAGTCTCCTCAACCACTGGGAGGCACGGAGGAAGAAGTGAACCCAGATACGTCAAGAGACTAAGGCTCAGACTAAAGACAGTCGGAGAAAACGATAAAGACCGAAAAAGGGCTCAAAGTGAAAGAAGTGCAGCCCAAGGAAAATCGCTGAGAAAAAGCGACAGAATAAAGAAACAGAACCGACTGTATCGGAGCCCTGAATGGACGTACTTTGTGTTGGAGGAGATTGACGAGCCTCACCACAGTGGCAACAGTGACAACGAGTCTATTGCTGATCGGAGTTCGGACGAAGACCCTCCGTAAGAGAACCCCTGAAGTGAGCCTTTGGTGCAAAGAAACGAAGAGGGGTAGCAAAAGCCACCTGTAAGCTAAAAATGTCTGATCCGAGTGTCTCTGGGAGATCCCGGTGTGGGTGTCTCAAAACATGTTGTAAGATATGCTTGTGTAGTGTAGCTATGCTAATAGTAATGTGGATAGGACTAACAGTTTTTCTGCCCTTTATGATAAGTAGAGATCCAAACTTGTCCCCTACTGAACCCGAAGCAGTAGATGTAGGGGTTGTACAGACTGCAGAAACACCACGTAGACTAGAAAGACGCGACAAAAGAGTAGGACTGACACACACACGACCTAATTTAGAAGCACCAGATGAGGATGGACTACATTTTCACAGAATGAAGAACAGGACGCATCTAAATGTTTTTGCTAACCTGTTAGTGCATTATGTAGAAGCTATGGAAATAGAGGACTGTTATGTCTGCATGAAGCTACCAACCTCAGTGGCTGAAGGCGTGACATACCACCATCTACCTTTGACCTATGGAATCTCCTGTAGTATATTAGCTAGCTTGTTCTATAGAAGCACCTTGCAGTACTATTATTCAAACGATGACGTAGTATTTTCTGAACTTCCTGTTAGAGGACATTTGAACCGTGTACATACTACAAGTGATGTGACCCGCTATATGGGAGAATATTTCCTGACTATAGGTAACATAGACTTAGATCAAGCAAGAGAAGACAATCTGACCTGTTCGCTGCAAGAGCAGGAAAAGATGTTTATAAAGATGGCAGACAGAAGGAGAGAAAAGTTTCAGAAGAAGGCAAATGACGAGAAGGATAGAATCCCTAGGTGGGCTGAGCACATGGACAACACCTCAGAAGGCGAAGCCAGTCCTGCCTTGTTGCTGGATTTTGAAAGAAAGGGGAAACTTTGTATCCATAGGGAAAAGACAGAGTACTATAACAATGTATTCATCGGTTCCAGCGAGTGTGAACATAATTATAAGGTAATTGGAGGTTGGGGTTTCAAAAACGGGTCAGAACCTGTGTTTCCCGGAATATATTATATATGTGGGAACAAGGCTTATTTCAAATTGCCGGATCACTGGTATGGAAGCTGCTACTTTGGCATTGTTTTCCCGAAAATATACCATGTGAATAACGCAGCTGGAAGCGATGATGAAACTAATGGCTTAGTGCGTAGTAGACGCGAAAGTGTAGGCGAAATTGTAGGTGATATCTTCAGTGCACTGATACCTGGAATGGGGGTAGTTCTGAACACCCATAGAATCTGCAAACTGTCTACGGTAGTGGACCGGTTATCAACGGACACTGCTGCTGGTTTCCTGCTGGTCAATACTGAAATGGTTGCGATCAGATCAATGGTTTTACAAAACCGTCTTGCCCTTGACACCCTATTAGCAAAAGAGGGCGGAGTCTGTAGAATGCTGAAAGCGCAACATTGTTGCACCTACATTCCTGACAAAAGTATCGAATTAAAACAATATGTGAAGAACATAACTAATTTGGAAAGAGAACTCAAACCATTGGAGGTTGACAGTGCCTGGACGAGACTGACTGGAGGTCTCTCCTCTATAGGTAGTTGGTTTACTAATCTAGGTAGAAATATTTTGTGGAAAATACTGATGCCAATAGTCATAATAGGTGTGATTGTATTGATCATTTTTATCTGCTGCAAATGTCAAAGGTGTAAAAAGAAATATACAGTCAATCCGAGGGGGGTGAAAAGAAACATTGATGAATTAGAATTAGAAGAGCTGAAGAGTGCAATTTATAAAAAGGCGAAAAATCACCACTCTCATAGGGAAGCTGAAAGAAAACTAAACAATAAGTTTATTGAAATCGAAATGGACGATATGAATGAATGAGAAAAGTTGGCATCTGTTTCCTTCATGTAGTGATGATAGTAAATATCATCAAAGAGGGGATTGATGGAGCAAGGATTCGCACGCATAGCGCCTTGCTCGTATGCAAAACCCTCGTCTATAATTGCATAATAATATTAACACCATTGTTCGTCATTTGTAAAGTGTTTTCCCCTACACGCGGGTGTCCCTAGGATGCTTGCTTGTTTGTCTTTTCACGTACTAACGAAGCTTGCACTGAAAATGGCTGCTTTGCCGCAAATTCAGTCTGCGCATGCGTCGGTCATACCCATGTGATGTGACGCACTCGCATTCTGGAGGGATTCTGTGCTCATGCGCATTGATGCTAAATATGGCCGCTTGTCTCTCACCACGCTCTCTGCTTACTGCAGCAGCTTTTAGCCTATCTATTCTTTCGCATTAATCTTTAACGCTATAGTCATTATAAAAGTAAGGGTTGGTTTTCCTTTATCATGGTATACAGTGCGATCATTTTTATGTATGATTCTAATTTGTCTTCGCTTACTTTTCATGTACCGCGTCTTTGTGGGCTGGGTATTCATGAGCGGAGCCATACTTGAAGCTCTGCTGGGCACCGTCACCTGACCAGAGAAAGTTCCAACTGCGCAGAAGCTAAACCTAGCCAGCTGGCTCCTGAAGCACAATGCGCCTGGGAACCTCGCTGGGAATACGGAGTCTTACCTTGAAAGAAGCGATACTGTTGCTACCTATTGTAAAACTGTCCTGTACTGCTGTATTCTATGCATGGGAACGTGAACCTGAGGGGCGGGTATTCAAAATTGCATATTTAATCATGTGAAACTGAATTCTAGGAGGTGGTAAAGACCGCACCACCTCTCCTGACCAATCACAATGTGGGAAACTGTCACTTGCAACATTAGTGGGTGGTCTAAGGGTCCCCAAACTGTATAACTACCCTAGTTTAGCTTAGGAAAATTGTCCGACTTGTCCGAGTAGCAGACCTGTCACTGACCCTACGATCTCAATAGGTGCTCATTCTGAAAGTGCTGCGGAGCACTTTGTCCATACTTTCCACAATCTCCTAAGGGGTGGAAAATCCTAAGTGCTGGCGAAGCACTTTGCTGGGGAATTCGAAAATCCAATCGGGGTTTCTGGCGGATTACTTGCAGGAGGGGGTAACGCAGGCGTTGCTGTCCGAAGCTGTGGGTGTTGGTCGTACCCTGGGAGGCCCAGTCCTTGACCTGAACCTGAGGGGTATCCTGTCCTTACTGTCCGTGAGCTGTACCTGCTCGCATTCTGGCATTCCTTTTCTGAGGGTCCCTGTCCCCGTCTTCCCAACTGACCCGTGGCCAGGGTTGGTCTTCAATCTGATCTAGGTAAATATAGATTGTGGGTTTACGTCTCTCTCTCTCTCTCTTTCTCTCTCTCTTATCCGAACTGGTAAAGCATTCTTACCTGTATTTTTGCTTTATTGCCATTGCAATTATATGTGTCTGAATTTTAGTTGGTTCCTTCTCTCCCCCCCCATCCTTTAGAGAACTCATTGATTTTATAAAACCATAGCATGTTCCCGTTTTTCCCCCTTTCCTTTAGTGGGTTGCAGTGAACTTAGCAAAGAATAGCTTAAATACTTAGGTTAAGTACATGTTCTAGGTCATTCCCAATCCTATGTTCTAGTATAAAATTGCAGTGACTAGTTTTGCTCTAAACTCCTACCTTTAGTCTCCCCATATATCCTAATGGTCATATTTTTGATACAAGGCTACCTATTGGTGTTGATTTTAATGTTTGATATATTACTCTGTGTATCGCTTATTATCCTGGCATCTTCTCTTTGAATACTTATATAAAAATTTTAACTTCATCAGGTGTCTGTGGTCATTTTACAGAATTGTGGAAAGTATATTACTGATTTTAAGTGTATTGGATGTTAGGCCTGTCTACTATTTTCCCTAATAGCTCTAGGTCCGTCGGAAGAATTGTGCCTGTGGTAAGTCAGGTGCATGGTAAGCAGAGGTAAATCCAAACTTTATTACTCTTAGCAGCGTGCAGGAGGAGAAATCCTCACCCGGATCACCCAATAAAATTAGTGAAATAATAAATAGTGTCTTTTCACGCCAAGGGCCCAGTGCGTGTGAAGGAATTGGTAACTCGGGTGACCTGGGTAAAACTGCGCGCTCTAGCAGGTTCACCTGGGCCATGAGTTGCTGGACGTCGTCCTCCACGGCAGACATTCGTAACTCCACTTCCTTAATCCGGGTGTTAGAGTTGCGAAGGTCCTGTCGGATCAGTCTTATGTCTACATGGACCTCAGCAATCTTGCCCTCAACCGAGGACTGCGATGCCTGGATCGCCTGGAGAATGACGGAGAGGTTGGGTGCGGCAGGGGCACCCGCACCTCCCAGACCACCAGCAGCCCCAGCATCAGTGGTGGTGAACCGATCTAAATTGGTTTGGGTAGCCGGGGTCTTGGGTATCTTATCTCGGACCATGGTAACCTCCAGGGAAGACGGAGATGGGGCAACGGCCCCAGAGGGAAATCCAGCCAGCCGGGAGCCAAGGAGAGAGAATGGAAGAGAGGGGCCCAGGGCACAGCTAGACCTCGCCGCCCACGCCGATCTGATCGGACTCTGCAGGGGCCTCAGTGGACCACAGAACAATGCCAGGTTTGCCAGATCACTGAGGATGGATGACGGGGGTGGCGTCGGCCCCCGGGCCTGCAGCGTGGGGTGCCAAGGTCAACCACAAAGGCATGAACAAGGCGTCACAGCCTCAGGTGACAAGAGCCAATGGAGGGGCCCACAACCAGGACCCCACTCCGCCCAAGCCGTGCAGCCGACTTGAAACCCCAGGCAGCGGCCGCAGCTCAGGATCACCGTTCCAGGTGGGTGCACCGGGCCAGGAGAGCGGGTCCGAGGAGCCCGGGCCAGCGCCGGGCCATCCCAAGGCGTAGAAAAAAAGCGGAACTAGGGCCAACCACAGGCCCCCGCCGGTAAGCACAAGTGCCACTGCCCGAGGTGGCAGTTGAGGAACCACCGACCCTCCGGGACTCCAAGGGTGAGGGGAGGGGGTGGAGAAGCCCAGGCGGCCCGGATCAGGCCCAGGGTTTCGCACACTTCCTCCCTCTGCCGCCTGATCGACGACTGATCCCCCTCCCAGAGGCCCGCACCCCCACAGTAGCGTGAACACCTCATCACCTCACAGCCGCAATCGTTGCAGGGGGGGAGGAGTCAGTCGGCGGCCCGCAGACACCAGTACAGCACAGTCCAGGCCCCCAGGAGGTCTGAGCAGCGCCCCTGCCACCTCCGAGAGCCACAGCGCGGCGCCACAAGGCCGCCAGCGGGGGCACAGGCGGCAGCTCTCCACACACAGTCCGGCCGACCGCCAGGCCAGCCCCCGGATTCTAGGCAGCTCGGGGGGGGGGCCCACAGGAGCAATGCGGTGGCCCCTCCAGCGGGGAGGCAGTCCAAGGGCACGCCGGGGGCAGCGGGGATAACGCAGCTCCCCCTCAGGCCAAGCAGACAGGACTCGAGGGCAGATCCAGGCAGGACCCAGGCTCCCGAGAGGCAGGGGGAGCACAATGAAGCAGGCGGGCCTTCTCCCCGGGCCCCGCCGCGTCAGCCACACCAATGCTGCAGAGAAGGCAGGTCCACAGTCTCATCGGCCGGGCACAGGAGGCCGGTGACTCAGCCCCCGGATTCTCTGCAGCTCGGGGGCCCACAGGAGCAAGACAGTGGCCCCTCCAGTAGGGAGGCAAGACCACGGCCACGCGGGGGGGGGCAGCTGGAACAACACAGACCCCCCCCCCGGCCAAGAAGACAGGACTCTAGGGCAGATCCAGGCAAGCCCCGAGCTCCCAAGAGGCAGGGGTAGTTCGATGAAGCAGACGGGCCTTCTCCCAGGTCATAGCCGCATCGGCCGCAGCAATACCGTGGAGTGGCAAGTCCACAGTCCCACCGGCCGGTCTCAGGAGGCCGGTGGCTAAGTGCTCCGCGGAGACACGTCCAGGGCTCCAGACCGGGCAGGGAGTGACGGCCGAGGCGGCAGCCGCTATCTTAGCAGAGGCCATGAGGAGGTTCAGGGAGTAAGAGGCGACTGCCGCCCCAAGGATCGCAAGGCAGCACGGCAGTGAGGGCCTCCGGACCTCCAGGTGAGTGAGTCAAGGATTACAGGTTACTAGGGTTCCGATAGCAGGCGGATTCAGAGCGGATGACGGAGGGATCCGGAGCACTCCTAAAGTACTACCGCCATCTTGACGCTCTCAGTCCCCCCCCCCCCCCCCCCCCCCCCAATTGGCGAAATCTTTAGCATCCTCTGTAAGTCCCTAGTAAATGTTACCCTGGTATCTAGGGCCTGAGGTACTAAAGAGGGTCCCTAAGGGCTGCAGCACGAATTGTGCCATCCTAAGGGACCCGTCACCAAACTCATGCAAGACTGCCATTGAAGGCTGTGTGTTTTGGTGCAGACAGAAGTAAAAACATGACATGTCACACATTCCTGTGTGCCATGTTCCCAGCTGGTCTAACAGCCCTTCGCAGGGTGCTGAATATTACATGTGAGGGCATACCTGCTTGAGCAGATATGCCCCTGTGCTGGTCAGTCCTATTATTGCCAGCACAAGTGACCAGGGAAGCCATTTTAAAACATGTGCTGGACATTGGTGAAAAACAATTTCCTCAGCTAAATGATGGCTTCACTGAAAATAGGGATGTTTGGTATCGAACATCTCATATTGGTAAATGCACATGGATGCCAGTGTTGGATTTACCAATACCCATTTACCATTAGGGCACCTTAAAACCTACCAGACTCTGGTGTACTTGCTGCCTGGTTTCTACCAACCTTCCACCAAAGACGCTGTTATAACCTCTGAGGGTGATGGCTTTGCTCTTAAGGGACCCAGACAAAAACTTATCCGGGTAGAGTATTTTTGGAAATGGCCTTTTTTGCAGGGTTATCCCCAAACTTTTTGCTTCTTTCTCCTATTTTTCCTTACTGGTAAGTCCCTAGTAAGGTGCAACAAGTTTGCCAGGGCCAGAAAATCAAATGCTACTAGTGGGCCTGCAGCACTGATTGTGTCATTCATATGAGTAGCCCTGAAAAGGTATCTCAGACCTGCAACGCACTTGCCAGGCCCTAATCTTCCCTTTTCTTACATAGGTCACCCCTAAGGTAGACCTAAGGTAGACCCAAGGTACCCCTGTGGGCAGGGTGTTGTGTATGTTAAAGGTAGGACATGTACTGGTGTGTGTGACATGTCCTGGTGGTGAATTACAGTGTATTTTGTTTTTCACCACTGCTAGGCTATCTGTCCCATAGGAAAGAGTTTTACTTATAACATCTTATAAGCATAACTTCCCATTGGGATAATATAGGGAAATTGAGTTTAGTATGCCTGGACTCAGAAAGTAAAAATGCATCTTTTTAGTAAAGATGATTTTTAGGTCGAGCCTAGCGGCAGCGCGCATGCACTGTTTGCTCTGCGAGGCATGCAGTAGTTGAGTATGCTGTGGAAGCCTCACCATCTCTCCGCCCATATTTTTGATTGGCTGGTGTCATTGTCCTTGGTAAATGTTGGCTTCCAATTGATAATGAGGCCTGCTAGTCCCTCCTTGTTACCGCCCAGTCGCCATTTGTTACCCCCCATGAGGACTGGATCTTTTACTTGTGGTGTTACACGATCTCCTTCATAGGTCTGTAAGCACTATTTTGTTTTGTAACTAATTGGGACAATAGCGGCTGCTTCCTGCTCGGCAAGTCACATGCTTCGATCCACTCTCTGGCTACCTCTATGTGGGTCAAGTGACCCCCCCAGTGTCAGACCATTAACAGAATAATGAACAATTACATTTTGAACGAAAATGTGAATCCCTGGAGCATTGGCCACGTAGCGTTTGCGGAATGGTGATTTATCTCATTGCCGCGGATCATTGATCTTGGAATGGTCTGCTCTCAGTCATGGCCAGAAGCTGGTCAAGAAATATTCTCTCACATTTTACTTATTATTCAGTCACATAATGCCAGCCCACTTAACAGCATGCAAAGGGAAGTCTGCCTGTGTTGTAAAACAGCACACGGAAATTGGTTGTGCTAGACAGAATCTCAACACAAGTCATTTATCTTGAAATGTACATCCCTCAGGGGGTGCTGTCTGACCATGCAATTATATTCCTGACAGCTCTCGGGAATCTGCGTTGCAAACAAAAACTGGACAGAAGCATTTGTAGATACCTCGAGGAGGTCTCATACTCCAATAATGGATGTTGTTTGTGACCTAACTCGGTAGTACTCATTTAATCTACCTCAGAAAGATGAAAGGCAGATGGGACCCACACAGATTTGAACCCAAGACCATTGGGGAAATCTTACATCAATTCAGTGTATGCTTTATCTACAAGTCTGTAAGACGCCACAGCCACCAAACGTCTGATAGATGAATAGCGCTACGAAGTGGCTTCATCACAAGTCAGGGCCTTGGTAAATGCTAGTGGTTTTGGGAGGCCTTCGATCCATTTGGAGACCCCCTGCACACATCCGAAAGAGGAAAGGATGCGTTACCTAACATGTTCCAGAAAAACACTAGAATACACAGCTTGGTTACTGAATTTTGACAGTTTTTCATGCAGGCAACACCCAGTCAAAGCTTGGTTTTTTTTTCTTCAGAATAAGAGACAATGGGTAATCGAAATATAATATGCTTGATTACTGCTTAGTAACCATGCTTCCTCTATGTAGGTGTTATTGAAAGACTAGGCGGATTCTGGTGAACTTTGAACCTTGCATAATGGCTTCAATATATCGAGTTTCTCGAGCCATGGGTCAAATTACTCTGTACATTGTACACAGGAAAAGCAAACGCGTCATTTGCATTTTGGTGGGCTGCAGTACAGCCCAGTGCCTTCCTGTGTTCGAAAATATTCACTTCATACTGTTTTAGAAAGCAAATGGACAGAATGATTTACGTCTGGTGCAGATAAAATTAGAAATAGGCTTATACGTTATACTCTTAGTAATTGCAATTTTAACAAGCATTTGCAATGCAATAGGTCTCGCATTTACGCGAGTTTAAGCTATTGGCATTGTAAATGACAATGACTTTTATTTATATTTTAAAAACCAAAACAGAAATAAATGGCATTGTCATTTACAATGCCAATAGCTCAAACTCGCGTAAATGCAGGATTTATTGCATTGCAAATGCTTGTTATGGTCTGCATTTGAAAATACCAATTTTAGAAAGTAGGTATTTTCTTACTTAGTCATCCTGTGTGCCTCTGCTGGGTTTGTGGATTGACTGTGTGGCTTTAGAGGGACGGGGGCTGGGGATGTGCATTCTTTTTAGACAGCCACTGGGGGGTCATGGTGTGTCCTGGCTTTCCTGGATGAGTCAGGGCTGGGCTGAATAGACCTGGGCTGCATTTAGAGTAGTGGAAAGAGATTTCCTTGCACCTGACTCCTGGTCTGCCTTGAACAATGCTGTCTCCACTTCCTGCCAGGAAGCTGGGCCAGATAGGACAGAACTGGTTTGGACTATGCACAGACACTCTCTGCATGAGAGAACAAAGGAATTTTGAGTATCATTATTGGGCCCAGAACCTAGCACTTTAGAACTCGCTGGAATCAAGGAACCTGCCAAGAAGAAGAGTTGGAAGAGCAGCCGGGGGGGGGGGGTGGTACTGCCCCTTTGCTGTCTTGTTTCTTCATTGGGTTGGCCTTCAGCTGATGCTTCTGCCTTGGGCAGTGAAAGGACTGGACTGAACTTTCTCTACTTCTGCTGAGATCTCCAAGGGCCTGAAATACAGCTTGCCTCCTGTTCTGAAGTCTCAGGGACTGCAAAGACTTCACCAACCGCTGAGTACTGCTTCTGGAACCGCTGTTTTAGTTGCCACAGAGAAGGGAAACGCAACTGACTTTGTTACCGACTCCGTCGCTGGCTCTGTGTCCTGACGGCACAGCAGAAGGCCCAGTCTGCATCTCGCACCACAACACTGGTCTCATCGATGGTGACGACTGACGTCTCCGCCACAGAGCCGCTGCTAGCACCGTGACCTTTGGACACTGCACTCCACACCGCCTTGCTTCACCTCACCATCCTGGTTTCACCGACACCATCGCTGCTGCTGGCTTCGACACTTGTGGCCGCATCGTGGTTGGGGGCACCGCTCGTAAGTTTCACGATGCACCTCCTAGTCCCACACAGCAGTTTGGGCCAACTGACACCAGCTCCTGCTAACCGGCTCTGTCACTTGCACCCCAACCGACCAGCACCGCATCGAGCACCGCCTTGCCCTGACCCGTACGCAGTGGTCTCACCGACGCCATCTGAATGACCATCACTGAGCGGCTACCTGCACCGCATCGTGAGAACACTGCACTCTGCACGCTTCCATCTTGTAACGCAACCGAAACGTTTGCCACCACCGTGCCAGCCGCAATGAGAATGGTACTGTTAACGAGCCTGTCTATGCTATCGCCGACCCATACCGACGCAGTTGGCTGGAACTGTTAGACTCAGTTGTTTTCAGCATCGAGGTAGCCCCGGAGAGAGCTATCAACTCATACGAACTATGTTTTGAGGTATTTCTGCAATTTTAAGGATATTTTGTAAAGTATATATTTTTAAGTACTGTATGTTTGATTCTTATCGTTTTGGTCTTGTTTTGGATATATAAAAATATTGGATATTTTTCTAAACTGTTGTGGTGTCCTTTTGTAGTGTTTTCACTGTATTATTGTTGGGTATGTGCAAATGCTTTACATACTGCCTCTTAACGCCTGTCTAACAATAACGCTAAGGCAGCGGGCCTGCACAGGCTCAAATGTCAACAAAAACTCATCAAAGACACAGTTCGTCAGGAAAAGTAATAAAGTGTGACTTAACTGACGAGCAGAGAAGAAAGAGGAAGCGGAAGGGACGTCATAAGCATATATACGGCGGACGCCCGTGGCATTGGACTATGGTTGCTATGGACACTGAGCCCCATGTGCTCATGGGAGTTGTAGTTTGATTAAAGTTTTTTGTATTGTGTACTTTGAACCTGCTATTTGAATAAAGAGAAGAAAGGACTGCATAATCCTCGCCTCCGTCCTGACATAGAATCTAAAATGGCCACCGCTTTTATGCGTGTCAGTGACGTAATGGTTGCGCAGTTGGCTTCCTGAAGCAGTCTGAGGTGAAAAGCGCGTATGGCGGGAATCGGAGGCGCTCACAAGATTAAGCGGCAACGATCAAGGAGCAACACCCCTGCACACAGCCCAAACGCCGGAAAACAGTGTGCAGAGGAACACAAAGTCCCAAAGGCGAAGGTAGCGCAGGAGGCAAAGGTTCCTCACAGGTCGGCAAGAGGCAAAGCAAAGCAGGCAAAGCAGCTACACCACGTGGATCTCACCGTAAATTGGAGTAAATGTTGCACTTCATTCGATCAGGCACAGCAGGATCTATGCCCAGCAGCAGCGGAGCTGGAGCAGCTGACGCCCGAAGAACTTCAATCGTGAAGATGAAGGTCTGGAGGGAAACAGAGGTGTTAAGAAACACACCTACAGGTTGGTTGTGGTCCCAGGGCGATCGTCGCCAAATTTGTAAAGACTGCACGGCGAAGAAAAGTTAAGTGAAGTAGTCTTTATTGAAGTTCAAGCCCCGACACCGATAGACGTCTTGTAGAAACAGAAGTCCAGTCCAACTGTCCCCCAACTGCCACCCTCGCCCAAGGTTCTATTATAGAACAGGGGAACGTCATAGTACACTGGGTGAGGGCGCGCGGCACGGGGACAGCACGAGACGGTCGCGTGGACAAGAACACAAATAAACACAACACATTATCATGTCCAATGATAGTCTCATGGTATTCAATTAGTTTCCTGAATGTTGGCTAAAATGGTAAAACTCAATTAAGGGAGAGTCTTTAACCTTATATCCTTATATTCATAGGTTTGGATTCTAAAACGGAATAAGGTCCAGCGGGCTTAACTTCGTTCTTTGAAGAAGAGGAAGGACTATGACATCACCAGTATTATATGGACTATCGGACTGTTATGTGATTCGACTGTTGGTGGCCATGGTTACTCCTAGTGTTCAAGGGAGTTATAGTTTCAGTGATGTGTATTTTACTTTATCTTTGAACGTGCTGTTAATAAAGAGTGAAGAAAGTAATGCATCATCCTCGCCTCTGCCTCCTTAATAGAATTGAAACTTTCCTTCATGTGAACAAGTACATTTTTAATTTCTGATTAATTTTATTGGTGGTGACACAGCAAAATGTGTGGCTGTGTGCATGCACCCCCAGATCTCAGTGACACATGCAAAGCGAGGGTGAGTGGATAGGTCTGAATTATCCATGCAGAGCTCCAAAATGACCCAGTTCCATGTGTAAGTAGGTCATCCAGTCCTGACTTTATTTTTGTATTGCATACTGGGCATCGTAGTCCTTTTCAACCAGTTTAAAGGCACTCAAATAAAGTTCGTCGACAGGATGTACTTTTCAGTCACGGAACTGGGGTCGCTTTGGTCCCACGGCTTGTCGTGGCTGGTACATGTCGCTAATACAGCCGCAGAGCTCTAGCAGATCAGACTAATGTCTCTCATCTACCATCCCTGCCTGGCTCGAACATGGCGTATGACGTAACTTCCCTGCCTGTCCTCAATATGGGACTCGGTGAAGACACTGCACAGGATGTGACCTGGACTGTCAGTCCTCCGAGGCCCGCCCCCCAGTTCCTGACAGCCGCCGGAAGTGTGTGGTTGCCATGTAACTTCCTGAGAGGCGGGAGCGGGGCGGAGCGTTGCTTGTGTGTCCGTCCGTCCGGGGCTGTGTCTGTCGGTCCTGTCCGTGCCCCCCTCCCGTGATCTGTCCGTGCCCCCCAGTGCCGTGTGTGGGCCCCCCTCTCTTGTTTGTGACCCCCTGTCTCTGTTCTGCGGCCCCGGGTGTGCCCGGCTTAGGGAAGGCAGGATGTCGGTGGCCGGGTTTAAGAAACAGTTTTATAAAGCCAGCCAGGTAAGCAATGGGGCAGATGGCGCGGGGGTGCCATCCCTGGGGCAGAGGGGCTGGCATGCGGGCTGGAGGGGAATGCTCGCGAGCATGGGAGGCAGGCTGGGAGAGGGGGTGCCAGCAGGGGAGCAGACTCGGGCATCACGGAGGGGACTGCCGTAATGGGGTACAGGAAGGGGCATTCGTAGGGACAGATGTTATGAAATGGCAAGTGCGTCCAGCACGAAGATGAGACTGGACATCAGGAGGACGTATTGTGGGGCTGAGGGTGTCAGCATAAAATCAGCGGCCGGGGGCATCGCATGGGAAAAAGGCTCGGGGTGGGCAGGTCACCACCTTAGTGACAGTGTAGTGTATTGTATCTTGTATCTTGGTTACTGATAGTTCTATTCTAGCTATTCTATTTAGTGTGCACATGCCTGTGCATGTGCTCAGAATGTATTTATGTATTGGTTTAAATGTGGAGTCGCCTTCTGATGCCAGGTGTCCGTTGTGGAGTCAGTTACCGCTTGGACTCCTGGCTGACGAGACGCTCCTCCTGTGATTGGAAACCTACAATAAACTTATACTTGGAATTCATTCCTCTCTCAAGAGTTTCTTTAAAGACTTTCTGTCCTCTACATATTGGCGACGATCGGGATTTTGTTTCCATCACCGACCCCACGCAAAGGAATTTATTTTGGCTAATTTTTTACTTCGTCGAAATTGGATTACTTTGGTGTTCTGACCCAACGATTCATGGAATTTATGTTTCGTGTGGATTAATTGGTCGAGTTTTTGTTGAGGAGGAGCGGATTTGTGACTGTTTTCTCGACATTGCGTTTCATTGGAACGTGAATCGCAACTTGAAGATAACCAGCTGAATGTTAAAAGTCTCCTACAAAACTTTAAACTTGTGGTTGAAGTTTAAGTCGTTCTGAAGCTACAAAATCTGATTTTTCAAGGAGTGCTTTTGAATTACGCGCTTACCGGCCTGTTTGGAACTCCGGCATCGCGTCCTGGAGCGTTGGCAACGCGCCCTTCTCTTCGAACTTCCACTCGCACTTGCTGAGTCTTGGAACTCTGGGGCATCAACGTACTCGTCACGACGCTCACGTCATGACGCTACACACGGCGGACATCTTGGAGAAGTAAGATACCTCACCAGACACGTCACGACGCTCTCGTCTCGACGCTACACACGGCGGACATATTAGTGAAGTCGGAAGCTTCAGCTGGTGATGTTGGAATTTTATCGGCGTTTGTAGCGTCTGACTTTTCTTCGTGTGATCTCGGCGATTCACACGCCTTTCTTCAAGCGTTTATCTACCTGTTTTTGAAGCTGTATTTAAGCGGTATTCAAACTGTTCTGTAAATTTTAACGAAATTTTCTCTTGCAGCAAATTCGTTTTTACAGGTTTCATGTTTATTTGTGTTAAAGTTTTCACGCATTTATAACGTATTTGCATATTACCTGGGTACATATCTTGCTATTGTCATTGTATATTTTGTTTTAGCAATATGGCCTCGGTTAGGGAGGTCACACAACCCCCTCCTTTTCTTGAGAAACCTGGGAAGCCTACTTTACTATGGTCTGAGTGGTTTGGCTTATTTGAGAATCACATTTTGGCGATTGATGCTTCTGACTATTCGCCTCCTAGGAAGTTTGCTCTTCTTTTTGGCAGTCTTGGGTTGGCTGCGCAACGTATTTTTAAGAGTTTGGTACCCATTCCCCCTCCTGCTGCTCATTCAGGGGATAGTGAATGGAATGTTTACATAGAGGCTATCGCCAGGTTGAAAAAGCAATTTGAAGAATCTCCTAACATCATGCTGGAGAGGCACAATTTTTATAAAAGAAGACAAAAGGAGGACGAAAAAATTGACGAATATATTTCTGCACTGAGAGTATTAGCTATCACCTGTGATTTTGGTCCTTTACTTGACAATTATATCCGCGATCAATTTGTGTTTAATTGTTCTTCCACTAAAGTAAAGGAAAGAATTCTTAGTTGCAAGAATCCCTCACTATCCGAGGTTATTGACCTTAGCCTAAGTATCGAAAGGTCAGTAACCTCTACTAAGGCAATGGCGTTGGATACTGTTACTAAGGTTAATTTTATTTCGGATGATGTGTCTGAAGATGGTGTATATGCTGTTACTAATAAAGAAGCTAAAGAAAAGTGGCAAGCAAGTAGATCTAGTGGTAATACAAATAAGCAAAATTCTTGTTTTAGATGCGGGTCCAAATTCCACATTGGGAATTTTAAAGGGTGTCCTGCCATGAATAAACGTTGTGTTTTGTGTAAAAAAATAGGTCACTTTCAAAAGGTGTGCAGATTTCAGAAGAAATCTGTTAAAGTCAACTATGTGGATATGAATGACTGTTGTGACACCTTTGATAATCTAATGTTAATGGTTGAGTGTGATGATTCTGAACCTATTAAGGGACCTTTGTGTGAAGCTGTAATTGACAATATTAAATTACAGGTAATGGCTGATTCTGGAGCTCCCATTACTATACTTAGGGACTCTACATTTTTTGATAAATGGGGAAGGAATGTGAAGTTAAGTCAGTCGGATGTCAATTCTAAGGCTTTCGGGGAGAAAGATATTGACATGTTAGGTTTTTTCTTAACTAGCGTAGAGGTCCTGGGAAGGTCCATTATTACAAAAGTCTACGTGGCTATTAAAGGGAAAGATATCGTGGGTTGGAAAGACCTCGCCAAAATGGGCCTATATCTTGTCCCGGGAGATGAGAACCCAATTAAAGTACGTGACTTTCCCATTTGCTTTGTTGAGGAGGTAAAAATCGATAGAACTGAATTGCTAAATGAATTTAAAGATGTGTTCAGTAATAAAATTGGTTTGGTGACTGGCGCAGAACACAAGATTAGACTCATTCCCGGGGCATCACCCGTTTTTCATAAGGTTCGCCCAGTTCCCCTTAGTGTCAGGGCAGAACTTAAAAAGATGTTGGAGGATCTTGTTAGAGACAAGATTATAGAACCTTCAGAATCCTCCCAATGGGTTGCGCCCATCGTCGTAGCACGCAAGAAAAATAATGAGATTAGGCTATGCGCGGACCTCAGGGGTCTCAATAAAAACATCAAAATCGATTGTCACCCTCTCCCCAAAATTCAGGAGCTGTTAGCGAATCTGGGTGGCGCTAGGTGGTTTTCTTTGCTGGACTTAAAATCCGCTTACCACCAGATTCCCTTGTCCAAGGATTCTCAAGAGTTAACAACCTTTGTGACCCCGTTTGGTGCTTTTAAGTTTCTGAGGCTCCCATTCGGGTTAGCTTCAGCAGCTAGCGTTTTCCAAAGGTTGATGGACTCTTTGTTCGGGGATCTGATGGGGGTTCAAGCATATTTAGATGACATTTTGGTCTTTGCTAAGACAATGGAGGAACACAATGTGCTACTTAAAAAGGTTTTGTCCATTCTTGGCAGTAGGGGTATGACAGTCAGGGAGGACAAATGCAAGTTTGGAGTGTCTGAGTTAGAGTATTTGGGCCATTCTATTTCAAAGTCAGGCATTAGACCTAAGTTTTCTGTCGTTAGGGCGTTAATGGAAGCCAAACCTCCATGTGATAAGGACACTTTACGTTCGTTTCTGGGCCTAGCCGAGTACTATGCCAGATTTGTCGAAGGGTACGCTCAGGTCGTGGAGCCTCTGAGACTGCTTTTGAAGAAAGGTCAAAAGTTTGTTTGGTCAAAAGAGTTGGATGAGACTTTTGCTAAAATCAAGGACTTAATTGTCTCTGCACGTGCTCTCCAGGCGTTTAGAGATGATTCTATGTGCGTTATTGCAGTTGATGCAAGCATGAAAGGGCTTGGTGCAGTGTTGTGTCAACAGGTAGAAGGTAAAGAGCACACGGTAGCTTTTGCTTCTAGATCTTTGAAGGACTTTGAAAAGCACTACAGCACGATTGAAAGGGAGGCGTTGGCCTGTGTGTGGGCGGCCCAAAAGTTTAAAATGTATATCTGGGGTCGCAAGTTTATTATGCTATCTGATCACAAACCACTTTCGTTTATTTTCAGCAAAGTTTCTGGTACCAATAGTCTTTCGCCTAGGCTGACTAGATTGGTTTCTAAACTGCAAGAATTCAATTTTGAATTGAGGCACATCACAGGAGGTAAAAATTTCAGGGCAGATTGCTTGTCCAGGATGTTGATGGACAGGGATGATGAGGATGACTTGGTGGAGGAGGATGTGGAATGTGTCTCTTTGGTGGATGCTGTGGAGGAGTGGAGTTCAGCCATTTCTGAAAAGGATTGGAATGAAGCTAGTGAGTTGGATGGTGTTTTGTCACAGGCCTTGGAGTTTTCGGCTAAAACTTGGCCAGATGTTAGGAATCTGTCGGGGGACCTCAAGAATTTTGCTCAGGTGGCAGAGGAGCTCTCAGTCAAAGATGGGGTTTTGTTAAGGGGTGATAAGTTCGTTCCTCCCAGTGGTTTAAGGAACATGATTATCAAATTAGCACACGAGGGTCACCTTGGTGTGACCAAGACTTGTATGAGAATCAAAGCTCATTATTGGTGGCCAGGTATTGACTCACAGGTTAGAGCTACGGTGGACAGTTGTGAAGAATGTCTTTTGTCTGATAAGCATTGGAAGACTCACCAGGCCCCTTTACAACCTTCTCAATTTCCGGGGATGGCTTGGGAGAAGGTGGCTTTAGATTTCTCTGGCCCATATAAAGTTCTTCCGGAAGGGAAGAGGTACCTTATCCTAGCGATGGATTATTTTTCTAAATGGATGTATTATAGGTTTGTAGAGGCTCCAGATTCAAGTAATACCATTTCTTTCCTTGAGAGACTGTTCTTGTTGGAAGGGGCCCCTCGCACCTTGGTGACTGACAACGGGACCCATTTTGTCTCTGACAAGATGTGTAGATTTTTGAAATCACATGATGTGAAGCAATTGAAAGTGGCACTTTATTCGCCTTCATCGAATGGTCTGGTGGAGCGGGGCAATAAAGTTTTGAAAGAGGGAATTCAGACAGCCATAGCTTCTGGTGTGGATGTTTTTAAATTTTTGGAAAAGAAAATCTGGAACTATAACGTATCACCGCATTGTACAACTCAAGTGTCCCCTTTTCAATTGTTGCGGGGAAGGGAATTTCATTCTCCTTTGTTTCCGGCTTGGTTAAGGAAAGTGGAGGGTGTTCAAGTGTCTCCTGTTAGTGAGGATCTGGACCTTGCGGTCAAGCGGAAACAGGCTGTTATGAAGGAAAATTTTGACAGGTCAAAGGGTGTAAAGGAGGTTCAAATGTTGGTGGGAGATTGGGTTATGATCAAGAAACCCTATAAGGTCGCAAAAGGCTTATCCATGTTTTCAAGTCCCGTCCAGATTCTTAAAGTCAGTAAGAATGCAGTTTTTCTGGGGGACAAGGGTTGGTGGAACGTTAGACAGCTGGCAAAGCTGACTGCAGATCAAGCTGCCCTTATCTCTAGGAGGAAAAATTTATCCATTCAAGAGGGTTGCGATTGGTCTCATTGGCTCCAGCCAAAAATGGTTCAAGTTTGTGATGAACTCCCCTCTGCTACACCTGTTATTTCTAATGTTCCCTCCCCTGTTCTGGATTCTGTAGTTTCCCCTGCTGTTCCGTCTTGCAGTCGTAGTGGTCGCATTAGAAGACCTCCTGCAAGATACAACGAGTTTATTTCCTTTTAGTTTTGGGTTTCTTTGTTTTTCTGGTTCTGTATAAGGGGGAAGGTAATGTAGTGTATTGTATCTTGTATCTTGGTTACTGATAGTTCTATTCTAGCTATTCTATTTAGTGTGCACATGCCTGTGCATGTGCTCAGAATGTATTTATGTATTGGTTTAAATGTGGAGTCGCCTTCTGATGCCAGGTGTCCGTTGTGGAGTCAGTTACCGCTTGGACTCCTGGCTGACGAGACGCTCCTCCTGTGATTGGAAACCTACAATAAACTTATACTTGGAATTCATTCCTCTCTCAAGAGTTTCTTTAAAGACTTTCTGTCCTCTACAGACAGCATCTGGGATTATGCCTGAATAAAGGCCTCAAGTCACTGGAGGTGGCAAGGCACTAAATGTATCTAGACAGCTGTGGCCAGCTGTCTGATGTGGTTTTAAAAAGACAAGTGTGTATCTGGCCTTCAATCGAAATATCTTATGAGTCGCTCAACAGGTGATGTATCAACGTATGACCACCTTTCTGGATGCCGCTTCTTTTAAATTTGAGGACATGTATTTTTTTTATCAGTTTCACTTTCCATGCATTCGACTAAGTGGGTGCACTGAGTGGCATTCACTAAATGTATACACTTCGATTTAATAAAGGAAACTGTGACGGCGTTGGCATAATCAAGGCAATAGGCACATTTATTTTATTGTCATCCTCCTAAATGTTTGTAGTAGTACAGTTAGATGCGAGCAAACCTTCTAGTCCACTAATCTATATTTGTTGTTACTATAGCGTGCATTCTGATCAGAATCACTTCAACCCGTTACTAGGTTCAGGAAAACGATCCACTTTAAGTTAAAGTGGTTTATCCAGAACGGCACAGTTTGGCCAAGTGTGAAGCTGGTAGTTCAGTGCAGGTTCCCAAGTTACAAAGCCAGCTACTAAGGCAGATTTTTTTTTCCATGTGTCTAGGTTTACAGGAAATAGCGATGCTTTGTGGATAGTTTGTCCCCCGAGGGCTTCCTTGCTGCACTCTGTCAACAAAGCCGGTTGGCAGTGTATAGAAATCACTTCCTAAATCTACTTTAGTATGCGAAGGGGAATTTTGTCTAAACGAGTTGGCTAAACCGTATGTGAATCAATTGTGAAATGGGGCAAAGCGGGCAAAAAAGAAAATGAGTATCTGTAACTTTAGTACACATCACACTACTTGGATTAAGCGGGCGTCACTTCGTTATTCACAGTACAAACATGAGTCTAGAGGCCACAGTCGTGTCAGTAAACTAGAAAAGCCTGTGTAACGTCATTATGACACCGACGTGTAGCTGTCCTGCTATCCTTCGACTCGTTATCTCTTTATTAGTCTGTTGGATTTAAATGCATTATTACAGTAGAAGCAATAAGACATGTTTTGAGGTGATGTATGCCTGTAATGCATTAGACTAGAGGGTCTCTCTTTTCGTTAACAGGAGTCTGAATACGTATCAATGTTTACAAAGCGGCATTATGGTGGAGGGAGGGAAGGAGAGAGAAAGGGGCAGTTGCTCTTCAGTGGTACCCGGAGCCTTTCTTTGCTCACCCACTTATATTGTTCACCAGCGTGTAGAGACATAGGTTGTTGAGCGCCCGGGTAGGTGGAGAAGAGGAGGTCGAATGGTATCATGACTGGGTCCTTAGGAATAAGGCTTGGTGGGTGGACAGAGGAAGTTGGTCGGCGCCAGCCTTGGATGGGGGCTTGTATCCATATCCAGATATGAGAAGCTGAGGTGGGCTGACAAGAAGGTGGCACGGGGTAATGGCAAGGAATAGGGCTGGCCTGAAAGCATCGTCTATAATGGGGTCAAAGCAATGCCCAGCATTTTGCAGTGGGTGTGTTTAGTACCTTGTTGAGGTGGAGGTTAAGGGTGATGCCAGGATAAGTCAGTAGCTGAAGTGGGCGTTGGTATGGAAGATGCTCTTTAGTATACTGTTGGCACATGGACTGCACAAGCGTGCTTTTGAGTGGAGACGTGAAACTTCTTTATGATGCGATTGTTTGGAAATCAGAATCCAAGAGAATGTTTAATAGAGGTGGGATGCAGCAGCATAAACCGTAGCTTGATAGGCATGTGCCAGGTAGTTGTGGTGGCTTTGTCCTGGAGGCAGATGTGGTGGACAGCCTACACCAGGGTAGCCTGAAAAGGCCAATAGCCACGTTTCATATAGACTGGTGCGGTGAACATTTGGACTTGTGCCGCTTGGGCACAAGAATGGGTTCAGCTCTTTTCTTAAAAGAAAGTGAGCTGAAAATATATATTTTTTTCTATTTTATCTATTTAAAGCTCAAACAAAAGTTAATTCCATTGTCGCTTTGTGAATCTGTTCGGCCGTCAGTAATGCTATCTTTTAAGTTCCTCTAGTGAGCCTTTTCTCAAACATTAATAATTGAGTGCACACTGGTTCATGAACCTTTGGGTTCTTCAGCAAAGTCACGTTTTTTTATCTGAAAAGCAGCCGAGCAACCTGACATCGTATTTAGTGCTTCCTCTTTCTGGCTTATTGAATGCCTCTATTTAGCGTGGTGTCAGTCCTCCACAGTTCTGGTCGTTAATACAATTCATTCCTATAGTTTGCGTTTAATGAATTATAATCAGTGACATTATTATTGTGTGGTCTTGATAGTACATTCATTAGTTTATTTAGGAACTCAATGTGCTGCCTGTCATAAGAATGGCATAGTAAACATCACTTATTTTTTTAGTGGAACATTAGCATGCCTTCGCATATCTTGGAATTTAAAGGAAGAACATCAAAATACGTGCCTGCAATTATTTCATTCATGTCTATATGTCCCTTAGTTTTTAGAGTTGACATTTAGTCCAGGGACTTTTCAGATGGGTACATGTGGTTTAACAAGGCAGCAATTTGCCTTTGAAGATAGAATGTGGTCAAGTTGCAAAACCAGTATTAGATTTCTTATGTTCTGCTTTTATGGTCATCAACATTATGATCATGTCTGCATACCATATTCATTCTTTCTAAATCTACCCTAAATGTTAACATGTTTCGGTCGCTGAATATTTTTAAGCTTCCGAGCCTTCTTAGCAACAAGATGATCATTTGCTTGCCATTGTACTATTGTCTTTTTATATCCATTCCCCAAAAATATGAACTGTGTTAAATAGTTTTTTTAAAATGGAGGACATGCTTCGATAAACACTGTTCACAAATCTTCATAGATATGCTGGTGTGGTGCTGTGCTGGTCTTTACAGCAGAATCTAAAACTGTAGTTGGGTCTCACTGCAGGTGGTTTGTTTATTCGGTTTAATGCCAGAAACCGGTCCTGGGAAGACATAGCTTGGCAGTTTGGGCTGGACTGTTCCCATGAGGCACAGGGTCAGACTGATTTGCATATGGCCATGTCTGAACTGGGGTGGCAGAGTGGGCTAAAGAATGGTGATGGATTAAACCCAGATCAGTTGACTGGGGGTGAGTGTTTGTATTGTCAACGCTCCGTCCATCATTCCCTTTTGGTTTTTCTTTGTTCGCCCTAAGTTGGCAGGGTATGCTCAGACGTGAGTCCCTTGCTCACTTTGCCACTGGATTCAAGCAAGCCCGGCTGAAGACGGCTGTAATGCCAGAAACCGGTCCTGGGAAGCTTGATTCCGGTCCAGGTAAGACATGGCTTGGCAGTTTGGGCTGGACTGTTCCCATGAGGCACAGGGTCAGACTGATTTGCATATGGCCATGTCTGAACTGGGGTGGCGGAGTGAGCTAAAGAACGGTGATGGATTAAACCCAGATCAGTTGACTGGGGGTGAGTGTTTGTATTGTCAACGCTCCGTCCATCATTCCCTTTTGGTTTTTCTTTATTCGGTTTTACATCCACAGATGCATGCTAAATCCCCCCCCCCCCCTCCCCCCCCCAAAAAAAACTCCTCTCAATATATTCCTATAATCCTGCATGGAAAATTGGCCTTGACATATACTTTGTAGTAGTGAAGTAGTGTGGCTCACTGGTTAGAGGCGGCAGACCCGAGAGCAGAGGACGGCCCGGGACTAGGGTTCGATTCCCGGCGCGGCAGGTTTCTGGACCAGGGTCAGCGGACTCGATAATTCTCTCGCCTCGGTGCCCACTCTGATCAGCGATCACACTCGGCAACTCTGGGCATTAGCTTGCCTCATCTTCACTAACGGCCCCACCAGACCGCCGGGGATGCCTGGTCTCACCCTGGAGATACCCATTAAGGGACCATCTCTCAGGGAAGCCAGGAAGGTATTCGCAGCGGTCGAAGCGCCTTGGGACCCTCCGGGTAAGTAGTGCGCTATATAAATGCCTATACATTACTTTAAAATGTTCCTTCTTTATTTGTTTTGAATGGCCTTCTTCTTCCCTTTCACCTTCCTCATGCTTCCTGAGTATTAGTACATGCCTGACTGCCTTAACTCGCTATCTTTGAATCCACATCCCTGCAACCAAACAATATATTCATTCCATCATTCCGTTATAGGTTTGGGCTGTGTCAAGATGGCTCGGCAAGTTAAGCCCTCGTTGTTGACATTGCATGTGATCGGTGTAGTCGGAGCTTCAAACCCAGCATACTTCATCCTTCTGAAGTTGGCGAACTAAGTGCTGTCAAATCTGCTTGTTCCTTCAAGTATGAAAACCCAGTAGTTATCTTAGAAAGGCATGGAGGTTTAATTAAATAGGGTAGGCGCTACTTATTCATACGACTTCCAAAGCTTGTGGAGTGTGTTTTAGTTACAGCTTTTTAAAGAGAGGTGGCATGCTGTGGAACATTTACTGCAGATTGCAGAGGTGAATGTAAATGTTCAGGTTTGAGGTTAACCGCTGTATTTCTACATGCCTTCCTCATTTGTGCATACAGAAATTGAGTCAGAGTGACTTCTAGAGAATTGCCCAGGCTCACACAGTTGGTCATGTGGCCTAGCTGGGACTAAGCCATTGCGCATTTGGCACTGTAGCCTCACAGCCACATATTGGAGAACTTGTTAATGTTGCACTTATCAGTGCTTTTGGTTACCCATCCAGTGTTGATTTTGTGGTACTGAGTGAGACCCACAGAGGTTCCTCTGTCTGCCTGATCCAATTGGTCATCAGATCAATATTTGTGTGTGTGTGTGGGGGGGGTTTGGTCTACGAATAACAAGAACCGGATACTGATACTAGTGAGATATACGCCTGACCTAGCCCCGGCCCCGCAGCTCTCTGTACGGTTTCCACCGGAAGGACGGTCTCCCATGCTGCTGTAATATAGACAGTTCATTGTATGTGTCAGGAGCGCACCGAGCCGCGCCAACGTGCCTGGCCTTCACGATAAGCAGCAGGCACGGCTGCCAGGGGTTGCAAGAGGCCCCATCTGCCGCCTTCCGGCCACCTCCTGCCTTTCCCTCCTAAACATCTGTCTCCCCTCCCCCAGCCGGACATCCACACGGGAGGCAGCCAGGCCAGCGGCGTGGACTCATTCAAGCGCTGTCACGTGAGGCGTTGCCACATTCCTTTTTTTCCAGCCTCCATTCCCGCGCTCGTGGGTGGATTTCTCGAACGCTGAACCCGCAGCCCTCCAGGGATTCTTGAGCTGATGAGATAGCTCAGCGGGTTGAGGCCCGCGTGTAGTCTGCATGGCTTTTGCCGAGATCCGACTCGGGCTGACTCAGCTCTTTTGACGCCTATAAGCTCGCAGCGAGTTTGTAAGGCATTTGGGGCTGCGGTGCTCGACGTATGCATGGGAAAGTAATTGATGCTGTTATTATTAAAAGCTCCCTGACTTAGGTATTCTCTTCATGGAGACGGATCTCAGCTGCCTCTCACCTGTCAGTAAATGCCTGAACTCTGAGCCGGTGAAGAAACTGGATCAACATTGTAGCCCATGGGGATACGTTTTTACAGACTGGACTGCGTAAAAGCCAACTTAAGACACCTCAAAGTCATTAGGCATGATAGTGGCATTTAAACAGGGAATGGGAACTGTGATCGAAATTCGCCAGCTAAGCAGAGAAATCTGTTTTTCTTCCTTTCCGTGCATAACACTGCATTCTTTGTTAGTTCTTGAGCAAGAGTCCGCAGATCCAGTCGAGAGTTTGGGGCGGTGTGAATTATCTGTACGGGTTCTTACTCAATCTTGCTATCATGGCACATCCATCCGTTGTTGCCACTGTAGGCCAATCCTGGTCAGATACCCTTGCCCGCTACATCCCCAGACACCCTGCCAAGTTGAGACTCGCTCTGCTGTGTCAAGTTTTTCTCTTTTTCTTTTGCTGTGTAAGCCTCTGTAAGAAAGTCACAGGCCTTCCAAGAAGTAACACAATCTGAGAACATTCATTACTTTCTCTCCTCAGAAACACATCGAAAGTCGTTGGATGCATTTTGCAGAGCCTTGGTGGAGACACAAAGCATTGGGGGCATCACCAGCGGCTGTTGATTTGTGGGGGATCTTCTGTTTGATGAAATAAAAACATTTAGGAAACTGAATGTCATTTAAGAAGTCTCACAACTTAGGTTGTAAGCCTGTGTTGTGTAGTAAATACTCAGGACAGCAGGCTGGTGAAGACCATGTCATTTTACAAAAATTATTTCTATAATGTTACTTACGTGTAGCTTTTTAGCCAGCACTCCTTATCCTTTGGCCTTTCGTTGTGTCATTCACATGTTTGTACGCCCGCTACAGCATCCCGCTTGGGGTAGTTGGCCAGCCCACTTCAGTAATTGGCTTGGTCAACTTTACATTCTGCTTTTTCACAGGGAGCACCTTCAAACACAATATAACTCCATTCTGCGCCACGGTGTGGCTTTTGAAACCTCGAAACATTTGTGCTTTTATCCAGCGTGTTCTCTATTGGTGGGAGGACCACAGACCCCCCCCACAGTACCATTTTACAAAAGCCATGACAAATCAAGCATTGACAAAATGCCAAATGGCTGTTAGCCGACGCCAGACCTATTGGCTTTGCCAGTGCTTGTTTACTCCTGTGTTTGCCTTGCTGGTAATTTTTCTATTGGGGTAGGAGGCTGCATGAATCATCTAATGGTGGGAGCTGGTTCAGTCTCTCCTTTGGTCATTACGGATGGTCTCTGCCTAAGAGATGGATTCCTGTTACAAACCTGGCCCGCATCCTTAGAGGAATGGGTTAACTGCCTCTTAGGACGCGCTATCCTAGGACCTAGTGCCTAAATGTCTATTAAAATAGGCAACACTGTGCAATTTCCAATTTTTATTAGGCAATTAGTTGGTGCTAAATAGGCCATTGACACCTAGGCAAGATCACCTGGAGCTTATCCTGAAATCTTTGCCAAATATTGTTTTCAGACTTGCATTGCTTTCTCACTAACTTACACAAACAATGTCAAACCTAGACAGCGTACAAGCTCTTTATAAACCACATCCAACAAATCGCTAGCAAAATAGTCTCTCCAGTTCCATAGTAGGCCTTCCCAGCTTTGCGGACAAGGGTGCCCATATAATTAATGATTTATGATGTAGTAAGAATCGTGACTGCTGCTACAAAAATGCAAATATTATAGCATATTTTCGGCCTCCCGTTGATCACCATAGGTTGGAGCAATGCGACCCCATCAGTTTTCAGAATCTCATTCATTCCCTTTCAATTTCACCCTGAACCACTGAAACAATTCTAATGGAACCCAGTGGGCAGGGGGGATATCGCAGTCACGTTCTGGATTGTACTGCCTCTTTAGTGCTAATTGTTTATATATTAATTAGTTTGCTTGAGTACAGCACATCACCTGTCACACGCTTCCAAGCGATGCCGTTATTCTGGTTTCTGTAATTTGGAAGGAAGGATACGTTTGTCAGTTCAGTGGCGACTAAGCCTCAGTCTGGAATCCTTCATTAACGCTCTCTGTTTGCGTAGGAGTTGGTTGTAGACAAGCCTGAACAGTTCAGCTTTAAGGTTGTTTGTTGAGCGAATATCCTGTGGTTCGGCCCACAGGTTGGGTTTAAAGCATTCCTCCCCAAGGGTTCTGCCTGTGCAGCAAGTTTCAGACATTTAAAGACTTGTTGGGTGAGGTAGGGGGTGTGCCATTGATGAATGAAATGCTGAGAGGTGGATTTGTAGATCCACCACTATCGGCCCCCTGTAGATTGCCTCAACTCTCGACTGTCCTTCTACACCCCCTCCCGCCAACTTCGCTCTTCCAGCCAAGCCTTCGCCACTGTACCTCGCATCAACAAGACCACCATGGGAGGCAGATCCTTTTCTTACCTGGCTGCCAAAACATGGAACTCACTCCCCGCTTACCTTCGCCTCACCCAGAATCACCTAGCGTTCAGAAAGCAGCTTAAAACGTGGATATTTGACAAATAATCCTCCTCCCCTTCCTAAGCGCCTTGAAACCCTCTGGGTATGTAGTGCGCTATACAAATTTTAGGACTTGACTTGACTTGACAGAGAGACATTTCAGTAATTTCAGGTCCATGCTGCCTCGGGTTCAAGCACCATCTTTTCCACCTTGTTTTGGTGCTTATGTAGTCTGCTGAGGAGTTTCTTAAGGAGCGCAGTATAAATGATGTTACAGTAGTCCAATCGTGTTACGAGGGGTCTCACCGCTCCATTCCTGTTGTGAATTAGGTGCAGCAGAAGGATATTCTGAACGATAGATCCTCGGATGTATCTGCTTGATAATTGACGCGGGGAGAGAAGGGAAGCTGACAGTCCAGTGGGACTCTGAGGGTCTTCACTTGGTGGATGGTCAGAGGTTATTCTCTTCTATTGGGCGATATGAGTCTTATCTGCCCGCACTGCGATCTCAGTCTTGGCTGTAGTTAATGCCCATGCTGCTGCCTTTCACCTTTGTTATTACACAGTCCTGGTGTCGGAAGTTGTTGGCTGTGGCCACATCCTTGATCACTGGCTGCTACTTAGTCATTTCATGTGTCACCCGCACGTCCGGGGAAAAGATGTAGTAATTTCCCAAAACTTTTACCAGAAGCGCCGAAACATGTTGTGTGGTCAATGAATTATTTGAGCATTGAAACAATTTCTGTAAAACATTGATCCCATCAAGTCTTCAAGCCGCATCTCTGCGCAATAAGCTGCTGTTTCTATAGGCATACATAAGCATATGGATTATTGGTGCCTAAGAAAGTTTTGCGATGCACTATTAATAAGCAGATCATTTTTAAATGTTAAGTATTCGCTGTTGACATGATATTATTTGAGGATATAAAGTCTATATATAAACTATGCTTTTCATATTGTAAATGTGTGGAAGGACCAAAACAACACAGCTTTCGAAATCTTGAGTAGTTTAACTAATGGAATAAGATCTACTGATATTATCTTTAGTCTTGCAACGCCCAGCTCTACTTTAAAATAGAAGCAGGGTCAGGATGTCACCAACAGTGGCTGATTGCCTGATAAGATCTCGGTTACAGATACTGAGGGAATTACTATACCTTGAGACCAACATGGCATTATTTTGGTTGGACTTTTAGATCCGAATCCCCTAGAATATGCTGACCCTCCTAATTGCTACATCCTAAAGCAGAAATCACAGGAGCTTTGCGATATATATTATAAAGTTAGCAAAGAATCGGTGTATTTAATATCAAATTGTACTTTTTATAAGCAATTAAAAAATCTTTCTTTGGCTAGCGGGTATCAGTTGTTGACCAAAGACCACGTTTTGAATAACCTCCTTAAGGTTTTAGAGGATGTATACATGAACTTTGGTGATTACCAGTCTAGTGGCTCATAGTTTTGTTTGGCAAGTCAATTTTCGGAACTTTTGAAAATGTTATGTAGCTCAAAACTTAATGCTTCAAGTATTTCTAAATTTGACCTGCATCAACGTGTCTTGGTGATGCAGCCTGACATGAAGCTTAGTTAAATTAATGTAGGCCATTAAGCTACCACTGAAAAAAGTCCTCTTTTGAAACGTTAAGAATTACTGTTTGAGAAACAAACTTTTTTTCACAATAACATATTTTTTTGGGTAAAACGACGGTGTCCCGTGTTTCCAATTTATTTTATGCTGGTTCGCTGCCCTGGAAAAGAATCCACCCCAGAATGAGCGAAATTTGGCACCAATGTTAAAAAAACTAAATTGAGGCAAATCCCCAGTTCCAGTGTTTTCTTTGCCATCTCAGCGCTCTGCTTCAGTACATATGAAACAGGATGAATTATGTTGCCAGCTGGTGATGACTAAAAGTTTGCAGAATATCGTATCAGCCTTTTTTAACAGCACTTTATTGTGCTTGGTCAAGGCTGACTCATCCACAAATCCTTAAGTTCACAAAGTTCTCTAAAATATACATATTCTAAAGTGAGCGTTTCTTTCATAATCTAATACACAGTTGATGTTGACCTCAAAACGGAAATAGTGTGTCAAGAGCACTGCTGGTTTCCTTCCCGTTATTGCTGTATCCTCTGACCATGTTAAACCGAACGGTTGGGGCCGAGGACAGGAAAGGACATGGGTATGTTCTGTGATCCTACCTGCGTCAACATGTTTTCGTTGGAGAGGGTACAGCCTGTTGTGCTGTTTCATGACTATACTGTGGACTGGTGTTGCTAGACTGTTGATGGCAGTGGCTTGGAAAGGCCTCACTCATAGGGGTGGGATGGTAGCATCTTCGCCTGTCGCATCTTTAGCTGTATCTCAAAAGATGCCACCTTGCTGGATACGTTTTGGCATAGTGGACCAAAATAGACTTGTGGACTTACAGTGAGCGATTGGGGTGACTTAACCAGCCCACAGTTTAGAGCCAAAACGCATCTGGAAAATGGCCTGTTCCTCAGTCGGGCTAGCTGCATTCTGTTTTCAGCCTTGCTTTTATTAAAAAACCCAATTTTGAAAAATGACGCGCATTTTACTAAAATTAAAAAAAGTAATCCATGCCAACAATCTATAAACTGAACAAAATGTACTAAGTTGAGGGGAATGTTATTAGCTGATTGTACGAGTTTGCAAGATTAGTAATCAGTGGGGTGAAGAGTGCGGAAGATCCTTGCATTTATAATTTAAGGGAAAGAAGACTGAGTAGTCATTAGGGATTTAACCATACTTAGAAATATTTCATTGCAATTACGTGTATTTAATGTAAGCTTTTGTAATGCTACCCTAAAACCAGGAGCGCCAAATTATGAATTCCATGTTGTAGCTTGCAGCAAACTTTAAAAGCGAAACAACGTTAGTCCGTCATGTGAACGGGATCCGATTAAGACTTTCAGATTTGATTTTCACTTTTCCTCTCTTGCTAACATAAACTGTCTCTACCTGCTTTCTACAACTCTAAATTCATTGCTTAAGGAAGACCAGTTGGCTGGGGTAGGCCAGTGTCTGGTGCTACATCTACTTTTTATCCCTCATGAAGCAGTGTGTACCTGAGGAGTGGTGAGGTATGCTTGTTTTACCTATTTCCTCCTCCTCAGATGCCTAGATTTTCTACTTGGACCGGTATAATGATGGTTTATGAAGACCGTCTTTCTGGTCCCTTGCAGAATGACGTAACCTTTATTTCAAAGATGAGCTCCAGCTGAAGATTTTTTTGTAATTCTGAACATCTTCAACCATCTGTTGGTGATTTAGTGAAGTAGGCGCTTTGAGGACACGTCCTGGTTTCATTAGGACACACGCTCCCGCCGTTTCATGTCCTTGTGTTTTATTTTTACCAAGCGTCTTCCTAGTATAGACAAACTCCTCCTTCTGATCCTGTTGCATGCTGTAGCTGTGTAACCGTGCAGTGCCTCTTTGCAAACGTCATCGCTCTTCGCTTGTGACGTTAAACTTCAAATGCACTTCTTTCACTTCAGAGCGATCTTGGCTGTCTGAGCCAACACACCGTATCCAAGTGCAAATAGTAGGGTCATGGATAGGAATCTTTCAACTTCTTCTCAAAACTAAGGTGGTACTCGGTGTAAGGGGGTCGGTGCCAGTCTTGCTCAAAAAGGACAGTTTGCATGGATTGGTTCTAGCTTGTCCTTTCTTTGGCTTTTTCACTCTTTGGCGACCGGGGTGCATCTTTTTCATTTTCCCTAAATGGCTAAGGGAACTGGGAATTATGCACTTTTATAAACCAAGGTAGGTGTTATTCGTGAATCAGTTATTTGTTGGGGCCACTGCTGGTTTAATAGGGGATGTCTTGTGCGAGGCTGCACGGGGGCCAACCCTTGAAGATAGCACTTTGGCCTTACCACAGAAACCAGCAATGCCCCAAGACCCACAAGCAGATGCAGTGCCTGTTCTATTTTATAAGTAGCATAATATCGACCCGTGATTTGTATCACATCAAAAAAACACACCGAGCTACCTGAAGGTCTTTGCCTAAGGAGCTCTGCTATTCCCTGACTGAGTGGTACTCCTTTCATCAGCTGCATGATGATACAAGCATCTCCAGGGCATGGATTTCTATCTGTGATCTTGGGGATCTGTGCAGACCTTTGCAGCTCAGTCCTTTAGACGGTGAGCCGCCTTAATGACTCGTGGGGGTGGGTGGATCCTGGAGATGTCAGCCTTGGCCTGCTCTCCATCAGAAGATTGTTAGGATTAACCCACACTGCCCTGCCCCAGTTAGGAGCCTCTGATGGAATGGCCCCCACTGAATCCCTCGCCTCTGCTCTTCTCTCAGTCCACATTTCATTTTCCCTCCGCGGATTCTGCCCTTGTTTGGAGAGAGAGAGAGAGAGAGAGAGAGAGAGAGAGAGAGAACGGAAGGCTCCCTGTCTCCTCTCCTGCTGTAAATGCTGATTACTCATTTCACAGGCAGAGCTTGCAGTCTGGAAAGAATATTTCTGTTGGCTCCCTCTCCGCAGCTCTGCTCACTTTGCTCCACTTGCACTTCTTCTCAGCCATTAGGCACCATGCCTTGTAGGAGAGCCGGGTCCCAGTCAAGTGCATTTGGGCTAAAATACAGGCCAGGAAGTTGCCTTCCCATCCCATCAGATCCCATCAGCTTTTTCCCAACACCAGCAGCTAAGGGCAAGTTAATCAAAAGGAGGTGTTTTCTAGTTTATTCAGCTATCTGGTTGAGCTGATACTGCTGAGCATAGAGCGCGATTCGTGCGTTGTCCTTCAAAGAAAAGTTTATTTTATCTAGAACGGCTTTCTCGTGGGTCTGCATTTTGGGAAATGCAACCTTTTGATACATCCTGGTATTCTGTCCTGCCCAAAACCGGCCGATTGCCTTTTTGTTCACGAGGCAACAAAATGAAACTTCTGTGTTTATCAGCTGTGTGTCTTCATCTTTCTATCATTCTTTTCTGTCAATTTGCCATTTCAAGAATTTAGCATGTTGCCACCCTTAGGGTTTTTGGGGACGGTTGGGGTGAGAGGAGAGACATACAGCTGCTCTGTTTCTTTCTCATTTTCTGATATCAAACCTCCCCTCCCCCCCCCCCCCCCCCTCCCCCACACACACACACTCTCCCTCCACTGCCTGTGGGTTGGCCAGTGTAGAAAGAATGAAAGCATGGACTTGGAATTGCTACAAACAGTGTTGTTATTCATAAGTATTTTAATACATTATTTAAAAAAAAGTATTGAATAAAGAAAACCTATCTGTGTCAGAATGTGGCTTATAACATTTTGGCAGTTAGTAACAAAATCCACGGTCCGTGTTAAAAACCAGCCTTTGTGGCAGATTTGGCACCCAAAAGCAACCTTGATGCTTGTGCAACATAGCTCGCTTTGTGTGTCTATTTTCGAGGTTCTCTGACCAAAGTTTAGCTTGCGAGGCACTCTTCCAATGTTGTGGCTTCCAGACATTTCCACCCCAGATTATGGCCTGATGTGTCCTCCAAATAATCTTGAGCAGTGTTGGTTATGACGCCTTTGCTTAACCCTGTCTGTCCTGCAAGGGTTCCCTCTAATTTGCTTATCGTCCCAGCTTTCAAAGCTAATCGCCCCAGCTTCCTTCTCAGAAAATGGGATCAGGGACTTACGCTGCCATGGAAGACCATCACCCGAGAAAGATGCCCTCATTTGAACCAGCACGCTGAAAGCTGATTTTAATTGTGCTTAAGTCCTGTCGGTCTAAGAAAATGAAGAAAAATGTATGTAGGTACTTAGAAATGAGCTTCTTGCTGCTGGCCGAAACAAGGGGAGGGGAGTCGATAACCTTCTGAAAGCCTAGCCAACTATTCCGATCACTGAGCTACATGGAGCTACTTGATATTGTTGCAGGAGGCAGATATTCTGTGCACTGAACTACACTGAGAGATTGATCTGTACACTTTGAGACGGTTAATCTATGCACAGAGCAGCTTGAGCAAGCGGGCGGAGACAGATCATCTGTGCACTGAGAAGCTTGATTTAGCTGCTGGAAACGTATGTTCTGTGCACTAAGCTGCACAGTGAAGTTTGATCTATCTGCAGGAGACAGACATTCTGTGCACTGACCTACACTGAGAACCTTGATCTAGCTGCAAGACACCGATCTATGCACTGTTCTGCGCTGGGAGCCCAGCTCTAGCTGCTGGGGAAGATGTTCTGTACACTGAGCTGCACGGAGAACCTTGGTCTAGCTGCTGCAGACAGGCATTATGTGTACTGACCTGCACTGAGAACCTTGCTCTAGCTGCAGGAGACAGATCTATGTACTGTTCTGCACTGGGAGCCCTGCTCTAGCTGCTGGTGAAGAAGCTCTGTGCACTGAGCTGCACAGAGAAGTTTGATCTAAGCTGCTGGAGTCAGTTAATCAATGCAATGAGCTTCATAGAGTTTCTTGACATACTAGCTGGAGGTAGATATACTGTGCATTTAGTTGCACAGCATGATATATCTTCCGAAAATAGATCACTTTATGCAATGAGTTGGGCAGAGCAACTTGATGTAGCTGCTGAAGACATATATTCTGTGCACTGAGCTGCACAAAGAAGCTTTACATATCTGCTGGAGATAGCTACTAAACATATACCGGTGTACTTTCCGAAATGTACGGATAGTACACTTGTCAATCTGTATTCTAGATACTGGTGAAAGTGAGGCGGGTGAGGCCGCACTTGGATTTAGCATCCAAAGACCCCACAGGCACATCAGATGGCTATAATCCAACCTTAAAATCCTTTGGGTGCACTGATGGTTTACAGAATGGTGAAAACTAGTTTGGGATATCGTTTGATTATCATTGCAGGATTTGTCGGAAATCCACAAAAAGACAGCATAGAACATACTGACAATACAGCCGCACTGTTTTAGACTAGGTGGGCCGTCTGTTAATCGCTTAGCACAAAATTCCTCATCCTAGCACAAACACATCTTGCAAAGGCCTATCATTAGTAACAATGTGGCCAGTATGATCGCCATTGGCTGAGGATTTTGAAACATTGGAAAGTGGTCACATTTCCTCTTTACAAATGGCTTTCACCACACCCCTGCTTACATTGGCACAGTAGCATGTGAGAACGTTTGGAGAAATTTCAGAGAGGAGCTAATTACTTGACTTGTATCATGCACAGCAACTCTGAAGAGTGTCCCGGGGCCCAGCACAGGTCAGATGTGATAAAAGGTCTTGGCATTTTAATCCTACACAAAAAAGCCAGGTTTTCAGCCTTTAAAAAACAAGCACTGGCGTTGCCAATAGGTCTCGCAGTAGGAAAGTTTGAGCTATTGGTTTTCTAAATGACATTTTATTTTTTTGTTTTGTGATTTACAATGCCCATACTTTTAACTTTTCGCATTAGGAAAGTTTGAGCGATTGGTATTGTAAATGACACTTTTTTAATTTATGTGTTGGTTTTGAAAATAGCAAAATTAATAGCTTTGTCAGTTACAATGTCAATAGTTTTAACTTTCGCAAATGTGACACCTATAGCATTTGTAATGCAATGTGTGTTGTATTTACGTGACTTAGATGTATTGATATTACAAATAACAATGGCTTTTAATTTTGTAAATAATTAATACTTAAATAAAAGTTATTGTAATTTATAATGGCAATAGCTTAAACGTTTGTAAATAATTTTTGTGAAGATTATGTTCAGTGTATTTTATTGTGACGAAAATCCAAGAACATTGCATTTGCACCTACACACACATATGTGTTGTAGCACTGAGTGGTGTGAGGGTGAGGGGGTGTGAGGGTGAGTGGGTGTGTGAGTGTGTGAGGGTGAGTGAGGGGGTGTGAGGGTGAGAGTGTGTGAGGGTGAGAGGGTTGTGAGGGGGGGGTGAGGATGAGGGTGAGTGAGGGTGAAGGGGTGTGAGGGTGGGTGAGGGTGTGACTGTGGGTGAGGGTGAGGGTTTGTGAGGGTGAGAGGATGTGAGGGTGTGATAAATAAAAAAAATATAAAATAAAATACATTTGTATGCGCTTGCACAATGGCAATACAAAAATGCTCAATGCATAATGGCACGTTTGCATAAAGCATAAAGTAAAGTCAGACATCAGCGAAGTAGCCATCTTTAAAGACAAAAGTATAGCCTTCTGATAAACGTAGTAACAACCAAAACATGCAGTTTTAGGAGGAGGCCTGTAGGTCTACCCAACCTGAGCACAGTATGGACACACATAGCAGAGAATTTAGAATCTGTCAGCGGACCACATGCCAATGAACTCCTCTTAACGTTAAAAAGCACAACAATAGTGCCCACATATAAAGTAAAACCCTCATTGCTCACAAAAACTCCCTCTCTTTTAATACACAACCCATCAACCACTGTATAATATTGTGGTGATGTGTAGTTTCAACAACTACAAAATGTGGCATAATTGGTATGCATATGCTATTATTAGACCCCAATAAGCCAAATTTTTTTGGTTATAGGCAATCATACCTACAGAGCCTATTAACTGCCCATAAAAATGCCTGTAAATTAGCCATAATACTGCAAGACATTTTGCAGCCCACTTTCAATGAGCACCAGGGTGTGTGCAGTGGACAAACTACACACCTCCATTGTGCACAACCACGCAAGACCAGCCTTGGTCAAGACGAGTGCTATGAACAACAAAGCTACTGTTATCCCTGAAAATTGGAAAGAACAAAAGATGGTGCTATGCTTAAGGAAATCGGCAAAAAATGAGCGTGCACTCACCTAACCGTCGGTACCTCGGGCGGTCATCCAAGCCGTCAAGGGGGTACCGATCTGTGGTATTTGCGATGTTTATAAGGTGTCAAAGTCCTCAATACTGCCTTCTCCCACTTCCTCATTGTCTCGAAAGCTGCGCGAGATCACGAGCGTGATCACGCGAGAAACTACTACCGATCCCTAAGGCTCATGGGAAATGTAGTTCCTTCGTTCTTGCTTCATCAAAATAAGCTTTTACCAAATATATGGAAGCCACCTGATAGGGAGAAAAGATGTACAATGACTATTATTAGAAGGTCGCAAGCCTACAGAAGAATTATTCAAAAATCGCCCCGGAATAAACAAAGCGGACCTGATCTCGAACAAAGTCTCGCTAGACCACGCGAGAAACTACTGAGAATGCCCAGAGTGTTGGGGCATGTAGTTTATTCAGTAGAATGTATTCAAATCTCAAATGGTAGTAAAGTAAACAGAACGCCAGAAACTGAAAGTACGGCCGGAATGCCCAGAGTGTTGGGGCATGTAGTTTATTCAGTAGAATGTATTCAAATCTCAAATGGTAGTAAAGTAAACAGAACGCCAGAAACTGAAAGTACGGCCGGCCACCGGCCATCCATGAATAATTAGGGGAGGAGAAGCCGCAGAGCACACGCTGGGAGAAGCCCTTTGATGTGGTGGCGGGCGTGAAAAAATGCAATTAGGAGGGAGGGAGGGAGGCTGATGCGCGTGCTTGTTTGGTCACGTGATTCACGTGAACTCGAAGAAAACCGCACCAAAAAGCCCTTGGTTTCACGAGTATTTTGAGCACTTGAATTCTCTCCATTTCCCATTCCTTCGGAATGGAAAAGGCGAGACCTAAAAACACTGCAACGTTGCTTACTGCGCAGAGCTCAAAAGGAAGCTTATTCCCTGCTGCTGGTACTAGATGCGCAAGTGACCTACCTCCCAGTCTAACACTCTGAATTCTGGGAGTCACTGCTAGCAAAATATTGGCAGACCTCAGGAGTCTTGGCGGGGTTCGTTCTAATGTAGACTGCACCGGCCTAGTAAAGTGCCCCGTGAACTAGCACTATTGCCTTGAACAAGATTTAAAAGTATGATCTGACTGCACATTTCCTTCTAATATAAAGCTCTTTATTGGCAGATGACCTGTCTGCGGCGAGCCCAAAGTGGTTCAGATTCCTGTAGTTGTTGAGTCATGAAGTCTTTGTTTGACAAGATCATGTCTACATGTTTGCAGTTGAGGTTGGATGCCAACCAACCTCTAGTTGTGACCAAAACTATCTTGATGGCTTGACCCCCTGCCAGAGAGTTTCTGATTTTTGAAAACTTTGGGTGTAAATGCTACATGGACGACACTCTTGGTTCTCATTTTCTAGACATTACAATGCAGATAGCCTGACTGCGCCCCAGCAGGGCCTGGCAATCTCAGCAGCCAGTGCACTGATCCACTGCGCTACCTCATCCGCTGTTGATTCACCTAAGGATATTGCTCCTTGGCATTCTTGGCAAACAGCCCATGTTGCAAGGGGAGACTTGCCATACAGTCTAAACAGGCTTTCCAGCAGAGCCAAGAGAGATTTCCTGGAGGCAATCTGTATAATTTGACACAGTATTGTAGTTTAGGGAAGTAGATTTTCAGTACAGAAAACTAGCTCATTGGCACCTAATACATAACTGAGCTTGGTTCTTGTCAGAGAGGGAAGTCTCATGTGATTACCCTCATTTATGGAGAAAGGATATCTGCTTTTCATTTCACATCAGGAAACATTTTGGTCACCAATTTGCACTAGACAAAGCCCTTCATGGTACTGAAGGGCACATTCAGAGAGGGACGTGTTCCCTGGCTGCAAGGACCAGCTTTTTTCGTGGTTTCATTATTTTTATTCTCCAGTTTTATTTGAAGTGCGTTGACGTAGCTTGGCATTGGGCAGCTGTACTAATCAACAGTAATTCGTGGTAGTTGAGAATAAAAAAAAATATAAACTCCATGTAAAAGTAAACATTTTTCAAAGGAAAATTAAGATTAAGTCAGGAGACAAAGTCGAAAAACATTAATTAAACCATACATATTAATGGAGAGGAGCTAAAGCATGCACCAATTCCCTCCGTAACAACCACATTGTATCCTGCCTTCTCTTTGAACATATATCTGTCTTCAGTAACCGGCCCTTCCTCTGCACCCCTGATCCGGTTACCAGTTTGTGGGACCTTCATCTCCTTCTAATGTATGAAAATGTTCCTGTGAGCCAGTGACAAAGAGCAGTAAACTTAAATCTCTTCTTGAGTTTCTGGTTTTTCTTGAATCCTCAAGATATGAGCATCTATCTTTTCAACTAAGTCACCCACCACTTCAGTCATCCTGTTTAAAATGTCTTCCCAGTAGTGCTCAACCACTGCACAATGCTGCACGACCTTCGTAAAGTCAGCTATTGGCACAACATACGCGCTCCAGTCATCGTCTCACTGGCACATCACTCCACGAAGAGTCTGCCTTCATGGCTCTTTAGTGTATAGACTGGCTGTGTGTTACCAATTGCTCCTTCGTCTAGACAGGCAACGACTGGACTCAAGTGCCTGCCACGGAAAGCCAGGTCACTTTTTCCTACCTGCGTTCGCCAATTCAGCATAAACTTGGAATTGACTCCATTGCAGTCTTAAGGGTTTCTGAGTTGCACAAAAATTGAAAGAAGATTCCTTTATTGTTCTTATTTCAGCACATCCACCCTGAATCCAGTGGGTAAGCATCGCTTTGGTCAGGAACTCATAAATATGCTGCAATCCCCAAAAAGGCTCAGCAGTGTTAAAAACCATTTTCCTGCCTGAATTTGGCCGATGCTTTTCATCATGAACATCCCAGGCATTGAGCCCTCTCACCCATCTTTCTCCTTACTGCCAATGTCCCTGCAGCCCGCCTGTTCTTTTGGGTCTACACAAGTTCTGACCATATCTTTTTACATTGACTAGAACGTGATAGGCATTCATGACTTGTGCATACATCAAACTTACCAAAGTAGCATTATAATTTTGCTCCTTACCAGGAAAGTCAAGAGCTCCTTACATACTCTAAAGTGAAATAGCTACGAATTGCAATTTCTCACAGTTAATTCAGAGCACATGTATTTACCTTCCCACTCAGAGAATTCTTAGAACACAAACAACATTTCAGGTCTTTTTTACCAAGATAGTATTCAGGAAAAAAATGGAATGGGAGAAAGAGTGTGGCGTGCACACGTTTCCTTTATAGTTAAAAGATTCTTTGTAGCCTCCTGGTGCGAAAGACTTACTAATTGGCCACTTGTGAACTTTCAGAATAAGCTAAGAATTGAACTTTTTGATCTCCAGATAATGGGTTTCTTGACAACGTAGCAGAGATTTTTAGATTGACCCTACCAGCCAACGCAAGCAGCCTGTTGGGTACAACAAATTGTGACCTTACGGGTAACTTATAGCCTGCCCATTGCTTATCCTTGGTTGTCTTTGTCACGCTCATTTACTTGCTTCTTATTCGATGGCCTGCCTCTAATTTTGTTTGCCCTTCCTCTAGATCAGTCTCTTTGAAATCCTTTTGATTCTCTGATTTGTATCCTTCCACTACTCGCATCAAGAAACTACCTTTTATACATTTGGCACTCCATCAGGCACATGTGTTTTCGAACTGTCTCCCTGGTGTGCTGTTTCACCTTTCAAATTTCCCCTTGCTCTGTGTTGCATGCCATTCCTCCCAGGTGATCTGTACAAGGATAGCAACAGGGATAGTTTTGCTGGAACTCGCATAAGAAGCTGGCAAATTAGTGTGACAGGAAAGCCAACCACTGGTAAGCAATGGGCATGCTTTAAGCCCCATTATTTTCCTTAATATGTCTCGCAACAGATAGTACAAGCCCTGCCTAGTAGGCAAGACCTAAAAATGTTGCATGTGGAAGTCATTTAGAAGAACCTTGTGCTATCTAGTGGTTAGGAGCACTGCATTGTAGGATTTTGCGATTTGATGGCACCGCCCATAAACTGGGAGCCACTAATAACGCTTTGTGTATTCCACCCAACCAATTAGAATTCTGAGTTGAGTATCTTCATGTCACAAAGCATCCACTAGCTACAGCATTGACGATGTGAGATTTAACCCAATTTTTAGGTAGATTCTACAAGACTGCACAAGCGCTATCTGTTGCGAGGCATTCGGCATTGTGTGACTTACCATGAACATAAAGAGGCTTGGAACCTGCCCATTGTCTACCATTGGTTGACTTTCCTTGTTGCTCTCTTTTGCTTAATTCTTATTCACGTCCCAGCTTGTCCATCTTATATGTGTCCCTCCATGGAGTATTATTGCCTTTTTAAATGTGTGCGTTTTTCTGGTGTCAGGAACTATTATTTGTTTTTTTTTAACCACTCACCGAAAGTGCATGTGGTTTGGAGCGGTCTCCTTTGTGTACTTCTCTCCCCTCTCGTGGTGCTGCCTATCCTTGCGTGCTACTTCTTGCCACCCTCCCTGTTGTGCTCACCAGTGAGCTTCTTCATGTTGCTTTAGGGTCCCCCCGCTCTCCTAGATGTTGCTTCCGTGACACCAATCTTCTCCCATGTTGCTTCTGATCGTCCCTTTTTGCTTCGTCTCCTCTCCTTCCCTCATGTTCCACTTCCACCATGCTTCAGCTCCCATCTCCTGCTTTACAAAATATGAAAAAACCTGTCTTTGCACTTTTTTCAGGTCGAGCCTAGGCAGCTTGCATATGCATTCAGTCAACATGCTGTAGCGACTTCTGTGGGCTTTCCCCACGCCCATCACTTTAATTCGTTCGTTGGCTTGCCTTTTAAAATTCCTTTGGTAAATGATTTACGTTTGTCCCGCCTTTTGGCTGTTGTGTTTCCGCCCTGGAGACTGACCCTGTTACATGGATTATTGCACGGTCGGCCACATAGGTTAGTGTTGGCGCACTACTTTTTCTTTTGCCTCGGCTTCTTGCGTTAGTTTCCTGCTCGTGATCTGAGCTCTGCTCCATATCTTGGAGCACCGCCTATGTCATGCTTTTCATTCGCCCGTTGTCTGTTTTGCCTTTAGCCCCTCCTTAGGCTGTCCGTGTCGTTAATTACCTGTTGTTGACCACCTCACTTCCTCACTCCTCCTCCCCTTCCTGGCTGTGTGGTGTTTTTTCTTTATTTACTAAATGTTTTTTTTAATAAGAGACGCACCAACATCCACATTGATCTCCTGTCTCCACGGTGTGATAGTGAGGGGGCGGCAGCTGCTGGAGGTCTCACACGTTCCTCCTGATGCAGAGCTCACACAAAGACAGGGAGCAGAGAAAAGTGCGTTCACCTGACAGTGCACATTCACTTCACAATGGCAAGTGTGGGGACATTCACAACTGTATCCCTTGAGCCGGGAGCCTATGGTCTGGCAGGCAACAAACAGCAATGGCTGCTTTTGTGAAAACCCTTCTACATAGTCCAGCACTCTGTGTCTGCATGCAACAACATCGCAGAATATTCTGACGGAGGTAGGGCTGTCATGGACGCCTCCTCAGAGGCGAAATGTCATTCCTGACATCACAAACGGCTCGTTCCCTATTTATTTCGTAATAATATAATTGGTCTGGCAGATCCCCACGCTCGCAGATCCCCACCACCTTCCGAAGAGCGGGTTAGTGTACCTGCCTGTGATTATTAGGAGCATCTCTTTGCATTTCTTGGGTCCGGTTTCCATACTCATGGCCTCTGGATCCGCTAGAGATCCATCTTTTACTCGCAGGCATTTTAGCTTCCAATGGTTTAACCCTCACACCTGACAGATAGCAGCTCAGCAGATGTGTCGCACCACAAACTGCACTCCTATCATCATCATCATCATCATCTGGCCCGGCCCCCCATACTCTTCTCATAGGAGACTGCCAGTCTGAAGCTGTTCAATGACTCCTCTACTGCCTCAAATCCTGAACTAGAATGACAACAGAATCACTTTGGTAGCCCGCAGGTTATATAGGTAGGAGGGGAGTGAGGGAGTTAGTTTGGGGCCTCCAAGTCACTCCACAGCCAGCTAGTAGAAAGGCATTGTGTTTTTCACACACATTACACCCTTGGAAATTGATAGGTGAAAGGCGGATGATGGTTAAAAAAACGCTTCTGTATTTTATCCTCACACTAAACACAGATGCCTACATCTGGTTAAATCTTGTGTTTCTGGAGGTCTGTTGTGCTTCTGGAATAACTTACGATGTGTGAGCAGCACCATCTCAAAATAGTGGTATATTATACAGAAACGCATTTTGCAAGTCCAGTCTGGTTAAAAGCACATGAAGAAAACCAGAATATGACGAGGATGTTAGCAAAATCTAATTATTATAATAATAGTAACAGGCCACTAGAATTATGCAGCAGGGTTGGGCAAAATTATGTGGCAGGTTTGACTAAATTGTGCCAAGTTATGCTGCATAATGGTGCACATTTTATGGTTTTATTACTTATTTGTTTTACATTTTTACACTAGTTAAGTGTCTGGGAATTGGTTGCACCTCATTAGTACCAGTTTAACACCCAAATAAAGCAATAAGCAACAAAAAGGTAACCAGTCAACCTTTGCAAATGGCATTCCATTCACAATTCCACTGCCCCCTCTTCTCTCTGTATGCCTGCTTACACATGCTACCTTCCTGTACCTCCTTGTGCTGTGCATTGCCTCAAATCTCGCCTCCCCCTTGCCGCTTCCTCTTGTACGCTCTCTCACCTCTCACCCACTTTCTGCCTTTCTAATATTGGTTAATTTCAGGTCTTCGAGCACAGCTTCTTTCTCGTGACTTTTCAAGGTTTCCGTCCCTTAAACTAGTGCTCTCCTTCTGTTCATGGGGTGTCTTTTACGTACACAGGCGGTCCCTCTTTATGCGTCTGTGGCCTGCTCTCCCCTTCTTTCTCACACACTCTTTCTACTTCTCTGTTTGGAGTTACTTTATCTCTTCCTGCACATACTAGCTATCCCTCTCTAGCTTCCTTTGTGTCTTGTTCTGTGCAGCTCTCACCCCTATTTCCATGCAACATGATTCCACTACACACCACACAAATCCACCCCACACAATTCCACAACTGACCATCCCAATACAGCCCACATAATTCCACTCCACACAGCCACTCCACTCCAAATCAAAGCACATGGGTAAAAGATATTGTCATTTACAATGCCATTGGCTCCAACTCTCAACTGCAAGACCGATTGCATTGCAAATGCTTGTTATTGGCAGGTACCAATGAGACTTAGATTGGTAACTGAAAAAAAGTGCCTGCCTTAATTTGTAGGTGTGCCCATGCGTGGTGCAAGCACATACATAATGACACGGGCATTTGCGTAAATGTTTTTTTGTTTGTTTTACTTTAGCTGTTGCTACATAGCGTCTTGGATGCTGTGTAGTGTGGCTAACAATCATTGTCAAAGGAGCTCATGGTCGCAAAGGTGAGACCAATTGGCTATGCCAATGCTTTTTACTCTTCCTTGTGGTTTACATGGCTGTAGGGCCTTTGAAAGGTAAGCCAGCTGGAAGAGGTCTCACTAGGAGAGGTTGACATGCTAATATGGTGCGTTTTCTATCGCACCGTTCAAAACACTCCTGGAGGGAAGTAAAAGGACCCAGAAAATGTCACAGTGCATGCAAATCATCTTGCACACAGGCAATCAGTCACACCGCATATAATTTGCAAATACCACATCAATAGTGGTAGTTGGAGTTAGCAAAATGGCGCTGAAGCAGTAACTGATTGAATATGATTGAGCTGAACAAATTCTAAACTACAGTGACGTTCCCATGGGTTAAATGATCCTTGGTTGTAAAATAACTTTCTTTTCTGCATGGAAGGAATGCAAATCCCTTGCCGCTTGCTACGCTTCATTAGTTCTACTTCTACAGCGGTTCAGCATGGCTGCCTGGATGTGCTGGGTTGAAATGCAGGTTATTGAAATCCTTTGCAAGGGAGTCATCAATAATACTCCATAATATCAGATGCAGCTGCTGATGAACACATTGTAATTTCCTTATAATCTATTATTTGCGCGTCACTTGTTGTTATTCTGGTGTTATTAAGAGAAGGAGTCGTGTACACTGGATTCCAGGGCATGCCAGCAGACATCCCTGTGTCTATCTTTAATTGAATTCTCTCTTAGGGGCACTAGTTTGGGCCCCTCCTTCAAGGGTTGTGCAGACAGTTGGTAACCCCTCAGCATGATGTCTCTCTCTCTCTCCCCTCCAATCACAACATGGATTCCCCCTCCTTCCCTTTACAGTACAAGAGCTCCCGTCATCACAGCTCTGTGCCACCCTTCTGCTCCTGCCGTCTCAAAATTGCATTCATTAGTGCATGTTATTTTTCTCTGTACACTTCTGTGCTCAGAGCAAGTATGTGTGTTTGTTTTTTTTTTTTTTTGTACTTGTATAGCGCACAGCTACCCGCAGTGGGTTTCCCGGCGCTTGTACGAATACCGCAAGGGAACCCTTCCTGGCTTTCCCTGTGAAGTGTCCACTCCTGGGCACCCCCATGGTGCAGACCAGGCACCCCTCGCGTTGTGGGGGCCGTTGTGGAGACTAAGCAAGCTATTGCCCAGAGTTGCAGCGTGGGAACCATGATCAGAATAGGCACTGAGGCAAGAATATCTGGTATGGGGAATTAATGAGCCCAAGACCCGCCGGGGCAGGAATCGAACCCTGGTCCCTGCCCAGGGCTCTGCATCGAGGTCTGCCTGCTCTAACCATTGAGCCACACTTCTCCACTGTAACATTTATACTGCACGGAGGTGATGACGCTCCTGTGTGTGGTACTCCTCCATCTGGGGAACCAATATATCTTAAGCTACTTCCTGTAGACTGGAAGGTTTCAGGGATCATGGAAGCTGGTTCATGGTAGTGGCCAATTACTGGAAGGCAGTGGCAGCTGTTGTGATCGTGGAGATCCAGGCGATGTAAATGTGTTTGTATTTATATAGCGCCTTCTACCCAGAGGTCTCGTAGCGCTGTATTCATACCGCTGTGGAACCCTTCCTGGCTTTCCTGTGAGATGTCCACTCCTGGGCACCCCCAAGGAGAAGCCAGGCATCCCAGCGCTGGGCAATAGCTTGCTTAATCTCCACAACGGCCCCAACAGCGCTGGGATGCCTGGCTTCACATTGGTATGTCAATACCATGTAGGGACCTTACAAAATCTCTGTTCATTGTCCAGACAACACGAGCTGCCCTGTTTCCCTTGATTCCTTGTTAATTTAGGCTATAAAGAAGTCTCCTGTAATGTTCTGGGCATCATTTCTTGTAGTCACTGTGCATGGGCGAGGCAGGCAAAGTGATTTCTGTTGTCTCCAAATCCATTGTATGGCCAGTGACCAGCACATAGAGAACCACCATTTCTGGTGGGTATTTTCATTAGGCATTTGGACACGTAAAAAATATACTTGTCTTTATTAGATTTACCTCTCCACTGTGACTGTTATTTGAAGCCAAGGTTTGTTTCCAGTACATGGGCAGAGATAGCCGGGATGGTAGAATATGCACTATATCACAATTGAGTTCAGGCCTTCTATACACAGGTTAGCCAGGCCCAATCCCAAACATGGATGCTTTTCAAGTAGTAGATCTACAAGTCAGGCTCCAGAAGTACCTTGCCGTGTATCAGATTCAGCAGGGTCAGCCATGTGTTGTCAGTGGACTGCAGAGAGAGTTTGTCTTAGACCACCTTCGAAGAGTCTGCTGTGGGTTTCAAAAAGTGGTATAGTGCAGGAATTAATCTCAAACCTTGATCCTTTACCTTATTCAGAGTTAGAACCTTAGGAGTGAGGCAGGCATTTTAGTTGCCGAAATCCTTAAGCTATGGTTCAGATGTTTATTTTTCAATAATCTTCTTTTTATTGGGTACAACGTTCTGGATAAAACAATGGTTGTAGTTCAATAAAATATTGAAAAATCCCATTCTTGTCCCCATTCCAGCATAGAAACGTCCAGTCACTTACTGTAAATGGGGGAAATGATTAAAATTCAGTTCACCGCTCCTGCAGGACCTGGCCGCCTGCCCCACCCTTACCCCGCGGTGGCGCTTGCCGCCGAGTATCCTCCGTGACCCAGCTGACGTGGATAGCATACGTGCCGCCATTGATTCTTACTTTGCCAATAACGATATCCCGGAAACGCCGTTTCCCGTGGTGTGGGATGCCTTCAAGGCCACGATACGCGGGCACATCACCTCTCTCTCGATGGCGCGGGAAGCTCGACATCTTGAAGACACTCTCTCAAAGGACATAAAATTATCTGACAAACAGGATCAGGAGCAACCCTCGCATACATCCCGGCGGCAGTTGGCGAACCTCTGGGGACAGCTCCGCCTCTTGCGCACTAATAAAGCATAAACCTCCCTACCAGCACTGAAACAGAGGTACTTCGAAGGGGGAGATAAGGTGGGTAGGCTACTGGCGAGACGTTTGCGAGCGCGGGCGGCCATGTCCCATATAGCTAATATACAGTTATCGAATGGAGCCAGGGTTACCACGGAGCGGGCCAAATGCGAAGCTTTCCGGGCATACTATTCTGCCCTCTACACAGCAGAGGAACAATCGCCGGATCTCCTAACAGAAGTGCTGGACAGATACACTTGGATCCCCACATGCCTGGTCTGGTGGATCCGGACCAAGTTGGCTTCATCCGCAATCGCCAGGGGGCAGATAATGTACGAAGAATTTCACACTTGGTGGGGAAGGCACACCACTGGAACATCACGGCCTGCCTCCTATCGCTTGACGCGGAGAAGGCATTCGACCGGGTGGATTGGGGTTTCCTCCGGGCAGTGCTGCAGAGAGTTGGGTTAGGGCATAAAATGGTGTCTATGATCATGGCGCCATATCTTGCCCTACAGGCACGGATTAGAATGAACGGGCAACTTACGGAACCTTTTACTATTTATCGGGGTACCAGACAGGGTTGCTCCCTGTCCCCGCTATTTGCCCTAGTGGTAGAGCCCCTGGTGGAGCTAATCAGGCAGGCACCAGACATACATGGCATCTCTCTTGGGGGCAGACAGAGCAAGGTGGCGCTCTTTGCAGACGATGTCATCCTCACGCTCTCACGCCCTCGGGAGTCTCTCCCAGCCCTGCATTCCCTGTGGCAGACCTTCGAGCGGGCCTCCTGTCTCAAAATGAATCATGACAAATCCTAGGCGCTTAATCTCACGATTCCACAGGAGGAGATACCGCTTCTAGAGGCTCTCGCCCCTTATCAATGGGCCACTGGTCACATTCTGTATCTGAGTCTGCAGTTGACTCCCTCCCTGGACACGGGGTCCCAGGCGAACTGGAGAGAGTGTAAGAGGGCTGTTCTCGAGGAGCTGAGGGGATGGAAACCCTTGGTGATGTCCTGGCTGGGCAGACCTAATGCCATTAAGATGTCGGCACTCCCCTGGCGTAGACCGCGGTTTTCTCACAAGATTCTCATGCTACAGCTGGACAGGAGGGCTGGCTTGTCCCAACCTCATGGATTACTACTGGGCTTCCCATCTCCGCTTTGCGACGGAATGGACAACAACTGAGAGTGAAAAGGTTTCTCTACACATGGATAGAATGGTAACTGGGCGTACCATTTGCGACCTCACCTGGCTCCACCGAGAGGCACGCTCCCGAAGTGCCTATATGGCGCTGCCCACCAAAACGGTCCTGAATATCTGGGACAGGGTGGCGGTGCACAGAGGCCTCACAACATTCCCCTCCATGCATACCCCCATTGAAGGGAATCCATTATTCCCTCCAGCCTATCGCACGCAAACATTTACCAAGTGGGCGCAAGGGGGATGCAGAGTGATTGGCGATCTATTTGAGGGAGGCGCTCTCAAAACGTTCGCTCAGTGTAGAAGAAGAGTTTTGACTCCCAGTTGCGGCAGGGCTGCAGTACGCACAGCTGCGGCATTGGGTCTCCTCGGCAGAGATGCATCAGGCGGCTACCCGCCCATTTACTCCCTTTGAGCGGCGGTCCACTCCTTTGATGGCTTGAAGGGCCTGGTTTCTCGGATCTATCCGATCCTGCAGCATCCCCTGGAAAAGCCTTCCCACCCATACCAACGTCAATGGCAGATGGCGTCCGCTATGGAAATCACTCCTCCACAGTGGAGTCACCTATGGCTAGATATCCCCAATGTCTATCGCAGCGCGCCACTGCAAGAGAATGCTTATAAAGTCATGACGCAATGGTACTATACGACCACACGCTTATATAAGATGTTCCCTGCGGCTCTCCCCCTGTGTTGGAGGTGTTCGACTGCGCCTGGAGATTTTGTACACATTTGGTAGGCCTGCCCACTACTGACCCTGTTCTGGAAGGAGGTCCTCAGCCATATTAAAGGGGTGTTGAGCTTCCCCCTGCCTGAAGCCAAAAGCATGATTATTTTGGGCATTAAACCTGCCAACCTGAAGGCACTCGCCCGCAGCGATTGGATTCTAGCGCTTCAGATGCTCGGAGCTGCTAAACAGCTGATAGCGATATACTGGAAGAAAGCAGAGCCCCCTCCAATTGCTGCTTGGTATGTGCGCTTATGGCAGGTTCTTACTATGGAGCTCTTTACAGTGCGGCTGCAAGCACGAGATACTCGTTTTAAAGCTGTCTGGCAACCTCTGATTAAATACCTTTGCGTGATAGAACGTGCACGTTACATGCCCACTAAGCTTAGAGCGCTGTGACTTTTTGAAGATGCTATACTCCCGCCTGCTCCTGACAGATTGCTTCCGCAGGTAGAACCCCTAGTAGCGCAACCCCCCCCATGTGGACGACAGGGCCTGCAAGGGGCTTTAACGCTGTATTCCCTCCTCCTGCACATGCCACTTACTCTGACTCCTACTTTTTTAGGTTTTGCCTGGCGATCCACTGCGCAGCAGCATTCGCGCAGGCGACAACTTTTGTTTACCAGTATGGGGCTTTGTCCCGTCCCTCTGTTCCATTGGCTAGCTCCATAAATGGAGGCTAGCCTTTGGAACAGAGATGCGTCACTCATTCCCCGAGCAGATTCCAGGGCGTTCCGGTGATTTTTTTTTTTCGCTCTCCGCCCCTTTGTGATCGTCATTGAGGCGGTGGGCGGATGTATTTTTTTTTTTTTTTTCTTGGCATGTTTTGGCCATTTTCGACGTGTCTTTGGAAGGGGTGGGCTGTGCACTGAGGCCGCTGGCCGATGTCGGACGAGCTTCAGACGGCAGGAGTCACTGCAGCGGGGGGTGTACCTCTGTCCTTGCCTGGCCTCTACTTCTGTGACTCTCCCTTGTCTGTGGATGACTGAGCTTGTTTATGTTGTCGTGTTCGTGGCTGCAGTGAGTTTGTTACAGTTTCTGAGATATACGCAAACACGGATGGAAAATGCTCAGCATTTTAAAGTCCTATCTATCCGCCGTTAAATAACACGCTGTAGTGTTGGACGGCCTCTAGCTCAAACAAGCACTGGCGTTGCCAATAGGTCTCGCATTAGGAAAGTTTGAGCTATTGGTATTGTAAATGACAATTTTTTTTATTTATGTGTTGGTTTTGAAAATAGCGAAATTAATAGCTTTGTCATTTACAATGCCAATAGTTTTAACTTTCGCAAATGTGACACCTATAGCATTTGTAATGCAATATGTGTTGTATTTACGTGACTTAGATGTATTGATAATACAAATAACAATGGCTTTTAATTTTTTTAAATAATTATTACTTAAATAAAAGTTATTGTAATTTATGATGGCAATAGCTTAAACTTTTGTAAATAACTTTTGTGAAGATTATGTTCAGTGTATTTACGCTATAATGTTTCGATTCGTGCAAAATCAGGGACATACAAAGTGAAAAATAATCCTCATTTGACTAGACTTGGGGCCACTTGGATAGTCAAATGAATAAAAAGGCTGGTGTTACACACGCAAAGGGGGCAGCGTGCCTGTGTTCCTTCTGTGAGGCCAACGGATCATAGATTGTTTTCCCTGCACGTGAAATATGTCAATAGTTCACTTGTGCCAGTCATGAAGAGCACAAGTGCACTCCTGTATGTGTGACATTTCTGACTATTTTAGGACCCTAAAGCTAAACGAATGGCTTGGGTAGCAGTTATTGGTCTTTTTTTAAAATGTTTTTCGAATTAATAGACGGGGTGCATGGGGAGTGGGAAAATGGGCACGGAAAGGGATTAAGGAGGGGGAACACACGCAGGTGAGGAGGAACACGCGCATGGGAGGGGTAGAAGGGGTGCATGTGAGCGCGACACGTGCATGGGAGGGGAACACACACTTGGGTGGGGAGCATGTCTCGGGAGGGGTAGACGAGGTGCACACGAGGGTCATATACGCAGATAGCACAAGTACATCCGGAACATCAGCAGTGCAAGCTTGTCCGTGAAGAATACTTGGGCAGAGCAGAGGCAACAGGAACGGTAGTGCACATTTGATTTCCCACAGAAAACTACAGCAGAACGCGATGCCGCAGTGTATCTATCCATATAACATATAACGTAACATTACGTTCCTGCTTATAAAAGTTTGCCTTAGTAGGGGAATAATGACAGCCTAGCTTTAAACATCCACACAGGGCAGTCTCCTACGAATGCGTCTTTGTAAAAGGAGAAACACAGAAAGGGAATGCGGAGAATGAAGGGAGGTGGGTGGGAGCATTGTGAACATGAACAGCGGGTGGGCGGTGGGGGGAAAGCAACAAAAATGTAAACAAGCGCAGCATGTGAAAGTGAAAGCGGCTGCGTTTGTAGCAACAATACACACAATTTAATCAAATATGTATTGCTATCTGTGGTGAAAGGCTGGTTGGGCTGGGTGCACTCTATTACATGTTACGATGCTGTTTATAAAAGTATGCCTTAGTGGGGGACTGCGGGAAACTAAAAGTACGGCCGGCCACCGGCCAGCCATGAATAATTAGGGAAGGAGAAGCCGCAGAGCAAACGCTGGGAGAAGCCCTTTGATGTGGTGGCGGCCGTGAAAAAAAGCAATTAGGAGGGAGGGAGGGAGTCTGAAAACCGCACCAAAAAACCTGTGGTTTCACGAGTATTTTGAGCACTTGAATTCTCGCTCCGCTCAATGCGCATGCGCATTGATAGGTCGCGAGACCTAAAAAATCAGAAGGGGTTAAATCCATACAGTGAGCTACAATTTCGTCACGCAAACGTGAAGGTGGGCGTGTTATTACAGACCCTTAGCGTGATCGCCAAGGAGGAGCGCATTCTATGCATACATTGTGTATGTGGTTTTAGAAGGCGCTTCTTTTTTTGTGATCAATGAGCGCCTTGGCATATCGTTGATTGCTTTGCGTGTATGTTTTGACCTCGTTCCTGCACTGTGCGGTATGTGGCTGAAATTTGAATTGGGTGTCTTGTTTCCAGCCCCACAACGTGCCTAAGAATCAGTGTGATACGATCATGTCGATGTTTTTCTTTCCGTTGTTGTCCTGCTCATTGCCAGTGTTGCTCCCTCCTGTTATCTGTACTGCTGCTTCCCTCCCTTGCTCCCTCCCACCCTCCCGTTGTCCATGCTGCAGCTTCCCCCTCCCACCATCCCGTTGTCCATGCTGCAGCTTCCCCCCTCCCACCCTTCCGTTGTCCATGCTGCAGCTTCCCCCCTCCCACCCTTCCGTTGTCCATGTTGCAGCTTCCCCCTCCCACCATCCTGTTGTCCATGCTGCAACTTCCCTCCTCCCACCCTCCCGTTGTCCATGCTACAGCTTAGCGTCCCTCCCACCCTTCCGTTGTCCATGCTGATGCTTCCCTCCCTTACACCCTACTTTAGTCCATGCTGCTGCTTAAATCCCCCCACCCTCCCGTTTGCTCGTTCCCGCTCCCCCCTCCCGCTGTCAATGTGCCCGTTCCTGCCCCCCTCCCGCTGTCCGTGTGCCCGATCCCGCCCCCCCTCCTGCTGTCCGTGTCTCCTGGATGTGCAGTTGACTGCAGTTCACAGCACTTGCCTGGCCCAGTGCTGCTTCCCTCCCTTGCTCCCTCCCACCCTCCAGTGGTCCATGCTGCTGCTTCCCCCATTCCTGCTTTCCCTCCCTCCCACCCTCCCGTTGTCCATGCTACAGCTTCCCCCTCCCACCATCCTGTTGCGTGTATGTTTTGGCCTCGTTCCTGCACTGTGCGGTATGTGTCTGAAATTTGAATCGGGTGTCTCGTTTCCAGCCCCACAACGTGCCGACAAATCTGTGTGATACAATCATTTTTTTTTTTTTTTTTTTAAATAATTTTTATTGCAGTCATGCCTGTACAGGCTCATACATGTGCAAGTAGTTTCATGAAAATGAGCAGATACACAATATTAATCGGTGGTCAGTACACAGCCGTTATGCCCACAACCCGGGGGTCGGGCGGCGATGATATCTCTGCTCTCACATGCCCGACGTCCAGATCAAAGGAGTAATCGGTCTCCGGATCGTGTGCATGACTACTTTTACAGTCCTACTTAACTTATGCGCTAACCCCCAACTCCCCCCCCTGCGCAAAACCCTAGAACTCCCTCCCCTTATCCCACCCCATTCACCACCACCCATCTAAAGCACTCATAGCGATCGTCCCTGGAGTACCAGTGCCTGTCCTCCTGTGTACCTGATGCTCTCGGGGTCTCAGCTAGTCTCTGTCTCCCTTCCTGCCTCGGGGGCCTCTTCCTCCTCATCTGCCTCGTTGTCCCGGAGTGCCTGTACCATTACTTCCCAAGAGGTCGCCGTGTCTGCCGCTGTCTGGCTAGGGGACCTGCGCGCAATCTGGTATCTATATGAGCTGTCAGCCGCCGCCCACTTCAAGAATTCCTGCCGCCACCTCCGCGGAGTCGGCCCCAACCTCGCCTTCCAGTTCCTAGTGATCTCCCTCTTAGCCACCATCAGTCCCATATCAATGAACTTGCTCGTGAGTTTGTTTTTGGGGGTATGGGGAAACCAGTGCAGGATGCATTCCGCTGGTCCATAGTCTATGGCCCTTTCAGTTACCTCGTTCAGCACCATCCCTATTTCCTGCCAATAACTCCGCAGGGCCGGGCACGCCCACAGCATGTGCACTAATTCGGCCCCCTCATCTAGGCATCGGGGACAGGACGCTGTTTCCGCACCAAAATATCGCCTGATTCTACCCGGGGTCATATATGCCCTATGTAATATGTAGTAGTGGATTAGTTGGAATCTAGCGTTTCTTGTGCTGTTGCGGGCCCTTCGGACCAGCTGTGCCCATGTCGTGTCTGGCATGTCCTTACCCAGATCCGCCTCCCACTTGGCTTTCAGAGATGCAAGAGGAGGAATGTTCTCTCTTAACATCCGATTGTAAAGGCATGTTACTGCCTTGAGTGTTCCCGCCGCCATCATAGTGTACTGACACGCTGCCGCCGTCTCAGGCTCCTCAAGCCCCGTGCCCCAGTGGGCCTGCATTGCCCTGGTTACCGCCGCGTGAAGCAAAAACCCCCCTCTTGGGATGTCAAAGCGCTCCATTAACTCCTGAAACGGGAGCAGCGCGCCGTTTTCGTACAGGTCCCCCACTACTTGTACTCCCGCTTCTTCCCAGCCTTGCAGACGTGACCAGTCCCCGCCATGCGGTAGGGCTGTTAACATGCCCAGAGGGATCTCCGGTGCGTACGGGCGCCGAATTCCGGCTCTCGTCTGCGCCCGGTTCCAGCATTGGCGGTACGTGCGCTGCTCCAGCGATAAGTCCCTATTGTCCAGCCGCTGTTGGAGAGTGATATAAGCCAGGACGTGCCTGGGCGTTCCCCGCAAGATGTCATCCTCCGGACCCCGAAACACCCTTGCCACCTCCTGCGTGAAGACCTGCAGTTGGGCCGCTAGGTAATAAAGCTCGAAGTCTGGGACCGCTAATCCCCCCTCATCTTTCGGGCGAGAGAGCGTGGCTAGCGCCACTCTACACCGACCCGCTCCCCAAATGAAAGTCGTGATCAGAGATTTAAGTAGTCTAAAGAAGGAGCCAGGTAGCCAGATCGGGAGCGTCCGGAAATAATATAATAATCTTGGCAGTGCAACCATTTTCAGCAAGGAAATCCGGCCAGCCACCGATAGCGGCAATGTGGCCCAGAAGGTCATGCAGCCCCTCAAGCCACGCACACAGCGCCCCAGGTTGCCCTCTAGCAAGTCTTCCGTCTTATGGTAAATTTGGACCCCCAGGTACTTAATACAGGCAGGCCCCCAAGCTACTTCCGAGCGGTGGTGTGGCTGGGCAGCGCCCTCCCGCAGAGGGAACAAGCACGTCTTGGGCCAGTTAACTTTCAGGCCCGACATCTCTCCGAAACTCTCTAGCAGCGCTTCCGCTCCCTGCAAGTCCTCAACGCCGTCCTGGAGGAATAGCAGTAGATCATCGGCATACAGCGAGATGAAATGTTGCCCGTCTCGGGCCTGCACTCCACGGAAGTGCCGCCCAGTCCGGGCCTGAGCCGCCAGCGGTTCTATAGCCAGTGCAAATAGCAACGGCGAGAGAGAGCAACCCTGTCGAGTGCCTCGTTCAACCGGGTATCGGTGGGACACCGTTGAGCCCACCCGTACTCTCGCTATTGCCTCCGCATAAAGGACCTTCGTCCAATGAATATAGCCGGTCCCCAGCCCGAACCGTTCCATTACTGCATAGAGGTAGTCCCACTCCAGACTGTCGAAGGCTTTTTCGATGTCAACCGAAAGGATCAGTTCCGTCCCAGCTCCACTGCGCAATCCATCCATGAGGCGGACAAGCCTTCTGATGTTGATTGTGGTGTTGCGCGTTGGTATAAAGCCATTCTGGTCCTCGTGCACGAGGTCCGTCATATGTGGCAGGAGCCTCGCTGCTAATATGGAGCTCAGGATCTTATAGTCTGTAGTGAGCATGGAGAGTGGACGATAGGACGCCGGGTCACTACTCTCCCTACCGGGCTTCAGCAGTGGGACCACCAATGCCTCCCGCATTGACTGCGGTAAGTGGCCCGCTGCCTTGGCCTCTTTATAGACGGTCAACAGTCTTGGGGCCAGGATATCTAGATACTTGCCATAGAATTCTATGGGGAGCCCGTCTATTCCCGGCGACTTGTTTCGCGCCATGCGTCGCACCGCCGACCTGATCTCCCCTAACTCAATGTCCGAGCCCAGGTCGTTCGCCTGCTCTGCCTCTAGCCGTCGCAATGGTAGACCCGTCAAGAAGGGTTCTGCTAGACCCGGCCGGTCTCCTGGGGCACTCTTATATAGGCCCTCGTAATACTCCCGGAAGCCGTCAACTATGCCCAACTGAGTGTGCTGTACTACACCCGACGTACCCCTCAGTTGGAGTATGGGAGTGTACCGTCTAGTGGGGTTCGAAAGCCACGCCAGAAGCGTGCCCGCCTTGTCGCCGTCCACATGGGAACGCAGCACATACCTCTTGAAGTCAAAGGCTCGAAGCCTCTCCACCTCGACTGCCACCGCCTCCCTAGCTGCACAGAGTGTCTCCTGAAGTTCAGGGTGTCCGGGCCGTTCCCTTTCCGCTTCTCTCAGCCTAGTATCCGCCTTACCCAGATCGCCCAGCAACACTTTTCGCACCCCTACATAGTCTTTGATGCAGATACCCCTCACCACTACCTTAAAGGCGTTCCATTCCATCGCCCTGGAGGACGCCGTCCCTTCATTTACCGCGAAATATGAGGCCACCCCCTCCGCCAGGGCCGCCTCGAATAGGGGGTCTTCTAAGGTCTCAGGCCGTAGTTTCCAGATCGGGATCCTGGGTTTCTCCGCCACCCAAGCCAGCCGGATCAGGAGTGGATTATGGTCAGAGATCGTTCTCGACAGGTACTCCGATCCCGTGACGCATGGGAGCACCCCCCGGGAGCAGAGTATCGCGTCCAATCGGACATGCAAGTCGTGCAGTCCGGAGAAGAATGAGTAATCTCGGTCCGCCGGGTGTTGCCCTCTCCAGACATCCGTCAGTTCCCAACTCTCTTGCCACTCCCTCCTACCTCTAGATAGCCTGTGTACCGGGGAATCGTGTAGGGGGGGATGGGACCTATCCAGCAAGGGGTCCGCAATGGAATTGAAGTCACCCCCCAGCAGGACCGGGCCCGCCAGTGCGTGTGCCAGCGTTCCAGATAGTGCCGTGAGGAAGGCCAGCTGGTCCGAATTCGGGGCATAAATGCTAGCTAAGACCACATCTCTACCTCCCAGCTTCCCTTCCGCCACCACATACCTCCCTTCCTGGTCCACCCATTGGCGCGTGAGCTGGAAAGGTGTGCCTGCTCTAATCCAGATTAGTACCCCCCTAGCATATGCAGAGTAGCTAGTATGAAAAATCTGTCCCCGCCACCTTCGCTGCAGCGCTGCCCCCTCCTGCCGTGTAAGATGCGTCTCCTGCAGCATGGCGATGTGCACTCCCCTCCGCACTAAATAGGCATGTACCTTGTGCCTGCGCTGCATGGTGTGTAGGCCCCGCACATTCCAGGTAATACAGTTCAAGTTATTCACATTAGCCATTGTCCCAGCGATCTGGTCGACACAGTTCCTCCAGTTCCCGCCCTTCAATGGTGGTGGTGTCCCCCCTTAACAAAACAAAACAAATCAGCAGGCCTACCCGTGGTGTACCCAGGGTCAATGACTTCAACAAGGTTAAACAATCCCCAACTGTGGAACCCCCCCCCTCCCCCAGAACAGGCCCCAATACCAAGATATCAGTCCCCATCCAAACTCCCACACCTGAATGACCCAGGTCCTAACTACACAGCCGTAGCCGTGGGTGCCTTAAGGGCCTACGGAGTGCGGCCTCGGCCAGAGGGGGGCTACGCCGCCCAGCTCCTCGCTCCCTCCCCAATTCCCCATGTCCTTCCTGCCACGAGTGCCCCGGTGTGCCCCGGCGCCCGCTACAGACCCAGGCATGTGTCTCCCTCCCAGCTTTCCAAACATTACCCATAGTCTTCTGCCAGCAGTTCAGACATTCAGGATCTCGTCCGCCGTCTGCGGTGTCACCAGCGGCCCTCCAGTCCGATGAATCCCAGAAAGGTCCGATTCTGAGCCTGAAGCCGATAGAAGAGTGTCCGAGTCCATGGCCCCCCCAGAACCGGGGCCCTCCGCTCGACTCAGCTTTCCCACTTCCAGTAGTGCGGCCTGCCGTTCTGCCTCAGTCTGGGAGGCCGTCGGTCCCATCTTCCCCTGCCCTCGTTTCCTCAGCCTCCTCGACTTCCGCTGCCGCTGCGGCGATCGCTCTCGCTCCTTCTCCCGCTCCTCCTGTGCTCTGGCGCCGTCCGTCCCAGCTTTGTATGTCTCCCACCAGTCCCAGGCCTCTGCTGATGTGTTAAAGAAGCTCGCCTTGTCGTCCACCACCACTCGGAGCCTGGTTGGGAAAAGCAACGAGTAGGCTATCCCCTCATTCCGCAGTTCCTTTTTGATGGTAAGGAAGGAGGCCCGCTGCTTCTGTGTCTCGAAGGTGAAATCCGGAAAAAGCGTGACCCTGCTGTTCGCAATCTGGAAGGGGCCATCCTCCCGAGCTTTCCGCAGGAGCAAGTCTCTATCCTTGTGATGAAGCAACTTGGCTATGATCGGTCTGGGTGGAAGTCCGGGCTTGGGAGGCCCCGAGGGGACTCTATGCGCACGCTCCAGTGTGAAGAATGACGAGAGCCCTTCCGGCGCCACCACCGTTTTCAGCCATTCCTCCATGTAGGCAACCATGTCCCTCGCCCCCTCCGTCTCCGGTACGCCTACGATCCGTACATTGCTGCGCCGGCTTCTATTTTCCGCGTCCTCCGCCCGCCTTTCCAGGGTGCGTATGCGGTCCAGGGCGTCCGTTAGCTTCCCCTCCATCACCTTGTGAGCCGGCGCCAGGTCCTTGATCACCGTTTCAGCGTCCTTGACCCTGTCTTTCAATTTATCGTGATCCACCCGGAGCAAGCCCAGTCCCGACGCCACTTGCGCAATATCGTTGTGGAGTGCGTCTCGAGTGGCCGTAATGGCTTCCAGTATCCGGTCCTGTAACCGCTGCAGGTCCGTCTGCCCGGTGGGGCCTCCCTCCGCCGCTTCAGATGGCACTGCCTCCTCCGCCTTGGTCCTCGGCTTCCCCATTGTGGCTGACTTCGTCCTGTTCGGCCTGCCCGGTTGGCTGAGAACCCCCCGGGTCACGGCCTCGCGGCCTGTCTCTGTGCGCTATGGGGTCGCGCTTTCTCAGATGTCGCACCCCAGCAGTGGCGCCTGTCGTGGTTCTCGGCCCCCCGGGGGCCGTGGATGATTTTACTCTCTTCCCTCGGGCCTCAGCCACGTGGCCGGCTCCTGTGCGCCACGGGATCCCACTGCTCTGCTGCGGCTCTCCAGAAGCGGCGCCTGCTGTGCAGCCCGCCCCCCGGGGGGGCTATGGTGTATCGTCTTCCTTCACCTGGGCTAGCGGCGCAAGTGTGGCGCGCTATCGGGAGTTTGGCGCCGCCGGGGGACCTCCGCTGGCCTGTAGGGCGTCTCCGCTATGCCTCCAACCACCAATCGCACTTTCGTGGCGGGGGGCGACGAGAAAAAGGAGGCGGGGGCGGGGGGGGCCCGGGCCGTGCTGCAGTAGGTCCCGTTCCTCGTGGCCCACCTCTCAGGGCTGCCCCTGCTCACCCGCCATCAAGTTCGGTGCCCAGGGCTGGGCCGTAGTCCGTCGCTCCGCTCTCCTGGCTAATGGAGCCGCCTGGGAGCTCCGCTTGCAGTGGCGTACCTGGCGGCCCTTTCTTCTAGCGGTCGCCGCGCACCGCAGCCGAGGGTCAAGGAGCTCCTTCCGTTGCGGGGGGTATCGCCGTCGGGATCGTCCGAGACGGCGGCCGCGCCCCCACCGTGTGCTCCGGGTGTGAGGACCGCAGCGCAGCCCTCGGTCAGTTAAGGCTCCGTCGCGGCCGCCATCTTGCTCGCCGCCGTCCCTCCCTTCACTTAGGCGGTCGCCGCGATCGGCGGCCGATCTCGGCGCTGCAGTGCCGCCAGCAGCTCCGATCTCGCCCAGCCAGTCTCCCTCAGGTCCGCAACCGGCTCCGGGGCATTTGCGGGCACCCTGGCCCCGTTTTCAGGAGTATTGAGGGGAAAGAGGCACGGAGCTCTGGGCTCACGCCGCCATCTCCCTCGGCGCTCAAGCCACGCCCCCCTCCTGTGTGATACAATCATGTTGATGTTTTTCTTTCCGTCGTTGTGCTGCTCATTGTCCGTGTTGCTCTCTCCTGTTGTCTGTACTGCTGCTTCCCTCCCTTGCTCCCTCCCACCCTCCCGTGGTCCATGCTGCTGCTTCCCTCATTACTTCTTTCCCTCCCTCCCACCCTCCCGTTGTCCATGTTGCAGCTTCCCCCTCCCACCATCCTGTTGTCCATGCTGCAGCTTCCCCCCCTCCCACCTTTCCGTTGTCCATGCTACTGCTTAGCGTCCCTGCCACCCTTCTGTTGTCCATGCTGATGCTTCCCTCCCTTACACCCTACTGTAGTCCATGCTGCTGCTTAAATCCCCCCACCCTCCCATGTACTCGTTCCCGCTCCCCCCTCCCGCTGTCCGTGTCTCCTGGATGTGCAGTGGATTGCAATTCACAGCACTTGCCTGGCCCAGTGTACTGTAGTGATGACTGTGTATGGTGGGTGACAGCTGGCTGTGTAATTGGACTATAGGTGACAGCTGTACTGTGGACGGGCGGGTAAGTGTGCTGCTTATGATGATTGATTGTGCACTGTTGGAAGCTGGTTGGGAACAGTTACTGTAGGCAACTCCTAGTCGTACATTTTACAGGTGACCGCTGGCTATGCGGTGTACTAGGAGTGACAGCTGATTGTGCACCATTAGTGACATATGTCTGCACAGTGGTTGTCATCCAGCTGTGCATACTATGATATGGGTGACACATGGATGTACATAAACTAAAGTAACAACTGCTTGCAATGTACAGTGCATAGCAGGTTCCTGTGCAAAAATAGTAACAACTGGTTGTGCACCGCGTAGAAAATTTAGCAAGAGCAGGCTGTAGTTTGCTGTAAGTCACACCTGGATTTGCGTGTATCATGTATGACAATTAGATTTCGTCAGTTTGCGACAGATAGCAAGCAGTTTACTGTATGTGGTTGCATTCTGTTTTGTACTCTAGGTTGATGTGTGATGCCCCGTGGCTGTAAGCTGAGTGCTCAGTATGACACAGATGTCAGCGTGCTCAGAAAAGTATTGTGGTTGGCAGCTAGGTTTTTGTTTTCCAGCTGGTGGAGCTGATTTTGCACCGTGTATCATGGGTGACGGGCCTGGGCATGCAGTGTGTTTTGGTATAAAGCTTCATGTTTAGGGTATAGTTGTTGAACTGCACATCATAGGCTACATAGGTGGGTGCTTGCAGTGTATTTTGGTGACATAGGTCTGCTCAGTATAGGTCACATAGCAGAGTGCTTACAATATGTGAACGAGCTAGGTTGAATATATATGTACAAAATAAGCATGCATTCTTTACAGTGTGCAGCTGCCTTCAAATGTGTACTCATAAAAGAGCGTTGGTGCACAGTCCTCAACTTATTTTCTGAACTGTGTGTGTTGGGGCTCTGTGTGCGTTGGGGCTCTGTGTGCGTTGGGGCTCTGTGTGTGTTGGGGCTCTGTGTGCGTTGGGGCTCTGGTGTGCGTTGGGGCTCTGGTGTGCGTTGGGGCTCTGGTGTGCGTTGGGGCTCTGGTGTGCGTTGGGGCTCTGTCTGTGTGGCTAGCTTTTTTTTGTAGGTGGATCTATGTGTGGGTGGCTTTGTGTGTGTGAGGGTGGCTCTCTGTGTGTGTGCGTGCAAATGCAATAGGTCTCGCATTTGCGAGAGATTAAGCTATTGCATTGTAAATGACAATGCCATTTATTTATCTGTTTTCAAAACCAACACATACATAAAAAATTTGTAATTTACAATGCCAATAGCTCTAACTTTTACAAAGGCGAAACCAATGCATTGTAAATGCTTGTTTCATTTCTCATCTATCTTCTCTTCTGGCATCTCTTGATCTTTGTTTGCCCTTTTAGGGCCTCTTGCCCGTGAATTCAAGTTCTGGTTTCCTAGAGGTTGTGTCCATTCCTGCTCCACTTCGAGATAGCACAATCTAATGCACTACGCGGCCGGCCCCACAGGGGTTGTAGGCTGTGTTGAAACTTGTCCCTTGTGTTGCATTTCCTGTGAAACAACTGAACCGCTTGCAAACGCGGCCGGCCCTGTATAGGGTTGTAGGCTTAACGCTGTGTACATTTAGACCTGTGCTTTGTTCCCCTCCCTATTTTCTTTACCTTTCTTTTCCCCCTAAAGTTGGAAAAAAAAAGAGACTTTGAAACAAAAAATTCAGTTCACCGTTCCGAACACACGGACGCGCGAGATTATGTCTGTTCAAAGCTTAAAAAGTGGCCATTACAGTTGCAATAACAGGTCTTCTTGGGTGTGCAAATGCTATATTAAAATGGAGCTTCTTAATGTTGGGATTATCCTGTTCCCAAGTTTCACTATTTTGGTTTAAGGAGCTACAGTAAAGACAGATTGATTTGGCCAGAATCACATAGTCTGTTTAAACTGTGAAGCTGTGATTAAAACAACGAACTTCAGTTTTGACAACAGACATCTTAGCCTAAAGCCACAGATCAGTCTTCAAAGCTACCGCTCAATGTGAGGAGGACAGTTCAGTCCTTAAACGTTTCCTCCCCCATTATTCATAAGTGTGCTGGGCTTGATGCCTCTGAGACAGAGGTCCTCTGAATTCCCCCTAGTATCTCTTCCTCAGCACCTCTTAAATGGCCATCCTGTATTGGTTTACTACTGCATCCGTTTCAGATAGTATGCAGATAGGGAGGGGTTCTCTTCAGCTCCACTCTGTTTATGATCCAGCAGGTGAAACATTTCCCAAAAATGTAATTTGCTGTCATCCCATGGGTGCTACATTTCGTCCATCCTACCCCGTAGATAGTTCTTGTCCAGCAGTGTTCATCTCCAGAATTGACTATTGCAGAGGTTTTCATGCAGCAGGAATCATTGACAGGATAATGGTCAAGCTTCAAAAAGTACAAAAACAGGCGGCCCAAATGAGGTGTCCCCTCTTATGTCGCTTCTATGGCTTTTGAACGAGCAGGGTCATTTCAAACCCCTTTACTCATGCATAAGGCCTTCCTTGGCTGACTGCTTTATTCTCTTTCTCCACCCTGATGACACCTTACTTGCCAACAGATGTATGAGGTGGCCCTCCTAAGACAAGCTCTTCGCACACTTGGCGAGACACCCATCTTCTGTGTCCATGGCTCCTTCTCTGGGACATTTGAATCCTCCTCTTTGGCTTGCTTGCACTGTTCCTTACGCTTCTGCTTGTGAGAACTTTGTCGTTTAATAGTGATTACTTGAGGAGCACTTTGTGTAAAAACAGATCTCAATTTATCGTGTTAACAATAAGTACAAATCCTCTTGACGCAAAACAAATTCTTCCAAATAAAGGTACCTACAATAGTTAACTGACGTGGGGCGGACTCAGACAGGAACAATCCCTGAATTGCACAACCTGCTATCCTACACTGGCTCTTGCAAGACGTGCACAACTCCTTTGCAGGTGTGTTTCTACAGGGACCGTGTACTCTGAAAGGAATGAAGAGGGGCATGTGGCATCCTTAAGCAGCAACTTCTGCCTTTTTGAGGCAGTTTTTCCCTTAAAGCTTTCAATCTGAATGTAATGCTTTTATCCATCTTTTTCATCAGGTATTGTTAGGGCCACTGGAATTATGCGGCAACCGAGGGCCAAATTTATGCAGTAGGGTTGAGTAAATTATGTGGCAAGAAAAGGCAAATTATGCAGCATAACGCGCCACGTTTTGTAATAGTATTACTTCATTATTTTGACATTTTTTAACTATGTAGACTATCTGGATATAGGTTGTACCTCATTAGTATCAGTGTACCACCTAAATATAGCAATAAGCAACCGAAGGGTGACCAGTCCAGCTTTGCGAAGTGCCTTCCATTGTGTGGCAACATTTATCGTTGCATTTTTAGTAACTTTTGAACCTTTCGAACTAGAAACAATTTTTGGGTTAAAATTTGCTGATAATGCAGCAGATGATGGATAGCGTGGCAAATGCAGCACATCTGTAATTGTGCGAAAATCACCATGGCCGCACAAACTCATAATTCCAGTGGCCCTGGGTATTATGACTTTAACTCAAAGGCTTGGGCTTGGCTGATACAGAAACCAGGCCCTTGCGGCGCACCGGGGGATTGCCCGGTGCCCGCAACGGCCAGTCCGGGCCTGACAGAAACTACTTAACTGAAATCTGACCAGCCCATACCAGGTGAGATCTAGCATTGCTACCTCCACCCAGGAGTCTCGTCAATCAACAGGGGGGTCCCTGCATCCTCCTGTTACACGGTACCTTACGGTCAGTAGCAGCTGTTCCCAGATTTGATTTGGCTTCCAGCACACTCTCTTAAAAGGACGCCATGTCCTTGAGTATCATTAAAAGATACATTGTAGATAACTAAGCAGTTTTATTCGAAGCAGTGCTTTCCTCTATGTACATGCGCACAACTGAACCCAGTCACTTTCACTCTCTTCCTAACCTGAGCCCAAAAATGGACATGAATCGAGCCAAGAAATCTATCACTCGGCTACTATAGATCGTGGCTGGAAGGTGAAACTAGCTCTTAGTTTTCTTGGCTGATTGGATGGTGGGGGTTTCTAAGACAATGCTGCATGCAGAAACCCTGGTGTACCAGCAGAAAACTACGTGGATTTTGAGTTTTGCAGCTTTGTCTCCTCTAGAGAAATGCAGAATTCTCGTCCCACAAGCAGGATTTTGAGTTTGATAGTGTCCTGGAGTTGGCCTCCAAGGGAGGACTGGCTAACCTGTTTAATATTTGACTCTGCTGGCTGTTCCAAGGCACTTGGCGTTGAATGCTTGCAAATTATGTCTCCCACATGCTCCATCGTGTCTACTGCCTGCTTCTTTTCTCTTTTGCGGATCAGGCAAAGTTTTCCTACCCATTTAGCATTAAGCTGTGGGTACTCAGTTACTCCCAGGTTGATAACCTGCCAACGTCTCAGGAGTCAGACTGTTCAAGTTCAGAGACATCAGTGCCTGATGCTGCCTTTGTCACAGAGAGCACAGCCCAGGTTTCTGCCACATATCCTGGACAATGACCTGAGCTCAGTATGATATTCCACGCGCAACCTGAATTAATTTATAATTTACAGAGGCTTCTGTTACATTAACATCATCACCTAGAGGTTATTTTGGACCTCGGTAGCATTGTGATCGAAACTGTGAGCATAGATACAGGGAGATGCGTATTACTTAGTTTAATGCTTGTATTAAAAACTCAGTTTTTAGGGGTTTCTAAATCGAATAGTGTTTCTGTCCTGAGAGTAGGTTTCATTTTGTGCTAGAGTTAGGGAGGTTTAAACTCCCAAACCTATTCCTCCATGTTTTAGGTTAGCTTCTGTAAGTTTCATATAAACCTCCTGCTCCAGAGGAGATATGGGAGCTGTTTACAGAGTATTGATGTGTAAAGCACTGCAACAGACCGGGATCCCCTTTACCAAAAATGTACAAGTACTGTTTGGAGTCTTTAATAGACTAAGATGGAAGCCAATATAGAAAATGGGTAAACGTCGATTTTACAGAGTACATATGAAGGGGGCGGAGAGAGATTGGTCTTAGTTTAAGTAGATGATAAAGAAGGATTTTAAGTTTCACCTGCGTGTGATGTCTGTTGCGAGACGTACTGTTCGCTTACAGTGGGTTCGAGTCCGCCCATTGCTTAGCATTGGTTGCCTTCATTGTCACTCTAATGTGCTTGCTTTGTATTTATTTGCTTGGGTGGGTTTTCATTCCTCTTCATGTGTTTGTTACTCCCCCGGAGCGTGGATGCATTACTAGTGTCTTTCCACTGTTCATTTTTAGGTGCTCCTCTTTTCTTTTTGTTTAAGCTCAGGAGTACATGCATGTTCCAGCTTCTCTTCCCGATCCGCACTCTTTGTTGCCCTCTGTCGTTCTCCCTGTCTGCTTCCAATGCTCTTGGGCACCTTTACCTTTCCTTTCCACTGCTCCACGTTGCTCTCTCCCCATTGGTTTGCTTCCCTCCTGCAGTCCTGTTGCTTCCCCCATCTTTTGTGCTCTATGAATCCACATCCTCGCCCTCTGTATTGCTTCTACCTACCCTCCATTGCCTTCCACGTTGCTGTCTATCGCCTGGATCTTCAGCCTTTGTGCTCGACTCCCAGAGAAGATGAGTGCCTTAGGTTCCGCTTGTCATGGAAGGAAATGACCTGCATGACTTTTTGATAACACTTCGTCAGGGAACCAATACTGTGGCTCCATTTCTCAAAAGGCGCTTTGGCTCCAAGAGCCCTGAGACCAACAATCCATGACCTTGGGTTTCATGGTGGACGAGTTCCGGGCCTCTGCTTTCTTTCACTGAAGTTCACTGCTATTCCCACTGTGACGGAACACTAGCGGTGGTCCTTCCGTCCCAGAGTCGCTGCTCAGTGGGTGCTCCTTTCTGGGGCATATGTTTTATATTTGATTTCAAGGACTTCACAGTTGTGTAACATCAAAACTTTTAGGTCTTGCCTGACTGTCCGCTTTTAGCCTTCTTTAGTGCATCACAGTGCATTAAGTGGCCAGCACTGACCAGCATTTAGTTGCCTCTTTGTACATTTTCCTCTACTGCATACAAAAGTATCACACAACACCTGACACATGCCTAAAACAAGCCAGGCCTGTTGACTTTGAGTGTGTATTAGTATTTTGATATAAATGAGTAACAATGATTTTATTCTAAATAATTCACATTGGTAATTGCAAGAGGCTGTAGATTGAATCAGCATGTAATCGGAACACTTTTGTAGAACAGTGCCTCACACAGCTCCAAAACTCTCAGTCATGCCCCATTATAAACACGCTCTTACAACCAGAACTCACCTGGACCACAAAACTAAGCTCAGCAAGCATGGGCAAACTCAATAGCTCATCCTTTTAAAGCTGAGACCTCTTGGCCTTGCCAATGCTTAGTAAAGTGAATTCTAGTTACTATACAAAATTGCATTAAAGCAAATGGTTCCCAAATGTTTACAATGGCAAAGTCTTTACTTATGTATATGCAGTAACATATTGCTAAAAACCATTGATAAAGCCAATCGTTCCAAAAGGCGAGATCTATTGGCTTTGCTAATGCATGTTTCAGGCATTTCTTGATTGCGAGAAGAATGAGGTTAGTTATATCATCAATGGGCCGAGAGTTCCAAGCAGATGTCACTTCTCCAGAAAAGGATTTTTCTGTGTACAAAAATTTTTATCGCAAGGAATTTCAGCTGTAGGAGCGTCCTAATTATTATGTCTTGAGCCACCAGGCATGGCGATATAATTAGTTAAATACGTCGGTACCTTGAGATATAAGGCTTAATGTGAGGCAACAAAGTTTTACTACCTCTTCCTGCTGCATATAAATTCAGGGTAGATTGGGGCAAGTCTAACACATGAGTTTACGAGGAGAGGAGGTTGCTAAAATAGCTTTCCTGAAGTCTAGTCTGGTGATGACTTGGTCTTGAGGGGCACTTTGCATGAGATTATATACTTAACCCTTTTCAGTGCTTGCAGGAATAGATAGTAGAAAAGACTGAGAGATGATATCTCGTTGGACAGTTATTGTACATACCTTGGACATTTGCCCCAATAGGCTTTGGGAATTGTGCTTATAACTTAGACGATTCGTTTTGTTCCCACAGGGACCAGCAAAGATCTTTCAGTGCTAGTTACAAATGACCTTCTGTTGCTGTGTTAGAGGGAGGTGGTCGCCTCATTCTGCAACTCCTTGTGAACTGCCAGTGAGTTTCTTGGCCAGGCTTGTGCATATGATGTTGTATTAAAGGATTGGTTTCAGAACATTTGTTGCATAAACCAGGTGTCCTGAGAGCCTCTCCACTGAGGTGCAGGGTGCTAGCGATTCCTCCTTTCACAGCCCCTCTTGCCTGCTTCTTTGAAGAGTCGCTTCAGCACTGCAGCCCATCTCATCACTTCCAGACTCCCTTCATGTAGCCAACTCTCCCTGGCCACAGCTCCCACTGACCTTATATCCATTTGTTGTGGTTGGGGAAACCTCATAAAACAATCTATTTAGAGTGTCGGAACAACATGGATTGTTGTAGATGCATTTGTGGTATTTTTAGAGTGAAAGAAAGCGGGGGAGGTTTGTGTGGCAGTACAGAGACCATCTAAACCATATGTGAAAGCCGATTTAGTGACAGACTACCTGCCAAGAGACCGTGCTGTATTTAATATAGTGCAGATATTGCTCTAGGAGCAGCAGAGCCCTTCCAGAGCACACTGTTTTGGAAGGTGACGGGCATAGGACAGGAGGATGTGTGGGGTTCAACAGAGTCTCGGTTGCAGAAACCAGGCTGTTAAAGAGGAAGAGTACCCCCTACTTGTTTCTAATATGGTGTTTCATACTGCACAGGCCGTTCCTACGCGCAGCAGATGACCTGTTTTAACAATTTCCCAATTTATTGGTATGTTGAACTTACAAGATTCATAAGGGTAGAAGGCTGCAGAGGACTTGCTGAAGTTCAAACTCTTGACTGCCGATCACAGAAGATGACGGCAAGGGTTTAATTCACTGATACATCCTACACGATTGAATATTGACATGCATCCCGTCACTCTGCATGGGTGATGACAAAAATTAAACCAAGGAGTATGCACCTGGTTTCTCAGGAGCTTAGTAGATTTTGGATGAGGGTGTCAAGTCCGTAATTTATGATTTATTTCAAATTTTGTGTTCAGCAGACCGTTTTGGATAACAACCGAGCAGTCAGTACTGTTCGAAGCGCTTTCCTTCAAATTCATTGGCACTGTGCCTATGTAATTGTGTTGAGATTTTGAAGTAGGCAGCTTATGCAGGTCATCTTTAAATAGTTGTTTTCGAGGTTGGCTTTGGCAATTCAGCACCACACCTCGAATGCTCCGAGATTTTAGGATGGAGACTTTTGGTCTCTCTTTACTTAGCTATTCTTTACTGCCAGCAGCTATTCTGCCACTCACCTAGATACTGTTAAGGCCTGTCCCTCACGTGAACTTAAAACATCGTGAGAGAGTTGTTTGGCAGCCATACTTCATGTGAACTGATTGAGGTGAGAGTCTGACGACAGTCTTCCTTCACATAAGTTGATGAAGGTAGGCGAGTTTGGTGGCATGCCTTGGGCAACCTAACGAATGTAGGTGGAAGTGTATGATGAAGATGTTTGGGTTTCTGTACGTGAACCTATTGATTTGGAAGAGCTTGATCCCGGGTTCTCTCCTGATCAAGTGATTGAGGTGGGAGAGTTTGATGACTGGGGATCTGCATGTTAACCTATGAGATGAAGGAGTTGGGTGACAGAGTTCCTGAAGCTTCCTTCTCATAAACTGAGGTTAGCTAATCTAATGATCAGGTTCCTGCACATGAAGTAAGTGAGATGCAAGTGTTTGGTGTTATGATCTGCCTGTTGAGCTATGCATGTGCTACAGTTTGATGGCCTCTTTGCACATGAACTGGGTAAGCTATTGAGCAGACATTTCCGCCCTGCTTCTGCATACAGCTGCAAATCCTGCACTAGGATTGCAGCGGTGAAATATGATGGGTCTGTAAAGAACGAAAGCACAGGAATATTGTTGGCTTTGTCCCCAGATTCCATTCCGACTACTCAATTCTTGTATCTGTTAATGATAAACAGAGTCCAGGCCCAGTGCCTTGCTCGTGGACGACGTGTGCTGCTGATCATAACTTACTCAGCCAGTTCTTGGTGCACCTCTTCCACACCCTCACGCCAGACTTAACACAATCTTCGAGATCACTGTTATGCTTGCTAAACCCCCTCTTGATCACCTTGTTTTTGGATTACTCCTCTCATGCTCTTCCACTAAGCATGATCATCATGGCCTGCCATGCACTTCCACTTTCCTTAGCAATTTCACACCAATGAATCTTTTCCACTTTGTTTATTCTCGTTCAGGTTTTATTCTGTTAGCTATTCACATGGTTCCCAAGTTGTAGGATTGTAGGACCCCAGAAGTTCTTGGTCAAAGACCCGGTGTCACATTAGTTTTCTTTTCTGCCAGTGAAAGAGCATCATCTAATCATGGCTGTTTTTCAATAGGGCTCTTCTCATAGACCAGGGGCCAGTCAGGCCTTTTTATGTTGCACCCAGAGCTCAAGGAGGACGGGTGGTGGGGGGAAGGATTAGCTTGTTCTACGCCCTCAATCTTTTTTGTGCCTGGTATGAGTGCTATTCATATTTATTGTCCTGTCTCCTGCCACTCATTATTTTTTATGTACGCCTTTCCTTTTGAATGCCGCGAGGGACTTCCTTTATATGGTACATCGCTTGATTTGAGTTCGATTACTTAAGCATGAAACACACTAATTCTGCTTTGCCTTGTTTTTTTTGTTATGTTTTGACTTTAAGCCCTAAAAAGACATGTTAGTACAAAACACAAATCAACTGTAGCAAATGCAAAGCAAACTAAAAGTAAAATTGAACTTGCAGAACTGTAAGTGTGTGCCTCTATCTTTTTCTAAAAAAACAATTGACTCCCGCTCTTTGACTTAGTCTTAAAGATAACGGGGAGTAGAGCCATAGCGCAGACAAACAAACCTTCTCTGCGTGTTGGGCCTTCATCCATTAGAGAGCCGTAAGACGCATTGCATCTTTACATCTTGAGTTCTTCTCAGACCGCGGAGCGATGCAGACCTACTTAGGAGAGTTACCCTACAATTCTGGTAGTTTGTGTGCTCATCCTTATTTCTTTATTTACAAAGCACTGTATTAACTGAAGTGTGGCAAAACCACCAGGGCTTTCTTTGACAAAAACGACAGCGTTCTAACAGAGGTCTATAAAGTGAAAGTTTCTTGATTGTCAATGAGAGGTTCCATTACACCCCTATTATTAAGGTTAGTTCTGATGATTCCATGCTAGAAGTTGCTGAACGGAGAGGGATCCATCACCTTCTGGTTAGCTCCCAGGATAGAGTCGTTATAAACTCTGGCGTCCACTGACCTGTGGTGAGATTTACACTTGGAGACCATCAGTCGGATTTGTTTGATGTCGTGACTACTGTACATTTCATTTTTAAAATAACCAGAATGGACTTTGGTGGTTGCAGAGGGTTTCTCGAAAACCCCATAAAAGAAAGTTGAAACAAACTGGTGGGACGTGTCCCCGATTATCAAGCTAAAGGTTACACAGAGCCTTACTCTTGCTTGTAGTGCTGAAAATTCTTATCTGTAAAGGTAGTATTACCTAGAGTGTTTTAGGGTATTGGAAGTTGCACCTTGCAGATTAGAAACAGTGCATCGACAAACTACCAGGAAATTGGCAGTTACTCAATAAGGACAAGGATTTTTAGTAATTGAAATGTATATAACTTGTTAATAGGAAACATGTAATTCCTTCCCTCTTAGACAGTTGGTTGCTGCTTTCTTTCCTCTGTTGAGTCAGCATCCCATGCTAGGCTGCCCACGTTGCACTCACTCCAGCTGATGTGATACTTTTTGGAGAAAGTCATCCCATTCGCCAAGCTCCTTCCTTTTCTCTCTCACTACCTCTCTTCCTTTCTCCTGTGCCCTGTTTGATCTCATCTGTTGTTTTTCAGAACTTTAAGGTGACCGTAGAAGTGTGGTAATGTGCTGTGCAAATAATCACAATAGGTGTTGTGATGGTAGTCTTGCAGTAACTTGTTTAGCAGGTGGCCAGCTCACTTTACCTCAACACTCTGTTTAACCTTCATAGTGGTGCACACGGACATCCTGCTTTTCAGGCGATATCCCTTAAACTTTTGTTTCCCTGTTTGGACAGAACATTGGTGTCTGCCTATCTTTGACAGTTCTCTTATCTGTTTGCTCCTTGAATGATGGATAGTACATACAAATCTCTAAGAAATAACTCAGTCATTACTTTTACTCAGTTGACCGAGGCAGCCACACAATGTCCTATAAATAGAAGTTCTTCTCCTGCCTTTTCCTTACCCTTGCTGAATTAAATATTCAAGAGCCTTGCTTTTGTTACTGAGAAAGTCTACGACTGGCCATTAGGCCATGATCGGGCTAACATTGCTGTCTTCACAGCTAGACACATGCACTTTCTATTATTCGAAATGATTGTGTACTTGGAATTCAAACCTGATCATTAAAAATGGATGAAACCCCTGACACTATTTAGCCTAACTGTTAACATTTTACCATATTGCGAACCAAGCAAATGTCTCTCATGAGCATTTCTCATGTGGTAGTGTTTACCTTTGTATTTTGTATGGCACATGGTATTGGCTGAAACGCCTTCTCCCAATTTTAGACCGGATAGAATTATTTTCTAATTTATTAGGAGTCATTTTGTCCCTCTGTGAATGATGAATTACAGTGACTGCCTTTTTATGCATCCTCTTTTGGATCGTAAAACGCTACTAAAGAAAAGGTCTACATCCTGGCCTTTTGTTGCATCTTTAATTCGCAAGATATCCAACCCTCAGTATGTAAGAGGGTTTCCCCGGGTGAGGGTCTCCACTTCTGACTTATAGGAGGCCTTGCTCCTAAACTGGTGTGTTTGTGGTGTGGAGTGGTGTGGCTCACTGGTTAGAGGCGGCAGACCCTGGAGTGAGGACGGCCCGGGACCAGGGTTTAATTCCCGACGCGGCAGGGTCGTGGACCAGGGTCAGCGGACTCGATAATTCTCACCTCGGTGCCTACTCTAACCAGAGATCACACTCGGCAACTTTGGGCATTAGCTTGCCTCCTCTCCATAACGGCCCCCCACATACGCCGGGGATGCCTGGTTTCACCTTGGAGATACCCAGTAGGGACCATATCACATGGAAAGCCAGGATGGGTTCCCCAGCGGTCTATTGCACAGAGATACTCCTTCGGGAGTCGATTCTAGTGCGTTACAAACCCGCAAATTAAATTAAATTAAATTTGGTCTTGGATGTCTGTGGTCCCAGGGAGCCCCAAGTGCCCTTTTAATTTGTACATGAAGAAGTGGAAGCTTTTCTACCTTCTTGCCTCCTAAATTGATTGAGCCATCCCTCATCCTCCCATTCATAAAGCACTGAATATCCAGTGACTATCATTCGTGGAGTTTCTTGGCTGGTTATCTGCCTGTTTCAGTTTTCAGGACTTGTATATGACAGTCTCAGGGAGTGCAGGTGTTGTAGTTTAACAACTTATTGTCTGTAAGTTGAAATACACCCCCCCCTTCACCATCTCCGTGAAACAATAATGGAAGTGGTGTGAAGTGCAAGAAAGCTTTCATCACAGAAGGTTCATAGATTGCAGTTGAGGGCTGGACAGTGCCTGTTGATTGTATTTTGGCCTTTTATGATTGTGAATTTAATAGAACCAGGTTTTGTAGGTGGAGAGACAAGTGGCAAAGTATCCTCAGACAGCTACGGTTATCTGTGACTCCTGCACATGTCTGTATTTGCATAAGCTTCCATTGGCAGCAACTAATCAATGTTGGACATGAAGAGTGGTCTTCCAGAGAGGTCAAGCCGCTCCCTTGTCCAGCCCCCTAGTTTGCATGAAGCGGCTTTCAGACCCATGTGCTTGAGTTTTTAGTCGAAAAAGCTCAGTTCTCTCACATACTGTATGATTGTTTCCAGCCACAGCCTGCATTGTTTCCCACCACAGGCTCCTTATTGTTCCTCACAAGTGTGGGCCCAGAAATGGACGGGTGTACAGTAACATCACTTGTACTCTTCCTTTGCTCACTATGAGACTTTTTGTCCTGTTACTTCTTTGGCAAGAGAAAAATGAATGGCACCGACTGCCACAAGGATGCTGAATTCCAGAATCTTTCCCCGGTCCCCCTGGACACTGGGATGGCGAGGCTCATGATTCACTTTTTACAGTATTGGACATTGAGATGGAGCCCCTAAAATGTTGTTACTTGGGGACCCCTCTGCACTACAGAGGAAGTTCTGTCTTGTATCGTCCAAGCTCCTGATATAATCTTTGTCTTATAAAAGCATTTTATTGTTTTAATCGAGTTTAACATGTAATGTAGACCAATTGAATGTTATCCAGCTGTAACACAGTTCAGTATCATTAGATACCACACAGCGGATAATCATCAAGTATGTGTGTTTTTTAACAATGCCCTCCACAGTGAACTCCGTCTTCTAACCAAGACCTCGATAATGTGTCCCAGCCCTCCCTGCATATGTTTAGTGTTTCTAGGCACATCCCATGCTAAATAAATTGGCAGCTCTAGCACACGGCAGTAGTCCTTGGCTGCTTTCCATTTGTTAATCTTTGTCCTTCCCGAAAAGATTTTGATGTGGGAATATTTTAATTACTGAACTTGAGTCTATTGTTCCTTAAAGTAGTAAAGGAAATGTAATTGGCATGCTTGGCTGAAGTATTTTAGTAAAAGTAATGATATGCCTAACCCCCTTCTCTACTAGGGTGCACGGACACCCCCATGTCCTCTTTTATTAAAATCACCTGAGGTAGCTCAGACTTTGTAAGCTCATAGGGGAATACAGATCCACATCTATATCTCCAAGTGGTGCTGGTTTTGGTTGATACCTCATGGGTTGTAACTTGTGCTGCAATAGGAACAGCGTATGTACTGCAGAACAAAGGTTTTGGGGGATTGATCCCCAGTAAACTTCAAAGCCTGCGGGATGAAAGGCTTTTCAACCAGAGCAATCCAGACTGTAGCTATGATACACAGATGTCAATTGTTTTGAAAATTTGGAGGACTGGCCTAAAAATGTCATTTGGACTTTTGTAATGGAATAAGGGAAAGTCAAATCCGTGTCCCAGAGGACAGGGGTGTGGTATATCATCCAGAGTGTGTCTGATAAAGATGTCACAGACTGGAATGCTCTCCCATCAGTCCCCTTTTTGCATCCCAGATCCTAGGGAACCCCAATCCAGTTTGCTGTATTGCTGTCCTCACATGGACCATTTTTGATATTAGTGGATTGCCTAGTACACAAGCTGAAATTCAACAGAGCACCACAGAAAAATGTACACCCATTCTCCCTTTTTCTAAAGTACAGGGTACATTTTACACGTTTGTTTGCCTCATGCCCTTCGTAAGTTCTTCATGTCGTGAAATTTCATGAGATATGCCACTGTGGGTGCAGAAGGCTTAGCATTGCCTGCCCTTGTGCCTCAATCCCTTTCAGAATCTAAGATGGAACAGTGAAAGAAAGAATTGAGAATATGAACCAATGTGACCCCTGTTGATTAGAGCAGGGAAGGCGGTGCTTTGGAGATGCTTCGAAATATATGGTCTAGTTATCTAGTCTTAGGCTCGATCTATGTGCAATCACAAGCATCATTTATTATGCTGATTGCAAGAGCGGTTTGCTGCCTGGATAAACTATATGCAATAATGATTCAAAATAGGCTTAAATCTCTGACTGACCAAAATTAATCGATGATATTGGAGCCTGAGGAACCATTTTAAGAATCTTATTTTGCCTGTGTTAGGGTTTGAGGTCCTTAAAGCTTGATACACTAACTTGATCACTCTTGTGGTGAACACTGTTTTTTCACAACTCCTTGTGTCCTTATGCTTAGTTCCGGTTAACTCAGTAAAATCACTCTGATGCATTTGTGTTGATAAGTTGGACTTTAAAAACGCCACATTTTCTGAGTTGCAACTTCGACTTTTCAGAAGTTACAGCTTGTGCTGAGTGTGGATACTAAAATTGCTTCCTTCACGTTTACTTTGAGCACTGTCCTCCCAGATTTTGTTTCCGCTTTAGGTTTCAATGTTGCTTCATGTCCAATACGGACTGCACAACTCTTGTTATTCACCAATATTTGCAGTTCTACTTGGCAGCTCTCAGTCAGCAGAGTCTACTTGTCTTGTCTTCAGATAATTTTACTTCAGACCAAACAGATTTCTGGATCATGCATTAGCAATCGGTTCTTTTGCATGGACATTGCTAACAGAAAAGGCTGCAAGAGCTGCTATTTAATGCAGGTATTACTTTTGCACCTTACTTGTAAATATGCCCAACTGAAAATCAACGCAATCTGGAGAAAGATTTTAATATTTAACTAAAACATCATTGTCTACTTTAATTTTATTGCCGTTATCTTTTCAATACCATGACTCCTAGAAAATCACTTTTATACCTCATATTGGGCCATGGTTTGTAAATGTTTGAGGTAATTTGGTTGGCAGAACCCATGATCCTTGGCTAGACATTACCTGTGCCATAGCCCCACAGTTTGCATCCCCTTATGAATCATGTGATTTAAGGCTTAGTTTCTTAACCTCTGATTCAGCCTCCTTGTATTGTCTTTTTTTTACTTCTGGGGTATCAGTCTATTGATTGTGGTGGCCTCTCTAAAGAGCCACCCTGTTCTTCCCTTGGTCCTCTACAAAGTCATTGTTAAGGGCCTTAAAAGTGTGAACTCCTGCACTGGTCCTTGTAGCGCCCTAGTGCTCCTGTCCTCATTTCTTCTGGGGGAACTTAATTACCTGTTTTATGGATCTTTTCCTTTGGGTAGTTTAAAGCTCATCTAAGAACTCTTTGAGCACACACTCTGGTTGCCTTCTGTGTGTTGATTCCTTATGTAACTGCTGCAAAAGCTTTTCTGACATCTAGTAGACTTCATATTATTCATTTTGTAGAACATGGTCATTGAAATGACTCCGTTACCAAAGAGCTTGCAGCTGAAAAATATAGAGATACAGGAATCCAACCATTGCAGACCGTTGTGGTTTGAATACATTGGTTGCCGTTAAAGTGGGCATTAGGAACACCCACTAGAAAACTGCCTCACTGCAGACACTGTGTTAAAAAAAAGACACTTCTACTGGTTGACTTCTCATATATACATTTACCAATAGGGCTTCCATTGATGAAGTCCTACTTCATTGGATCCTCTAATCTGGTGCTTAAACATATTCCACTTGTCCTTTACCATGGGCTTCCTATTAAGTTGTCCATTACCAAGGCTGATATTGTTAGACAGCTTCCTCCCACCTTTCAGTATTGTGAAGTGAGAGTACCCCCTCTACTCCGCTTCTCTTGGCGATACAGTTGCTCCCTGATAAAACAATGTGTTTACTTGGCTTCTTTACCTTTATCAAGTATGTGTCTTTTTTACGTTCCTGTTTCTGTCCTAGTTCAAAATGAACAGCATCTCCCATAAGCTCTTTGTGGCTTCTGTTGTTGAGTAGCTAAAAGCTTTAGGGAGAACATAAACACCAAGTCATACTGTTGTGATTAAATCCTGGCAGTTGCCCCTAGTACCTTTAAAAAGTGCAGAGACGCTGATGTTGCTAAGCACCCGAACAGTTTGTGGTGCTTCAAGCTTTTACAAAGAAACCTATCTATACTTTGGAGGAGCCCCAAACTGTCTCTTGACTGTAAAGCTGATTCCTTCTTTAGCAGTCAACCCCTTCCACCTCAGTGGAGGAAATGCATCAAGATAGTGTGTAACACTTGTGACTGGCTTGGGCCAATTCAAGATGACACCAGAGATTTGAAAGTAGTATACCCTTCCTGATAGACCTAAATAAGCAAACTCATCTGTTTGCTTTGTTCGTTACACAACTCTTCCTTAAGAGGACCCAAATAGCCCGTATACATTGACCTGAGGTTCAGAATGGAATCTTCACCTGCTCAGATCAAGGTAGGCATTTATCTCCATTTGCTTCTAAGGTGATGTGAACCATTTCTAAATAGATATTTGTGTCTCTGTGTGCAGATCTGTGTTAAGGTGTTGGTGCATGCTTGTGTCACTGCACCTTCATGAGTTTGTACTTGCACTTGTACCTCCTTCACGTGTCTTCATTTTAGAAAGCTGTGAGTAAAGATCAGGTTACATTGTTCCTGTTCAGTAGAATCACCCAGGCCTGGCTTCCTTTCTTCTGCTTGACTTGTTTATGGCTGTAGGCCTAGGAATTCATGACCGCGTTGATAAACGTGCTGAGCTACGTAATTAGGTATTTATTTAATCCTCTAAATACTTAGATTCAAAGAATGTTGTGGTTACAATTTAAAAAAAATGTAAACCTCAAATTTGCCTAAACTGTACCTCACCCCAGGGGCTCCTCCTCACAATTTACTTTGATGGCATCAGTTCTCACATCACCATTAACCTCATTGATGGCTTCACTAAAACCACTTAAGACCGTCACCCTACAGCCCTTTGGATGTAAGGCTTGACTTCACCAACTCCAGACAAGCTCTGCTGCTCCTCTCCCACGCCACAGAGCCTCCAGGGCCCTTAGAACAGCGCTTTTCCATTGGTTATGTCCTTCCTCAAGTCTTTCTGCTTCCAGCAGTCATACCTGGTCTTTATCCACAGCGTGTATGTTTGGCTGCATCATGCCAGTTCTTGCTACAATGTATGGAGTCTGGGCTAATGACTGGGCGCATGGTGCTCGGGTAACATGTTTGCTTATCAATAATTCACAGATACATTTTCATACAACTCCTTCCACCCCTTGATGAACCTGCCTGCAAATTATGATCCGAGCTCAAGGGGACATAGTTTAGTTTTACAGAGATTCATACAGAGCCACAGTCCTCTGCAATCTAAAACAAACATATTCTAAAGCTACAAGTTGAGCAGTACACACTGGGCTAAAGTACAGGGTACATGCAGCATTTTTAGTAGTACTTTTCACATATCTGTGCAATGTTTGTCTCGAGTTTAGGATTTGAGAATAGAACGGCATTAAAGCCATCACTTCCAAGTTTGCTTCTCAGAAACACGTTATAATCTCTTAGCAGTTAAAAAAAGTTTTTTAAAAGTATTTTGGAAGGACCTGTGAGCATATTGCAGTCACCCCGCCGTCTTTAAAGAAGAAAAAAAACAAAGCACTTTTGTGCTAGCTTTTTAAAAAATGTTTGTTTTTTACTTGTCCATCTTGGGCCAGTACATATAAATAAGGCACTTACAAAATGATACACTTGCGTTATCTGGCCTTTTTTCATGCTTTTCTTTTACCAGTGCTGCCATTTTACCGATGCTGTACAGCAGCGCTAAAAGGCATTGGCAAAGCCAATAGGTACTAAGGGCGGGGCCATTTGACTTTGCCAGGGCTTGTTCTGCTGTAGGAAAGGATATTTTCAAGTCTTTCAGTATGGCCATGTCTTCTTGTTGTTGAGGTTTGCCCCAACATGGTACCTCAGATTATTATTTTTCTGCAGCATGTTTTTTCAAACTTGTGCGGTTCACACACTTCTCCTTCGTGTAATAGCAGGTTGAGCAATCATGTTCACGTTTTGCTCCGCAGTCCGGGTTTAGAAGTGAAGTGCTGGTTCCAGTGGTTTATGAACTGCAGTCTGCGTGATGTAACGCCACTACCTCAGCAGATTAAAGTTGTTGTTAGTTTCAGGTTTGGGTTTCGAATCTGCAGTTTGTGAATTTATTAATCAGGGCATCTCTAAAATTAACCCTTCAAAACATTTCCAATATCTTTTATTCTCACAATTTCTTGAACTGGATGGATTTACACCAAACCAAATAAACAAGTTCTGTCTTCATGCCATATATGGTGTGAATCTTTGTTGACAGTTTTTGTTTTTAGCAAAGAGCAAGTAGTCCTTTGTGAGTCGGGGAGGCAAATGTAATTTTTGTAATCCCTTCCTAAAGCATTACCCTAAATTTAACAAAATGAAAAGTTTTATTGATGCACTTTGGCCAGAAAGGCCTAGTGGCTATCAAATTTCGTGAAGGTGGGTTAAACAGGACCATTTTCATTCGCAATCAAAAATGCCTTTCTACGTTGCTTCTCGACCATTTCTTGCTGGCATTACATGTTGGTCGTTTTGTAGAACAGCCTCATGCCCTCTTAAGAGCATTAGCTCAGGAGGTGGGCAATTGAGAGTTTGGGAGTAGTAATGGAGTATTTGTCAAAAGGTGGCTTCAAGCACTTCTGCAGATGGTTGCTGTCCCAGCCTGGGTGCTTAAGGGGAGAACACCATGTCTCACTTGATCTGTCTGCAAGTTCTAAACTCTAGCAGACTTAAATTGCTCGTGCAAAGTACTCGGTCAAAACGTATCTTTATAGAGCCTGCTTTAAAATAAGGGTCAATTGGACCGGGGCTCGGCTTTTCCAAGAACGAGCAAGTGGAAAGAACCCTTCTCTGTCGTTGACTTCAGAGCAGTTTTGGCGTCCTTATAACAGTAAACTTTGTGTAAAAGAGAAAGCGTGTTCTCAGCTCCCAGAAGAAGTAGGTGTTAAGCTTCCGTTTAGTGATTCATTTTAAAAAAGTGTAGGAGGTAAACATCCCTCAAATGGACATGCTTTGATGCCAGATGCCTTCTCCCTTAAACTTACATTCTTGGTTCCTGATTTTCGCAAAGTGAGATTGGTGAGGACAAGGGTTAGAATTCTGATGCAAGTGGAGGTGAAGGGTCTGTTTTTGTGGGCCTCCATGGGAATTTCAGGGTCTAGTATGCCATTTGTCGACGGCTAAGATCAGAATGTCTCCTGCTAGTTCTCATAATTCCTTTCTCACAGGGTGTATCCAGACTCTTGCTAGCTCCCTTCCGCGGTCTTTATATTTGTTCTGTGTTCTGCAGGACCCATCTAGTGCTCAACCACTCCCTCCACTAGGTGAGCAGGGTTCCCTCTCCCAGTCAATCCCTTTCCTTTCTCTTATTGCACTGGGTGCTCGACCTGCTCCAGTCATTCTACTCACCTTTTATAGAACTGTTGGTGACAACTGCTTTCTCCTGAATGATCCCTTTGCTTTCTAAACTTGGTGTTTCTGGCTAGCTTCTATCGCTTTCCCTTGCCTTTAGTTGTTGAGACCAGTGTGCTCTGCAGGTCCCGGTTCCATATTTGCCTTCTCTCGGTGTGCCTGGGTCAGATGGTGATCTCTTGATTTCAGAGTGCACTATCTCAAGTAGCAGATGCTTTGTGTCCACAGCTTAAGGCCGCACCCTTCTCTTGTTTCCCAAACCGCTGTAGTTGTACTGAGTTGAAGCCAATGCCCTGTGATTGAAAGGAATCCCCACCCAATTATGTTTTCATTCCTTTCGCTATTACACAGCTTTTCTACAGCGGATTAGGTTTATCATACTTCACTTCAATATTCTTTACGCAGTGGGGTCACATGCCACCCATGGCTCTTTCTGTAGTTATGAGTACACAATTTTATTTACAATTTGGCATCTCCCCTTTGGTAAATATTTGACTGGCGAAACAAACTGCAGCATGTAGTTCATGGGAGGGAAGCAAACGAGTGAGGCAGTGACTGATTATCTTCTGATCCATTCTCTCATGCGCAATTTTTAGATCATACCAGAAAAGGGAGCCCCTGGATCCTGGGCTGTAAGTAACTCCACATTGTGGAGTTAAGGAGGCAGCACCTTTCTGGGTCAGAAGGATTGCATAAGTGCACAGATAGTGGTCAGAGAGGATGAAAAGCTTGTGAACAGTGCATCCTTGGGTGTGGGTCCAAGAAGGACTGAGGCTGAGTTGTGTTTTTCAGGAGTGTGGCGTGAATATTTATGGAGCTGTAAAAAAGACGAATCAGTGCATGTACCTGCAACAGCATAAGGTATATGGGTGCATGAAGATGTTCAGTTACAAGTTGTATGGAGCTGTAGCAGTGTGAAGTAAAAGGGCATTGAGCTGCACTGACGTGAGAGAGCTGGTGTGTATCGGTCAGCAGTAAGGGCTGATTGTCGACCTGCCCATGAGTATGGTGTGCAAGGAAATGGATCTGCACATTCATTAGTTGATATTGCAGTGGTCTTGTACTTTATCAATTAAATGTACACAATCCACTGTGTTCTGATATGATGGTTTAGTAATGGTCCCTTGTTGGATTCAATCCCTGCAGTGAGGGATATAGGGTTTTTTAATAATGTGAATTTTGTTATGTTATGTGAATTTGCATAGCATGGCTAATCACCCCTGAAGGTATCCAGGCGTTGAGAGGGGCAGGCCGGAAGGGGAAGGAGGAGATCATGCCTGTTTCACCTGAAAGAGGTTCCTTTGGAAGTCCATGAGCGAGGGGGAAGTTCTGAGGTGTTTTGGGAGGTCGTTCCAGGTCTTGGCTGCGAGGTATGAGAAGGACCGTCCTTCACTTCTGGTCGCCTAGATGCGAGGGAGGTGTGCTCATGCCTGGAACGCATATTTGAAGGTATCTGGTGGGTAGGTAGAAGTTGAGGCTTTGAGTTAAGCTGGACCAGTTTTATGGAGAGATTTGTAGGGGTGGGTGAGTAATGTTAACATGCATCTTTCCTGGACTGGGAGCCAGTGGAGAGATGTGGTTATTTCGTTGGATGTTCAGGATGAGCCTGGCTGGGGCGTTCTAGGTGGTTTGGAATTGGTGTAGGACATGGGCTGGGATTACGATGCAAATGGTGTTTCCGTAATCGAGTCTACTTGTGATAAGAGCCTGGGTGGCCAATCGTCCTGTGTTTAGTGAGATCCACTTGAAAATCTTGTGTAGCATTTGCAGGATGTGGAAGCATGATGAGGAGACTGGTTGATCTGTCTGTTGATGGAGAGTTTGTGTCAAGGATGGTTTCTCATCTCTCTCTATCGCCACTGCACCCTCCGCATAGGCTGCGCCTTCACCTGCACTATGTTTCGGGGATCATGTTTTTTCGATGCCCTCTGTTCTCCTACCTCTCCATTTGCCCCTCGGCACCCCACACTCTTGGTGCTTAGTACCAGTGACCTCTTAGTTTTGATTCAAACAGTTAACTGCATCTATCCGAATTTTTAAATTGGCAGAAACAGCACAGACTTGTTTACTTGGCTGAAAATCCATTCAGATCTGTTTAGTTTGTTGCTAGAAACCACATCTCCCGGTGAAAGACTAAACAGAAATGAGGAATTACCCAAGGAATCTGACCTGGAATGACTATTTTCTTTGGCTACCTCCTCATTTCTTGGCGGACTCAAGAGGTCCACAGATACAGTGCTGGAGTTTTGCTATCCCCCTTTTGGCATCTGTAGCTCCGAGGTGAGGGGGTATGCTGTCCTATAACTCTAGTGACTCCTAGTGAGGGGCAGAGAACCTTCCTGCATCTGAAAGCAACTATGTTGTGTTGGCGCCTTGGGGCTAGCTTGTTTTTTTTTTATTCTGTTCCCCAGTCCCCAATTTGCTTCTTAGTTCAAGGGGACATTCAAGCGTTCTATAGAATTCCAAACATCTGTTTTTAAGGTCTAATAGCTTGAATGTTAACATACCTGTCAGTGCTATACATCCACCAAGCATGTGTATTGTAAAATACTGTTCTTAGTGGTAAGAGGTGCAACAAGAGGCCAGGGCGTGTAAACGCCATACATCAGAAACTGAAGCAGTATTTTAAAGTAAAGTACCACTTGTAAAAAGCACTTTTGTTATAAGGAGAGTGTACATGTAAGCATGATTTCTGCTTAGTACATTGTTGTATATGTTTTACACAAACTTGGCTCTGGGAGGAAGGAAAGAGACCGTTAATCTGTCTTCATCGGTTTCCAATCAAGACAGATCTCTGCATGGAGCAATTTGAATAGGATGTGCTCAATGTGTACCTTCTTAGGTCTCGCCTCTCAATGCGCATTCGCATTGAGCGGAGCGAGACTATAGGGGTTTAAACAGACTTTAACTAACTGGCGATTTGATGCTGTGCCCGTGCGGTTTTAGTTCAATGCGCAAGCGCATTGACCTAAAATGCGCGTGCACAGCATCAAATAGTCAGCCATCTGTTGCCCAGCTTGGTGCCGCTCCACCCTTGCGGCATCAAAGGCTTTCACGGCCGGCCGGCCGTGCTTTCAGTTTGCCGGCCGGCCGTGTCTCGTTTTCTATTAACTTGTTTCTTGGTTTTTTTCTGCCCCTGTTGTGCCGTCCGTCCGCCCTCCATCACTGGTAATCTCCCCATCTCCTGCCCACAATGAATGGATAACCCAAATGTATAAAACCGCCTCATGAGAAATTCGTACGGTCCTAGACGGACTGAAAGTTTGCTGCAGACTTGGTAAAACCCAGGAGTTTTGATGAAAGAATGACATCGGAGTGAATGTATTTATTATACGGCCTCTGCTCTCTCCCCCTCTTTTCCCCTCCCAGCCCCCACCTATGTCATCCTGTCACCCCTTCCCATGCGTCGGCTGCCTCCATGCCCCTCACTTCATTTGAATCCTGGACACGGCAGACACACATAGATGAGGTTACGTTCCAGTTACTCAGTCTGTTTCTGCTTATTCAGTTTCTTGCCTTCCGTTCTGTCATTGCGCCGTCCGTCAGCCCTCCGTCACTGGTAATCTCTCCATCTCCTGCCCACAACGAATGGATAACCACAATGTATAAAACCGCCTCATGAGAAATTCATAAGGTTCTAGACGGACTGAAAGTTGGCTGCAGACTTGGTAAAACCCAGGAGTTTTGATGAAAGCATGACATCGGAGTGAATGTATCTATTATACGGCCTCTGCTCTCTCCCCCTCTTTTCCCCTCCCAGCCCCCACATATGTCATCCTGTCATACCTTCCCATGCGTCTGCTGCCTCCATGCCCCTCACTTCATTTGAATCCTGGACACGGCAGACACACAGAGATGAGGTTACGTTCCAGTTACTCAGTCTGTTTCTGCTTATTCAGTTTCTTGCCTTCCGCTCTGTCATTGCGCACACTGCCCACACTTTTCGGGATTCTTCCCGGTACCTTGGGTTCTTAATGTTCGGTGTGTGATCTAAATACAAACCCAAGGTTGGCTCAGGTGACACGCATCGGACCATTTGGTGAATATTTTATTTCACAGAACTCCCTCAATGAGCTACTTCCGACATCCATCATTCAACATCCACCCATGCATCGTTTCACCCAAGCATTCACCCACCCATTCACACTTTCATCCATCTACGTATGTTGCCGGAACATAGACCATGGAGGAACTATCCCCCCCCCTAGCCCCTGTGCTTGGTATCTGCTTCAGCGTCAAACGTTCAAAACAATACCTTTATTACATGTATTTGCTCTTTTCATAGCTGCAGGACTTGGTTCGGATGCAGTTTTATTAACTGAATGTTTTTCTCGACTCATGTCACTCTCCCACTGTGGATAAAGTGCAGAGAGTCGGCCCGGGAACCTGCACAGCTCGTTAACGGAAGGGTTTCACTTCGGTGTGACATTCCCATAGTTCAGCAAACTTAACTTGACATCTAGAGAGGTGCAGCGTTGCAAGCTCTGCAAAGCGCCTCTTATTATAAATTGTATCTGAAATTATCCAGTTTCTATAAATCCACCCATTCACACTTTCATCCATCTCCGTGTGCTGCCACTCCTACCCATCCACCCTCGCATGCAGGCACGCCCATCCAACCATATATTCATCCAAGTATACACCTACCAACTATAAACATATCCATGCATCCATTCACCCACCCATTCACACTTGCATCCATCCATGTGTGCAGCTACCCCTACCCACCAACCCACCGCTGCATGCAGGCACGCCCATCCAACCATAAACGTATCCATGCATCCAACGCATTAATACTATGTGCATGTCCTCATACAACTGTGGTTTGTCACCATATGTATGAATGTGTGTGTGTGTGTGCATACTATTGCCTTTGACTAAAATAAGCTGGTCCTATTGGCTTTTTAATGCTTGTTTTATGTAATATGCCTTAAAGCGCTCAGAAGACCATACATTCAGTTTAGAATAAGATACAGCCTCGTCATTCATATTCTTTGCCTTCACGAATTTAATAAAACCTTCATGAGCAATAGAAAGACGAAGTCAGCAATATTCACTCGTTTAAAGTTTCTTAAGGGTTCACAGCACAACTCACTTCGCTGTGCGCTCCGTGCTGCAAAGCCCACGGCCCCCCTCCCCTCCGACAAACTTTAAGAAATCCAGGAATGCTGCTGATTTCATCTGTCGTTAAGAGCCCGCAGCGTCTCAGAACCAGCTTGCTTTTTTTTTAGTCATGCCATACGTATGCGCTATATCCACATCCACCACCACTTCCACCACCACTTCCACCACCACATCCACCACCACCACATCCACCACATCCACCGCATCCACCACCACCACATCCACCAACATCACCACATCCACCAACATCACCACATCCACCACCACCACCACACCCACCATCACCTCCAAATCCACCTCCAAATCCACCTCCACATGCACCACCACATGCACCACCACATGCACCACCACATGCACCACCACATGCACCACCACATGCACCACCACATGCACCACCACATGCACCACCACATGCACCACCACATGCACCACCACATGCACCACCACATGCACCTCCACATGCACCTCCACCTCCACAATCACATCCACCGCCACATCCACCACATCCACCACACCCACCACACCCACCACACCCACCATCACATCCACCACCACTTTCACCACATCCACCACCTCCACATCCACCACAACCACCTCTACCACATCCACCACCTCCACAACCACCACATCCACCCCCACCACCACATCCACCCCCACCACCACATCCACCCCCACATCCACCCCCATCACCACCACCACCACATCCACCATTACCACCACCACCACATCCACCACCACCATATCCACCACCACCACATCTATATATGTGTGGCTCTGTGTGTGTGTAGGTGCAAATGCAATGTTCTTGGATTTTCGTCACAATAAAATACACTGAACATAATCTTCACAAACGTTATTTTCAAACGTTTAAGCTATTGCCATTATAAATTACAAGAACTTTTATTTAAGTATTAATTATTTACAAAATTAAAAGCCATTGTTATTTGTAACATCAATACATCTAAGTCACGTAAATACAACACACATTGCATTACAAATGCTATAGGTGTCACATTTGCGAAAGTTAAAACTATTGACATTGTAACTGACAAAGCTATTAATTTTGCTATTTTCAAAACCAACACATAAATAAAAAATGTCATTTGCAATACCAATCACTCAAACTTTCCTAATGTGAGACCTATTGCATTTCCAATGCTTGTTGTTTTCTTCTTACAAACCCTCTCTAGTCTGTATTATTGTATATGGCTGGGACCACTTTTGCATTAGTGTCCCTAACCAGGTCAAGTAACTAGATTATAATGCTACACATTGCTCTGTAGTATTTCTTATGGTGCTTAACTTGTCCACAGTGCCTTATAATTCGGTCCTCTCTGTCTCATCCTTCAGTGTGCTTCTACATTTACCTTGGAGTACAGGGCTGTCGAGAGGTCAGAGGAGCTCTGTAGAATTGTCAGCGAGGTTGGTCTAACTGGAAAGATAGGTTAGGATGATTCACTGAGTTGTTTCCAACATTACCATTCATTGAATGGAGAAGCAAGACCTCTTGTTAGGTGGAGAGGGCCATGCATAGATGACAGAGAATGTAAGAGGGGACCAGACCAGTATAAACACTACAGAGCAAGAGCGGAGGCGCTCCTGAAGCACACACTTCCCTGTGAGCCTTTTAGCTATGAGATTAATGATTGTAATTATGACCAGGAGTAGTGACTCACTCTGGGTGGAAAGCATTCACCGCTAGCACCACCTGGCACTGTGATGATTAGGATGTGGTCAGACATTCCATGAACACACGTGGCACATTTGTACATTTCTATTAAGGTAGACGGGGAAAGAGGGAAACTGTATTGGAACACGCGTCCTTCTTCCTTCCTCATATGTTCTCTTCATGCCCAAGGGTGGCTTAAAACCAGTGTGTGTGGCTGGTGGATGGCTTCCTATGTGCAGGATCCTTCTTCCGTGTGTTCCTTGATTTGATCTGGGGATGCATCGTTGACGCGGATCAGTATTCCTAACATTTGGGTTCATAGCCATGGAGTGTCCATCGGTCCTCTCCTCTAGATGTAAACCCAAGATCTTTGGAAGGAGCCCATCTCCAAGAATTCAATGCTGAGCAGTTCCTTATGTTTCTTATGCACAGGCACTTAGATCAGTATTCGAGGAGATCTAGAGTACATGGGAAAGACCCTTCTTGCTTGGAGGATTTCAGTTCTGGTAATGAATGGTTGTACTCCTACCCAACGGCTTTTCTAGGAATTTAGCACGTGTGATTGTGCTCACAGGAATGCATATCACAGGGATAATGGAAGAGGTGCGTGTGCATGTGCGAGTCATAGCAGTGACAACTAAAGATACACTGGCACCAGTGGCAATTGTATTTTGGGGGGGACGGGGGGTTGGCACGTTCCCTACAGCCAGTAGCCACTGCTTCAGGTGAGCTGCATTGAGATGGAAGCCAGCCCTGCTAATTATGGGCTCATGGCTGTGGCACAAGCCTTGATGGAAGAAAGGCAAGAATATAGGTTACAATTTAGTTGTAAATCTAAGATCTGCAGCGTTCGTGTGCGTTTTTCCCATGTGATGTTCGATTTGAAGATGGTGTTATTGGACGTTGTGCAAATGATCGAAGGCGAGCTAAGGTCACCTGTGGTTTGTTCCATTGAAAGCCCTGGCCTCTCTTCACTTTAAAAGGAGCGTTGGTTGTAATTGTATTCTCCCCACCAGCCGAAGGGTTGGCATTATCTGTGGAGTAGATTGCCCACGCCAAGCATGCATGGTGTCTATGCAGTTCCTTTTAGAAAGACTTGCAATAAACGCAGCCCCCGAATAATCTAAGTTTGCTCTGCCCTACTAGAACTCCGAGTAGGATAGGAAATACTGTTTCTCTTTACAGCAGTGTTTGAGAAAACACACATTCACCTGTTGCAGCTGGGTCAAACTCTATTGTGTGAAAAGTCCTTAAACGACCATCACTAAACCAGAGACAAATTGTGTGCCATATTTCACGCAATGAAAACGAATAGACCTGTTTTAGAAGTGCAGCGCTTGTACATTGCAAAATAAAGCTGCGTCTGAGATTACAGAGCCATTAAATGAGATGTGTTGCAGACACATGGTTTTTGTTGTTTAGATCCCACAACCCATTGTTGGAAATAAATGTTCTCTTACTCGGTCACTGTTTTCAAGTGTTTTATCTTTTGGCTTGCTTAGCCTGTATAAACTGAGCCTCTGGGAAGACAGATACACCAGCCGGGGAATCTGGGAGCCTGCCCCGGCACGAGGGACCACCGTCCCAGGCACACGGACCCTCGGCTGGCCGCCGGACATGGGTTCCTCATAACTCCGTGGAGCTCTGCGTAGTGGCACTACGCACTACGCCAACTCCCCTTGCTTACGCTGTTGATGTTTGCTTTTCGAAAAAGATGCGAAGCATAAAAAACGTAGTGACGCCATTAGGAGCACTGCTTGAAGGTGAAGCTGCTCTTTGGTCTGTTTCGTAAACCGTTCAATCTGCTTGGGTAGAGAATCAATAGGGTTTGGGTAGGCGAAGCATAGAACACAGGAACAGACAATGGCCTCACCCTCATATTTCTGCTCTCTACAGCTCGTCAGTGAAAAGGTTGGAGGAGCCGAAGGGACCAAGCTGGACGATGACTTCAAAGAAATGGAGAAGGTAAAGATACCAATCGCCAGTACTGGGACTATGCCCCCTTCTTGGGGTTCGTTCTTCAAGAAGCTGCCTTGATACCTGTTTACTGTTCCCCATCGTTCCTTGACTCTAGAGCCATGAACATTGTACAAGGGGCCCCTCATGGTAGGAGCCTTCGAAGCTGTATATAGACTAAACATTGCTTGGGTCCACATAGTTGCAAAAATAGACTTGTGCACCTGTTACAGGAACATTTCGAGGCACATGTCTGTAGGTTATAGTCACTATCCCCATACATAGATTTGATTCAAACCTACTTCATGTTCGGCTCGCAGTGCCTGTAATCATGTAGAACATCTAGTTTAGTAACGTGTATGTTTAACATACACAAACAAGATTTACGAAGCGCATCCGTGACACCTGTTGAATGGGCCACATTTTAGAAATTTCATAACGGAAATGGTTTCTGTCAATCTGTGTTTCACTAACCTATGATATAAATATTTAACATACGGTTATAAGCATGTTCTTGATAAAAATAAGAATCTGTTGCCCTCTGTTGTAGAAAGTGGACCTGACCAGCAAAGCAGTGTCTGAAGTGCTAATAAAAACCATTGAGTATCTCCAGCCAAACCCAGGTAAATACTTCTTACACGTTCTGGTGTATCTTTGGTGGGGAGTGGCCCTGGGGTGCATTTAAGTCGAGAATTCTCAAAGTTGGGGCCTAAAGTTCATTCTCGCACGGAGGAGGAAAGGTGTGTCTCATAGAGTGGAGTCCTTTTAATTTGGGATTAATTATATAGGTTTGGGTTTTTGGGTATTGGGAAATTCTTTGAGGGGATTAGAGTATATCTGAGTGGTCAAAGTCCTCTGTGGGGTGAATTTTATTATATGGTGATTTTTTTTGTAGTACTGTAGCCAAGCACGAGCCAAATCTGTAAGGGGAGCAGGTTGTTGGGGTACACCCATTTTCTAAACTGAGTGCTAATACTGCCCGTCGGCTGGGGGAGGTTTGGGGCAGAGTCTTCCCTCTGACTCCTATAGTTTATGCATTTAACTAAACTGAAGGGAGTTACAGAAGTCTGGAAATGGATTTCTGCCTTTCTAGTTTTGCTTTCCACTGTATTTATCTCCCTTCCACTTTGTCTGAAACATTCTTTGTTTCTCACTGTTGGGTCCCTATACCCTCCCTATTTCCGATTTGCTCGTTCACTCCCTCTTCCTGACTCCTTTTCACTCCTACGTTTCCCTTCTTTTTGGCTCGCTCTCACCTGTACTCTGCCTGTCACTCCCTCTTTCTGACTCCTTTTCACTCCTACGTTTCCCTTCTTTTTAGCTCTCTCTCACCTGTACTCTTTTCTGCAGGATAATGTAGCATCTCACATCCTAAATGTGACTCTTTTTTTGGTAGCATCCAGGGCTAAGCTCTCAATGCTAAACACGGTCTCCAAGATACGAGGGCAAGTGAAGAACCCTGGCTATCCTCAGCCCGAGGGGCTCCTGGGAGAGAGCATGTTTCGCTTTGGGAAGGAGCTGGGAGATGACTCCAAGTTTGGTGAGTACCTTCCGTTCCTTGTCCTGTTTGGTCAGACTGTGGCACATCTTTGGGGAAGTTTGCTGTGATACTGGTACCCATAGATCCTACTACCACCACCACCCTTGCATCCTTTGCACACACTCCTATGTTCTGTCTCACACTCTATCCTTTTTCCACACAACATTACGAATGCAGATTTCCTACTCCTCCAGATCAGACTTCCAGACAGTGTGAGGGTGTCTAGAGAGCTCCTTTCCCGATATTCCCACTTTAACATATCGGATTTGATTGGATTTTTCAGATACCGAGACAATGTACCCCTAATGCCCTTTGTCAATGTCCTTCACATCCGGTTAACCGATCATTCTTGTAATTCCCACTTTAGAGCATCTTTGTTCTTTCTTTTTACATTTAACTTGATAGTATTCAGGACAGTGCAAGATTTACTTCTACACACTACCACGCTCTTTACCAGAAACTTTCCCCAGAAAAAAAAACTGTTCTTGAGAAGAGATGAGGGTTCATTCTCTGTTAATCCTTTTGACTCTTGCATAAGTTGGCAGAGATGCATTTTTGATCTGTGGATAGTGATACTTATCCAAACTGTTCAGCCTTCCTTACTAAAATCCTACCTTTGCCTAATAACGGATCCGCCTTTAATGGGGAGCAGGGCTCCAAATTCTCCTTACACGCCCCTGGCATGTGACTTGGCCTTAGCACAGCGCCTTCTATAAATATGGAACAGATCCACCCTGTGCAGTAGAAAGGGCATGACTCACGGTTCTACCTCTGATGGCACGTGAGTCAGAAACTAGAAATATGCTACCTACCTGGCCACACCCACTGTCCTTCCTGACCTGAAGAACCTAAGGGACTCCTAATTCTGAGATACTTCTGTAATCTGGGCTACATCCCCCCACTGTTAACAAACTCCACATGTAAAGCTGCATTTTCTTTCCAATGACCTAATTTCCCTTTATTCCCCCCCTCCACCAGGCGATGCGCTTTTGGATGCTGGTGAGTCAATGAAGAGATTAGCAGAAGTAAAGGATTCGTTGGATATTGAAGTCAAGCAGAACTTTATCGATCCACTGCAGAACCTGTGTGACAAAGATCTTAAAGAGATACAGGTAACTCAGCAAGGCTTCTCATTGCAACATCCTCCCTGTACTCTGAAGTCTGCCACGGGTTGCCTTTGCTGTGGTAGTAGCCTCGTAAGTGCACCTTGTGTGCCAAAAGTAGGTGAGATAAGTGAACTGGGGCTGGGTACGTGCTTCATGGATTTTGCAGCTGATTGGCAATAGGTTGGCAGTGTTAGGATGGACGCACAAGTACGGTTATATTCAGTACTTTTGAGGTTGGCATTGTCTGGACGGATGAACAAGTAGTTATATTAAGTACTTGTGAAGAGAGTGAAATACCTAGCACAGTTGCTGTTAAGATTACTCGTGTTGGGTTCCAGTTGAGATGGGGCATTATTTATTTCAAACTTGCAGTGGCTGAAGAAGAAAGAATCCCCATTAACTAGCAGGTTAGATCTCTAACCTGCCTCGCTTTGCAGATTTCTACATCTTTCTAAGGGCTTATCTTTGTGAATATATGTTCTATATGATTTAATCTCTGTATGCGGCCATCGTGTATGATTTAGGATTTTCTTTGGTTTAACTCTTTCTTAAATCTCGTTACTACTTACTGATTTTAATTTTTTTGGTCACTAATTGGACATCTGAATTAATAAAAAAAAAACTCTACTATTTATGTTCAAGGGATTCCCTTGTTAGCAGTTTACCTTACAAAATTTTATGAAAGGACCAACAATATAATGTTATCTCTACATTGATTTTCTTTAATTGTGTTGAAGTCATACGGGATCCTGAATGTGTGTGTAGATATTTAAATGTCTCTGATAGACCGTGGTACGATAGGATTCAGGCTATCCCAGTGGAACACATCTTGGAAATAGGATACAGACAGTGCTGGACATCTTCAGACCTATGATGCACGCCGTGCAGGACATGGGGACAAGGATACAGGCTTTGGGTGCAGGAAGTCCTCAAAACTAGAACATAGGCTGCAGGTGCATCTCGCAAGCTCGGTCACGGACTAGAATAGTGCTGGACATCCTTACCAAGATAATGACAGGGCCCTGAAAGCGGTGAGCATCCTTGGGCCTCAAAATCTTCCAGTCAGCCAAGGGCCCTGGGCTGTAGGGATTCTGGTACAAGGCAATATTGTGACTACACTGTTACTAGGCACTTCCTGTTGGTCGCTGGAGCGGTTAGCGCTCTAGTGCTTGCTTTTTCTGGGCTATTTATCCCTCGCCCCCTCCTGAGTGCGCAGCGGTCGCGTGCAGGGGAGCCGAAGACACGCCAAAGAGCAGCCAAAGAGTAGCCCGTCTGCGCCCGTCCGCGACCGGACGGGGCTCGGAGCTATGAATTGTGCTCGATTGAATATGGATGCTATGAGAGACTGCCGCATCAGGTATTCAGGCTAGACCCTAAAAAGCTTTCAACTAAAGCCGCTAGTTGGTTGTGCACGTGGCTCCTGGCCTTGCCCAGAAGGCCCTTTCTCATGCATACACTGAAGGCTCCAGGCCTCACACACCGGCATATCAAACCGATATATTACGGGGGAGACTTCAAAATCAAAAGGTCTGAAATGTTTTCTCCTGAAAACCCGTTCCTTACCAAAGCACCATTCTGAACTTTGTGTGAGAAGTTGGCCTGATATATAATGCTCACTAATTCTTAGTGATCACTTTGTATCATGCCAAGCAACCCTTATGATGATGGTTGTAATTCAACCTTGTAGACCAGTTATCCTAGTGGTAACGTGGACAAAGCAGTCTTAGGCTAAACTCTGAAAGGCATGTGAAGCCAGCTGTTATACCATACACAACCCCCTTGAATACCAAATGAAAGGGACACCACACAGATATATATTGAAAATATATATTGATTTATTAACTATAAAATCCCCTGAACTCTTTATGAGCACAGAAGCACAAGCGTTAAATCACAAGACAGTTTAAAATACACAAAAGTTGCACAATATGGATGAGCCCTAGGGGCCACCTAAACCATATACTAAGAAAGTGGTATAAGAGATACCAGGAGGAAAGTGAAGAGGCCTAGGGCCTTGGGAATCGCTGGAGCTATTCGAGACTGGCAATGACTAAGTCGGGAAAGGCCCACGGGACTCGGGTGCAGTGTTCAAAGTGCACGCACTTCTCAATGCAAAGTCTATGGTGCGTAAAAAGCACAAAGTTAGAAAGTTAGGAACCTTCCGAGTGACCTACGGAGCTGAAACTTAAAACACAGGCCCTTGGGATGTGTACCAGTGCAGGAGCACCGGCGGAGCTGAGTTACCTCACCCACAGGAAGCGGGTGCACAGGGTCGAAGTTGTGTCGGGTTTCGTCACGCTGGTCGATGGTGCTTGGAGCTGAAGATGCTGCAGGCGGCTCGGTGAGAAGAGTTCCGGTGGATCCAAGGGTGGATCTGAAGATGTGAAGACCTGAAAGCAGAGGGGACAGTGTTCAAAGTCACTAGCCAGTGACTACCGTGGAACCAGATTGGAACCAGGCGATGTCGGGTGCAAACAGGCGTTGTCGGGTAGCTTCTTTCTGCAGCCACGTGGATACTCTGGGTCGAGGACGTCCAGGAGTCGGTCACGAGCTGTCCCACGTAGGCTTCTCGCTGTTGGCGGTGTCGGCGACCTGATCGGAGCAAACAGGCCTTGGCAAATGCAAGCCACGCAGAAGTTGAAAGATGCTGTTCACTCGGACCAGCAAGGTCAGAGCGGGTGCTCCTTTTCACAGGAGCTTGGGTAGGTCTGGAGCAACCAGACCTGCTGTTTAAATCTTCGGGTTCGTCGCCAAGATGGCCGCTGGCCGCGTGGCTAGTGGCCGGGATGGCGCGTCGAGTGGCACAATGCAAAAGGGCCCCACGCAGATCGTGGAGATGCTGGAGGGCTGATCTTCGGTGCAAGGGCTGCTCGGTGGTGGGGGTTCTCAATCCCCAAAGCACAACGTCGAGGATGCCTCAGAAGCTGCGCAGTCAGCTTTTCGAGTGTCTTTCAAGAGGTCCGGTCCCACGTCACTCGGTGCCTCCACGGGTCCCTTCTTCGCAGGGACTGTGGATCGGGCTCTGAGAGGTCTGGGAGTCTGGTTCTTGTCGGGCTCTGGGCTCGGTCTCCGGCGGGAGGCGGCGGCCAAGCAGACGTCGAGTTGCTGGTTGGTACCTGTGTTCACAGGGTGGCCACTCCTAGGCCACAAGGGAGATTCTCTTCAGTCTTCTGTGCAGCAGAATGTCGAAGTCCAGTCTTCTTCTTGTTTAAAGTTGATTTCGGGATGATCTGCTGTGCAATGGCACTGCTCCCCCTCTTATTCCCATCTGAGGGGTGGATCTCCTGCTAGGTCCCTCCCCTATGGGTGGGACCAGGAAGGGGGGTGGTTACACCCCCTCTCCTTTGTCCAGCTCCTCGCCAGGACTGGGGCTGGAAAGCCCCAGAACCGGTTTGGGCTGGCTTATGCACAGGGACACCTTGTGTGCCCCAGGCATGTCTCAATCTATTCAGCCCTGTCCTACCCAATACACAAAACCCTGTCTGGGGTGGTGCTCGCACCTCCCCAGGCAGGAAACCCTTTGTCCAGGCCCTCCTCGCTGGAAGGACTCCCAGCAGCAGGAGGTCAGACATGTGTCTGTGGTGGCAGCATCCATTTTGTGATGCTGAGGCTCTGGTTAACTTTAACCGGGGTTAAGGCTACACACATGTCGTGTCCCTCTAGAAGGGTGGAATGCTATCCCCGTCGCCAGAATTGGCGAGGGGATAGTATTCCAATTCGTATGACACCTTACTCGACATGTTTTGATAAAGCCAAACCAAAGATAGCAAATAACCGCGAGGATTATAATGCACTTAAGAGTATATGGTATGGCAATATCCCGGAACAGCTTAGGGAGTGGTTCCCGACAGCTGCAGACAGGCTCAGCTCATGCTAGAGCACCATCTCACATATTTCCAAGCACTCTGCCTCCAGGATTGATGAGGCCTTCCATAGGAGTGGCTGATAGGAACATATGTGTCCAGTTTAGGGTTAGGCACAGGCATACTGTACCTAAGTAAGAGGTGATTACACCAACTTACCCCAGCTGAGTGATCAGCCAGTTGTGTCAAATATGGAGGCCAGGCCAGGGGTGGCACAATACGTGCTGCAGCCCCTGGCAGGCCTTGGCTACACCTATGCCCTGGGTACCTATGGTACACTGTTACAGGGGCCTATAAGGTGAACCAATTCCAATTGTGTTATGCACCTAAGGTACATGGAGTCCATTTTAAGGAGAGAGCAATCAGCCTGGGGCCCTGAATAGCAGGATCCCAGGCCAACTAAGTCAAAAACCAGCTAAACACCAGGCAAAAAGTTTGGGGGTAACCATAGTCAGATATCCACCTTCCTACACTTTGGGACCTGATTATTACAGTCAAACCTGATATATGTTTCTTAACTGAAACTTGGCTAAAACCTCACACCATCCCCACTATCACTCTTGGGATTCCTGTAGGATATAAAATCCTAAGGCTTGACCGCCCGAATAAAATCGGAGGGGGCATTGCCATAATCTATGAAGAAGAGCTGAAGGTATCTATAATAGAAGAAAGAAGCAGCCCCCTCATGGAAATTATGATCTTCAGGATTAGCGCAGGCTCCAAAGATCACTGGAAGGGAACACTGGTCTATCGTCCGCCGGGGTCAGACACTGGCTTCACTTTGTCCTTAACTGAGATACTGGCTCAACATTTTAAAGCCAAGGAAAACTTTCTTCTCCTTGGAGATTTTAACTTTCACGTAGATACCCCGAATCTTCCTGAGACGGTATCCCTACTGTCCGACCTCTCTTCACTAGGGTTGGAGTTACAGAATAGTGGCCCCACTCATACAGGAGGTCACACCTTGGATTTAATCTTTTCTAATTTCCCCAAGATACGGTGTCGTCCCTCCTCCCGAATAAGTTGGTCTGACCATCTTATGATCGAATTCTCCCTTCTTGGCCTGGAAAAACCTGCTAAACAGCCCCCCTCCCCTCCCTGTGGCGCAGACAATGGCATAAGGTAACATTGAATGAATTACAGGAAGTATCGAGAGAACCCCCCCATTTTAGACACAGACAATGCAGAGTCCGCCCTATCCAAATTCAACACTGCCCTTTTGGCGGCGGTTGATCTACTGGCTCCTATGAAACTTTATAAACAGTACCCCACATCCAAACAGGAAGTTTGGTACACAGAACAACTTAGACTGGAAAAACAGGAATGCAGAAAACTGGAAAAAGCCTGGAGGAAAAAACACTGAGGAAAGTAGGAAAGAATATCACAAAACCTTTTCCTCCTATCATAAAAACATCAGGCTGGCCTCTAAGGAATTATATAAGATCCTACAGACCATTGTGAAACCTACTGCCTGCCAGCGAAAGCCCGGATGACTTTTCCCAGTCTCTTTGTAATGACATCTCCCTATTTTTCGAAAATAAAATAGAGGCTATTTACGAAAAAATTACCAAAACCACTAATCTAAAGGATAACACTGCTAACCCCCCCTCAAGCCCTTCTACTGGCAATAATGGTACATTAACCGCCTTTCCAGAGGCCAGCCAGGGAGACATAATCTCCCTAATGAACCACATCAAAACAGGGTCCCCTCTGGACTTTCTTCCGGCCAAAATGGCTGCCTCTCTAAGCAGCCTACTCTGCCCTATGGTACAAACAATCGTGAACCTCTCTCTTAAGGAGGGTCAGGTACCCAAAGACTGGAAAAGAGCGATAGCAAATCCAATTCGGAAAAACTCGGCCATGCCATGGACAGACTTATCCAACCTCCGCCCCATCTCTCTCTGCCATATTTGAGTAAACTGACCGAGAAACATGTGAACACCCACCTGTCTAAATACATCGAGGCAACGGGAGGTCTTGACCACACCCAATCTGGGTTTAGACCTAACTACAGCACTGAATCAGCGCTCCTTTCTGTACCAGATAACAGAAGGATGGCACAGGACAGAGGGAGCTCTATGATTCTGGTGCTGTTGGACCTGTCCGCTGCCTTCGACACGGTGTCACATGATATTCTACGGGATCGTCTGCAGAAGGTGGGGATAGGAGGTTTGGCGCTGTCCTGGCTTGAGAGCTTCCTCTCCGGACGCTCACAAAGCGTCAGTTTAGGCTCCTATCGCTCGACATCGGGGGAGCTCACCAAGGGGGTTCCACAGGGCTCATGTATAAGCCCAATATTATTTAATGTGTATGTTGTCCCCTTTGCTGATATTGTGAGAACATATGGATTTACGCCAGTCTCGTACGCTGAGGACACTCAGCTCTTGTTTCCATTCCACACCCTCACCCCAGCAATTAAACACTCCTTTGCTGAGGGTATGAGAGCAGTATCCAGCTGGATGGCCTCCAATTGCCTACAATGCAATGTGGGCAAGACCGAGGTCATGCTTTTTGGGGAGGCCCCCCTCCTGTGGTCACCGGACTGGTGGCCTTTGGATTTGGGACCCGTTCCCATCCCCAAGCAGACAGTAAAGAACTTGGGCATACGAATGGACCAGGGACTGCTACTGAATGAGCATGTGAACCAGGTGACTGGCTCATGGTTTCGGACAATCGTACTTCTGAAGAGTGTGTTTCCATTCCTGCCAGATGTCCATAGAAAAACCCTTGTCCAGGCCCTTGTAGTCAGTAGGCTGGATTATTGTAACGGCCTACTGATATCTGCTAATGAAGACGTGCTTAGCAGACTACAAGTGGCTCAGAATACCGCAGCACGACTGCTCCTAAACGTTCTGCCTAGAACACCCTCCTGTCCGCTCCTGGATAAACTTCACTGGCTGCCTATCCGTCAGCAGACGAGGTTCAAAATTTGTTGTACTATACACAAATGCCTTTATGGCTTAGGGCCACAATATTTGACAGAAAAATTGAAGTTTTACAAACCTGCGCGCTCTCTGCGCTCTAGCAACCAATCCTTGTTGAAAATCCCATCTATCAAAAGAGCAAGGCAAGGTGGCCGAGCACTCTCATACATGGGCCCCAAGCTATGGAACAAACTTCCCCTCAATTTGAGACAAAACCCGAATCATTCAACCTTTAGGAAGACATTAAAAACACATCTGTTTCTGACCGCATAAACCTTTCCCGCACCTCTCAAAGCTCTGTTCTAGACATATATGGCGAACCAAGCGCGGAGATACCCCTACGGGGGTCGAGTCTTGCGCTATATAAGCATATAAATAAATAAATAAATAAATATGTCAAGAAAACATTTTGCTGGTGTGGATTGAGTTGCAGTGGTTTCCCCTGCCCTTGGGAAATTGGAAGCAGGTTTCCCCTTACCTGTAACCCTTGTCAACTGACTTGTTATTTGCATTGTCTACAAGCGTCTACTGTATCATAGTTTGTCTCATTGTCCGTTATTCTATCGCCATAGGCACAGACTTTCAGATGGCTAGCGGCAGATGCTACACGAGGGGCTGTGGTCTACAGTTAGTTGTTCAGTGACTGTCCACAATGTGCTTCCCCGTGGCAAAGACAGACTGCATCTTTTCACAGCTGCTCTGTGACTTCCTATACTGATGTGTGTATGTTGATTGCGTATTGTGAATCTTGACTATCTTTACACAGCACCATCTGAAGAAGCTGGAGGGTCGGCGCTTGGACTTTGATTACAAAAAGAAGCGGCAAGGGAAGATACCGGAGGAGGAGCTCCGACAGGCCCTGGAAAAGTTTGAAGAATCCAAAGAAGTGGCAGAGACCAGCATGCACAACCTGCTAGAGACTGATGTAAGGGAGCAGTAGACAGAAGCCACAACTGTGATAGAGGATATGCCCACAGTTTGGGGGTATGATGTGTAGCCATTACCTTTGGAGGAGAAATATATGCTAAAAGATCCATGTGGGTAGCTTTGCTGTAGTAAAACTGAGGTTTAATGAGCACACATCCTCGTGGCAAGTGTTGAGGAACAGTGGAGCAGGAAACTGTCCAACGAACAACAGATGTGCATACTCGAAGGGTTACTGTTGACAGTCATTTCTCCCTCACATGGGTTGGAATAATGTTTCTAATTCTAAAGAGCTATTAAGGGAGAGAAATTAGATGTGTTTGAGGGAAGTGGTTTGATCAGAAGGGTAACAGAATTTTGAAGTTGTGGAAGGCGTTCATTGTGTGTAATGAGTGAATTGGCAGGTCTGTTGTGTGAGGTTTGCTGAGACAAAGATTTGGAGATGTGAGGTGATATATTATGAGGTTATGTGTGAAGTATAATATTGCGTGAGAAGTGACCGGGTCATCTGCAGTTTATGCCTTGAGAGATTGTGAAGCAAGGAGTTAGTTTCACTGCGAAATCTAGCAAGCAGTAGAGAAGTCGGTGAGGAGATCCGACATTGTTGGTCAAAAATGTGCATATGAATATAGGTTAATGCGATGGCATATCTCCTTTGCGTGCTTTGAAGACTGATAGGTGGGACTATAACGTAAGTATGTTGGTCAATGCAGGGTATGAACGAGACAGTGCGGAAGTGCAGGTTGTAAGCTACACTGCTGTTGCTTTTTTGACATATCATGATCTCATGCCTTCTTACAGATAGAACAGGTGAGCCAGCTGTCAGCCCTGGTGGATGCGCAGTTAGACTATCACAGGCAAGCCGTGCAAATCCTGGATGAACTTGCGGATAAACTGAAAGACAGGTGAGAGAAGGCTTGTTGGCTCAGACTAAGTGGATTCTCTTCGTAAAATACACACCTTTGAACCTTAACACAATTTCATGTATATTTGGTCATACTACAAAAATTCAATTGACAAGAAGGGAGCAGAGCCAAAAGAGCGTTCTTAGAAGAAATTAGTCAGCAAGTTTTAAAATTAAAATAAACCTAATGATCGGCATGGGGTTCTGGGACCATACGCTGGAGAAGGATTGCACCTATGGTTTGGAGGGAGGTGAAAACAGGGTTAGAGAGAAAGTAAACACATATACTCCGTAGAAAAGAAGAGTCAACTCAGGCATGTAGTGAAAGGACATAGCTTATCCAATGAGAACATTGAGAGGGTCTTAGTCAGAACAAACACAAGAATCACCATTGTATCAGGAGCTGGGAACTGAGATGGATAACAAAGCCATCCCTTCATGAGTGAAGGGCTGACCCAGAACCCACTCAATGTGTATGTAATGTATTGGAACAAAAGGTCTGGCAAGCAGACCGCTAAAGCTCTGTGTAGCTGAAACCTAACAGAGGTAAACATTAAGGGAAAGGAGGGATACTGCTTCATACTTAACTCGTAAATTAAATAAGAAAATAACTAAATTGAACTCTAAATTGTCAAAAAAACAAAATGATTGGAAAACCGTAATAAAAATACAGACCATTGATTAATCATCTACAATTGTCAAAGAAACTAATCCGCCTGTGAAAAAATGTCATTAATCGTTTTCATCTGCACTGGAAATCAAGGACCAGACAGATGGAGGTAAATGGTTATTTCCAAATTTACCAAATCAAGGCGATTTGTTATTTAAGAGAAGATTTCAGAGGAAGGCTGATGTCAAGCACAGACGTTCTTTGGGTGGAATGGTAGCATTGTTAATAATCCGTGTTGAATTGGTAGCTGAAACCAGATGTGTATTACAGGTTTCCAATGCAGATAGTGCTTTTAGGGGAGGGAATGAAATACCTTGGGTCTGGACCATGAAACACAATGGCTAGAATATGAGGAGATGCCGTTGATGTCTGCGTGAAGGGGGGGAGGGGATGAAACATTGCTGCGCATTCTTTGAGCATTACAAAGTTGGTTCTGGGAGTGTGTGTGTGTGTCAGAAGTGCAGCCCCTGCCAGGAAATTGAAGAACTCCTATTTTTCTGTAAACTTGGCAACAGGGAGATCCTTAGAGGTTTGAAATAGCTGGCTGAGTGGAAAAGTGAAAGCAAAGGTAATTTGGAATGGAAACTGGAAGGACGATCAAGCAGAAGGGTTACTCGTTCAGCAGTTTGCGTATGTAACTTATTGTCTAAAAAAAGACCCACTTTCTTTCTTACCCTCCTGCCTCGGTATATTCACAAAATACCGTCTTGGCCATTTTGTGTAGGAGCATAGACTGGTATGATCAGACTGTAAAAATAATTTCAATTTTATTCTGTTTTAATGAGTATTTTGTTCTTTTCTAGGATGAGAGAAGCACAGTCCCGACCTAAGCGAGAGTACAAGCCAAAGCCCAGAGAAACTTACGACTTTGGGGATGCGGACCAGTCCAACGGGGGATTCTCCTGCAACGCGCCCAGCAAAGTCCCAGGTAGCTGATTCTCACTTCTGTTTCTTGTGAACCAGTAGTTTTCCAGGAGAAGCGGTTGGGCTTTGTAATGGATGTGCCTTGGCTTGAAGAACATGCTCTGAGATTGTCAATAGCATTGTCCAGGAGCAGGTGACTTAATTTTCTCTTAACAGTAAGGAAGTATTTAGGCTTTCTCCAGGGCAAACGTTGAGCCCACACTGAAGGGGTGTTATTGTACATCTCTTCAGAGACTTTTTAACAGTGCTGGGAGTCTTGTAATTATTGGATGAAAAGTGTCTTTTTGGTTGTAGCTTACGCCTCCCTTGTAAAGTCACTTTAGCTTATGTTTGTAGAGAAGTATGTGCTCGGGAACAAGCTTGGGTATTAATTTGATACTCACTCTAACATAAGTGTTAGTGTTTGTGCAATCTGTTTACCAATATGTATATATTAGGATTTATAAACAAACAGTAAAAATAAGTTTGTCACCACTGACCCTAAACTTCAATCTTCTCACACAAATCAATCCGTTTGCAGAATTCAACAAAACATCAGTACATTTCCCCAACACTACGATTGCCTGTAGGGCGGTCCTTAGGATTGTTCATTGGTCGTTTCTATCTAGGCACATATCTTCTAGACATTTCTTTAGCACCCCAACGTCTTGATGCCCAAAGCCACCCACAGCTTCAAGTATTTTGGGCCTTTCCCTTTTGTGCAAACTGACACTTCGAGTGGGTCACTGCAGAGTGGAGCCTGTCATACCAGAGTTAATCAAATCATTATTTCCAAGCTTAGAAGCAGAGGGATGTGGCCAAAAGAGCAATTCCGCCCTAGAGATGTCCTTTGCACACCGTGTTGAAGACTCCTGGTCTAAAGTCACCGTGGCTATGGTGATAGGTGTTGTACTCAATTGAATCATGCCTGTATCTATCATTCTCTTTTAGTTGACCAATTTGTGCCTGTCCTTTGATCATCAGCCCATTCATGGTCGGCGTCTAACACCTTGGACCATGTTTTACACTGTATGAAACCAAATACAATTAATTTGGATATCTTATTATGTAGCAGAATCATGTTTAACCAACTACTGCCATTCCGTTGAATGAACTAGTTAATTTACTTTGTTTTCCTAAAATAATTCCCAACTGTAAAATGCCTCAGAGCGTATGTAAGCCACAAATCATTTTTACTACTTTACTGATTTAGATGTGTGAATTCAAAAATATTGCAGCAAATGAGTACTCGGCAACCACAGGATCAAAGTAAAACCATGTACATAAGATCAGAAAGCATAGCCTTGTCGTGAAGGTGTTAGCTGACTAGAAGAGCTTGTGTTTTTTAGTCCTGTTTTTGGTGATGTGATACAAAACCTGCCTACGTGCACTGGGCCTGCTATAGCTTGCCAAAAGATGGTGTTAGGTAACCATGTTGGAAGGCGAGGCAACGTGCAGATAAATTGGTATTTCATTGAAAGCAAGTCATTTCAGACAATCAAGTGCACACTCCCACTTGGTGCCCATTTTTAAGAAGGTAGAGTGTGCCCTGCTATTGTCAGTGTACGCTACAAACCAACATACCCTGGGGAAACAATAAAATACAGTATTTCAGCACAAAAGTAGGGGAAATAAACATAAACTCTAGGATATAAATATGCTTCCAACAGCCTTCAATTTTGTTATAATTTTGAATTTAAAATGACAGAACGAAATGTACAAAAAAGTTAATAACTAACATCTTTTAGGTTGCTACCTAAATTCAGTTAGTGAATGAAGGAAGAGTGATTATTGGATCAGGGAGTTCTGTCCAGTAAGGAAGGACTACGGAAGAAAAAAGGGATTCCTTTAAATGTTTAGATTAGTGCAGTTCTGATTTTTATTTTTCTATTGCTTTATGGTCTCTCTCGCCCTTTAATTTTCCTTCTTTTGATAAGAGAAGGCAGACATATTAATGTATTTCAAGGTAAGACACGCCGGTGAAAAGTAAAGTTTTACTTCTGAATGAAGTAAATGGAGCCCTTCAAGGATAAGGTCACTTGGTCAAATGTTCTTGCTTCCCGTACTAAACAAGCTGCAACGTGAATCACAAATTCCTGGGTGTGCAAGCTAAAGAAAGATGTAAAAAAATAAATGTGTCGATCCATAGGGGAATAATGCTAAAAGATCCTTATGATGGTACTTCTAACTGCAGAGCCCAGACCTTAGAATATTCCCCAAGTGCCAGATCTCCCTCGATACACTATGTTGGGGTGTGGGGCTCTGAGCAGGCTCTCTGCTGTACCAGAAATGATGGAGTGGAGCTGCATATAAATGCCACCCCTGTGCACAGACATCAGTTCCTTTCCACTCTTTCTGACATGTATCTGAAGCTCTGCTGTCTAACTTGTCGCTTTTCTTGTGTCTTCTAAAACTTGAATCCAGTGTACCAGTGAACAGTGTCTCCTCCTAAAATTATAAGTTTCAAACCATGCCTTGACTGCTAGAAACAAATGTTGGTAACTGATCTGCATGAGGTGTCTCTGGGTGCAGGCCATGGCTCGTTGTGCAACAAATATGCCAATGTGCACTCGAATGTGATTTGAATCAAAAAAGAGTGCTGTACGTCGCCGAACATAAGTGGCGGCACTCGCATATGTCTAACTCCAAGTCATGGGCATGGACTCAGTGCTGCTCCCACTGCTGTTCCTGCGAGTAGGCTACCTCCTGAAAGTTGAAAATGTAAAGTCCAAATGTAAAAACAATACACGAAGTAGGACTCAACCCTACCATACCACTCTGTGTTCAAAGAGAAGCACGATTTAAGATTTCTAAAGAACTCTTTATTCAGCTTGACTCTGAACCAGTGCATATACCAGGGCAGACGCAACAGCAGAGGCTTCATTATCTTTTTTGGCTCTAACTTCGAACAAGGTATGCCCCAAGAGGGAGATTATGATGGGGATCTTTTTAAGGGAGATGATTTTTTTTTCTCCCTCCTCACTATGCAGATGACCACTTTGACACAGTCTTAAAATGGCGAGTCGGCCTGATACCTCCACGGAATCAGAGTTTGACCTGCCACTTGGACCACCCTTGGAAGAGAGCGCATCATTTTCAGTAGTGGTACAACTGGAAGCTGAGGTCCTCGATTTGCATCTGTCTTCAGTCAAAACCAAAATGAACGTCCTTATGCAGATGTTGCAGCCTGGCCAGCCAAATCTGAGCCATTGCTGCCCTTTTTGAGGCACAGACCAATACTTTTTTTTTTTTTTTGGAGTTTTATATAGTGCGAACTAGACCCGGTATCGAGTATCAGAACGCTTTACATAGCACCAGTTGCATTACATGAGGACACATTCATTTTTGTTAGGCACGGGGAGAATAAGGGATTTGCCCAGAATCACAGGAGGTTCAGCGTTATTGCCGAGACTCGAACCGGGTTCCCCAGATTCGAGGTTGACCGCCCTAGCCATTCGGCCAACTCCTCTCACCTTGATGGGCACTTGGTCAAAGCCCTGTTTCTGCCCGCTGGTAAATAAGGAGGTGTCCAGGCATCACAGACCAGTTCCTGGTAATCCAGATTTTTTTCACTAAATATCCTACTCCTGTGGAGAGGCTTCAGTCAGCAAGAAAACTCTTATTTCATTCCCCCACAACTCCTCTGGACTGGGTGAATTTGGAGAATAAGGTGAAAGCGGCTTTCCGAAAACATATGTTCTCTTCTGCTAGCCAGACATTTATATCAGTCAATGTTGTTTGTTTATAAGGTCGCTACACGCATGTTCTCTGGGACATGGCCATTGGAATCTTACTGGCGGTCCTGGAAAACCTTAGGACCTCTCTTGCTTAGACAAACTATTACTGGCGAGACACAGGCAAGTATGTGATTGATGCCGTCCTAGATACTTCTGATAACTGGGAAGGGATCTTGGCATCATGTTGTGCCCATCCGATATGCGTTCCACAGTGTACAAGATTCTCTTAAGGATATGTCCTTTGATGGCTTACACCTTTTTGATGAAAAAGCTGATTTTTCCTTGGAGCGCTTTTAAATATAGTGACGCTATGGTGCTGCCTCTTAACTTCTGGCAAGCAGCTGTAACATCATTTCCGAAAAATCAGTGGCTACTCCATGGGCTGGTGTACAGGCTTTGATGGTCTTTGCAACCACTGCATCAATCACCTCTGTCCTTCCGAGGCTGGGGATATGGGTCTGGCATGCAACACGCAGGTCAGCAGGGCCTCCCGTCCACCTAGTCCCCTTCTGCTGTGGCAAAAGCCACCAATTACTTTAGTTCGGCTTAGTGGCACACACCTATCCTGCGAGGGTCAGGTTATAGCACTTCCTCCCAAAGCGGCAATCCATTATATCAGACAAATGTTCAGCATGGCTGTGTCTAACCCTTTATATTTTTTCTTGTCAAATCTCCCCCCCCACCACCAACCAAATGACTTTCAGAGAAGCCCCTCTCAATTCTGTCATCGGAGGTGCAATTGTAACTCGCTGGAGGTACAATCAAGAGGGTTCTGGACTCCAAAAGAGAAGAGGGTTGTTACTGTTGCTATTTCTTTGTGCCAAAGGAGGACGAGAGTATCTGACCTATTTTGGACCTTCGACTAAAGTGCCTTCCTGCTGAAGGACCAATTTAAAATGCTCACCGTGGCCAAGATCCTGTTTGCTCTGTACCCTGGGGGTTGGATAGTAACCTTGAACTTGCAGGATGCGTGTTTTCGTACACCCATCCTGCAGTCCCACAAATGTTACTTGTGATTCATAGTAGGCCAGGAGCACTTTCAGTTTGTCATGCTCCCCTTCAGCCTCACCAGTACACCTGTTCCCTAAAGTGGTGTTCATCACTACCCACCTTCAGAGTTATTTGAAAACTGGATTCCCTGAGCTTGGCCACTGGATGGTGAAGATGGGCTTGCCACAGTCAGTCGTAGACCACCTTCAGACTAAGGTGAACTTTCTGATGTCATTGCCGTTGAGGTGCAAGAAAACAAAGTCTCACCTGACTCCTTAGCAGAGGCTTCCATTATTTGGAGCAGTCCTGGATACACTACTGGTCATGACCATCTCTTAGCCGTAACAGGTCCAGGACATTCGTGCTATGATCCCAATGTTTCAGCCTTAGTCCCAGATGTCAGTGAGAGCAGCTCTGATGCTGGTTGGCCTCCTCCATCCTCCCTGTTTATTAACCCAGGTGGCACATGCAGGCTCTAAAATGGAATTTGAAATGTCATGGGTCCCAGCATCTGTGAAATCTATTGAATGCCATTGAGATTTAAAAGGAGATGGCTCTAAATCTGCATTGGTGGCTGCTTAAATAAAATTGGTCCATCTGCAGGTCCATTACTCATTGAGAGTTGAGGTGACGGACGCATCTCTCCTGGGCTGCTGAGTGGGGTGGCAATCGGAGACCTTAGGTCTCCAACAGTATCCCGCTCCATTTAGTTCAGTTGGAGTTGTGAGACATTTCCCAAAATCAGTGGACTTTCCTTTCATCTTTCAGGAGGAGGCTGGTGTAGGTTGTCAGGGACAACACCACTGACATATGGTATTGCAACTAGCTGTGAAAAGTGGGGTCCTGTGCCAGGAAGGTCTGTGGCTGTGGAGCTGGTTGGCGCATCAGGGCGTTTTTCTGTTTGTGAACAACTTATTAGAATCCTTGAATGCCAGGGCGAATGAGCTAAGCAAGTGGGGAGAACCCTGACTAAATATTTTCCACACAGCCAAGAACATGCGTGTTGGAGTTACTAAAAGAACACCAGCCTGGAGATGCATTCCAGCAGGAATGGAACAGAGGACTCCTGGATGCCTCTCTGCCTATGCTTTTCATTCTCCGGCTTTTTAAAAAGATCAGATGCGACTGGGGCCAAGTCATCTTAATGCTTCTTTTGTGGTAGGGTTTATAATAGGTTTGACACATTTCTTCTCGGACCTTCTGTAATCCCACATTGGGACCCTAATTTGGTCTGGTGCATAGGTACTTGCTGTGTCTCCTGGCTTTAAAAACTGTTCTCCTCTTCATAATTACTTCAGCTCATCAAATGAGTGAGCTTCTGCCACTGTTGGTGTAACTGCCCTCCTGCACTGTTTTCCTGGGCAAACTAGTGCTGAGGACTTGGGTGGCCTTTTTGCCCTACGCCGTGGCTCCGTTCCACATTGTGCAATCCGAAATCCAGCCAGCGTTCTTTGCTATTGGAACCCCAGAAGTGCTTTAGTCTTTTATATTGATCATATCAAAGATAACCGTGGGTCCGATCAGATTTTTGCAGAGTTCTCCGGGGTGAAACTAGAGAAATGCTGTGGAGAAGAGGACTCTGTCGATGGGTATAGTTGCATTACAATCTACTCTATTCCTGCTGAAAAGCAACTGCCAGAAGGTTTGAAAGCCCAATCAACCAGAGCTAAGGCTGTTACCACTGCGTTAGCACATGGAATACCTTTCCTTGATATCTAGAAGGCTGAGAACTGGGCGTCTGTGCATACATTCACAAACCACTACTGCCTTGACAGTATGCCCGGCGGGAAGGACATTTTGCCCGCTTGGTCCTGCTGGACTTCTTGTTAGGAGCCCACTCCACAGACCCTCTACCTAGTCAGGTATTGCTTTGGTATCCATTTCAAGGGGATTAATCTTTGTTAAGAAGTATTCCTCAGAAGAACTATTTACCTTTGGCAATGCGCTTTCTGGTGGATACTCTTTCTAACTGCATATTCCTTATTGTCCTTCCTCCTCTCTGTTGTGTGGAGTGGCCTCTTTTTAACATCTTAAAAGGTCCCAAATTGAAAACCAGCACACTAATACCAACAATTGTTAACGCTCCACAGCTGAGGATGCAGAAGGAGAATTTTTTTAAAACTGAATTAAGCATGCATGGGTGGTGCTTATATATAGCTCCACTTTTAGCACTTCAGGGGCAGTATGGAGCCAACGCAATGCTGGGCGGCATGCAGGACCATTACTGGAGAAAACTTTCATGATCAGCTTTGTCTTGTACAGTTTAAATACTTACATGGGATCTACCGGTCTCCTTAGACTGGCATTTTCAGAAAGGACCAGGGCCAGCACGCTTACATTATCAAATACCTATAGGGGATTTTATACACACAGTTTGGACCTGGCCGTATTTGGATCACTTTTTGTCAGAGATTTTTCTTACATCCCAGTCTATTCTGGGGCGGCCATTAAACCAAAGTCCAAAATTGGCTTTGCTCAGTGTCCTGGGCGATGAGGACATCACAAGTGTGGTAAAGGTATTTTTGAGACCTATTTTAACATTGTTGGAAAAGTGGCCTCTCTCAGAAATGGAGAAGTCAAGCATCCTTAAATGCCACCGTGTAGGAACATGGCCTTGATAGATGCCCTAGCCTCGAGATTTCAATATACAAAGCTAGATATTGTCCCCAAAAGCATAAACAAATGCAACCAATGGGATACATATTTTCTATCTAGGTTGAACCATACACCGCTTAAAATGAAGTTAGCAATAGAGATCACTAGATATGCATACGTAATTGTAACTATACCTTCATTCCTGAATTTGACTGTATAACGGAAACCGTAACTGTACAGCAAATGAAGCATAGTTTAAAGATGTGGTGTTTGCATTTGTGATATAATATTAAATAAAAAATAGTAAAGCCTCAAAGAAATTTATTTAAAAAAAGAAAAAGGTTGCAGAAGCCAGTCGGGCACCTTTGGAGTATTCAAGGATGAGAATTCAGTGGTTGGATAGAATATCTGCCAGAAAGAGCGAGACTGAAGGTAAGCGACTTGTAAAAACAGATATGCAGTGTGGGTCCCAAGTGATCTTTCTTTTGAAGATCTCATTTTCATGGGTGGGTGTATAGGATAAGAAGAAAAACACACTGTATGCTTTTCTTCCCGTTGGCCGATGATTACAGATAGACATGCTTTTTGGAGATCCAGACTTGATCAGACAGATCAGTGATTTGCCCTCAATTGCCTCTTGACGTGAAATGCCCATCCCTGTCAGACCTGGTCTTGCTAAAGGATGGAATATAGTATTGCTGAACCTGTGCATCCTGGCTTGTATTTTTGGCATTTCTGTATTTCATAGGACATTGTACTCTTTCTATTTTAGAGCCATATGAAACCCCCCCCTTCACCAGAATCTGATTTCAACCATGGTTTTGATTCATCTAAAAGAAACTAAAAGGGCGCCTTATGGCACTTTATGGTCTTAAAAACCTGGGATGAGATCTGTTCAAGTCCAATATAGTTAATCATTTTTTTAAAAAAAAGTTCCTTTAACAATGCTAAGCAAGTTCATCTGTAGAGTATACCTATGCTGGAAAAAATTGCATTTAGTGGTAAGTATGTTTTTTCTAATGAATTATTGTTCACTTGTTTAGTCCTCTCCTTTAACCCTCTGGGAAGTTTGTAGACTGGTGATGGTTTGATCTGGACTCATCCCTCCTTTTGTTATAACAGAGTTTAATGTATGTTTTAGTTTCTGTTTAACCTTGTCATGTATTATGTTTTCTTTTTTGGGTGATGTTAGTGTCTTCCTCCTTCCGGTCTGACAAGCCTGCACGGACCCCGAGCAACAGAAGTTGTGAGTGTGCCCTCCCACACTCTGCATGCGTGTGTCTTGCTGTCCTCTTTTTCATACGCAGCCATGTGTAACATTAAGATATGACCACATGCCAGAATATCCCCAGGGGTAGCTTGGATGTCCAGAAGTGTGAGGTGGAAAGTACCATGTGGGAGTCATAAAGAACTGTCATGCTTGTTGGCATACCTTGAGATGGAAACCCCCTTGTTCATGTAGAGGACTAAAAGAACATGCTGTGTTCTGAGTTGAAAATGGTTGTGGTGTGGAGCTATTTAAAGCCTTGGTCTACTAGTCTCTTGTATCCAGCAGCTGATCTGCTCAAACTTCAGTGGTCAACTAGTGTTTTAGGTAAACAAAAGATGCAAAATTCAGTTGCACTGGAGGAACAAAAAACTAAACTGAGCATACCAATAAACTCCACTGGAAAATAGTGAAACGTGCTGCTGGACAATATTTTACAAGCAGAGCTAATACTCTTTATATGCAGGTTGGTTTTAGTCACTTGAATGCCCATCCCAGAAGATGTCATTCAGGATAGACACAACCTTCTTAAACTCGTTGGTGGAGGCATTCAGTCACATACTTTACAAGTGATGCTAAAGTCGATATTTATGTAACACAGACCTTGGAGTTATGTCCCATGAATAAGTAAGTTCTGTCCATTTAGGGCCATCACAAGTGAGAAAATCCGATGTTCTGAGCTTTTGTTCAGAGTGCGCTGTATTTTAGCTATGAATGGAAGTCCGCTTAGAGGAAAATCCAAATGGTTCATATCCATAGGTGCCATGAAAAGGAAATCGGTGTTCAGAAGCTCCTTGAAAGAATCATTTCCACAAATTAATTTACCTCCTCATTTGTGTGAATGTACGCCAACAAACTCCTTTGAGGAGTCCCAAATTCCATAACCTTGTTCTAGGGCAATACAAGGATACCACATCTCCTCAATACAGTGAGCTTGGGTCCTTGTAGTGCGCCAACATTTTACATCTCCTGTATCTGGGGTTTGTGTGTCTTGATGGCAACCTCCACCAGATCATTACTTTTGTTAATGTATTTATGTTCTTGTATCTTGACATTGCCCTGGAAGAGAATGTCTTAAATAATTTCTTATGAAATCCTCAATTGGCCATTTCGTCTTGGAAGAGCATTGTTCTTGGAGAAATACACCTCATTTTTATAAGCAAATTCTTTTTGGGACATCCATGTCCTTGGTAGATTCCACATTTCTCCCTGTGTTTTGTGGCTGTTAAGGTGCTTGGATGAGATCCACGTTTCATTATTCTTTGTGCTGTTGATGTCCACAGTAGATAACCACATTTCATCACCTGTCTGTTTTGTTGAGGTCCTTGAATGATACACACCTAGTGGTGGTTATCCAACTCTCTTCAAGAATACAATATTCTCATCACTGCTGGTGGGACATATCCACTCCTGTCTGGAGTACAGGATTTAGGTTCCTCAATATATTGCGGATCAACAAGGCGCAGTTCAATCCAAATAACCTTGAAAGAACACAAACTTGGTGTTTATATGAAGATCGTTGGAAGTCCTGAAGTGGGATGGCTTGCTCGCTTGCATGATCCATCAATGGAGTAGACACAACTGAGCATCCAAATTTTGCTGCTGTGACAGTGTATGAACCCAGCATTCTTGATCTAGAGTTAAAAGGCTGCCTATCAGACCACTCTCACCTGGGTATCTTTGTGCACCTCTTTATTCGCTTTTTTGTACCATATTAGTTTGAACCAGTGGGTTGTCAGCCCCATGCCTCTTAGGGTTCTTAGCTAAAGCAGTTCAGCCCAGCAGGTGCTGTACTGTGTGCAAGTCAAAATTCACATCCTCAACTAATGTAGTATTTATAGCTTTCAAAATATGACCCTACATCTAGATTATTATTATTATTTTTTTTTTGGAAAACCTTTATTTAAGAATCAAGGCACACAGCTATTTAGCCTTACATCCCTGAGGCTAGGCAGCATTATAGGAGAACGGATATATGGTGCACACAATACAGGTTGAAAAAACGTACCAGGTTTAATTTTATAATATGGTAACAATAAACCTAGAAGGTAACAACCTAAAGAAACACTAAGAAAGGGTAAATAGGCAAGGAATAGTACGGAAGCGACAACACCCAATTCCGGGAGGTAGGCAGGGCCATGCGCCCACAAAGTGCAACTAAACTGTATAAATTAAACGACTACGGGGGGAAAGAATCAGGATGTCAGTGGAATAACAAGTCGGTTGGAAGTGAGGGCTAGGGGGAAAGACTAACTTCCAGCGGGTCAGCATCGGGAGGTAGGCAGATGTCGCCCCTATATTCATTCCAGGCCCCCCAGACTGTTCTCCACCTCCTAGGCTTACCCCTGGCCACATAAACAGTCTTCTCGCGGACCATGCACCAATCCATATTGGTCTTCCATAATTCCACAGAGGGGGGCGATGAGGCCCCCCACTTCTGGGCGATGTCCCGCTTCGCCACCATATTCCCCAGGGCGACCCATTGGGTTTGAGCATTGTTGTAGTCCGTGGGGCCCCACACATTCAAAAGGCAACGCCGGGCCTCCGCCGGCAAGTCCACACCAGTCACATCACGCATCACCTCATGAACTCGCCTCCAATAAGAGGCTATAGCATGGCACTCCCAGATAATGTGCATGAATGTGGCCAGTTCTCCACATCCACGCCTACAAAGACCGTCCACTGAGTGTCCCATATGAATCAGCCTGGGACCAGTCACATAGACTCTATGGAGAATCTTCAGCTGGACCAGACGTAATCTGGCTGAAATTGCCACTTCCTTAGGGGAAGACACCGCACACTGCCAGTCTTCGTCGTCCAATTCGACACCATCACGCACCCACTGGTCCCTCACACCCAACAGGAGATCCGTGCGAACGTTGATCAATTTTTTATAGATCAGTGAGATGGCACTGTCCGGCATATGGCCATCCAGTACCCTGTCTTCCAGCGGGGACGATTCAGGGACCTTCTCTCCCACCGGCAGCACTGCCATAAGGGCATGTCGCAATTGGGCATATCTAAAGTATTCTGTAGCTCCCAGTTGAAACTCCGTTTGTAAAGCGGCAAAAGACACATCGTCTACTTTGGAAATTCCAATAAGGTCCCACCGATCAAACCCCTTCGTGTGCCACAGTTTGCCCAGCAAGTCAGAGTCATAAAGTGGAGTAGCCAGTGTAAGCCTACCCTGCCACCCCTGCGCCTTCGTAATGGCCCTCCAAATATGTACAGCTGTCTTGGTGGGACCCGTCATTCTTCCATCCCGAGATCTCGAGTATAGTGCTCTATAGTACTTCCCATCGTCTAGGAGCCACCGATCCATGGCATACCCTGGACTATCAGCCGGTCCGTAGAAGCCATGGTTAAGGGCGGCCAGCTGAGAGGCCCAGTAGTACCTCCGGATATCCGGCAAAGCGATACCGCCGTCGTACCAAGGGATCGTCAATTTGGCGATAGCAATACGCGGCCTCCCCTCCCAAAGGAGGGTCCGCTGCAAACCTTCAACCTCCCTAAAGTTCCCGGAGGGGACACGGTCCTGTGTATTCTGGAGAGCGTACAAGAATCTGGGCAGGGACATCATCTTAAACAATGCCGCACGTCCGAGCAGGGACAGCGGTAGCCTGCGCCACCCCTCCACATCACGCCGAAGGCGTGCAAGAGGGGGAAGCAAATTATTGGAGTATCGCGTCCGGGCATCAGTTGAGATATAAATGGCCAGGTATTTGAACCCCTGCCTCGCGATCTGTATAGCGCAGCCCCTGGGAAGACGCGGAGTCTCCCCGCTAAGTACATAAAGGTGAGATTTCGACCAGTTAATAACCAGGCCCGAATATCTACCGAAAGTACACAACACGTCAGAGGCCACAATCAAGAATTTACAAGGGGAGGTGAGGTAGAGCAGGATGTCATCCGCGTATAACGACACGCGGTCCTCAAAGCCGGGCGACCACTTCATCCCACAAATGTCTGGGTGGGTCCGTATCCAAGCGGCAAGAGGCTCAAGCGCCAGTGCAAAAAGCAACGGCGACAAAGGACATCCCTGTCTGGTGCCTCTACGCAGAACAAAAGAAGCTGACACTCGTCCGTTGACCGTGACGTTGGCCAATGGGTTAGCATACAACAGTCTGACCCATCTGATAAATTCAGGGTCAAACCCAAACTTAACCAGCACTGCCCACAGGTAATTCCATTCAAGGGAATCAAATGCCATCGTCGCGTCCAAGGATGCCAAGACGGACGGCTCACGAAGCGTGCTGACTCGTGCCATGACCGCGTGGAGCCGCCTGAGGTTGAGGGCGGTGTTGCGATGAGGTATAAAGCCCGATTGGTCCGGGTGAACCAGGTCGGCGATCGCACCCACCAGCCGATTGGCCAATAACTTAGCCAGGATTTTAGGCTCGGCATTCAACAAGGAGATCGGGCGATATGACCGACAAAGGTCTCTAAGCTTCCCATCTTTGTGAATGACCACAATAGTGGCCAGTCGCTGATCCGGAGGGAGCTCACCCGCCTCGCGCGCCTCCAGGAACATGTTCCGCAAAGGTACAGCAATGGTGTCAGCCTTTATTTTGTAAAGCTCTACCGGGAGACCGTTGGGGCCGGGAGCTTTTCCAGACCTCAAGGAGCGTATCGCAAGCGCCACCTCGTCAGCTGTAATACCCCTGTCCATGTCGTCGCGTTCAGCATCCGACAAGCAAGGAAGTTCAATCCCTTCAAGGAGAGAGGCAGAATCCGCCTCGGTCATGTCAGAGGCCGATGTGTATACAGACTCAAAGTAGTCGGCAAAGGCTGTGACTATAGCGCTGGGGTCAGTGACAACCAATCAGTCATCACCCAGCACCTCGGGAACCACTCGGGAAGCCATCTCCTTCTTATCAAGCCACGCAATAAGCTTGCCTGCCTTATCCCCTGTGTCGTAGATCCTCCCCTGCTGTTCTCTGCCCATCACCTTGGCAGCATCAGTAGCAGTGGCTCGGTAGTCCGCCTGCTTGAGCGAGAGAGCATGTAGCAGGACAGGTGCCGGATCAGTCTCCAATTGAGAACCAAGGTCCTCAATCTCTGACTCCAGCCGCACCACATCCTCATCTCTGCGTCTGCGCGCCTCGGCTATTAAGGAGAAGGCTTCTCCTCTCAGGACAGTTTTGAAGGCCTCCCATAGGGACAGGGCCGACGTCACAGAGCCCGTATTTTCGGAAAAATATAGGTCAATGGCTTTAGCCAGGAGGTCACGAGTTTTAGGGTTACGGAAGTACCACGGATTGACCGGCGCTACTCTAGAGGCTGCTACGATATCAAAATCAAAGGACACCCAGACCGGGGAGTGGTCCGATATGCCTCTGGCCATCAAGCGGGCCTCAGAGACGGCTGATGCATGGGCAGCCAAAGCCAAAACATAGTCAATCCTGGAGAGGCTGCCGTGCGCACCCGAGTGAAAGGAGTATTGCCGCCGAGCGGGATGGAGAAGTCTCCAGCAATCGATAAGCCCCATGGTGTTCAAGAAGTCGGGAAGCCAGGACTGCGCACTACGAAGATCTCTGGATGGAAAACGGTCTAGGGTCCCAGATCCAACTGCATTGAAGTCCCCGCCAACTATAAGCAAGCCCTCCGGCAGGCCCAAAATGGCGCCCCCAAGATCTTGAAAAGTCGTCGTTTGTAGGCCAGGGGGGACATAAACAGAAACCAAAACCAGGGTACGTCCCTCCCATCTGCCCGTGACGGCGACGTAATGTCCCCTATCGTCAATCACACTAGTCTCCACCTCGAACGGGAGAGACATGCGCACCATGATCCCCGCCCCTCGGGACCCCGAGGAGAACCCCGAGTGTGCCACCATTTTAAAGCCTTTTCTGTTGAGTGCGTGGCATGTATTGCCAATGAGATGAGTTTCTTCCAGCAAAATGACATCGGGTACCCATCTTTTAAACATTTGCAACACGACCCCTCGCTTAATGCGATCACCCAGCCCATTAACATTCCAACTCAGAACATTTAACTTCTTACCCCCCCATCATCAATGTACGGGCCCCCGCCACCCCCACAGGGAACAGTCGCCACTACATAATCAACAGAAGAGTAATCACCTTGCCTTGGGAAAGAAAAGAAAAAGAAAAAGCAGAAGAAACAGTTAGCCCAACCACCCCCACCCTGCACCCCTGCATTAGACTAAAGAGCCCCCCCCCAACTAGCAGTGTGCCTGTCGCCCCAAAAAACTAATCTACGAAAAGCCCCTAGAGGAGAAAGGAGTCAGCCTATCCCCCCCCCGTTTCCCCCGTTCCCTGAGAAAGAAAATCAACAAAGCACAATAGTCCGTGACTGACTGCCTGAGCAGACTCATCCTCCGAAGACGGCCCGAAAGGGATCCCTCACTCCTGAAGATCTGGGCCGCCCGACGCCCCTTCCGACTGTTCCTCGGGCGCACTCCGACGTTGGGGCAAAGTGTCCAGCCAGTCCACAGCCGCTTCCGGCATGTCAAAGAACAATGCCCGGCCGTCATGTTCGATCCGCAGTTTAGCTGGGAATAGCATAGAGTACTACATCCCCAACTCTCTCAGCCTACGCTTTACACCCATGAAACTTTGCCTACGCTTCTGCACCGCTTGGGTGAAGTCCGGGAAAAAGTTGATATCAGCGTTCTGAAACTTTAGCGGCCCACCTCTCCTCGAGGCCTGCAGGATAGCGTCTCGGTCCCTAAAATTGAAGACCCTGGCAATAATTGGGCGCGGAGAGGCCCCCAGTTTCGGCCTGCCTCCAGGTAGTCTATGCGCCCGCTCCACCGAGAAGAAGTTACTTAGTCCACCGGGAGCTAGATGATTCTGAACCAGGTTCTCGACAAAGAGATCAGTAGCATCCTCCTCAGCGCCCTCTGGAACTCCGATGATACGGACGTTCTGGCGCCTGGCCCGTCCTTCTAAATCATCGAGCCTGCGGGCAAACAACATGTTCGTGGCTTTCAGATCCCGAATCTCCGACTGTAGGTCTGTCACGTCAGAGGTTAAACTCGACGATTTTATGTCAAGTGACTTGACTCTGTCGTTAGTCTTGCCGAGATCGGCTCTGATGAGGTTAATCTCGATGGCCAGCGTGTCGACCTTGTGTGTTAGCACCTCATGTTGCGTATGCATCTCAGCCTTGATGCCCGCAATGGCTCCCATGACATCCCGGAGGGTGGGTTCCGAGTCATCCGGCGACACATCTCGCTGCGTGTCTTTAGTACGTCCTGTGGCTCCGGGCGATCCCTTTGGGAGGGTGTAGCGATCGGAGATAGTGGGTTGAGAAAGGGACGGTTTTCTGCTGACTCTGGGTTTCCCTTTGTCCGGATCGCCCCTGCCCGCCATGTTGGGTAAAAGGGTCGCTCAGTCAGGAAGATTTCTTGGTCGTACTTGAAGCTCCAAGTCGGTAGGCGTTAGTATCCGCCTCCACCGCTCCTCCAGCACTTCGATCCGCAGAGGGACCTGGCCGATACTTCAGAACGGGGCGGCCTCCCCGGACTGCCACCGTGCAGCAGCACTGCCGTCGCCCACGTAATTCCGGGCTGTGATGGCGTCGTCGTCCCCAACCTTCAACACGGTGTAACTTCACCTAGAAGACTCGGATCTTCGATCGGAGAACGAGTCCCGCATCAGCAGCAGTTCAGCAGCATATTCTCACTATTGTGGGACAGGATAGGTGGCAGGATTAATTCGGAGGATCGGAGGGTCTTCGGAGCTCCGAGCTCACGCGGCCATCTTGGTTGCCCGCGAAGCTCCTCCGAGATTATTTTTTTAATAAATGCAAATAACTAACATAAACTGCAAGACTGCATAGGTGAATGTTTTCCAGTGGAGGTGTGTTTGAGTGCCTCTGAAGATTGATAGTTTTCTATTTTCAATTCTTGAATTGAGTTGTGCCAGCCAAATACAGGGAAGATTCTAGGAGACGCTTCCTCGTATTCGAAAATATGAAACTACCAGGGGAGTATGCATTCAATTGTGCAGATTGCCAGTAATTCATGTATCCCTCTGCTGGGCCATGCTTTCCACCGTTTTTGAGAAAAACTCTCCTGTCATATTTTGCAATTTCGTACATAAAAGCAGAGAACTGCAACATTCAAAATTCCCTATTTGTGAGAGCCTGGACATTTTTAATAATGTTACACAGGGCAACCGTTCTAAAAGACTACTTCTCGGTCCATTCTTTCACCTTCTTTGATCTGTCTTGTTGTTTGTTTTTTTCTCAGTATTGAGAGATCTCAGGATTGCGGTCAGGAAGCTGGTAAACCTGGCAAAGAATATGATTCTGTGGTTCATTGTGAATTACTCAGGATAGTGATACTTAAGTGGGCCAATTTCATGGTGATCTCCCATGTCCCGACAATGACCATTTTAACCTGTTGGGTGGGTCTTTGGACTAATCCAGCACCTGATGCCTTCCTGCGATTCCTCAATTTTGACATTCAGCTTTAGGCACTGAAGGACTAACCCACTTTCACAGCTTTCTTCTGTTCTCTCTTTTCAGTACTAACTGCTTTTATTTGCAAACCATGATGGTGTGCAGCCTTCGGTAGTATGCTGGTATCGTTGATGCAGTCTGCTACAACACTTGTAGCTGTGGAGTGGGGTTGGCTGTTGGAAATTGGCGGCAAGGGGTTGCCAGCATAATATGATTGCGAACCAGGATGGGTGGATAAACGACCTTGTCATTTAACCTTAAGATGACATTATTTGGGATGTGGGCATTCGGGTGAGCCATACAGATATGGTGTAGGGAATGCAAGACCATGTCATTCTATGTCCTAATCTGCTATTTGATTAGAGCATGCACTATGCAGGAGCAGTTTTAAATCGCTGCAGGGCAACTGAAGAAGGTGGAAGGAAAGGTAAAATGAGGAATGGAGAAAAACAAGAGAGAAGATGGGGGGAGGCATTCCGGCTGTGCCATGTTAGTTACTGGATTTAGGGACTACCCTTGTTCTCGAGGATCGATCCTTGGTGACTTTACTAAGGGGGTATTAGAATGGCAGAAGTTTCTGCATAGTCATCCGGACTCCTTTTTTGAGTCACCTCTGCAGTTTTCTGGACCATTTCACTTTTACCAGTGTGGGTTATTCTCCTTTCGTTGTGATAGTGTAGGTTGTAGTTGGAATATATGGATGCATTTATTTGGCCTGTCGTACTCTGGATACTGGTGTAACTAATCCTTGTTTACTCTGTCTTTCAGCACACCTTGACCAGCCCTGCTGTAAGGCGCTGTACGACTTTGATCCTGAAAACGATGGGGAGTTAGGCTTTAGAGAAGGTGACATCATCACCTTGACCAACCAGATCGATGAAAATTGGTATGAAGGCATGATCAACGGCCAGTCGGGATTCTTTCCTCTGAATTACGTGGACGTGCTGGTCCCATTACCTCAGTGAAACAGTCCTTTTCCTACAACCTCATCACAACCATCGACAAAGCGACAAGCTCTACCAAGCAGAACCCAGAGTGAGGGGTGAGCTTCTACATCCCCCCACAATTGGTCTAAATCCGGATTCCCCCCTGCCCCGAGAGCTACCTACGTTGTTCATAGCCCTCTTCCAAAGCCATGCAAGAGAGGGATTGCTAAGGTGTCAACTTATGCATAGTTTTCACAGACAGTGCTGAATTTGCCTATCCATTGCTCTGAAGAGGTTGCCTGTGTAAAATTTTCACTGACTGAAAATGCAAGAGCTAACTTGTCCCTATTCTAAGTGGACAATCCAGAAATGTGATCTATTAGTTGCCATCAGAAAGGGCATAAAATGGTCAACTAAAGAGGGGTGGCTGCTTGAAGTCCACGCTGGATCCACTGCTTCTGCTTGACTCAAATGCTGCAAGACGCCCCAACGTATCTAGGTCTGGCAGAGCAGGTCTACTTTCCCTGCAGCATCCTGATCACTGAGAAGCAAGGACGCTGGCTGTATCTGCATGGGCACTGCCCATTATGGGACCAAACTGCAAAGGGCTTGTGAGATTTCTTTTCCAGGGCTCAGAAACTCAACGAGGGACAGTTTCTATTTTTTGTTTTGTGCTCCCAGGGACTTGCATGGTGCAAAGGGCGAAGTGGGCAACTTACGAACCCCCACGCTCTGCGTTCCTATCCGGTAGTGCTTGCCTTGTGAGAGGCAAACATTCTCTTTTCTGTGCAGAAACCCTGTTGAAAGTGGGAACACTACATGCTACAATGAAAACACTACATCCTTTTCAATTCCTCCCTGTCCGCCCCTTTTTTCTTGCTCACAAATGATACACATAGTTGTGCTTTTCAATGTGTACCATTGTATTCTGTGTGGGTAGCACAGGTTCAAATGTGAAACTTCCTATACCCAAAAAAAACCAAGATGTAAACTTTCCAATGTGGAGGTTTCCAGTCCCAGAATGAGGATTGTCGTATAGTTTTGTTCCAATGTTGCCAATCCCGAAATGATCAGTGCAGTAGAATATTGTCCTCTTTGCAGTCATGATTGCTTTGGAAAGTGTGCATCATGTGATAATGTATTTTGTTGTACACTGCTGTAAACGCCCTCCACCTGTAGAAACGTGATTCTTCTTCTTGTCTTGAAAAAAAGAGTCTCCTGTGCTGTGTATCTGTTGTGTGTGGGTCAGGTAGGAGGGTAGCAGTTTCTGGAAGCATGCATGCAGTCTGTGCCATTTCCAGGCAGGACATTCTCATGTGGTCATTGACATCTCAAGAATGAAGCGAGAAGCATGCATATGCTGCTTAGGGTTCCCTTATTGAAGCATAAATCATGTATGCCATGGTTAGGACTCCCAGAATCACTGGTTGGGGTGTGAGGATTGCCAGTACCAGAGTGAGGCAGGATTTTACACCCCTGTCCTTTTGCACAGTCATCCTTGACATGCAGAATGTTGCAATGTGTTGTTTCCTGGAAAGACCCTGCTTTTAACCCTGTCCTCTTACATGCACCTTTCCAGTCTCTCATATTCTGAAACCCCTGCTTCTTTCACTGCATCCCAGTTATATGCTTGGGTAGCAGGAGTGTAGATGTACTATGTACCAAATCCAGGATGAGGGCTATAGCTCATATTGGCATGCAAGTGTTGCCTGTGGTACAGGTGTCGCCGGGCCTATAATAAGGTGCAGGTTTGGGAGCGAGGGTTGTCAGTCGTAGAAGGAAGTGGTATACAGTCCCACCACGTCCTCTTGGACAGTCATGAGTTTTTCAGTGTGTGCATATTGTGACAATGTGTACTTCCCATCTAGTGAACCTTATTGCAGCATTGTTGCATGTGATCTTCTCAACATGGCATGGGGCATGGAAAGGATTGTGTTCCTGAAGTTCATCTGCTTTGTTGGGATACACCTTTCAGATGAGATTAGTTGATGTGGTTTCACTGAAAATTTAGCTTGCCAACATTTATTATGTTGTGTTGTCTACTTTCTAAAGGAGATGTGAAGTTCACAAGAGGTTTACGTACAATAATGATGCTTAGCGGCTCTTTACACAATCCTGCTTTGGCAGGGACCGGACATGTCTGGATCCTCATAAAGCCTGCCTCTATCGATTTAAAGAAATTCTCTTACTCTTAGTTTCCACTGATGCAGATTGTGTAAAGGTCTTCAGAGACTCATTAGTCTCTGTCTATGTATGCAGGTTCAGCTGCTCCATGAGCATCTTGCTTTCTTAAAGTATAAAAGTGATTAATTACTCTTGGTATATTCTTTATGTGTACGGTTTAAGGACGTGCAGTTGCACTTTGTTTGGCCTGCACGTTTAGAGGATATAGATGCTATGTCGCGTCTTGATCTAGCCTGTATCACAGCCCTAGAAAGCATTTTGGTGGCCTGCATATAGCATATATTGGCAGTCTTTGGAGAAGGGCAGTGTTTTCTTTTTTTATAGCACTTGCCTCTGTAAGGGTTAGGACTGCTTAGGGTTGAATGTCACATGCACTTTGTGTTCATGAGATGTAATCATAATATATGAACAGACTCTTGAGATAGGGTGAGTTCTTATGCAAAAGGTATAAAGATGTTTAGGAACTGAAAAAGAAGTGTACTTAGATAAGCTGTGGAGGAGACTTGGTGCCCTTTTATACACAGAATACAATAAAGGATGCTCTGGCATGGTATTGAAACTCTTAAGACTTGAAGCTATATACTGTGATGTGACTTCTTTATACAGAAGATCACTAAGGGGCCGGAGTGCGTTGCAGTGGTAGCTGCATAGGTTTTACACAGTAAGTATTAGCAGGCAGAAACACTTGGGCTCCTGCGGCCTTCATACTCGCACTATCTGTTGGTTATGTATAAGCTTCTGTGGCAGTGGCATGTTATAGCTACTTTCAAACACTCATTGACGACATTTAGTAGCAATTGAATGGATTATTGGATATGCTCTGAATTGTTTTGTTTTACAGTACTCATTGTCTCCCTGCCAGGAAATGCTCAAAGGCTTTCTTTCTGCATTCTTACTGTATATCTTCTTCATATATATTTTAAGTGGCGACTCTTCCATGGTGTCCCTGTCAAGTCAAGTCAAGTAATACCATTGTGCAGGGACCTTTCAAATCCTACATATTCTGGCTTGCAAAAAATTGTTAGTGGCGCCTGGCCCAGCAATTGTGCTTTTGAGTGTAACAGCATTTTTTTTACCTGTGTCCGTTCCTCCCTGCAAATCGGGAGTTAAAGTGAAGGCAAAGGCCCTGCTGGTGAATGGGAGCTCTGACCACACTTGCCTTCTACAATTTCCAGGAGTACAGCAAAGGGAAAGAGCTGGCCTCTTCCCCAGTCTCCGCACTCACATAGCTTTAGGTATTGGTAGAAGCAGGATACATGCGGGTAGTAAGCTCCCTTTCATAGGAATGTACTGCAACCCTTGTGAGCTTTATGTATTTGAAATTCATATGGAATAAGGGAAACAGATCTGGAAGGAGAGGCCCTATCAGCAACTTCACCCTCACTACCTTTTCCAGACGCACCTGTAAAATTCCAAGTGGTCCGTAACAAGATTAGTTGGAAGACCAAATGCACTATATTGGCCTGATTTCAAATCATGCTTTTTTCAAAAAAATTTAAGAAAAAAGCATCTTTCCCTGCCAGATTCACTGTGTAGATATTATGTATTCAACATGTAAGCAATTTGTTATACAGGCTCAGTATCATGTTACATATTAAAAGTGTACCTTTTTAACCCCGTTTTTTAACCGTGCATGTAGAAATATCTTTATTACTCTTCGAGGGAAAGAGGGATTGGCAAGACCTGGGCTCTCCTGAATCCACACAGCTTCACCCTCCAGCCTCTAAAATTTTGAAGAATGGGATGGCTGTGAACTTCCGTCTTTGAAAGACGAGCTAAAAATATTCTTGAGCCTGGCCTATGATGTCCGAACCAATAGATGTATGTCTCTCTCCCGAGAGCCCTGCCCCTGCCAAATCCCTGCCATGTGTCATTAAAAGACAAATTATATTTGCGATTTGGGGTGGGGGGAAAAAGCTCTTTTGTTACAGTCTCTTTCCTTGTTTAGCAAAAAAAAGAATTTTGGTTTCTTGTAATCTTGAAATAAAAAGTATTAAATGTTTCCTTCCCAATTGTATTTCATTAATGATACCAATTTGAGGTTTATTGTGACAAAATGGTGCGCGAGCACAGAATGTACAATGGATATTTCATATTACTAGTGGCAGGGTTGGTGAGCACTGAATTAATATTTCATTACTGATGGATATTTATAACTGATTACATTCCTAGAATATCCCTAGGTTCCAGATTGGATCTGGAGAATTCTTGCAGCAATTCTCCCAGTTGCTGGCAGGTGGTGCTGTGTAGTTCCGCAGGCACCCCATTCTGCTGTGGATGTTTTGGAGCTGAGACACGCATAAGCGACACCTCTGTTTGCTGATATTTGTTCCTTTCTTTACATGCCCTTAGACATGGATCAAGAGCTCCCCAGATATTTTAACAGTCTGCCAGTGACTCCAAATACTGTTCACTATCCGCTAGAAAATTTTAATTTTAAAACAGGATTTAAGCCATGCCAATACTGCAGGAAGCAGAGTTCTGTTGGGGACCCACATAAGGTATGCCTATGGTGCATGGGCGCAGGCGATGAGTCGGAAGTTGTTCAACAGGTGTGCCCTCAAGCACCCTAATGTGTAAAGGCACCAGGAAGCTAAGCAGTATGTCGCTAACCATCAGAGGTCACGGTCAAAGTATAGGTACACCCCTACGCCAGAGTCTGTTTGTTCAGGCTTCAACCAGTAAGGTCAATCCAAATTTCTTCCTGACCAATCCTCGTTTAGCAAATCAAAAGATTGGATGCTTTTAGAAAGACAAAGCTTTTTTGTTTAGACTGTTGATCTATAAATGTAATTTTCTTTGGTAGGTACACCCACGCATTATGGGATATTGTCTGCAACATCTTACCGGTGTCCCCGAGGACCTCAGGACCCCTTCGGCTTAAGTGATACTTGGTCAGGATGTTGACAGGTATGTGCTGTGGGCTGGCATTGACACTACAGATTGCATGAGCCGAGTTACGGACACATGTCGTGCTCCGAAGGCATGCCTGAATGAGATCAACCAGGTTTTTTTGCAGCTCTACTGAAGTTCCAAATGGCCATGCCCTTCAATGACTTTTGGCTCTTAGTAGAAAAATTTCAGCGCTAGAACTATCCAAAGACAGTCACGGCACAGGATGTTTTCTGTGGCTATTGACACCAGCTAAACCATTTCCCAGCTCATGCAGACAATTCAGAGGCAATTCCAGTGGGCTAGTTTAGACAGCAGCCCATCCATCCTTTAATGCAGCAGCAGACCCAGTCCATTTGTGGCAAGGTGCCCATTTATTGATCATGCGTGGCAGGTAGGAGGCAGAATATAGCATTTCCTATGAGGAACAGGGTCAAGACTGATTTGCATATGGCTGTGTCCAAACTGAGGTGGCATGGTGAGCAAAAGAACAATTGGTTGGAGCACTACCCCAAACTATTGCCAGTGATTAGACTTATTGCGAACTGCCGCTCATCACCTTTTGTGTGTTTCAGGAAACAGAATATAGCATTTCCTCCCTGGCTGGACAACCATCGCTTTAGACAGGTGACTCATACAAATTGTTTCCAGGGGCTATGCCTCGCCCTTTTTCTCATCCCCAGCTCATGTTCCTCCCACACCGGAGCGACTCCACGAAGGGCACTTCTGTATCTTGATCTACAAAAATCAACCTTCTGTTGTTAAGAGTACCATTTAGCGGGTGCTAGACTCCAAGATAGGGGAAGGGAGCTATTAACATTACTTTCTCACTCTGAAGGAGGATAGGATGTCTAAGGCCTATTTTGGACCTCAAACCACTGAACACCTTTCTGATAAAGGACCGGTTGAAATGTTCATTCTAGCGCAAATCCTGTCAGCTGTGGATGCAGGGAACTGCATCACATCCTTGGAATAACAGGACATGTATTTATTTATACCTATCAAACAGTCCTTGCCTGATGCTTAAGTTGGACCTGGAACACTTTCAGTTTATTGTTCTCCCCTACTGCTTTACCTTGACAGGTTACAAAAGTGTTGCCAATGGTCGTTGCCCTTCTTGGAAGGTTGGGAGTACACATAATCGCACAAGTTACTACTTGTGTAACGATATATCTGTAAGAGACATTAGTTAGTGATAGATTCCTTACCTTAGAATATCCCCAGGCGTCAGACTGGATCCGGAAAGTTTTGCGTAGCAGTACCCTTGCGCGTCGGTAGGCGTCGTCTGCGGCTCCGCGTCTGTCGTCAGCGTCGTGGGCGCCGTGATGACGTCGTCGGAGTACTTAGACGCCGCCTCCGCGTGCTGACGTCAGTTCTTAGCCACAGCTTTTCCGCGCCAGAAGCGCAGAGCCATGACAAAAACCGACACTGGTGCCAAGAAACTAGGGCCCTGAAAGGGGATGACCGTAACCCTAGATATCGGTTCGCAGAACGGGGAGGATGGGTGGGTCGGTAAGGAATCTATCACTAACTAATGTCTCTTACAGATATATCGTTACACAAGTAGTAACTTGTGCATCTGAAAGAGACACGTTAGTGATAGATTCCTTACCTTAGAATAGATACCCCAGCAATACCATCCCCGTGGTGGTGGGTCTGCGAACCAATATTTACACCAGAAAGTCCTGGAGAACGGAACGGCCGAAGTAGCCGTCCCTCCGGACTTGACTGTCCAGGCAGTAGTGCCGCGCAAACGTGTGCAACGAGGCCCACGTAGCTGCCTGGCAAATGTCCTGCAAGGGCACACCTCGGCCCAAGGCAGTTGTAGTGGCCGTGGCTCGTGTGGAATGAGCCCTCAGCCCAACAGGGGGTTCCTTCTTAGCCAAGGAGTAACACGCCTGGATGCACATGATAATCCATCTAGAGATGGTCCGTTTGTGCACCGCTTTCCCTTTCTTAATGCCGGCGTACCCAACAAAGAGTTGATCATCCATCCGGAACTGGCGTGTGCGATCCAGATAGAACGAGAGCGCACGTTTTGGGTCCAGACGGTGGAGCCTCTCCTCCTCTCTCGAGGGGTGCGGAGGCGGAAAGAAGGTGGGCAATGTGATGGACTGCCCAATGTGGAAGGCTGTGACTACCTTAGGCAAGAAGGAGGGCCTAGGCCTCAAAACAACCTTGTCCGGATGGACTGAAAGGAAAGGAGGCTTACAAGAGAGAGCCTGGAGCTCACTCACTCTCCTGGCAGAGGTGATGGCTACCAGGAAGGCAGTCTTCAAAGAAAGAAGGCGAAGAGGACAGTTGTGAAGTGGCTCAAAGGGAGCGCACATCAGAAATGTCAGAACCAGATTCAAGTCCCACTGAGGCATCACGAAGGGAACAGGAGGAAAGGTATGAGTGATGCCCTTCAGGAATCGATTTACGATAGGGGACTTGAACAAAGAAGGCTGGTCAGGCAGCCTCAGAAAGGCTTAAAGAGCCGAAAGATAGCCCTTGATAGTGCCCAGAGCAGAGCCCTGCTGGGCAAGAGAAAGAAGGAAGAGAAGAACCTCAGAGAGAGGGGCATTAAGGGGATCCACAGCCTTTGCTGTGCACCATGCCACAAATCTGTTCCACCTGCAGGCGTATAACGTCTTTGTGGAGGGACGCCTGGCTGCCAGAATGATGTTGCAAACTTCAGGAGGCAAGTCAAATGGCCTCAACTGTCGCCGCTCAATCTCCAAGCATGGAGGTGGAGACTGGACAGGTTCGGGTGGAGGACCGTCCCCTGCTGCTGCGACAGAAGGTCCTCCTGAAGAGGCAGACGAACCGGGGAATCGACTGACATACTGAGTAGCTCGGGATACCAGTACCTTCGTGCCCAGTCTGGAGCCACAAGGATGACTTGTGCTCGGTCGCGCTTGATCTTCTTCAGCACTCTGGGCAGAAGAGGTATAGGCGGAAAGGCGTACAACAGACCACAGCTCCACTCGCGACGAAAAGCGTCTCCGAGCGAGTGCCGCCTTGGAAATTCCAACTCGCAGAACCGATGACATTGTGCGTTCTCTTCGGTGGCGAATAGATCTAACCAAGGCTCTCCCCATCGCAGAAAGAGGCCTTGCGCCACGTCCCAGTTCAGACGCCATTCATGATCCATCATCCACCGGCGGCTGAGTTCGTCCGCCCTGGCGTTCAGAGAACCTGCCAAGTGTTGAACCACCAGAGTCACGCCCTGATGTTCCAGCCATTGCCAGAGACGCAGAGCCTCCTGGCAAAGGGTCCACGACCGCACTCCGCCCTGTTTGTTGCAGTACCACATGGCGGTGGTGTTGTCCGTGAACACCTGCCCTGCACTCCCTCGGACAGACGGGAGGAATGCTTTCAGTGCCAGACGAATCGCCCGCAGCTCCAACAGATTGATATGGAGCCGGGACTCCGCCGGAGACCAGAGTGGCCTCCCCAGCCCTGGAGGGACGCGTCCGTCACAACTATGTGCTCCGGTTGGGGAAGGGAGGGGGATCTGCCGTTGACCCAATCGCGGTCCGTGAGCCACCACTGCAGCTGTCTCGCAGTGCCCTCCGAGATCAGGACATGGTCGGACAGGTTGCCCCGGTGCTGGGCCCACTGAAACTTCAGGTCCCACTGCAGAGCCCGCATCCGCCACCGTGCGTGATGCACCAGAAGGATGCAGGAGGCCATCAGCCCCAGAAGCCGCAGCGTCAACCTGACCGAAACCCGGGATAACGGCCCGAAGATCGGAATCAGAGCCTGTATATCCCGAACCCGCTGTTCGGGCGGGTAAACCCGAAACTGCGCTGAGTCGAGAACCGCTCCGATGTAAAGGAGCTTCTGAGAGGGGCACAGGTGTGACTTCGGGACATTGATGGAAAATCCCAGCGGGTGCAGAAGATCCGCCGTAGTCTGGAGGTGGCTGACGACTGTCTGGGGCGAGCCCGCCTACAACAACCAGTCGTCTAGGTAGGGAAAGACTGAGACCCCTAACCTGCGCAGATGAGCTGCGACCACCGCCATCACCTTCGTGAACACCCGTGGGGCGCTGGTAAGGCCGAAGGGGAGCACGGTGAACTGAAAGTGCTCGAGGCCTACCGTGAACCGCAGGTAACGCCGGTGGGCCGGCAGGACGGGGATGTGGAAATATGCGTCCTGCAAGTCCAACGCTACCATCCAGTCTCCTGGGTCTAGGGCAGCCAAGACCTGAGCCAGTGTCAGCATTTTGAACTTCTCCTTCCGGAGGAAGCCGTTGACGTTCCTCAGATCAAAGATAGGGCGTAGGCCCCCTTTGCCCTTCTTGGGTACCAGGAAGTAGTGGGAGTAGCAACCACGTCCTACTTCTGGCCCAGGAACGCGCTCGATGGCCCCATTGGCCAAGAGGGCCGAAACTTCCTCCTGCAGGAGCCGCAAGTGATCCCCCGATACGCGGTGGTGTTGCGGTGGCATGGCTTAAGGGGTCGTCTCGAAGGGGAGGGAGTAGCCCCTTCGGACGATCTGCAGCACCCACCTGTCCGAAGTGACTGTGCACCAGTGAGAGTGGTAATGGCGAACCCTGCCCCCCACTGGCATCACATGGGCCGAAAAGCACGGACTAGGAGGGTTTAGAGGCGGATGCTGCGGTGGCAGGTGTGGACTGGCTCTGCTTGTTTCCCCGACCGCCTCCACGGCGGTTTCCACGGCCGCCGCCGCGCTGGCCGACAGTTTACGGCGAGTGGCTGGCGGCACGTGTGGGGGCGCCCCTTCCTTGGCCACGAAAGGAGCGAAAGGCACCCATTTGCTGGCGCGGGCCGAGAGGCCCAAGGACTTGGCCGTAGCCCTGGAGTCCTTAAAGCGCTCAAGCGCGTGGTCTGCCTTGTCGCCAAAGAGGCGACGGCCATCGAACGGCATGTCCATGAGTGTATTTTGGACGTCTGCCGAGAAGTTGGCAGATCTCAGCCAGGCGTGGCGTCGTATCGCCACCGTCGTAGCCATCGCTCTGCCCAGCGAGTCAGTAGTATCCAGTCCGCACCTGATTGAATACTTTGCTGTGTCCCGGCCCTCCACTAGGGCTTGGCCGAGTTTGGCCCGTACCTCCAACGGACACTCTGGCAGCACTTCCGCCACCGTTTCCCACAGAGAGTGGGTGTAACGGCCCAAGAGGCATGCGGTGTTGGAAGACCGCAGTCCCAAGCTAAGGGACGAGAATACCTTCTTGCCATAGGCCTCGTACCTCTTGGACTCCCTGTCCGGCGGGGCCGTCGGGAAGGCGGTCTGGGAGTTAGAGGCCTGGATAACCAGACTCTCGGGGTGGGGTGGGTGGACAGGAAACATGGGTCGCCCGGGGCCGGGCGGTGGCGTCTGGCCATGTTCCTATCTACAGGCGAACCTGTAGCGGGCCTGGACCAAGTGCCCAAAAGAACGTCCGTCAAGGCCTCATTAAACGGCAGCAGAGGCTCCATGGAGCATGACTGCGGCTTAAGGACCTCAGTGAGGAGGTTAGTCCTCACGGCCGCGACGGGGAGCTCAAGGCCCAAGGCCTTAGCAGCCCTCGTCAACACCACACCATAAGTAGCACCCTCCTCCGAAGCCACGGTAGGAGGAGAGACAAATCCAGTGTCTGGAGAGGTGTCCAGGCCACTGGCCTCCCCAAGGTCTCCTGTCCTGTCCAGTCCATGTTAGACTGACACTCCCTGGTCAGAGGGTCCTCAGACCCCTCCCAATTCTCCTCTTCCCCCATCTCCTGAGAATCAGGGTCGTAAGTGAATGGGGTCGGTTCATAGAAACTAAAATCCCCAAGGCGCCGGCGGCGTCGAGGCCGAAGCACCCGACGGCGTCGGGGTCGTAGCCCCCGACCCACTAGGGCCCCCAGATGGGTTCACTGGGCCCGAAGGCGCTGCGGAACCCGTCTGGGGAGAAAGGGACCTCATGGCCATGAGGAAACGCTCGATATCCTCCGGCGTCGCGTTCAGCCCAGGGACCGGGGGGGTATGGGGCCGAACGCGGCACCCGCGACTCCCGAGGAGCCGCGTGGGCGGTGTCACCCAAACCCCCGGCCGCATCGCACGAGCGTCGGGGGGAGTCGGAAGAGCGATGATGTCTCTTCGACTTCTTATGCTTCTTACCTGACGACTTGGACCCGGAGGAGTGGCGCCGACTCCCGGAGCTGTGACGGCTCCGTCCCCGCGACCTGTCCCTCGACCTCCTGTGGGACCGGGACCTCACACGGCGCGGGGCCGACTGGCGGATCTCGAGTCGCCTGCGGGACCGCTCCTGCCTGGCCTTCCTCGAAAGGGCCCGACAGTCTGAGCAGGCCTCGTCGTCATGGTCGACGCCCAAACACATCAGGCACAAGCGGTGGGGATCCATTACCGACATGGTACGGTCGCACTCGTCGCAATGCTTGAATCCGGGCATCCATAACGGCACCTTTGGAGTCGTAAAGACTTCGAAATGGATCAAAAGATCACAAAAGTTTAGTCAAAAAGTGACTAGGGAACTGCTCTTTCCAGATCTGCGCTGGCTGGCGCGGAAAAAAGAAGAACTGACGTCAGCACGCGGAGGCGGCGTCTAAGTACTCCGACGACGTCATCACGGCGCCCACGACGCCGACGACTGACGCGGAGCCGCAGACAACGCCTACCGACGCGCAAGGGTACTGCTACGCAAAACTTTCCGGATCCAGTCTGACGCCTGGGGATATTCTAAGGTAAGGAATCTATCACTAACGTGTCTCTTTCAGATACATAACTCGGCAACTTGTTAGGGTAGATTGGCTATACAACTGAACTGACATTAACTTCAATGAGCCAAAGTCTCACCTGAACCCTATACAAACGATTCCAGTCATGGAGTGATTATAGACACAGTGGCATTAAGACCCTATCATCCTCTGCAGCTAGCCTGGAATAATTGGGATATGATTCCTATGTTTTGGTGCGATGGCTCTGAGGCTTCTTCTTTGCCTTCTGGACTTTTGTACCCTCCTTATCCCGAATGTCAGGTGACCGACACGTGCTGTCCCTGCAGAGGATCCTCTGATCTCAGTGGAACTCTGCAGAGGACCCTCAGATCTCAGTGGAACGAACAGGGCTGCCTCTAGACTCCATTTAGGTCCAAAGAGGACAGGATCTGCAATGGTGGTGGCTAGATTCCAACCAGACCTGTGGGACCTCTAGCCATCTAGACTGAAAGCCTTCCTACCCTCCATTTAGGGGAGGCAGGTTTGACTCACTTGTTTACCCCCCCTCAAACTCCCTAACCGTTTATTCCTCGGAGCGACCAGATCTTGCTTTTGATCGTTATCATGTGCACGCCATTCAAGCCAATGCGCAGCTGGTCTTTACAACTCTTAATGGTAAAAAATTAAAATCTTCTCTTTGTAATGACTTCACTATGTTGCATGAGTGAACTACAGGCGCTCACAGTACAACAGCCTTATACCATTTTCTTTCCAGACAAACTTGTACTGAGGACAAGAGCAGCCTTCCTTACTATGGTTGTGACTCTATTACATGTTGGCCAATCATATATTGTGCCAGTATTTTTCCCCTGCTTCATCCCCTCAAAAAGGAGGAGAGGCTCAATCATTGCCTCTGGGAGGTCTGTGAGATTTTACATCAACTGCACAAAAGCCCATGGGATGGATGATCAGCTCTTAGTGTGTTTTTCTGTGGCAAAGAAAGGGAAGGCTGTGCAAAAAAGGACCTTATCAAGGAAGATGGTGATCTGTATTAAAATCTGCTACACACTGCCCAAGAAACCATCCTCAGTGGGCTCCTTCATCCAGGGCCAAAGCTGCTTGCAAAGCTGTGAAGCAATGGGTGCCAGTTGTAAACATTTGCTTAGCTGCAATATGGATATGTATGCAAACAATAATGCCTAACAGCCAGGTCTGACGGTAAGGTCCCTTTGCTGGTTTGTTTCTGCATGCAATTGTCATTTGAATCCACTCCCCAGAACCTTCACCCTTGGAAGGTACTGCTATGCATTTAATCTGCAGTTAAAGTCTCCACCAGAAAAGCGTTACTGAAGATAATTAACTTTATTGTTTGGTTATATTTGATGTCTGATATCAAATGAAAGCATTGAAGAGGTGTGTGTGTGTAAACGTTGTTACTTGACTTCCAGTCCTTCTGATTGTACATTTCAATTTCATTTAGTTATGAAGGAATGTTTTTTATATTTTATCCCTCAGGTCTCTGCAAAATCGCAAAACATTTGTCTTCAAATTGTCTTCGTTTCTCCAACGTTAAAAAAAGAACCCTGAAATAATGACATCATTTGAAATATGTTGGAGAAACAGTTGCTTTAACACCTCTGATACAAGTGGGCTAAGCAGCACTGAACACAAGCAATACATATGTGGAATTTGTCTAATCTGAGACAAAAAAAAATATGAAAACCTAAGAATAGATATCCGCTCTAGAAGCCCTCCATTGGCTCCCTGTGAAAAAAAGAATAATGTACAAAGCCCTCCTAAAATGTCATCGGATCCTGTGGCAGAAAGCTCCCGGCTATCTGGCAGGTCTGGTTACCTGGTATGAACCACGCAGATCGCTTAGATCGGGCGGCATGGGCACGCTGGTAACCCACCGCTATAGGAGAGAAAAAATGGGAGGTCGGTCCTTTAGAGTGGCGGCTGCCATAGGATGGAACTAACTTCCCATCAGTCTCCGCCTGGAGCCTTCGGAAACTATTTTCCGACGTCAATTGAAAACTCCTCTATTCTCCTCATAGTCTACTTTACTGTCCTCTGCCTCGCTCGATCTTCTCCCCTGGAGAGTCTTTCTTCTCTCTTTTAGCGCGGGGACACGCCGGGATGGCGTAATCCATGCGCTCTATAAGTGTCTTTATTATTATTTTATTATTATTAGCATAATAAACTCTTAATTTATGTAAAGAAATAAAAGTGCAGGGTATGTACTTTTTTTTTTTAACCCAGGCTCTCTAGACTTGATGCCATGCTGTGTCTGTCTTTTAAACTCCCTATTTTGCCTCCACTTCGCTTACTCTTGGTCTCACCTTGTTAGACATAAAGTGCTATAAAAATGCAAATAAAATACATACAAAATACACATTTGCATACAATGAGCCCACCTATAACTATTTCACATGATCACTGGCCATCCTTAACTTCTGGTTTGGATAGAGCCCTCCATACCAACTCTGAAGACCACTCTTTTAGATTAATGATCCTCATGTCTGTTCTGGCTCAGTGTTTGCTGAGTGTCATTGGCAGCTGTGCAGAGGAACCTAAAGTGGGGTTCATGGGTGAATACTACCCTCCACACATTGATCCTTAACCTTTTGATGCCTTCTTGAATGATAGCTACTTCAGGTGGTAGGTACACAACTATAATCCCACCCACATGGTCACAACTAACAATTCCAAAACAAACCACATAATTCCACTGCCCAACACATAGGTAAAACCCCTTATCTGAAAGAAACACGTTACTTATAGATTCCTTACCTTAGAATTACCCCCAGGCGTCAGACTGGATCCGGAAAGTTTTCGTCAGCAATACCTCTGCGCGTCAGAAGGTGGTGTCGGTCCGCTCCGCGTCTGTTGGCATCGTGTCGCTGGGAGGACGTTGCAGCAGCTACTTGGATGCTGCCCTCGTGTACTGACGTCAGTTCTTTCTTTTTCTGCGCCAGCCAGTGCAGATTCGGGAAGAGCGGTACCTCCAGTAATTTTTTAGGTCTCGCCTGTCAATGCGCATGCGCATTGAGCAGAGCGAGACTATAGGGGCTTAAACAGAGTTTAACCAGACTGGCGATTTGATGAAGTGCATGTGCGCTTTTAGATCAATGCGCAAGCGCAATGAGTTAAAATGCACGTGCACAGCATCAAATCGCCAGCCATCTGTTCCCCAGGAGCTCTTCCCGCTCCGCCCCACAAGCTTCCCCCAGCGTGCGCTCTGCCTCAGCCGCACTCCTCCCACACATTTGAAGTGAAGCTTAGCTTCACTTCAAAGGCCCCTGCTGCTTCACACTATTCACGGCCGCCAGGCCGTGTCTCTCCCTCATCGCCGCTCTCCCCGCTCTGCCCCCTGCTGCGGCCATGTCGCATTTCTCCCCCCCCCCCCTCCCCACAGCAATGCCCTCCGTCTTGTTGTGATAAACTACCCAAACTCTAAAACCCATTCAAGTGAATTGCATTTAACTGGGCGAATACACCTCGGTCGTAGCAGCGGGAAATAGAAAGTTTTCACTAAAATAAGTGCCACCAGAGATCTTAGCTGCCCTCTCTTCTATTTCCCACATTGTGCCTCTCCTCTCTACTTCTCATCCCTCATATATCCCCACTGTTGCCCTTGCAGTCTAATCATCTTGCTTCTGTTTCTCGTTAACCTCCTTCCTCCATCTTTTGACACTGCCGCTCGCCCCGCCCGCTCCTTTCTTGTCTACTCGTTTCCCCTTGCCTCTTCTCTCACTCTCTGATAACGCCTTGTGCCCACCATCTCTCTTCTGCTGCCCTCACCCCCGTTGTTTTCCCGCCCGCCCTTTCCCCACTGCAGTCTTCGGGATTCCTCTGCTCTGCCCCCGCTGGTAGCTGCTGCCGCTCTCCTGCCTCCGTTTATCGTGCTGGCGTGAGGGAAGCCCACATAGGCTATCCTGGGCTCGCACGGAGGCAGGCACACACCCACGTGCAGAGGCGGCACCAGCCGTGCTGCTCCTGTGCCACCGGAAGGACCGAGAAAAAAAAAATTAGTGAAGTAATTCCTGGTGTCCACGCAGTGCGATGGGCTCAGTACTCGGTACGGTGGATGTTGCTGCAGCGCCCGAAGCAGGCTGGAAAAAACAGCGCGGTGTCCGGAGGACCGTGCAGGCTTAGAAGGGAACATCGAATGGTCCTGGTTGAGCAGTGATGATTAGGTACAGACTGCCCTGGCTGTAAGCAGGGAAGGACACCAGAACTATGCAATTCTGCTGTCGCTGTGTTTTCCGCACAGTTACAGATTTGCCCCAGTTTCCACTTAATCCATAATCTGCTGTATAATCTGCAGATTTGAACCCCAAAAAATAGTTTGTAGCTCAGTCCCTTCAAAGCAATACTTGCCGCATCACGTAGAATTATTTACACTTTCTTATCACACAATTTAGTCAACATTGCCTCATAATTTGGTCCTCCCTTGCCTCATAATTCCAGTAGCCCTGCCTATAGGGCAGTCTGGCAGTGGCCAATGGGGCTGGCTTGTTTTTTTAGGGGACTTGTTTGCATGTTTTGACGTGGCTGCATTTTCGTCACAATAAAATACACTGAACATATTCTTCACAAAGGTTATTTACAATAGTTTAATCTATTACTATTATAAATTACAAGAACTTTTATTTAAGTATTAATTATTTAAAAAAATTAAAAGCCTTTTGTATTTGTTATATGAATACATGTAAGTCACGTACATACAAAACATGTGGCATTACAAATGCTATAGGTGTCACATTTGAAAAAGTTAAAAGTATTGGCATTGTAAATGACAAAGCTATTAATTTTGCTATTTTCAAGACCAACACATAAAAAAATTGTCATTTACAAAACCAATAGCTCCAACTTTTCTAATGCGAGACCTATTGCATTTCCAATGCTTGTTGACTGACTTTTTCTCGACTTTTGTCGACTTTTTTTTTAGTCTTCGACTCCTGGTGCACGAGGGATGCCCGGCTGCAAGGCATGCTGTTACTGTAACCGACTGATGTTGGTGATGGATTCACATCGAGTGTGCCTAGTTTTCCAGGAGCGCGATCACGACCCCAAGTCGTGCTCCGACTGCCGGCCGATGGCAACAAAGGCTTTGCGGGAGCGGTCCCGAAAGCTGCTTGTGCGACGGCAGTCGGCTCCGTGCCGTTCAAGGTCCCCGTCGCTAGGGAGGTCAAGGGACCGGTCGCAGAGCCACCACCATAAGTCCAAGTCCTCGAACTTTTCGTACTTGTGGTTGGGTAAGTCGAAGCATAAGAAGAAACCCCCCGGCCAGCGTGGACCCCGGCCTCGATCCCGACGCCGGATCCGGCGCCGAGAGGGGTCTTTGTGCCCCTGTTCACTCTTGGGTTCCTTTTCAGCTAGATTGGCACCCAGAGTGGTCTGGATACCTCCCTTGACCTTGGCATGTTGTCTCCTCCTACCGTGGCTATGGAGGAGAGAGCTTCGTACGCAGTGGTGTTGCATAGGGCAGCCGAGGCTCTCAACCTCGAACTCCCTACCGTGGCAGTCAGGCCTAACCTCCTGACAGAGGTGCTTCCGCAGGCGGCGAGCTCTTCGGAGCCCCTCCTTACGTTCAACGAGGCCCTTACTGACGTCCTTTTGGGCACTTGGTCCAGGCCCAACACAGGGGCTCCCATGGATAGGATGATTGCCCGATGCCTCCGCCCGGCCCCGGGCAACCCCACTTTCCTTGCCCAACACCCCACCCCTGAGAGCTTAGTGGTCTAATCCTCTATGTCCAAAAGCAGGCTCCCTACCACCCCACCGGAAAGGGAATCCAAGAAGCTGGACCATCTTGGGAAGAATATTATCTCTTCCGCCAGCTTGGGACTACGGTCGGTAAACTCTGCATGTCTATTGGGCCGTTATTCACACTCTGTGTGGGACACGGTTGCGCAGGTGCTACCTTTCAGGAGGAGGCCCGGACAGTGCTCTCCCAGTCTATTGCTGCTGGGAGGGATGCGGCGAACTTTACCATCCGTTGTGGGCTGCAAACCGCTGACTCTCTGGGTAGAACGATTTCTACGACTGTAGCTCTTAGAAGCTACGCCAGGATGAGGTCAACTGTTTTTTTGGGGGGATGTACAGAACACACTGATGGACTAGCCATTGGATGGCCATCGCCTTTTTGGCAACAAAGCAGACCATGCTCTGGAGCGCTTCAAGGACTCACGGGCTACGGGCAAGTCTTTCGGCCTCTCTAACCGCCCTGTGCAGTCTGCTATTAGCCCCTTTCGTAACTACGGACGGGGTGCCCTGCTACGTCCCGCCAAGAGCCAAGGCCGCAGCAAGTTACCCAACCTTCGCGCTGCCGAGGATGTAGAAACAACCGTCGTGGTTCATGGGTGCCAGCGGGCGGGCAAGTCCACCCCCTCCCTCTTCTGCAGCCTCCAAACCTTCCTGGTCCGACATTTCAGGCCCATCGAACGCCAGGATTCGCCATCACCTCCCTCACTGGCGCACCATCACGTCGGACAGGTGGGTTTTTGGCCGATAATGCGAAGGGGCTACTTCCTCCCCTTCGAGGCTACCCCTCCAGCCATGCCACCGCAATACCACTGCATGTCTGAGATCACCTGGCCCTTCTCCGGCAGGAAGTTATGGCTCTTTTGGCCAAGGGAGCTATAGAGCATGTTCTCGTCCCAGAAGTAGGGCATGGTTGTTACTCCTGCTACTTTCTGGTCCCCAAGAAGGACAAGGGCCTGCGTCCTATCTTGGATCTCAGGAACGTTAACCGCTTCCTCCAGAAGTAGAATTTCAAGATACTTACGCTTGCTCAGGTCTTGTCTGCCCTTGACCCGGAAAACTAGTTGGTAGCGTTGGACTTGCAGGATGCTTATTTTCACATCCCGCCGGCATTACCTGCAGTTCATGGTAGGCCACAAGCATTTTCAGTTCACCGTGCCCCCCTTTCGCCTTACCAGCGTCTCTTGGATGCTCTCGAAAGTGATGGCGGTGGTCGCAGCTCATCTGCGCAGATCAGGGGTTTCAGTCTTCCTGTCTTCCCTTATCTCGACGATTGGTTGTTGAAGGCGGGCTCGCCCCAGGCAGTCGTCTCCCATCTCCCGACTACGGCGAACTTCCTGCATTCACTGGGTTTCTAAAATCCAGCCCTGTTTTGCGAGCTAAATACAAAACGCTCTTGGCAAGTTACAAAAAAGCCATATTACGAGCCAAAAACATCTATTTCTCGGAAAGAATATCCCTTTCAGCCAATAAGCCCAAGGAGATTTTCTCTATAGTTCGCAATCTTGTTGCATCCGACAGAGCCAATTTGAACATTATCCCTTCCCAAGACCTTTGCCTTTCTCTCAATGACTTCTTCCTGGAGAAGATTGCCAAGATCAAATCTAATATTCCCTCTGTCTTTCCGTCCCCTCCTCTTTCTGTCCCCCCCCTTGTCCTCCATTACTCTTAATCAGTTTCCCCCTATCTCCTTGGAAGTGTTCTTGGCTCTACTCCAGAAAGTGAAGTCCGGTTCCCCAGCCGATTGTGCGCCAGCCCGCTTTCTGAAAGTATTCTTCACCCATTTCCCAGACCCTCCTCTCTCTCTTCTTAATTCTTCCATTTCCTCCGGTTCTGTTCCTAAGTTTTTCAAATCCGCCATAGTTCGCCCTAATTTAAAAAACCCTGGCCTAGACCCTTCCCTCCCTCCCTTCTAACTTTAGGCCTATTTCCCTTCTCCCCTACCTCGGAAAGATCTTGGAGAGCTACATCACTTCTTGTCTCTCTTCCCACATCGAGGACAACCACCTCTTGGCCTCCCACCAAGCAGGTTTCCGACCGGCTCACTCCACCGAGTCTGTTGTCCTGTCCGTCTTGGACGAGCTAAAGAGTAAGGCAGATTCGAACTTGCCCCAAGCCTTGGTGCTTCTCGATCTGTCCGCTGCGTTTGACACGGTCGACCATGCCATCCTTCTCGACCGTGTCAGCGCAGTGGGCGTCCGGGGTACTGCCCTCTCTTGGCTCGCCTCTTTTCTTAAAGATCGAACTCAGGTGGTTCATCTTTCCTGTTACTCCGCCCCTTCCCGCTTGGTCCCCTGTGGAGTTCCCCAAGGCTCCTCTTTGTCCCCTCTTCTTTTTAACCTTTATATCCGTCCTCTTATTCTTTCCCTTCTTGATATGGGGGTCTCCGTGTATAACTACGCGGATGACCTCCAGTTCGTATTTGATCTTCCTTCTCCCTTGCACTCCCCACCCAAATTTCACTCTACCTTGGCCTTTATTTCAGATTGGATGAATCGGAATCAACTGAAGCTTAATCTGGACAAGACGGAGTTGGTCCTGACTGGCTCCTCCTCCCCTTGGTCGACTGCCTTTTGGCCCTCCATCTCTGGCCCTCCACCTCTACCAGCGGCCTCGGCAAAGACCTTGGGCATTAGAGTCAGTCGGGACCTCTCTATGCATGCCCAGATCAGCTTGGATGTCTCCTCCTGTTTCCTTTCCCTCCGAATCATCCGAAAGGTGTCCCGTTTCTTTTCTTCCGATGCCCTTAAGCTTATTATTCTGGCCATGATTCTTTCCCGTCTCGATTACGGGAACAGCCTGTATGTGGGCATTCCAGCGTACGAACTTCGCCGCCTACAGGCTGTCCAGAATCAGGCCGCCTGCCTTATTTTCCACCTCCCAAAGTCCTCCCACATCACCCCTGTCCTGAAAACACTTCATTGGCTCCCCATCTCCCAGAGATCGCTCTTTAAGATAGGCTGTCTGGTCTTCATGGCTCGTGCCCGCATCGGCCCAGTCTTTATCAACTCTCTCATCACTCCCTATGTCCCCAACCGTTCCCTCCGCTCCTCTAATCAGTTCCTCTCCAATGTACCTCGGTTCCGTAAACCAAAACCGAAGGCACCAGATTCTCTGTTTTGGTTCCCTCCTTTTGGAACAGTCTCCCTCTACCAATCAGATCCATTACCATTTATTCCCAATTCCGTAAGGCCTCAAAAACCCACCTGCTCCCCACCTCTAGCGCCAGGAAGCCGTTGGTCACAGTGCGCTCTATTAAGATCCTTTTTCATTTCATTTCATTTCTCCATCAATGTGCCGAAGCCACACCTGATTCCCTCTCAGAAGCTCCTTTTCATCGGAGCGAGTCTGGACATGACGCGGTTTCGGGTCTATCCTCCCGAACAGCGAGTCTGAGATATTCGGGCTAGGGTTCTGATCTTTCAGCCTCTATTCTGGGTTTCAGTCAGAATGACTCTGAGACTGCTAGGCCTCATGGCCTCCTGCATGTCGATCATGCCAGGTGGCATATGCGGGCTCTGCAGTGGGACCTGAAGTTCCAGTGGGCACAGCATCAGGGGAATCTGTCCGGTTGCGCATAGATCTCAGAGGGCACTGCACAAAAATTGAAGTGGTGGCTCACGAACCAGGATTGGGTCAACGCAGATCCCTCTCCCTTTCCCCACCAGACCATACAGCACAGCTTTCCAAACTGTGTGGCGCGACACATTACTGTGTCGCGCCCCAGCCATAAGTGTGTCGCGGGATGAGATAAAATGACTTCTGCCGGCAATCGGCAGAGAGGAGCTGCAGGGGCTCTTAGAAGGGGCGAAGCAACAACAAAGCCTCATTCACATGCCCAAGGTCTTTAACGACCTGTGAAGTGCTCGGATGCGGCTGTGAGCGGGCCCGGGCTGCCACACAAGACGGTGGGGGGGGGGGGGGGGAATGTCCGGGTTTCACAACAGCGTCCGGGTGTAAAATGTTTCACTCAATCTTACACTTAGTAAGTGCGAGCCTGCCTCACCTTTCCTCCACACCACAGAAATTTATTTACAGATCAACTAAAATGGGTGAATGGAGATTCATGCTTCTTAGGGACATGCTTTTATGATCCTCTGTTCACAGTAAGTAACGCCAGCAATCCTTTGACGGACTAGATTTTAGTGAGCCAGTGCAAGCTGTTAAACGTATTTAGTTTATGTGTATTTTACATCAACATATTTCTCGTCCCAATTGCATGAGATAATGCAGTTGTTGTGGAGTAGCGTAATCAAATAGCGCCACCTTCTGGAGTGTTGCAACTGATGTTTAGTTTTATCAAAGTATAATGAAATGACTACGTTTCTCATCAACCTTTCGTGAAAATGTTGAGATGACATGAGATGAGGTGCAGTGTTTCCATTGTATCTACAGGCCTGGGTTGGCAAACACCAGCATAAGCAGCACTGGGTAGTGTTTGTTTATTTCCTGCTCTGGGCTGGGAATATACTACATTCAGTGCTATGGTTCCTTTTGTGCAAGAAACAACCACTCCCTCACTCCACCAAACCTTTCTTTTAGAAGTTGGGGTCACAGGTTTGCTTTTCACCCTGGTTTCTACTGCTTCATGATTATCAAATTTCATGCGCCCCCACTTTGCAGTGGGAAATTAATTTGATGTAAGTTTGTTTGTGGATGACTGCCTCCCATCTGGGACTGGATAAGTGAAAGGTCGCACTGCCACTGTTTGCAACATCGCACATCACTATCATATGTGGAAAAAGTAGCAAAATGTGTTTGCACTATTTTTTTTTTTAGCACGAGTACAATGTTTTCACAGTACTACCTTCAGTCCACATCATATCTTTACATTAAGGGCCTTGTGCTAACAGGGGCTATCGCCTCTTCATGCCATGATAAAAGGCCATGTCTGCATACAGCACCCAAAAACCTTTATCCTGCTCAGGGCCTCGTCAGAGGAACAAAATCTTCCTTGCAATTAGAAAACCCTTGCTCTTAACTGCATCGGGGGAGAAGGAAGGAGTGAGACAGATAGGGAGGGCGTGAGACAGAGTGAGGGAGGGAGACAGAGCGGGAGGATGAAGGAGAGAGAGAGGGAGACAGACAGGGAGAGAGACAAAGAGTGAGAGAGAGAGAGAGACAGACAGACGGACAGTCAGTCAGTCAGATGGAGTGAGCTAGAGAGGGAGTGAGCTAGAGAGGGAGTGAGCTAGACAGGGAGGGTGACAGAGAGGGAGAGAGACTGGGAGGGAGGGAGACAGATGGAGGGAGACAGTTGGAGGGAAAGGCCACCTCTGCCACTGATTACCTCACTAGTACCCTTTAACCGTGCAATTTTGAAGGGGGTAATGAGTGTGTTTGGTGTCAAGTCTTAATGTCCTTAGGCTCAATCCTTGCTTGTATAGTCAGTCAGAAGTCCCTATTTTGTAGAAAAGTTGCTCTTTATTTGTTTAGATAAAAACATGAACAGCCGACACGTGTTTCGCCCTTATGGCGATTTGCGCCAGGGCTTTTTCAAGGCTATTTACAATATATTTTGGTCTTAACAGTTCTTCATCGTTGTGCAAAAAAAAATTCCAAAATAGAATCAGGTTTTTCAATTTGTAAGGGTAAAATCCCTGGAGTACTACGTCGACAGTCTGCTGGGGCCCCAGACTTCTGACTCTGACTATACAAGCAAGGATTGAGCCTAAGGAAATTAAGACTTGACACCAACACACTCATTACCCCCTTCAAAACTTTACTGTTCAAAAACTCAAGAGGTCCAGAGTTTTTTTGAGTGTGTTACCATTACAAAAACTATGTGAAAACTGATATGGACTTGGATTCTCCTGTGGACCACTCTCTCTCTGTAGAAAACCCTTTAACAGTGCCCCTCAAGTCTCTGGGGCCGAATCACAGAACTAACTTAAGACCAAATCCTAAACTTACATCTTTTGGTATTCACAGAAGTTAGGATTTTGTCTTAAGTTTATTTTAAGACAAACATAAGACAGACTTGAGAAAAAATCCTAACTTAAGTCTGTCTTAAGTCGGTCTTAAGACAAAATCCTAACTTCTGTGAATACCAAAAGTAGTACGTTTAGGGTTTTGTCTTAAGTTAGTTCTGTGAATTGGTACCTCTGTGTGTGGGGTGTGTGTGTGTGGGGTTGGGTGTGTGGGGTGGTGTGTCTGTGGGGTGGTGTGTGTGGGTTTGTGTGTGGGGTGGGGTGTGGGGTGTTGCGCCCGAACCCACCATAGGTGGTTCGGGCTCGCTCGCTGCGCTTCCTCGCGTTACCATGTCCCTAAAAAAATTTCACAAATGGGTGTGTCACCAACATGAAAAGTTTGGAAAGCTGTGCCATACAGTTTTGCCGGACGCGTCCCTTCTGGGATGGTGTGGCCACATGGAAGAGGCAGAGATCAGAGGCCTCTGGTCACGGGTGGAGTCCAGGTTCCACATCAACCTTCTGGAGCTATGGGCGATTCGTCTTGCACTAAAAGCAGTCCTCCCCTCTGTCTGGGGGAGAGTAGGGCAGGTGTTCCCGGACAACACCACTGTCATGTGGTACTGCAACAAACAGGGCGGGTGAGGGTCATGGACCCTGTGTCTGGAGGCCCTCCGCCTCTACACATGGTGGAACATCAGGGCACATCCCTGGTGGTTGAACACCTGGCAGGTTCCCTGAATGCTAGGGCGGACGAACTCAGCCGCATGTGAATGATGGATCACGAATGGTGTCTTCACTCAGAGGTTGAGCAAGGTCTCTTTCAGTGGTGGGGACAGCCTTGGTTTGGTCTATTCGCCACCGAAGAGAATGCGCAATGACAGCAATTCTGCATGTTGACATTTCCAAAGCGGCACTTGCTAGGCGATGCTTTTCGTCACGAGTCGAGTTGCGGTTTGTTGTACGCGTTTCCGCGTATACCACTTTGCCCAGAGTGCTGAAGAAGACCAGGCGAGACCAGGCCCAAGTCATTCTTGTGGCTCTAGATTGGGCACGAAGAGTCTGGTATCCCGAGCTGCTCAACATGGCCATCGAGCCTTCGAACAGACTGCCTCTTCGGGAGGATCTTCTGTCGCAGCAGCAGGGGACGGTCCTACACCCAAACCTGTCCAGTATTCACCTCCTTGCATGGAGATTGAGTGGCGGCAGTTGACGTCTTTTGACCTGCCTCCCGAAGTCTCCAATGTAATCTTCGCAGCCAGGAATCCCTCTACTAAGACGGTATATGCCTGTCAATGGAACACATTTGTGGCATGGTGCACAGCAAAGGCTGTGGATCCAGTTGCTGCCCCTCTTTCTGAGGTTCTCTTGTTCTTCCTTTCTTTGGCCCAGCAGGGCTCTGCTCTGGGCACTATCAAGGGCTATCTCTCCCAGATCAGCCTTCTCTTTTCAAATCCCCAGCTGTAAATCGTTTTCAAAAAGGCATAACTCACCTCTTTCCTCCTATTCCTTACGTTAATCCTTAGTGAGACTTGAATCTTGTTTTGACATTTTTAATGTGCGCTCCGTTTGAGCAGCTCCACAACTGTCCTTTAAGGCTTCTCACGCTTAAGACTGCCTTTCTGGTTGCCATCACCTCTGCCAGGAGAGTGAGTGAGCTCCAGACCCTTTCATCTAAGCCTCCTTTCTTGTCTGTCCATCCGACAAAGTGGTACTTAGAACCCGTCCATCCTTCTTGCCAAGGTTGTCACTGCCTTTCACTTCTGGAAACCATCACTTTGCCCACCTTTTTCCCGCCTCCTTCGAAAGAGGAGGAGAGGCTCCACCGCCTGGACCCAAAACGTGCGCTTTCCTTTTATCTGGATTGCTCCAAACAGTTCCGGGTGGATAACCAGCCTTTGTTTGGTACGTGGGTGCACAGAAAGGTCGGCCGTATGCGAACGAACTATCTCCCGATGGGTCGTTTTGTGTATCAAAGCATTCTAATTTCTTGCGAAGAAGGAGCATCCAGTGGGGCTGTGTGACCATTTTACCAGGGCGGCTGCAGCAGCAACTACTGACACGGCGTTCCTCTAAATGACATCTGTCAGGCAGCTACGTGGGCCTCGCTGCACACATTCACAAAACACTACTGTCTTGACGGTCCGGTCCAGAGAGATGGCTTCTTTGTCTGTTCTGTTCTCCAGGACTTTCTGGTGTGAGATTAGTTTGCAGACCCTCCACCAGGGTTGGTATTGCTGAGGTATCTATTCAAAGGTAAGGAATCCGTAACTAATGTGTTTCTTTCGGATGAACCAGTTACTTACCTTTGGTAAGGATCTATCAGTAAGAAATATTAGTCAGTTATAGATTCCTTACCGCCCCACCCATCCTCCCCGTTCTGCAAACTGATTTCTAGGGTTACAGTCATCCTTTCAGGGCCCTAGTTTTGTGCACCAGTGGTAAGTGTCTTGCATGGCTCTGTGTGTCTGGCACGGAAAGTCGTGTAGAGAACTGATGTCAGTGTGCGAGGGTGGCGTGTAAGTAGCTGCTGCGACGTCATCCCAGCGACACAACGCCAACAACTGACGCGGAGCCGACCAACACCACCTTCTGACGCTCAGAGGTACTGCTGACAAAAAAAACTTTCTGGATCCAGTCTGATGCCTGGGGCTAATTCTAAGGTAAGGAATCTATAACTAATGTTTCTTACAGATATATCATTAACGAAGGTAAGTAACTTGTTCTACAATGCCAATAGCTCGAAGTCTCACAAATGAAAGACCTATTGGCATTGCCAATGGCTGTAAATAATCTGGATTTCATCCAATTGTTTGAGTCTTTGAGCACAGGATGTTGAATGTGCTAACAAGCTCTTGTGACCCGTCCTCCGAACACACCACATTCATACAATCCACACTACACCACAAAATTAAACTGCAATATATATAACACTCGTAACAAAAAATACAAAACCACATAATTACTCTCCATAACACACAATCCCACTCCCCATAATTCCAATACACTAAATATCATATAATTTTTATTCACATAATTCCACTACACACCCACTCCAAAATATGCAAGTAAAAAAACATTTACAATGCCAATAGCTCTTATTCTTGCAAATGCGAGACCTATTGCATTGATTCACAGGAAAAAGTTGCCAAAATTCCAAATAAAAAAAACATGAAACATTTTTTTATGGTAATTATTTTTTAGGTCTCGCCTGTCGATGCGCATGCGCATCGAGCTTGCGAGTCTATGGTGGCTTATCCACTCTTTATCCAACTTGCAAGGAATCGTGGCGATTCCTTGCAGTGCACGAGAAATTTAAGCTCAATGCGCATGCGCATTGAGCTTAAATGCGCGTGCACATGCCCCCCAGCCACGGCCGCTAGGCCGTGCCTCCCCTACTCTCCTCCTCCTACTCTCCTCCCCTCGCCGTCTGTTCCCGCACTCCTCCCACACCCCCGCTCCGCCCCCTCCCCTGCCCGCCGTGTCGCATTTCTCCTCCCCCCTCCCCACAGCAATGCCCTCCGCCGGCCGTACTTTCACTTTGACGGCCGCAGGCCGTCTCTCGTGTTTCTCCTCCCCCCTCCCAGTGTACTTTTTTTTTTCTTAAACTTGTTTTCTTTTACAATTATAAAACACAGTCTTTAATTTTCAAAGCGCAACATGCCGAACTTTCACTTAAACAATTGTGGCTGCGTGCCTTTTCTGTATCCGCGGCTCTATGTGTTCACTTTTAAAAAACATCAGGTCTTTATTAAAAGTTCCACTTTCACTTTAGGCATGCCTTTATTTTTCATAATTGGTGCCCCTTGCAGAGCTGATCACTGCTCGTTAACACGCCTTTACTTCTGCACGATGTCTTGCAACTCCTCCCTTGTTAACTGCTTCCCATTCCGAGCAGCTGCTCTTCGCTCCCTCTCCTCGGCCACAACTGCCTCCTCCCTATGCTTCTCCTGTGCCATTGGAGCTTCAAAAGGATGTGACGAGAAAGCTGGTAATTATTTTTTTATCAAGTTTAAAGGCACATTCCTGTCACAATGACAACATGCCATACTTCCGTTTCAAAGGTGGAGCGTGTAGCAGGCCAATGTCCGCAACGTAAATTTATCGAAGCGTCTCGAACAATCAGCGCCCTATTGACTCATAATTAAATGCACCCTATACAGAAAGCGCAGCTGAAATGAGCACTAGTAAAACATTTAATTAGCACATGTAAATCAGCTGCACCCTTACGAGGCTCTGCCATGCTACTGGATTGGACTAATGAACCAAATAACAGTAATTTGTAATAAAAGGCCAGACTCGAGACCTGGAATCCAGATAACAATCCCTCCCCTTCTCTCTCTTCCCTCCGCATTTCTCCTCCCCCCTCCCCTTATCTGCCTTCCCTCCGTCTGTTCCCTCTCCCCGCTCCGCCCCCTCCCCTGCCCGCCGTGTCGCATTTCTCCTCCCCCCTCCCCTTCTCTCTCTTCCCTCCTTTCCCCCACCCTACAGCCATTAACACGGTTTCGTCTTTTTAGTAATTACAATCCTTGCATACTGCAAAAACTGTCCAGCACACTCTAAACGTCTCGCAGGCCTCCTGAGGTGTTAGGAATTCCCCCAACCCACCTCCTCTCCAGGTAGACGTCTTTCAGTATCATGTATCCCCTTCCCTCCACCACCAGCCGATCACCAACATGCCCTCCACGATGTGTTGCACGCCATGAAAGTGCTTGCTTTTACCAGCTGTCTCCCTTGTGTACTTCTCTCCAGTTGCTCTGTCATCCATGTGCTTCTCCCGGCCCCTTTCCATGTTGCGCTCTCCCTCGTGCACTTCCCTGGTTCTATCTCGTCTGTGTCATTCTCCCAACTCGCTCTATGTTGTTTTCTCACCTATTGCTTCTCTTCTCCACCCGCACCACCCCTTCGCGCCCATTGGCATCGCCAGTGCTTGTTTAATAAGGGATAGCAGGAGTTTGAGCGCAATGTCGCAGGAAACTGACTTGCAGGAGGACATCTACAGGAAGCCATGAAAGACAACATTCCTTGTAGCAGGACGTTTTCTCAGGTAGACCTCCGGTATGTGAGCATGGGTGTATGTATACCTGCCTTAAGTAGGGTTTAGAATCTCTGCGTTTGTCTGCTTTACGTTTGCGATTAATTGACTTTCTTTTTAAAATGTATAAAGGCTTAATTAGACTTATTTCCTTTGTCGCTTCCTTTTTTTAAATTTTATTTAAATGTGTAGTTCTTAGATTTCATAGACCAGACCAGTGTGTGCAGGTTCCTTGCTGTAGGCCAAGTACACCCGCCGCCCCTCCCACACAAGCGCCTTCAAATTAATTCGGGGTGAAAACCCATCAGACGACACACTGGCGAACCGTTTCGCATTCAGCCTTGCAGACATGTCGGATATTGTTCGGCGCCTAAATGAGTGTTGCCATGGACTCGGCCGTGCTGCTTATTAATCCAGACGGTGCCCTTTGACTCCGGGGCCCAGCTGACGTCAGCCCGATGTCACCCTCACTCACCCTCACTCACCCTCACCCTCACTCACCCTCACTCACCCTCAACCCCTCACCCTCAACCCCTCACTCACCCTCAACCCCTCACCCTCAACCCCTCACCCACCCTCAACCCCTCACCCTCACTCACTCACCCTCAACCCCTCACCCACCCACCCTCAACCCCTCACCCTCACTCACTCACCCTCAACCCCTCACCCTCACTCACCCTCAACCCCTCCCCCTCGACCCCTCAACCCCTCACCCCTCACCCTCAAACCCTCACTCACCCTCAACCCCTCACCCTCAAACCCTCACTCACCCTCACTCATCCTCACTCACCCTCAACCCCTCACCCTCACTCACCCTCACTCACTCACCCTCAACCCCTCACTCACCCTCACTCTCACTCACCCTCACTCAGCCTCAACTACTCCCCCTCACCCTCACTCACCCAAAACCCCTCACCCTCACTCACCCTCACCCTCACTCACCCTCAACACCTCACTCACCCTCACCACCTCACCCTCAACCTCACTCACCCTCACTCTCACTCACCCTCACTCACCCTCACCCCCTCACCCTGAACCCCTCACCCTCACTCACCCTCACTCACTCACCCTCACTCACCCTCACCCACCCTCACCCACCCTCACCCTCACCCTCACACAGTGCAATAGTTCTCAGACCATTTCAGTTAGAGCTTTTAGAAATGTTTATGGCTTTTTTTATTTGTAATACTTTAGCATTGGCTACAGGAAACAAAAATGCTAAACATTTACAAGAAAAACCCATAAACAATTCTAAAAGCACTAACTCTAATGGTGCGAGACCTGTTGCATTTCCAATGCTTGTCTAATAAGGTCATTCCGTTATACATAATCTCTTCTTAATTATAGATAAAGTAATGCTTAGATAAAAATGCTTTAAACTCTTCTTTATTATTAACATTTGCAACTAACTGCAAACAAGCCACATTACTCTACAACATTCGTTAAACACATTGACAAAGCCAATAGCTCTGGCTAAACACTCATAAATTTCCGAAGGCGAGACCTATTGGCTTTGCTAATACTTGTTTTAGATTGAGAAGAGCTTGGCAGCTTCCCTAATGATAAAGGTTTACAACTATTAGTCCTACTCATCAACTGTGTCTGTGTGAAGCCATCTTATCCCCAGCTCCAATCTCTACATATGTCTAAGAAATAAAAATTAGTTATTACCATCAGTGGCGGCCAGCACGTATTGGGGGTGTTGGAAGAGGAAGGGGAATGTGAAGAAAAAAAAACACTTACATTGTCGCTGCATCCCTGCTGTGGTTATCGTCCATGGGATTCTGGGCAACCGGGAAGCACACCAGGCTCACCCGACCAATCACAATGCTGCACTGCTGTGATTAGTCGGCTCTCAGCCAGGGACTGGGGGCCTGGGCATGTTGTCCACGTAGGCTGTACTGCAGTCTGCATGGAGAACATGCAAAGTGCGCATAAATGTTTGGCCGGCAAGCATTCATGCGTACTTGGAGGGGGCAAACCACTCCTCCACTCCACTCCCCTCCCCTCCTCTGAGAGCAGAGCAGCCCCCGCCTGCCCGCCGGAAACAATAAAATCATAATAAGTTATTATCATTGTATGTTTCGTTTCCTCACACTGCTTAAAAGCCTGAGTGGAGGAGACGCCACTGATTACCATATTAGTTTGAACTAATCAAGATCTATTCACTCCACCGCATTTATTATTGGACCATCTCACTCATTCAGAAAGCAAAATTCTTTACATGCTTGTGAAAACTGTTTGATGTCCCACTTTCATCGGGATATTGACTGTTCCCGTGGGGGGAACATCCATTACAACGCAACTTTTACCATGCAGTGCCTTTATGATGCAACTATTACAACGCAAACCATTACAACGCATTGCGCTGAGGGGTGCTCTAGGATAGGGAATAGATTTAATTTACTATCCAACACCTTCCCTAGTGTCCACGGGGACTGGAGTTGGAATAGTAAATTAAACTATTCACTATCCAGCACCCAAAAGCGCTATGCGTTGTAAAGGTTTGCGTTGTAAAAGCATGCGTGGTAAAAGCCTTAAATCCTCTATCGCCAGCATTAAAAAAGTCTACTGTCCTACCCACACACATTCCTGTTAAAAAAAGTATTGAAACCTATGTAATCACAGTGTGATATCAATAATTAAACATCATGTGCTGATAAACCCCATGGGTTGTGAATATCATCTGGTGCTCCCAAGCAGATGTTCAGGTTTCGATTGGTTCACACATCGGCCAGCAACAACTTGTCTGGCGCAATGCCTTTCTCGCGGTTCTTGGCTTTTCCCACTTGCCACAAGTCTTTCACACATCTGCGAACTATTATAGAATTTGGCCTGCAGCTGTGTTACTGTCCTCTATAGTGGCACAATCCAGAAAAGAAGGGGTTGTTCTGCAGCTTGAACCAATTATAAATTCATTTGTCATATATATTTCTTATTGTCTACTTGGTGGAAAATAGGAACTTGTTTTGTGCATTCAAGATAGGTATGTGTAAATGGACAATTTATATTTCATCCTAAATCTAATTTTGATAATATTAGCCCTAGGCCGGGGTGGGGGTGGGGGGTGGGGGGGGGGGCACATGAGACAAAGTTAGAGGATACTAAATATAGCATATTTACAGAGATTCCTTGAGATAGGCAGGATTGCTTGTATTACTTAACGCTGTGTTTCCATTTGTCAATGGGAAGATTTTGTTTTTAAACACCTATGGTAGGCACATGAAATGTTTTGGTGGCAAGAAACTGAGTGGCTACATCTCAAGCCTAGAATTAGAATAGGCCTATACTGTTTTTAGGTTAGTGGTCGGGTACATTGGAGCAATGTTTTGCATGTAATTGTGGAATGTGTGTGCTATATTTTATATAATACTAGGTTCGTCTGGAAACTAGTGCTGTTGACCTCGTGCATTAGGATCATGCTGATGGTGGAGGCTTTCCCGCATTTTGTTCCTTTTATTTGATTGAGGAAGAACACCCGCTCACGATACCGACATGGAGCCCTTGCAGCGGAGTCTGGCTGCAAAAAGTAGCTTTATATGCCGCTGCCCCACTAATGCATACTGTCAGAATCTCGAACAAAGGTGGTGAGGGAGTGTTAAGACCTTTTTCTGAGATGTCTGACTGAAACAGAAGCTTGACAGCAAACCCCTACTCTATCTCCTTTCTTATCCAACATGAGCAAGCGTACAAAAAGAGTCCTAGCACTGGCTAGGCAATTCCCTATAAGGTATGGTTGGTTAAGATCTGGTTATCTTTATCTGAGATTAGACAAGTCCCTAAAAGTGTTTTGTACAGATCTTGCTATCTTTATCTATGACTAGCAGCCCGCCCTGGCGTTGCCCGGGGCACAAGGGGGCTGGGGGCAGCATCGCAGCAGGAGAGGCGCAGCAGAGCGGCCGGGAGCAGCAGAGCGTACTTGCAGTGTTTCCTTGCTCCCGTTTTGTTGGTCCTGGCCGCTTCTGCCCACGCTGGTTCTCCGCGCTCGTTTTCTTGGTCCTGGCCGCTTCTGCCGACTCTCCTGTCCGCTCTTACTTTGCGCTCCCCTGGGCATGGTGACGCTCCTCTACTCGCTCCGGACCTTGGAGGGTGTTGCTTCCGCTGTTTCTCCGCGCTCGTTTTCTTGGTGCTGGCCGCTTCTGCCGACTCTTCTGTTCGCTCTTACTCTGCGCTCCCCTGGGCATGTCGACTCTCCTCTACGCGTTCCGGACCTTGGAGGGTGTCGCTTCCTTTCTCCTGTCCTCTTCTCACAGGGTGTTGCTTCCGCGCTCCCCCGTGATGTCAGCACGCATGTCGTTAGCTGGCGCTACTTCTAAGGGACTACTTTCCCTTAAAAATTACGTTTCCCTTCTAACATATATATTTTGTTTTTATATAGCCTATGTCCTTCTGCTTGCCCTGACGTTTTCAAAGATGTATTGGGTGTTTGGATTGGTGGTGTACTTTGAGTTTACCTGGCTCAAAGGACACGGTTCTCTCTTTATAATAATAGTATAGATTAGACTAAACATCTGCTGTTGTGGGTCCTTTTCCCATGGCCTCAAATTACACAACAGTGCAGCTGGATGAGTAGCAAAATTAAAATGGCCGACACCTTGGTAAATGAGTGAAGAGCTTAAATTCTTCCATACATATGTTCCAGACTTCACAGTGAATTGATTATCCATCATGGAGTGGCAAACTGAGCAGGACCTGCCACTGTTGAGATCATAAACACTGGGATTTTGCAGATGTTATCAGGAAAGTGTTACGATTATCACCCTGCAGCGCCCACTTTCCAAAAATGAAAGTGAGAATTTAAGAGAAGAGGGGGGTTTACTGCTGGAGAAAACCTGCTACATGTCTGACTGGCAAAATATCTCAGACCAACGCTAAAAATTAGGACCAAGAGACACGTAATTTATGAGTATATGTCTGTTTGTCTATATATATATATTTCTATCTGAGGCAGAAATGTTAAACTCACACAGCAGGTATTGGCAGTAGTCTGTTGGTACTATCTATGATCCCATGACCCGCACAATCACCTGGGAAGGGGTGCGCACTGTGTCAAGCACTGAATAAAAAACTCTCCAAACGTTCATCACAAGACAGAGGACTACTTTTCTCTTTCATGCTCTCCTATTTGGTGGCCATCTTGACTAGTCTTCCACAGTGGCGGCCATCTTAGACTAGTCATCCTCATCACAGATCACACTGATGGTTAGTCCCAATTTTTATTTTATTTTATTTCTATTTTACTTTATTTTATCTCATTTGTCTGTTCCCATAACCCTGTATCTACACCTACCTTCACACACCCCTCCTCATCAATTTTTATTCTATTCTTATCTTACGTCATTCTTATTTCATTTATTCCTATTCATATAACCCTACAACTACACCTACCTCGCACACCTCCCCCCTCATCAACCCACCCCACCTCCTCTAACATGGAACACACGGGCAAGCACACATACAAAATTAACTACCCACCCGAGCTCACCCAAAAAAACGCCAAACGCTTCAAACACCACGTACTGAAGGCCCACCCTGAAACTCCTTTCGTGGACTCCTACTTCTCACTGATCAATGGAGCCACGAGCACCGATATCATCTTCTACAACACACGTAGAGCACAATGGAGGAAAGCGTTCCTCTCCCTCCACCACCAGGAAATCCGCTCGTGGCAGAACAGTCTCTTGCACACCATCCCAACTCTTCCCAGGCAGAGCTACCATCACTATTTACAACAATGGGATCATCCTATTCCAATCCACTGATAAGAACCTTGACCTACTCGACAACTTGTTCCCCACCTTCAAAGAATATATCTCCAATAGGCAGACCTCCAATCCAAGCACCATCTGACCCTCCTAACTGTGCACAGCATCAGAACGACATGCACCCCCACCCTCCCATTGTAGCTACGTCAAACCCCACAATTACAGACGTAGATCACTCCCCCCTCTCACAGCCCCCACCCCCCTACCCCCCCACCTTGCACCTCCTACTTGCCCCGCAGAATTCCCCACCCCCTTAACTCATCTCCCCCTCCTCGCAACATGACCTTCTACCATCCTATCCCCCCCCACTCTTAGCCCCTACTACACCACTCTCCCAACTAGTCTCTCAGAACACAACACCCACCTTACCATAACTCCTCCCCCTCTCTCTCCCCCCATTCTCCGCCCCCACCACCTTACCTGCACCCCAACCTTCCCTAGCCTACACTCATCCCCCAACTAGCCCTCGCCGCCTCCCACCAACGCCCTCACTTATACCACAATCCCCCCCCTTACTCCTCTCACTCCCATCACCCAGTTACTCGCTCACCGGCCGAATACCATCCCACTTACTAATACCGCAAAGCCCTGCACTAACACTTCCGCACCCCTCCCCCCACACTCCAGTTCCAGTTACAATCATCCACCATCGGCTCTCATCCCCAACACCACCTCCAATCCTACACTGGACATGATTATGTCCACCCTCCTCCAAGTCACAGAAGAACTTCGCACCATCAAAGAACTCCTCCTCATACACCCCCCTACAAACACCACTTCCTCGTCCAACAAGTCCCACAGCGTCCACACTGCCCCTCTCACTCAACACTCCCCACATTGGCCCGTTATCCCGGCGCGCAACCACACCAACTACCCCCGCCGCGCCCTCAATCCTCTTTCGGTCCACGACATTCACACCCTCCTCCGCTCATATGGCCCAGTTCCCATTAACCACACTTCCACCACACACCTCTCCATACCCACGATTCTCTCAAATCCCCTTAGGCCCCCCACTCAAAACAACAGAAGCTCCGTCCTAGATAACCTTAGAAAAGTCCCCCTCTCTCTAGAACCCTCTACCACCCTTTTCACCCCCCAGATTCAAATGTATCCTACTCAACTGCAGATCAGCCCCTAGACACTCCTCCGACATCGCAGATCTCATCATAACAATGGACCTTGACCTAGCCATTCTAACGGAAACCTGGCTATCTGAATCTTCCACACCCATAATGGACATTCTTGTCCACCCCAACTACCACATCATTAGACCCGGCAAGACGGGCGGGGGAATCGCATGCATTTTTAGGAGCAACCTGTCCGTTGCTCAAGGCACCTCCCCTTTCCTCACCTCCTGTGAACTCATCTGCCTCGACGTAAACAGTGAGGGCAAACCTGTTAGCTCTCTAAATCTCATTTACCACCCGCCCGGGGACAACCTCACGTTCACCCAACACCTCATGGACACGATCTCAGCCAATTCCGGACGACAGAACACACAAATCTACCTGGGTGACTTTAATCTCCACTGGAACGACGAGAAAGACGCAGTGGTGAATAGTCTTAAAACTTTCCTTAATGCGCTTGACCTCACCCAAATCTGCAACAGCCCGACACATGACAAAGGCTCTATCCTTGACCTTATCATCGCCAAAGGGGACTCTACCCAACTGGGGTCAATCCGACCCTGCGATTGGTCAGACCACCGCATTATCACATTCTACATCAACGAAAAAGTCCAACTTAACCCGGCTCAACCTATCAAATCCAAGATCTGGAAAAGGGACCTCAAGAAACTTATCCCCAACTCCTTGCCTTCACACAGCTGCAGTCTCCTCCTTCCCCACACCGGCGCATCAGACGTCCAATCTCTGACCGACCTCTACCTCAACTCTATGACTTCAATAATCAACGAAGTCGCCCCCCTGCAGCTGAAGAGAGTCTCCACCAAGAACTCAAACCCATGGTATGATGGCAGACTCAATGAAGACAGGCGTGCCATGCAAATGGCTGAGTGCACCTGGAGATCTGATCCATCAGCACTGCACCTTAAAACTCTTAAGAAGAAGAGAAATGCCTATTTTATGAAAATCAAGCGCTCAAAATCAGCTTTTTTCATCCTCCAGCTCGATCAGGCAAAAAATAGACCAAGAAAATTGTTTGAACTAGTCAAAACTCAAGCCAAGGAACAACCTCTACATTCAAACATCACCTCAAGCGATATACCAACCTGTGAAGAATTCTCTGCCTTCTTTAAGGCAAAGACCGATACTATAAGAAATAATCTCCTCAATGATGTTTGCCGTTACTCCAACCCCATCGGCATAACTTCCACTCAACCTAAAAACAATGCGACATGGTCATCCTTCGACACCTACTCAGAAGAAACAATTAACAAACTGCTGGGCACCTTGAAACCCTCTAACCTCCTCACTGACCCCTTAGCTGTGAATGCTGTAGAAGACTTCACCCCCCTGCTCCTCCCACTCTGGACTAAAATCATTAACTGTTCCCTTCAACAAGGTCTCATCCCCGACTCCATCAAGGTGGGGCAAGTCACGCCTATACTCAAGAAACCCACAGCTGACCCTGCTGACCTTAACAATTACCGCCCTATCACCAATATCCCCACCCTGGCCAAACTGCTGGAAAAATGCGTTCAACTCCAACTGACTAAACACATCGATCAGTTTGACCTCCTCAACCCACATCAATCAGGTTTCCGAGCAAAAGACAGTACGGAAACGGCCATGACAAACGAACAAGTTACTTACCTTCGGTAACGCTTTTTCTGGTAGATACTATATCTGCCTGTGGATTCCTCACCTTGTGAATATCCCCCTTGCGTCAGCAACGTTCGGAAATTTTCTTCGTAGCACGCCGACGTGGGCGACGTCACAGGAGCACGGCATCACGCGCGACTCCTTCTGACGTCACCGACCCCATATCAGGCCCACGCCGGCGTGATGACGTCAGTTCCGCCCTTTTTTCCGTGCCTTCGAGGCACACGGACGGACCAACGATAGCAAACATGCAAATATACAATGTACACAGTACATATAGAACTAAATCAATACAATAGTATAAACCATATATACAGAAAGACCAGGTATAGCAGAGTGGACAACAGGGAGGCGGGTGGGTCAGTGAGGAATCCACAGGCAGATATAGTATCTACCAGAAAAAGCGTTACCGAAGGTAAGTAACTTGTTCTTCTGATAGATACATCTGCCGTGTGGATTCCTCACCTTGTGAATAGATTCCCACAGCAGTCCCCACTCCCGGAGGAGGGTGCCCACTCTGCTACACCAGGAAGTCTTGGAGGACAGAGTGCGCGAAGTGGCCATCCCTCCTCACCTCGGTATCCAAGCAGTAATGCTTCGCGAAAGTGTGGAGGGAGGCCCAAATCGCGGCCCTGCAAATATCCTCAACAGGTACACCCCTAGACAAAGCAGATGTTGCAGACTTTGCTCTAGTTGAATGAGCTCTAATACCCCCAGGAGGGTCCTTACCCGCAAGAGAGTAGCAGATCTTGATGCACAGGATTATCCACCTGGAAAGAGTGCGCTTGTGCACCGCTCTGCCCTTCTTGCAGACAGCAAAGCCAACAAACAGCTGGTCGTCCATCCGGAAGTCCTTAGTCCTGTCCAGATAGAAAGACACCGCCCTCTTAGGGTCCAGGCGATGCAGCCTCTCTTCCTCCTTAGACGGGTGAGGGGGAGGATAGAAGGTAGGAAGGGTAATGGACTGCCCAAGATGGAAAGGAGTCACCACCTTAGGCAGAAAAGCAGCCCTGGTCCTAAGAACCATCCTTTCAGCATGAATGGTCAGGAATGGGGGTTTGGAACTTAGAGCTTGAAGCTCACTTACCCTCCTTGCCGAGGTGATTGCAACGAGGAAGATAGTTTTAAAAGAGAGAAGCCTCAATGGACACTTGTGCAAGGGTTCGAAGGGAGAACCCATTAAAAAGGTCAGCACAAGATTCAAATCCCAATGAGGAACAATAAAAGGAGTAGGAGGAAACATATTCATGAGACCCCTCAAGAATCTCAAAACCACCGGAGATTTAAAGAGAGAAGGCTGATCCGGCAAACAAAGAAACGCCGATAAGGCCGAAAGATAACCCTTGACCGTGGACACAGCCAAACCTTGCTGTGCCAGATAAAGGGCAAATTGTAAAATATTAGACAAATGAGCCTTCAAAGGGTCAATATCCCTCTCCCTGCACCAAGAAACAAATTTTGACCACCTATAGGAGTAAATGGACTTAGTGGTGTCACGCCTGGCAGAGAGAATGACATCCACCACCTCGTGAGGGAGAGAAAAAGAACTCAAGTTGCCCCGTTCAATCTCCAGGCATGAAGGTGTAATGTCTGGAGGTGGGGGTGTAGAACCTGCCCCTCCATCTGAGAGAGGAGGTCTGCCCTGTGAGGGAGACGGTGCGGCAGGTGAGAGGAGAGGTGGAGTAGGTCCGAATACCACACCCTTCTTGGCCAATCCGGAGCAACCAATATGACTTGGGCCCGGTCTTGACGAATCTTCCTCAGAACCCGAGGAATCAAAGGTATGGGAGGAAACGCGTAAAGGAGTTGATCTCCCCAACCCAACTGAAACGCGTCCCCCAATGCTCCTTGCATCGGATACTGGAGACTGCAGAATGAAAGGCAGTGAGCATTCTCGCGAGTGGCAAATAGATCCACCCGAGGAGTCCCCCACATCTGAAAGATGTCGTGAACAACCTCCGGGTGAAGCCTCCACTCGTGGTCGGCAGAGAACTGCCGACTGAGACTGTCTGCACGCACGTTCAGAACTCCGGCCAGATGATTTGCCACCAGACAAATCTGATGGTCCTGAACCCAGGACCAGAGACGCAGAGCCTCTCTGCAGAGACACTGCGACCCTACTCCTCCCTGCTTGTTGATGTACCACATCGCAGTCGTGTTGTCCGTTAGGACCTGAACCGAACGACCGCGAAGGGAAGGGAGGAAGGCCTTGAGCGCCAAACGTATCGCCCTCAATTCCAGAAGGTTGATGTGAAACAACCTTTCTTCCGGAGACCAAAGACCTTTGACCTCCAGGTCTCCCAGATGAGCACCCCACCCGAGAGTGGATGCATCCGTTATCACTGTGGCCACTGATGGAGGCAGTTGAAAAGGCTTTCCTTGCGACAGATTGCCTTCCACGCCCCACCAAGACAGATCCGCTGCAGCTTCCCTGGAGATCTTCACTGACTCCCTGAGATCTCCGTTGTGCTGATACCACTGCCTGCGGAGGCACCACTGGAGCGCCCTCATGTGCCAGCGTGCATGACTGACCAACAGAATGCAAGAAGCCATCAGACCGAGCAGGCGAAGGACCTTCAGGACTGGAACAACCGCTCCATTGTAGAATAAAGGAATCATTTCCTGAATGTCGTGAATCCTTTGAGGTGGAGGGAATGCACGACATACAGAAGTGTCCAGTACCGCACCTATGAACAGGTTGCGCTGGGAGGGCACCAGGTGAGATTTGGGTACGTTTATCGAAAAACCCAACCTGTGTAACAACTGAGTTGTCTCCTGCAGATGATGGAGCACCATCTCCGGCGACTCTGCTTTGATCAGCCAGTCGTCTAGATAAGGGAATACAGGAATCCCTGACCTTCTGAGATGCGCAGCCACCACTTCCATCACCTTGGTGAAAACTCGAGGCGCAGTAGTAAGTCCAAACGGGAGGACCGCAAACTGGTAGTGCTGCGATCCCACCGTAAAACGGAGATACTTCCTGTGCGACTTCAGGATTGGGATGTGAAAATACGCATCCTGCAAGTCGATCGACACCATCCAGTCTTCTTCCATCAGCGCCAGAAGAACCTGAGCAAGGGTGAGCATTTTGAACTTCTCCTGTTTGAGATAGAGGTTCAAAATCCTGAGATCCAGGATCGGCCGAAGCCTGCCATCCTTCTTGGGAATCAAGAAATACCGGGAGTAGCACCCTTGACCCCTCTCCTGCTCTGGAACCACCTCTATTGCACCCTTTCGAAACAGTGCCAGGACTTCCTCCTGCAGGAGAAGCAGGTGGTCCTCCGAACAATAACCTTGGCAAGGAGGGTAATTGGGAGGGAACTCCTGAAAAGGAAGTGCATACCCATTCTCTACGAGATTGAGAACCCAAAGATCTGATGTAACCGATTCCCAATCTCGTAGAAAGTGAGTAAGCCGACCCCCTACTGGCCCTACATGATCCAGAATGGAGGATCTAGGGCTGCTTTGCTGATGCGGGTGGGGGTTGGGCATTATTGGAGGAAGTGGAGGAAGAGGAGACTTGACGTCCACGTCCACGACCCCTCTGTCTACCTCTATAGGACCTATATAGAGGGTTCTGCTGCTGCTGCTGTTGTTGTTGTTGGCCCTGCTTGAAGGGACGAAAAGAAGATTTACCAAATCCCTTGAATTTTCTAGTCGTCGACCCTCTCATCTGCAGAGCCAAAGATCTTGCAGTGGCACGGCTGTCCTTAAACCTCTCCAAGGCCACATCAGCCTTCTTACCAAAAAGGCCAGTTTGTTAGACGGACCGGGAGGGTCGGCCGAGATTACGGGGAGAGGTCTCCAGGGAGAGCCGTCTCCAACGACTGTACAGATAAGTAACTTCCCCCCCCCACAGACGGACACCACACAAGATTGAAGGTTAACGAGACTTTATAGGCAATTCTTAGGTTACGTTGATATGATACAAGGAGGTCTGGACTCAGGGGTCCCCTCGGTTCTGATCTCTGGTTGAGGAAAAAGGGGTAGCGGGACAGTCTTAGTTGCCAATGAGTTAAATAGCTCTCAATCCTCGAGCTCGGTGTGTTTGCTGATCGGGCCGTGGAGGAGCCAAGCCGGTCCCGAGATGGACGAAGGATGATCGACGGGCCGTGGAGAAGCCAAGCAGGTCCCGGGATGGATGACGGATGGTCGACGGGCCGTGGAGAAGCCAAGCAGGTCCCGATGCAGATGACGGTTACAACGGTCCGCGGCCTCGCCAGCAGATCCGGACGACGATGAAGGATGAAGGTTACGACGGCTGTGGCAGCGCCAACAGGCAGGACGATGGTGCACAGGACAGAGCTACGGCAGCGCCAGTAGTCCGTCCAGGGTGAGTTCCTCTTTACGTCTCTCGACTCCAAGATACAACTGCCTTCCTGCTCTGGAGCTGCCCCAGTTATAGGGCTGGCGGGCTTTGATGTCCGGACCCTCGCACTTGGAGGTCGGGAGGTCCGGGATGAGGGAGTCCAGACACCCAGCGGGGGGGTGGAGCCAGCGCCCGGGGAGGCGATGGGCGAGCGGCACTGGCCGGGGGAGAGCCATCGACACCTCTTTCTCCCATTGACCTGCCAAGTAGCTCGCTCACCTCCTGGGTGGAGGGTGGTGCCGGAATGTCTGAGGCCGGGCTAGGCCCAGGGTTGAGGTCGATCGGGGGCCAGGCGGCCTCGTGATGAAGTGTCCAAGATGGCGGCCCAGGCTGAGCGCATGGGTCGGCAGTGGATCGGGCCCATGAGGTGATCATGTTCGAGGGCAGGTGTCCCTGAGGGGACGTAGGACGTACAATGGTGGTGTGTGGTGCTTGTATGACTGGGCTCGGGCCTGGTCGAGCCGGGGGAGAGCGGCCCGTCATGTGGCCTGTCCAACATGCGTCCCCCCCAGCTGAAGGCGGGGAGAGTTACCCATCCTCTTGGGGACTCTCTTCGTCGAGGCGGAAAAACCGGGACAGGCCATCCGCGTTGGCGTGGTCGGACCCAGGCCGGTGTTCAACCGTGAAGTCCATACCTTGCAAGGAGATGGACCAGCGTAGCAGTTTTGGGTTTTCCCCCCGCATATGCATCAACCACTGCAGGGGTCGGTGGTCAGTCTGTACCCGAAAGTGGGTGCCAAAAAGGTAGGGCCGGAGCTTCTTGAGGGCCCATACCACAGCGAAGGCTTCCCTTTCTATGGTGCTCCAGCGTTGTTCCCGGGGTAGGAGTCTCCGGCTGATGAAGGCCACCGGTTGATCAAGGCCTTCGGTGTTCACTTGGGACAGGACTGCCCCAATGCCCTGGTCGGAGGCGTCCGTCTGGACGATGAACTCCCGGCTGTAGTCTGGGGCCTGGAGCACAGGAGCGGAACACATGGCGGCCTTTAACTGTTCGAATGCCGCTTGACACTCTGGGGTCCAGTTCACTTTCTTGGGCTGATTTTTTGATGTGAGTTCGGTGAGAGGCCCCACGATGGTACCATAGTCTTTCACGAACCTTCGGTAGTAGCCCGTGAGGCCCAGGAAGGCTCGCACCTCAGTTTGAGTGATAGGGGGTTGCCAGTTCTGGATGGCGGCAATCTTCAGCTGTAGAGGGGCCACTAGGCCGCTTCCCACCTGGTGTCCGAGGTAGGTCACCGACCCTTGTCCAATTTGACATTTGCTGGCCTTGATCGTGAGGCCAGCTCGCTGAAGGGCTTGTAGTACTGCTTGGAGGTGGTGGAGGTGCTCGGTCCAATGGTGGCTGTACACAGCGATGTCGTCCAGGTAGGCGGCGCTGAACTCTTCGAGCCCCGCCAGGACCTGGTTGACGAGCCGTTGGAAAGTCGCTGGGGCATTTTTCATGCCGAAGGGCATGACCTTAAAATGATAGTGGCCATCGGGGGTGGAGAAGGCAGAACGTTCTTGTGCTCGGGATGTGAGGCCGATCTGCCAATAACCTGCCGTCAGGTCGAAGATGCTGAGGTAGCGGGCAGCGCCCATTCGGTCGACCAGTTCATCTGCCCGGGGGATGGGGTGTGCGTCCGTTCTGGTGACGTCATTCAGGCCCCGGTAGTCGACACAGAACCGGAGTTCTGGTGTGGTTCCGGGGGCGGCCGCTTTGGGGACCAGTACGACCGGGCTGGCCCATGGACTGTCTGAGGGCTCGATGACCCCGAGCGTGAGCATCTTAGCTACTTCCGCCTGGATGCAGGCCCGTACCCGATCAGGTACGCGGTAGGCCCGGTGGCGGATAGGAGGGTGGTCTCCGGTGTCCACATCGTGCACACACCAGGAAGTGACACCTGGGGTGAGGGAGAACAGACTGGCAAATCGTGATAGGAGGGCTTGGCACTCGTGGCGTTGTTCTCTGGTGAGGGACTCCGAGAGTCGGACCCCATCCACGGAGCCGTCTTGCTCCTGGGTCCGCAAGAGGTCAGGGAGAGGTTCGGAGTCGTCTTCAACCCCATTGTCTGTGGCCATCAAGAGACTGAGTTCTGTTCGCGCAAAGTGGGGTTTCAGTCTGTTGGTGTGGAGGACTCGGAGCGGATTCCGGGCGGACTCCATATCGATCAGATAGGTGGCAGGACCCTTGCGCTCGATTACCTTGAAGGGTCCCGTCCATTTGTCTTGGAGAGCGCACGGTTCTGTGGGGGACATTACCCAGACCTGTTGCCCCGGCTCGAATTCAATAGATGAGGCGTTCTGGTCATACCATTTCTTCATGTCCTCTTGACTTGTCTCTAGGTTGGCTTTTGCTAGGTCTCTGAACCTTCGGGACTGGTTGCGGAGGGTGAGGAGGTACCGGAAGACATCGGGCGGACTCTTGGCCGGAGGCATCTCCCAGCCTTCTTTGATCAGGCTGAGTGGCCCCCGTACTGGGTGCCCATAGAGCAGCTCGAATGGGCTGAAGCCTAGGGACTTCTGTGGGACCTCCCGGTAGGCGAAGAGGAGGCACGGCAGCAGCACATCGTTTCTCATTTTTGGCCAGAAGAAGTGGGTCACTAGGCGGCTGTAGGTTTTATCTTGTCCCAGGTGCCCTGCCAGGGGGACATCGTGGGCCAGATTTAGCAGGAAGTCTCTAAAGCGGAGGGGCACCACTAGTACTCGGTTGGCCCCTAGCTCGGCGATTCGTTGCTCGCTGTACAATAGGTCATTGTCCCAGTAGACCCAATGAGTTCCGGAGGTATCCCCTGCGCTTTGGGCGAGCGCTTGTTGTCGGAGTCCCTCAAGGGAGGGACAAGTCTCCTGCTCCTGACGAAATTGTTCTTGTGTGGGTCCCCCTTCTTGAGCCCACTGGTCAAGATTAGCAAGGTCGGAAGGTTGGGCAAGTTCGAGGGGGATACCATGGTCGGGGGTCTCGGCGGGGGCGACCGGGGGCGGTGGCGCCGGCCATTCTGGTTCTTCGGGGTGAGGGTTGGCACGGGCGGCCATGGACCGGGTGGTGACGCACGCCCAGTCTGGGACGCCCAACATCCCCAAGTGTTCTTTTCGCTCCACGGCTGCCCACGGGGAGCTTTCCAGGTCATTTCCGAGGAGGCAGTCCACGGGGGCGTCGTCTCGGACCGTTACCTTCAGCATGCCGGAGACCCCTCCCCACTCAAAGGGGACGCAGGCCATCCGACACAGACTCTCTGAGTTGTCGGCGGATCGTACAGGGCAGAGAATGTTCGGTAGATATTGTTCTGGGGTCACCAGATGACAGCGGACGGCTGTCACACTGGCCCCGGTGTCTCGAAGGGCTTCGGCCCGTTGTCCATTGATGCTCACCCATTGGCTGTACTTCTGGGTGTTAGCGGGTAGGGGGACCCGCGGGACCATGTCTCTTCCCCCTAAGCACGCGAGAGTCATGGCTGCTGGCTCCCACTCTTGATACTCTTGCTCGTCTGTTTCTTGTTCCTCGGAGATCTGTTCTTCCCCTAGTGCCGCGGCGGCCACCTGGCGGGGTCTTGGACTCTGATACTGCGGGCAGCTTGGGTCGTTTGCATAGTGGCCGACTCGTTGGCATCGGTGACATGTAACATTGGCTCTGTATCCCGGTCGCGCCGGGGTGCTGCCCCGGTTGGCCGGGGGGGTGGTGCTGGTAGTGGGGGCGGCCGGAGTGTTGTCTCTTCCTCGTCCTTGGCCCCCTCCTCCTCCTCTGGGTCGGGGGTGACCATTGTTGTTCCTGTTCTGCTCGTAGGACCCATTCCGGCCCACTCTGGTGATCTCCCACCGGTCAGCTTCGGCTGCGAGCTGCCGGGGATCGGTTAACTTGCTGTCGAGGAGGTGTTGGCGTAGTTCAATGAAGCAATTGTTGGACAGATGCTCCCATACCATCAGATTGAACAGCTGCTCGTAGGTCGTGACGTTGTTCCCTCTGATCCAGCCTTCGAAGGCTCTGCTAAAGTACGTTACATAGTCCACCCAAGTTGTACCTGGAATGCGTCTGCAGTCTCGGAACCGCTGACGGTACATCTCGGGCGTGAGGCCATAGCGGGTGAGGAGGGCCGCTTTCATATGGTCGTAGGAGGTCATCTGGTGGTCTGGGAGCTGTAACAGAGTATCGCGGCCCTCATTAAGGAATTTGCCCCATAGGCCGGCTCCCCAGTCGGCTCTATCGATCCGGTGCGCAGTCATCGCGATTTCATAGGCCTTAAACCATTGCTGGATGTCGTCTTCTCGAAAATATTCTCGGACCACATCCTTGGGGATGTGCACTTTTTTCTCCGTGGTCCCTGGGGTGGACGGTCGGTCAGGCACCCCTAACTCTTTATTCTGTTTGCGCAGGTTGATCTCGGCTAGGTTCCGCTCGTGCTCGTACGTTAGTCTTTTTTCCTCGAGCTCCCTTTGCCTCTGTTTCTCCTCTCTTTCTTCTCGGAGGCGAAGGTGCTCTAAGTTTATTTTTTGCTCGGCCAATTTGAGTTCTATGTCCATCTTGAGTCGGGCCATTTCGAGTTCGTGTAGTCGGGCTTTTTCTCTTTCTTGGATCTCGTCTTGCGAGAGACTGGTTCTTTGCCCCTCAGGGCCCGTGCTGGTATTTTTCGCGGTGCTTTGCTCAGGGGCTTCGACATCCCCGGTCTCTGCCCAAGATTCTAGGGCATGCTTGAAATCGTCCTTGGTACTTAGTCCGGTGGTAGCGATACCTAGTTCGATGCAGAACTGCTTTAGTTCACGATGGCTGTATTCCTCGAGTTTTTCCATTTGGAACTTCTCAGTTGATCCGCTCTCTTTAGTTGACATTGTTGTTCGTTGTGGGGTGAGCTACTCTCTGTACGTTATGCGGTGATTCGGATCGCGCCGCTGGCCACCAATGTTAGACGGACCGGGAGGGTCGGCCGAGATTACGGGGAGAGGTCTCCAGGGAGAGCCGTCTCCAACGACTGTACAGATAAGTAACTTCCCCCCCCCACAGACGGACACCACACAAGATTGAAGGTTAACGAGACTTTATAGGCAATTCTTAGGTTACGTTGATATGATACAAGGAGGTCTGGACTCAGGGGTCCCCTCGGTTCTGATCTCTGGTTGAGGAAAAAGGGGTAGCGGGACAGTCTTAGTTGCCAATGAGTTAAATAGCTCTCAATCCTCGAGCTCGGTGTGTTTGCTGATCGGGCCGTGGAGGAGCCAAGCCGGTCCCGAGATGGACGAAGGATGATCGACGGGCCGTGGAGAAGCCAAGCAGGTCCCGGGATGGATGACGGATGGTCGACGGGCCGTGGAGAAGCCAAGCAGGTCCCGATGCAGATGACGGTTACAACGGTCCGCGGCCTCGCCAGCAGATCCGGACGACGATGAAGGATGAAGGTTACGACGGCTGTGGCAGCGCCAACAGGCAGGACGATGGTGCACAGGACAGAGCTACGGCAGCGCCAGTAGTCCGTCCAGGGTGAGTTCCTCTTTACGTCTCTCGACTCCAAGATACAACTGCCTTCCTGCTCTGGAGCTGCCCCAGTTATAGGGCTGGCGGGCTTTGATGTCCGGACCCTCGCACTTGGAGGTCGGGAGGTCCGGGATGAGGGAGTCCAGACACCCAGCGGGGGGGTGGAGCCAGCGCCCGGGGAGGCGATGGGCGAGCGGCACTGGCCGGGGGAGAGCCATCGACACCTCTTTCTCCCATTGACCTGCCAAGTAGCTCGCTCACCTCCTGGGTGGAGGGTGGTGCCGGAATGTCTGAGGCCGGGCTAGGCCCAGGGTTGAGGTCGATCGGGGGCCAGGCGGCCTCGTGATGAAGTGTCCAAGATGGCGGCCCAGGCTGAGCGCATGGGTCGGCAGTGGATCGGGCCCATGAGGTGATCATGTTCGAGGGCAGGTGTCCCTGAGGGGACGTAGGACGTACAATGGTGGTGTGTGGTGCTTGTATGACTGGGCTCGGGCCTGGTCGAGCCGGGGGAGAGCGGCCCGTCATGTGGCCTGTCCAACACAGTTCCTTCAAAGGGTAAGTCCAGCAATGTAGACTGCACATCCGCTGAGAAATCAGAAGACTTTAACCATGCGGCTCTCCTGGTCGCAATGGATGAGCCCATAATTCTAGCAACAGAATCCACAGTGTCCATGCCGCTTTGAATGACCATGCGGGCCGCAGCCTGAGTGTCAGAGACCACTTCATTAAAGTTCTTCTTATCCTCCTCAGGAAGTTTTGATGACAATTGCTTCACTGAGTCCATTAGCGCATGCACATATCTACCTAAAAGGCAAGTAGCATTTGATGACTTAAGAGCCATGCTCCCAGAAGAGAAAGTCTTCTTCGCAGACTGATCTAATTTCTTAGACTCTTTGTCAGCTGGCACTTGAGGGAAAGAGCCTGCAGCCCTATTAGAGCAAGCCGCCTGAAACACAAGACTTTCCGGAGATGGATGCGAAGAAAGAAATGCAGGGTCATCAGGAGCCACCCTATAGCGCCTTGCAATAACCCTCGAAACTGCAGGAGCAGACAACGGCCTCTTCCAAATCTCCTTAATTGGATCCATCAAGGCATCAGTAAATGGCAGTGTAGGCTCAACAATTGAAGAAGGAGAATGTAAGACTTCAGTGAGGATGTTGGGCTTGTACTCCACTGTGGGCAGCTTTAAGCTAAGAAGGTCAGCAGCCTTCCTAATAACCACGTGATAGGGTGCCACGTCCCTTGATGGAGCATCAGAAGTCGAAGGCAGACCCCACTCGGGAGATAGTTCCAGACCACTAGCATCCCGAAGCTCATCGAAATCATCATCATGATCAGGAAGCTCGCCTTCTTCCACATCAGAACTTTCATCATCTTTTTGTTCGAGAAGACGCTGAGCTCTTCGCCTCGACCACTCCAAACGAATCTAAGTCGACGGATCCGGTAACGACTCCGACGGAGCCGGTTCCGACGTCGATCGAGGAGCCGGAGCAGCAGAACGAGAGTCATGAACAGGTGTGGTACCTCGATCTCGACTGCGAGGTCGATCCGGAGTCGGCGAAGCCGCATGCGGAGTCGAAGACCTCGGTGGAGCCGTACCGAGCCATGGTGAAACAGGCGCCGGCATGAAAGGCATAAATGGAGCTGGGGCGTACGACTGAGAAATACCCAGATTGTACCATAATGGACCCATGGAACCAACAGGCGCTCCAGTGGGGTACATTGCCCTAGAATATACTCCAAACATCGCATTGAGAAAATGCGAGGGATCCTGTCCAGGACCAGGAAAGGAAGGGTACGGACCTACCGGATGTTCCAATGGAGACCGCCCCGACACATCCTCACCCTGACCTTCTGGGTTCACAGGAGTCTCCGCTGAAGCCGGATCTTGAGGAGTCACCTCTTCTTCCTCTTCATGCTCCGAGGATACGGCTCCGGAGCCGGAGAACCTTCTTTTGATAAAGCAGGCGAAGGAGAGACAAAGTCTTTACGATGTTTGTGAGACCTTCTCTTCGAGTCAGAGGATTCCATCTCCGAATGATGTTTCGAACTGTGCTTCCTCCTCTTATGCTTTCTCCTCGAGGAGCTCGAAGCGTGACCGGAAGCCGACTTAGATTTAGACCTAGATCTTTCTCTGGATTTTGACTTCGCTTTAGATCTCGACTCCTCTCCAGACCTCGAACCCGCTCTGGATCTCGACGCCGATCCCGACTTCGACCGAGACCTTTGCTTCGACTTCGATCTTCGTGACGTCGATCTCGAATATCGTCCAGAATCCTGTTTCACTTTCGCCAAAAGTAATTTAGCTTCACGCTCTCGAAGCGCCTTTGGATTCATTTTAAAACAGGAATCGCAGTTCTTGACGTCGTGACTCGAACCAAGACACCACAAACAATCCTTATGTGGGTCAGTGATGGACATCATGCGGGCACAAGACCTACATGGCTTAAAGCCTGTTTTCCTCGACGACATCTCCGGAGAAGAACCAAGTCGTAAGAGAGAAACAGTGACAATTATTTAACAGAAAGATACTAGGTATCACAGAAGATCCCGAAAACCGTTAGCGTCGGAGACGCGGAAAAAAGGGAACTGACGTCATCACGCCGGCGTGGGCCTGATATGGGGTCGGTGACGTCAGAAGGAGTCGCGTGCGATGCCGTGCTCCTGTGACGTCGCCCACGTCGGCGTGCTACGAAGAAAATTTCCGAACGTTGCTGACGCAAGGGGGATATTCACAAGGTGAGGAATCCACACGGCAGATGTATCTATCAGAAATAATTGACGACGCCCTCCAAATCCTAGACCGCAATGACTCCTGCCTCCTCATCCTACTTGATGTCTCCTCAGCTTTTGACACCGTCAAACATGAGAACCTACTTGAGCTACTAAACACCAGAATGGGTCTATCGGGAACTGTCCTCAAATGGTTCACTTCCTTCCTACGTCACCGGACTCAGGAGTTCAAGATCAACAACGTGCTATCCCCAGCTGTGCCTGTTTCATTAGGCGTCCCTCAAGGATCTTCACTATCCTCCACATTGTTCAACCTAGTCATGGAACCACTCACCACCTTGCTCCAAGCATCTAATGTACACTTTCATATGTACGCCGATGACACTCAACTCTACCTCAAACTACAATCCCCGGAAGACATCAAACTTCTGAACTCTACGCTCAAAAACACTTAATCATGGTTGGCCGATAATTATCTCAAACTTAATGCTCTGAAAACTGAGTTCCTTCTAATCTCACCTCCGGCGAAAATCTCCACCACTCAAACCTGGCTTAAGCACCTAACTGCATTCAATGTCCAACCCACCATCGTGGACTCCGTGAAATCATTAGGCATCACTCTTGACGCCAACCTCAACATGCAGCTGCATATCAACAAAGCAACTAAGGGATCTAACTTCCAAATCAACACTCTGAGGAAACATAAACCCTTCCTCCCAGCTAAGGACTTCCAAACTGCAGTTCAATCCCTAGTCATTCCACGCATAGACTACGGAATCGTGGCTCTCAGCGGACTCCCCCTATCAACAACAGCACCCCTAAGAGCCTCCTTGAACGCTGCAGCGAGACTTATCACTGGTTCTAGAAAACACTCGCATATTTCCCCTGAATTAAAATCCCTGAACTGGCTCCCTTTTGAAGCCAGAATACAGCTGAAAATTGCCTGTATGACACACATGGCTGTACACCACAAGTCTCCCAGATACCTCACTCAAAAGCTGACTTTATCAGGAGGCTCGAGAAACAACAGAAGCACAAAGAATCTCCTCCTGAAACCTCGAAGATTCCGGAAGGAAAAAACGTACAAGCGCTCCTTTTCAGGAATGGCACCCAGGATTTGGAATGCCCTCCCTCCCGAAACTAGGCTGATCTCCTCCACTCTTTAAGAAAGAAGCAAAAGCTATCCTTATGGCTAGTCGCACTTGAACCCTTTTTTGGTTGTACAGGACACTGTGCACAGACTTTGTATTATTGCTTATTCTGATTGTCTATTGTACTAAGTTGTTTATCAGATTATTACTCTAGTTTGTTACTCACCGACTACCCACTACTATCTTGTACCCAATAGTTTGCTTTTGCCGGTCTATTTTATTGTCTATTCGTTCACAAGTTGTTTATCTGGTTACTATCCTAGTTTGCTACCCACCTACTACCCATTACTATCTTGTACCCACAAGTTTGCTTAATCTCCCGCTTGTTTCCCCTACCCCGTGTTTACTGTAAAGCGCTCTGATATCTGCAAAGATCTTGTCCGCGCTATATAAAACTTTGAAAATAAAGTAAAGTGGCATACAGATAGCTGAAGGTGATCAAGGGCTCTTGAAGCCCGAAACGCGTCTTGCTGGCTGTGAAGGAACAAAAATAAAACTTTACCTTGCCTGAATATGCTGTGGTCGGTCTGAGTTCCTGCTTCGCCGTACAAACGGAAGTGGTTGGAATTGCTGGTGCATATATCTATATCTATATATATATATATATATATATATATATCTCAATCAAATTCAAAATCAGTTAAGCGACCCACCCAACTCCTTTGGCAATAGTACGGTCAAGAAGAGAAAATCATGTTCACTTGGATTTCTTCCCATCTAATAGCAAATATATATATATATTTCTTTTTATATCTTTTTCCGACAGTAAAGTTTGACCTAGGGACACTTATTCCCTCATGGAGAACAGAGAAGCACTTATGTAATATGCAAATACCTAGGATTAAAAGACACAGGAATTTGATTTTTAGGTTAGAAAGGATGGCTAAAATGTCGAGGTCCTTGAAAACAAATTTAAATGGCATGTACGGAGCAAAGGGAAAAGTACTGTCTGACCTGGACATCTCTTCCAGAGGACTGAAGGGGCAGGGAAGTAAGAACTGAAACAAGAAATTTGCATTCCAATCAGACTGCTACAGTTCCAATTTTACCTCCAGGCTGTATAAAAAAAGTAAGACAGAAGGATCATAATAAGGACATTTTGTAAAGTCTCTTAGCCAACTTACGAACTAATGGCAGAATTTGGAGGTAATGGAACACCTTCCAGTTTTGGGAGAATTAAAAAAAACCAGTGGTGCTCCCCAACTGATTTAACATTTACTCAACAAATTAGAGGATTTCCATTTTCATTGAACTCGAAAGAGCCCCTGGTTTCTTTTCAATAGACCTGCACAAGCCTCAGTAAGCACAAGGAAAAGAAAAAAAGACTGCCAGGATCCCCTCATCAAAACGTCTCTACATCAAAGATGCCTGGTTTACATAGCTTATTTAGACCTTGCCACTGTGTCTCTTGGTGTTAAGGTGTGGGATAGGAACCCAAAGATCGCTCGCTATGTTTACCGATATCACAACACTGGATGTGTATCTGAGAATGGGAACAAAAACTGAACAAATTGAGAGTGCGGATGCAGACTTGTTGAATTGAGCAGTGAAGAACCAGTAGAAGGCCTACCAAGTTCCTACCTGAGAAATGCACTAAGTGTCTTTTCCTACACTGTTCTCTGTACTTCACTTTACACCAAGTATAAGGTCCTAAACTCAGTGAAAACAACTGTGTTTTGAATCCCAAACTCTCAAATGTGTTGTACAATAGCAAAAAGTCACTATTTCACAGAGTATTCATCACCCACCGAAAGAGAGAAAGGGTTGGAAAAATGTTAAAGTAGTTGTACTGAAAATTTCAAAGTGCATGTGTAAAAATCAAACAGGAAAAAACCCTGTTGGTTAGGAGCACATGAATCGGGGTACTGACATGAGGCTTCAGCAGAACGCTGAACTATACTTCAAGTGAGCTTTATGTCCTAAATGCGGTATCCGTTCCTGCACAGAAGACCTCCAGCTTAGATAGAACGGCGTTTGTGTTCCAGTTCTCCCAGGCAGCAGGAATTATGAATAGAAGGAACCAAACTTACTGCAAATGTACATAGCACTGATCCAAAGTCCGGATCCCAGGGAAAGAGTTAAAAACAGAAAGGAAGGGCTGCAGCTTGTGAGGAGAGGAATCCTGTAATTGTCTTGCTCTACTCGAGCACCGACTGTGCTTCTTCTGTAGACCGTTTTCCAAACGTATATTCTGACCACCACACGCCTGTTCTTTGCTGTTGTGGGCACATGGATGATATCCTTTATAGTTCCTTGAAATGAGCAATACATATCCAAGCGGTAGGACATCAGGTTCGAGTTGAATGTACAGTATTGTAAATTGAGTTTTTCCTTTGGTGCAGCCAGGCTGATTAAAGGGACAGAAAGGGCACTAAAATTTGATAAAAGCAATGCACTTCAGAAGGTCGCCGAGATAGCTTTGGTATGTGCGCCAGGGCTTTTTAAAATAAATACATTTCAGAAGCAGTGCATAGATACTATTACAAGTAAGTCATTGGCTGATCTGAGAGACGTTGACGACTACAGATTGTATGATGATGCTTGTTATTGTAGATGGACGCAGGAAATTTTCTTGGAACAGATGTGCAGCAATCAGAACTTAGAACCCAAAGAAAAGGACACAAACAGAGGGATTCCCACAAAGTTAAATTATTTTATTATCAAAACTTAGAATACCTACACATTATACGAAGGGAAAATGTATTGGAGCCCTGAATGCAAAGTGAAATCCACCTCAATAGAGATTTCTAATGTTCATGATGAGCACGAGACACATTTCATCTGTAGTTGCAAGCAGTTTGTTTTGTTCTTATTTTTCTTGGCTTCCTGCTTTTCATGTGGAAACTCCTCTACGAACTATGTACAACTTTCTTCTCTGTTGGAGAAATGGAATGGCAGAGGCAGGGATACGGAGGGACCTCCCTTGACCATTTACTAAGTGGAATATAAAATCCCGTTCTCTGTTTATTTTCCTAAATAAATCGCCCTTCCATTGCTTCGAATGATAAGCGTGCCTAAGAACTGCTTGGATTGTTTTCTTTTTTAATCCTTAAGTCTTTGAGGTCAGATACAATCATTAGAAATGATAGTGGTTTTACAACTTTGGAATGGTGACGCGCATCCCGATGTGCAGCGAGAGTTATCATGGAATTGGTTCTTCTGCCTTTAAATTGTTCTGCATCGCTTGTTATTTGGTTGTGCCCAAGCAAATGCCCCAGCTATTATTACAGTGCAGTCTGGGTGTGACGTTGGTAGGCCGGGTGGAGGTTTTTTGATGTGGTGCTTTTTTCGGCTCTGGCTCAGTTGAGATGGTTGAGGAGGCTGTAGACCTGCTCCAGGACCACACTGAAGCCTTGGTCTTTGGGAGTTCTGCTGGCCAAAGATACCTACAATAGAAGGAGAAAGAACATAAAATGCCCTCGTTCAGGCTCATTACAAGAAGATCTGATGCATGGCTGGAGCAAGAGTGTTGATGTCTGAACATAAGGGGCCATACTTAAGAAAGTTTACGCTGGTGCATAAAGAGCAGGGCACACCACTTGTGCTATTTTTGCTGCTTGCGTAAAAGGAGAAAACTATTTGCACCAGGGCAAACGTGGCACAAGTAGATTTCCTGTTATTTTTGCTCATTATTTTGTGTTTCTGTAATGAGTGAGTATGTATTCTCCTTTTCAAGTTGGAGGATGGGTCTAGCTGTGAGGTACATTCACTGTGATATCATTATTAAAATAAGTAGCAAAAGTGCCAGGCCAGTATTTTTTTAGGAGTTGTTTGAGAATGAGGGTTTTTATCACTGAAACATGTACAATACTTGTGAAAAGGATCTTTAAGCACAAAAAGTGTGCTATGTAAGAGTAGCGCAATCTATTTTCCAATTTTTACATGGTTCGAATAATGGTAATCATTTGAACTGCTGAGAGGAGATGGAAGCTTGCAATGTACATGTATCCAAACACTGCCTTTTATAATATTTCGTAATGTGCTCCAATATATGCAGTTTATTTAAAGATCTACAGCGCTTTTTTGAATACGAAATTGGTTTGTTTTTTTAATTTACAGAGATTTGCAGTTTACATTTCCTTATGATAAAGGGACAGGTGTCTGAAACGGATAGAGGAACAGGAATTACAAAATCTGGTTGAGATACAAAGTGTAAAGAACTTAATTTGCATTATAAATTACACACAGAATATATTCTATAATTATTTCAAGTAAAATGGAGGTTAGACCCATGTTGGATGATTCCTGTATTTGATTCAGCAGACCAGCTATTATGCAGTGATTTTGTAATGTTGCGGAACACAGTTTAAAGCTATCAATATTCTTATGCTGTTTTTCTTCACTCCATATTACGCAAGCAGCATAAGAGCACAAATTGGTTTTGTAGCGGCGTGTGCAACCAGTGCAAAGAGACTGACATCTTGAGCAGGAGTGCCATCTAAGAGGCTGAACATGGATCGAGCCCCCAGGGACAGACTGAACCTACTCTTCACTGAATCTGTGTATCTCCCACTTAGACGAACACTGACAACAATACAAGGGTCAGTGCCTGCTCTCGTCTCGGTCTTGGATATAAATTATCCATGTGTAATTAATACAATACATGGGTCAATAGCTGCTCTCCTCCTAGTCTTGGAGATAAACTCTCTGTATCTTGGTCAGTGATACCATGACAGAAATTAAACTCTACATCCGCGGTGGAATCTGTCGAACAAGGCCAAGAAAACCCTTTAGTAGAGAGATTGCTCCCCTGTATCCCAATCAGTACACAAGCTCAAATGTACTAGGCAAAGCCGTGATGCAAGCGGCAGAGAGACCAACAGCACAGGAGGGCTATCTGCTGTGTAATGCATTAAATATAATACAAAATGTCGAACTCTCAATTTATTGCTAGAGGGAATTTATACTGAAAACTTCCTAGATAGAATTAACATTCATATATTCCCGTCCACTATTATGGGAGAATCTCTATCCACAAATTCTGAGACCTAATCAACATTGAGAACTCACTGCTGACTTTTGAAGGGCATCTCTAATCGAAAAGTAGAAAGCTAAAATTACCTCTGAGATGTCACTGTTGCCCATTACAGGGGGTGGCTAAATAACAAGTTCAAGATAAATCCCTTTGCAGATACTCAGGAGAGCTTTGCTCCAAACGTCCAAAGAACAGTGAGACATCACTGTTGAATAGAACAAGTGACAACTAGACAGCAGATACAAAGATACGAGAAACACAGACCAGTCTCTGCTCACCATCACATGGGATCTCCAAAGAGCAAGCTATGGAAATACAAAGACCGCATAAATATTGCATTTCACTATTACAGCAGATCTTTACCCAACGCCGGCTCACTCTTAGAAGGAACCGCCTACAAAACAAGGCCAGTGACACCTTAGTGCCTCGGAAAAGCCTGTACTAAAGGGGTCCGAAGCTAGTGTAAAAAGTCTTGGTTTAATTGTAATGTGAATCTTAACTGAACAAGGCCATGGAAGGAACAGACTTCAAGACCGAACATCATTGTTGCAGGACGTAATCTGCACATAGAGAGACTGCCCAAGCGACAATCGAGAAACATACAAATGTCCCAATACCAGGACTCTGAGGCGGGGCATGGAACTACCATAATAGCAAGGGATGGTAGTGTACAAGTAATGGTAAGGCGGGTTGAACATATGGGGCACCAGCGCGGCTGCAGTGCCCTCAACATTAAGCCGCAGTCACTAATAAACAGTTGATGCATTAAAGAAGTATGTGCCCAAAGTATGCGTGTCAGCACACCTATGACGTTAATCTGCATCTGGGGCATATCACAGTTCTGCCCGAAAGAGGCTAACAATTAGATGGTCATGTTGCCCCTGTCCAAACTTCCACATTATAAAGCTGACTGCTCGGAGGGGAAGCAGTAATATAGTAGACAATCACTTTTATTCCATTTGCCAGATGTATATTATTAATTGTGACAAGGAGGAGGTGGAGGCAGTTTACTAAGATCAAAACCCATCAACAATAACACGGGAAGGGGCCAGACCAAATCCCGCTCGAATTTTATCAAACATTTAAAAATGTACTCCTGGCAGATATGTTTATAACTATGCAACAAGTACAAGTAGGGGAACCCAGCCCGGAGTCATTTGGGTGGGGGGGGGGCTGATATAATAGTTATTCTAAAATAAGGAAAGCCACCAGAAATGCCAGGGTCGTATAGAGCAGTTAGTAACCCCTATCCAGCATGGTTTCATTCCTGGGAAAGGGACTACGCAACATGTAAGGACTGTGATTACGATGTTTGACTCTGCAGATATCCTAGGGGACCCTGTCGCAGCACTCTTCCTTGATGCCGAGAAGGCATTTGATAGGGTCGCCTGGGAATATCTTTGGTATGTAATGAGGTGGTGTGGGCTGGGTGAACCCTTCATAAAAGCTATACATGTACTGTACAGGAATCCAACAGCAAGAATAAGAGTGAATGGGGGGCTTTCAGATAAAGTAAAAATTGCCAGGGGGACTAGACAGGGATGTCCCTCCTCTCCCCTGCTGTTTGCGCTATACTTGGAACCATTACTGCGCAGGCTGGAAGATAATGAAAAGATACCACCAATGAGGATAAATGAATGTACGGTGAAGTCCTTAGCCTACGCAGATGATGTAGCAATCTTAACTCCTAACCCTATTTCAGCTATAAAGGAGGTGGAGATAGAGGCTCAGAGATTTGGAAAAATATCAGGGTATAGTTTAAATAGAACAAAGACTCAGATTATTAAGAATAGATATACTCCTTGTGCTGATGATAGGGTGGTTAACTCAGCAGTATATTTAGGAGTGGTATTAACGGCAAGTCTGGAGAGGATAGTAGAGATGAATCTGGCCCCTCTAATAGATAAAGTCAAAAAAGACCTAGAAAGGATGAACAACTTGCACCTCTCCCTCATGGGATGTACGAATGTTGTTAAAATGCTAATCCTACCTAAATTTCTATATTTTTTTCGTACTATCCCGTTAGTTTTTGAGGCTAGATGGTTTAATTTGTTAGAAAGGGTGCTCAATAGATTCATTTGGGCACATGGAAAAACCCGAAGAGCTTACAGATACATGACCCTACCAAGAGAGAGAGGGGGCTGGGGGGCCCCCGACTTTAGGCTGTATCAGATGGCTACAGCACTGCAGTTTATGCAGGGCCTAATCGGGGGTGGAGGAAGCGATATTGGGGTTACGACTATGTCTACAGAAGTTTATGCTATTATACTGGGGGTAGAGGCGGAAAATAATCTTTTAAATGGAGTTGAGTTTGGATATTATAAAAGAACTAGGTTTAAGACCTTGATGGCAGCATACAGGATATGAAATGCATTCCTTAAAAAAATGGGAATGGGGAGATATAATAGGTATGTTAAGCTCTACAAAAACAAATCTTTCCCGGCAGAAATATTTGCAGATTCAACAATGCTGGGTTGGACACAGAAAGGGATAGAACAGATTGGGGATGTAATGGATGAGGACGGGATAATCCAGTTTTCAGACCTTATTGCTAAGTATGGAATTGAGAGGAAGGACTTCTTTAAATACCTACAGGTAAGGAGCTTCCTCTCTCATAAGCAAGGTGGTAGGGTGGGGTTTAACAGTAATGAAGTATTGGAAAAGATAAAAGTAGGAGACTGCACAATTAGATCTTTTTATGCAATTTTAACAAAAGGGAAGGTGGACGACTTGGAGAAAGTTAGCAACAAATGGGTTGGAAAATTGGGAGTGGATCCTGGAAGTCTTGAAGAATCCTTGAATTTGGGATGTAATATCTTGTGCTCGGGTCCCCTGCAATCACAGCATTACAAGACGTTATTCTCGCTGTACTATACCCCCGCTAGAATAGCCAAGTGGGGAGGCACCACTGGTATTACCTGTCCACGCTGTAATGCAGGAGATGCAGACATCATTCATATGTTAGCTACCTGCCCTCAGCTGCATACCTTGATCAGAAGCATAGAAGATTTTATTAGTAATACTCTTGATATAAGAATTAAACTAACACCTAGGATGTTATTGTTTGGAATAGACAATCAAGATGGAATGGACCAGAAAGAATTTATGTTTATAGCCACTGCAGTATTGAGACTGTCAATAGCAAGAGTATGGTTAGACAAGGTACCCCCGGATATGCAAGTTTGGCTGGCAAACCTACTAGCTAGCTATAACCTCGAGAAAGCCATATATGCACGGAAGGGGAAAAAGGGAAGGAGACTCGGGTTGAAAATTTGGGAACCAATAACCAAATGGAAAGAAAGGATGGCATTGTAAGATAATGTAAAAGAACAGTGAACGTTAGAATTATGATTTATGATATTGTTATATAATTATACTGTTTATATTGTTTCGAAAACTTCAAACCAGAGATACATAATGGATGTAATTTGTAAAATGTACAAAAGTATGACGTGTAATTCAATGTGCAAGTTAATAAGAAAAAATGAAAAATAAAAATATTTTAAAAAAAACCAAAAAAAAAAACCTGCTGTCTGAAGCCATATAAATTGTCTTATTATCTTGAAACACCTTGCTCATGAAAAAAATTAAAATAAATCTTCAATGTTAAAAAAAAAAAAAAAAAAAAATAATAACACGGGAAGATATACAGTGGAGGCAAGTAGGTACACTGGATTTGTGAACACAAGGTAAGCCATGGGTGTTAGCAGAAAGTTGATATATGCTAAATAGGAGAGGCCGGGGTTTACCTTTAATTTATCCAAGTAGGTCTGGTCTTCGTTCCAAAGTTCTTGAAACTTCACCATGTCGGTGGCTCCTTTGTAAAAATCAACCAAGAGCATCTGCAGCAACAAAAAGACATGTCCAGTTTATTCGACCATGAGGCGCTTCCAATGAATGATCCATCGGAGAGGTGACGAGGTACTAGGTCATAAACACCAGCACACCTTGCAAGCCTTCCCCACATTGCTAGACCCAAATAATCCCAAAACATTGAGTATCAAAAAGGTAGAGCAGCTAACTGTTTTAATCCCAAAAACGCAAGCAATTTGACCGAAGGATGCACACTTTCAACCAGCAGAAAACACAAACTACAACCTTCCATTAATGTATTTATGACTGCTGTAGTGCCAAAGATGTTGCCTCGTGAATACTTCAGAGCACACCCTAGAACTGTGGAGAAGTCGCCCTCTGCGCTGAAAGCACTACATGGCCATACCAAGGGAAAGAAATGTGCTATCCAAATGCTGATCATAAAACATTTACACAAGTTGCAGGCAGATACATGACACTTCGAAGTGAGGTATGTACTATTTGATGTGATATTAGCATAAGTCTTGCCTCACCATCTCATGAAGGACATCATTGGTCAAGAAAGTGTCTTGCACATAGGTGGCTTCCACCTCCATGGGGATTCCATAGTCATTGGGCCGTTGCTGAATGAGTGAGAGAACAATCAAGTCAAGATTTCTACACACAGTTAGTGCGTGGAGTCTAAGCTCGAGTCAACCTAGCGATGTAAAGAAGCACCAACCCAACACATGGTCTAAGCACTGGCTTCCCCCATTCCTTTTACACAGACAAAAGACATATTGCACAGACGGGTCCCTCCCACAGCTAGATCATGGAATATCATTGCCACAGGATCCTGCTAAATAATTCGACAATATTTGTTTATGCTAGCTGAGTTAAAGCTTAGCTTACAGTCACCGTCTCAAGGTCATACTAACTTTTTCAGAGTGCAACTCAAAATCAACAGCTAGTATTCTGGTTCCATGTGTCTTCTCACGCCTTACCAGAACAGATCCAATATACATTTAAAATCCTGGAATAAGACAAGCCTGTGACCACCACTGCACTGGGTGGCAGACTCCCTACTCCTATACCAGGCTCCAGAGTGAGGTGTAATCCTGTCACAGGGGCATTGCAAAAACCTTATCCCAGCTGGGGGCTGTCACCTCAGGGCTCCCACCATACATTTAATACGTGCACATCTGAATATCTAGACCATTGATGGAGAGTACTCTACAGGTCAGGGCAGGCACATGTATTATACAGAACCTACCTCTGCAGGTGGCATGACCCAAAATGGGGCCATCTTGGACTCCATGCCTTGGTTGCCATGGTGATAAGGACCTATTAGAAGAGGGAACATTGTTTCAGTACAGAACAACAAAGCTGTAAACATTATTTGAACTGAAATACCAAGACATTTAGAGGAAAACTGATTTATAGGTAGTGAGCAGCATTGCTCCTTATCGAATACAACTTTTACCTGTGTGGTTCTGAAAAGGGCAAACATCTCTAGTTCAGAATAGCTCTCCAGTTTGTAGCAGTCTCAGAGTAGTGGGGGGTACAATTAGACTAGTATATGATTAGCAACACCTCTAGAAAGCAGTTTCTTATCCAACCCAGGTCAACAATGATTTAAAGTGGTTTCTGTAAGTAGGTAGGAAACCAGAATGAAACAATGTGTCTTAAGTGTGTCAGTAAGGTCAGGTGTCCATAGATCTAGCATACACCCATGCAACCAGTATTCCCGTTGGAGTCTCAGCAGAGACTCCATGCACTCAACCAAAATACAGTCTGCCTTCCCATTTCCAGCAAGGACGTGCAACAAATACAAGTGGCATTAAGGCTTTCTTATCCATGCCTGCCTGGGTAGCAGAATGCATATACCTTCATGTGATCAAACAATGTGGTGAATGTATCAGCGGTCAAAAGCAATGAGAAAGGTCTGAAAATGTTATATCTTTTTTTTTAACTAATGCATTATGGCGTCAATATATTTCACCCCTTGGTTCCACCCATCACATGTCCCTCTCACCACAAATGAGGGCAAGGCAGGGCTGGAAGCAGTTGTCACTGCCCTGAAGCTTGAGCTGGTACTCCATTTGAGCATCAATATCCTGAAGAGAGGGTGCTGCAGGGCTGAAGGGGTGACTGTGGTACCAGCCAACCAAAGAGAGGCCACGCAAGAAGAGATTCTGGCAGATCTAGGGGCAATCATAGGAAAAATGATTACAAGAAGTGCGGCAAGGTGGGTGAAAGAACATCACGGTTAGAGTTTGTTGGAATTAGGTAGCCTGGCCTAGGGCAAGACTAGCATAACAGAGGCATAGTGTAAAGGTTGCAGACCACCCAAAAGTAATTCCACGCAATAGCACTCAAAAAGAAAACACTACACCAAAAATATGGGAAAATACGTACTGCTTTATATAAAAATAAGATTCTCTCTGGCTTTAGCTCTCAGTATTCACACAAGAAAATTTACACTTATTTCAAAAGAACTTATAACACCTGTTTGTCTGTGGAAAGAGAATTTCAACGCAATACATTCAATTTGTAAATCCCCTTAGACTTTCACATTTACTAAATTGACATCTTATGCAGTTTTACTCTTGGAGATGAAAGCACAATTCTTATCAATCAGGAAGTTAATTCAGTCTCTGCCAAGGTGCTCGCCTTAATCAACAACTTTGCATTACTAGCGTTTCTAGCATTTAATTAGGCATAGTTCCTACATTTGACCTGTACTCTACAACTGGTCCCAGCATTAGCAATAACACTTTTAATCTGCTATGTAAGTTTCCAGTTAATTCTACTAGTTCATTGCATATAAACAAGTATTATCACACTGACTGGCAGGTAACCTTTATGCTTTCTTAGACCAATTAAAGATGACTTGTACTTGGCTTTTGCTCTTTAGAGCCTCTTTTCCACCCTGGGGGGGCAAACTGTTAGGCACTGACAAGGGCCTGGAGTTCTATGAGGCCTTGTACTTTCTTTTGCCCCTTTGAACAAGTCAGGCTTCTGGGATCAATTAGTCTTGTTTCTCTCAGGCCTTAGGGGAAGAAGACAGACGAGCGGGAGGCCTAACCAGTTCTCCCTCGCCACCCCTCACTCTTCCCGGCTTACTTGTGTGAGCAGGCAGCAGGCGGGTCCTCCGCTCACCCTCTGGACTCGAAGGCGCTTCTCCTCTCCTACTCGGCCTCCTCGCTCCCTCTCAGAGGAGCGGAGACCTTCCCAAGCAGGACCGAAGCGCTGACACGGGGAGGCAGCCTCGCAACAGGGCTGCTCCTCACCGTTAGGATCTGTCCCTCGGCGCTCGCCCAAGCCGCCTCCTTCTCTCGGCTCTCCTCAGACACGGACATCGTCGACTTCTTCACACACGGCCTCTTCCGCGCATGCGCGAGGGAAAAGCGACTCCACAAAGGACCGGCTCAGTCCTCGGTCCCTCCTACAAGGCTGTCCCTGGTTCAGGGGGAGATGTGCGCGCTGGCGCCTAGCAAGAACACTACGCCCTCACTCTTCTCACCCACGGGGACCAGGGAATTTCTCACAGGACGGCGCCTGCGTCCAGCGACGGCCTCGCTACCTCTCCTCACAGTTCCAGCGACCTCAGCGCTATTCCAGCGCTATTCTTTCAGAGCAGGCTTGGGGGTCACTTTACTCAGCCTTGCCCGGCTTCTGCCTCTTTCAAGGATGGCTCTTCTCCACCACTCGATTCCGCCCAGCCAGTAAGTGATGAGCTCTGGGGGGGGGGAAAGGGTCTGCCACTAAAGAAAGTCACGGCAGCCAGTGGCAGAATACAGATGTCCACTGCACGAGGGGGGGGGGGACCAGGGACCACAAGGATTCACCCCTACTTCTACTGGACACTGCTCAAGAAGAGCCTCTCTCTCTGCTGGGCAGAGGACTGCGCACCGCAGCACTACAGTCTCCTTCTCCTGAAGGCTTCCCCTGTATAATTCAGACAAGGGGCAAGCTAGGCGCCCAGGGTCTCCAGTAACTTACCACAGCGGGGCCAAGACAAGTAACCAACAGGGGATTAGTGGGTTGGACCAATAAGGTAGCTTCCCAGTCCAGGAGGTCAATCCTAAATCCAACCTCTTCCCACCCTCAGCTACAGCCTGTCCTCCAGCTGACTTCCACAGGTAGACAAAATGGCTGCCCCGCATTCCGCCTTATATAGGCTGCCCTTCAGTGGTCCAGAATGGACCAGAAGGTTCTGGAATGCCCTATGTTAGGCTATGGCCAAGTTCTGTTGGTGACAGTTGGGGCAGTTGGTGGCCACCATTTTAGGTGGTGCCAACTTTCCTGTCAGAACAGGCCTCTGGGCCTGAGGTAAAAGATTATGAGGGGGAGAGAGAACACCTATCCCCCTGGCCAACACCTACAAAAAGTCAGTAGACACAAAAATTAATAAGGGTATGAGGGGCAAAAAGTGGACAAAATAAATAAAAATTAGGAGGGACTTCGCCAAAAAGCCAGACAGGTCTAACAGAGTTTATTATGGAACTGCTCACAAGATACCGTCTGGGCCCACCATATACCCGAACTCCAGGAGTGCAATACACCCAGCCTACCCGAATGCATGCTATTGATCGATGGTATAAAAATGATGGCTACAGGAAATACAAAACCAATTGAAGCCACTAGAAAGTCTTGTAACTCCACTGTGTACAGAAATATACTATTTATAAATCCTGCCATGTAACTTCAGAGCAAGAAGATCTGAGTATTCCCGCAAAGCTACAGCGGTGACCTGGGACTACTAGTTCTGTGGGAATATGACAATTGTGTAAACTTTTGGACTATCTTTGTCAATGCTTCGATTTACATTTGAATTAACAAGGTCTCAATTGTACGTAACACAGCGTCCAATTATCTTTTACCTCTACAATCACTCTCATCTGTCCTAAGAATTTTTAGGCAGCCAGTCATCCTCCATCAATCGGCTCATTTCTCAGTCATATGCTGTAAGATTCCATGTCAGTAAAGCAAACAGTAGTTTTCAAAATGTGTTCACAAGTTCTGAATCACATCTTGAAAGAGAGGCGATAACAGTACTAAGGAATGCTGTACTGCATGGTTTGTAAACAGAGATAATGTTGTATTGTTCTCTCTACACTAAAAAAAGAAAAAGAGGATCCTCCACACACTGAGAAAATTGCACCCAACTACTTCATGAAAAAAAATCATCAATTATGACACTTTCTGTTCTCGAGAGATCAAGTGATCTTTTTCGAAACTGGGCCTTGTCAGATGCATCCAATTTAACGATACCCATGGTTCTATCTACATCACAAACGGGTGGCTTTCAGAAAATGGTATATCGCTCTCTATCTAAACTGGGGTGGCATGGTGAACACAAGAATGATGGATTTAAACCAGATCTCTTGCCTGGGGGAGAATGTTTTGATTTGTTCTGCGTTCCGTCCATCAATTGTGTGTCTTTTGCTTTCACAGCCAAGACCACAGGCATGTGATAGTGTTTAACATGGCTTCTCAAAGAAGTGGAAGTCCCTAAGGGAGCCACCAAGGTGGTCTCAAATACTCATAGATGCCCGTAAACTACCTATTTTTTGCAATAATACCAATCTCACAGTGATCAGAACCTCCAATTTTCTAAAGAGTATCTCAAAGGCCTATTGTGGATATATAAACTGTGTGGTTGCAGCTCAAAATCTCATTTAAATCAAAGCCTCACGACTCCCCCGGCCGTAGTTATTAAAATATGAAACAAAATTAAAACTTTAAATTAAAATGTTTCATTTATCATGTACAAAATTCAACTTTCATTACACTTGATGAAGACAGGTATCCAGGCTAACCTTAACAAATCTCTAATACAAAGATTTTCCTAACCGAGTCTAACATGATGACATAATGCATTGCATACGAATTTTGTACATCCTATCCTTAGGGGCCAATGGCAAGGTCTTAACCGGTGTCAGATCCCTATCACCAAATTTCCGCCCTCTCGTGAGAGTGGTGCATGCGCAGAGGGCTTTACCCTCATAGCCAACTGTAACTTCCCTTGTCATGGGGGCCCCCTTTCGCTCGGCGCCATCTTAAGGTCGTCCGAGTTCCCGTGCGGGGTATCTGTAAGAAGGACAGCGTGGACTCCCCCAACCACCCCCTTCCCCCGCACTCTCTTCCGCCGGAGCGGATATCCGGCCCCCGGTAAATCCGTGGGAGGGGCATATAGACGTCTCCCCCTGGGAGGGGCCTATGGCCGTCTCCCCCTGGGCGATCCCATCCGTAATGGGAACCGCCCCCCGTGGGAGGGGCCAATGGACACCTCCCCCCGGGCGCTCCCATCGATAATGGGTGGCGCCCCCACTAGGGACCTTGAAATCACTGCTCACCGATCAGGACCTTACCGCCGACCGAAGACTAAATAAATACGACAGTTAGTTACCTACTAATGGGAAAAAACCTATGCCTAATCTTATATTACAGCTAGATATATCCCTCACTGCTACTCCCGCCCATGTCTGACGGACGTCCCAAGATAGTATTCAACATACTACAAACATTGCTACAAAGGAGAAAAGGTCCTATAACAGAGAAACAATTTTATTGCATACAGTCCATTACACTTCTAGAAAGGAAAAAAGGCCTATAGACAAGGGATTGGTGGTGGAAGGGGTGGCGGGCATCCCGGACCATATGGAAAGGGGAGACCTCTCGGTCACCCCGAACGTATGGCTGGGTGCCCCGACCGCCCGGGAAACTTTTGCAGGCGGGGGGCGTGTCCCCGGCCGATATGCCCAAAGTGGCGTGGTTGGAGCACGCCCCCGCTGCCTAAGAGGGTTGTCCTAACTCCCGCCCGGAAGACCGTGCACTTTTGGGCGGGATGGGGATGCTGCCCCGCCTTCCCGCCGCAAGATAAGAGTCGCGGGAATCCAGGCAGGCGTCCTCTTGTTCCTGTGCTCAGAAGGCTGCACCACTCGTCATAAAAAACCAATATACGGCAATAGTTAAAATGTTCATGAGGAACAGGTGTCGACACGGCGTTTCGGTTGAAATGCAAATTAAAAACCTTCTTCAAGACAGTTTCTCAATACCTGAGGCTTATTATTTCCTCAGAAGTAACATGTATTTTGTATTATGACTGTATGTATTTTTTCAGTCTCTGCTATTTAGACAACATTGTAAAATTGTTGAATAGGTATATGCCACAACTTTTGAAGAAAAAAAATTCTCTGCCTGTAATTAATCATTTGGTGAATTTTGTAAAATGCTTTGATTTAAATGAGATTTTGAGCTGCAACTACACAGTTTATATATCCACAATAGGCCTTTGAGATACTCTTTAGAAAATTGGAGGTTCTTATCACTGTGAGATTGGTATTATTGCAAAAAATAGGTCGTTAACTGGCATCTATGAGTATTTGAGACCACCTTGGTGGCTCCCTTAGGGACTTCCGCCTCTTTTTGAATATTTTTCCCTGGTCCCAGACCTTAAACAGAAGGTGGCCTCCTTGACTTTTATTAACATGGCTTCTCCACATTAAATTGAGCCATGAGAACTAAAACTATTGTTAAATTAGATGGTATATTGGGACAGATCACATGCTTCTGTATCCATACTGCCATTGGTTTGAGCTTTGCATCACACAAATGAAATGTTTGAGCAGTCACTCCTACTATTTCTTTTAACCTATGGTTGATGCTGCTAAACCCTGCAACCCACATGCCAGCTGCTTCACAAGACACTTGCCAGGTGGGATGCTCCTGCAATACTAGCTTACCTCTTCCTCCACTGCAGCAGCCGAGTCTGCATCGCCGAGGCTAGTGCGACATGGAAACGCACGCAACACTGTTAGCACTGAAGGGAGAGAGCACATAAAGGATAAATGAGGAGTCAAGAAACCCCTCTCACATAAGAATCTAAAATCTATGGAAACTCTTTTCCCCAGATACCAGTGCCACTTCCACAGCATGATGCAGACATTGCTTTGAGTCCACTTACATATTATGTATTTTATTCATATTTAAACTCTTCGCCTGATCACCTCCCTCTGCCATTGTTACAATCATTAACCAGAGCACAGCAATCCCATGTCCCACACTTGTGCGGCAGTTACTAAATCCCACAGCACCAATGAGACAGATCTAATGGTACTTACATTGGCTACTGGTGTCCCATCTGCCTCCCAGATAACCGACTACCTCACTCCTCGTCAAGTGGCTGTGAAAGTCCTGAAGAGACAGATAAAGAAAGGTTTAAAGGAAACTGGAATTTGGGAATATGAAGCAAGTATTATTGCATTCAGAAAGCAACGAAGCATAAATCTCTGGTACAAGAGATCGAACGCAAGGCATGAGTGCAATCTAAAATCACCAGTGCATGAATCCCAAATCACCGGATGCGATTAAGGTAACAGAGCATACATCTCTGTATGGTGGGGGAGAGGAGCAGTTCTTCAAATATAGACCAAATATCGAAAACAAGCTGCATGTATTTGGAAGTTGTCAGAATACCAACCCATGAATCTGTGGACAACAGACAGAATACACGGTCTTACCATACAGATAGGGAAACTGTTTATTCATAATAATGGGTAAAATGCACTGATCAGTCATCTGAATGCAGCTCTTCAATGCCCAGTGCTGACTGCAGGGTTTTTCTGCTGATTCAGGCCTTGTAATCTAAAAGCAGTGCAACTAAAAAGTGCAAAGTCTGAAGATAGATAAAGACCATCTCAGTCATTCAGTCTGGATGTGAAAGGTGAGTTTTAACACCAGTGTGAGGAGGAGACACTATACAGTTATTAATACGTACCACCAGCAACAGCACATTGCTGGATATTGTCACATTGAAAGGCTGGAACTTGTTCACTGCTGCAAAGGAAGTTATCTCCACCAGGGTGTGCGGATCCCTATAAGGCAAAGCACAAGCCGTGAAACTCTACGCTGTGTGTCGCATCTGTACGATACACACAAACAACGGTCTGAATCTATCCGGTCCTCAAAGATCATTTTGGATCAAGAATGCTTGAATGACATCTGTGTGAGCTTCCAAAATTCTAACAATAGATACGGGAAGGGTGCCTGGAAGTAGTGCAAGGTTCCCTAACACACAGTATGGGTACAACACAAGTAACAGCAGTCACGCAACCTCACACACCGAGAACAAGAAAAACATTAACAGCAGTCCAAACTTCACTCACAGAAGAAACAGAAGTTGTGCATGCTTTGTCTCTCACACACACCTGAGCTAGCTACCCTCGGTGCAAGTGTGCACATATGACAGACACCACCACGTTAATGCATGTTACAAAAGTGCAAGATTTCTATCCTGTGTGTGCATGCATGTGCAAAGATAGCTGTGTGAGGGTGTAGGGCTGTGCATGAATGCGCAATAGAGACGGTGAGGATGTACGTGATCATCTGTGTGATGTTGATGGCAGAATGAGACACTGGAGTGGGAGGAGATGGGCCCAACAGAATTCCAGCAGGAAGAAGGGTGGGATCTGTTCACCGTAGGGTGAGCATACCAAACATGTCAAAGACAAGGTTTGGTGGTGGAGGCCAGAGCACTGCCATCTTTAAGCAAACAGTCTTCAGTTTTCCCAAGACGATGAAAGCTTCACTTCCAGCCATAGACATTAGAACTGGCGGCCACAGGGACAAGCACTGCATATAAACTTTAAGAGGAGCAACTGTTCCAGGGCGGCAAAGCAGCCATTTGCATGAAGTGTACCAGCATGGGACACCTCACCTCAGTAGAGGGCACACCGGACAAGCAGAAGAGATGGGGATGCATTTCGCTACTTTCAGCTGTCTACTGTACTGGAAGCAACATATTTCACTGAAAAGTCGTTAAATTAACAAAACGAAAAGAGGCTGCATGTGTAAAGTAAAAGTCAGTGCGAGTCTATTCGTTACAATAGCGCCGCCACCGTGACACCCTGAGCAGCCCCTAAAACAAGTATGGGGACAAGCTGTACATTGCAAAAATCTAACCCTTTGAATATGTGCTCCTGGGCCACACAAACAACAGTATGTGAACTACAAAGTCACTGAGCCACAGTTAACTTGTACGCCACAGAATTTCCTCCATTACCAACTGCTACAAACCAAGTGCCACCACCTGGCAGGACCGAAAATTACAATCTGTTTGAGGCTTTGCATCCAAAATGTACACACAGACCAAAGATGAGCAACCCGTGGACTGTGCTTTTTGGGGAGGTCATATACTACACCCGATAAATATCAATACCACTGGCTTCTGTACCCCATGGGTGCAGTATTAACTCTTGTGTTTCTCAAAATGGTGCCATGAATTCTTAAGGAGTGAAACAATTATTGATAGAAGGCACGATCCAAGAGGAAATGAGCATCTTCTACCGGAGGCATTTCATCACTCAGCTTAACCCCTCCCTGTAAGTAGTCCTTGTAAAATTTCCTAGTGGATCACGTCCATGTAAAATCTCCTAGTGGATCACGCCCTGACCACGTAGCATTTCCATACCTCTATATATGGGCCTGAGAAGGAAAGGAGAGAGGGACAGATCGCGTGGCTGGCACGAACATCAGAATTTACATTAAGGATGGAATATATGGCTGGTACAGAGTGCCACACTGCATGACTATGTACTCATGAAATACAGTATTGAACCTATGCTTCACTTGGTTTTACCCTCGCGGACGACAAGCCTTTGCCACTGTTCTCCCTCTTTTACCAGAATGAAAGATGCAGACAGGCAAGTGGCTAGTGTTCAGCAAGAAAGATACCCAAGTAAAGAAACACAAGAATCAATGCGACAGCAAAGGTTGAAAGAGGACAGTGCGCTGTCCGATACCTGGAAGGATCTCTGGCTCCCAGGGTGGCATAGCGCACAGGCGTGCGGCTCTTGCTTTCCAGGCGCTTCCCGTTCTGGCAGTTATCTACAAGAATAAAGAGTTTTGTCTCAACGCTCGTCAATTCCTTTTTAACACTTGCAAAGTGTGACCTGCTCTCCTACACATCCTTCAGTGTCATACCATCTAAACTTACCCCACCCTCAATAGCATCAGTACCTTCTTGCTCACTTTTCATTATCTTCTTCCAGCTTCTCTGCTTCCTCCTCCAATCCCCTTGGTCGTTCTCCCAAAAACCTCATCCATTTGCCTCCCTGGAATGTCCCATTCTCCACAATAGCTGTTGGCTCTCCTTCGCCCAAGCCCTCAGACTCCTTTAATACTTTGTCACATCGAAAAATGCACACCCACCATACATGTTGCCTCTCTGTCCTACAGATTTATTCTCTCCATTAGCAGATGAGTTGCCTATTGTTACCAGTGTTCTGATCCAAGAGAATTTTGCTTAGATGTTTCTTGCTCATGTCTTCAGCCTTCTTAGTATCCGAGGTGGGCGCTTTGCCCTCTCTTGCTTCTTTGTCATCTTCATCAGCAGCTTCCTCATCTTCTCCTTCGCTAACAGGGCTCTGTGGGAAAAAGAACTGATGTCAACCCTGACACTTAAAAGATAGTGAACACCAACCCAACCAAGGTCTTCTCAACCCTGAAACTCTGAGACATTTCTGAGACAAAAAAGAAGGACGGGTCTCACTTCAAAGACAAAATACAGGACAAAGCTCTCCTCCGCCTACAAACACAGTGTTAAGGCATCTTCCGACAAAATATCAAGCCTATCTGAGAGAAAAATAGTCTAACTTAAATTCTCCTTTGGTAGAAAGCATAGTGCCATGGTCTCTTAAAACACAGCACTGAGTCGATACTTACCTTAGTGTGCATAACATTGGTAGGAACTCTACACAAAAATACTGCACCCTCTCTAGAAACAAATCTCTGGTGGTCTCCTCAGATACTACTATATTAAGACAAAACACTGGACCAACTCACTCACTACACATGAATAAAACCACGAGTTGAATTTTCTTAACAGAAAACAAGAAGCTGACAGATGCCGGGGCCTCAGAATGAAGCATCTCCATAGCAAAATCTCAGAACAAGACTGTGACAAGATGGCATTTGTGGAAATAGAGAATTGCAGCTCCCAGTCTTACAGCCCTTACGTTCCCCCATCCAAGACGAGGACCCTAATCGTTGCTATACGCTATGAAGGATTATTATTTAAATGTCTGCATGGGTTTCAGACATCTCATCTTGGGGCTTGGAATCATTAACTTATTCCATCTCAGCAACATATCTACAGTATGGAAATTCCTGATGTGTAAAACTTATGATGTGCTTAATAAAGAAAGACTGCAGCTCATGCAGTAACACTGCTACCTAAATAAGTATATATTTTTTTGCATTATTCACGCCAGCCCCTGAAAACCTATGAATCAGATTTGATATAATTTTAAACATACCAGGTTCCTGGCCTCCTTATACTTAGACACCCTCTGAGTAACAAAGAAAAGTGAGAGAGCAGATTATCAAAGTGTATACTTACCACATCCATGTTTTGAATGTTGCTTTGATGCTTTCTCAGCCAGTTGGTTTTGTATTGGTCTAGTTTCTGCCCCTTGTACTTCACGGAGGCCCAGCCACACCCAGACTTCTTGGCCGGGTTCACCAACTTTTTACAGTGTGTGGCCCAGGCACTGGGAGAATTGAAGACCTGCCCCGTCTCCTGCCACCGAATCTTGCCATCGGCCAACAGATCGCCAACAAACCGTTTACCCTAAGAAGTTCAGATGGGAGAAGAAAAGACACACGAGATAAAAGCGCATGACGTTGAGCAACTCTTCTCCTGTCTACCCTTTGTCCACCTAAATGATAAGACAAAGTAACTTGTACAAGTTCAATTAAACCTCTCATGTAATCCCAGGGAAAAAGCAAACACAAGGAAAGGGCCCAACCCTCTCCCTCCAACATAACATTAGGATCTTTTCCACCCATTCAATTTATCATTTCTACTGGATTCTTTTTTCATGGCTCTGGGTATATACTGTAGCCTTAAGATAAAGAAAGCACTGCAAAATGTGCAAATAGTGACATCGCCCAGACGTAGGTCATTAGCAAACCCAACTATGTGAATTTACAAAGTTAACTGACAACAGCTTATTCACCTGGTAAATATATGTAAAGCTGAACAGGAAGGCCTTGTACAATAGAAAGAATACCTAAGTCTGATACTCGCAGTTTCCATGCATCACAGCAAAATGTGCTATGGGGGTTTGCAACACAGCCTAAGTACCCTCTAATAACTAGAAGGGAGAAGTCTACATGGACGTTCAAGCTTTGGTCCATGCAAGAGCAAAAAGAGTTCTGTCTCAGTTCAGCCATTAATTGCTCACAAACGTGAAAATGCCATTTTGGATGGGAGGGACTATAGTCTCTATATCTTTATGCTAATCGTAGCAGCTAAGTGGCCCCTGCCATGTGAGACACCCTCTGCTTGTCCTCGTATTTCAGCTAACACCATCCTTCATTCCAGCAAAGGAAGGTACATACTTTAATTGGAACAAGGAAAATTACATGACAAAATAGAAACTAATGTTGGCCAAACAGTCAGGGCTTGTATCAGGTAACGAACATGAAGGTTGTATTGGCAGACTGGCTTCTCTTGGGGGGTGGGGTGGTCACTTTTCACGTCAACCATACTGTACAATGCTTTCACTGTCTGTTGCCGGCGACATATTATGGGCTTACTAAGAACATACAGGGGATTGGAGCCCACCCATTACTTACCATTAGTTGGCTCTCCAGTCACTCTGAATTGCCTGTTTATCTGCGTCCCAGCTTTTCAATCTTGTGTTTGTTGCTTCCATGGAACATAGTTTACCATGTGTTTGATTGGCTAGCTTTTACTGCTTTATTTTCAAGCACAACTATTTTCTTTTGGGTTACGAACTCTACAGGTGTGCATGTGCTTTCCAGCTATCACTCTCATGTACTTCTCTCCCACTGCACTTTAGGCTGCTCTTTATCACTGGTGTCATTTGACTTGCCCCCCCTCCCCAACATATTGAACTTCCATCGTATACTTCCGCTATTGCTTTCTCATCCGTGTTCTTCTCCCCACCAGCTCTCCAATGCTGTTGCTTCTTCTTCCCACTCGATCCTCTGTATTGCTTCACTGCACCCACACCCTCTTTTTCCCTTGCCCATTGCTTCTCCTCTCCATCGTCTGTGTTGCTCCACCTCAGTTGTGCGCCCTTCTCTCTCACCAGTTACTTCTCATCTCTACTCTCTGTGTTGCTTTCCCCTGCCTGCGTCCTTCTATCACACCTGTTCCTTCTCCTCCACACCCCATCTTCTGTGTTGCTTCTATTACACCTCTCCCCTCCAACTTGCTACACCCCATCTCCACCCTCCGTGTTGCTTCCTCCCATCTGTCACTCTGTATTGCAGCTCCCCAGCAGCACTTCCAAATTACAAAAATGACACATTCGCACTACCGTTTAAAAATGTTTTATTTACCGATCTACATAGGCAAATAAAAAAACATGCATGTCATTTTGAAGGCGCATGTGTGAGTAGTGCGTGTGCCTACAAATTGACACAAATGCTGCGTCACAGAACCATTTCTTACTATGTTTTTTAGCTATGGTGTACAGCATCTGGGCTGCTGGACAGCATAGCTAAAACTCATTGGAAAATTCAATAGCTCCCAAAGGCGAGCTTTATAGGCTTTCAGAATACTTGTTTTGGTAAAGTGGTCATTCAGTCCCCCCCTCATATGTAATCCATGGCAAATATGTTACATTAAACCATCTTTATAGGTATTTTAAAGCTACAAACTTACATAACTACTGATATCTTGTCCTAATTGAATGAAAGGCTCTCAAATTTTTATCCAAGCTTCTGACCCATTATGGTTCACAAAATTTACAGCCTAGCTTAGCAGATGAGAGATCACCAGTGTAGTTTTCTTCTGCTAAACGTTGCACAATTTCATGAAGCGCCGCGTGTGTCCACGCACAGTTCATAACCAGCACCCCCTCAGCCTCACCAAATAGTGGATGGACAGTACACCATCGCCCGGCTCAATCAAGGCATCCTTGAGCAGCACCCGCAATGTGATCCCCCGCCGAGTCAGGATACAGCCTCGCCCACTTGGCATCACTTTAACGGGGATCTCACTCTCATGGTCTTCCATGCTAGTCTCCAGTTCTTCCTCCTCTTCCTCTGGGCCTTCCTCTGCCCCTGGGGACTGCGAGTCCATTGTTAAGGAATCAAAATCACCAGATCGCTGTTGAAGAGGTTAAGACCTAGAGGTACTCCTGCACAAGAAAGAAAGAAAAAACACAGCAGGGGAGAAAGATAATGAGCATAGCAGGTAAAGCTAGCATAAATGTTCAAACTATTCAGAACTATCTTCACCTGCAAGTGTTAACAACTGACTACTCCATTTCTACTTTAGCTAATAAAGCATGTAAACGTTGTACTGAGTCACACCCAAAAATCTATGTTAATCAAAAGATAGGCCACATTATTTTTTAGGTCGAGCTGGAGAAAGCAATGCGAAGCATTGCGTCCAGGGAAGTATCTAATGTCGTCCTCCTCCTGGGAATATGAGACAGGGGTCGGGCACGCTAAGCGATTGGTGTCTGTGGACAAGCACGTCTAGGCCGGCGCCGTGCACATCTCTTGCCTCACATTCCCTGAAATGCACAAGCACACACATACACACATGCACACACACACACAAGCAACAGCCACACTCACGCATGCACACACAAACATGCAGGCACACATACACACACACGCAGGGTGGAGTCTGAGTTTAGGGAGTCCGCTCCTGCACGGGCCCCGCGGGGCCTCCCTCTCACCTGCTTCCGACTGCTGACCATCATATCTGGAGCGCCGGGTCCTGGGCTCCTAATGGGTGGGCGGGGGCGACGCGGCCAGGGACAGGCTAACAACTTCCAGCCCGCTAACTTTCTACTACGGGAAAGGCGGGGGCTGCGGTGCACGGGCGGGGCAGGACGGAGGCTGCGCAGGATTCGTGCCCCCTGCCTTTCGTCCGCCTCCCGCTGCAACGCGCATTCGCTTCGCTCCCTCCCCCCACTCCTCTGTGGTGCGCGCGCACCACTACTTTCGATTCCCGGCCCTGCTCCTCTGTGGTGCGCGCGCACCACTGGTTCTCACTGGTTCATAATTCCCTTGTATCCCTTCATGGTCGCTTTACCCTTGTCTATGTCTACTCCTCACGTCCGCCCTTGTTTTTAGTAATGTGGCCGGATTCTTGCGCTTGGCACCTCTCGAAAAATGTATGGTGATCCTGAATAATGCGAAAAGTGAGACACTGGGAAATCCCAATGTCTAAGTGGAGAGCTATTTGGGAGAGTTGATGAGGAGGTTGTTGGTCGAATTTGGAGTACGGGTGTGTGAGCATTTAGCGAGAATGTCTTTAATTTATATAGGTAGGAAGGATCCTTCAAGCATGGTTACCCCCACTTATTGCCTGGTGTCAGTGTGTTTTTGACTCAGTCTGCGGGCTCCTGTTAATCAGGAAGCCAACAACAGTGTTTCTCGCCTACATTGCTTACGAGTCATCATCTGTTTGTAGCTCTCAAAGTAAAAACTGCGACCTTGGAGAAAGTACCTTCTCAATTGCTCCAGCCAAGCTGTGGAACTCATGACCTTGAAACCTGCAAGTTGAATATAATTTCTACATCTCTAGGAAAAGCCAAGAGAACATGCATTTTAACAACTAGAGTATTAAAGACCCCCGAAGAAGGGTCCCCATAGACCCGAAATGCATTGGGTAAATGGGAGATGATAATTAAAGCTGTCCTGGAAACGAAAGAATTCAGATGAATGATAAAGAAGTAATAAACAGAGATCTTTGAAATAAGGAAAACTGTATGGATCATTATTATTTTGGTTTACACGTATACCTGAGGAGAACCAAGCGGTTCATGTGAAAGTGTGCAGAACGTTACCACTTAGACATTGGGATTTCCCAGTGTCTCACTTTTCGCAATACATTCAAGAAGTGTTTCTAGACTAAAACACTAGGTAATGGTGCACAACAACGAAAAAGATTAAATCACAAAGAAAACAAACGAAAAACAAGAGTGCTGGACGGACCCTATCACGATCCTGAATAATGAACACATGATTGACTATTTACTTTATGAACTCGTTTGCTTTTATCTGGACAACCCTTGTACCGTCACCCACTGAACCCATTGGCTGCAGGTCCCTGCACTTGCAGGGGCGCTGGGAGGACAGGAGCAGTAACAGGCGCGCGGAATGTACCAAGGGGCGCTTCCTGCACTTACCCGGTCCGCGCTGGCGCTGTGTGTCTCCGGCCTCCCTCGGGCTGCAAAGCGGGGGCAGATGTCCGACACCCCCGGGTCTGAGGTGGTGAAGCCGCCTCACTTCAGGCGGGCGCCGGCCGCGGGGTGCTGCGGTCTGGCCGCGCCTCCCCCTCCTCGCAGCCTCTAGTACAGACCCGCGAGGGGGCGGAGCATGCTCCGCCCGCAGGTCCCGTCCCAGCCCGGCCGGTTATATAAAGACGTCCCGGCTCTTAGGTAACCCCTGGACACCCCTGTAAAGGAGCGCGAGGCCAGGCCCTTCCACCCACCGAGGCGCAGATGGATCTAATGCACAGGCGAGAAGACGCAACTCTGAGCTGGTGACAGAGTTCATAGTGTGAACACGCCTTTTAGGAAAGCCCAATGATTTGTCCAAAAAGTAAGTGGCCCAAGAAGTTTACTCGGAATCTTCTCCGAGACACGTGGCCTCTGTAATTAAAGGTGTGGTTTGAAAAGGGTCAATTAAAATCCTGTACATCCCGGAGTGGCCACCGACCTGGATTTTGATGCCTCTCATTCCCTAAGCTTTCTGCGATTACGTCCAACAATATAACCAGGGCCGCTAGAATCATGCGATTGTTCAATAAAAATAGTGCTTTAAGTCACATGCTGGGGTCTCATAGCACCATAGATACACCTTACTATTCCCCACTAGTGCACCAATGATTCATTTCTGGGACTGGTTACGCACAGATATTTATAGTGATCACAACCTTTCAAAACGTAAAAGAAAGGGCGAGGATGTGGCCCAAGGGTTGGGGTGGACTTCATTGAAGCCGGGTTCGAGTCTCCGCAGGGACTCTCAACATCCTGCGATTCTGGGTAGATCACGTAATCTCTCCCCGTGCCTGACAAAAAAGAAAATGAATGTGACCGTCTGTAACGTAACTGGTACTCATGTATAGCGCTCTGACATCTTCAGGTCTAGTTTGTGCCATATATACCCACCCCGCCCCCCCATCCACCCCCAACAAAAAAAAAAACGTATTTCCCAAATATTACTTTAACTTGCATTTATTGTTCATTTAAGGTGTGTTATATGTATGTACATTAAGGTGCAAAGTGCTGCAAACACACAATAATGTCTTAATACTTTGCTCTTTTTAGCCACTCTTTGTCCCTGCCCCAAACACACACGACCCTTCCCCATCCATTGAGGATAACAGTTCCCAAACTTTTGATGCACTTCAACCTCTGAACGGCTTTGCTCATGTTTTCTATTAAATAACCATCGATAAGCACTGCACGCGATATAAGAACTTCTTTACGTAAATCAGGCTCCGTGTGCTCACTGCTCCCCAGGGGGAGGCGTTCTCCTGGGAGGGCAGCAGCACACAATAGCCCCGGCTGTGTGTGACTCGTCAGGCAGGTCGCTGGGGAGGTGACCACAGGAATCATGGGAACCAACCGGCTAAAAATATTGCGCACATTTTCCATAACTCTGCTTGCATGTTTCTATTACCTGAGCGCTCATCACCACTGCATGTGCAATTAATGTGAGTTGAGAAGGGTACTTGAACGGAGCTCTGGGTGCACATTGTCCTCACGCTCAAAATAAGTCTAAAAGCTTCTGCTTAGCAGCGATTTTGCATATTACCATAAAAACGGATATTTCCCACCAAATATAGAGGCTTCCTCTTAAAATGCTGGATAAACAGTACAAAGGGTGCAAATTGTCATTTGTTGGAATGTGCACCTACATTTCTTTGACCTGGCCCCAGAACGAAGCCTACGGACAATGCTTGTTCAAAGGAAGCTGCACTATTACACACACCTTTCAGTGGGAAACCACAGACCAATTAACTATGTTTTTATTTTTTTACACTCAACATTTCTATAGCGCACTGCAGCCACTTTTGCATTCTCGAATAGCTCAATCAATCATATTTTGTTTCAAACACTGGAGAAACCTTGCACGGTTGAAAGTGTGCGTGGTTGCAATGTGGCTAGGCAGCATGGGAATGTTATGGTGGCCTCTAGAAAATTCTAAGTGCTACGTCAACGCGTGCAGATTGATGGTGCTCTTAAGCTTAAGGGCCGAATCAAGGCTTTATCAATTCTGCAATATGAACGTCACAGGCTTGATTACAGAAATAGGCCTGCACATTGATTGTGTAAATTGTGCACTCACTCATTAGCATTAGCACGGGGTGGGCTAATAAGCAGATCCTCATCTAATACCCCATTCCTTAGAATGCAGAATAACATGCTATAGCCATTCCGATGTCTGCAAAAGCTCATGTTTGCTCTTTTGTCCTGTCATTTGCACAAGGTTTGACTTGTTTAGTTACGAGAGCAAATTTGCTTCCGAATTTAAGCTATTGCCATTATAAATTACATTAACTTTTATTTAAGTATTAATTATTTTAAAAAATTACAAGCCATTGTTATTTGTAATATCAATACATCTAAGTCATGTAAATACAAAACATTGTAAAATTGTAAATTGATACTTGTATAGCGCACTACTCACCCGCAAGGGTCTCAAGGCGCTTGTACTAATACCGCTGTGGAACACGTCCTGGCTTTTTCTGTGAGGTGTCCACTCCTGGGCACCCCAAGGGTGAAGGCCAGGCATCCTTAGCGTTGTGGGGGCCGTTGTGGAGATTAAGCAAGCTATTGCCCAGAGTTGCAGAGTGGGACTCCATGATTAGAATAGGCACCGAGGCGAGAATTATCAGGTCCGTGGAATTTTGAGCCCAAGACCTGCCGAGGCGGGGAATTGAAATCTGGTCCCGGGCTAGACCTCTGCATCAGGGTCTGCCGCTCTAACCATTACAAATGCTATAGGTGTCACATTTGCAAAAAATTAACATCTTGGCATTGTAAATGACAAAGCTATTAATTTTGCTATTTTCAAAACCAACACATAAATAAAAAATGTGTCATTTACAATACCAATAGCTCAAACTTTCCTACTGCGAGACCTATTGCATTGCAAATGCTTATTTTTAAATGCTAAGTCTCCCAGCTCACACCTATCCATGTGATTCCTGCCTCGTACTGTCATTGTGCTTAAAGATTGTCTTGCGGAAATTTCTGATCAGCTTCTCTTCAACCTGGATTAAAATGAGCTCCGATGATTAACACAAGAGCAACAACACTTCAGTTGTCATAGGCTTTGGGTGAATAGGACCATCTGGCACATTCCAGATGAGGGGCTGCAACGTGGGTGGTTGATAATTTGATTGTATGTATGTGGTATTTAGCACAGCAGTAATGGCAGGTGCTTTTATTCCCACGGATCCCGCGTGAGAATAACGCCGGTACCTGAACACATGACCTACCCCACCAGACAGATGCAACACCGATATACTTGTTGTGCTGCTGTTGTTCACTGGCACAGAGTAGGTGTATAAGCGGGTAAACATCTGCGGTGTATCTCCAATGCAGCCACTAACCAGCTCGCGAACACCACTACTTTTGTAGTGGGAAGAAGTGAGGCCGCAGCCTTCCCCTATCAATTTAGGTAAGTATGGCACGTACCTCACCTCTAACACCGACCTGCCGTCCTTTGACGGACTGCCTAGTTCCTCGGAAGGTGACCCCGCAGGTCTCGCTCACCGGGCCGGCTTCTGGGCCGAAAGCAGTTGGTAGATTATTGCGAGCGAGACCATTGTTGACATACGAATTTACGCCGACGATAGCCACCCTGCCTGTACCCTACGTCACGAGCACCTTACCTCCACTGGCTCGCGTCCACCGTGACGTAATTGGAAAGATGGAAAGGAGCCAGTCACAGAATAGCGCGTAACGCGCAGGCGCTGTGTGCAACGGTGCGAAAGAGAGAACCACCACCACCGTTGTGTACCGTGTCTCTGCGCCCGCATGGTGCCGTCTTTTACAGTGTCACGTATGTACACAGGCAGGGTTATCTCCCATGATTACACAAGCCACCTCTAACCCGCTCCAAATCGAGGAAGAAGAGTGTGACGTTTTAATTCTATCCGCGAAGACCGTGAACGTGACGTCCCGTTAGGAAGCTGTGTGTGACGTACTCGTCCGTCCGCGAGGACAGTGTACGTCACCGGAGCTGACGCTGTGTGCGTGCGTGTGTGTTTTGTTATTCCGTCCGTGAGAATAGTGACCGTGACGTCTTCGTAGGAGCGTGACGTGTTGCGCGTCCGAGTGACGGGATGTTATTATTGCCCCTCCGCCAGCACGTTGCGCGTGAAGTCGTGAGAGGCCGTTGGGTGTGACTGCGGCCTCCTCTGTGACTGTTGAGTGTCGGGTGCGCCTCCCACCTCGTGGACGGTGAGTTCTGGGTGTTGGAGTTGTAGTGGCCATCCGTTGACCACTTTTGTATTATACAGCTAAAGGCCAGGGCCGAACTGGGGAACCAAAAGCAGACCTGGCAAAAATGCTTAAACCAACCGTAAACATTAAGTCTCCTCGTAGACTTACTCTTTATTTCTTTCAAACCATCTGGTCTCCCTCTCCTAACACTTTCGCACTACCTCCCCTCACCACCCCTCACTTTCTCCTCCTTCCTGGAAGCCACCCCATGCCTGGTGCAATGAACCTGTGCAAGCAAGGAAAAGGTACACAGGCACTAGACGGGCCCTAGGCTTTCATAACTGGCTTCCAAGAGCTCCAGCCTGCTGGGGAAATGCTTAGTGGAATAAAAAGGCGTCTCCGGCCTTGCTGAGATTGGTTAATTGGGGGTGAAAGAACTAGAAATAGTACTAGTGATAATGTGTGTGAACAGGAAACATCCTTTACATTGCGGTTGTTACAACGACTGCGATGTTACCACGCTATGCCATTACAACGCAAGTCTTTACATCGACTAGCGCTAGATGGCGCGCTAACATTACAAATAGTGTAGTTTACTATCCCAACCCTTCCCTACTGTTATATGGACTGGAGCTGGAAGAGTAAATTACACTTTTCTAATGTTAGCTCGTCATCTAGCGCAAGTCCATGTAAAAACTTGCGTTGTAATGGCATAGCGTGGTAACATCGCGGTCGTAGTAACGACCACGATGTAACGGCACGCTTTGTACTGACTCGTTGTAACGAGTCATATTCAGAATTAGCCATTCTGTTAAGCACACGTTGAAGAACGCGACAGTAAGAAAACTACTGAAAACATAGCTAATGATGACCACTCTACACGAGTTTGAATAGCGATGACCCCATCTTGACTCCCTCTTTCTTTGCATGACTTGGTTGTAGTGCACTAGTTTGAATTTCACACATTGGACATAACCAATTCCAACCTTGAATGTTCCTTTAATAGGCATTCAGGTGGGGTAATAAAAAGAGGAATCAAATAATCTTCAGAAATAGTTCAATTTATTGACATTTTAAGTGGGAAACATAATATTACACTGCAGTTTATTAAATACTTGTAAAAAGGGTGGAATAATCTTTACCTCATAGTCCATAATAGTTTAAATTTCATTGTTGCGTAAGCTATAATATGTTGTATTATGTAGCAAGACTGGAAGCACAAATTATGCTTGTTCAAAGCTGATGCGATATCTGTAATAGGCTTGAGGTAAAAAGTATTAAAGGTGGAAGCTGAACACCAGCTTGCAGCCTTCGTGATATGTTCTAGCCAGTTCCGCAAAACAAAAGAAATGGAAGCCAATGCCCGTCTTATAGAAATGACACTAAACAAGCTAAAATATTTGCTCTTCTATCTTTCCTGTAATTGGATCTTTTATACTGGTGAATAGGTTTTAATTTCTTTCCTTGGCCATCCAGGTCAGGAAGTTAACCCTTTTCTCACCTTCTTCATACACCCGGCAATTCCTGGCCCAACTATTAAGAATTTCCTTAACCTGAAAGAAATCTTTCAAAGCTTCTTTCTTTTCCTGCCATAAATTTAGAGAGCTAGGTGACTGCTCGACTAAAACTATACAGTATTCCTTGTCAGCTGTTCTTTGTAAACTATCCTGCTTTTCTTTTGGATGGCCAAAATGGAGAATTTAGACCCCTAAATATGTTGCCTTAAATGCCTCTCAAATAGTAGCCCCCTCCGCTATATGGGCATTAATAGAGAACAAATGTTCGATCTCTGTTGACAAGGACCGGACATAAGCTTCCTGGCCCAACATTGTTTCATGCATAACCCATCTCCTTGTTGCTCTCAAGTGAAACGTGTAGAATTTCAAGACAATCATCAAATGAATGGCCTGAGAAGGCCTCAGCATGTTATTGGGCGGATATATTTGACACGGTTAGAGGGACTAGAAGTAAGTCTATCCGTGAGGCGGACCAATACTTCTTAGAATAATAAGAATACACTTTGGCTGTTGGGATTAGCTTATGTCATAGATTTTGTACCTCCACCCTTAAACAATAGTCTAAAAATACACTTTCTGTATTCCTCTTATGTTGCCTGCGGTTCGTATTAGAGGAATCAAGCCCAGGTAAGGGGCGATAGTTGAAATCGCCCTCTATAATAGGCATCCTGGGGAGATTAATAGTTCCCATAAGAATTATTGAGAATACTTGATGTTGTCATTAATCGGGGCATAAAAGGAAACCATATTAAATCTTACAGTAGAGATTACCATGGGAACTATAACCCAAAAACCTCCCTCAACCCTTACGGGAAAGGGGCAACAAGCTTGAGCTTTACGACTAATCACCACCACTGTCCCTCTGTGAACTGATTCTGTGGATGAAAAAAAACACTGGCTGACCCAGGGATAGCGGAGTTTATTACATTCTTTCCCCTGGACAAAATGCACCTCTTGACAGAGGGATGGTACTGCCACAATTTCAAAAAGACGGCATCCCTCTTACGTCTATTATTTAGCCCATTTGCTTTCTAGCCGACTATAATGAAGTTCATGCCCTTATTATACATGTATGTACCCTTTGTATCACACTGGAAACCAATGTCTCTGTTTGGCCCTGCTACGAATTCCAGACCATACTCCTCTACTGTACCCAAGCAAAGTTTCCCCTTACATTGACACAACTTCCTGCAGTAGCATATCCAGTTGAGAATAAACACCATTTCCCAACTAGACCACACTTTTGTTTCCCCCTCCGCCACCAGCATTCCCTAATTTCCTGGCCCTCCCTTGCTGTGGCCCCATAGACTCAGTTTTGGCCCATCTGGTACTAAGGTGGCGTGCCCAGCTTCCCTACCCAGCAGCCGTTTCTGCAAATAAACAGATGTGTAAGTTATGAAGAACAGATTGCCTTAAGTATGTATTCACAGATATAGACTTCAGGAGCTTCTGCCCCTTTTCAGCAGAGGTGAACAGACTGAACCAGCCATTGTATAAAACGTTCAGGTTGGCCTGGTGGGAAATTGTAGCCTGGCCCCCCCCGCTTGGTGAAATGCAGGGAGCAAAGCCTTGAAGTACTTTCTGCTGCGGGCTGAATCTATGGGCATGTACGAGAAAATAAGAATCTAGTACACTTTATTCACTCCAAACTCTTTCGCCTGAATTGCTTTTCTTAAGACCATTTCCTTTAACTAGAAATCAGTGAAGGTAATTAAAAACCTGCAAGGACATTTCACGTTAGCCAGGGCGTGGGTAGGCACCAGATGCACTCGAACAATTGTTAAGAATGTCAGATGATCAGGGAGGACATATTTCTTAATCAAATTAGTCAAAAACGTTACTGGGCCCTCATCATCTTCCTTATGCTCAGGGATGCCTGCTATTCGCAGGTTGGATCTTCGAGAGAGATGTTCCAACTCTTCTTACTTTAATTTTAGATCCACTAACTGTTTCACAAGCTGCTGCACTACCCCAGTGAACTGGGTCAGTTTGTCCTCCCGCTGCTCCATCTTTTCCATCCTGCTAAAAGCTTGTGAAACCTTCCCCTTGAGGTTAGACAATCGATCCGTAACCTGCTTAGCAATTGTTGCATATTCTTTAATGACTTTATCTCATTTAGAATCTTGCATAAAATAACTTAATAGACCAGGGAAAAATGTATTGCTTTTAAATATTCCGCTGGTGTTGAATCTCCTTTTAAATCCGGCGAGTTGAGTCCGAGACCGAGCTTGAGGCTTTGTCCCTGGAGAGCATTAAGTATAATGGGGTGACCCTCTGAACCTGGGCGGGTAGTTAAACAAACAATGGTTCTGTCGGAAAAAAATACCATTCAACACGGTATTCCACTCTGTGACTGCAATGATATGTCCCTGCCGGGGTACATACGTAGTAGCACTAAACAAAACTAGTAGAGAAAGTAAAACTTTAGTAATACTCTTTCTCAATATTTTGACTTATTTCAAACATTAGTTATGCTGTCCAAACGACAAGTGAACATATACAATACAATACAACGTGGTTTGTGAAGAACTAGTGCAGGTTAAAAACATACATACATGAATACATGGGGGTTCAATTGCTCTAGATTGTAAACTGTGAACACAATGGTCATTAGGCAAACTGTTTTCTTTTGCACCTATTAGACTTTTTACAGTTAGATCTCTAACATGGTGCGTCGAAGTTTCGACCCTAGTGGTGATGCGCTGACTACGTGCATCAGGGGCGGGTCTTCATCAGGACTTGGACAAAGGTGGACAGCCTTGTGTATATTTCTGGGAGAGAAATTTCTTCAGGTGTCTGTCAGCTGACAAGACACACTGGATGCTGTTGATTCGCTGGTCCTTGAGAGTATTGTCAAGGCACTTGGTAGATATTTACTGGTCACAGAACGTCTCACCTATTGCTTGAGCATTAGACAAAGGGCGGCCGTCTCCTTTCGATTCCACTTCTCCTGTAAGTTTAACGAGTCCTGTCCAGTGAGTGACACCCTCTCCATAGAGATGTAATCTGGGCTGCCGCTCTCCCCCCAAGGACACCCTTTTTGATGTGCTCAATAGCGGACCAGAGGTCTTGCTGTCGTCTGACACGTCCGCTGGGGAATCGGAGGTCTCTAATGCCTGAGCAATAAATTTGCTTTGAGTGAGCTCATAATCCCCCATCTCGGACCCAGCCAGTTTGCTGGCGAAACTTCATGGGGGTTCCCTACAGCCAGCTGAACACTGCTTGATCAAATCAAGCCTGGGGCCTTTGAGCCACCCCCTCACGGTCGCTTCTCTATGTGAGCCGCTTAATTTACTGCCTCCTTTAATAGCATTCAACGTCATGCTTTATACGTGTTCATTTCAATGCTTGGGAAACAGACATTTTCAGGAATCAAAAAAGATCCAGATGGGCTCCCCTATAAGTCAAATCAGCAGCCGGCTTACATTTTTGCTCCCGGGGTCCTGAGTAGGATACACATTCTACTGGAGAAAAAGGGCATCTAGGGGGGTAATCGTTTCTGTTGCCGAAGAATAGCCAATCGAAAGCACCGCTTGTATGAAAATACATCAGCTCAAATACTAATAAACACTTTAAACGCTGAAACAGTGTTCCATACTATGGCGACCCATCAGGGTATGTGCCCTGTTTACAGAACCAGAGGCTCAATTTATCCATTTGCATAACGGTATTCACCCTCCCTTTCTGGGCGTGGCAAAAATATAATTATGTGCAGATGAAGCTGCCCTGTATTTTCTCCCAGAAAGGCAGAATATAGAGACAGCTCTGCAAGCCATCCAGAGGTATAAATGATTCCCGAGGGTGGGGGGGCTATAAAATTAATGAATCAAAGACAGTCATTGCTGTTTTTACCTGTTCTGAGGATGTTGGGCGCAATTATGATTTCTATCCCAAGAAAGAGCTTGGGATATTTTATTCGGATTATGTCCTGGATATCTATTGCTTATTTCCTTGATCGTTAACTACAAGGGGTGGTGATGGACAGAGTTTCTGAATTAAGCAGAATACTCTCACCCAGTCAAGAGATCAGGGCTAGATCCAACACCGTTTTTTAGCTCACTGCACCATCCCAGCTCAGAACCTGGCTATATGCAAATTAGTCTGTTCCTGTCCCAGAGCATGATGGGAACAGGGCAAACCAAACTACCAAGCCAATTCTTACACTGGGAAGGAAACAAGCTTCCGGGGACCGGTTTCTGGCATTTCAGCCATCGTCGGCCCGGCTTGCTTGAATCCTGATGGTGCAATGAGCAAGGGACTCACATCTGAGTATACCCTTCCACGCTTAGGGTGGACAAAATCTTTAACAACAAGGGGTGGTGATGGACAGAGTTTCTGAATTAAGCAGAATACTCTCACCCAGTCAAGAGATCAGGGCTGGATCCAACACCGTTTTTTAGCTCACTGCACCATCCCAGCTCAGAACCTGGCTATATGCAAATTAGTCTGTTCCTGTCCCAGAGCATGATGGGAACAGGGCAAACCAAACTACCAAGCCAATTCTTACACTGGGAGGGAAACAAGCTTCCGGGGACCGGTTTCTGGCATTTCAGCCATCGTCGGCCCGGCTTGCTTGAATCCTGATGGTGCAATGAGCAAGGGACTCACATCTGAGTATACCCTTCCACGCTTAGGGTGGACAAAATCTTTAACAACAAGGGGTGGTGATGGACAGAGTTTCTGAATTAAGCAGAATACTCTCACCCAGTCAAGAGATCAGGGCTAGATCCAACACCGTTTTTTAGCTCACTGCACCATCCCAGCTCAGAACCTGGCTATATGCAAATTAGTCTGTTCCTGTCCCAGAGCATGATGGGAACAGGGCAAACCAAACTACCAAGCCAATTCTTACACTGGGAAGGAAACAAGCTTCCGGGGACCAGTTTCTGGCATTTCAGCCATCGTCGGCCCGGCTTGCTTGAATCCTGATGGTGCAATGAGCAAGGGACTCACAACTGAGTATACCCTTCCACGCTTAGGGTGGACAAAATCTTTAACAACAAGGGGTGGTGATGGACAGAGTTTCTGAATTAAGCAGAATACTCTCACCCAGTCAAGAGATCAGGGCTAGATCCAACACCGTTTTTTAGCTCACTGCACCATCCCAGCTCAGAACCTGGCTATATGCAAATTAGTCTGTTCCTGTCCCAGAGCATGATGGGAACAGGGCAAACCAAACTACCAAGCCAATTCTTACACTGGGAAGGAAAAAAGCTTCCGGGGACCGGTTTCTGGCATTTCAGCCATCGTCGGCCCGGCTTGCTTGAATCCTGATGGTGCAATGAGCAAGGGACTCACATCTGAGTATACCCTTCCACACTTAGGGTGGACAAAATCTTTAACAACAAGGGGTGGTGATGGACAGAGTTTCTGAATTAAGCAGAATACTCTCACCCAGTCAAGAGATCAGGGCTAGATCCAACACCGTTTTTTAGCTCACTGCACCATCCCAGCTCAGAACCTGGCTATATGCAAATTAGTCTGTTCCTGTCCCAGAGCATGATGGGAACAGGGCAAACCAAACTACCAAGCCAATTCTTACACTGGGAAGGAAACAAGCTTCCGGGGAGCGGTTTCTGGCATTTCAGCCATCGTCGGCCCGGCTTGCTTGAATCCTGATGGTGCAATGAGCAAGGGACTCACATCTGAGTATACCCTTCCACGCTTAGGGTGGACAAAATCTTTAACAACAAGGGGTGGTGATGGACAGAGTTTCTGAATTAAGCACAATACTCTCACCCAGTCAAGAGATCAGGGCTAGATCCAACACCGTTTTTTAGCTCACTGCACCATCCCAGCTCAGAACCTGGCTATATGCAAATTAGTCTGTTCCTGTCCCAGAGCATGATGGGAACAGGGCAAACCAAACTACCAAGCCAATTCTTACACTGGGAAGGAAACAAGCTTCCGGGGACCGGTTTCTGGCATTTCAGCCACCGTCGGCCCGGCTTGCTTGAATCCTGATGGTGCAATGAGCAAGGGACTCACATCTGAGTATACCCTTCCACGCTTAGGGTGGACAAAATCTTTAACAACAAGGGGTGGTGATGGACAGAGTTTCTGAATTAAGCAGAATACTCTCACCCAGTCAAAAGATCAGGGCTAGATCCAACACCGTTTTTTAGCTCACTGCACCATCCCAGCTCAGAACCTGGCTATATGCAAATTAGTCTGTTCCTGTCCCAGAGCATGATGGGAACAGGGCAAACCAAACTACCAAGCCAATTCTTACACTGGGAAGGAAACAAGCTTCCGGGGACCGGTTTCTGGCATTTCAGCCATCGTCGGCCCGGCTTGCTTGAATCCTGATGGTGCAATGAGCAAGGGACTCACATCTGAGTATACCCTTCCACGCTTACTCTCACCCAGTCAATAGATCAGGGCTAGATCCAACACCGTTTTTTAGCTCACTGCACCATCCCAGCTTAGAACCTGGCTATATGCAAATTAGTCTGTTCCTGTCCCAGAGCACGATGGGAACAGGGCAAACCAAACTACCAAGCCAATTCTTACACTGGGAAGGAAACAAGCTTCCGGGGGCCGGTTTCTGGCATTTCAGCCATCGTCGGCCCGGCTTGCTTGAATCCTGATGGTGCAATGAGCAAGGGACTCACATCTGAGTATACCCTTCCACGCTTAGGGTGGACAAAATCTTTAACAACAAGGGGTGGTGATGGACAGAGTTTCTGAATTAAGCAGAATACTCTCACCCAGTCAAGAGATCAGGGCTAGATCCAACACCGTTTTTCAGCTCACTGCACCATCCCAGCTCAGAACCTGGCTATATGCAAATTAGTCTGTTCCTGTCCCAGAGCATGATGGGAACAGGGCAAACCAAACTACCAAGCCAATTCTTACACTGGGAAGGAAACAAGCTTCCGGGTTCTGAGCTGGGATGGTGCAGTGAGATAAATAACGGTGATGGATCAAGCCCTGATCTTTGGACTGGGTAAGAGTGGTCTGCTTAATTCAGACACTCTGTTCATCACCACCCCCTTTTCTGAACAATTATTTCCTTGATCGGGCACATATTGCTAATAAAGATGTCAAACTTACCTCTGATATTATTTCTCTTAATAAATGTCCCCTGCAAGTTGGAGGCAGGTTTGTTTCGCAATTTGGAGAGCAGTTTATCAACATTCATATGGGCAATAAATCTTCCAGGGTTAGTATTAAAAATACTCCGCCTGAAGGAGGAGCTTCGCGCGCAACCAAGATGGTCGCGTGAGCATAGGGCTCCCGAGACCCACGTAACCTCCCGAATATATCCGGTCACTGATCCTGTTTGCTGTTGACGTCTTCGTGTGGATTAACCACAGGAGAAGCGAAAACTGAAATTTATTTCCCAATCGGACCACGGAGACCGGAGTTGTGGCGCTGGAAAGTTTGCGGCCTTCGGATCTTGGATCTCCGGCGCCCGAGTTGGCACGGTGCCCAGGGCGCGGTTGAGCAACAAAGGCCTAAGGCAGCTGAGGCAGTCGGTCTGGTTCCACTTTGGCTTCCGTTTTTGTCATCTGGGTTGGACCCCGGGTTGGACCCCGGGCCTTAGGACGCCTCAATCGCTTCGAAAGCTTGAATCCTGAGCGGTACTTGGGCGCGCCGAACAATATTTGGAGTTTTGGCCTTGGACTGCACCATAAATTGTCTTTTTGTCCATTTCTGTTCCTTCGCCTGAGAGCCATTTTAGACTTTCGCTTTCTCGACTCCATGCTGCTCTAGCATCTTGGTCGACATCCCTTACAGTTGGGTGCTGTCTACCGCTTTCTGGTTGGCCTGCTTGTGTCCCCCCACCCCCCGCTCTTGATTTGGATAATACCTGGGAGTATCCCGAAATGGCAAACAAATCGGAGGGGGGGCAAACAGAGGTTGAAAAACCACGAGAAGAGGTGGCTATACCCAAACCAACGTGATGGATCGCTTCGCTCAGGTTAAAGGTTCGCCCAGTGGACCTAGCCGATCGCTGGAGGAAGCGATCCGGCAACGGAACCGACTTTGCAGGATGTGATGGCCGCCATCGATGGTATCAAGTCTTCCCTCTGAAAGCAAATGGAGACCCTTGCTCATAAATTGGATACAGTGGCGATCGACGTTAATTTGATCCGTACGGACCTTACAAAAACCAATGAAAAGGTCTAATCTTTGGACATAAACACGTCGAGCGTAACTGCTGATGTCGTCGATCTGCAGACCGAGGCCCGTAACCTGAAATCCTCCAATGACTTTGCTATCCGTCGCCTGGAGGAATTTGAAGGGCGGGCTCGGCGGAACAATGTCCTCATAATTGGTGTTCCGGAACAGGCGGAGGAACAAGCGGTTGACCTTTTTGTTGAGGACCTTATCATCAAACATCTAGCCCCCAAGGGACTGAGCAAGTTTTTTACTGTGGAACGGGCCCATAGGATCCCGGGTGGCAGACCGAAGGTGGGAGCCCCGCAGAGGCCTATGATAGCAAGGATTTTCAATTTTCGGGACAGAGATGCTATCCTACAGGCTTCGAGGGCGGGTGGACCCTTGAAGTTTGAGAAGTCTTCTATCAGCTTCTACCCTGACTTCATGCAGGCGGTCCAGAAACAGAGGCTCAGTTTTCTGGGAGTAAAAAGAAGACTACGAGATATGGGTCTCAAATATGCCATGCTTTTCTCGGCCAAGCTGAGGATCGAATACAACGAATGGGTTCACTTCTTTGATAAGCCCGAGGTGGTAGCCGACTGGTTGGACACTCTGCCGGCCCGACAGGAACCAGAGAGTCAGCCTGGTGGAGCAGAGGGAGGACTTGGGATGCAGGAATGAGTGCCATTTGTCCAGTTTCTGTGGACATTTGTGGGATTGCTACTGTGATATATCCTATTAATGATGTGCATCTGATTGTGGTTTGAACGGGGGGTTGCGGGAATTTCGGTGGGTCTTTCTCCTCCTCAGCTTCACTTCTTGTAGTTTAGTTTAGATGTGGGGGCGACAGGCACACTGCGAGTTGGGGTGGCTCTCTAGTCGTATGCAGGGGTGCAGGCTGGGGGGTGTTATAATGGGTTGTTTTAGTGGGGTTAGGGGGGTGTTTGTTTTCTGGTTGCTGTTTTTGCAAGGCGCTCTATTGCTAGACTTTCCTATATATGTGCTGGGTTTTGCATGGGGCTGGAACCTCTTTCTCTTTCATAATAGGGGGTAGGGGGTTGAGGTTGATGAGTTGGAATGTTAACGGGCTGGGGGATAAGATTAAGCGTGGGGTAGTACTGCAGCTCCTGAAACGTCACTCCCCTGATATTGTTCTACTGCAGGAGACCCACTTGGTAGGAAATACATGTCATGCCATGAACAGGAAGGGGTATCGTCTAGTTGCACATGCCGGGTTCTCCTCTGGGTCCATGGGTGTTGGAAGTCTTATTAAGAACACTTTCCCACTTGAGATAGACTCCACGGTCCTTGATGATAGGGTCGCTATGCGGCTATTTCGGGATGGTGGGAGGGCCGCACGCTTTCCTTGGTCTCTGTCTATGTCCCTCCTGGCCTACAATCCACTACCTTTGCTGATTTGGGACGAGTTTTGCTTGATCTCCCCGGGGGGTCTCTGATACTTGCTGGGGATTTTAACGCTGTGGTTTTCGGATTGCTCGATAGACACCCCCTAGGGATCTATGGGGGTACTTGGATGGCTACCTGACTTCATGGACACTCTAGGCCTGGTGGACTGCTGGAGATTGCTTCACTCTGATCAGAGGCAGTATACGTTTCACTCGGGCGCCCATGGTAGCCTCTCTAGGATTGATTATGTGTTGGTGCCGGCTGCACAGGCGTTTCGTACTAAAGAGATCAGGCATATGGCCCGGGGTATTTCCGATCACTCCCCGCTGTGGCTTTGGTTGGAATTAACATCAGGTGCCGAGGGGCGGGTAGCCCCGATTAACCCTTGGTATCTTCGCAATCCCAAGACCCGCAGTGAACTTGTAAAGGCTTTGGATCACTATTTTCGGGAGAATGAAGGTTCGGTTTCCTCCGCGGTCTCATTATGGGAAGCGTTTAAGGCTGTTATTAGGGGTCAAGCCCTGTCATTGATTGCTGGAGTCAAGAAGCAGAAAGAGGAAGAAGTGGTAAAGATAGAGACTGAGATCGCTGACTTGGAACTAGCGCTGGAACGGGAGGTGACCCGTTCTGGATTACATGTTTTGCAATTGAAGCAGCTGGAATATAAGATGTTGGTGACAGAGGCTGCGAAAGCTCTTAGTCGGGAACAACAGGGGCGTCTTTATGATGTTGGAGACAAGGCAGGCAAGTTGATAGCATGGTTGGATAGAAAGGATAGAGCGAGTAGTGTGGTACCGGAGATTGTGACAGTGAGTGGAGCTATTGTGACAGACCCACAAGAGATAGTGGCGTGTTTTGCGGATAATTTTCATACTGTGTAATCTCCCGCGTCTGATAGGCCGGAGGAGGACTCGTGCTTATTGTTACGAGATATTGCCCTACTGTGTCTCTCTGTGGAAGACAGGGAACTTATGGATGGTACAATTACTGCCGATGAGGTGGCGTTAGCTATGCGTTCCCTACGTTTCGGTAAGCGATGGGTCCCAATGGTCTGCCTATAGAATTGTACAAGCTCCGACCTGACAAGATTGCTCCATATTTAAGGGACATGCTCATAGAGTCCCGGGTTCTCTAATAAAAGAGAGAGGGACCCCAAAGCCAAAGGGATAGGGTACCAGTACTGACTTGATGTCAAAAAAGTTTCCCTTTGGGCACCTTAATAGAGAGACACCAATTCTTACTACTTCATACACAACTCAAACATAAACAATTATATATTGAAACAATGTCAGAATCATAGTAACATAACTCTATAACAACAAATAAATTAGGTCTGCACAGTTTATTCAGATATCTTAAAAACAATTAAAATAGAGACGTAATTAAAATTGGGAACACAGACAATATACAGAGGAACAGAAATATACAAAAACCATAAAGACTTCCTATTGCTAGAAAAGGAGGTACACCATAAGAATTGATATTCCGCAGCTGTCAGAATAATCCTTAATTAATGTGCAGTGTACTTCTCCCTTTTATTTCTCAACGCGTTTCGACGGACAGGTGTGTAGTAGCCGCCTTCATCAGGAATATATTAGCTGTCTTCCCAAAAACTTCTGAAATCAAAACACAAATTGTTTTAGAATCCAGAAGAATAATAATTAAAAATTAAAACCTTAACACCTGACACATGTGCAGACAAAGTAAATTGGAGTTACGAGTTATCTACACATTGTTTCTAAATTAATTACACATGACAGGCCATTGACATTCATCATATAATCATACAAAACAATGCTTCAGACATTTCATATATCGACATTTAAACAAACAAAATTGGTAAAGAGATATCACCTAAAAAGGTTGCAATAGTAGAATTAAAACAGTTACAGTAATCACTGCAAATAATGTGTGCATATAAACAAAACCCAAACAATAATATAATTGGTTAACAGATGGATACCATATATTTAGGTGGGTCTCGACATTTTAGTATGGTTCATACTGGCTGATGGAAAATGTCACCAGGGCGGCAAACTAATCACATGCTACAAGGAAAACTTACGTTTGCACACATACCTTGGAAGCAAAAACTGCCTTAGCGTAAGGGGTTAAAGAGCCTCCTTTCTTAAAAAAAGACCACGAGCAGCGTAATGCCCAGTAATGGATTCAAACTGCACAAGAGTGTCTGTAACACATGATACAAGATACACCGAGCATAAATACGTGTGTTCGCCATTATCCTAAATAGAGAGATATCCATAAATTCCTATATCTATACCTTAATCGGGGTTCCACAAAGAATATTTCAAAGATAATTTTCAGCCACAGAAAATCGATATGGGATGCTGAAAAAGGCAAGGGAGAATAGAAATTAAGTAACGGTGTATTTATCCCCATTATTACTCCTAGATCCCAAGATGGAGATGCAATACTTACATCCTTTTCATGAAAAGCTACTTGGTATTAGTATTCAAAGATTCATAGCATAAATGTAGTCTGTGGTTCTATAAGAATTGGAACCTATAAGGCAAGTATACAAAAAGTGTCCTTAATACACTGGACATATCCCACTAATATCCAACGTAGGCATTAGACTCGATATCAATACTCACTTTAAAAAGCATAATGCTGTGATCAATGTGCACACAGTAAATTGGCCAAACGGACGAGAAATGGTGCGTTGCCAGTAATAACACACGTCTCAATGTTCGCAATCTACAAAGAATTTAAACATAAACAAAAGGACACTCGTAAGTATCAATAATCAATGTCCCTCATTTTACCAAATGGCAGGGAAATTCATAGGCCGCTGCACTTACATAGATAATCTTCAAATGATGACGTCTATACTTGAAAAATCAAAAGCTATATCCATCCTCTCGATTTCAGTCCGTTTCAAATTCCGGCTTTTATGAAGAAATATACAACACAGGCCAGAGTTATAACTAATGGGGAAGCGAGTTAAGCCTGCTATAGGTAACCCTAAATAAATTTGGTAGTTACCTTAGATAGGCGTCCGCCAGCGTCCCGTGTGCAGTCCCAAACGGTTTGATACAAAAAACGCGTAGCTCACCGTGAACGCGATTAAAAGCACGAGATCACGTGACGCCCCAACCATACGTCATGGCGCAGGATCATGAGTTTTGTTAACAGCGACGAAGGACCATAGCCAAAACGCCCGGGACGCGATGATGATTCTGACATTGTTTCAATATATAATTGTTTATGTTTGAGTTGTGTATGAAGTAGTAAGAATTGGTGTCTCTCTATTAAGGTGCCCAAAGGGAATCTTTTTTGACATAAAGCCTAGAGTCCCGGGACCATGGTTTTCTCCCCCGCGACCAGAGGGTAGCGACGATAGTTGTAATACACAAGGAAGGGAAACCGAGGAATAGGTGTGCCTCGTACAGACTGATTTCTCTGTTAAATGCCGAACCTAAAATTCTTGCCAAGCTACTGGCTAATAGATTGATCAAAACCATTAGTGCTCTAATCCATCCGGATCAGTCTGGTTTTATCCCGCATAGAAACACAGCGTTGAACCTTCGGCGTCTGCATGGAGTACTCGCGAGGGCCGCGACGTTGCGTGAGCCGGCCATTTTGGCGTCTTTGGGCGCCACTATAGCGTTCCATACTGTGGAATGGCCGTATTTGTGGGCGGTGCTGGCAAAATTCAGTTTTGGATCGGATTTTATTGGTTGGGTTCGGCTTCTTTATGCGGACCCCCTTGCACAGATTGTGGTTAATGGTCGTGTTTCGGCTCCGTTATGTCTCGGTCGGGGTACCTTACAGGTTTGCCCGCTCTCCCCCCTTTTGTTCGCACTGGCCCTGGAGCCCCTCGCTGCCTGGATCCGTTGGAAGCCCTCCATGAGGGGTATTTACTGGTCTCCGGAGTACGAAGATCGCATCTCCCTATATGCAGACGACATCCTGCTTTACTTGACTTCCCCTAGGAAGTCTTTGATAGTTTTGTGTGACGTTTTGACTTCCTTCGGTAAAAACTCTGGCCTGATTATCAACTGGGCTAAATCCTATCTTTACGTCCTCTGTGGTGATACTCCTGTTTTGCCGCGTAACTGTCCTATTCAGATAGCGCAAGAGGGGTTTAAATATCTTGGTATTTATGTTTCGATGGACCCCCGGGTTCGATATGAGCAAAACCTTCTCCCTCCCTTGAATCGGTTGAAGCGAGATGTTGCGAGCTGGCAGAAGCTTCCGCTTTCCTTGCTTGGGCGAGCGGCCCTTTTTAAGATGATGTCTCTTCCGCTTTTTTTGTATGCCCTTCAGAACACGCTTGACATAGTTCCTGTTAGTTACTTTCGGATAGTTGAGGGTTTACAGAGGAAACTGTTGTGGGATGGCAGGCCCCGTATCGCGATTGCCAAATTAACACTCCCGTGGTACGACGGGGGGGCATCGCAGTTAGGAGCCATCAACCATGGTATGTATGGCCCCGAGTTAAACCCTGGTTTCGCCATGGATCGGTGGTTACTTCCCGGGGGCAACTATTATAGGGCGCTATATTCTAAATCGGTGGTGAGGTCTTTGTCGGGTCCGACGAGGGCAGCCGTTCGGGTCTGGCAGGATGCCACTAGTGCGTTAGGCTGGAAAGATCGTTTGACCTTGGCGATCCTGCTTTTCGGATCTGATAGGTTTGGCAAATTGTGGAACACTAGGGGGTTCGACAAGTGGGATCTTATTGGCATTAATAAGGTGGGAGACCACTGGGCCAAGGGGCAGGAAAAGTCGTTTTCGGCCCTGCAGGTTGAGTTTGAATTGGGTGGGTCTGAGTATTTCCGTTATGCTCCGGTTCGTCATACATTGACTTCGGTCTTCCCGGTTGGGGAGGAGATACCGGAATCTACCCCACTGGAAGACCGAGTGTTGGATGGTCATATACCGGACAGCATTATCTCCCTTGTATATAAAAAATTGATCAATCATAGGGCAGACCTACTGTTGAAATTGCAAGATCAGTGGACCCGTGACGGCCTTGAGCTTGATGATGAGGACTGACAGTCGGCGATCTCCTCCCCCAAGGAGGTCGCAATTTCGGCACGACTCAGATTAGTTCAACTCAAAATATTACACAGAGTATATGTCACGGGTCCCCGTCTGGTTCGCATGGGCTTTTCTGAAGAGGGTCTGTGCCAACGGGGTTTGCGGGCAGCTGGGTACGTTTTTCCACATTATCTGGGAGTGCAGGGAAGTTGCTGTTTATTGGAGGAAGGTTCAGGAGGTTATTCAGGAGGTCACGGGGGTGGCTCTCTTGCCGAAAGCCAGGCGCTGCTTGCTGAATGTCTGGGAACGCACTGACCATAACGTGGCTCAACCTCAATGGGTGACCCTAGAGGCAATGATCGCCAAACGTAATATTGCACAGTTATGGGGATCCCAGAGGCCCCCTACCCTCGAGGTGTGGATGGAAAACATGGATTGGTGTATGTTTAGGGAAAAAACTGTATACCTGGCTCGGGGTCATCCCCGGAAGTGGCACAAAGTATTGGGTCCTTGAAACCGGTATAGAGGTGACATATGTGTACCACCAGCAACGCCTGTCCTTGATGTCCCGCTTTCCCCCTGACCCCGCATTACTTCTTGATTGCTTTAAGGTTTTTGATGCTCCCTCCTCTACTCCCCCGTCAATGTGTCGATTATTCTATTGTCGATATAAGGATGTTCCGCCTTTGCGCAGTCTATGCACTTCATGTAATTTGTTGCTGCCTTGCTTGTTTTTTCTAATAAAAAGAAATATAAAAAATAAATAAAAATACTCTGCCTGCCTAAGACTGAGGGCGGCCTGGCACTCCCCTGTCTCAGGACTTACTATTCTGCCTCCATTTTAGTATAGCTATTCAATTTTTCTATGCAGGGGTCCCAATTTGATAATTCTTTAATTTCATATATGCTTGGTCACTGTAATATAGCCAGTTTGCTGAGAGCCATTAATGAACCCAAAAATTCTGAAGCAAGTGAGGTATAAGACCTTGTTGACCATTATCGCTCTGAAGTGACTTTTTTTTGTACATTTAAAATAATAGTGATTCATGCTGAAACCCCCTTACCATGTTGTTCCCATCTTTCCCTGTGTCATTTGCCATCAGAAATTAATAAGTGGGCAAAGATTCAGTCAAAATGGTGGGAACACTGAGATGGAGACCTATGACAAGAAATTTGAGTATGGACTTACGTTGCTGAGGGGGGCAACCTTTCACAGAATGATGTTTAGATGCTCTGCTACACCACAGAGAGGCTTTCCAAAATGTTCTGCACTTCTACCAGAAAATGCCCAGATGTAAGTGAGTGGGAAATTGAGGAGATATGTTTATGACATGCCAGGACAACTCCGAATATTAGATCAGTTTTTTTTTATAGCATATTTCACTTAAGGTTGGCTGTGAGGTTAAATCTTCACCCAGCAAGATTCTGTTTGGCCTCACTACCCCCTCACAGTTCTGAAAACAATGTGCTCAATTTATTTTTATTTCTACTTTGGTGGCTCAGTCAATTATTACTAGTCACTAGAAGTGTCCCCTGAAACGTACATTTGAGGAGTGGTTGAAGAAGATGAGGAAAACTAGCACCAGGGAACACTGGTATTATTATGTCCACTTGAATATTATACAAAGCTATAAAAATATATGGGGGACATCTTTTGTGGAAGTTGTGGTACTGGAGAATTGATATAGACTCTGCTTAGCACTTTAGTAGTATTTTAATAGCACAAATGGTTTTCGCACTGTCGTTTTATTCTGCGGCCGGCGTTTAGCTAGCAATCAGCCAGCTGTAGCATAATAATGTACTCTATCAGCATTGTCACTTTATTGCTTAGATATCTAGCTTGATCAAAAGGGAGATTGCACTTTATCTTTTTTTTTGTACTGGCACTTTATATTGTTAGCTATTTGGCATATGCTAGGCCCTTCCCGCACTGTTGTCCTATTGCTTCCAACATGCATCTGACGACTGCTCATATTTGCACTGTATTTTCCATTGCCAATTTACTCTGTTTTATATTCTCGTTCATTTTCTGGCCTTCAACGCTTAAAGTGGAGGTAATGAGTTCAGCCTTGTACCGTCACTTTATTGATTGCTGGTTATATTCCAGTACTGTCCTTACATTGTCACTTTACTGTTTTACACACTTTGTGATTTTATCTCACGTCGTGAGAGATCCAGGAAATGTGTACTGTTTGCACTGTCATTTTATAAATTTGTCCAAAATTGTTGATATTAGTTCATGACAAGATGCAGTATTAAGAGCACAATTAATGTATTTTACTATTCAAGGCAGCAGGAGCTGATGGTGCGGGGATAACGTTTGTACTGTATTCCAAGCAATAAATAAATCTATGTCTGCTTCCCCTATAAGCTGTCTTACTCACTTGGAAACCGTGGCTGAGGTAACCGGTTTATATAGTGTTTGACTGTAATAAATAATTGGTCTCTTGCTCATTCTGAACTCCCTGGTTCAATCTTAATAATCTTTGTGGGAATACGCAGCACAAAGTTTGAGGTTATCTGGAATACTTTGATAAGTAATACTGTTAGAAATGGGGGTCTCCAGTTGGCAGAGGTAGGTACATTTGTCCAAAAAGGGACCCTTGCTTCTAGTCAGGATAAGGGGGATACACACTTTAGATAACCCGTGCACACCCCCTGGGTAGCTTGGCACGAGCAGATAGGCTTATCCCAAAGGCAATGTGTAAAGTATTTGTATTAAAAACACACAGTAATACAGTGGTAACATCACAAATGTACACCACACCAGTTTAGAAAAATAAAGTATCTTCAAACTCAACAAGACCAAACGACAAAAAATCCAATATTCACATAATAAGAATATGACTTTTCAAAGGTTTCAAGCAACTTGGTCCATAGAAAACTATGGATGTGTGATTCTACACAAAGTACTTGTAGATGCGTCAAAATTCACATGGCCAAACAACCACAGAGATGCGAAATGTCAAGAACAAAGAGATGTGCCAGTTCCTGAGTCCTTAGGGAAGTGATGCAACAGTTCTGTTGCACGCAGCAGAAGTGATGTGTCAAATCCGGACTGTAGGGGGAAGTGATGCTTCGACTCTAAGGCGGTTCTAGTCCGCGACTGATGTGTCAGGAAAACTGGCCGCACAGGTGCGATGCATGGAAATCCCGAATGCACTGGCTGTCGATGTGGCGGCGGCAAGCGGCGATGCGTCGGTTTCTTCAGCAGTGATCCCACGATGCGTCAGGTATTGCAGCAGTGACAGGCGCTGCTTGGTCTCCGCAGCGGTGTGTGGAGATTCTTCTCGCACAGTGGTGCTGCATCGGGAAAAACATCTGCAAGAAGGTCGATGTGTCAATTTTCTTCTGTTTTCTTTCCAACTCCCAGCAGCAGAAACAACCTCTAGAGGCCCAAACTGGAATAGGCATCTCCTGGCAGGTAAGAACTCTCAGCAGCAGAGTTCAGGGTAGCTACAGGTGAAGTATTTGTGTCCCTGAGACTTCAGAACAGGAGGCCAGCACACACAAGCCCTTGGAGAGTCTTCTTCAAGCAGGTTCACAGCAAATTTCCAGTCGCCCAGCACAGCACAGCAGCAGTATTCCTTCTCACAGCTTTTCAGCTCTTCTTGGCAAAGGTTCCTCTTGGGTCCAGAAGTGATCTAAAGTTCTGGGGTTTAAGTTCCACTACTTGTACCCCATTTTGACTTTGTCAACTTTGTGCAAGGGTCTCTAAGTTCAGTCCAAACAAGTTCTGTCCTCACTGGTGTAGTATGACAACAGGGAGTGGAGACAGTATTGTGCAAGTGAGGCAGGCCCTATTTAGGTGCAAGTACAACTCCCACTACTCTAAATGCTGCCAAGGTCTAATCTGCTCAGCCTTGAGTCATCCAGGAGTGGCCAGATGAACCTCAACTCTCCCCCCCCAGTGGCTGTCTAGAGTGAATGCACATCCCCGCCCCTGTCAGTCAAACTCCAGACACTGAATACACAAACAGCCAGAGGCACACAAGTAAGAAAACGTCCACTTTCTAAAAGTGGCATTTGCAAACACAGAATTTTAAAACCTCCTTTACCAAAAGGTGTGTTAATAAATTCTGAGTACAGAGCCTAGACTCCATTTTTCTATCTTGTCCCTATTGCAAGTTACACATGTAAGAACGTTACAGTGCAAACCAATGATAAGCCTATGGGACAGATAGCCTTTCAATAATGAAAAACGAAATGCACATTATTTCATTATCAGGACATGTCACACACACTAGTACACGTCCTACCTTTCACACATCCTGTACCCTGCTCATGGGGGTACCTTAGGCCTACCTTAGGGGTGTCTTACATTTAGCGAAAGAGAAGGTTTGGTCCAGGCAAGTAGGTGCACTTGCCAGGACAACATGGCCGTTTAAAACTGCACGCAGACACTGCAGTGGCAGGTCTGAGATACCTTTTCAGGGTTACTCGTGGGTGGCACAATCAGTGCTGCAGGCCCACTAGTAGCATTTGATTTACAGGCCCTGGCACACTCAGTGCACTTTACTAGGGGATTACCAGTAAATCTGATATGCCAATCATGATAACAATTTACACAGATAGCATATGGACTTTAGCACTGATCAGCCATGGTAAAATGCTCAGAGTCCTATAGCCAACAAAAATAGGAGGAAGAAGCAATAAGTTTGGGGATAACCCTGCAAAAGGGCCAAGTCCAACTAATACACTGAGTTTTTGAATGAAGCACCCTTCAGCAAAAATTCTCTGCCTTCCTGATCAAATGTCTTGACATCAGAACGTCTCCTGAAAGAAATCAAGCCTAACAGTATTGTCAATTTAGCTGATAGCTGTTTGTGTTAAATCTTCATTCTCAAGCCACTGTTCAAGGGACTTCAGGGCCACACTGACATCTCACAATGGTGTGTACTTGGGTTCCAGCAGATGTGACGATCTGATTTCTCTAGGTAGTTTACAGGTCAGCAGGTCTTTACCAGTTGGCCTGCTTGCTGATGAAAGTTGGCTTTCCAAAGTGGCTGACGTGTAAGCGTTCATAGTTCTGTAAACTGAACATTCCAACGCAAGTTGAGACAAAAGCTTTATGACCTTGTACATGTCTACCTCTACAGGATCCAAATACCATTTGACACACCAACTAACTCATCCTTTCCAAGATTAAAAACATGTTTTTGAGGCCTGCCTGACCAGTTTTCTTGATTAAGAATGCAGCCTGTTTGGAAAGTTCTGGTATTGCCAACAATCCCTGGAAATTCCCCATGTCATAAGGAGAAACGGGCCTGACTCCACCAAAGGGTGGATCTTAATCCTGGGATTTGTCAGAAACTATGGAAAAGGAGGAGTGGGAATCGGGGAGCCCAAGACATCTCCATGAGATCTGGGCAGAAACCCTGTGCACTCAAAATTGGAGTCAGTAGGATTAGATCCGCCAACTTTCTCTTTGTGAGACCACTTTCTGAATCGAAGCACAGGGAGGGAAGGCGTACTGCTGACTCCCCCTTCAGTCTTGCATAAATGCATCAGTTGCTTGAGCTCACAACCAGTCTGCATTTGCCTCACTCAGTAAGTACTCTCCTATCACTGACAATTTCTGTTAAAGGCAATGGTATCAGAAATTCTTTGCGATCTTTTGACAGAATTTTGGACTGTGTGCCTCCCAATTTGTGTATGTATTGGACAGCCGAGAAGTTGTACACCCTCAAGAAAATAGAACAATTTGTTGTGGCCACAGGGATTTGAAGCCAAACGAACCCAGCAGTAACTCTAGGTAGTTGCTGTGCAATCCCAGTTTGTTGCACTTCCAGCGCCCTCCTGTAGAGAGGGAGCCACAGCTCCATCTTCTGGCATGTGATTCGATTATCACGTCCCGTTGGGACTCTAAACATGCCATTCCAGGTTACATATGTTATAGCCACCTAAAGATCTCCTTTCTGTATGTCTCTAAGAAGGCATTCAGATGGTATGTTATGTTAATAGAGTTTATATAGCGCTCAGCTGCCCCAGCAAAGGGGCGTACCGGCGCTTACAGCTACAAGGTAAGAAACGCATAGAGGCCGCAGACAAGAGGACACCTAAACAGAAAAACAAGCATTTACAATGCAACGGTTTCGCCTTTGTAAAAGTTAGAGCTATTGGCATTGTAAATGACAAATTTTGTATTTATGTGTTGGTTTTGAAAACAGATAAATAAATGGCATTGTCCTTTACAATGCCAATAGCTTAATCTCTCACAAATGCGAGACCTATTGCATTTGCACACACACACAGAGCACAAACACACACACAGAGCCACACACACACAGACAGACAGAGCCACACAGACAGAGCCACACAGACACACTGAGCCACCCACAGAGTCATTCACATAGAGCCACCCACACACACAGCGCCACCTACACAGAGCCACCCTCACACACACAGAGCCACCTACACAGAGCCACCCTCACACAGACATAGCCACTCTCACACAGACAGAGTGGGGGGGACGGACACCTGCACAACGAAGAAGAGCGAGGTGGGGGGGGACGGACACCAGCACAACTAGGAGGGGTGGGGGGGGACGGATAGCAGCACAACCAGGAAGAGCGGGGGGGGACAGCAGCACAACCAGGAAGAGCGGGGGTGGGGGGGATGGACAGCAGCACAACCAGGAAGAGTGGGGGTGGGTGGGGACGGACAGCAGCACAACCAGGAAGAGCGGGTGTGGGGGGGGGGGGGGCAGACACTAGCACAACTAGGAAGAGCGGCGGTGGGGGGTGACGGACACCAGCATAACCAGGAAGAGCGGGGGTGGGGGGGACGGACACAAGCAATACTAGGAAGAGCGGGGTGGGGGGGACGGACACCTGCCCAACGAAGAAGAGCGGGGGTGGGGGGGACGGACACCAGCACAACCAGGAAGAGCAGGGGTGGGGGGGACGGACACCAGCACCATTTTCAATGCAATAGGTCACGTATTTACGCAAGTTTGTGCTATTGACATTGCAAATATTTTGTTTTATTTATGTTTCAAAAACCAAAACACAAATAAAAGGTCTCACACTGCTGTCTCTCTTACACTGCTGACTCTGCCTTGAACACACCCACTGCTGTCTTTCTTACACACACTGCTGTTTCTCACACACTGCTGTCTTTCTTACACACACTGCTGTCTCTCATACACACTGTCTCTCATGCTGCAGGTGTGGGTTGTTTCCAGCTCATCCCGGCTCTCACAGGCACCGCCTCCAGGGATTGATAAACATGCAGGGATGTTCGTGGGAGAGCAGGCCAGCTGGATGTGCTAGCGCTGAGAAGCCATGTGACGAAGGATGCGCCTACCATGTAATCAAAGGTCGAAGTGCATTAAAAAGTATGGGAAGTGGGGGGGGGAGTGGGTGCAGGGTCAAAGGCGTGGGTAAAAATACAAACTAGTGGGACCCTGGTGCAAAAAAAGGACAGTCTCGGCCCCGGTGCCACTGGACCTGCCGCACATTAATAGCTTCGCTCCTGAACACAGGACTTGTGATGCTGGTATAAAACCAGTGGCGCAAATCCAAGAAGCCATCTCAAAGTCCCCGGGTTCTGGTTGTTTGTTGCCACTGCGCATGCCGATCGGTTGTTTTATGCTTCATAGAAGTTACTCTGCGACACGCTGGTTTACATACTCACACATTATCTGCTGCATAATCCGTTTCTCGTCTTGTTTGTAAACAATGGTGTTCTCTTTTACAAACATTCGGGGAAAGCGGCTGTGGGAAATGCCTGGCCCTGGTAAACTGGCGGACACAAAATAAAGTTAAAGGGATGAGTGTGTTTTGAAATGAACCACGATACGCATGGGTTTGTCGGCAATTTAAAGGTGAAATAACGTGATGTGGTCACATTCCTTCCTGCCTTTCAAGTCAACACACTGCATGCTGGGACATGTAGGAAAGGAAAACTACCGGATCTGCAATGCAAATGACTTTGGCTACATAGGCTGGTCTAGCTAAGGGCGTATGTGTACTAAAACTGAAAATGACTACACTAAACGAGTGTCACAACACAGGAGCTACGAGCATCTGAAGGGGAGAGACAAAACACTGGATATTTGCGTTTTGGGTCAATGTCGGTGTTTTAAGGCGGCAGATAGTGTCCTCCCTGTTGCTGTGTGCTTTTGGACTCCCCATCAGAATCTGCTCCTCGTGATGCCAGTGATACCGGGGCGCACTGCTCGGAGCAGGGTCGGGGTTCTTCATATCTGGGCCGTGGATAAATGAAGAAAAGCATCTCATCCCAGGGCTCTGTTGTTGACATATGTGGGTCCCAAGGGTGAACTGCTTCTCTGGAAATGGGACTCCTTTTTCCCCTTTCAGGGTCATGCATCAACTCCTCCGTAGTAATGGGTGGGAGCTGGGGCAAACGGAATCAGATTGGCATGAAGTTCCACATAAGTTCCTCTTAGTGCTGTAAACAGGGACGGCAAGGCCTGGCGAGTACGTGACAATTGGACCTTTAGGCACTAGGCAGAGCTCTGTGTCAGGCTGTCAACCTACTGAGCTGCCCTGAGTGATGTGCCCTGTCTAGAGCTGCTGCGTCCTCTGTGTCACCTTCAGCGAGAGTGTGCTTCACAAGGCTACATCAGTGGCGGCTGCTGAACTTTGAAAGAGGTGGGGCGTAATTTTCTTCCTGCCTGCTGTTCCAGGGTCTCAGATGAGAAAACATGAACTTTCTTGGACGCGAGTGATAACCAGCTCTATAAATTACCAATGTAACCACAACCCGATTTAATTGTTCTCGTTTTCTGACCGCAGAAAAATGAAACTATTAGCTGCCCGTGTCAGGTTCCAGCTTTGCCAGCAGGACGTGAACCAAAATGTCGGCAACAGGCGCTAAACACAAACACAGGTGTTTGCGCAATCAGCCATTAAAACTGTAACCAAAATGGACTACAGAGTATATAGTCTTTAGGCGTGCATTGTGCATGCCGCCCCCCGCTAGCAGATAGAGGCCTCGGCATTCTGACCAGCTCCACACTTCCCTCAGTAGGGTCTCTCTGTGCACGGCGGCGCCCCCCTCCCCCACCTCCAGGTGCTCTCTTCCTCAGTAGGGTCTCTCGGCGCACCGAGGCGCCCCCTGTCCCCACCTCCAAGGTGGTCTCTCCCTCAGTAGGGTCTCTCGGCATACGGCTGCGCCCCCCGCCCCCAACTCTCCATGGGGAGCCAATGCAGCTTCCTGATAGTATCAGCAGCGGAGCAGAAGCCATGGAGATCTACAAGCGCTCTGGTTGCAGCATTTTGAACGCGTTGTAGCCGGCATATTTAGGCCTTTTTAGCCCCAAGTAGAAGAGAGCTGGCATAATCAAGGCGTGTGAGAGATTGGTAGCCTGTACAATCAGCTGGTGTGTAGTGCGGTCTAAATTTTTTAATAAGGGCTTGATCCCTCGCAGCAGGCCGAAACAGGTGCCAGCAACTTTCCTAGTGTGGTCCCGAAAACTAAGGGATGCGTCCATCCAGACCCCAAGATTTTTGACCAAGGTGTTAGGCGTAGGGGCAGTGCCCAAAACAGTTGGCCGCCACTGCTCGTTCCAGAGATCAACGTTCTTCCCCAACAGCAGGACCTCAGTTTTGTTGGTGTTAAACTGCAGACAATTGGAAGCCATCCAGCGTGCCACAGCCGCCATCCCCTCTCTAAACCTGGAGGCATTAGGTGATGAACCTTCTGCCAGAGTAACCACCAGCTGCGTGTCGTCCGCATAGGAGACCATGACAAGGTCCCATTGCCTGGTGACCTCAGCCAAACGTTGGACATAGAGGTTAAACAAAACCGGGCTCAGGGCAGAGCCCTTGGGAACTCCCTGATCTATGGGGTGTGCCTGGGAGAGGAATGGAGGTGCAGACACTCTGAAGGATCTCTCGGTCAGAAAAGATCTAAACCATTCCAGGGCCGATCCAGTCACTCCTGCCACCTCAAGCCGCTGCAGTAAGATGTTGTGTGAGACCGTGTCAAAGGCGGCACTCAGATCTAACAGAATAAGAGCCGTACTTTGACCGTCATCAAGAATGGACCGCAGATGCTCACAGGTAGCCAGGAGAGCGGTGTCCGTGCTGTGACCAGATCGAAACCCATTCTGAGAGACATCCAGAGTATCATTGATTGCAGGAATTGGGTAAGCACGTTGTTGACATGGGCCTCTGCAACCTTCGCCACCCAAGGGAGCCGGGAGATAGGTCTAAAATTCTCAGGTTTAGATGGGTCCAATGTGGGTTTTTTAGGAATGGGCGACACGTAAGCCTGTTTCCAGAGAGACGGTACATTAGCAGTGGAAAAGGAAGCATTGATTATGTTGCAAAGCGGAGCCTGAAAGATGGAAAAAGACTCTCTAAATTGAGAGGGCCTCGGAGTATCCGCAGGTGAGCCAGTTTTAATTTTGCCACACAGCCGGATAAGCTATGTGGCAAGATCTAAGTAGGATAGACCCTCGTGAAGACGTTGACATTTTAGTCTCTTACGGCTCTGTAGTGATGAAGATGTTGAGAAATTACTTTGATCAGTGATGCTTGCAGGCCAACTACCTTAGACAGGAGACGTAGGGGTATTATAGTACAAGGTAGAACTGCTAATAAGGTTTGAGAATTGCTGTCGGAAGGTGGAGGTGAGTTGACCCCATGTCTATTACAAATTCCAGAAACTGTATCCATTAAGTGTTGAATCTGATAGAGACATCTAGCTGCAGATTTTTTACCTTTGAATTTCCCAGGTGTCCGACTGTATCCAGAAGATTTTTGCATGAGAGGTTTCTTTGCACACTGGTCGTTGGCGTCAATCAGCTCTGTGCGTCGTCCACGCCGGACATGAATTTGCGCCACCTATACCGGCGCCACCTCGGCGTGCTGACATCAGTTATTTTCCTTCGCTGCCAGTTAGTGCTGATCCAGACAGAGAGTTACCCCTCTGTCAGTTTTTGACAGACTTTTTTCCTCCTGGTTCGGTCAAGGATGTCTTTGAAAAAGACAGAATTTAAACTGTGTGGCGCCTGTCATCTCGAAATGTCTGTTATAGACCCACACCTTGTGTGTCTGGGGTGCCTCCTGCCCGACCATGACACCAAGCATACCTTTGGGGCCTACAGTGTCAGAGGGGTCCCATCTTGTTCCTCACCAACGGCTGCAGCCTCAGCTCTGATGGGCGCCTGCAGATCGGTCTTGGATCTGGACCGGCGCTGGTCTTGTCACAGCGACCTTAACTAGCTCGAACACCGATGCTCCTGACGCCTCCAGCATACACCAGCGATGCCAGCCCAATTTTGATACCAGATGACACAGAGCCGCCTCAGGTGACGCTGATGCCCCGCTGACAGGACCCTTGTGTCCTAGGTCTAAGCCCTATTCTGAAGGGCTAGGCATGGGGGAAGAATGGGAGGGGTCATGGGACCCTTTAGAATGCCAGTTAGGTCCAGATATGGAATCTGAGGAACTCGGATTTTCTAGTGGTCTGGACACATCCCCAGATACTGGTATGCTTTGACCCCCTACTGTTACTATGGAGAAGGGCGCATCAAATTCCATGGTGGTCAAGAGGGCAGCTGAGGTTCTGGATTTTGAGCCCTCTGTGGCAGTTGAGACTAATATCTTGACGGAAGTGCTACAACCTGGAGCCTCTGCTGCCCAACCTCTGCTCCCTTTTAATGAAGAACTAACAGATGTCCAACTAGGAACCTGGTCTGAGACCAGTATAGAGGCTACTGAGAAAAGGATAATTGCCTACTGCAACCTCCCCGCACCTGGGGACCCGAACTTCCTCACCCAACACCCCAACCCTGAGGGCTTGGTGATCCAAGCCTCTACATCCCATGGTGCGGTCCGTGCCGAGCCCCATTACAGAGAATCAGAGCGGCTAGATAACATGGGTAAGAAGATGTTTTTTCCCCAAGCCTTGCATTGCGGTTGGTGAGCACTGCATGCCTATAGGGCCGCTGCTCCCAAACTCTGTGGGACACGGTTGTGCAAGTGCTTCTACAGGTCTCAGAAGTGTCCCGAGTCGTTCTCTCCTAAGTGGTCAAGATTGAGAGGGACGTTGCGAAGTTCACCTTTCAGTGTGGTTTGGATATGACCAACTCACTGGGAAGAGAGGTTTCGTCGAAAGTGTCACTTAGATGCCAGGCCTGGCTGAGAACACTTCCCTTTTCAGGGGATGTACAGGCTTCCCTTATGGACATGCCCTGTGATGGTAACCGTCTTTTCAGAGACAAGGCAGACTCTGCGCTGGAGCGCTTTCAGGACTTGCGGGCTACTACCAAGTCTTTGGGCCACGCAGTTGCCAGCGTCATCCCCAGACTTCCTGTTGCCCCTTTCATGGCTACAGAAGGGGCTTTCAAATTCCCCAAATCCAGCCACCGCCCCACACAAACCTCCTAGACTGTGTAAGGGTAAAGACGCAGTTCATATAGGCCCCCCGTAGGTCAGGTAGCCAGACGTCTGCCACAACCACCAATCCTCCTACAGCTGCACCCTCTAAGCCCTCCTATTTTTGCCCTACAAGATCATGGGCGTCCTGTTGGTGGTAGAATCGGCCATCATCTCTACCACCGGCTGTCCATAACATTGGACAGGTAGGTTTTACTGATTATTCGTAGGGGCTACTCCCTTCCTTCAAAACCTCCCCCCTCTTGCCTCCATCTCACAATCGTCTGACGGAGGATCATTTGTCCTTGCTCCGCGAGGAAGTCGCAGGTCTCTTGGCCAAGGGAGCCATAGGGAGGCAATGGTTGCTATTCCAGCTACTTTCTGATTCCCAAAAAGAAGAATGAGCTTTGCCCTATCTTAGATCTGAGAACCATCAAACTATTCCTCAAAATGAAGCTCAAGATGCTCACATTAGCTCAGGTTTTGTCTGCCCTGGACCTGGGAGACTGGATTATAGCGTTGGACATGCAGGATACCTATTTCCATATCCCTGTCCTGCCTGCCCATCAGTGTTAACTGTGGTTTACATTAGGACACAAGCATTTTCATTTCATTGTGCTCCCTTTTGGCCTTATCAGCTCTCCTTGGGTGTTCACCAAGGTGATGGCGATGGTCGCAGTTCATCTGCGCAGATCAGGGGTGCCAGTCTTCCCCTATGTTGACGACTGACTGCTGAAGGTGGGCTCGCCCCAGGCTGTCGTCTCCCTCCTCCAGACTGTTGCGAACCTCCTGCATTCACAAGGGTTCACTGTCAATGTGCCGAAGTCACACCTAACTCTCTCTCAGACGCTCCCTTTCATCTGAGCTGTTCTGGATACAGTGCAGTTTCGGGCTTGGCCTACTGAGTAGCGATTTCAGGATATTCAGGCTATGTATGATACCAATGTTTCAGTCGCTATGGATTTCGGTGAGAATGACTCTTAGGCTGCTGGGCCTCATGGTCTCCTGCATCCTGCTTGTGACACACGCCAGATCGCTTATGCTGGCTCTGCAGTGGGACCTGAAGTTCCAATGGGCGCAGTACCAGGGGAAACTCTCCAACAGGGTGCAGATTGCGGAGGGAATTGCAAAAGACCTGCAGTGGTGACTAACGAACCGCAATTGGGTTAGAGGCAGAACTCTCTCCCTTCCAAAACCAGATACCTCAGTAGTGACATATGCGTCACTCCTGGGATGGGGCGGCCACCTGGGAGAGGTGGAGATCAGAGGACTCTAGTCTCTGGCGGAATCCTGACTCCACATAAACATGTTGGAGCTCCGAGCGATCTGACTGACATTGAAAACATTTCTACCGTACGTCAAGGGAAGTTAGGTGCAGGTGTTCACGGTCAACACTACTGCCATGTGGTACTGCAACAAACAGGGCAGGATGGGGTCGTAGACCCTTTGTCAAGAGGCCCTGTGTCTCTGGAAATGACTGGAACAGCAGGACATACCCATGGCGGTTCAACACCTGGCAAATTCCCTAAACGCCAAGGTGGACAAACTCGGTTGTCTATGCGTAGCGGATCATGAATGGCGTCTCCAAAGTGGGGCACCTTTAAAGTGGTGATCCAGGGCTTGTGCATCACTAAATGGGTGGGAGTGCGGAAGATGTTATTTCAGGAAATTGTCTGCGCAGAGAAAACACTTAGGGGAGCTGAGCGCACCCACTCAACTAACTCTGAGGCGCGAGACCTGATTTTGTGATCTAAGGAAGCTGTAGCTGTAGTCGTAGAGCGCTTGAGGTGCTTTGACCATAGGGCTTACTTAGCTCGTGCACATGCCGAAAGGGATAAGGTGAGTACTTTGCTGGCGTGGCTGGCCGACCCACTCCCTAGAAGCACACCTATCCTGGCGTTGGACTCCCCGACGGGACAAATTGAATACACTCAGCGTCAGATCAATACCCGATTTCGCGACTACTATGCAGATTTGTATGATAGCCAACTGCAGGCTGGTGAAACTGACTTGCGTGCTTTTCTGGAGGATCTTGAGCTGCCCGTCCTGGATGCGGAGCAGGCTGTCTCCCTTGGCCAAGACATTACGCTGCCTGAGATTAGATGCGCTATTAAATATATGGCGCGAAACAAAACTCCGAGAATCGATGGCCTTCCCATCGAGTTTTACTCAACCTATATAGACATCCTTGCCCCCAGGTTATTGTTGGTTTTTAAGAAGGCTAAGAAGTTGGGCTGGCTACCGGCCTCGGCTAGGGAGGCTGTTATTATCCCTCTCCTTAAGCCAGGGAAGGCCCCTACTGACCCTGCTGCATATCGTCCTTTTTCCATGCTCACCACCGATTATAAGATTTTGAGTCAGGTTTTGGCCGCTCGGCTCCTCCCGCACATGGTTCGTCTGGTGCACCCTGACCAGAATGGTTTTATTCCTACTCGTAATACCGCGGGCAGCGTGCGCCGATTGATACGTATACTAGGTGGCGACCACGATGGAGATAAATTGGCAGCAATCCTCTCCGTGGATATTGCAACAGTGTTTGATAGTCTGGAATGGCCCTATTTGTTTTTTGTTATGAGAGCCTTTGGGCTTGGGGAGGGCTATGTCCGCTGGACCGAAATATTGTATCCGTCAGCAAGCGCCAGAGTGAAGGTAGGAACGGTCATCTCCTCCTCATATCCGGTGGGCCGTGGAACGCGTCAAGGATGCCCACTATCCCCGTTATTGTTTGCCTTGGCCATAGAACCATTGGCTATCAATGCTAGACTGGGAAGGGCGTTCTGGGACCTAGGACTCCGTGGACAGCCGCACTTTATCTCGTTGTACGCGGATGATCTTTTGCTGTTTATAAAAGGACGTTGAGAATGATTTAGAGGGGACGCAAGATTTGCTTCATAGGTTCGGGGAAATCTCTGGACTTAAGGTCAACTGAGCGAAGACCTGTGTTTTCCCGGTCGACCCAACGCACAACCCGCCTACATCTATGCATGACATTTAGTGGGAACCTCACTGCCTTCCTTATTTAGGTACGCATGTTTATCATGCTCAGGAAGACTTGTTGGACGGTAATATTGGCAGGGCGATGCATGGTCTTAAATCTAGCATGCAGTTTTGGGGAACATTGCCATTGTCGGTAGCAGGTCAGGTGGTCTTGCTGAAAATGGTGGCACTTCCCCGGCTACTTTATTATTTCCGAACATTGCCGGTATGGATACCTGCTGCCTATTTTAGACAGCTCGGAGACAAAGAGTGGCGCTAGATACGTTAATACGCCCGAGAGCGGAGGGGGGACTAGCAGTCCCTGACTTCTAATTATATTATCTGGCTGAACAGTTCCAAGGGCTCACCCAAGCAGTGGTGCTGGAATTCAGAGGCCAGAGCGGAAATTTGAACCGGATGTAGCCCGGCATGTGCTGTCGTTTGTTATACTCCAGCAAAAATTGCACTTGGACTCACTGTCCACTATAATAATAATCTACATTTGTAAAGCGCGAACAATCACCCGTAAGAGTCTCTAGGCGCTGGGGGCCGTCGGGAAGATTAAGCAAGCTATTGCCCAGAGTCACATGGTGCTGGACTAATCTGCCGCCGGCACCGGGTATCGAACCGTGTTCCCCATATTACGGAGTCAGTCGCCCTCGCCGCGGCGCCACACCTCTTCCACTTAGGAACGTACTCTAAGGCTTTGCTGTAGACGGTACCACAATCGGATTAAGATGCAGCGCCCTTATGCCCCGGAGATACCCTTAGGTATGTGTACAGCCCTTCCACATGGCGGGGATTGGTCAGCCCTTGCAGAATGGGAAGGTCTTGGGCTGCAGGAGACCTATACGAAGATGGCGCTTTATTGCCCTACAGTGACCTGCAGGAGAGATTCGGGCTCCCGCGGGGTCATTACCTAATACATACAGCCCTGATAGCTGCCATCCAAAAGTACTGGGGTGGGGCCTCTCGGAACCACCGGTGGGCTCGGCGTGTCAATATGTAGTAATGGCAGCGGGCACCTATGAGGCCGTCACCTGCCTTTATAGACGTATGCTTGGTATGGGGTTGCCGCCTCTGCAGAAACTACGCGACCAATGGACGACAGATATTGATAAAGACATACCAGACCTGGCCTGGTCGCAAATAGTTAAGAGGGCTTGGAAAAGCACTAGGAATGCCAGATTCCAATTGGTTCATTTCTTCATACTGCACAGGGCCTACCTCACCCCGGCCAAGATCAACCAATACTTTCATGTCGACTCAGCATGGTGCCCCCGCTGTCTGCTGGTGGATACGGGCCTCTTGCATATGCTATGGGATTGCCCACAATTAGATACATACTGGGAGGATATAGTGGTATTACTAGGTAATGTTACGGAGAGGCAGATTTCTTTGGCAAGGGTACCTGCTTACTGCATTGGTTCTCCCACAGTAGCAAGAACAAAATAACAAGTAAATTCCTGGACTTGGTATTGGTGCTGGTCAAAAGGGAAATCACAGCTCACTGGAAGGCAGCGGGAGGGCCCAGTTTCGCCAGATGGAGGGCTGCGCTGCTTACATGGGGAGAGAGCCAGAGTATAGTCCGCATGCAGCAGGCTCAAAGGTCCCACAATGATAAGGCACTGGAAGCAGCCCGGGCATGGGAAGCCCTGGTCACAGAATTGAAAACTATGGATGCGGACTCTAGTTCAGAGCTGAGTGAGCATGCAGGAGATGGAACCTCGGAGGTGAATGGGCCAATGCAGGATATTGGAATGTGAGATTGTGCTCCTCCCCCTGCTGTAGTCATGTACTTCTACATTGTTGTCTGTATAGTACCCTGTATATTTTGTTTGCTTCCATTTATTATTATTGGACTATGCGCTATTGTTTTTAAAACACGCCGGTGAGGGTGGGTGGTTTGAGGGAGGGAGGTGGGGGGTGAAATAATTTGAACTGTTATTATATGATTCTGCAACACATGCATATCTACATTGCAGTTGAATGTGTTGGTATTGTTATAAGAATATTGGGATAGCTTGGCCGTTAATTGAAGTTGGCACAATACGTACACTGGACTATTGCCCTAATTCTATTATCACATGTTGTATGCTTTTACCACTACGCAAACAAGATTGAAGAGCCAATATGGATATATTTGACTATTATGTAAGTTGGTTGTGGTGGAAAATAATAAACAGATTAAAAAAAAATAAAAAATGAATGGCGTCTCCAACTGGAGTTGGTCGCAAGGTCTCTTTCAACAGTGGGGAGAGCCTTGGTTAGCTCTTTCACCGCCACCGAGAACGCACAATATCAGCAGTTTTGCGCTATGGAGTTTCCAAGGCGGCTTTTGCTCTGGGACACTTTTTGTCTCAAGTGAAGCTCAGGCCTCCTATATGCCTCTCCGCCCATACCACTTTTGCCCAGAGTTCTCAAGAAGATTAGGGAAGGGTCCTCTACCCGAACCTGTCAAATCTACACCTTCTTGCGTGGAGATTGAGTGGTGGCAGTTGACCGCTATCGACCTTCCTCCAGAAGTCTACATTGTTATCTTGACAGCCAGGTGTCCCTCCACCAAGACTATATACGCCTGCCTGTCAAAAACATTTGTATTATATTGTACAGAAAAGTCTATTGACCCTTTTTCTGCTTCCCTTTCTGATATTTTAATTTTTACCCTTGCCCAGCAGGGCTCTGCTCTCTGCACTCTAATGGGTTACCTTTCTGCTCTGTCTGCCTTTTTGTGGGTGCCTGACGAACCCTCTTGTGAATAGGTTTCTTAAAGGTTTTATAAATATGTTTCCCCCTTCTCCTTTAATTATGCCTCAGTGGGACCTTAATTTAGTCCTCACGTTCTGAATGCGTGCTCCTTTTGAGCCTCTTCATAATTGTCTTCTCTGGCTGCTCACTATCAAAACAGCCTTTCTTGTGGAAGTAACATGTGCCCGGAGGGTGTGTGACCTGCATGCTTTATCATCCAAGCCTACATTCCTGTCTGTTTTTCCAGACAAACTGGTGCTTCGCACTAAAGCCTCTTTCCTGCCGAAAGTGGTAACACCATTCCATGTGAGCCAACCGTAACTTTGCACACTTTCTACACTCCTCCACGTCCCTCAAAAGATGTGGAGTGACTCCATCGCCTGGACCAAAAATAACTTTATCATGCTACCATGACCACATATGAGAGTTCCGGTTGGACTATCAACTCTTCATGGGGTACGTTGGAGCAAAGAAGGGTCGGACGGTGCAGAAACTAACTATTACGCACAGGGACATTACGCACTGGCCAAGAAGTGGCCCCCAAGAGCTTATGGGCTCATTCCACCAGGGCTAAAGCTGTGACCACTGCGTTAGTATGTGGAGTCCCAGTCATGGTTGTCTACCAGGTAGCAACGTGGGGTTCCCTGCACACATTCACCAAACATTACTGCCTGGACAGTTTGGTCTGCAGGGATGGGAATTTTGCCTTTTCGGTCCTGTTGGACTTTCTTTCTCGTTTATAATTCGTCTGCAGCTCACCACCGGGGACCGTATTGCTTGGGTATCTATTCAAAGGTAAGGAGTCTGCGGCTAGATGTCTTCTATTAGATGAACAAGTTACTTACCTTCGATAACGTCTCAGCTGGTAAAGACAATATCTAGCTGCAGATTACTTACTGACTCACCCATCCTCTTCGGTCAGTGGACAGATTTCTGTGGTTCTGGTTAGTCCCTTTTAGGGCCGTAGTTTGGACACACCTGTGTCAGTGCACGACTCACCCATCCTCTTCGGTCAGTGGACAGATTTCTGTGGTTCTGGTTAGTCCCTTTTAGGGCCGTAGTTTGGACACACCTGTGTCAGTGCACTTCATGGCTCCGCTTTCCTGGCGTGGAAAGTCGTGAAAAATAACTCACCTCAGCGCTCCGAGGTGGCATCTATGTAAGTGAGGTGGACGTCACTTCTGGCACAGACAACACCGATGGCTCCACGCGGAGCCAATCAACGCCACTTACTGGCGAGCCGGGGACCTGCTCACGCAAAAATCTTCTGGATCCACTTTGACGCCTGGGAAATTCAAAGGTAAGGAATCTGCGGCTTGTTATTGTCTCTTACAGATTATCCGTTACTGAAGGTAAGTAACTTATCCTTTTCGCTACATTGTTAATGAAACCGCTCCTGCAGAAAAAAGATTTTCCACTGTAAATGGGTCTTCAACTCTTGATGATCCTGAAACATGATTATCATGTCTTTCAGTTAAATAAAGAAGTTTATTCCCTTTTAGCCCCTAAATATTCCTACTGATTTTATCACTCCTGAGAAGCACTAATGTGCAGAAGAAAATCAGGGTGGTAGGTTTGTAAACTTGCATATTTGACACATCCACTCTAGCTGGAGAAATTGTCAATTTCATGAGAAAATAGAAACTGGTAAATATTAATCTTTAGGGGTCTTTTCCAACTCGATGCCCTACATTTTGAAATGGAGATAATAATCCAGCCATTGACTTCATAAAAATATTGCTGATTAATCCCCTACATCATCATGGGCATCATTTACAGATTGCTCCCTTGTGCAACAACTCTTACACCCATATCTTCTTCTATAATGGACTGCTCTTGTAGGAAAAAAAGGTTAGGGTGGATAAGGTTGGAGAGAAGTCCCGTAAAAACCCAGGTGAAAGCCTTGCATTGTCTCCAGACCCTTCATATCATGCATTAAAATGCACCAATCAAACCTGGCCGCCCCCACCCCCATCTTACTTGGGGGTGAGGGGAAGATATAATGGCTACCTGTGTATTCAGAGGCTGGATTACAGTTATTGATGTTGCTGTTATCACTGCTCCCAAATCTAGAACGTCCACTCTGGGCTCTAGTTGGAAGAATGAGCCTCCTTGAGCTTGGTCCTGCCAGCCTCATCTTTTATGTGCAATTGAAACTCTTTGGGAACCTTGAATAGATGATCACCCTGACAAGTGACCCTGCCATTGCCCCACCACCCAATCAAAAGGGTGTGGTTCAACACCTTCCTAATCAATCCATCTCATAAGCTTGTGGATTTTTACTTAAAGAGTAACATATTTGGGCGGATTCCATGGATTACGCCAACTTTGCCCTACTAAGAGAGGCTGGGACATTCTGCCAAATGATATGAATGAATGAATGAATGAAAGGGTATTTGTAAAAGCGCGAACTAAGCCCAAGGGCATCAAGGCGCTCTGTACAGACGAGCCTACAGGCACAGCCGGCATACATACTCCGATTTGTTTCATAGGAAACAACCAGGTCTTAAGGGTCTTACGGAAAATTGAGTGAGCTTGCTGGTCCGAGAGGGAAACAGGGAGAGCGTTCCACGCCTTTGCCGCAGCCTGCGAAAAGTCTCTTCCCTCCCATCTCATCTTTTTGAATCTGGGAACCTCGAGCAGATTTTTCTTGGCTGACCTGAGGTTCCTAGAGGGAGTGTACCTATGGAAAATATTCTTTATGCCCACAGGGCCATGTCCGTAGTATGCATTATGGATGAGGCATAGAGTCATAAACAAGACTCGACGGTCCACCGGGAGCCAATGCAATGTGCTGAGAGCAGGAGAGGCCGAATAACGCTTGGGAAGATCCAGTACCAGCCTAGCCGCAGCATTTTGCACCAGCTGTAGGTGGCGCAACTGGCCCTTATCTATTCCCAGATAAAGAGCATTGCAGTAGTCCAGCCTGGCCAATATTAGGGCCATGACGACCTTTTTTCGGGCTTCAATGGTCAGAAACTGGGAGATCTTTCTTATCACTAGGATGAGTCCAAAACAAGTAGCAACTGTTCTGGAGACCTGGCGAGATATGGAAAGGCCGTCATCAAACACCACTCCAAGATTTTTCCCCTGGGAAACAGCAGTGGGACAGGTACCCAGGTGGTTGGGCCACATTCACTTGACCAGATGTCAGAGTTGTCCCCGAAGATCAGGACCTCCGTCTTCTCACCATTTAGTTTGAGATAATTTTGAATCATCCATGAAGAGACATCTGTCCTACAGTTCTTAAAGTTATGCACAGAATCCCTGGTCTTTTGGGTGATAGAGACCATGATCTGCATGTCGTCCGCATAGGACAGCACTTCTAGTCCAAAGAATTGCACCACCCTTGCCAGCGGGGCCACATAGATATTAAACAGGGTGGGGCTCAGGGACGAGTCCTGAGGCACTCCGCAGACAAGGGGGCAGGACTTAGAGTAGAAATCGCCCAATCTAAAGGTCTGAGACCGCTGACTAAGAAATGAGGCGAGAAGGTCCAGGGCCCGGCCGTCAACCCCTACCTCCTTGAGACGCTCCACTGGTCTCAAAGAGGGCAGGGTGTTGAATGCGGCGGTGAGGTCGAGTAAAATAAGGAGAGTGGTATGTCCTGCATCCACCTGAACTCGTATGTTGTCCAACACCATGGCAAGGGCAGTCTCCGGGCTGTGCGCCCGTCTGAACCCATGTTGGGAACCATCCAGGATATGGTAGTCCCTCAGGTAGGTACTCAGATGAGAGTTCAGTGGATCTAAGGAGGGTTTTTTTAGGATGGGCCTAACCACCGCAGCGTTCCAGATCAAGGGATATTGGACCGATGATGTGGCCAGGTTCAGGACCGTGGTGAAATGCGGCGTCAAAGCATCTTTGGCTATTTTTACAACTTTGAGAGGACAGGGATCCATAGGTGACCCGGACTTAATACCTTCAAGCAAGAGGTTTACAGATTCAGGTGAATGCGTAGGAAAGGCGCAAAATCTTGCTGAGGTCACACTATTGGAAGGGCTGTTCTGACGGACTTTGGCGGAGGCATCAGGTACCTGATTGGCATTAAGAAATTGCAGCTGATCATGAATATCGGAGATTTTAGAGCAGAAAAAGGAAGATAGACGATCACAGAGCTCTTGTGACGGTTCCGCTCTATCCGAGACTGCCGGGGCCGCAAGGGAGTTAAAGATATTGAAGAGCTCCTTGGGAGTAGTGATATCCCCAGTGATCTTGGAATAGTATTTTTCCTTTTCCTCCATTATGGGTGCTTTATATGCCTTCAGACATTGCTTATGGGAATCCCTGCCAGCGGGTGCCAGGTCCTTCTGCCAGTATCTTTCCTTCCTTCTACACTCCTGCCTCATATTTCAAAGTCGGTCGGAAAACCAAGGAGAGGAAGGCGTTTTCCTGGCCGGGTAGCACAGTTTTTTAGGGGCAAGAGAGTCCATCAAAATCAATAATTTTATTAGAAAGATTTTCCGCCGCCGTGTCTACATTGTGAAGGTCTGATTGCTGAAAGTTAGCAAAGGCAGTAGTGACTGTATTATTGGTAATCCGGGTGAAGTTTCGTTTTTCAGCCATTTTCAACCCTGTACTTTGAGTGTTATCTAGGGGAGTAGCCCTTAGAACAAAAGGAACTACAGAGTGGTCGGACCACGAAAGTGGAAAAGGCGCGCCCACCAGGATTCGATCGTCATTCGAAAAGCACCCGTCAATGGTGTGGCCCGCAATATGAGTAGGAGTGTTCACTAATTGTGTGAAGCCGTAACCCTTCATACATTCTAGCAGAGATTGGACATATCCGGCTACAGCTGGCTCAGGCATTCGGTCAACTGACCTGGGATGGACTAAATCTTCTGGACTGAATTAAAACAGCTCGGACTGATGACTGAGAGGAAGGTACTTAGCCCTCTGTATCGTCAACCCTCTTTATGTTTCGCTCTAGAAGTGGGGGTGGCAGGAGCATTGGGATTCTGACAGATTGGAAACATCAGAGTCCTTACCGAAGTTACTTTTACCAGAGGAGTTAAAGTCAGACTGGGTATCCCCAGCATGCTGCGCAGGGCGCTTTACTTATGGTGTGCCAGGAATGCAGTCTCCAATCTGTCCAGGCATCTTTGTGAGCCTAGTGCTTAGGTTTGCGCACAGCCTCTTTTCACAGCTCTCTAGAACCCTCCTGATTAGAAGCGGTAGAGTCACCCTTGGGTTGGTTCCCTCCTTGGCCGGTGCATAGGCTTTTAGTTATTTAGTGAATGGCTTTAAAACAATTGCCAAAGCTCTTTGGATGGACTGTTGTGTAATCGTATTATTGGCCTCCGTATAGTCCTTAATCTAAAGAACAGGAAGAAGTTTCTTCGAAATATTCCTCATGTCATCCGAGGGGAGATTTCCTGAGCTGCCAGTCACACTGCAATTGTTATACTAGAGTTGATTTGTAAAAGCGCTGGTAGGCCGAACTCTGCTAGAGAACTATGAGGACCCTTTGAATACCAGCCTTCTCAAACATAACTTTGCCCCAATCCACAAACTGTGCATGCTGGTTTGGACAAGTTCGCTTCACCAGCAAAGGCATGTTGCTTTTGTATGGTTTTTTTCTGCCGTCACACTGAAAGTATGAAGAAGTGGTGCACGCAGGGCACAAGTCCTAAAAAAAAAAAAGTAGAGGAGGAACTAACCAAGTTAAGAAGTATGCAATTATGCATATGGAATCCTTGAGATGTGGCCTGCTCGACGTGAGGTCACTGCCAAAGCATTATTTGGAGATTCAACTACTACCAGAAATACATAACCTGGATATCTTGTTCATGACAGAGACCTGGATGCATCTCGGGTCCGATTTGGAGTTGGCCCTGATGTGCCCACCTGACTATAAAGCCATACATAAGCCAAGAGCTAACGGTGGGGTGGAGGGTGAAGGGGGGGGGGGGGGGGGGTGTGGTCGGGATTATTGTTAAGGAGATATGGGACATCTCACCAATGGATATTGATGAAGTATCAGGCATTGAATGGCTGGGCTTCCGCTTAAAAGACCGTAATGGACATTGGCTGACTGGCATACTATGTTATAGACCCCCTGGGTCAGTATGTCTTCTTCAACACCAGCAAGATCTGGCTGACGTATTCAGTAATATGGCACTCACCCATGCCAGACTGGTGGTTTTAGGAGATTTTAACCTGTGGCCCAATGGAAGTTTGGACTCTGGGTATTATAATCCGATACAGTCTTGCGAGAATTTGAATTTAATACAGCAGGTTTCAGAATCTACTCACAAGGGGGGCCATGTTCTGGGCCTGATCTTTGCTGAAAAAGGTTCAGTCAGAGTTGAAAATATTGTCCTGATGGGCTGGTCTGATCACCACCTGGTCAAATTTCAGGTGGTTAATCCAAGGCCGAGGGCAGTTACCACCATGATGGGAAGAAGTTTCCTAGGCAGGGACTGGAAGGGTCTCATGAAGAGCGCAAAACTGTCCCCTGTATTTAATGTCCATGGGTTTTTGATCCCATGAAACCGGTGTAACAGAACTATGCAACCTTCTGTGGACATGTTATTGAAAAGCTTGACCAGGTCGCCCCTGTAAAGAACATTAGGAAGCTGTGGAGACCCTCTGCCTCGTTGTATAATAAAAAACTGAGGACCTTAAAAAAGAAATGTAAACAGGCAGAGTGGCAATGGAGAAAGGCGTATGCAGAAATAGATAAAGCCACTTGGAAGGAGAAAATAGGTTGCTATAAAAAGGAAATTGTGATTGCAAAAGCAGAATATTACGCTGAAGTTATCCTGAAGGCGCCTAATAGCACCAAGGGTATCTTTCAAATCGTGAAGGATATTGCCAGTCCTGATTGTACAAAAAACAAGATTTTGCCTACTCAGGAGTTATACAACAGTTTAGCCACTTTTTTGAGGATAAAATAAACAAAATCATTGAAGGGCTGAAAGTGGACAACTTGGTCATATCTGGTGAGATAGATGGCTGGTTGTCACCAAGCAAGCGAGAGGGCTGGGAGGGTGGGGGGTAAGTCAGTTGATCGGGCGGTCTGCTTAGATCACTTTGATCTTCCTTGTGAGGAGGAGTTTAATAAGATAGCCTTAGGAGTCTCCTCCAGCTCCCCTATGGATCCCCTCCCCCCCCCCTCCCTCCTAAAATCTGGAAGGAGTTGGGACCTGAACTTTTCCCAATACTCTGCCAGCTGTACAACCAATCGCTAAGCAGCGGGCTGGTACCGGCAAGTTGGAAGCAATAATAATAATAATAATAAAGCAAGCAATAATAACACCTCTGTTGAAAAAACCTGCGCTTAACCCAGCATGCCTTAAGAGCTATGGACCCATATTCCTCCTCCCCTTTCCAGTGAAGATCACAGAGCGCCTGGTTAGCAGGACACTCTCCCAGTTTTTGTAGATTAGTAACAAGCTGGAGGACGTGCAGTTTGAGTTTCGCCCAGGCCATGGGACGGAGACAGCTCTGATGCGAGCAGACCGGGGACAATCTGCTATACTGATTTTATTGTACCTGTCTGCCCCATTCAACACTGTCAACCACACAGTTCTTCTAGCAAGATTGGAGACAGTAGGGGTGGTTGGCGTAGCCCTGGAATGGTTTCAATCTTACCTGGCAAATAGACGTCAGGCGGTGGCTCTTCCCCCCTACCAATTGGACTTTGACGATATTAGGCATGGAGTTCCCCAGGGCTCAGCAATTAGCCCAATACTGTTTAACGCTTACATGAGTCCCCTTATTGCGATCATCAAGTCACATAATGTCAGCTTGGTAAACTACGCTGACGATACATAGCTTATTTTATCGTTGGAGACAGATCAAGCAGTCTCGCTGGAAAATGTCCATGCCTGTATGCAAGAAACGGTGCACTGGCTGAGAAACCACTCCTTGCAATTTAATGGTGATAAAACGGAGATACTTTGCTGTGCAGCAAGTAAAGTGCCTTTTTCTTTTCCTTTGGGCTTCTGACCCATCTCCACGGAGACACCTTTGTTACCCGTCACAATGGTAAGTAATCTTTGGGTTAGCTGTAATGATAAGCTGAACCTTGAAACTCACGTAAATAAAATTGTGGGAAACAGCTTTGTGCTCATCAGGATACTCCGGAAGATTCTTCCGCTATTACCAACTCAGGTATGAGCATAAGTAGTAAGGAGTGTCATTCTGAGTCGGCTGGACTATAGCAATGTACTGCTGCTGGAGTCCCCAAGGTATCAGATTGGGAGACTCCAGAGTATCCAGACCATGGCGGCAAAGCTGGCCCTATCAAGATTACGACAGTCATCCACATCTCTGGCACTGGCGGTGTTGCACTAGCTCCCTGTACTCCAGAGGATACATTTTCAATCTTTGCATCGTTTTTAAAGCACTGCATGGGATGGGGCCCATGCCGCTGCAGTCTAAGTTCAGCAGGTATGTCCCCACCCGTAGTCTCTGTTCTTCGGCTAACCTGGTGAAAATACCCAGATTAAAAGAGCAAAATCAGGTGGAAGAGCTTTCAGTTTTGCGGCATCGAAGCTCAGGAATGGACTTCCAATTGACCTAAGACAGTCGCAGGATCTGTTGAAGTTCAGAAGGAAAATCAAAACCTGGCTATTTTCTAGAGCGTAGCCTTAGCATAGTAACATGCTCCTCCTGGAACTATGGTGATAGTGCATATGTATTGCAGCACCAGGATGCCCGTAGGGTTATAGCTCGCTTTATAAGTCTGACTAACAATAACAAGTGACATGATGGCATGTGACATCACAGGAATTGACCTCACAAGAAGTGACATCAGATATTAACACCTCCCATATATGGTTTAGCAGGTCTATCATGAGTACATGTAAGCGCATTGCGAGAGCTAACACATGAGATTTGTTTTGAGGTTGTGCCAAAAAAGTGGTGCAACATCAATGCAAAATGTGGGCCTCAACACATCTTTTTTTTCCCTCAACTCTGCCACAAAAAAAATGGCAACAATGAGAAACATGGTAGTAGGTCTGTTTTGCTTAATTGGTTGTAAAGTCTTCATTTTAAAATATGTTGTGGGGGTTAAGGCACCTGCTGCAGAGATCTTTCTGGGTCCAGTAAATCCCAGGGAATAATAATAATGATAAGAGAGATAATGATAACTGGAGGTTAATGCTTTTGCTGAAGAGATCTGTGTTTTGTCTAGTCCCAGTTTTGAATCAAAGTAGCATAGAGGGCTAATGTGTCACCTTCAAAGTGCATCGTGTAACATGCAGATGACAGATATGTATTTTATGTAGATCGGTAAGTGGGTTACTGGTTTTAACATAAATACTTTTGTTACTTGCAGTTCAAAAATTGTAATCCTAATATAGCACAATGAGCTATGAAGGGCATGTGACTCCTACACCTTGTAACCCTCACTGTCTTTTGTAACACATCTTGTTCATTGATCCACAGTACAGGGATACTCAAAGTACGGCTCCAAGGCCGCATGCGGCCCCTTTGACCTTTAATTGCGGCCCCCTGGTGACTAGCAGCTCTGGGCACAGTTCTGGAACATTCAAAAAGCTGTTAAACGGGCATAAATAAAGGTTTTCTGTTTTTTGGGGTATTGTTTTCTGTGTAGCAATATTACTCGTATATAGTGCTATATCTTAAACAGCTAATCATGGAAAAAGCCAATAGTTCTGGCTGTTTTTTGGTATATGCAATTTGTGTTCCGTATCTGTTCTATAAAACAGAAAGCTCATAGAGGTACGGGTACCAACATATTGGTTTGGTGACACTATGTGAATCACAGAAATGTATTTACATGTTTGATCCATACCTCGACCCTTTTAGAGATCATCTCCCTTCCTCCTCCCTCTCCCCCCAACCCTACTTTTTCATCCCACCTAGAGGCCTGCATATCTCACAAATGTTCCTTTGCTTTGAGCTGAATGGGGCCCCACTGAGAAGTTGAGGGGGCCCGTGACGGTTTGAACCCTAGCCCGCCCATCCCCCCCAACATACACGTGTCAGGGAGGAGGGGGTTGCCTTCCACTGCCGACAGACTAACTTGGCACTCTTGACCATCCATCCGGAGCGCTGCCCTTCCTTGTTATCAGTTTGTTTCAGCTCTATTCTCACCCACCAGAGGGCGCTGGGCACGCACAGACTGTGCTTGTGTGTCAGTTAATATATGTCTTGGAGATGAGCTTAGATAACGGCATCGTTGTGGCCGGTGCTGCTCTAGATTCAGAGACTTCACTTGAGGAAGTGCGGGCTTCAGTCTTCAGAGGACACAATAGAAGCAAAATTCCCGCCCGAGTTCAAGCATGTTGCTGTAGCAGACACTTACTGTTTGCAGCCAACGAATGGTGTAACCTGGTTCTTACAATGCCATGGAGACCGAGTGTAACTGTGGAAAGTTTGGAATATCCCCGTCGGCTTCCGTCCAAAAAACTTTCACAAGTTCAACGACTGCTGGGCAACTCGTCTGTGGTGCGCTTTGTATTCAATCTACTGTGTAAGGGAACTCCCCCAAGAAGCATATCAGCGTCACCCATCTATGCCATGCCTCAACCTCCAAACAGTAGATTCCTTGGCACACAGAAGCACTATTGTGTCTGGCCAACGAGGACGTTTGCTCGATATCTCTACATAAATACTGTGGGACCAGAGTGACCCCAAATCTGTACAATGTATTGATTCAGCAGCGCCTGTCCTCACCTGTGGTTCTGATTGTCAACTTGTCACTCTAGTCTCTTCTGTTAAATCTTTTTTGGGGTTCCTCTACCTTTTTATAGCCCTTGATTGCTATTGGCGTAGCAAGGGGCCATAGCCCATCAATCAGACAAGCAAATAGCCCCATGATGGCTTGTTTAGTAGAAAAAACAGCCTTAAGAGTGGCGATGCAGGCATCCCATACCCCTTGGCCACCGAACCACTGCACTTGCCGCACTACGCAAAGCTACACGCTAGATCATTGCAGACAGTATCAAAGCGTACAGTTTCATCTATTGGTGCGGAAGCATCATGTCTCGCTAATATCCACTTTCATTTTTGAACTGCAGGTCAAGGGTCAGCGTGTAGAGTTGATGGAACATCTACCAGGCCCAATCAGATCCCTCTACGGGGGATATTTGGTGCCTAGATCATTGGTTTTGAGATATTGTTGTCTTATGGTAGAAAAACATCCAGTTGCTCAAAAATTTAATTCCACTCAAAAAGCACATTATGTGGCCAAGAAAAGAACTTAATTTGAATACTTCAGGAGGTTCCTTCAACCTAGTTTCTCCGCCTGTGAATGAGCTGTATAATGGCAGTGCATGGTAATTAAAGCTAACAAGTCGGCCTTCTGTGATAAATGTGGCTTTTCCCAGATAAAATTCCCTCCTTTGGAAGAAAATTATAAGTCAAAACTGCTGCAAGAATCTCCATCAGAATTTGTACGGCACAAACATCATCAAAAGGCGCTTTCCACATTGCAAGGTATATTGATTTGAAGAAGTGATACTCAAAGTATGGCCGCATGTTGCCCTCCTGATCTTTACATGCGACCCTCATGTCAACAGCAACTTTGGGCTGCTGTTTTTTTTACTTAGCGCTACCACTAAAAAGATGTTAAATGAACAAGTATTTATTCATTTTATTTTTATTTGTAAAGTCTTATAAAGCACGAACATGACCCGGCAGGGTATCAGAGTGCTGGACAGTGATGCCCGCTGGTTAAGCTTGATCGGGAAAGCATAATTGAAACCTATGTATAAAACAGAAGGCGCATATAACAGACAAAGGAAAATAGACATACATTTCTTGAGCAATGGGTAGATTGCAATGTAGGTTGGGTAGGCCAAAGTTGTGCGGTCATTTCAAATAGTATGTGAGGTTACAGTACTATTGTCTCAAGTGGCTATTCATGATCAGGCCTCTGACTACTGTACAACGTTGTCTGCTGGTTAATCTTGAGAAGGCTGAAAACCATTGAAAACTACTCAAAAAAACAGTAAAAGCATAATAAAGGCAAATATAAATGGATATCAACACCTCAAACAATAAGCAGATTGTGTTGAAGTATTTGAAGGTTAATTCAAGTATAAAAAGGAAGTCACTTGGGTGTCCTGCACCACTTATCTTTCTTTAGAAACACCTTCATTTTTAAAAACATCTTGCAGCAAACATGTAAAGGTATGATAGTCTCTTATAAATTCAAAAAGTTTATTTCATTACCATGTAGGACCTTTTCAACTTAGTACATCATATTATATCAGTGTATTGAAAGTATTTGTTTAAAGTGATAGTTTTCAAACATGAATTTAGTAACATACATTTTTATCCCACCATGACAACAATGTCAATAGTTAACTAAGAGGCAAGTCAGTTGTTATGTGCACTCTTTGGGTGGCCTTGGTTCCTATTATACATAAACCACATTCTAGTTTATTAAATCAAACACAGAGCACATCCTGAAGTCCTGCATTTCAAGGTCCTCTTATTTGTGATAATGAAGAAAAATAAGGGAAATTGAAATGAAACAATTGACTAGGATCACCCAGTTTGGTTAAGTGGAGAAGCTGGGATTAATCCCAGTTTTCTGTTTTCACATTGTACAATTCAGACACTAGATGTATATGCTTCGCTCCCCTACATCTACATTACCGACAACCCCCCAACCCCTGCCGACCCTCGGTCACGTCACACACCAAACATTTTGGTCCCACTGCACATTTTTTAGAATGCCCATTTTCTTCTGGAGTCTCGTTTTATAATCCTTGATCAGGAAGTTGTATCCGTTTACTTCCAGTGCGGGCACACAGTGCTAATGCCTAGGCCACTGAGCACTTACTAGGTACCTGGTCCAACTTGGTGGACAGAAACCAAAATAATTCAACACAATTTTCTCTACAGGAAGTAGATATTCTTTAAAGTGCCGGCAAGCACAAGCTCACACAGATTTTGTTATTCATAACCCAGCTTCTGTCTTCACTGCAATGCACCTGCAACCGTGCTTCAGTACGGTTACTGTGATCTGCATGGTCATACTTCTTTCTCCACCTGCCATAGCACTTACCCAAGTGTTCACATTGTACACGGTATGCAACTGTTACCACGGATTTTTTACAACGCATACCATTACAACGGATACCATTACAACGCAGGTCATTTTACAACGGATACCTTTACATCGCATTACACTACAACGCACATACTATTACAACGCATACCATTACATCGTAAGTATAAATATAGGTAAGTTTATCTTTTTTTATAAACATTGGGTTTTGGGGTACAGGGGTATTTTTAGGTTTTAGGGTTGGGTTTGGGTTTTGGGGAACAGGGGTATTTTTAGGTTTTAGGGTTGGGTTTGGGTTTTGGGGTACAGGGGTATTTTTAGGTTTTAGGGCTGGGTTTGGGTTTTGGGGTACAGGGGTATTTTTAGGTTTTAGGGTTGGGTTTGGGTTTTGGGGTACAGGGGTATTTTTAGGTTTTAGGGCTGGGTTTGGGGTACAGGGGTATTTTTAGGTTTTAGGGCTGGGTTTGGGTTTTGGGGTACAGGGGTATTTTTAGGTTTTAGGGCTGGGTTTGGGTTTTGGGGTACAGGGGTATTTTTAGGTTTTAGAGTTGGGTTTGGGTTTTGGGGTACAGGGGTATTTTTAGGTTTTAGGGTTGGGCTTGGGTTTTGGGGTACAGGGGTATTTTTAGGTTTTAGGGTTGGGTTTGGGTTTTGGGGTACAGGGGTATTTTTAGGTTTTAGGGCTGGGTTTGGGGGTACAGGGGTATTTTTAGGTTTTAGGGCTGGGTTTGGGTTTTGGGGTACAGGGGTATTTTTAGGTTTTAGGGCTGGGTTTGGGTTTTGGGGTACAGGGGTATTTTTAGGTTTTAGGTTTGGGTTTTGGGGTACAGGGGTCTTTTTAGGTTTTAGGGTTGGGTTTGGGTTTTGGGGTACAGGGGTATTTTTAGGTTTTAGGGTTGGGTTTGGGTTTTGGGGTACAGGGGTATTTTTAGATTTTAGGGTTGGGTTTGGGTTTTGGGGTACAGGGGTATTTTTAGGTTTTAGGGTTGGGTTTGGGTTTTGGGGTACAGGGGTATTTTTAGGTTTTAGGGCTGGGTTTGGGTTTTGGGGTAGAGGGGTATTTTTAACCTATTTTTACAAATTAAAAAATTTAAATTAATTTAATTAATAATTTTATTAAAATAATATATAACAAATACATTAAATAAGAAATTAATAAATATTTACAACATATTTTAAAATTATATAATATTATCATATACTTACCTATACTTACGTTGTAATGGTATGCGTTGTAATAGTATGTGCATTGTAGTTTTTTGCGTTGTAATGGTATCCGTTGTAAAATGACCTGCGTTGTAAAAAATCCATTGTAATGGTATGCGTGCTAAAAGTACGCGTTGTAACATCATACATCCATTGTACACTGATTCTATCCCTATTGGAAATGTACCTGCATTATTTACAACACGTTCTAGCAAGACAGCTGGCATTGGCGCCATGAAGAGAGGTGCCGGGTTCTAGAACTTTCTGAAGGTCATAACCTTCATTGCCTTTGTTAACTTGTTCTAACTACAAGTGTTGTTAGACAGTCTTCTGAACCTGTTTTCCCATCCCCAGCCACCAGCCCTCCATAGGCCAGATAGGACGCATAGTAAAATGGTGGCTTGTTTAATGCTTAATTCTTTGCTCTTTTCAAAAGGTGCTGTTCAGTATGCTTCTCAGCTAACTACTCCTAACCTTGAATTTAAACACTTTTGATCGAGCCCTGAAGAAGATAAGTTGCAGCTGCTGTCTGTTCATTTTCGGTTGTTCTTAAAGGTTTTCTGCATTATCTCTAACCCGGTCTATCTTGTCAAACTTTTGCGGGTCTCTATAGAATTCATCAGATTTAGATCCTGCAATGTTTTTAAACTTGAATAAATCTCTTTCAGTCGTATTTTCTGCTGGGTTGCGCCTGTTAAATTCTACATGCAAGTTTCTTTGGCATTAGAGACTGTTTAAAGGTAGTTTTTTTTATTGTTTTTTTAAGACCCTACAGAAACAGAGTGGCAATGTGGACCACTATTGTGTCTGGGCAAAGAAATTGGATAAATGCATACATATTCTTACCAAACACACATTTCAGGCATTTGACATTATATAGTGAAGCTTCAGTGTGGAACCTGACAGCTTTAGGGAACAGTTTGCTGGTGTTTGAATATAAGTGCCCAATTAGTCACACAAACCTGGTGGTATCCAAAGTGGCAGTAGATGCAGCGTCGTTTCCAGTCACTGTTGGAGTCTGTAGGTGAGAGGCGACTAATCACAGTTTACTGGAAGAGGAAGACTTGAAAAACAGTTTCTGGTTTCAAGTTACATAATTTACAGGCTTGCTTTCAAGTAAAGGCAAAATTTTACTCCTGCATGAAACTAGCTAGGAGTTCAGCCTTTACAAATGTGTTTAGCATGTGCAAGTAGAATGTTTCACTTATGAATTTATTTGTTGTATTGTTATGAAAGCATAGAAATGTGTTCTTTAACGAAAATACTGTTCAGCTGTTTCTCATTTGTTCCAAACCTAAGGTATGAGCTTAGCACCCGTCATGTCAGACGGCCATATTATGAGCAATCCACTAAACAATGAACTGAAAACATGTGCTTAACACTTATCCAGTAAAAAGGAACATATAATAGAGGTGTGTCATCGGACATGTAACAAAGAGCATAAAATATGAGCAGACACCAGCCAGTAAGATGAGAAGAGCCTGGAAGTGTGCCATGTTACCCAACAAACCAGGAGGATCATAACGGATGTGCACAGAACCCAAAATGTTAAGAGGAGCATAATGTATGGGCCCGGCACCCATGAAGTTGCAAACATAATGTATGTTCCAAGAAGAGGAACATAAAATATGGAGATAGCGGTCAATACATAAAAGGATGTACAAAGTATGGGCAAGTGTTACCAGCTAGTACGCCCTGGCAACTGTATTGTTAACACAGGAATGCTGTTTGAGTTCATGTTACTTAACAGAAGGTACTACAAATCTATGTTGTCGGTCATTATTTAATTGCACATTCTATCAAGCTTCTGAATGTCTTCAACAGAGTAAATGTAACTGCCTTTTGTTATAATCGAAAATTTGAAAATAAAGTAAAAAAAAAACGCATGGGCAAGTGTCATACACCGCTTCCAGAAATAAGTGTGTAGGATCTAAGAAAAGGGGTCATGTAGGTTTGTGCACTATGGGAGGCTCTCGAGGTTTCCAGCCTGTCTACTAAAAAAGCATGGTGCACCCTGCCTCAGGGCTGTTGTAGGTCAGCTTCCTCTTCCAGCGCTAATAATAGTACATCCTATCCATGGCCTGCTCGTCTCTCCCGGCCTGCCGACAGAGAATATGCTAGGCTTCTAGGCTTCATCCTCAACTCTTGCTCGGTGCCTGACACCTCTCTTCCCTGTCCCCACTGGTGGCAGCCCAGGTGTCTTTCAGTGCATGACTATCGCTTAGTACCTCAGCCCTAGGAGTAGGTCTGTAAGCCTGTTTCTTGCTATGCTCACCTTTGGGCGAGACAGCAGACCCAGTAGCATGTGTTGGGTGTATTGATGTGCTGTCTGCCCGTCAGCTGTGTGAGTTATGTGCATATTTCCGTCCAGAAACAGCGCAGCGTCACACCCTGCCCTGTCATGTGGTAGAAGCATGTAGTACATCCCATCCCGTGACCTAGTCAACTCTTGCCCAGCGCCTGACACCTCTCTTCTGTGTCTCCACTGGTGGCAGCACAAGTGTCTTCCAGTGCATGGCTATTGCTAAGTGTGCGACCTCCAGCGGAAGCTTTATAAGCCTGTTTCTTGCCTTTTCCGTTTTGGGTGAGGCATCAGACTCAGCAAGTATGTCTTAGGTGTATTGATGTTATGTCTGCCAGTCAGCTGTGTGAGGTATGTGCATACTTGCATCCAGGATGAGCTCAGCTTGATGCACTGCCATGTCATGTGACAGAAGCATGTAGTAAATCCCATCCTGTGACCTGCACGTCTCGCCTGGCCTGCTGACAGAGGCACTGCTAGGCGTTATCCTCAACTCTTTCCCAGTGCCTAACCTCTCTTCCATGTTGGGTTACCAAAGTAGAGAGGGAGGCAGAGGTAGAGGCTAGGTTTATCCTTTAGAAAGTTATGTAGTTAGACAAAAATCGAGTATATCAAAGAAAACCTGCCCTTAGCGAATTAGATAGGAAACAGCAAGAATTCGTTGTGTTCCCTTGTCTAGAAAAAAATACTTTTTCTTTCTAGAGACCACTCACCCACCAGGGTTGCCCCTAGGTGGCATGCTTCATCATTGGGGTTCCCCTCAATCCTCTACGGATTGAGGCGTGCTGCGACTTGCGAATTACGTAGGAGCACTTTTTATTGTATACTATGTGTAGTGCAGTGATGTGGAGTGGAAAGGGGAAGAAAATCAAAAAATACCTAACTAGTTGGCCACTCTTTTATTCCTGCCCCTAGTTGGTATGGTTAAAAATCAGGGGTCGTTTACTGAGAAGAAACCAGACCTTAATGAGTCTGGTTGTCTCAGTAATGTGTTTTTGTCAACATATTTCGAGCTGTTCCCCTAAAAGCTCTTCATCAGGACTCCACGGGGTCCAGCCCTGTGTGTTTCCACTACTAGTGAACCCTATAATAAGGACACAAACCATGCTCACCTAATGAGCATTGTATACATATACGGTTCTAGTGATTAATCTGTGTTTCTGTAGATGCTATATTATTGCATCATGGTCAAAGCCAGGGGTAGAGGGGCTTGTAGTCACACTTTAGTCAAAGCTGCCTCTGGGTCAGTAACCTACTTCTCTCCCTGGAGACTGCATACTCTCTTCCATGTCCCCACTGGTGGCGGTGGAGGGGTCCTCCAATGCAAGGCCATCTTTTGTTGTGCCAGCACTAGTGGTAGGTCTGTAAGCCTTTTTCTTGCTTTGGCCATCTGTGGGTGAGGCATCCGACCCAGTATCATGTCGAAGGTGTATTTATGTGCTGTCTGCCCGTCAGCTGTGTGAGGTTTGTGTATACTTCGATCCAGAAGAAATGCAGCGTCACACACTGCCATGTCATTTGGTGGAAACATGTAGTACATCACCTCCCGTGACCTAGTCTCCTCACCTGCTGACAGAGGTGCTGTTAGTTGTCATCCTCAACTCTTGCCCAGCACCTGACGCCTCTCTTCTATGTCCCCATGTTGATGTGCTGTCTGCCCGTCAGCTATGTGAGGTGTGTGCATACTTCGATCCAGAATGAGCGCAGCTTCACACACTACTATGTCATGTTGTAGAAGCATATAGTACGTCCCATCCCGTCCTGTGACCTGTGCCTCTCGCACAGCCTGCAAACAGATGCTGCAAGTTGTCATCCTAAACTTTTGCCCAGCGCTTCAAGTACCCACTGGTGACGGCACAGGTGTCTTCCGGTGCATGGCTGTCGCTCGGTGTGGTAGCACTAGTGGAAAGTCTATGAACCTGTTTCTTGTTTTGTCCCTCTTTGTGCGAGGCATCAGACCCAGTAGCATGTCTTAGGTGTATTGATATTCTATTTGCCCATTTGAGATGTGAGGTATGTGCATACTTTTGTCCAGACAGAGCACAGTGTCACATACTGCTATGTCATGTAGTAGAAGCATGTAGTACATGCCATCTGGTGACCTGCACGTCACACCCGACCTGATGACAGATGTGCTGCTAGTCGTGATCCTCAATCAACTCTTGCCCAGCACCTGAAACCTCTCTTCCCAGTCCCCACTGATGGTAGCAGATGTGTCTTCTGGAGCATGGATATCGCTCTTTATGCCAGCACTAACAATAGTTCTATCAGCCTGTTTCCTGCTTTGTCCATCTGTTGGCGAGGCATAAGATCCAGTACGGATGTCTTGGGTGCAGTGATGTGCTGTCTGCCCGTCAGCTCCTATGGCAGGCCTTAACAATCCTGGAGGCAGAGTGCTTGGTTTTATGTGAGATGGTGCTCTATCATGAGCTGACCCTGTCTGCAGCTTTCGGAACCATGTCCTTATAGCTGTTCTAGGATATTGCCATACCATATACTCTTAAGTGCATTATGAACCTCACGGTTAAATGCTAACTATGGTTTGGCTCTATCAAAACATGTCGAGTAAGGTGTCATACGATTTGGAATACTACCCCCTCACCAGTTCTGGCGACGGGGGTAGCATTTCACCCTTCTAGAGGGAGAAGACATGTTGTTCCTACTATTCCTGGTTAAAGTTAATCAGAGCCTCAGCATCACAAAATGGATACTACTGCCACAGACACAAGTCTGACCTCCTGCTGCTGGGAGTCCTTCCAGCGAGGGAGGCTTGGACAATAGGTTTCCTTCCTTGGGAGGTGCTAGCACCACCCCAGACAGGACTTTGTGTATTGGGACAGGGAGGGCTGAAAGGATTGAGACACTGCCTGGGGCACACAAGGTGTCCCATGCATAGGCCAGTTCAAACCGGTGCTGGGGCACTCCAGCCCCAGCTCTGGCGTGAAACTGGACAAAGGGAAAGGGGTGTAACCACCCCCTTCCCTGGTCCCACCCATAGGAGGGACCTAGCAGGTAATCCAGCCCCTAACATTGGTATATAGGTAGGAGCTGAGTCACAGGACTTTAGATTATCCTGACTGAAACTCTGAAACGAAACTCTGGACCTTCATCACTCTACTTTGAAAGAAGACGACTGAAGAATCTCCCTTGTGGTCAAGGAGTGACCACCCTGCACAAGCAGGCACCATCCAGCGATCGATGACTTGCTTTGCCGCCGCCTGAACCTGAGCCCAGAGCTTGACAAGAACCGGGTTCCCAGGCATCCAACAGCCCGATCCACAGTCCCTGCAAAGCTGAGACCCGTGGAGGCGACGAGAGACGTGGGACCGGCCATCTTGAAAAGTCTGCGACCTGCTAACTATGCAGCCCCCGAGGCCTCCTCGAAGCTGTGCATTGGGGATTGAGAAGCCCCAGCCCCGAGCAGCATCTGCACCAAAGATCAGCCCTGCACCCTCCACGAGTTCTGCGTGGGACCCTTTTGCATTTTCCTGCTTGACGCATCTGCCCGGTCACTTGCCCGTTGGCTAGTGGCCATCTTGGCGACGATCTTTTGAATTTACATCGCTGGTCTGGTTGCTCCAGACTGGTCCTTGCTTCTCTAAAACGAAGCAGCCCCTCAGACCTTGCTGGTCTGAGTTAAAAGCCTACTTCGTATCCTGCGTGGGTTGCCTTTGCCAAGGCTCGTTGACTCAAATCCTGAAGCCGACACCGCCGACAGCGAGAACCTTCGTGAGACAGTCCTGTCACCGATGCCTCCTGGTCCACGTGGCTGCAGAGACAAGCTTCCCATCAGCACCTGATTGCTTCGCAACATCGCCTGGTTCCTTCCTGGTTCCTTTCTGGTCACTGGCTAGTGACCCAGACTCTGTCCCCTCTGCTTTCAGATCCTCTTCATCTTCGATCCACCCTTGGATCCACCCGGACTCTTCTCTCCTGGCCGCCTGCAGCATCTTTTCTCCAAGGCTCCTTAGAACTCCACGACGAAACCTGACACACTTTGGGACCTATGCACCCGCTTCCTGTGGGTGAGGTAACGCGAGTACTGCGGTGCTCCTGTGAAGAGTAACTCTCCTAGTGTCCTAGTTTCAAGTGGTTAGCTTCTGGTCCAGTCGGAAGACTCCTAAACCTTTAACTTTCCATTTTTACGCACACATTGACTTCTATGTGTGCACACGTGTGCCTTTAGACTCTGCACACGCATCCTGTGGGCCTCCTGCTCCCTAACCATTGTTAGTCCAGTGTAGCCCCAGCGATTCCCAAGGCCCTATGCCTTACCATTGTTTGTGACGTGAAACTTATACCACTTTTTTAGGTCTCGCTGATGTTAGCAGCGCGAAGCGCTGCTCCAGCAAAAGACCTATTGTTGTGGGTTTGCCGGGAATGGGGCACAGGGGGTGGTTACGCACTTCAACTCGGCGATTTCATCTTGAGGACGCGCTTCTGCAGTCGGGCTTGCATCACGTGTTCAGATTCTCCAGGGCGCTGCAGATCTGTTTTTGCGATCGCGCCTAATGACTTCCGTGTCTCGTTTTTTTTTTAGGCAAGTTGCACGCGATTTTTTTTTGTTGCAGGCAAGTGGCACGCGCTTGACTCTCCAGGGCTCTGCAGATCTGTTGTTGTGATCGCGCCTAATGACTTCCGTGCCTCGCATTTTATTTAGGCAAGTTGCACGCGCTTGACTCTCCAGGGCGCTGCAGATCTGTCGTTGTGATCGCGCCTAATGACTTCTGCGTCTCTAATTATTTTAGGCAAGTGGCACGGGCTTCTGCTGGCCGTGTGCAGACTCTCCTGTGCGATTCAGTTCAGATGTTGTTAACTAATGTGCTTGGTGATTTTTATTTACAGTGTTAAAAGTCGCAAAGGTACGTTAAAAGCCGCCTCACTGGGACTATGGTTGCTTTTAAATTCCAAAGCATTACCACATCTCAAACTTCGTAACCCTTTTTGTCGCTGACACCATTACGGTTAAAAGAACGGCTTACAATATATCATTTCTACGATAGCTCTCATGTTATGGAATTAATTAAAATCAACAAGTTATGTAACAAGCATTTGCAATGCAATAGGTCTCGCATTTGCAATAGCTGGAGCTATTGGCATTGTAAATGACAATGCCTTTTATTCTTTTGTTTTGAAAACCTACAAGCCATGCATAAACATACACTTTGTACCTATAGTCCTTGCTTACGAGAAGCAAGGCTGTCAGTAAAAGAGACTGCCATCTTTGCTTCTCATAAGCAAGGACTACAATTACAAAGTGCTTGTTTACGCACAGCTTGCAGGTTTTCAAACGTTTTTAATAAAAGGCATTGCCATTTACAATGCCAATAGCTCAAACTCTCGCAAATGCAAGACCTATTGCATTGCAAATGCTTGTTTTAATGAACTGTTCAACTACAGATTTGACTCTAGTGAGTCCCCGCCTGTGGCGGCGCAGAGTACTGTGAGCCACAGCATCCCAATGCTAGCCGTGCCAGGGGAAGGCCAGATTCCGACAGAGACGGGTATCCCTGAGACAACATAGAAGGAACAGTTCCACAGTGTCAGGAAGCCACCCGAGCCCTGTGAGCCACGGATTTCTCAAGTCACCAGAGCCTGTGGCCGGGCAGAGAAAAGCAGTGAGCCATGGTGGCACAGAGCTACCTTAGACCGTGGCAGGGCATCCTTTTAAGATGAAGTTTCGTGCAGCTCTGTCTTAAATGCACCAAAATGATTACAAACACAAATTTGTTTTTTTCCCCAAGGACTTGCGAGTCTAATAGGCACCAGAGAGGCACCAGTGCCACCGCATTCACACTTATAAAAATTTGCATAGCTCCCATGCGGTTGTCTCTTGAGAGGCGCTGTATCAGCTGTGCGTTTTCCTGCAGACCCCGGCCAGTATGCACTAGCTGTAGTGCAGTGTGAGGGCAGCAGCAGCCCAGACCCCTCTGCGGAGGACGCCCCCTGACCAGCTGTGCGGGGCTAACAGAATGCAGGTGGGATATTAAGCCGGCCTTTGATTAGTAATTACAGTTATATGGGAATCCCAGCATATGACATGATAATCCACATTTGTAAAGCGGCACAATCACCCGTAAGGGTCTCTAGGCGCTGGGGGCCGTCGGGAAGATTAAGCAAGCTATTGCCCAGAGTCATGATGGTAATTTGGAAACGTTACTATTGATGCCAAGCCCCTCCAGAGATCAGCCCCAGCCCGCTTTGAGAAGGTTACAAAAGTCCCTCTGAAGCCCCCTCAAAGGGATTCCTCAGATCTTGCGGTTGTCGAAGTGCACATAAATCTGAAAGGCGCTGCTTCTGAGCGCTCCATAAAATCATAGCTCCCCGCCCCTTCCTCCGGGAGAGCCCCCTCTCCTGACCATTCACCCACTCCCCGCCTCGTGTTCATTTCTAGGCAGATGCATTCAGGGACCGGCGGTGCTCAATGGGGCTGTGTGGCAGCCGCCCCTAATTGGCGTTAAAGCACTCAGTACTTGGGAGCATATGCGGGGAGGGGGCTCCCAAGTCCCATCGAGCAGCGCACCCACCCGCAGGACCCTCAACCCGGAGGGGAAAGGCCGAGCAGAAGCTGAAAATGTCAGGGTGTGAGGGAGCGGGAACTGGTACGGACCGAGGGACATTACCCCTTGCATTCCGCAGGTGTGGGAGCAGGAAGGGGGTTAATGGAGACCTGCCTTCTACAGGCAGAGAAATCTCGCTATAAGCCCCACAGGCCAGGCCACGAGGAAGGGCCAGTTGTTCTGCACTCTGGCTCTGCAGTACAAATGGGAAAGGGTTGGGGGGATGCGCACCCCATGGGGGGCATCGATGGAAGGACATTACCCCTGCATTCCACAGACGGGGCCCAGTGAGAGGGGTTCATGCAAAGGTGCCCTCTACAGGCAGAGACATCGCGCTATAAGCCCCACAGGCCAGGCCAAGAGGAAGGGGCAGTGGCTCTGCACTCTGCAGTACAAATAGGAATGGGTGGATGCGCACCCAATGGGGGTCCTCGATGGAGGGACAGTGGTTTGGCTCCCCTCAGGCAAAGAGCCCGGAGGGGATCTTGGCGAGCTGCACTGTACAGGCAGGGCCTAGAATGAGGGCTGTGGGCATCGGACTGAGCGCCACACTTACAAAGCCCCAGAGAGGGTGCTTCAAGGCTTTGCGCCCGCATGCAGGGGCCCAATGGGGTGTGAGGGGGCTCAATACCTCAGAGAAGAGGTCTGCTTGAATCTCACAGGAAGGGCCATGAGAGGCTGGGAGAGAGTCCCAAATGATAAAGGCGGTGGTCTCACCCGGCATAAAGAGGCCACTAAACAGGGTGCATCCAGCCTGCAGTGAAGTCTGCCCAACAGGTGGATCCAAGGAAGACATGATCTCGCACAGCTGAGGTAATCTTTTTTCCTCCTAAAGCAGTCTATAAATGGTAACGTTTGTCTAAGGCTATAAGAGTAAATAAATTTGCCATTCAGGTCAGAGTGAGCGTTGGAACTTCAGACTGAGGTGAGCTGGGGCAGAGCAGAAAGTGTGTCTCTCTCTCGAAGAAACCTAGGTTGGGATCCCGGCTCCCCACTTCTTCTGCTTGTGTGATTCTTAGCATATCGCGGCTCCTTGTATACAGCAACATTCGCAGCTCTTTAAAATGTAAATATTCTTATCTAGCTAATTGAAAGCTTAGAGCGCATCAAACAAAGTTTGTAGACACTACTGAGAAACGCTGCAAGCAAATGCCGACCACAACAAGTAACGTACCTTTCTTGGATTGAGTGTTTCCGGTCCCTCTGCACGGGCGAGACACAGGAAGCCAGGCTGGACTGCCCGGGACTGCCTGCTTGAGGGCGGGGCCACTAGCACAGACAGGAAGCGGACGGGAGCCTACCCTGCGCTCCTGTGAAGGGAAGGGAGCTAGCCGCCTACGAATCCCGTGCAGCGCCACTACCGCGGGACAGGACGAGAGGAGTATGAGAGACCCGGTGAGTGGGGGCGTCGGGGCACATTGACGGCTAGACTGACAGACAGAAGTCATTAGGCGCTGTCATTAGGCACGTTCGGCACGTTCACAACCCCAGAGCTGCAGCGCCCAGGAGAGTCTGAACACGTGATGCGAGCCCGCCAGCTGAAGCGCGTCCTCGAGGTGAAATCGCCGAGGTTATGCGCGTAACCACCCCCTCTCAGCCATTCCCAGGAAACCCACAACAATAGGTCTTTCGCTGGAGCAGCGCTATGCGCTGCTAACACTAGCGAGACCTAAAAAGCACCAATCACATTAGTTCACAACAGCTGAACGGAAGCGCACAGGAGAGTGTGCACAGGGCCAGCAGAAGCGGCAGTGAGGCGGCTTTTTACATAACTTTTTGATTTTAAATAATTCCATAACATGAGAGCCCACCGTGGTTAAATAAAAATCACCAATCACATTAGTTCACAACAGCTGAACAGAAGCACACAGGAAATTGTGCAAAGGGCCAGCAGAAGCGACAGTGAGGCGGCTTTTTACATAACTTGTTGATTTTAATTAATTCTATAACATGAGAGCTATCGTAGAAATGATATATTGTAAGCCGTTCTTTTAACCGTAATGGTGTCAGCGACAAGAAGGGTTACGAAGTTTGAGACGTGGTAATGCTTTGGAATTTAAAAGCAACCATAGTCCCAGTAAGGCGGCTTTTAACGTACCTTTGCGACTTTTAACACTGTGGTTAAATAAAAATCACCAAGCACATTAGTTAACAACATCTGAACTGAAGCGCACAGGAGAGTCTGCACACGGGCAGCAGAAGCGCGTGCCACTTGCCTAAAATAATTAGAGACGCGGAAGTCATTAGGCGCGATCACAACAACAGATCTGCAGCGCCCTGGAGAGTCAAGCGCGTGCAACTTGCCTAAAAAAAAATGCGAGGCACGGAAGTCATTAGGTGCGATCACAACAACAGATCTGCAGCGCAGATCTGCAGCGCCCTCAAGAGTCAAGCGCGTGCCACTTGCTTGCAAAAAAAAGCGTGTGCAACTTACCTAAAAAAAAGCGAGACACGGAAGTCATTAGGCGCGATCGCAAAAACAAATCAGCAGCGCCCTGAAGAGTCTGCACACGTGATGCAAGCCCGACTGCAGAAGCGCGTCCTCGAGAGGAAATCGCCGAGGTGAAGTGCGTAACCCCTCCCTGTGCCCCATTCCCGGCAAACCCACAACAATAGGTCTTTCGCTGGAGCAGCGCTTCGCGCTGCTAACACCAGCGAGACCTAAAAAGCCACCTCACTGCCGCTTCTGCTGGCCCTGTGCACACTCTCCTGTGCGCTTCCGTTCAGCTGTTGTGAACTAATGTGATTCTTGATTTTTATTTAACCACGGTGGGCTCTCATGTTATGGAATTATTTAAAATCAACAAGTTATGTAAAAAGCCGCCTCACTGCCGCTTCTGCTGGCCCTGTGTACCCTCTCCTGTGGGCTTCCGTTCAGCTGTTGTGAACTAATGTGATTGGTGCTTTTTAGGTCTCGCTGGTGTTAGCAGCGCATAGCGCTGCTCCAGCGAACGACCTATTGTTGTGGGTTTCCTGGGAATGGCTGAGAGGGGGTGGTTACGCGCATAACCTCGTCGATTTCACCTCGAGGACGCGCTTCAGCTGGCGGGTACGCATCACGTGTTCAGACTCTCCTGGGCGCTGCAGCTCTAGTGTTGTGAACGTGCCGAACGTGCCTAATGACCACGCCTAATGACTTCCCTCTATCAGTCTAGCCGTCAATATGCTCCGACGCCCCCACTCACTGGGTCTCTCATACTCCTCTCGTCCAAGAATTGGGTAAGAGGGCAGATACATGGGTCAGAACCAGGATTAGGCCTAAAAATCAGGGTAATGACCAGAAGAAAGATTCTACCAAGCCTCAAGAGAAAGGTGGGGATAAATCTAAAGACAAGACTTCCCTAGGGCCCCAAAACTCCAAGGATGGGGGTGAGTCCCAAAACACTTCCTCTAACCAGAAGAAGCCTTATTGCCATGGCTGTAAAAAGCCTGGCCACTGGAAGACTGACAGCAGTTGCCCAAAGGCCAACAATAAGGAGAACATACCCCCAAGTAATACTCCCAGACCTCCTGTTACTATTAGTAGTAATCCCCCAGGTGGTGGGAGTGCCCCCAAGAATTTGGCTGGGTTTACTTCGGGAGCTCAGGTGGACTCTGGCCTAACCAGGTCCCCTAACTTAGCTACTCTTGTCTGTGAAAATGGCATGGGGTTTGCCAACTTCACTGCTTGTCCCAACACATTGGGCAAGTACAGGCAGGAGTCCCACATCAATGGCCAGAAAGTTGAAGCCTACAGAGATACAGAGGCTAGCATCACTATGGTGACTGACAGTCTAATTCCCTCAGGACAACCTTTACCTGGGTTCACCTATCAGGTGATCAACATTGATGGAGTGCAGAAAGATCATCCCATGGCAGTAGTAAATCTCAGCTGGGGAGGTGTCGCTGGCCCCAAGAGAGTGGCAGTGTCTTCAAACTTGCCTGTAGATTGTCTACTGGGGAATGATCTAGAGATCTCAGCCTGGGCTGAGGTAGAACAAGAAACCCATTCCAAAATGGTAGGCCTTCCAGAAAAGGTTAGTGGGGTTGTGATGGCCACAGCCCCAGCCCAAGCAGAATTCCTTCCTAAAGAGGTTGGAAGGGATGTGATGGTCACAGCCCAAGCTCAGGCAGACTTCCCTGAAAAGGTTGGCAGGGCTGTGATGGTCACAGCCCAGACCCAAACAGAGTTCCTTCCTGAAAAGGTTGGTAGGTCTGTGATGGTCACAGCCCAAATTCAAACAGATTTTCGTGTTGTGAAGCCTGAAACTATGGATCACTCCACTCAAACTGAGAGCATTGAGGAGGAAGAAAAGTCTCCCTCCCACCAGACATTAGGTGAGAGTCAGCCTCCTCAGGGAACTGACCCTACCCCTTGTGAAGGAAATGCTGCAGAGGTAGTCAGGCCTAGCCTGGCAGAGCCTCTGATGTCAGTGGACCCTTCCAAGGTGGGACCCAGTCTGGAGCAGGTAACCTTTCCCTCTCTACCCTGCCTCAGTCAGCCCAGGGCTGCAGAGGTCAGGGAGGCCAGTGGTGGACCCCAAAGGCCCTCCTGTCCACAAGAACCACCCCATCTGCAGATTAGGGATATCCGTGAGGTGTGCCTGTCTACCGGCGCAGTTTTTAAAAAAAACTATAAATTGTGCTTTTAACCTATTTTGCTGCTACTTGTGCACTTACTTATTTGCATTGTGTCTGCTCCAGACGCCCCGGTCCACCGCAGCCATTCTGGCTGATTGTTGTGGAGGGCGCCCCGAACGCTCAGAGGGAAGTACTCACTTCCGGCTCGTCGGCTAGCCGCCATTTTGGTCGGTGGTCTAGCTGTCCGGAGACGGGTCCTATGAGTATTTATGTTGACAATGATGCGGGAGAGCAGCGGATGCACGCAGCGGGCGCGCCGAAGGCGCGTCAAAGGCAAGCCCGTCTGCGCCCGTCCGTGCCGGCACGGGCCCAGGGGCCACGCATCATGGCAACATTTCCACCTACTCTTCCATGGAGCTTCGTTCACTAAAACATTCTTGTCTCCCATGCCTGGACCCAGCAACACTTAGCTGTTTAGGGGCTAACGATATTTTCCTCCCCTGAGCGGGCGCTGTTCCTCCACCCACACCTGAACCCTGTTATTTTTCCTCTAAAAAAACCTTAACGATCAAGGACTCTACCCTCCGCTGTCTCTGTCTGAACACGCGGTCCTTGGTAAAACATCAACTAGACATTTTTCCGCTCCTCAATACTGACAAGCCTGATATTCTACTTATCACTGAAACGTGGCTCACCCACGATTCCCTGCTGGATGTTCTTTCAGCCCTTCCTTCTGACTATTATATACTGTCAGCTAACCGGTCTCCTTGGAAGCTGGGGGGTGGTGTCGCAGCCATTATTCATAAGGATCACAAATTTACTATTCAGTCCCCCTTGGTCCTGCCGGATATAGAGAATTTAGTTGTTAAAATTGATACAGATATGGGGACCATGGTGCTGGTACTTATCTACCATCCCCCTTATGCAATGCCCACCTTCCCGGTCTCTTTAAGTGATCAACTGGCAGTCTTAGTCATCAACTATGCCAAGGTCCTATTGGTCGGACACTTGAACTATTGGTTTGATGATATTAGCCTCAGGCTATTGAACTTTCTGAGCTTCTCTCTCATCTGAATTTTACTCAACACGTTCGGACTTCCACCCATGAAAAAGGACCCATTTTGGGCCAAATTTGGTCCTATAATGTATCCTTGTCCACACCTGTGGCGACTCCATGTATCTGGTCAGATCATTATCTAATCCAGTTCTCACTTACTAGAAATGGAGATCATTGAATAATTAGGATTTTCTCAGCTCCCTGGCCAAGTCAATACCTGCTCCTGCCACAATGTCAACCTTATGGAAACAAATCTCTCTGACTGGCTTCTGGCAGCATGCAATGAACATGTACCTCTCACTAAATTCTCTCGCGCCCGTCGCTCCGACGGTCACAGATGGTTCTCGTCTGATCTAAGGAAACAAAAACTGGAATTGCGCCAATACGAGAGAAAATGGAGACACGGCTACTCCGTTGAAGATAGGGAGCTATATATGACTGCTCGCAGGAAATATAGGAAAGCTATTTTGATTATCAAGGCAGCCTTCTTTTCTGAGAGAATCTTAAATGCTCAAAATAAATCAAAGGAAATTTTCAAGGTTGTGAACAACCTATGTAATGACGATAGAACTTCCTCTGTGCAAGTACTGACTCAAAAGCTTTGTAACTCTCTAAATGATTTCTTTATGGATAAAATACCCACCATTAAAGAGAGCATACCAAAAAGTTTTAGGGCCAGATTTAGGTAAAAGTCATTTACCGATTTCTTAAATACCGAATTTTACCGAATCTGTATTCAAGAATCGGTAAATGAGATGTAGGTAAAAAATCGGTATCAAATACGATTCGGAAAAAATGGGCATCGGACTTTCGGTATTCACCAAATCGGTATTTACCGAATCGGTAATTACCGAATCGGTAATGGCCATACAACCCTATGGGCCAAAAGGCCCATAGGAATGCATTGGAAATACTGAATCAGTAAATACCGAATCGGTAAATTCCGAATCGGCAAGCAAGCAAAAGTGAAACTAATGAAAACAGCCAATCAGGTGCCACCACCCTCCCCCTCCCTACCAGGGAGTGGTTACCCAGGCAGCTGCAACTCATTAGAAGGTTCTGGAGAGGCAGTCAGAGCTGAGCAGGGAGACAGAGCAGCAGGGAGAGTTTGTTTGGAGTGAAATACAGGAAAAATGGCAAGCACTGAGAGCCAGAAGGCTGAGAGAAAAAGAAAAATAAAGTTCAGCAGCATGGAGCTGCAGGTTCTGGTGGAGGAAGTGGTGAGAGTCCACAAACAGCTATTTGGCAGGCAGTCCCTCACTGTACCTGAGTCAGCTAAAAGAAAACTGTGGCTTGCCATAGGAGAGAAGGTAAATGCAGTGGGTGTGACCATCAGGAGCATTGAGGACCTGAAGAAAAGATTTTCCAATATCAGGAGCCTCACCAAAAAAAAGATGGCAGAAATCCATAGCAGGCTGGTGTCACTGATGGAGGCAGGAACCCAGCGCCCCCCCTGACTGACCTGGAGGAACTGGTGGCCTAAACCATCAAGCCTGACAGTGTTGTGGGAGTAGGAGATGTGGACAGCTCAGCCAGAGCTACAAGAAAAGGTAAGAGGCTTGCGCAGCATGACACCCCATAGCAACCAGCTTCCCTTTAGCCTTTGTGTACAGGCCAACCCCAGTCCAGTACTGCTAGAACTATACAGGAGCAATGCATTATGGGAAATGTAGTCAGGAAATGTAGGACCATGTGTAAGTGCACAGACATCAGCAAGGCACTGAAAGCAAATCAGAGTAATGAAAGTTAAATGTGCAAAGCATTTATTGTAGTGACTGTGACATATTAGCACTCAGTTGACATACGCTTCTTTATACCTAGGGGCAACATCAGGCAGTGGACCATCTGCATCAGAAGGGACTGCACCAGCGAGGGAGGAGAGTGTGAAGGCAGGGCCAAGCACTGTACAAGCCTCGCAGGAGGCGGAAGACACCACTGCCATCTTCCATGAGGATGATACTGTTCAGTCCCTCGTCTTTCCCCACTCCCCACACCTTTCTCAATCCCCCCATTGGTGTTCTCACCAGAGAGCTCCCCATCACGGTCCCTGTCAGCACCTGCAACCTCACCAGCCAGGAGGAGAATCGTGGCCCCACTGAGAGTTATGGCGGGAGCAGAGGGTTAGGCTCCAGCAACCATACAAGTCACTCCTCCTGCACAGGAGTCCACCAATCAGTCCAGCAGCACTCGCAGACACCAACGCACTCCCAGCAGTGCAGGTCCACCTGGAGATGGCACTGTGTTCCGTGGCCTTAAGGGGAGCATGGTGCGCATCCAGCGCATGCAGGGGAAATCAATACAGGCTTGCCACCGCCAATTCCGAATCCTAAATCAACAAATCGGAGACATGGGCAAGGGCATCAGTGACTTAGTGGACAGCAATAGTAAGGTTGCAAAGACAAACACTGACATTGCATCAGGCATGCATCAAATGACCACCGCCATCACCGAGCTCTGCGCTAAAATGGATACCCTGGAGCACACAAGGCGCAGGGATGCACGTGTGCACAATAGGGCCATGAACCGGCTGGCCACAGCAACATCGCATCTATGCCGTAGAGGCGTCAATATGCAGGAGAGACTCACGCAGAACACCGCGGAGGTCACCAGGGGCATGGCCAGGATCACCAGTGCCCTGGAGGCCATGATAATTTCACATACTGCTGTAAATCCTGCCCTGGACGTGGCAGAGGCAGACGACAGCAGTAGCCGCAGCAGCCTGGCAAGCGCTGTTGTTGAGCCACGCAGGAGCACCAGGCGCTCAGCTGAGCCTGCAGGCCATGCAGAAGGCAGTGAGCAACATCCCAGTGACTCTGGGAAGCGCCGCCGCAAATGACATTGCCGGTGTGGGTGAGGCAACCCGGGACATTAGCAGTCCCCACGTTTAAATATTTTTTTTTTTGCACATCAGTGCATGAACGTTGTGGCAACATTAAATTTCGTTATTCTCATTCACAACCTGTCTGTGTCTCTTTACTCACTCAGAAATAGTTGTCTGTAATCTCCTCACGTCTGTATCTGCCATCACTTGGTGTTAACACTCCAGCAGGTTGTGTTTCTGGCACAGCAATGTCGTCGTCAAGATCCTCGTAGTCTGACAACTCCACCTCAGTACCCTCCTTCACCGCAAGGTTGTGCAACATGGCACAGGCAGCAATGGTCTTACAGCAGCAGGTGATGGGGGTATACTGCCTTGCACCTCCACTCTTGTGCAAGCATCTGAATCTGCTTTTCCAGATGCCAAAGGTCCGTTCAACTACATTCCTTGTGCTTTTGTGGGCCCGGTTACACCTCCTTTGGCCGGGTGTTGAGGGATTGAGGTAGGGGGTCAATATGAATGAGCGGAGGGCATATGCACTGTTTCCTAGAAGGAAAAGGGAAGACATTACTCACATGCATACATGTACTTCATACTGCAATCGGTATTATGGGGGTCAGACACTGTGTCTCACCTAGGAGGTATCCTTCACCAAATTCCCCTGCAGTCAGCCTTGCATAGATGCCGCTGTTTTGAAATATGTAGGAGTTGTGGGTACTCCCAGGGAATTTTGCCACAAGGTCAGTGATGGCGCACTTTTCATTGCAAATCACCTACACATTGATGGTGTGCGTTGACTTCCAATTCCGGTCTATGTATTCGGTGTCAGCAGGGGGACAAATGGGAATGTGCGTGCCATCAATGCAGCCAATGATATGGGGGAATCGTGCCATCTGGTAGAAGTCTGCTTTTGTTTGTACCAGTTCCGCATGGGTTGCAGGAAAAGAAATGTATTGGTCCATCCTCTGTAACATGGTGTCAAGGAATTTGTGGAAAAACCTTGACAGGCTGCTCTGGGTCACCCCCACCTACCGCAGCAACCACACTCTGGTAGCTGCCAGACGCAAGGAGGTGTAGGCTGCATAGCACCTGCACGTGCGGTGGGATAGCGTGTGCCCTTGGGGTGGTGTGCTCCAACAGTGGTTGGAGGTCCCTGATGAGGTCCAATATGGTGTCTGAGTCCAACCTGTACCTCTGGAGGATCTCTGCCTCTGTGAGCATGAACAGGGTGATCCTCTCTCTGTAGACCTGCTCCTCTCTCTGCCATTCCCTCTCTCCTTCCTGCTGTAGCCGTAGCCGTCTTGCAATGACATAAAATGCCGCCATTGTGCAAGTAGAATTGCATTTTGGGTCCTTTTTTATGGGTTGCAGTTGGTTACCACCTGATTCCAATCCATGGTAAATACCGACTCTTAAATACCGATTTTGAGGCAAATTCGGTATTTCTGTGCTTACCTACATCTCAATGATCATTTTTACCACTTCTTATTTTCCGATTCGGTAACTCTTCCGAATCGGTATATATACCGATTGGGTATATTTACCGATTCGGTATTTTACCGATTCTGTATTTTTTCCAATTCGGTATTTTACCGATTCAGTAACTTTACCGATTCGGTAAATTTACCGAATCGGAGGGATTTAGGACTCCTACATCCCAATCGCTCAATACTGGTCGGTAACGGCCGAGAATCAGTAATTTCGGCCGTTACCGACCGGTATTGGGCCACCTACATCTGGCCCTTAGTATGGTCCTCACAGAAGATATGCCCAGTAACCCCTCTGTACTGGATGCTATCCCTCCTATTGACCACTCAATGGTAGTCGAATTGATGACCCAGGATAAATCAGGCTCACCCAATGACTGTTGCCCCCCTCACGTCCTAAAGGACGTTTTTTCGTTCCTACCTCTCAGTGTACTCCCCCTCCTCAACGAGTCACTTGCACAGGGTAGGGTCCATGGTGCTTTAAAAAATGCGACACTGGTCCCGCTTATTAAAAAAACAGGGGCCGATCCTGCCAATCTTTCTAATTATCTGCCCATATCTCTCCTTCCTTTTGGAGCAAAAATTCTGAAAGCTCATCTGGCTAGATGTCTCTCCAATTTTATTGAATCATCAGACTATTTGGAACCAAACCAAGCCGGCTTTCGTCCGGCGTATTCAACTGAGTCTGTGATTCTTACGGTCCTGGACACTATGAGATCCAATGCTGATAGGGGTATCCATCAGGCCTTAGTGTTCCTGGACTTGTCGGCAGCGTTCGACACGGTCGATCACACCTTCTTATTGCACCGTGTCGAACAGGCCGGCCTGCGGGGCTCTGCTCTCAGTTGGATGAACTCCTTCCTGACTGACCGTACCCAGGCTGTCAGGCTTGGGAACTTCATTGCGCCCAAGTTGACTACTACCTGCGGTGTCCCACAAGGCTCTTCACTGTCCCCGCTTCTGTTTAACTTATATCTTAAACTCCTTTTACACTCTTTAAAAAACAGAAAGATTACAACCTTTAACTACGCCGACGACCTGCAATTAATATTTACATTGGACTCCCCGGACTCTGTCACTGAATTTCAGGCCACCATGTTGCACATCCAGTTGTGGATGGATCAGAACCATCTTAAACTTAATCCAGGGAAGACAGAGCTGGTGCTTCCTGGAAAAAGTGAGACCAGCTGGGGTCCACACTTTTGGCCATTAAAACTGGGGTTACCACCTTCACCCTCCTCTTCGGTGAAAAGCCTTTGGGATTACCATTAACTCAGATCTCTCACTTAGAGGACAGGTGGGAGCTGTGATCTCTTCCAGCTTCTATCAACTGCGCAAAATTAAAATAATGGCCACCTGCTGACCCACTCTGCTCTCATACAGGTGGTGCTGGCTTTGGTCCTATTCCGACTGGACTTTTCTAATTCCATCTATCTAGGGTTACCTGCATTTTTATTAAAGCGCTTACAGATTGTCCAGAATCAAGCGGCCAGACTCATCCATAAACATCCTAATTGGCGATCGGCAAGACCACTGCTGGCTGACCTTCATTGGCTACCTATTGCTCAACGGGTGGCATTTGAGGTCGGCTGTCTGGCCTTTAAGGCCCTTCATGGAAAGAGTCCTAGGTTTATCAATAGCATTATTGTGAAGCATGAGCCTACCCGTAATCTCCGCTCGGCTCATGTTTCTCTGCTTATCTTGCCCTCCTTTAAGCAGAATCGACAGGGAGGGTGTTGATTCGCTTACCTTGCCCCTAAGGTTTGGAATGCATTCCGTTTGACAATCAGGAGCTGTGAAAATCTTATGGTATTTCGGAGAGCCTTGAAGACCTGGCTCTTTAAGCAAGCATCTGTACAGGTTATTTGCCGTCAATTTTCCTCACTTTCAGCGCCATGAAACCCTTGGGTGCCCGTGCGCTCTATAAATTATGATTAACATAACATAACATAACATAACATTAAAGGCACCAAAGCTTGCAGCCCTAGCCATGTGAAAATTTCAAAAACTCCTGAGGGATCTCCGTTACACTTTGTTAGGAGCCTCCCCCAGATGGATTCTGTTGGGCACAGCCACATCTGGGACCCAAAGGCCCCAAACCTGACCTTTCCCTCCAGTAAGCCAACAAAAGGGACCCAGCCTCCAGCTTTAGGTAGCCAGATGTTGACCCTGAGAGCACAGTGCAACTCAGTTAAGGAAAGAAAGGCCTATATGGTGGAAAGTGATTGGAGGAAGCTGAGCCCTACATTAGAGGAGCCTCACTTCAGTACTCCATCTCAACACCAGCCTTTTACTTTGCCAAAACACACCACAGGTAGAGATTCCCTATGGTGGAGACCCTATGATACCCTTGGGGTAAGGGATTGCTTAGTGGACCATGAGACAGGGGGTAACCATGCTAGTGCAGGTACTTCCTTATATGGCCACTTAGGCAATATAGGCTTACCTGGTCAAGGATAGCCTTATCTCCTTTCGTTTGGGGGGGAGGGAGGTTGTGTAGGAAGGTGGATACCTGACTATGGTTACCCCAGATTCTTTGCCTAGTGTTTAGCTGGTTTTCGACTTAGTTGGCCTGGGATCCTGCATGCTAACCAGGGCCCCAGGCTATGTGCTCTCTATTTAAAATGTACTCCATGTACCCTAGGCACATCTCCAATTGGATACCGGGTCACCTTATGAGCCCCTGTACAGTGTACTATAGGTACCCAGGGCATAGGTGCATCCAAGGCCTACCAAGGGCTGCTGCATGTATTATGCCACCCCTGGCTGGCCACCCAAATTGACACAACTGGCTGATACTCAGCTGGGACAAGGTGGTGTAATCACCCCTTGCTTAGATATAGTATACCTATATCTAACCTTATATCTAGACACATATACACCTATAAGTCACACCTATGGCAGGCCTTAACAATCCTGGAGGCAGAGTGCTTGGTTTTACGTGGGATGGTGCTCTAGTATGAGCTAGCTGTTCTAGGATATTGCCATACCATATACTCTTAAGTGCATTATGAACCTCGCTGTTAAATGCTAACTATGGTTTGGCTTTATCAAAACATGTAGAGTAAGGTGTCATACGATTTGGAATACTACCCCCTCGCCAGTTCTGGTGACGGGGGTAGCATTCCACCCTTCTAGAGGGAGAAGACCTGTTGTTCCTACTATTCCCGGTTAAAGTTAACCAGAGCCTCAGCATCACAAAATGGATGCTGCTGCCACAGACACAAGTCTGACCTCCTGCTGCTGGGAGTCCTTCCAGCGAGGGAGGCTTGGACAATAGGTTTCCTGCCTTGGGAGGTGCTAGCACCACCCCAGACAGGACTTTGTGTATTGGGACAGGGAGGGCTGAAAGGATTGAGACACTGCCTGGGGCACACAAGGTGTCCCATGCATAGGCCAGTTCAAACCGGTGCTGGGGCACTCCAGCCCCAGATCTGGCGCGAAACTGGACAAAGGGAAAAGGGTGTAACCACCCCCTTCCCTGGTCCCACCCATAGGAGGGACCTAGCAGGTAATCCAGCCCCTAAGATTGGTATATTGGTAGGAGCTGAGTCACAGGACTTTAGATTATCCTGACTGAAACTCTGAAACGAAACTCTGGACCTTCATCACTCTACTTTGAAAGAAGACGACTGAAGAATCTCCCTTGTGGTCAAGGAGTGACCATCCTGCACAAGCAGGCACCATCCAGCGATCAATGACTTGCTTTGCCGCCGTCTCCCGCCGGAGCCCGAGCCCAGAGCCTGACAAGAACAGGATTCCCAGACATCCAACAGCCCGATCCACAGTCCCTGCAAAGCTGAGACCCTTGGAGGGGACGAGAGACGTGGGACTGGCCATCTTGAAAATTCTGCGATCTGCTAACTGTGCAGCCCCCGAGGCGTCCTCGAAGCTGTGCATTGGGGATTGAGAAGCCCCAGCCCCCAGCAGCATCTGCACCAAAGATCAGCCCTGCACCCTCCACTAGTTCTGCGGTGGGCCCTTTTGCATTTTCCTGCTTGACGCATCTGCCCGGTCACTTGCCCGTTGGCTAGTGGCCATCTTGGCGACGATCTTTTGAATTTACACTGCTGGTCTGGTTGCTCCAGACTGGCCCTTGCTTTCCTCAAAAGAAGCAGCCCCTCAGACCTTGCTGGTCTGAGTTAGAAGCCTACTTTGTATCCTGCGTGGTTTGCCTTTGCCACGGCTTGTCTCCAATCCTGAAGCCGACACCTCCGACAGCGAGAACCTTCGTGGGACAGTCCGTGCCTGACTCCTGGTTGTCGTCAATGCCTCCTGGTCCACGTGGCTGCAGAGACAAGCTTCCCATCAGCACCTGATTGCTTAGCGACATCGCCTGGCCCCTTCCTGGTTCCTTTCTGGTCACTGGCTAGTGACCCAGACTCTGTCCCCTCTGCTTTCAGCTCCTCTTCATCTTCGATCCACCCGGACTCTTCTCTCCTGGCCGCCTGCAGCATCTTTTCTCCAAGGCTCCATAGAACTCTACGACGAAACCCGACACACTTTGGGACCTATGCACCTGCTTCCTGTGAGTGAGGTAACGCGAGTACTGCGACGCTCCTGTGAAGAGTAACTCTCCTAGTGTCCTAGTTTCAAGTGGTTAGCTTCTAGTCCAGTCGGAAGACTCCCGAATCTTGAACTTTCCATTTTTACACACCCATTGACTTCTATGTGTAGACATGTGTGCCTTTAGACTCTGTACACGCATCCCGTGGGCCTCCTGCTCCCTAACCATTGTTAGTCCAGTGTAGCCCCAGCGATTCCCAAGGCCCTAGGCCTTACCATTGTTTGTGACGTGGTACTTATACCACTTTTTTAGTATATGGTTTAGCGGGCCACCCGGCCATGTCCATATTTTTTCAACTTTTGTATGTTATATTAAGTTACTTGTTATGCGCTTGTGCTTCTGTGCTCATAAAGAGTTCAGGGGATTTCTTTAGAAATAAATACATATATATATTTTGAATATATATCCTGTGTGGTGTCCTTTCATTTGGTATTAAAGGTATTGCATATGGTAAAACAGCTGGCTTCACATTCCCTCTTGACTTTAGCCTAAGACTGCTTTGTCCATGCTACCTCTAGGATAGCTGGTCTATAAGGTTGACTTTACAACCATCACCATAAGGGTTGTTTGGACTGGTGCAAGGTGCTCACTAAAATAGTGAACATCATATACCAGGCCAACTTCTCACACTGACCTTGCAGGAAATAGATTGTGCCGCAGGTGATATAGACCTTCACCTGTGATGGTAGGACCCATTTCATTAAGTGATATGAGCTGATACTTTGGCCATGTTGGATCTGACCTTTAGAAATTTCGCCTGTGGCGTTTGGTGATGTGTTTTTTTTTAGGTCTCGCACCAGGCGACTCAGCGCGAAGCGCTGTTGCCAGCAAGACCTATAGTCGTCGACTATGCTTTCAAGGGCTTGCAAGGGAGACAGGAGATGGGCACGCGCAGGCTGCAGGTCGGACTGGATATGTGAACGCGCGTGTTCACCACGTACAGTTACGCGCTGTGCCCATCTCCTGTCTCCCTTGCAAACTTCCTGCAGTTACTTTCACTTTCCCTCCTCCCTTCTGCTATCACAGCACACCAGCACAATTGCATTTTCCTCGTGCCACTAAGACCGTCTCCCTGGTCCGACCTGTTAGTGCTTAATGTACTCGCTCGCCAGTGGAAAGTGACCGATTTTACAGGTACGTCTAATCCCCGAGAAAAAATTCCGGGAAAACTGTAACTTTAAATTCCTCAATACTTTTTATTTTTTTTAATTTGTATATTGTGTTTGTACAAATATCGTTAGCCCTATTAAATGTCTTATCTTATCTTATCTTAACAAGGATTTATAAATCGCTCGTACACCCGGGGTTTCATGGCGCTGACCAACAGAAACTGAAGAACTGCAACTCAAAAGGCTGAGAGAAGGTTACGCCAAAGTCTGAACAAATAGCCAGGTTTTAAGGTGCCGCCAAAACTGAAGAAGAGTGGAACTGGAGCGAATCTCCAGGGTGAGAGAATTCCACAGTTTAGTGGCAAGCGTAGCAAACCTGCGTCCTCCCTTGCGTTGGAGTTTGTAGCGAGGGACGATCAGGAGGGTCTGCGATGCAGAGTGTAGGCTTCGCGGGGGAATATACCTGAGCAGAAGTTTTTGGATAAACTTCGGGCTGCGCGCGTAAAGAGACTTAAAAATCATACAGGCAGTTCTGAAGAGTTGTTTGATTGGGAGCCAATGGAGCTGCTTAAGCAAAGGTCTGAACAACACAACAATATTTTAATCTATTGTTTCCACTTTAACCATGAGTAGAAAATTCAAAGCTTACAATTTGCAAATCGATACAAAATTATATACATTGCCCCGTATAGAGCGTGCAGCATAGAAAAAGGGGTGTCAAGAAGTTGTGGATGTGATTAAGGAAGAACAGAGAAAAGAAATCGAAAAAGGTGAAAAATACACTTCCAATAATTTTAAATGAACAGTATCAGGCCTATAAATCCTAGATCTGTACAATCTAGCCACTCAATTAAGTAGTCCACACTCTCTCTTCTTTGATCTCAAATCAAATTATAAGACATTAATATCTGCACATTATCAAAGAGAGGGAGAAATAGTGGTCCAGGTATTTTGGAAAAGGTGTCGACGTTTCGACTCGTCTTACGGCCATGCGGTTAGTTATGCCTGGGCCATGCGAGTCTTCTTCAGGACATAATGCACGGGGCCAACAGGGATCTTTATGCGGATCCCTTCTCTAAGTTAAGGTGGTTGTAGTTCCCACACTAGATGGATCAATCAGTTCAATCCTAAGAATTCCTGTCGTATGTACTGGTTAAACCGGGATTCTCTTCATTGGTCTAGAATTCTTGGTTCTTGGTTTTCAACCATAAGAGGATTTCATTTCCTGTCCCCAAGAAGCGTGTAATACTTCTACACTTCAATCTTGGGGCGAAGCGTCTACCACGGGACCCATGTTGGGTACATTTTATGACAGTCACCACGCTCATTTGTTTAAGGGTTCTTCTTCCTCTATTACTTATTCCAAAGTCGCACTGGCGCCCAAACACCACCGTTTTTTTCAAGTCACCAGGGAGCGTCTCCAAAGTCAATATCCTGAATCTCCGGGGAAGAGCGTCTAACAAGCCAAAGCTTTTCTCTGTTCTTCCTTAATCACATCCACAACTTCTTGACACCCCTTTTTCTGTGCTGCACGCTCTATACGGGGCAATGTATATAATTTTGTATCGATTTGCAAATTGTAAGCTTTTAATTTTCTATTCATGGTTAAAATGGAAACAATAGATTAAAATATTGTTGTGCTGTTGGTAATGGATGCTGTTGCCTTATTCATGTATTTATCATTAATTGAGTAGAGGTGATCAACGGGTACATGCTCCTTACTGTTGAATTTTGATTGATTAATTCAATTTGTTTGAAAATATTGAGGTCTTGGACCATTGTTGTTTAATGTCGATGAAATACCCAGGTTCAGTACATTATGGGTTACCCCATTTTCTTTAATGGTTAAGCAAAGGTCTAGCAGACTGCCAGTGCGGGAGACGATATTTGAGCCTGACTGCTTGATTTTGAGCCATCTGGAGGCGTTTACTGATGGCATCAGGGAGGCCCAGGTAGATGGTGTTAGCTTAGTCTAAATGTGACAACACCAAGGCCATCACCACCTGGGTCAAGGCAGGCTGGGTAAGCATCCGATTGATCTTTTTTATTTTACGGCACTGGAAAAAACAAGATAAAACCACCGAGTTTACTTGAGGCTTTAGGGACAACTCTTCATCAATGAGCAGTGGCGGATGGTGACATTTAAAAGTGGTGAGGCGTAAACCAATTGTCGTACTTCACTATGGCGAGCGAGCAAGCCTGAACTACCACGGGACTCACCCCCCACCCAGAAAAGTATGAAAAAAGGAGTGGGCAAATGGTACATTTTCACGGAAAGAAATCCCATCTCGTGAACTCCAATCAACAGGGTGCAGCTTTAGTTTGTGCAGCAGGGGCAGTGGCATCAGGGCCCAGAGAGGCTACCAAATCCTGATTATTATTGTATTGCACACTTCAGAGAGTAGTATTAAGGCCCAGTCCATCTGTCTCAGCCACCCAGACGAATTCTCTCTCGAATGCACCACTCACCTCCCACATCTCAGAGCCATCTTCTTTTAAACACCCCAGACACCCCCACGCTCCCACTCACAGATGGCCTTCTGGTGGGCCTCTCTCTTAGGTACTCCGTTGTGTACACCCTGAGGGCCCCCGTCACGCACACCTCCCATCACACGCCCCTGTAGCTCTCACAGACTCAGGGTGGCAACTCAGGCAGGCGCTCACAGGTGAGTCTACCGTCATGTATTTTCACAGATAGTTATTTACATCCAGCGCTCAGCTCTGGCCTACTGGGTCATGCTCGCGCTAGATAAGACAGCCAATTATTAAATAAAGAAGAATCTTCTAACACGGGCACCCATTCCACAAACACCCTGCAGTTATTAAACGATACGTGCTGCACATTTGAGTGAAAATTGCATTATATTGAAAAGGCCTCATCTGCCAAATACCAATCCGCAATCCGGGATTGCGGATCCGATTGTGGCATTTGGCAGATGAGGCCTGGCACTAATGAGAAACGAACGACAGAAAGGAGGCAGGGCTCACGCAGGCAACACCTGGAATATTGTAAAACTGCTGGAAATTCAGACTGCTCGAGAGTCGAGTGTATTCATTTGGGGTCACAGTGCCCCGAAAACCCTGCCTGGGAGAAGGGTGCTGACCTTCAGCTTCCTCCTTCGAGAAGCGTGCGCACTCCCAACATATGCAGTCCCAGCACTTAATAATACAAAAATACCCCTCTGAAGGCGGAATTAATACATCTTTTCCGATAATACCCACTCCCACGGCTCTAACCCATGACACGCTCCCTATTAAGTTATTTGGCAGATGCAAAGCAAAATCCTTGCCCAGATCAGCTCCGCGCTTGGACCTGGGAAGCTTTGACTTTCTATAATATGGAGTGGTCGAACTACATTAAAAATACAGTACAGTATAAATATAAAAAACTTACCTTGGCTTCCCGCGCTGACTCCCGACTCGAGTCCCGAGACTGCAGACCCCCGCCGTCCTGGATTTTGAATGCCGCCTCTGCGTCTGACGTGGTGTGGGCTCTCGTCACTGAAGGCTGCAGGCAGCCTCCCTCCCCTCCATGGCAGCCGGCGCTGATTGGTTCGGCCGGCTGCCCTAACCGCGTCATTTCTCCTAGTCTGCATCCTGCAGAACGGAGAGTGGGAGGAGACTTGGGGGAGCGGCTTGCCCACTGTTGCTAATACTGTCTGTTTGGACAGCCTCTCAGGCTGTCCAAACAGTCAGTATTAACAACAGTGGGCAAGCCACTCCCCCAAGCCACTCCCCCCTGCCCTGAGGCTCGAGTAACAAGGAAGTTCTTCTGACTGCTTTCTCGCCATGCGAGAAGGGCAGGCAGAAACAAATGGTAGTTATAAATAAATAACTACCATTTGTTTCTGCCTTCTTCTCGCACGGCGAGAAAGCAGGGGGGGCGGCACCCATACGCCCCCATGGAAGAACCGCCACTGTCAATGAGTACTCCCAGACTCTTGACCGAGCTGGAAGGGGTAGGGGATGGTCCCAAACCAGGAGGTCAATATTGTGGGCCCCAGAGAAGCTTGCTTTTGCCTAAAAGGACCAGTTTTGTCTTCTCTGGGTTCAGTTTTAGTTGGTTGCTGTCCATCCAATGACGTCTAAAGAGCATGGTGGACTGAAATTGATGGATAGAGTCTGGGGAGTCATCAATTGTAAAGGTGAGCTGCAAGTCATCTGCATATTTGAAAGTAGTGATTTTGAAGGTTTTTAATGAGTGAAGCAGAGGGAGCATATAAATATTAAACAAAATAGGTGATAGTGAGGAGCCCTGAGGGACCCCGCAATTAGTGTACAGTTTTGGGGATTAAAAGGGGGGCAGGCCGACTGTTTGTGTGCGGCCACTGAGGAAGGATCTAATCCATCATGGGCAGGGCCTCAGATGCCGGCCAGTTTGACACGGCCGAGAAGGATGTCCTGGTCGACCGTGTCAAATGCGGCCGACAAATCAAGCAAGACCAGGGCCTGAGGAGTACCCAAATCTGTATTGAAGCGTAGTGAGTCCAGAACTGCCGTGATGACCGCCTCGGTCGAGTGTGCCGGGCGGAATCCGGCTTGGGCAAAGTCCAAAAAGTCGGATTTCTCAATAAAACTGGAGAGATGGGATGTGACATGGGCTTCCAGTACTTTGGCTAAGTACGGGATCAGGGAAATGGGTCTGTAGTTTGATAAGGTAGTGGGTTCCACTCCTGATTTTTTTGGGAGGGGCACCACCACCGCCTCTTTGAACGAGTTAGGCACCATGCCCTGCGTCAAGGAGGAATTGAGGAGTTCTAATATTGGAGAGGGAAAAGCAGTGAATACCTTTTTTAGGACATGGGGGGGCGCAGTCACGCGGGGAGCCCGACTTGACTCTGTCCATAAGGGCCAGCAGGGACGTGACGTCCAAAAAAGGGAAGTGATCAAGGGAAAGTTCACTAGTGATATGAATAAGATCCAGGGGGGCAGGGGAAGTAACCGGGATGCTAGATTTGATAAGCACGATTTTATCCAGGAAGTAATGATTGCAGAAGTCTTGTGTAGCTACAGGTTTGAGCTGAGTTCTTGCAGGGTTCGAAAGCTTATCGACTATGGAGAAGATGTCCTTAGTTTTGTTATTGGATCTTTCAATTATGCTAGAAAATAATTCTGCTTTAGCTAGAAAGATGGCCTTCATGTAGGCAGTACGGGCGGCCAAATAGCTGGACTTTCCGATAGAGTCATCATTTCTTCTCCATTCGCATTCTTTTTGGCGGACTATTAATTTTTTTGCCCTAAGGTCAGGAGAGAACCATTTGTGGGCATCAGATTGACGCATAGTTTTCAATTTTTTTCAGTGGGACGTGTAAATCACTAGCAGTTTCAAGCCAATTGGAAATATTGGCCACAGTTTGGTTAAGATCAGTATCGTGCACAGGGATTGAGTTCTTCAAGCTACCTAGAAAAGCTGAGGTATCTAATGAGCCCCACTTCCTAATAAGGCCTTCTCGGGTGTCTGTATTTATTATGGACTTGGGAATAGAGATGTTGAATTGGATCAAAAAATGATCAGACCAGATGCATGGGGAAATATTGGGAAGTGAAATGCTGAGGTTGACGCTCCAAATTGGATCCAGAGTGTGCCCCATTGTATGAGTGGCGGAGTTAATATGATGGGTGATATTGAGTCCTGTGAGAAGTTCCATAAGCTCAATTGCCAAAGGGCCGCCAGACGCACTGTTAAGCCAGTAATTAAAATCACTGATTAGCAGAATCCTCGTGTATTCGGTGGCCAAGATGGCCAACTGATCGCACAGAGAAAAGGGAAAGGTGGGCATACTCTGAGGGGGTCTGTGTATCAGTACACATAAGAGTGGGCCTGACCTGGAGTCGAGTCTGATGACCAAATTGTCGACTGCGGGAAGGTCAAGAGACGCCATTTAAAAAAATACAAGATGTTTATTAATAATGGCAGCTATTACATCCCCTATTTTACCTGGATCACGGTCTACATGTAAGATGTAGTAATTGTCGGGAAGTGCTGCTAATATATCTGGCGGTGAGTTGGTGTTAAGCCATGTCTCCGTAAGGAAGAGAATATCCGGTTTTTGGCAGGCAAGGAGAAGAAAAATATCTAATTGGTGTTTCACTAGTGATCTAGTGTTAAGGTAAAGGATATTTAATCGTTGCATTTCAACTGGGGCAGACCTAGATTGTATATGCCAGCGACGTGTTTGTAGCGGGGGTCTAAGGGGGTTAAGAAAAGGTTGAAAGATACCTAATTGTTCTAGGTAACTGGTGGTAGCTGGACAGAGAGAGCCGGCAAGGCTACGCAGATTCACCAGGCTCTCTGAAGAATAGGCCAGCGGAGGATCAGGGGGGGTGGCCCCTAGCCCCGGCCTGGCGCGGACGGGCGCAGACGGGCTTACCTTTGGTGCGCCTTCGGCGCGCCATCGGCGCGCCCGCTGCGCGGCCGGGAGGGGGTACATATTTATACTGTCAGTTCACACTTTCTTTCCGCGCGATTGAAATCATTTTAATTTTGCTTATCCGTTTCATACCTGTTCGCTTCTGCTTGATTTGTTCATATGCCATTTAATTAATTATGATTTGGTTTGCCCATATCAGTAATTTCGTCAAAATGTGTGTTTAGCCTTGTATATTTGATATTGCCTGGACCTGTTTGGCAGTTGTTTGGCAGTTGTTTGATAGCCTTGATTTAATGCTGTATGACAATCAACATTCTGAACAGGTGCAACACCTAGGTTGGGATTTCTGATAGATACATCTGCCAGTGGATTCCTCACCTTGTGAATATACCCTTGCGGCAGCAACATTCGGAAATTCTTTTTGTAGCTTTGCGCCGACGTGGACGACGTCATAGAGGCACGGCATCACGCGCGACTCCGCTGACGTCACCGACACCATAATAGGCCCACGCCGGCGTGACGTTTCATTTCCCTTTTTTCGCGTTGTCGATGCTAACGGTTTTCAAGGGATCGTCTGTAGCTGTACAGTAACTTTGTTACTTTGTAGTATTTTTCTATGTTTCATTGTCTTTTGAGATGTCTCCGAAGAAGACTGGATTTAAAGCTTGTGGGGAATGTGGCAAGACGATGTCCATCACTGACCCGCATGAGTGCTGCATCTGGTGTCTGAGTTCCGACCATGACGTCGAGGATTGCCCATCTTGTAAGAAGATGACTCCGAAGGCCCTTCGTGAGAGGGAGACGAAGCTCCTCGTTGCAAAATTGAAAAGTAAGAAAGAAAAGAAGTCTTCGAAGTCGCGAAGTCGGAGATCGAGGTTGAGGTCTCGTTCGAGGTCGCGCTTGGAGTCGTCCTCTGCTCATGCTTCGGGGTCTTTGAGGAAGAAGCACAAGAAGAGCCATGAGTCCCGACATCATTCAGAGAAGGACTCGAGTTCAAGACCGAAGTCGCAGGTTAAGCTACTTCGGAAGGAGTGGTGTCTTCGGCATTGGAAGCACATGACTCCGAGGGTGAGGCTTCGCATGCGGATTCGCCTGGGTCGCCGAAGCAGATAGTGAATCCATCTCCGGTTCCGTCCAATCCTTCTGGTCAGGAGGATGAAGGTGAGGTGGAGGAAGTTGGTGAAGGCGAAGTTCTGTTGCCTGCGGGTCCGTCGACCCCTGTGCACCAGCCTGAGGAGGAGGTCGACGTCGTGACGACTCCGCTCCCTCGAGAGCAACCTGGGGGCCCTTATCCAGCCTTTCCGGCTCCAGGTCAGGCTCCATCCCAGTTCCTGAATGCCATGTTTGGAGTTTACTCCAGGGCAATGTACCCCTCTGGTGCACCTGTTGGTCCCACGGACCCTTTGGCGTATAACCTGGGTGTTCCCCAGGCTTATGCTCCTGCGCCCTTTATGCCTTTCATGCCGGCTCTAGCACCGCAGTGGCATTTCCCGGCACCGACGAGGCCTTTGACGCCGAAGCCTTCGACGCCGAATTCGTCCACGCCGATTCCATTGACGCCGGTGCTCACGACTCCGATGCAGAATCCCGTTCGGCCTCGGGTTAAGCTGCCTCGCCCGACTTCGGGTTCGACGCCGGCTCCGGCGGAGTCGGTCCTGGATCCGTCGACTTCGTTTATGAAGGAGAGGTCGAGGCGTGAGGCCCAGAGACTTCTGGAGGAAGAAAGGTATCGGGATGCGGACATGGAGGAAGGAGAGTTACAGGATTCGGAGGATCCTTTTGATGACCTGAGAGAGGCCAGTGGACTTGAACTGTCTCCTGAGTGGGATTTGGCCTCTGTGTCAGACGTGCCTTCCAAGGATGTGACACCTTATCACATTGTAATTAAGAAGGCTGCAGACTTGTTAAATATTACTCTGCCCACCACTGAATACAAGTCAAACATTCTTACTGAGGTCCTTCACTCGCCTTCCTCCGTTATTGAACCAATGCTTCCATTTAATGACGCTTTGGCTGAACCCATTGATGAAGTTTGGAAGAAACCTCTGACAGTTCCTGCTGTTTCAAGGGCTGATGTGAGGAGGTATATGGTGGCGCCTGGTGACCCGGACTTTTTGTCAACGCATCCCCTGCCGGAGAGTTTGGTTGTGCAGGCAGCCTGCTCAAAGAAGTCAACGGGTGCTTTTCCGCAGGTTCCTGGGGAAAAGGAGGCAAGGAAACAAGACCAGGGGGCAAAGAACATCTTTTCATCAGCCAGCATGGCGCTAAAGTCTTCAAATGCAACTTGCCTGATGGGTAGATACATCCCTGCTTTGATGGATTCCGTCAAGCAGTTGGTGCCTAAAATCCCTGAGAACGATAGAAAGGATTTTCAGGAGGTTATTTCTGACCGACGGACAGGTAGGCTCCTGAAGACTCCTGGTAATACATTCACGATGTAGTACTTGATATTGAGCAAGCTGGCTATACTGGGAACTCCTCTGAACTTTGTACATCTTATTCGATTAGGATTTGGTACAGAGTTTCTTTAGTAAAGCTCACACCCAGAACTGTGTCTGGTTTATTATACCATTTTAACTATACCACTTTAACTTTTGGTTTCCTGCTCAATCGCTGTCAATAACACGCTGAGTCTTGGCCATACAGTTTGGGGAGGGAGTGTCTTTTTGCAAACAACTGGGTTTGTTAATAATACATGGACATGAGATAGCAAGGTAGCTATACACCGCAAATATTATTTTGACGGTGGTCTATTGTTTTCATTTTTTTCATTTCCATTTAACAGAGCGGGGCCTCATAGTTTCCCGAGCGGGTGCCGGGTGAGGTGAGGTTACTTCCCACATAATGCTGGGTGAGTATGTTACTCTAAAAACATCATTGCGAATTAAAATCATGAGAGCCAGGAGGACTGTAGCCTTCTGTGAAGCGTTGAAACTCTTCTTCGCTATTTATGTGTTGTCTGTACTGTTTTCTTAGGCACTTAGGGATCATTGTAGACAAATGTATTATATATTCTGTGCACTGTTTTCCTCTTTTGTAGGAAAGGACAAATAATTCAATTTCCACCAGCTCACATTGCGGATCCAAGTTCCTGGTAGGAGTAATTGAATAAGTATTGCACAGTATTATTATTATTTACACGTTTATCTCACTAGTACTTTTGCAGTCGCTATTAGAACTAGGTCCTGAAGAAAGCTGGACAGTTTGTTCCATACAGCTGAAACATGTTGACCTCACTGCACAGCGCCACTATATAGTCATATTTTCAGACTATTAGGCGTTATTTTAATATTGACACTAGGACAATCCCTATTAAACACATTTTTTGCGCTAGTAGCCAATTTTATATATTTTCACTCACTTTTTTCACAGCACTGCACACCATCAGCACCATTTGAAATACACTGTGGCTAGAGGTCTATCTCGGAAATCCATCTCTGCACCATCATTAGATGGGTTGGGCGAGATTTGGATCTACTATCCGTATCCCACATGATGATATTCCGCCATAAGGGTGGGCTGATGGGAATTTCTCAGCCCAGTGTCATTTCATGTAGTTGCTACATGATCCCTCTTTGTCTTTAGTTCCAGAACAGCACGCATTTATTTTTGTGACCAGACATCTCCTGTTGTTTTCTATATATCTGGTTATTTCTGACACTCAGGCTGCGGCAAGGCAGGTAATCCAGAGTGGGCTGGACACGGCTGATTCGGTGGCGAGAGTGATGGGTTCATCTGTGGCCACGAGGAGAACTGCATGGTTGAAATCTTCAGAATTCTCTGTGGATGTTCAGTCCGCTTTGATGGATTTGCCCTTTGATGGGTCAGGATTGTTTGGTAAAAAGGCTGACGCTGCTTTAGAGCGGTTTAAAGACAGCAGAGCGACAGCGAAGTCTTTGGGCCTTCAGACCAGGGGTTCATTTGGAAAATGATTCAGAGGATTTGGCAGATCTTCCTTTCGGGCCTGCAAACAATCACAGCAGTAGCCGCAGCAGCAGCAGAACACGCTGTAGAAGTCATACAGGGGCAGACAGAGAGCTCGTACTAGAAGTCGCCAAGCCTCCTCCTCCTCCTCTTCTCCTTCCCAGCCACCTGCCACCACAGCAAAGCAGCCCTAGATCCGCCATTCAGGATCATGTGGGCCCAGTGGGGGGCCGGCTTACCCATTTTCTACGCGATTGGGACTTAATTACATCAGATCTTCGGGTTCTCAATCTCGTAGAGAATGGGTATGCTCTTCCTTTTCGGAAATTTCCCCCCAATTACCCTCCTTGCCAGGGTTATTGTTCGGAGGACCACCTGCTTCTCCTGCAGGAAGAAGTCCCGGCACTGTTCAGAAAGGGTGTGATAGAGGTGGTTCCAGAGCAGGAAAGGGGTCAGGGATGCTACTCCTGGCATTTTCTGATCCCCAAGAAGGATGGCAGACTTCGTCCTATCTTGGATCTCAGGATCTTGAATCTCTACCGGAAGCAGGAGAAGTTCAAGATGCTCACCCTTGCGCAGGTTCTTCAAGCGCTGCTGGAAGAAGACTGGATGGTGTCGATCGATTTGCAGGATGCGTATTTTCATATTCCCATCCTGAAGTCGCACAGGAAGTATCTCCGTTTCACGGTTGGGTCGCAACTCTACCAGTTTGCGGTCCTCCCATTTGGTCTTACTACTGCGCCTCGAGTCTTCACCAAGGTGATGGCCGTGGTGGCTGCACATCTCAGAAGATCGGAGATACCGTTATTTCCGTATCTGGACGATTGGCTGATCAAAGCAGAATCTCCGGAGATAGTGCTCCATCATCTGCAAGAGACAACTCAGTTGTTGCACAGGTTGGGTTTTCCGATAAATGTACCCAAATCTCACCTGGTGCCCTCCCAGCGCAACCTGTTCATAGGTGCGGTACTGGACACTACTGTGTGTCGTGCATTCCCTCCTCCTCAAAGGATTCGCGACATACAGGAAATGATTCCTTTATTTTACAATGGAGCGGTCGTTCCAGTCCTGAAGGTCCTTCGCCTGCTCGGTCTGATGGCTTCTTGCATCCTGTTGGTGAACCATGCACGCTGGCACATGAGGGCACTCCAGTGGTGTCTCCTCAGGCAGTAGTATCAGCACAGCGGAAATCTCAGGGAGTCCGTGGGGATCTCGAGAGAAACTGCAGCTGATCTGTCTTGGTGGGGTGTGGAAGGCAATCTGTCACAAGGAAAGCCTTTTCAACTACCTCCATCGGTGGCCACAGTGATATCGGATGCATCCACTCTAGGGTGGGGTGCTCATCTGGGGGATCTGGAGGTGAAAGATCTTTGGTCTTCAGAGCAAAGGTTGCTTCACATCAACCTTCTAGAATTGCGGGCGATATGTCTGGCGCTCAAGGACTACCTCCCTTCCCTTCGCGGTCAGTCAGTTCAAGTCCTGACGGACAACACGACCGCGATGTGGTATGTCAACAAGCAGGGAGGAGCGGGGTCGCAGTGTGTCTCTGCAGAGAGGCTCTGCGTCTCTGGTCCTGGTTTCAGGACCATCAGATTTGTCTGATTGCAAATCATCTGGCCGGAGTTCTGAACGTTCGTGCAGACAGTCTCAGTCGGCAGTTCTCTGCCGACCACGAGTGGAGGCTCCATCCAGAGGTAGTTCGTCACGTCTTTCAGACTTGGGGGACTCCTCAGGTGGACCTGTTCGCCACTCACAAGAATGCTCACTGCCCGTCATTCTGCCAGGCGTGACTCCACCATGTCCATTTATTCAAATAAATGGTCTAAATTTGTTGCTTGGTGTGGGGAGAAGTCCATTGACCCTTTAAGGGCTCGTTTGTCCAATATACTTCAATTCGCACTTTCTTTGGCCCAGCAGGGTTTTGCGCTGGCAACTATCAAAGGTTATTTGTCAGCCTTATCGGCTTTCCTTTGTTTGCCGACCAGCCCTCTTTGTTTAAATCACCTATTGTATTACGTTTCATTAAGGACCTTACCAATAAATTTCCTCCAACTCCTTTTATTGTACCTCATTGGGACTTGAACCTTGTTCTTACATTTTTCAAATGGGTTCGCCTTTTGAACCTTTACACAAATGTCACTTAAAACTTTTGTCTTTTAAGATTATTTTTCTAGTAGCAATTACCTCGGCAAGGAGGGTAAGTGAGCTTCAAGCTCTTAGTTCAAAGCCCCCATTTGTATCCATTCATGCTGAAAGGATGGTTCTTAGGACCAGGGCTGATTTTAAGCCTAAAGTGGTTACTCCTTTCCATCTGGGGCAGTCCGTTACCCTCCCTACCTTTTATCCTCCCCTCACCCTTCCAAGGAGGAGGAGAGACTTCACCGCTTGGACCCTAAGAGGGCGGTGTGCTTTTACCTGGACAGGACAAGAGAGTTCATGTTGGATGACCAGCTGTTTGTTGGATTTGCTGGCTGCAAAAAGGGGAAGGCGGTGCACAAGCGCACGCTGTCGAGATGGATTATCCTCTGCATTAGGATCTGCTACGCCCTGGCGGGTAAGGAGCCTCCAGAGGGTATAAGAGCTCACTCTACTAGAGCAAAGTATTAGACATCTGCTTTGTAAAGGGGTGTGCCTGTTGAGGACATTTGTAGAGCGGCGACTTGGGCCTCCCTCCACACTTTCGCGAAGCATTACTGCTTGGATACTGAGGTGAAGGAGGGAGGGCCACTTTGCGCGCGCTGTCCTCCAGGATTTCCTGGTATAGAAGAGTGGACATCCTCCTCTGGGAGCGGGGACTGCTCTGGGACTCAATTCACAAGGTGAGGAATCTACTGGCAGATGTATCTATCAGAAGAACCAGTTACTTACCTTCGGTAACGCTTTTTCTGTTAGATACTATATCTGCCTGTGGATTCCTCACTGACCCACCCGCCTCACCGTTGTCCACTCTTCTATGCCCGAGTTTATTGTAATGTAAATATTTTTTATTGTCAAGGAAATGTTTTATTTCGATTGCATTACTGCATTTGCTTCACACTGTGTGTGTTATCTTGACATTTGTGTACTGTGTATACTTTGTATATATCTACTGTCATCGGTCCGTCCGTGTGCCTCGAAGGCACGGAAAAAAGGGCGGAACTGATGTCATCACGCCTGCGTGGGCCTATTATGGTGTCGGTGACGTCAGCGGAGTAGCGCGCGATGCCGTGCCTCTATGACGTCATCAACGTGGGCGCAAAGCTACAAAAAGAATTTCCGAATGTTGCTGACGCAAGGTGATATTCACAAGGTGAGGAATCCACAGGCAGATATAGTATCTACCAGAAAAAGCGTTACCGAAGGTAAGTAACTTGTTCATTACAGCGCCTGCATTCAACACCTTTTCGAAGGAGTAACACCTGTGTGATTGCCATTAACATTTTACTTCGCCTGTGGCTATGTTCTTCCAGTCAGTGATGACCTTCTAGGTGAAATAATCACTTCTCGATATGTAGTAAATCGAAGAACCAACATAAACTTTACCATTTTGAAAATGTCCCAAAATAGTGCTAAAATTGGGGTGAAGAAATACTCGAGTAACCCACATAAATTGGGGCTCAAGGCGTGGAAGAGAAGTGGTGCTACCAGGCGCATAGCTTTAAAATCACAATCTGATTGTCAATTTATATATTTATTAACAAAAAATCTGCTGCCAATAATTTGGGAAAAAGGACATATGTGATAGTAAATATGTTGGAACTAAATTGGCCACAAAGAGGCTACATTAAAAACAAGCATTTGCCATGCAATATGTCTCCCAGTTGTAAGAGTTTGAGCTATTGGCATTGTAAATGGCAATGCCTTGTATTTACATGTTGGTGTTTAAAACATAAATGAAAGGCATTGTCATTTACAATGCCAATAGCTTAAACTCTCGCAAATGCGAGACCTATTGCATTGCAAATGCTTGTTATATTTGGGGATATGGCATTGACATCTGCTGTCCTGTCCTCTAAACTGTGTTGATCTAACCCATGACCTTAGGCAGTGTGGATTCTGACCTCTGGTGATTTGGTCTTTGACCTTTGGTGATACAGACCACATGCTCTTACTTTGGTGATATGGATTCTGATCAATGCTGGTATTTTCTGGGAATTTCCTTTCTGTGATGCACTCTCTGATTTACTGAAATCTCTCTTTAAGAGCGCTTCCCTTTACGATAATGCCAAGTAATAAAGTTTAGTTTTGCAGACAGTGAACCTTTTGTAAGCGAACGTATTACCTGTCTCAGCCTCGTTAAATGTTGCCAAAATTTCAGATTGTGGGTTACATTCCTGTAAAAGCAAGGTCGTAGAACAGGTTTTGTAAGTTTCACACAGCACCGTAAGCTCTTGGGATCTTCGTGAATTCTCAGTTCTGTAACAGACTTTTTTTGCAAGTATGGAACTGAGAGACAGCTTGTGGTCTCTAGCTGCTCCTGAGGACCTGCACTCATAAGTTCACCTGGATGTCTTAAAAATGTAAGGGGGGGTACACATTCTACAGACTTACCCAAAGAAAGAAGTGAAAAATTCCTTGGACGGAAAGAAACAAATAATCGAAATAATAACAAGTTCTTAAATGCAGAATTTCAGTGGATACACCTGAGAAGAGTTTTTCAGTAATGTATTGCTTGTCTTAGTCTATGAAAAGATATGTATGTCAGAGAACAGGTAAGCTGGATGAGGCGTACCTCTAAACACCAATCCTAACCAATACAATGCGCCAGTATTTCCACATTTGACCAGGTTGTCGTACTCTGAACACCATTCAAAGATGGTGCCCCATCTTTTGAAGCCTCTATGTATCTTTCTCTCCCTCTCATCACCATAGGCTTTTCTATCTCCTAGATGCCTCCCGTGATTGCATAGTCCATCATTGCCTTATATATGGTACACCTTTACGCACCCAACCACCAAACCTTGGTTTTGTATGTAAGAACATTGTATTTGAATTATACAGCCGCTACTGACAATCATCCTACCCAGGGCATCCAGTGCTGAAACAAAGCAAGGAATGGAATGATACAACATGGCTCTGATCTGAAACACCAGCATTCTCGTAAGAGTTACCTGATAATGATCGTCAATTCCTTGAGATATTCTCCAAGTAACCTTTGCAAATCAAAAGATTGATTGAACATGATAAATTATATAACTTGAGGTATTTGTTGGGGATAAAAAGTGACCCTTGCTGAACCCGCCTTTCCAAGTTGAACCTTTGAAACATCTTGCCTGTACTCTAGAACCTGAACTAAAGGGGAACACAATTTAAGAGAATATGCATGTATCCTTAAAATTCAAACAGAACTGCAAGAGAGAACAACAAATGAAAGTATTACAAAAGGCTACAGTTTGGCATTCATAGACTTCCGTCTGGAAACAAAATAACTTGAGTGTCTCTCGGTCCATTCAGTTAACCTTCTGTAGACTTTGGTGGTCCATTGGTGTTCAGTGGTTTATAGGTAATGAAATGAGGAAGGGGTGTCTACTCACCTATGACCTGAACCCCTAGCCCAGCTCCCTTTACATCCAGAAATGGATCGGGGATCATTGCACGGTTGGGCGTAATAACTGAAACTGCTTGGACTGTAAGACCAGCAAAAGCTCTGCATAGAAGTAGAGGAACTAGGCTTGAAAGGCAAAGTCTGCTGCTTGGAGAGAAGATGTTTCTCACTGATTGGGGGAGATGTCTGTCATTGTTTGGAGGGGAGAGATCTGAAACAATTTGGAGAGAAGAGGTAAGACCTTGTGTGGAGGGAAGAGAGGCCTGAAACTACCGTAAAGGAATGGTCTGAAACTGCTAGGAGAGTAGAGAACCAACAATGCTTGGAGATTAGAATTCTGACACTTCTTGAAAAGAGGAGGTCTGACACTCCTTGGACAGGAGGGGCCTGACAAAGCTTGGGGACAAAAGTCGGACACACCTTCATAGTAAAGGTCTGACTGAGCTAGGAGAAGTGACGTACAGCATGCCATTGATATAGGGAAGTCGAACACTGAGAGGTCAGACGCTGCTTAGACAGGAGACCTTTAATCCTGCTTGGGTAGCAGAGGTCTGACAGTGCTGTGAGATGAGTCATTTGGCATACCTTGGATATATGCAGCCTGACAATGCTGGGGTATCGGAGGTTTGAGACTGCTTCGATTAAAGTGGTCCAACAGTGCTTAGTGAGGAAATGTATGAGATTACTAGGAAAGGAGAGGTCTCCCATTTCATGGAGGGGTCTGACATTCCTTGGAAAATAGAGGTCTTGTATTGCATGGATAGGAGAGGTCTGGCATTGCATTACTCAACGCCATCATTTCTTGGACTGGCTAAAAATGTAGCCAGACTCTCAGCCTCTGGTTCCTTAAGATCAGAATTATTTTTTCTGACGACGAGGCTGCCATGACCTGTTCCATGGTGAAATTATACCCTCTCTTACACCTGAATCTCCATTATATTACCCTGGATATTGGAGGTTCATACCTCCTCATGGAGAAAACAGCGACTCGCTTTTATCTTCCCCTCGTCACGAGGAAAAAAGCAAACAGTTTTTCTCTTTGATTTTACAATTAACTACGGACACAAGTTAGTTCAGTTCCTATGATACCTTTTATTAAGAGGTCTTTGACTCTTCCTGAGCCCAAGATCTGCGCTGGCGGTTCTTTCAGGCCTCGAACAAAAATGTAAAACGCCAGGCAATTCACTTGCTTGTCTTGTCTCTCAACTACAACCTGACTAATTTTTTTGCTCAGGCGGCCCAGCGACGTCCTCGCAATCCCGCTTCTCCTTTGACGTTTTCTCCCGACCGGGAAGGTTGATGCCTCGTTTTATTGGGGGAAAAAGTTCTCCACCATGGCTGCAACCACAGTTTCAGCGGGCAACTCTTTAGCCATTTTGGGCAGGTACCACTGCCAGAGGTAGTCTGGCATGTTGGCGCAGGTAGCCCTTATTCCCGAATTCTCCTCGGCTGACGCTTCAAAGATCCTGCAGAAGAAAGGGAGAAGTGCATCAGAAATAATAGACCGTGCAGTGCACATTGCATCTACAAGTTTTTAGACCGCTTGCATCAGCCGCAGTATTGCAAAGACAAGGTTGGCAGAACGCTCTGTTTTCCCCCCAGATGTTCAGACTAAAATAATGGACGTACCTTTTATGGGTAATCCCTCTTTGGCCAACATGTTGAGCAGACACTGCAGACACTACCCGCGCCTTTGGTTCTCTCCAGTATAGAAAGCAGCCCTTTCGTGGTGCTCCACATCCTCTTTTCCAAGGAGTTCCACCCAGTATCACTCCTGCAATCAGAAACAACTGCATTATTCGACCCTAAATCGTATACGGGAGGTAATTCTTCTAGGAAACAACGACTTACCTTAGAACCCACCCTTAATCCATCCCAAAAAGGCTGAAGGTGGAATTTCTCTCTTTTATTCCATTTGGTCAAAGTTGCCATTTCTCTGTTGGGGGTTTTAATAGTTGTGTCGAAAAGTCACATTCTAAAATTTGGCAAATTTTTTCTTACTACACCTCCAAAGGGGACCTCTACCTCCTCATCTACGCGAGTGGTTTTCACAAGTGTCTATATTGATACAAACAGGGACTGTCGAAGTGGTTCTTAATCTCCAACAACAGAGTTAGGGTTTACTCTCAGTTCCTCATCAACAAGCAAGTCAGGAAAGTAGCGCCTGATTTTAGATCTTTGCGCAAACTTTTCAAATGTTGTACCTCAAGAAGGTCCTAAAGTTCTTATGCCAGAACGACTTTATAACTACACTCGACCTCCAGGATGTCCATTTTCATGTGCCAATCCTTCCAAAGCACAGGAAGTGGCTACGCTTTACAATAGGTACAAAACATTTTCAATTCAAAGTCCTACCTTTTGGCCTTCGGTCCGCTCCACGTGTCTTTACGTAGATCCTGGCACCAGTGGCAGCCTGTCTACGTCTGCACGGCATATAAATGTATCATTACTTAGACAACTGTATAATAAGGGCTCGCTCTTATCAACAGGCAGTCCAGAACACTCAGACTTGTCAGTCACTGTTTCAAAACCTGGTTTTCAATAAATCATGACAAGTCCCAACTAGTCCTAGCTCCGATATGAACATTTCTTGGAGCATCAATCAATACAAACCTAGCAAAGGTGTTTGTCTCACACGAACGACAGGCCTGCATCTCCCACTTGGTGGTTCTTCTACGTACAAAAAGGTCAGTTTCGGTAGATCCTCAAAGTCATTCCTGGCCACGGCCTCCACCTGCATCCTGTTGGTTCCCAACTCCAGATTACACATGAGAAAAATGCTAGAGGAGCTAGACAAGCAGTGGCGACAGCTATCTGGCTCATTCAACGACAACATCTTATTTACCTTTCGAATGAGGACACCGCTGGGCTGGTGGGCCCATGCTCCCAGTGTCGCAGCAGGCCGCTCCCTCCTCGGACGCTCCAACGCTCACCATTACCACTGATGCCTCTCTGGAAGGTTAGAGAGCGCACCTTCAGGGTTTTTCCATCAAGGGCAGATGGACACCTCTCCAACGCACGTCACACACTAATCGCTTGGAGCATTTATCCGGTTTCCTGGCTCTGAAAGCCTTCTGCTTCCTAGTGCGAGAGGAATCCGTGTTAGCGTGTACAGACAATACTATCACTATACACTATCTCAAAAAGCAAGGAGGTACGCGATCACTGTCGCCCAAACAAGCACAACACATTTGCAAATAGGCCATTCACCATCACGTTAATATTTCTGCAATATATGTTCCAAGGGTCTTGAACGTCATGACGGACTCCCTCAGCGGATCCGCCTAGGACAACCACGGGTGGGATCTCCACCAACAGACCCTGGACCACATCTTATGCCTGGGGAGCCAACCAGACCTGGATCTGTTTGCGATGCCTCTCAACTGCCAATGCTTATACTATGCAATCTGGCTTCCCCACAAAAGATTGTGCGGAACTGCATTAGATGAACTCGTGAACAGTATTTGCATTCTCTTTTCCGCCGATTCCGTTTGTGCCTCGTCTCCTGCAGAAAATAAGGTTCTAACCAAGTCACATCTCACTCATTGTGCTCAGATGGTCTCGCCGACCGTGGTTCACGGGTCTCCTCCTACTACCTTGCTGCGAACCTATCATGCTTTGCCCTCTGCCGCACCTTCTGAAAGTGAAGTACGGACGGATTCACCATCCGCATTCCTCAGACCTCAAGCTTGCGGCTTCAACCTGAGCACTCTGAATTTGCTCACTTGTGCATTGCCTCAGACTGAAGGGAGGTTTCTCGCGAACGCAAGAGCCCCTCCACTACTAAGACATATAAACTAAAATGTAAATGCTTTGGTATCTGGTGCGAGTCTGTCAGCATCAATTGCGTGCACGCTACACCAGAGCAAATCCTACCTGTCTTTCTCCTTCTGCCAAAGTCAGCCCTTTTCTCATTTTGTCTTGTAAAGTACTGGCTGCACTTCTCGTTTAAGCCATGACGGATTCACTATTCCTCCCAGATTATTTGCAAGTTCTTTTAGGGCCTCAACCAGATGTGCCTGCCCATTAGGCATTCCCTGCCTACTTGGCGCCTCAACGTCGTATTGACCCAGCTTCTCAAAGCTTCTTTTGAACCAATCCATTTCACAGATTCGAAATTTCTAACATGGAAAGTTTCCCTCCTACTCGCACTCACGTCCTCTCGATGTGTGAGTCCTATTCAAGCTTTTACCATCAAACATATTTACCTTCAACTTCCAAATGACTCTCTGGTGCTGCGCACTAAACCACTATTTATACCAAAGGTTCTATCTGACTTTCACATTTATGAACCAGTCATCCTAAGACATTTTCTTTCCAAACCCTCAGTCTTCAGCTGAGCGCAATCTACAATCTTTAGGTTTCAAACAATGTCTTAAATTGTACATACAACCGACAGCTGCCTTTCGCAAGCCAGACCAACTTTCTTGTGTATGAGCGGATGCATTTAGTGCATCCAGTGACCAAACAAACCATTGCCCCATGGTTTGACATCAGCGATCTCTTTTTGTCATACAAAGATTGGCAAGCCCTTACCTACTCCGGTGAGGGCCCACTTGACTAGGGCAGTTTCATACTCCACTGCCCTATTCGCTGGAGTGCCTTTACATCAGATCTGCAGAGTGGCAACGTGGTCCATCAGATGTATGTTTCATGAGGCACTACTGTCTAGAGGTAATTGACAGCGCTGGCACTGCTGTGGGTCAAACGGTGCTTCGGAATTTTTTCAAGTAAGGTGAGCCCCTGTTGCTTCCCTCCTCCTGCCACAAAAGGTTTTGCATTTTCGCATCAGTGTACCATTAATAATGTTTGTTTTAATTATGCGATATGTTCATGCATTACAGTTGTAACCTTTTATGGATAAATTGGCTACTGCTTGCTATTCTACTCAAGCATGTGAATCTATGAAAGGCACCCCAATACTGCAGAAGAACAAAAGTTACTTACCTGTAAACTGTGGTTCTCCAGTATTGGTGTCTTTCATAGATTCACGTGCGACCCACCCTTCCACCCCTCAGAGGCTCCCTCCTCCTCATTGACTCTTTTGTCACTCTTGTGCTACGAAAATCTGAGGGCCTGAGCTTCTGAGGAGAAGGTTCTAGAGGGTGCGACAGCTGATTGGCTGGAATTTGGACTATCATAACGTCTTGGATATGTCAGTAAAGTGATTCTCCCTCAATGCTTCCTTATGTGTTAATAATGTTCTATGGTACTTTCAAGCATTCTATTATTATTATTAAATTCTATTTTATTATTATTACTATGATATATATTTATATATGTGATATTTTACTACTTTTTTATGTACTGTGGGACTCCCACTTCGACGACGGTGGATATTCAAGAATGTGAATCTAGGAAAGACACCAATACTGGAGAACCACAGTTTACAGGTAAGTAACTTTTGTTCTTCTTTTCTTTTTTACTCCGGGGAAAGTTTTGATTCTCTTGTTTAGATATGTCTGAATGAAAAGAAATTGAGACATTTCATTTGGAATTTTGTCTTTTGTATTACAGTTTGTATGAGTGTTGTTACACTCACAACCTACTTTTGTGAAGACAGAAATACATTTATGTTTGCTGTGCACGCGGTTCTGCCTGACTAACCATTCACATGTATGTTTCAATGAGGGACAGGCAGCCCTCATATCCCGTGTAGCACACACTAGTCGACAAATTTGTATACAAACACTTTACGCTTTTTATTTTAGCATTATCTTCGGTGTGCAGTTCTCAATACATTTTTTTCACACATTCCTGGGTGCCATGCCCACACACACTGCCTGTCGCCTAGGTAAGTCATCCCTCTAGCAGGCCTCATAGCCCCAAGGCAGGGTGCTCTGTACCACAGGTGAGGGCATAGCTGCATGAGCAATATGCCCCTACAGTGTCTAAGTCCATTCTTAGGCCTTGTAAGAACAGTGAAGCAATACTGAGTACATGGTCTGGGATTTTGTCATTACGAACTACACAGCTCCATTATGGCTTTTCTAAATGCTAAAAAGTTTGGTATCAAACTTCTCAGCATCATAAGCTCACACTGATGCCAGTGTTGGATTTATTGCAAAATGTACTCAGAGGGCATCTTAGAAATGCTCCTTGAAAAACTACCAACACGCTAGTGTGCAACTTACTGGTCTGCACCATCCTGCCACACTCAGACATGTTTCTGACCCCCTAAGGTGAGAGCCTTTGTGCTCTCGTGGGTCGGAAGCAAAGCCTGCTTGGGGTGGAGGTGCTTCTCACCTACCCCCGAGCAGGAACATCATTCAGGGTGGTGAGCCTCAAAGACTTCCTGCCCTTTGTTATGCTGATCAGAGCCTCTACATCTAGTGGAGATGCCCGCTCCCCTGACCAAGCCCCACTTTTGGCGGCAAGGTCGGCAGAAAAATTATTAATCAGGAGAGGTGTGTCTCCTCTCTGCCAGGACCACTCCTAAGATGCCCTGGACCACAGTGACCCCCTCCTTTGGGAATTCTCCATCTTGAATGGAAAGATTGTAGCCTATCAGGTTAGGGGATGCCCACTCCCCAAAGGGCTGTACTCACCCTAAAAGGCAAGTAGCCCATTAACGAACATCTGCCAGTACCTGTAAGACCCCTAAATTTAGTATTTAGGGACACCCCTGAACCTTGATCTTCAGATTCCTGCAACCTAAGAAGAAAAAGACACAGAAGAAGCTGTGCAGCTTAGCCTCAAGACTACTACCGAATTGGCCCTAGCCCCAACCCCACCGGCCTGTGTCCTGCTCAAAATCCCTGTGTTGTGTGGCCAGCGACTTCCAGAACCTGAGGAAGACTGCCCACGCTTCAACAAAGACCTTATCTCCCAAGGACAACGGCCCTGTGCAGAAGAATCCAACTACAAGGTCTCCGGATCCAGCTGAAATTGGGACTCCTGCCCACTCAGCACCCAACGCCCACGGCCCGAGTTTGAGTGGCTTACCTGTCCAGTGAAGTCTCCCCAGCAACCCTGAACTAGAATCAGCATTGGCTGATCTCTCCTCGACTCCACGAAGATGCCTTCAGCCTCAACTTGAAGGTTCCCCCGCTACCTCGACCAGCTCCTGTCCCCAAAGGACACCCCTGCATCCTCCACCCCCGACCTTGGCAAACCCAGCCGACAGTTCCCAAGCATTCTCCTACATCCCAACTTACCTATCCAGCTGGTGGTCACCTTCATCCAGCCTCCTGGTCCGAAGTTGCAGCCTATTTGTGTGACCAAGATTCCTCATTGAAACACATTGGGTGTCTGATGCTGATTTGCAGCCTGCACCCGGCCGCTGCTGGTGGTGTAAGGTTGGTGCTGCCTTGTGCCCCGTGCTTGTTTTGACCCCAGAACCTGAGCACTGAAACTGCGGGTAATCACCTCTTGTGAGTGCCCCCAGTCTATTGACTAACATTGAGCCCAGTGACCTCTGCACCCGGCCTCCCCAGTGCTGCTGGTGGTGCAGTACCTACCTTGGTCTGACACTTGCTAAGTGTTGGTCCAAAGACTGGATGTGTAAGTCAAGTACTTACCTGTAAGTAGTACTTCTGGTACTGTAAAGCATTTTTACTGCCTTGCAAAACAATTCCTACTGCATCTTTAACCCCTTGGGCTCGGCTGCGATTCTGCGCCTGTGCGGCACATTCCGATCGCGGGTGCTGTCATGACGGCCAGGAGCAGTCATCAGCACACGAGCACTGTGTGCCATGATGGCTCTCGGCCGTCATCAGCATGGAAGGGGTTAAAAGTATTATTGCTATTATTGAAAGTGTTATTTACCTGCAACTGAGTTCCTCTTGGTTCTAAATAAAATAACAAAGTAATAGCTTTTCATACAAAACAATTGATCTTGGATTCAGTCTTTGAGTGTGCGTAACCATTTCTTGTTGAGTGTGTACAACACATGCTTAACACAGTCCTGCAATAAGCCTGACTGCTCAACCACACTACCACAAAAGAGAGTAAAGTATTATCTAGTTTAGCCTCTGTTAAGCCTCTAGGGATCCACTGGACTCTGTGCACTATCCCTTACTTTGGCATAATATATACAGAGCCAGCTTCCTACAGTTTGGTCCTAATTCTGCAAGTAGACTGCTCAGGAGCTGCCCAGTCCTTATTATCGCAGCTCGGGTACCCCTTGTTTTTTCTGTGGATGCTCAGGTGTCGCTTACTACCTGACTGCTTTAACAACACTTTTTACCGGGGCACCGCTTTCTAGCACCGCTTCTGGATTATTACCGGGTCTGCACAAGTCCCGCTAACTGCTTTTCTGCTGAGGCACTGCTTACTACTCTGACTGCACTGGCACCAGTTAGTTATTAGTACAGTGGTTGCACTTTTTCATCCATGAACAGTGTTCAAATCCTATGAAAGTTTCAAAGATGCACAGACATGCCACGCAATTAGGAATCAAGATAGCGGGAGGTCCATTGAGGCAATTAAAGGCCCGTACTTGAGCTAAAAGTAGTAAAGATTTTGGTGGGTCCATCTTATGTAAGGAACTCCGTGCGATCTAGGAGAAGGGGAACGTTTTTTCCAAAACTAAGAATCTGAACCAACGTGAGGGGAGATTCCCCACATTACAGTTTTAGCTGTGGATCGTTTGGTTCTGTGGTTTCATGCCTTGAAAAGAGGAAGAAAGATTAAAAAAATATAGATACAAAAGGGACCAATTAAGAGGCCCACTTTGTGCCAATGATAACTATTGATAAAAGGGAGATATATTTGTTGTCTTGAAGAAGGTGGTTTGAATCAGTTGGATACCACCGAATCGGTTCAACGCATATATGAGGCTAAATTTGTGGATCTTGCCAGCACACTAGATGAGAATTTTGTATCGATCATTAACCTGCGTTGCTTATTTGCACAAGCTAGCCGATAAATTAATGATCAAGTGTATTGTCTTGTGTGTTCTCCCTTCTTTATTTATGGTGTGTATTTTTAATTAAGGCGAAACAGTTTATTAATGTTTTTATCATGCCTATGAATTGTATTTAACACGTATGAATAATAAGATTATATTGGATATATTTTGATTTGCAACAATATATTTATATTAAATATTTGATACAGTCAGCTATTCTATGGCACAACATTTGATAGTGAGGGTTGTCCTTATGAGTTGTGACTGAGTTTGAGATTGTATGTTATTTGAAAGTTTAGTGAATGCGACCTGGGGTGAGGTTGGATGCCAAAGGAAACACTTTTTGATTTTAAAGTTTGAAGACGCATGCAAAAGGAACCCCATCTAATATGCTTCTATGCCTGAACATGTGCCATTTATTTATTTTTTACAGTGGCTGCCATTTGTTCTGCAGTTTTATATAGCGAAAATTCGACTCATTGGTATTGGAGCACTTTACATGAGCACCAGTTACATTACACAAGGGCACATTTGTTTTTTGTAGGCACAGGTAGATTAAGTGATTTGCCCGGAATAACAGGATGTTGAACCAACGCCGTCATTTAAAAAAAACACCAAAGATGAGCTGGGATTTTAGTTTAGCCACTTTACATGTTATTAATTCTGTTAACTTGAAGAAAACCTTTTAAAATGCAAAATAAATGCCAGCGTGATTGTTGCTGCTCTCTCATTGACTCAGTGGAAGCAAATACACTGCATTTGTAGGCGTGCATTGAGTTGTCCTTCAAAGCTTGGGGCTTGTTTTATGTGCAACCTCTGATGCCCAATAAGACTCGCTTGATCTCTTAAGGGATTAAATCAGTGATCAACAAATTGTACATGCTTTGTATTGTTTAAAGTTTCAAATCAGCCTCATAGGATTTTATTTTCATTCATTTTTAATTCCTGCCTTAAATAAAGACTAGGAGACCATTTCGTCCCACACCTGTTCTAAGCTCAGAAGTAACATCCATGCTCTTTTCCACAGATTATGACTTGAACCTGTACTTTGTAATTCCTGCGCCAGGGTTAAGTTTAGGGTCCAGGTGAGGCTGCTCAAGCTTCATGCCAGTTAAGTAATATATCTATATTCAGAGCTAAAGATTGTTGGCATAATTGAGATTCCAGGTGACTTTGAGCCTGTGAAGCAAAGTTCAGAAGATTAAGTTGCTTCCTGAATAGTTATCCATGAACAGATGTTTACTGGCCTGCTGCTTCGGAGACAACCTTAACTCACATATAGCAAGGTCCATGCGCTGCTCAAACAATTTGGCTTTTGTAAATTCAGTGTATAGTTGACAGTAGGAGGTGTGTTAAATCTGTCATTTTATTGTTTTAAGCAGAACTTGCCCCTGACGCTAATACTTCTGGCTGTTCAATACTCTAGGGATGCATATGCACACAGAATGTTATAGTCCTGTTGATTTGCATCGAGGTACCTGTCTTTCTGTCTATGCGTTAAAAAGCCTGGAATGTGTCCAAAAAATGTTCCTGAGGCAAAGATGTATTCCTGAATCAGTCTGCATGACTCACTGTGTAGCAATTGTGTAGCTCTTCAGTTCCTGTGGGCACAGCACCCAGAATAATGTGCTGCATTGCTAAACACTTACAAGGTCCAAAAGGCGAGAACTATTGGCAATTCCAATGCTTGTTGGTACTTGTGACAGAAGAAAGAGCTTATTCCATTCCATGCGTGTGGATGTTAACACCACTGGGGAAAAAAATCACCTTTTAAATATCTGAATACCTTAATCAGCAGCTCAATTGTGACCTTTCATCTTTTCATATTTGCCAGGCAGGTCTTTGACCCCAGGGCTACCGTGATGGTAATGTTTGATTAGAATTTATTTGGTCAAATCTACAATTTATGCAGACAGTGGCTGATTATGGGTTAAGTACGGTAAATTCATATTTTAACAGAAGGCACAGATTTGCTGTTTAGTCTTAGATTGTTGGATTTTTGTAATCTCAATATAGCTCTTCACTATGAGTTATGTGTCTCTGAGAGGGCTGTGCTGTCGAAGGCTTACATTTCTGTGTCTGGTGTCACCGGAGACCTAGATCAGCTATCAGAGTCCTTACTCTGTGATTCCGTTTAAGAGATATCTCCGCTGTCTAAAGTCAAAACCTTATGTTCTTTGTCATGTGAAGAACAGCTCTATTGCTTGAAGCCTGGGCCAGCTTGGATAGTGCCTGAGTTAAAGGTATTTACACAAAGGGTTATCCTCTGTAAAATTTGTGTAATCTGGTAACGAGTTTTGCTGTCTAAAGCGAATGTACATTCGATCTGTGTAAACAGAGGGATGGCCCAACTGTGTGTTGCCAGACCCAGTAAGTTCTGTCTTGTAGTGATATCTCTAGAGCCAACTCCTGCGTGTCTGCATGACCTTTGAGCTAGTTCTGTGGTGTGAGGCCTGAGCTTATCAGTTATGTTACAGCAACAAAGGGTGATGGGTTGAATGCTCGTAAAAGTCTTAGAGGTCGGCAATCATTCTGAGCCGCATTCCACTTTGTCTGTTTTTTGCCCTCTGGTCACTTTAGCAGATGTGTGTCACTGTAGTTCCTCAATTATTTGAATATTTACTTTGACTTATCATTCGTTGAACTTTTCAAATGTAAAATAGTTCTTCATGCAGTGGAATGCAAGTGCTCCATTGGACGCAGAAGGACACCAAGCTAGTGTAAGGGGGAGAGAGCAACTGCTCTTGATGTATCTATGTATATTTTAAAGAATTGTTAACAATAGGTCTTTCAGACATCTTTACCATGAAGCTATACCTAGAAAAATGGGTGAGGACATTAGAAATGAATCATACAAAAAACATTTTCCCACTTCTGATGGGTACATTTTCCCAAGGATTCATCATCCTAGGAGTATCCCTCCGTGGGCCAGCCTGGATTGGTAATGTTTCTACAGTAATTGCTCTCCAATGCTGCCCGGTTGCGCCATCCAGCTTTAGCTATGTTCCACTTATCAGATGTGACAACGTTGATGTATATAAGCTCAAGCTGGTGCACCAGCGTCAGTTCCTTTTTTCCACCCTTCATTGACGCAATTCCCAAGTGGTACTTCACTGGTGTAATCTCTCAGCATTCCTCCATCAACTAGGCCAAATGTCTTCTCTGAAGATTTATTGACTGATACTATGACACGGGTGCCACAACAAAAAGTCCTTTTTGGACATGCATGACGTCTGCATGTGGTGTTTATGCTCAGAAAAGGACATAGCATCCTATGACTATTGTGCCTCCATACATCCAAAATCCATCAGGGGCGGGAAGCAAAACTATTTTTGGCCAAGGTATTCCCTTTCACCTTCAAGTATGCCTGCTGAGAAGGAACAATCTTAAAAAATATCTTCTGACAAGATAGCACCAAAAGTAACAGAAGGAGAACGTATCCTCTTCCTTGAGGAAAGGGTCCCTTTCTGAGAGCTCCTAATGATCAAATAAACTCTATATTGAAAAAATTAGATGGAAGTTTCCGGTTGCATTGGCTGGCCTGGCACAGGTCGAGGACTTCTGTCTGACAATGCTGGAGTTATTTAATGTGGGTGCAGACCCCTCATGACCATTCCCAAAGGACAAACCTGCTCCGGCAGGCTTTGCTGCGACCCTCCCGTGTACGGACTACAGTCCTCCACAGGCAGCAGTCCTCAAGAAGAAATCGACATAACAAAGAATAACTCTCCCAGCTTCACTTCTGAATCATTAATATTACAAGGTGAATTTGTTGAATCTAACATTGATCACACAAATTGGATGTAGAAATCGAATTTTTCAAGAAAGTATGATAAGAAAGTTGTGTGCAGATTTATTCGGATATTACAATTGAAAGATATACTTATAATATTAACGATTCTGAAGCAAAGCTATTGGAGCATTCTTTATTGTTTTGTGAGTGACTGGGTCCAACATCCATTGGCTCAGCAATGTCCCACCCCCATTTCGTTTAATTCAAAATATAATCTAAGCCTGCGAATGCGCTGTTAATCACCGAAATGCACATTGCACCTCCAGGCCCCCTAAGCAATTACTTAGCCTGCGCAGTGCAACATCCCACATTAAAGACCTTTATTCGCAACCCAAATGGCCACTTTGCTTTCGGTTGCAGTTTTAACAAGTAAAATGAAACCACTGAAAACGCAAAGCCAAATCACTTTAATAAATGTATTAAATCTTATTTTTGCAGGAAACTGTTGAAATTTAAAACAAAGATTAGCTTTAGTCTGATCGCAATGGTAGGGTTAGGAGCTGAGTTGGGGTTAGCCCTAGGCTCATGGCTAGAAGTAGGCTTCGGCTTGGTGTCAATGTTAAGCTTAGGTTAAAGCCCTAAGTTTAACTTTAGTCTTAGGGTCAGAAGACCAGGTTAGCGCTACCATTGGGTTATGTGTCCTAATAGGAGTTAGACATTGGGGTGGGCTTATGCTGAGGGTCCATAGTAGGTTCTGACTTTACGATCGCATTGCACTTAGATTAAAGGTTTAGGGTTAGCCTATGTCTTAAGATCAGAGCACACTGCTAGGGTCGATTTAAGAGTTAGAGTTAGAGTTATGGTCCGTGTTAAGGCTGGGTATAGGGTTAGAATTGGTATGGTCAAAATGTAATTTAAGGCAGTGTAATTGGCGCAATTTCATGGATTTTGCATTACATTTGTTACGTGAAATTCACAAAATTATTCTGTATACCAGGTCACGTAATTATGCTCCAGTCATGGAAAATATAAACATGGGAATAAAGCGATGTTTGTGGTTTTTCAGTGTGGAATGCATTCTCACATCACAAAAGGATGCAAAGCCTTTTTTGTGCTAAAATATATGTCAAACTTTTGTGTAATTACGCAAATTATGTGAATTTCACATACCCCTCAATGCAATTAGGCTTAGGTTTTGGCTCTGTACTTGGGTCTCATGTTAGTCTTCAGGTCAAAGTAGGGTCCCTGATTTGATTTTAGTGTTATAGTATTAGGCTTTGTGTCGTGGCTAGTTTTAGACTTTCTGATATTCTTATGCTTAGGGCGAGGGTTAATGTGTTTAGGCTGAACATTTGCATTACACTAAGGTTCCGAGAATACGGTTTACATTAGTTTTAGGATCAGAGCACAGTGCTAGGGTCTTTCTCAAGATTAGAATTGAGCATAAAGCTAGGTTTGGGCAAGGATTTACCATCAAACTTAGAATCATAGCTATTGTTGGGTAGGTGTAGGGTCACAATGGGGCTTAGATTCTGGGCTCAGTGTCTGCATTCATTATAGGGTCAGGGCACAAGGTTAGGGTTAGTTTTACAGTATCTAAGTCTTACAGTAAGATCTAGGATTATGCCTAGGCTAAGCATAAGGCTTAGTGTCTGGTCTAGGTTTCGTTTTAAGGTTAGCATTAGCCTTAGGTTTAGCATTAGTCTTAGTCAGAACCGTGCTGGAACCAATGTTACTGTTAGCATTATGTTAAGGGGCTGGGCTGGGCTTTAGGCCTCTGTTAGTCTTAGGGTTCTGGCACAGGGATAGGGTTAGTTTTAGGATTAGCAGGCTTAGGGCAAAGGTGTGAAAAAAGGGTACTCGGCTTAGGTTGTGCACTTCTGCTTAATGTTAGCCTTAGGGTTCGGGCACTGTGTAAGGATGGTTTTAGGATTAGCATTAGGTGTAGTCTCATGACTAGGTTTGGGCATGGGGTTAGTGTTAGGCGTATTTTTAGGTTCTGTAAGTATGGCTATTGTTATCCTTGGCTCTCTGACACAATGATAGTTTCAGTTTACTCGTGCCGTCCCCAGTAGTAGTAAGCCGGATATGATGTTGGAGAATAGGGACTTAACAAAAAAGTTTGCTCTGGCGGAGGTGTAAATATCCACCATACTTTACTGTTTATATTTATGCCGTGGGCACCTTAATCTAAATGGCTATTGTTCACATAGTCAGCCAGGGGTTACCCTGAAAATCTGACCCGCATCCAGCTTCCGTGGACCCATGTTGGACATTCTTCTGATGGAGCATTGGAACCCGGACTGAGTCTCTGAAAGCCAAAGTATGTTGAATCGGCTCGCACTCTCATGGGTTCTTCATGCTGGGGCAAAACTGATGGCTGGAACGGGTTGATTCCAGTGTGGTAATAATTCGTATCAATCTCCACTTGTTGTGAACCATTTTAGGACACTAATATAAATTTCCCAATTCATGCCCTTTTATAGGTATAAATCACTATGTCCTTCTATAGGCATAAGAATCATAACCATATTTAGTGATAGCTCATGCAGTCCAAATACGGCAGGGCTACTTCCACTAGTTCCGAAAATCTACAACGATTTCTTGGAAAACTCGACTTCAGCAGCTAGGGACTTTCCCTCGCTCGAGAACTGACTTCTCCAAGCACTCATGGAGTTTTCAAAGAACTGAGAGTCTTTAATGACTTTATTATGTCCACCTTTACGTCAAACTCAGCAACCTCAAGGTATAAATATGCCCACACTTGCCTTAGCAAACACACGGTGGTTTGGAGCAGTTCGACTATCTACTTGCCCGACGCATCTTGCTACAGCAAGTGCCGAAGGAAGCCGACCCTCCAGCAGATGCACTGAGAGAGACGCTGTCTTTTCTCCTGCCGCGAAATCCAGCTCCAGTATTTCCAAGCTACCCTTGCGGGTTGTTGGGAAGTCCTGAGCCTGACCTTCATTCCAAATTAAGGTATGGAGCTGATTAGACACTAAGAGAAATCTTGGACAGATTCTTGGCAAAAGAATACTACATTTATGCTACACTTCACCTACTTCTTCCCTCGTACTAAGCTTAGGTTAGGTACATCTGGGTAGGCGTATTTTAGAAGCACCAGTTGAGTACTTTTAGAATCTGTTATTTATGTATGTATTTATCTATGGTTTAGAAACCATACACTGCTCTTACAGTATTATTTTATTCTACTCTTTATACTGTATGCATTATATTTTACAACCAGTTTTACGATTGTAGCAGTTCCTTTCTTATGCTTTAGAAAGAAGACTGTTCAATAAAACCTTTTTATTTCTCTGCACCTCTGGTGAAACGAAGCATGCACGATTGACTGAGTGAAATATCTATCTATTATTTCTACGACTCTGATGATCAGTTTTATCTTGGGGAAACAAAGTTGTCATGTTTATGCAGTTGTCAGAAACGAATCCCTTCTTGTGAATTCGAGAAAGTTTCTAGTGACCTCTGAGCTAGCTGGCACTCACAATTAAGTCTAATATATTCGATAGAGACCTAGTAGACCTCAGTCCTATGTCTAACCTATAGGATATATTATTCCAATGCGCAGAGCCAACAATTAAGTCTAATATATTCGATAGAGACCTAGTAGACCTCAGTCCTATGTCTAACCTATAGGATATATATTATTCCAATGCGCAGAGCCTATTGGGAATATAGGAACTACACTACACACTGCCTGCGTACATTCGCAACTTACAGCTACCCACATCTGATACTAGGCATCTCACTTTTCTAGCCCAATAATGGGCGGGCATCACCATTGTGTGCACATGGTGGGCAGTGCCCTGCTTCCATCCAGCCCTGTGCTGCATGTTCACCAGCAATATATGCACATGGTGGGCGGTGCTGTGCTTCCATACAGCCTTGTGCTGCGCGTGCACCTTCATTATATGCACATGGTGTGCGGAGTCCTGCTTCAATCCAGCCCTGTGCTGCGCATGCACCTGCATTGTATGCACATGGTGGGCAGTGCCCTGCTTCCATCCAGCCCTGTGTGCCCATGCACCTGCATTGTATGCACATGGTGAGCAGTGCCCTGTTTCCATCCAGCCTTGTGCTGCTCGTGCACCTGAATTGTATGCACATGGTGAGCGGTGCCCTGCTTCTTTCCTGCCCTCTGCTGCACATGCATCTGCATTGTATACACATGGTGGGAAGTGCCCTGCTTCCATCCAGCCATGTGCTGCATGTGCACCTGCATTATATGCACATAGTGGGCGGGGCCCTGCATCCATCCAGCCATGTGCTGCATGTGCACCTGCATTATATGCACATAGTGGGCGGGGCCCTGCATCCATCCAGCCCTGTGCTGCAGGTGCACCTGCATTGTATACACATGGTGAGCGGTGCCCTGCTTCAAACCATCCCTGTGCTGCGTGCGCACCTGCATTGTATGCAAATGGTGGCAGGTGCCCTGCTTCCATCCAGCCATGTGCTGCGCGTGCACCTGCATTGTATGAACATGGTGGGGGTGCCCTGCTTCTTTCCAGCCTTCTGCTGCGCGTACATCTGCATTGTATGCATATGGTGGGCGGTGCCCTGCTTCCATCTAGCCCTGTGCTGCGCATGCACCCACATTGTATGCACATGGTTGGTGGTGCCGTGCTTCCAGTCCTGTGCTGCTCGTGCACTTGCAGTGTATGCACATGGTGGGCCGAGGCCTGCTTCCATCCAGCCTTGTGCTGCACGTCCACATGCATTGTATGCACATAGTGTGCGGAGCCCTGTTTCCATCCAGCCCTGTGCTGCGTGTGCACCTGCATTGTATGCACATGGTGGGCAGAGCCCTGCTTCCATCCATCCCTGTGCTGCGTGTGCACCTGCATTGTATGCACATGGTGGGTGGTGCCCTGCTTCCTTCCAGCCTCTGCTGCGCAAATTCCTGCATTGTATGCACATGGTGGGTGGTGCCCTGCTTCCATCCAGCCCTGTGCTGCACAAATTCCTGACTTGTATGCACATGGTGGGTGGTTCCCTGCTTTCTAGCAGCTCAGTGTTGCGTGTGCACCTGCATTCTATGCACATGGTGGGCGGTGCCCTGCTTCCATCAGCCCTGTAGTGTAGTTCCTATATTCCCAATAGGCTCTGCGCATTGGAATAACATAAACGACAGTGTAGACGTAGGACTGAGGTCAACTAGGTCTCTATTGAATATGTTAGACTTAATTATGAAATGCCAGCTAGCTCAGAGGTCACTAGAAACTTTCTCGACTAAACAAGAAGGTGCTAACTTTCCTGAATAGACAAGAAGGGATTCGTTTCTGACAACCGCATAAACATGACAACTTTGCTCCACCAGAATAAGGAGTATATCTCAAGAGTCGCTGAAACAATAGATAGCTGTTTCACTCAGTTAATCGTGCATGCTTAGTTTCACCAGGAGTGCAGAGAAATAGAGAGACGGGCGTTTTCAATAAAAGTGGTTATTTATTGAGCAGTCTACTTTCTCATGCAAGAGAAGTGAATTGCCACAATTGCAATACTTGTCATAAAGTAAAGTGCGTACCGTAAAATGAGTATTATGAAATAATACTGTAAAAGCATTTATATGGTTTCTAAGCCACTTAAAATGGATAAAATACATACAATGATAAAATAATGACTAAACGTACTCAACTGGTGTTTCTAAGATACGCCTACCCCAGTGTACCTAACCTAAGCCTAGTAGAGGGAAGGAGTAGATGAGTTACAGTTTTTGCTAAGAATCTGAATCAAGAATTCTCTAAGGGTCTAATCAGCTCAGTACCTTGGTTATAAAATGAAGGAGGTCTTGTATCTCTTTCTCAGGACTTGATCTCCCAGCAACCCGCAAGGGTGACAGGGAAACACTGGAGCTGGATTTCTCGGCAGGAGAAAAGACAGCGTCTCTCTCGGTGCGTCAGTGAGAGGGTCGGCTTCCTTCGGCACTCGTATCAGCAGGGCATCGGGCAAGTAGATAGCCGATCTGCTCCAAACCTCTGTGTGTTGCTTAAGGCAGATGCTGGTATATTTATACCTGGAAGGTGCAGAGTTTGACGTAAGTTTGGACATCAGACGTCACTAAGAACTCGCAGTTCTTTCAGGACTCCAGGAGTTCTAGGACAAATCAATACAGAAGCAGGGGGAATTCCCGGGCTGCTGGAGGCTTGGTTTGTTTAAGAACGCGTTGTGCTTTCTAGGAGTCTATGGGAGTAGCCTTGCAGTATTTGGACTGCATTGGCTATGTATTGTAAGAAGAGACTCTAGTGCGCCCACTTCTAGCAGACCTGTCCCCCACGACATTCCTTTCCACCGGAACAGCGGCATTAGAAGAAGGAACAACAAATGCACTGCCACTAACACTGGAAGCAGGAGCAGCAACAACATTACTTCCACCTTGATCCTGCAACCAAAAAGTCCATTCCAATTCATTAGAACAACTACTCTTCTTTTTTTTTTTTAAATTAACTCAGCCTGATCTTTTCGCAACTTGACTAACTGTCTCTTATTCCACCAACCTCTACCGTTGAGGAAAACAGCCCCTTTACTAACCTTACAAACCTGAATCGGGTCATAAAAATGAGACTCACCTTTCTTAACGTTAAAGGGTTTTTTGCATAACACCCAATCACCAACAGAAATATCAACATCATCCACTGACCCTTTACCGTCAAAACGTTTTTTAATCAGAGCCTGACTACGCATCACCTTCTCCAACACACCAGAAGCCTGCACTTTCACCTCATTCTTACTGACCAACCAAGAAGGAAGAAGTAAGGAATTAACTTTTCTTCCCCTAAGTAACTCAAAGGGAGTTACCCCAGTAGTGCAATGCGGAGACACATTGTAACTCCAAACTTTCTCTTCCAAAAATGAACTGACATCTAAACCAGATGCCACAGCTGTTTGAATCCCTTCTTTAAGAATCTTATTACCACGCTCCACCAAACCATTAGAAGCGGGGGAGTACTTAGCAACTTTCAGATGTTTAATATCCAGAGACCCCCAAAACGAACTCATCCGTTCCGTCACAAAATGAGTCCCGTTATCGGTGACTAAACACCTAGGAGCCCCTTCAACCAAAAACAATTTTTTAAAAACAAGATTGTATTCTCAGTATTAGGCGCGTCAACAAACTTATAATACATCCATTTGGAATGATAGTCAACAGCCAGAATCAAATACCTACACACCTCCGGAAGAATTAAATATGGACCGGAAAAATCCAGACCCACCTTAACCCAAGCTTGCTCAGGAAATTCAGTAGGATGAAGTGACAACTTCGGAATCTTCCAGTGCTTATCAGAAAGCAAGCATTCTTCACAACCATCAATAAGTCCTCTAACTTGAGCTTCCAACCCCGGTCTCTAATAATGCTATCTAACTTTCATACAAGTTTTGGTAACACCAAGATGGCCTTCATGACCCATCTTAATAACTACTTCCCTCAATTTAGACGGGGGCACAAATTTATCCCCTCTGAGAACAACATTATCCTTTACAGAAAGTTCATCCGCAACCAAAGCAACATTCTTTAAGTCCCCAGAAAGATTTCTCACATCAGGCCAACCATCTTTACAGCAGCTCAAAACTTTAGTTAGAACTAAATCATCCAGAGAAGCTTTACTCCAGTCCTCTTCAGAAATAAGGGCACCACAACCTTCCACTGCGTCTAACATCGCCACACATTCAACATCATACTCCTCAAAATTCTCCTCATCATCCCTATCCATCAGCATTCTGGACAGACAATCTGCATGAAAATTCTTACTACCCTGAATATGCTTTATGTCAAAATTAAACTCCTGCAGCTTTGAAACCAATCTTGTCAACCTAGCAGACATAGAATTGGTATTTGAAACTTTGTTAAAAATGAAAGACAGAGGCTTATGGTCAGTCAAAATCTGAAATTTCCTTCCCCAGATATACATGTTAAATTTCTGCACCGCCCACACACAGGCTAGCGTCTCCCGTTCTATCGTGCTGTAATTTCTTTCAAAAGGCTTAAGTGCTCTTGATGCGAAAGCCATAGTTTGCTCATGACCTTTTACATTTTGACTAAGAACTGCACCTAGCCCATTTAAACTAGCATCAACAGTGATCATTGAAGGACAATCATCACGAAAAGCATGCAGTGCCTTCGCAGAAATGACTAGATCTTTTACTCTCTCAAAAACATTGTTCAAATCCTCTGACCAGATACATTTTTGACCCTTCTTAAGCAGACAGCGAAGAGGTTCAACCATCTGAGCGTAATTGCACACAAACCTAGCATAGTATTCAGCTAGCCCAAGGAAAGAGCGCAAAGCATGTTTATCAAAAGGAGGCTTAGCATCTTTTAGAGCTCTAATAACTGAAAACTTTGGACTAATGCCTTTATCAGAAATCGTATGCCCCAAGTCATCAAGTTCATTCACACCGAACTTACATTTGTCAGCCCTGATCGTCATTCCATTGCCTTCCAAAGTGCCCAGAACTCTTTTTAAGAGAGTTAAATGCTCATCACGGTTCTTTGTAAAAATCCGAATATCGTCCAAGTAAGCTTGGACCCCCACCATTCCCTTGAACATAGAGTCCATCAACCTCTGAAAAATACTTGCTGCCGAGGCCAGCCCAAAAGGGAGTCTCAGGAACTTAAACGCACCAAAAGGTGTAACAAACGTAGTAAGTTCCTGAGACTCCTCACTCAAAGGAATCTGGTGGTAGGCGGACTTTAAATCAATAAGGGAGAACCACCTAGCCCCCCCCAAATTGGCCAAGAGTTCGTGGATCTTAGGAAGGGGATGGCAATCCACCAGAATATTTTTATTCAACCCCCTCAAATCTGTGCAGAGCCTAATCTCCCTAGTTTTCTTCCTCGCCACGACAATCGGGTCGACCCATTGGGAAGACTCTGTAGGTTGAATAATTTTTTGATCACAAAGGTCATTTAACATTTTCTTCAACTCCTCCCTAGCACTCAATGGAACAGGACGTACTTTATGCATGACCGGCTGAGCGTCAGGAACCAGTCTGATTCTATGACTAAAATTCTTTATGCACTCTACTTGATCTTTAAAAACGTCCTTAAAATCTTGAAGCAAGTGCTTACAGTCAATTTCAGAACTTCCCACGCTCATGACCTCCAAACTCCTCACCTTAATGGGATTCTCATCCCCTGGTACCAAATACAAGCCCATTTTTGCAAGGTCCTTCCACCCCACAATATTTTTCCCCTTAATTGCAACATACACTTTAGTCAAAATACACTGTTCAAGAATTTCAACCTTTGACAAAAAGAACCCCAACATGTCAATGTCCTTTTCTCCAAACGCCTTTGGCTTAATATCAGGGGGAGCTAAGTGAACATCCTTTCCCCAATTGTCATAAAAATAAGAGTCACGTAAAATTGTTATCGGAGAACCTGAATCTCCCATCACAGTTGTCTGAATTCCATCAATCAATGCTTCGCAAAAAGGACCCTTTATCTCCAAAAGATCCTCCTTATGATTCAGCGTGAGCAGCAAATTATCAAAATCTTCTGAACAGGACTCAACATTGCTGTTCACATTGCTAATTTGAACTACTCTCTTTTGCGCCTTACAGAACTTTTGAAAATGGCCAAACCTTTTGCAATTTGAACAACGCTTGTTCAAAGCGGGACAATTAGGAAAGTTACCAATGTGAAATTTTGATCCACATCTGAAGCAAAACATTTGAGGCTTTCGTTGAACTGACATTGATGGAGTAGATTGTTTCATTTCGCTGACCTTTCCAGCTATAGCCAGAACCCCTTCATCAGCGGAATCTTCTTGCTGATAAACTATATTAACTTTAGCCGCACAAGCTTGCAAAGCTTTAGTAGAAATAGTGGACCTTTCGATGCCCAGAGCCAAATCAACTACTTCCGAAAGAGGAGGATTTTTACAACTTAAAATCCTTTCTTGTATTTTATGTGAAGAACAATTAAAAACAAATTGGTCTCTAATCATATCATCAACTGTTGGACCAAATTCACAAGTTACAGCAAGTACTCTCAATGCAGAAATATATTCCTCCACTTTCTCCTCTTCTTTTTGTTTACGTTTATAAAACTTATGTCGCTCCAACATAATGTTAGGTGATTCAGAAAACTGTTTTTTAAGCCTCTCTATAGCCTCCAAATAGACATTCCAACGTCTATCCCCAGACCCCGACTGACCAGGTGGAAGTGGAATAGGAGGTAAACTCTGAAAAATACGCTGGGCAGCTAAACCCAAACTGCTAAAAAGAAGAGCATATTTCCTTTCTGGAGAATATTCTGTTGCATCTATGGCTACAATATGGTTTTCGAAAAGCCCAAACCACTCAGACCAAATAAGGTTTGGCTTACCCGGCTTAGCCAAAAATGGAGGAGGTTGCGTAAGTTGACTAATTTGCTGTTGGATTGAAGCCATATTCAAACTGCTCAAAAACTGCAAACAAAATGAAAGATGATATAAACTGGACTTTAACGCCGTCTTGCAGGCAAATTCAAACTTTGAGATTCCAAGTATCTTGTTATAGATTCATGCAAAACAAGGCTTATAATAGTTCCACGAAGAAATAAAAAAAAATTAATTTGGCTTAACATTTCTACGAAATACACAGGGCACTTTGTCGATAATAATGTATGTATCTCTGCTGCTGTCCTTGCAACTTGCAGATCATACGTTTCTCTAGACGAGGTTAAAGGCACAGTTGTTTGTAAAAGAATAGACTTCATTCTGCTTAAAGTATCAATTTGAATAGAAGAGATATTCAAAGAAGGCCATATTGCTACCTCCATGTCTAGCTTATTGTTTGGATACAATACTTGCGTACAACAAGTGACCCTGGAAGTAACGCTCACGAGATAGGCCGTTCCTGGCACCATGCCACAACAGCTGTGGTCACTTATTATAACATAGCTGCCGTTGGAAAGCTGTCTGAAAAAAGGCTCTATCTGTGTAGCAGGGGTGCCGTGCAGGTGGCATGAAAGGTTATTTGATGAACCTTCGCAAGCTTCGAGTAAGTTAATTCCTTGACACAGAAGTGTATCGCTTAGTGAATTTTTACAGTCGTTACCACTAAGGAATACCTCTTTCTTGCCGCCACTCCAACATCTATGTGTGTAAGGTAAATTCCAGGTTGACTTGATGTACCCTTTACTCAACCTTTCATACAGGCCTGCTGGTATATACTTTTGGCAATATTGAAACTGAAAAGTCGTTATAGGAATTGTAATGGTGCCATGTATTATCCATTCAAAGACAGGTTTTTCGGAGACTGTCAATGGTAATCTTTCTAGTTTTTCAATGCTCAGCGCCATATAGTCTGCCCCTCTTTGTGCCAAAGAGATTTGTTTATCAGTAAGGTTAAAGATAGAAAATAGTGACGTTGTGTTTATCAGACGCCATGGCACGTAGCCTGAACGCAGATTTTGTAACGTCCAGCCTAACTGTACGATAGAACGTAATTGGTACTGGCCATGTTGTAACATTAGCATATCCTGTTCTATTATATCAATAGCAGATGATACAATGCTGTCCAGTGAATAAATTCTGGAGGACAGAGTCGTTAACCCATTGTCCACTACAGACCGTGATTTTTCCAAATTAATACGATCAATTTCTCGTATTTTTTCTGCAGTTTCAATTTGCGTTACTTTCCAAGCTTCATTGTAAGCTGCGTATATACCGGCACATATGAAACGTTTTTGACGCTGTTTGCCAGGTCCCAGTAAGAAATCTCGCAAGTCGGCACCTTCTTTAAGTAAAGTCAAGTGTTGCCTAATTTCAGGTAGTGTGAATTTCTGTAGCCATTCGAGGCATAGTTTTCCTACACTATAGGTTGTTATTATCCCTGGATGTTGTCTCTGGGAATATCTTGGGTCTGGCCTATTCTGTTTGAAAAAAAATTCCCCCCGCAATTTCCTTAACAATCAAGGTCTGTCAACGCCTCGGGTCCTTTAACTATCAAGCAATGAAATAAGCTTTCTGCATTTACTACAGGTAAAGAATGTTCTTTTCGTTTACCCGGATTGAGTTATTATCGATGTGACCTGTAGCTAGACTAAATGGAACTAACAAAAAATACTCTCTTTTTAATACTAACAATAGATGTATCCATTTCTACTGAAACTACGAATATATTGTATCGGGCATTTCAGCCGTTCCACGCTCAATCGGACTGGCAATCGCTTAGTATTAAGTAACACCTACCTAACAATAAGGTAATTACCCAGTAAAATTGATAATGTCATTACTCTGTCAGGCTTTCTTTTCCTTATGAGTAACAACTACATACACACTTTTTGTTTATTGTAGTGTCATCCATTTTACTGTTTTACCTTAATACCTCAGCAACCCTCTCAAGAAGCATATCAATAAGAAACAGACGCATGACAATAAGGTACATATAGTAAGACCTACAATAATATGTCTTTTGATAATAATCCGGTTCGCAATTAGGACATTGATTCGCAACAGCTATCTTTAGCCAAGACCGACTCATTTCTTTAGGTTAGAGAAATAGCTTAATAAAAGATAGAATGTTATACAATAAGTGCACTTACACTGAATAAATAGGCTGTTATAACAAACTACTCAATAATATGAGAAAATTAGGTAATCGTGTGAAGTTATATAATGCTAACTTCATAACCAAGAAGCTAAATATCACACAGATATAGGGATTATCTTATGAAATTGCTATCGCTCACTCGTTTTGGTTATTATAACATCTTTCTATTATAGCCTATTACATAATGTGTCTTTTTTCAATCAATAAGGTAACGGGAGCGCTGCCCCCCAGCTGAATAATGTTTCTTGAATAAAGCTATGAAATAATCCCAAATAGTGTGCCATCAAATTATTACGTAAGCAACCATTATAAAGGTATTTCTAACCACCTTTATATGCCATCATTCAAATAACTATACTTACTTAATATGGGGCAATAAAATTATAACTATACTTAGTCAATTCAGTGGAGTACCATTGTCACAGTAACCACGTGGTTTTTATTTATCCCTTTTTTTCTCTCTCTCTATCCTTTCTTCTTGACATTTCTCTTTCTTTCTACAAAGTTTTAAAACGATATGCCTCTTCCTGTTCCTTATCTCTATTAGGATCCTAAGATATGTGGTGTGATAAAAGAAGTAAACAAAAAATGTAACTAATTCAAATCAAATATATGTTTAGAGAGTCAATGTAACATATATCAGATCATCCTATGCAATCAAAGTAAAAGATTTTTTGAATATATAGCTGCTCTGTTCTGTATCACATGAAAACATCGAATGTATATTGAATATGGTAATTCTTGTTTAGTGTGTTATTTTTATAAACTAGACCTAGACCCAAGGTTCCTATAATGTATTCATAACAATTGTATGATATTATCAGACTTCCAGTTTTGTGACATGGTTTTTATATGTTTTTCAGTGATGTGTTTTATGTCCTATTGCAAATGACGGACTCCTGAAGAAGGCAATAGCCGAAACGCGCGTAGAGTCTCCATCCACCGCTTTGCTTACTCCATTAGCCCTACTTAACAACATAGTCATTTGTGTCGTTTTTTCGTTTTTCCTTGTTTTTCAATATTTTTCACAATCTTCTTGAATCATAAAATGTATGTCATTGATCTTTTAATGGAATATATGTATTTTTATAAAAGAAACTTTCAACAAAAATGAAGAAAATAATTTAAATAAACTAAAAAACTATTTTGTATACACACAGTTAGTTTTGTTTCTATCAATTTTGTCTATATGTCACAATATTCATTTAATTAATTGACTAGTTTCCTTGGGTTTTTTGGCTTAATTATTAAGCTCACTACTGTTTTCTTTCCCAAAAAAAAACCTATTCTGTTTGAACCCCTGTGTTTTGTTCAGGAATCTATCTTGACAGTTATTAGTGTCTGTGGGCCAGATCAACCATTTGTTCCAATTAGGAAGTGTTCTGTTATGTTTTAAAATATGGGATACGTCTATCTCCACTTCTGTAGTGCTATTACTATCAGGTATGGGTTTTGGTATAGACGGTTTGTTTAACACCTTCGCTGCGGTGGCTATTCCGCCGCAGGCTACGGGGGCGGGGGGGGGGCCGTGCGGCGCGCACATGCTGGTGACAGAACCACTCCGTCACCAGCCGCGGTTGAGCTGTGCTCATGACGGAGCGGTTCCGTCATGACCCCGCCCACTCAATGGAACGCCCAGCGCAGGCGCGGAATCCCCGCAGGCGCGGCCAGCGGGCCATGACGGAACCCCTCCGTCATCAGCGCAGCGCCACCGCGGCTGATGACGTAGCGGTTCCGTCAGCATGGAAAGAGTTGAGTCTTTTATCCTGGTTAGGCCAAGACAGGTCGTTTGTTGAATGGTGTCATTCAGGAACATTATTTGTTCTGGGATCATGCAGGCTCTGAACAATGATTCTAAACCTCGTACCTGCCAGTCTTTTGTACCCCAGACAGTTTTTGTCTCAATGTTGTTTTTCCAAAATTCAAAACCAAACGTAGACATTTTTTCATAAACTTTTTCAGAATAAATCAGTTTAGTATTTGTCAATATGTTTTTCATTCCTGTCTTATTCATAATTTAAAATAAAACGTTTCTGGATCAGTGATATTAAACCCTGAAAAGTATGGTAATTTCTCATAAAATGTTTTTGAGCTGCTTTTTGGCGGAGTTGGACAATGTTCCCATTGATTATAAAAAAAACATTTCTAGGATTAGCCGATTTGTGCAAATAGTGATGCCCATAATGATTAAAGCAATACATTTCTTCATAATTTGATAAGCCTTGTAAATAATAATGTTCTATATATTTAGCTGACATTTCTAAATCTGACATCATAGTGTTAATATTTTCAAAGTCCCAATCATCAGAGAAAGTACTAGGTGATACAAAGTCACTTAAAGAAATCTTGAACTGATGTGGATATTTCAAGAGTTCAACCGGGCCATAGATTTCGTAATCAGTAGTGTCCCATGCTACACCACCAGGTATAGGAATGGATGTGATGTTCACTGATGATAGTTCTCTTTTCTGAATGTGAGAGGATCTGTGAGGTTTTAGAACCAAGTTGATGTTCTGACTTGCTGTGTCCATTGTACCGTATTTTCCATCAATTATTCTTCCCAAGCTTAGAACCAAAATGAGCCAGAGCAGGAGGAAAAGTACACCTAACACAATCCACAATTCAATCCATGGTGAAATCAGATATGTTTCCCCAAGTTGATGAAAGAGTTCTGTAATTTTGTCTTTGAAAGTTTTGTTTGCTGGCTTGTCTTCATGTTCACTTGGATCATCAGAAAAGTCATCGAAATTGATGAAGTAGCCAGATGCAGTTCTGTCAATTGTTTGAATGGCATCAGGATTGTTATTAATCTTTGTAGTTGCTTCTTCCTTTGTCATGTTACTATAGTCAGAGGCTACATCATTGTAGACAGGTGTTTCTTGACGAACTGCTGCAATTTGGGTTTCAAGAGGCACAAGTTCCATGGATTTGTTGCATAGTCCTTTTTTATTCACTGCAGGTTTATCAAATGTGATTAGTCTCTCAGTTTGAACCTCTTGGATTGTAGCAAGGTTTGGTCTTCTGCTACTTCTTGGGAGTCCACTGGGCCTACTACTTATTATTGGCCACATGGTTGTGGTTTTACCAGGTCGATTGATACAACTCTGTTCTCCTTTTTACCAGCAAGGGGCGGTAGTACTACTGATCTTGTTCCGCTGATAGCTAAGACAGGTACTGCTTTTCTGTAAGATGGCCCAAATTCCTTTTTTACCGCAATTTTTTTCTCTGACCAGATCCCCAATCTTTGGAATCCAGACAGGTCTTGCTGGAACAGGTGGTTTTTCTTCAGTGGCCGTTGGCTTTAGCTTTGTGTTACTTAGACTTCTTCTTGTTTCATTCAAGTCCTGTAAAACAGCCAAACGATCTTTGATATCAAAAGCTTTTTGTTCCACCATTGAAGTCTGACAATCGAGATCTTCGATTATCATTCTTGTACCAAACAAAAGTTCATACGGAGTGATTCCACCCAGAGAATTTCTTGGCAGATTATTAAGACTACGTTGGACACTTAATAGATGTTTGACCCACCCATCACCCGAACCTAATACCCTCTCTGTTATAGATTGCTTTATGTCACGGTTTTTTCTTTCCACTACCGCATTTCCCTCAGGATGGAATGGACTAGAGTACCGCAATGCAATGCCCAAGCTGGTCATGGCCTCCTTGTAAGCTCGAGAGCTAAACGCAGGACCCTGATCAGAATGTAGCATGCCAATTGCGTATATGCCGATAAAGACTCGCAAATCTTTTATAACTGTTCTGGCGTCAGCTGAGCGCTGGGGCCACATCCAAATGAATCTCGTCTTAATATTTATGGGATCGCATTTGTCTGGTCGGACGCCTGCGTGTAGATAGTCTAATGCTGTCTAATAGAGGTGTCTGGGCTGGCCTTACTGTGCTAGAGTCAGATATCTGGTCCGGTTCATAACTGCGATCTCTATTGCAGTCCTGACCATCCATTGCAAAGTTATAAACTTGCACGCTCATTCCCGGCCACCAGTATCTTGATTGCAATTCTATTAGAGATTTCAGGATCTCTTGGTGCCTCAGACCCATTCCCATGTGTGCTTCTTGAATCAAGTAAGCCCTCCAGTTCGTGTTTGGAATTACTCTATCCCCCACTCCAGGGATTTGAGCAAAAGGAACGGAGTTCGCATCAATTATGTATGTATTTCCGAGTGGATTATTTAGAGGTAACGCCGCATAATTGCCTTCCATTGAGGCTTTTACTGCTAGTAGCGTTTCTCCATCTATTTGTTTTTTAGAAAAAATGTTTGTACCTACGGAAGCCGGTCGACCAGCTGCCACTGTGTCTTTATTAGCCACTGAATTCCCTGCAACGTGAACGCCATCACGTTGTAGACTCTGCATATGTATCACGCGAGTCTTTCGTATTTCTTTCTGTAAAAGAACTACCTGTGCCCATAGTTTTTTATGTTTTATTGTGCCACCTGTCTCATCTTTGTAACCATTTTCAATCCAGGTCTGCATGGAATTATTGTAAGATTCGACGCAGTAATGCGAATCGCACACTATTAGTGTGGGGAATTCGCGATCTGCATTTTCAAGCGCCATCTTAAAAGCCTATAGTTCAGCTCGCTGAGCTGTACAATTTCTGAGCGATTCAGTTTTAGTGATTAACGGTCTAAATGTTTCTATGCGCCAGCGACCTTTAACAATCGCGCACGCAGCACTATATGCTTGTTTACCCCCTACTGCGGTTTGTGCTGAACCGTCTGTATATATTATACAACCGTAATGTTCCAGAGGCAGAATTTCAGTTGGCAGAGGACATTCAAATTCGTATTGGAGAAATTCCTGCGTTTTTAATTTAGGATCAAATTTGTATACTACGTCTGATGCAGCAAGAGAATTAGCCCATTGTATCCATCTCGGATGTAAGGTTTCAGCATTCGGAATGTTTGCTTGTGTTACTACTTCTAGGGCAGGTACCGGTGTAACGATTATTATGCGTTTACATTGTGCCAGGGCTCTTTCTTTTGCTACAGCAGTTTGTACCGCAGTTAGAATCTTTTCAGTGGAACTGAATTTCATTTCAGCTTGTGTGTACAAGTGTGATTTGTAAGTTATTGGTACTGTTTCTCCCTCATTAGAGGTTAGGTATGTAAATCCGCATCTTCCAGGGATGACTCGGATGACAAGGTTGTGTTCGTTGGCGCGTGTTTGCAGTTTTGTTTTAGTTAACATGTCTGTTTGTAATGATCGTAAAATTTCTGTGTGTTTCTGAGTCCAATTAATTGCTTTGAAATCAGTTTTTATTAGTTCGTAGAGCGGTTTAACCCTCTCTGCATAATTTAGAATGTAAGTTCTTCTGAAATTCAGGAAACCTAGAATTGATTGTAAGTTTTTCAGCGTTTTTGGAGCTTGGAGTACTGCACACTTTTCTAAGAAGTTGTCTGCTAGGCTTTTGCCTTCACTTGATAGCTCATATCCTAAAAATAGGACAGTGAGATGGGCAATTTGTGACTTTTTAAAGTTAAATTTGTACCCTTCGGATGCGAACCCAAGTATGATGGTGTTCACTCTTTTCAAGTGTGTCTCCAGGTCATCGTCTGTTAGATAGATATCGTCGACATAAGATAATGCCTCATCATCATACATTTGTAGTAATTCTGTTACCCTGGCTGAAAATAATCCTGGGCTATTCTTGAATCCCTTTGGGAGACGACAAAATTGCTTTTGGGCCTCCATACTGGAGAAAGCGGTCAAATACCTGCTTTCTTGTGCTATGTTTTGACAGAAGAAACCATTTGAAATATCTAATGTCGGCTTGTATTTTTTGCGCATGATATTATTCATTAGTGCTGCACTGTGTGAGTTTTGTACTGCAAATGTTTTGCAACAAGCGTTTAAGTGTCTGTAGTCCAATACTAGTCACGAAACAAAGGATTATTCATTTGTGAGGTGCATGTTTCAATCACCCCCTGGTACTCAAGTTGATCTAAGATCTCCCTGACTTGTTTTTTAGCTTCTTGCTTAACAGGATACTGCCTTTGTGCAGTAGGTTGATTTTTTTATCTGGATTTTATGGTGAGGAGAATCCTCATCCCATCCTACATGATTTTTATTTAATGCAGGGGCTTGGGCCACTGCCCATTTTCTAGCATATGTGTATTTTTTATGAATTGGAATGTGATTTGAGAAGGCAGGGATAATCATTTCTTCGCCATGCGGGCACTCCCTGACAAACTCTGGTGGCCAGTCCTTTTCTGCTTGAAGGATATCATAACCTTTAGATAGGTTCTCCCAGAAGAGACCTCTTATTTTCCTAGTTTTGTCCCCCTCTATACGTAATGTTATTTCATATAATTTATGGGGCACGCTAACTCTGGTATCTGCAGTTTCCACTTGAATGTATTCATTCATGTCCACTGTCTCCAGAAGATTCATCAGAATCTTGCGAGCTATGGTCACTTCTGCTGCGCTGTCTAGCATTGTCTGGGCCCATTCTCCGTTCTTGAGTTGTGTCCGCAGAATCCTCGGCATGTTTTACTTTAATACTGGCTACCTTCTTTTTGGGAAATTGTAATTTTTTACTTTAATGAGCAGGTTCTTTGTCTTTGGACTTGACGCGCTCTTCTTTATGTTCTGACCGTCCTCTTCTTTCCGATTTCTGTGAGGAAGTCTGAAAAGATCGAGAGGGGCGTGTATCAACATCTTGATATCTGTCAGGTTTTCTCAAATTTTCCCTATTTCTAAGGTTATATCTTTTTTCAGAGGGCTCCCGTTGTGGAGACTTGCCCCCCGTTCTGGAGATCTATCTCTCCGTTGGGGAGACCTTCCTCTGTTCTGAAACTGTTTTTCTCTTAGAGAGGTTTGTTTATTACCTTCCCACTTCTTCTTTTGAGTTATTAAATTATTTTTAATGAAAGTCTTTTCAGGATTTTCTGTTAGTTGTGGTTTTAGTGGTTTCCCTCCCAAACTGTCTCTACAATTCTTCATAGGATTTTTCAATTATTCTGGCAAGTTCAAAAGGTTGTTCTGCTATATCTGTTTCTTTTAATTTCTGACGGATTGCCACAGATGCTGCTTCTCCTTTTATGTTGGCTAGTAGTATAGCTGAGACTTGCTTAAAGTCTTTCAGTAATTTCATACCTAGATTTAAAGCAGGCTCTGGACCGTATTCATTTTGAATCTGTCTTAGTACATCTGGTATAACCGCCATAGACGGAACACCATGTGTTTTTGTGTAGATTTAAGCAAAGACTGTTCCCCAAGTGTCACAGTCTTCCACATGTTGTGCAATCCCCATTGGTAGGCAGATTGTCAGAATTCTGTGTTTTTCGTGAGGGGTAGTATCAGGAAATACTGCCTCTATTTGAGTAATTTTTTGAGCTAACCAGAACGGAATTTGTTCCCGTTTTGTGAGTGATTTCCAATGATTGATTGTATAGTCTGTGTTTTAAGTTATTAGTGTTCCCCTGGTGAGGGGTGTGCTGTGGAATTTGTATTGCTGGTTGGACTGTTAAAGTCCGCATGACATATTGTACCAATTGTCTATGTATTTTAATTAGTAGTTTTAGCTGAACTAAAAGTTCTCTGTCTGACATTTCTTCAATGTCAGGATGTGGTGTATAGCTGGCTAGAACCGGTCATGTGGCTCCTGGTCTACCTAGTGGACCGAGCCTGGTAATGTGATTTTGATGTTTTAGGGCGCCATTAAACCAGAGCTGATGCTCCTGGTATGTTAGTGGAATTTCAACGTCCTCGAAAGGAAAGTATTCCGCTGGAGGTTCCTCTGCTTTGTAGTAGTGGAACTCGTGTGTTACAGCATTTGCTGCAGGAAAATTTATCCATGAATAGAATACCTCTGTCTGCCGATATTCATGTGCCTCTACCACAAATGTGACTGTACCACCTCTCGATGATACTCCATTTTCTATACGTTTTATAGTTATGGTTTTCCTTACATTTACCGGGATGATTATTACATCCAGGTCATTTTCATTAAACCCTGTAACGTCTGAACCCGGTTGATTCGCATCTACTGCAGCTCCACTGGTTGCGTTGTTGTCGCCGTTAGTTGACATTGTTTAATGAAAGTTTGCAGAGCAAGTTTCAAGGAAACAAAGATTAGGTGCACAATATTTTGGAACACTGTATCCTTCAACGTTGACTAAACAAAAAACTATTACATAGGAATCTCTTCCTACTAAGTTCTGGCGGATATTAGCCTTTTACCCACTCCAGACGTCTATTGGAGTTTTTACAGGAAAAAGGGGTCTGTGTGAAAAGCACGACTGAGTTACTTTATTATCTCGTGTTAAATTATCGTCTTACCAAACGTTGGGCGCCATGTAGTGTAGTTCCTAGATTCCCAATAGGCTCTGCGCATTGGAATAACATAAACGACAGTGTAGACGTAGGACTGAGGTCGACTAGGTCTCTATTGAATATGTTAGACTTAATTATGAAATGCCAGCTAGCTCAGAGGTCACTAGAAACTTTCTTGAGTAAACAAGAAGGTGCTAACTTTCCTGAATAGACACGAAGGGATTCGTTTCTGACAACCGCATAAACATGACAACTTAAGGAGTATATCTCCAGAGTCGCGGAAACAATAGATAGCTATTTCACTCAGTTATTCGTGCGTGCTTAGTTTCACCAGGAGTGCAGAGAAATAGAGAGACGGGCGTTTTCAATAAAAGTGGTTATTTATTGAGCAGTCTACTTTCTCATGCAAGAGAAGTGAATTGCCACAATTGCAATACTTGTCATAAAGTAAAGTGCGTACCGTAAAATGAGTATTATGAAATAATACTGTAAAAGCATTTATATGGTTTCTAAGCCATAAGATACTTAAAATGTATGAAATACATACAATGATAAAATAATGACTAAACATACTCAACCGGTGTTTCTAAGATACGTCTATCCCAGTGTACCTAACCTAAGCCTAGTACAGGGAAGGAGTAGATGAGTTACAGTTTTTGCCAAGAATCTGAATCAAGAAATCTCTAAGGGTCTAATCAGCTCCGTACCTTGGTTATAGAATGAAGGAGGTCTTGTATCTCTTTCTCAGGACTCGATCTCCCAGCAACCGGCAAGGGTGACAGGGAAACACTGGAGCTGGATTTCTCGGCAGGAGAAAAGACAGCGTCTCTCTCAGTGCGTCAGTGGGAGGGTCGGCTTCCTTCGGCACTCGTATCAGCAGGGCGTCGGGCAAGTAGATAGCCGATCAGCTCCAAACCACTGTGTGTTGCTTAAGGCAGATGCTGGTATATTTATACCTGGAAGGTGCCGAGTTTGACGTAAGGTTGGACAAAAGACGTCACTAAGAACTCACAGTTCTTTCAGGACTCCAGGAGTTCTAGGACAAATCAATACCGAAGCAGGGGGAATTCCCGGGCTGCTGGAGGCTTGGTTTGTTTAAAAACGCGTTGTGCTTTCTAGGAGTCTATGGGAGTAGCCTTGCCGTATTTGGACTGCATTGGCTATGTCTTAATATGGGTATGATAATTATGCCTATATAAGTGTATGATTTGATATAACCAGATAAGGGCATGAAATCGGGAATATTTACTAGAGTCCTAGAATCAACTACAACAGCCCTGTGCTGTGCGTGCACCTGCATAGTATGCACATGGTGGGCGGTTCCCTGCTTCCTTCCAGCCTTGTGTTGCCGGTGTACCTGCATTGTATGCACATGGTTGGCAGTGCCATGCATCCAGCGTTGTGCTGCCCATGCACTTGCGGTGCATGCTCTTGATGGGCGGTGCTATGCTTCCTTCCAGCCCTGTGCTGGCTGTGCACCTGCATTGTATGCACATGGTGGGCAGAGCCCTGCTACCTTCCAGCCCGGTGCTCGGCGTGCACCTGCATTGTATGCACATGGTTGGTGGTGCCATGCATCCTGCAGCTCTGTGCTGCCGGTGCATCTGCATTGTATGCACATGGTGGCCGGTGCCCTACTTCCATCCAGACCTGTGCTGAACGTGCACCTGTAGTGTATGCACATGTTGGGCCTAGCCCTGCTTCCTTCTAGCCCTGTGCTGGACGTGCACCTGGATCGTATGCACATGGTGGGTGGTGCCCTGCTCCCATCCAGCCCTGTGCTGCAGGTGCATCTGCATTGTGTGCACATGGTGGGTGGAGCCCTGCTTCCATCCAGTGCTGTGCTGCCCGTGACCTTGCGGTGCATGCACATGGTGGGCGGTGCCATGCTTCCATCCAGACCTGTGCTGAACGTGCACCTGCATTGTATGCACATGATGGGCAGTGCCCTACTGCCATCCAGCCTTGTGCTGGGCATGCACCTGCATTGCATGCCCATGATTGGCAGTGCCAAGCTTCCATCCAGACCTGTGCTAAACGTGCACCTGCATTGTATGCACATGGTTAGAGATGCCCTGCTTCCGGGCGTGCACTTGCATTGTATGCACCTGGTGGACGGTGCCCTGCTTCCATCCAGCCTGGTGCTGGGCTTGCACCTGCATTATATGCACATGGTGTGCTGTGCCCTGCTTCCATCCAGCCTTGTGCTGGGCGTGCACCTGCATTGTATGCACATTGTGTGCGGTGCCCTGCTTCCATCCAGCCTTGTGCTGAGCGTGCACCTGCATTGTATGCGCATGTTAGGCAGTGCCCAGCTTCAATCCAGCCCTCTGCTACGTGTGCATCTGTATTGTATGCACATGGTGAGCGATGCCCTACTTTCTTCCACCCCTGTGCTGTGGGTGCACCTGCATTGCATGTGCACTGTATACACATTTGTGGCATGGTACCTGCTTCCATCGAGCCCCTAGGCTAAGTGTGCACCTGCATTGTATGCGCATGTTGGACCTAGCCCTGCTTCCCTCCAGCACTGTGCTCAGCGTGCATGTGCACTGTATACATATTTGTGGCATGGTCCCTGCTTTCATCGAGCCCTATGCTAAGTTTGCACCTGCATTGTATGCACATGCTGGGCCTAGCCCTGCTTCCCTCCAGCACTGTGCTCAGCGTGCATGTGCACTGTATACACATTTGTGGCATGGTACCTGCTTCCATCGAGCCCCTTGGCTAAGTGTGCACCTGCATTGTATGCACATGCTGGGCCTAGCCCTGCTTCCCTCCAGCACTGTGCTGAGCGTGCATGTGCACTGTATACACATTTGTGGCATGGTACCTGCTTCCATCGAGCCCCTAGGCTAAGTGTGCACCTGCATTGTATGCACATGTTGTACCTAGCCCTGCTTCCCTCCAGCCGTGCTGAGCTTGCAAATGCACTGTATACACATTTGTATGTATATGTATGTATAGGCATTTATATAGCGCACTACATACCCGGAGGGTCCCAAGGCGCTTCGACCGCTGCGAAACCCTTCCTGGCTTCCCTGAGAGATGGTCCCTTAATGGGTATCTCCAGGGTGAGACCAGGCATCCCCGGCGGTCTGGTGGGGCCGTTAGTGAAGATGAGGCAAGCTAATGCCCAGAGTTGCCGAGTGTGATCGCTGATCAGAGTGGGCACCGAGGCGAGAGAATTATAGAGTCTGCTGACCCTGGTCCAGAAACCTACAGCGCCGGGAATCGAACCCTGGTCCCGGGCCGTCCTCTGCTCTCGGGTCTGCCGCCTTTTGTGGCATGGTCCCTGCTTTCATCGAGCCCTATGCTAAGTTTGCACCTGCATTGTATGCACATGCTGGGCCTAGCCCTGCTTCCCTTCAGCACTGTGCTGAGCGTGCATGTGCACTGTATACACATTTGTGGCATGGTACCTGCTTCCATCGAGCCCCTAGGCTAAGTGTGCACCTGCATTGTATGCACATGCTGGGCCTAGCCCTGATTCCCTCCAGCACTGTGCTGAGCGTGCATGTGCACTGTATACACATTTGTGGCATGGTACCTGCTTCCATCGAGCCCCTATGCTAAGCGTGCACCTGCATTGTATGCACATGTTGGGCCTAGCCCTGCTTCCCTTCAGCACTGTGCTGAGCGTGCATGTGCACTGTATACACATTTTGTGGCATGGTCCCTGCTTTCATCGAGCCCTATGCTAAGTTTGCACCTGCATTGTATGCACATGCTGGGCCTAGCCCTGCTTCCCTTCAGCACTGTGAAAAGCGTGCATGTGCACTGTATACACATTTGTGGCATGGTACCTGCTTCCATCGAGCCCTATGCTAAGTGTGCACCTGCATTGTATGCACATGCTGGGCCTAGCCCTGCTTCCCTCCAGCACTGTGCTCAGCGTGCATGTGCACTGTATACACATTTGTGGCATGGTACCTGCTTCCATCGAGCCCCTAGGCTAAGTGGGCACCTGCATTGTATGCACATGTTGGGCCTAGCCCTGCTTCCCTCCAGCCTTGCTGAGCTTGCATATGCACTGTATACACATTTGTGGCATGGTCCCTGCTTTCATCGAGCCCTATGCTTAGTGTGCACCTGCATTGTATGCACATGCTGGGCCTAACCCTGCTTCCCTTCAGCACTGTGCTGAGCGTGCATGTGCACTGTATACACATTTGTGGCATGGTACCTGCTTCCATCGAGCCCCTAGGCTAAGTGTGCACCTGCATTGTATGCACATGCTGGGCCTAGCCCTGATTCCCTCCAGCACTGTGCTGAGCTTGCATGTGCACTGTATACACATTTGTGGCATGGTACCTGCTTACATCGAGCCCCTATGCTAAGTGTGCACCTGCATTGTATGCACATGTTGGGCCTAGCCCTGCTTCCCTCTAGCCTTGCTAAGCGTGCATGTGCACTGTATACACATTTGTGGCATGGTACCTGCTTCCATCGAGCCCCTATGCTAAGTGTGCACCTGCATTGTATGCACATGCTGGGCCTAGCCCTGCTTCCCTCCAGCACTGTGCTGAGCGTGCATGTGCACTGTATACACATTTGAGGCATGGTACCTGCTTCCATCGAGCCCCTATGCTAAGCGTGCACCTGCATTGTATGCACATGTTGGGCCTAGCCCTGCTTCCCTTCAGCACTGTGCTGAGCGTGCATGTGCACTGTATACACATTTGTGGCATGGTACCTGCTTCCATCGAGCCCCTAGGCTAAGTGTGCACCTGCATTGTATGCGCATGTTGGACCTAGCCCTGCTTCCCTCCAGCACTGTGCTCAGCGTGCATGTGCACTGTATACATATTTGTGGCATGGTCCCTGCTTTCATCGAGCCCTATGCTAAGTTTGCACCTGCATTGTATGCACGTGCTGGGCCTAGCCCTGCTTCCCTCCAGCACTGTGCTCAGCGTGCATGTGCACTGTATACACATTTGTGGCATGGTACCTGCTTCCATCGAGCCCCTATGCTAAGTGTGCACCTGCATTGTATGCACATGCTGGGCCTAGCCCTGCTTCCCTCCGGCACTGTGCTGAGCGTGCATGTGCACTGTATACACATTTGTTGCATGGTACCTGCTTCCATCGAGCCCCTATGCTAAGCGTGCACCTGCATTGTATGCACATGTTGGACCTAGCCCTGCTTCCCTCCAGCACTGTGCTCAGCGTGCATGTGCACTGTATACACATTTGTGGCATGGTCCCTGCTTTCATCGAGCCCTATGCTAAGTTTTCACCTTCATTGTATGCACATGCTGGGCCTAGCCCTGCTTCCCTCCAGCACTGTGCTCAGCGTGCATGTGCACTGTATACACATTTGTGGCATGGTACCTGCTTCCATCGAGCCCCTATGCTAAGTGTGCACCTGCATTGTATGCACATGCTGGGCCTAGCCCTGGTTCCCTCCAGCACTGTGCTGAGCTTGCATATGCACTGTATACACATTTGTGGCATGGTACCTGCTTCCTTCGAGCCCTATGCTAAGTGTGCACCTGCATTGTATGCACATGCTGGGCCTAGCCCTGCTTCCCTCCAGCACTGTGGTCAGCGTGCATGCGCACTGTATACACATTTGTGGCATGGTCCCTGCTTTCATCGAGCCCCTATGCTAAGTTTGCACCTGCATTGTATGCACATGCTGGGCCTAGCCCTGCTTCCCTTCAGCACTTTGCTAAGCGTGCTTGTGCACTGTATACACATTTGTCGCATGGTACCTGCTTCCATCGAGCCCCTATGCTAAGTGTGCACCTGCATTGTATGCGCATGCTGGGCCTAGCCCTGCTTCCCTCCAGCACTGTGCTGAGCGTGCATGTGCACACATTTGTGGCATGGTACCTGCTTCCATCGAGCCCAATGCTAAGTGTGCACCTGCATTGTATGCACATGCTGGGCCTAGCCCTGCTTTCCTCCAGCACTGTGCTCAGCGTGCATGTGCACTGTATACACATTTGTGACATGCCCCCTGCTTTCATCGAGCCCTATGCTAAGTTTGCACCTGCATTGTATGCACATGCTGGGCCTAGCCCTGCTTCCCTTCAGCACTGTGCTAAGCGTGCATGTGCACTGTATACACATTTGTCGCATGGTACCTGCTTCCATCGAGCCCTATGCTAAGTGTGCACCTGCATTGTATGCACACGCTGGGCCTAGCCCTGCTTCCCTCCAGCACTGTGCTCAGCGTCCATGTGCACTGTATAAACATTTGTGACATCCTACCTGCTTCCATCGAGCCCCTAGGCTAAGTGTGCACCTGCATTGTATGCACATGCTGGGCCTAGCCCTGCTTCCCTCCAGCACTGTGCTGAGCTTGCATGTGCACTGTATACACATTTGTGGCATGGTACCTGCTTCCATCGAGCCCCTATGCTAAGTGTGCACCTGCATTGTATGCACATGCTGGGCCTAGCCCTGCTTCCCTCCAGCACTGTGCTGAGCGTGCATGTGCACACATTTGTGGCATGGTACCTGCTTCCATCGAGCCCTATGCTAAGTGTGCACCTGCATTGTATGCACATGGTGGGCCTAGCCCTGCTTCCCTCCAGCACTGTGCTCAGCGTGCATGTGCACTGTATGCACATTTGTGGCATGGTCCCTGCTTTCATCGACCCCTATGCTAAGTTTGCACCTGCATTGTATGCACATGCTGGGCCTAGCCCTGCTTCCCTTCAGCACTGTGCTAAGCGTGCATGTGCACTGTATACACATTTGTTGCATGGTACCTGCTTCCATCGAGCCCTATGCTAAGTGTGCACCTGCATTGTATGCACATGCTGGGCCTAGCCCTGCTTCCCTCCAGCACTGTGCTCAGCGTGCATGTGCACTGTATACACATTTGTCGCATGGTACCTGCTTCCATCGAGCCCTATGCTAAGTGTGCACCTGCATTGTATGCACATGCTGAGCCTAGCCCTGCTTTCCTCCAGTACTGTGCTCAGCGTGCATGTGCACTGTATACACATTAGTGGTATGGTACCTGCTTCCATCGAGCCCCTAGGCTCTGTGTGCACCTGCATTGTATGCACATGCTGGGCCTAGCCCTGCTTCCCTCCAGCACTGTGCTCAGCGTGCATGTGCACTGTATACACATTTGTGGCATGGTACCTGCTTCCATCGAGCCCCTAGGCTAAGTGTGCACCTGCATTGTATGCACATGATGGGCCTAGCCCTGCTTCCCTCCAGCACTGTGCTCAGCGTGCATGTGCACTGTATACACATTTGTCACGTGGTACCTGCTTCCATCGAGCCCTATGCTAAGTGTGCACCTGCATTGTATGCACATGCTGGGCCTAGCCCTGCTTCCCTCCAGCACTGTGCTCAGCGTGCATGTGCACTGTATACACATTTGTCGCGTGGTACCTGCTTCCATCGAGCCCTATGCTAAGTGTGCACCTGCATTGTATGCACATGCTGGGCCTAGCCCTGCTTCCCTCCAGCACTGTGCTCAGCGTGCATGTGCACTGTATACACATTTGTCGCATGGTACCTGCTTCCATCGAGCCCTATGCTAATTGTGCACCTGCATTGTATGCACATGCTGGGCCTAGCCTTGCTTCCCTCCAGCACTGTGCTCAGCGTGCATGTGCACTGTATACACATTTGTCGCATGGTACCTGCTTCCATCGAGCCCTATGCTAAGTGTGCACCTGCATTGTATGGCTTCCATCTAGTCGTGTGCTGAGCGTGCACCTGCACTGCAAACACGTCACGGTCCCTCCCTGCTGCCTGTACAGGGCGGCATGTGCCATATCCCGTCTATCCAACTGCTACCTGTGAATCTACTCTGCATACGCGGCGTGTGCGCAGCCTCCCTTGTCCCGTGCTCCCCGTGCCCCCGCAGTGCTTGCCCACGGTGCCGGGTGCCCCATTCCTTCCACTTCCTCGTGGATCTTGCCGTCCAATCAGATTGTGCGCTGGGCGGGTTCGGTGGAGTCACTCTTTGGCCGAAAGCACCTGGATTATTGTGTGTTCGCTTCCTGCTCCCGTGCGCAGCTCGCAGGAGGCACCTGTGCCCGTGCCCCAGCCGCATCGGTGTACTCCAGCCCTGCCCGGTCCTGAGCTCCGCCTCCTGTGCGCCTGGAGGGGCCCGGGCCCTGTGTGCCCGGCTCCGTCCCTGAGCTCGGCTCACAGGGACCCTAGACCTTTACTCCAGGCAGCTGCCTGCTGTGTACCTGCCCAGGAGCTGTGCGCAGAGGATGGGCCTGTGACGTGGACAGCAGGCCACTGGACTTTAGCTCCGCGCACAGGAGGGGCCCGAATCCTTTGTGAATGGTGCCTGCTTCGTTCCTCTGCACGCTTGGCGCCTGCCGCGTGAGCAGCTGCCCCAGGGCCTGCGCTCCGGGTCTCTGCCCCTGACCACCGCCCCCCATAAGAGGGACCTGGTTCATGAGTACAAGGTGCCGGCTTCTCAGGCCTGAACTCTAAGTACCCGAGCTCTTTACACGGGAGGGACCGCTCTCCCGTGTACCTGGTTTTTGATCTTCAGCTTTGCCCATCACAGGCTCGTTCTCCTGTGTGTCAGGCTTCTCCACACCACAGGCCCTGCCATCCGACACCTGTTCTTCACCCCTGCGCGCTACAGGGCCTGCCGCCCTGGTCCCCAGTACCTGCTTCTAGGCTTCTCCACGCCACAGCCTTTTCCTCCTGCACTGCCCCCCTGGCCGGCGTGACTCCCGAGATGGCATCTGGGTTGCCCAATCCCAAGGCTGCCCGGATGAGGCCAGCTCACTACTACGAGGGCATGATGAAGAAGAAGGGGCCAGGGGATACGGTAAGTGGCGCCCCAAGCGCTTTCTTCTCACAGATTTTCAGACTCTGGCCTGCATAAATCTCCCTGTAGCCCACCAATCTGGTGCCTCTAAGGGCCTGCAGGGCTGAGGTAGGCTCATCCCCCATAGCCAGGGGATTGCGGCGAGGTCTCTGAGAGGCCATCAGGCTGGGGCAGAGTCACTCCCATTCCAGGCACTGCGTGACAGCCCCACGGGCCCTTGAGGTATCCTGGTATCGACTATTTAGGCTACTGGGAAAATCCCTTACAGCAATAACTTGTGATTTATAGAGATTTTGTGTCTAAAATGCTTCAGGTAGAACATTTTAATGTCCATTATTAATAGCCAGTCACAATGAATACATATTTTGTAGTCATTGCAAGGATGAAAGACTGAGTGCACCCTAGCAGGATTTCCACCCTGCAGCTCAGGGTGGATTTGTTTGATGCGTTTTTGTGAAAGGAAACTCGAATGTCTTTTGAGGGAAGTCTTTTTTTTTTAACGTTTTTGACTGAAAATGTACCAGTTACATTGTTTAGTACTTTTGTTGAAATGCTTTATTCGAAAATATTTAGGTTGAATCGTAGCTAATCTTTCTTTAGCAATGTTTTGGAAGTAATTACTCTTTTACATCTGGTCCTAGCGAATTCGGAACAGGTACCTGCCACCACAAATCATTGATTTACCATTGTTGCAAAACTTACAATATATAGAGCGTTCATTCCTGCACTAACTTGGACTTGGGCAGCAGAGCTACCACACAGGTTACATAAAGGACACCTTCTGAAGTATAGACATCAGCGCTATGCTTCAAGTTACACAGATTCGACTTTTTTTTTTACTTCAGACATCCTAGCTACACCTAGCTAATTTATGTGGAAATACTTCTGTGATTCAAAAATCAGACGCATCCCTCAGGCCACACGCTTTCCGGCCTCGGACAGCAGTGCTGTCTCTCGCTCTCTACAGATGTTACAGGTTCCAGCTTTAGGCAGCAAAGCTGTTATGTAGGGTATACAGATTTAAATAGGATTAGCCTTCAGGTGCCTGAGCTAGTGCTCTGACGATTCATATGGCAATGAGTAAGCTTCAGACAGCAGTGTTATCCCTTGAGTTATACACAAGTTGAAGGTTCTGGGTTTTGACAGCAGAGCTGTCACTCAGGTTACACAGTTCTTATAGGCTCAGCCTCTAGCTGCAGCTGAGCTAGCCCCCCATCGGCCTAAGTGGCATAGACTGGAGCTATCTCTCAAGTCATACAGATGTTCCAGGTTCAGGCTTTGGACAGCAGAGCTATCACTCACATTACATCGTTCTTACAGGGCTAGCCCTCCGGTGACTCCCGTGGCAGAGACTGTGCTTCAGACAGCAGAGTTTTCCCTCAGGTTATACAGATGCTTGCTACAGGGTCAGACTTTTGGTATTGGTCCTGACCCACAGCATGTAGACATGGTCTGGGGTTGTTAAGTTGAAAGTTCCCTGTTGAGTAGCGAGTGAGGCTCTATGTGGCCATTCCATGGTATCTCAGACGGTTTTGTCTGGCACAGGACCCAGGACCCATGTCTATTGCTTCTCCACAGTATCAACTCTAATATGTGTCTATATGAAACCTGTCTCATAACTGCTTTGAGGCTCACTGAGTCCATCGAGCCCTAAATGCATCTCTAGTCTGGTGGGTGAGGGTTGTCCCTCCAAGCTGGGGTGCATGGCTGATATTGCACTGGACAGCCCCCCTAGGTTTAGCTCAACTAGAAACACCCACTGCATTATCACCCTCACCTGCAGCTGTGGCAGAGCTCTCTGGGATCACTGGGTGCCTAACCTAACCCTCATCTCACTAACCCATTGAGATACCTCCAGGCACTAGAGGTTAGAGGTACAGGGCAGTGCTTAAGTTATATACAAAATTGCAATAAAATCAGTGGATCGTCTCAAAGTTATTCTTAGGAGCCCGCTGCCGAATGCTGGGGTTGCCGAATACCAAGGCTGCCGTGTCTTGATTCTTAACTAGAACTTTAAATGAACTCATGTGTATTCATTTTAACAAAGTATTTCTTTGTTTAATTAACTTACCAGGCAAGGGTTATTTACTGAGCAATGGAATACATATACCGTCCAGGACATTAAATGCTAGTTATTGCAAGTGATTTCACAATGTTTGCATTAAAGATCTGGATGGAACCCTAGAGTTCTCACTTTCCTCGGTATGTTTTGAATACCATGTCAGGCAAAAGTTAAAAGCAATAAGCAATTTATATAGTTTAAAAAGAATTGGCAAATATATACCAATAAAAGCACAGCGATGAAAAACGAAGGTGACCAGTTTTACCCCAAATATACAAGTAGTTTGTGTATTTAAAAAAAAAAAACAAGTTAAGACAACAAAGCAGATTGCTTCTGTTACAGAAAACGATTCAGTGAATTCTATATTTAAATAACCACATTAAGCTGTAGGTTTGTAAAACCGCGATCTTAACTTCTCTCTTGTCAGATGCAACTTTTTTTTACAACCTAGATCTTGTTATTTTGCTTTTCCCATTATAGACTGGACTACAAGTACCAGAATACAATGTATCACCTACTCATACCTGAAATGGAAAACTGCGGGGTCACTGTGTGAGGTCTAATGGATGATTTCTTGTGCACATGTGGAGCATGGAAGTCTTTTCCTTAATTTTTTCCACTAAGTGCGTTTGTGTTTTTCATAATGGTAGCTCCCCAACGGGAATGTTCAGATGCTTTGGAAATGTTAGTTTTTTTAGGTTTCCAAAATAAAATCCTTCCCTTGTGTATTAACAAGGCAGTCTGTGATACTGAAGCATTGTCTATGGGTAGGCGAGGAAGGGGACCAAGCACATGATTTCTCTGGGCAGCTGCTGATAATGGCAGGCAGCCAAAAGGGAATTATTTCTGAAAAAGAAGGCATAATATTGTGAGAGGTCTGAATGTAGTAAATTTGTGTTTCTAGGTACAATGCCTAACACAGTTGGGGTAAATTATCTGTATAGGGTCCTCTAACATGCCTCCACCAGGAAAAGTCCTGCTACGTGTGCATAAAAATGATCTGTTTGGATCAACAACAAAGTTTCCCCCAAGGTGTCACCCAGCGTGTCATTTGTGAGGCCTGAAAATGTGACATGTTAGCTACTGCAAACAATGAAATGTCTCACATAAGCAATTTTACAACTTGTTAGCCCTGTTTAACATAGCTAAATTTAGGCATGGTGTCTGCTGCATATGCAATAAACTAAGGGGCGGAGTTCTGTAGGGACACGCGATTTATTTTAATCCATATAGATCCACTGAAAAGGTAATATCATCTCTTACACTGAATGTGAACCCCTCAACTAGTAAGTCAAATTTGTTACCAGGGCCAATGGAATTATGGCGCATGAAAGACCAAATTATGCAGCAAGGTTGACCAAATTATGGGACAAAAAGGGCTAATTATGTGACGTAATGTGTCACATTTTATGATTGTATTATTTTATCATTTTATCATTTTTTAACAGGTAACACTGCCTTGAAAAAGTTGACCTACATTGTACAAGTTTAACATACAGATACAGTAAAAAGTAACAGAAAGGTGATGTGGGGTAGGTTGAGATGAGGTATATTGGAGAGGGGTGGTGTGGTATAAATAGGATTGGCGAGGAGTAGAGTATATTGGAGTGGAGTACATTAAGGTGGTGTAAATAGAGTTTGGGTAGATAGGGTGGGGTAGATAGGGTTGGGGTAGATTGGGATAGGATAGAATAGAGTGTGGTAGGGTAGATTAGGATGGGTTAGATTTGAGTGCAATGTGGTAAATTGGAGTTGAGTGGGGTAGACTGGGTGGATTAGAGTGGGGTTGAGTGGAGTGGGGTAGATTGTGGTGGATAGGAGTGGGGTCGAGAGGAGTGTGGTAGATTACAGTGGAGTTAGATTTAGTGGAGTGGGGTGGATTGGGATGGAGTGGGTTGGATTGGGGTAAACAGCTGTAATGGGGTAGATTGGAGCGGAGTGGGGTAGATTGGGGTAGACTGGAGTGGGATAGACTGGAGTAAATTGAGGTAGGCTGGAGTGGAATAGATAGGGGTAGAGTGGATTGGATTGGGGTAGACTTTAGTGGGATAGATTGGGATAGAGTGAAGTGGGGTAGATTAGAGAAGAGTGGAATAAGTGGTGTGGAGTGGAGGGGTGCAGACTTGTGTGTTGTGGGTTGGAGTCGAGTGGGATGTTGTAGAGTGTCTTAGAGGGGAGAAGAGTTGAGTTGCATGTAGTAGAGTGGGAAGGTATAGAATGGAGACGCGTGTTGTAGAGTGGAGGACTGTAACGTTGAGTGGAGTGGCGTAGTGTGGAGTATTCATGGTATGGTAGGGTACTGCTATTACAGACAACACATTTCCAATTGAAGTGACCATTACAATTGTAAACCTGGGCAGGGAGTGCCTGGCAGTGGACTAAAGAAGCATGAGCTTGACACAAGACAATGCAGCCTTGGTATTCAGCCTGCTGACATGATTGCGCCAGAAGCAGGCTTGTGGGCAGAACCCTGGGCACTAGTACGCATTCTTTTACCAGTTGAGCACTGACTGTTGCTCACCACCCACTTTTACCGTCACAAATAGAGCACATTTGCTGGATGTCTCTGTAGTCCTGATTTCTGTCGTTGGTAGGCTTGGGCGGTAAATTCCGTCTCGCTCGTGGAATTTGTGGAATTTCGTGTTCCGCGGAGGACGTGGAATTGCCAAAAATTCTGTGATCTTCTGCTTCGCTGAATTTTTTGTTTGTTCGAGCTTTCAAAATGTGTGTTTGCAAGATATTTCTCCCCTGAGCATGCAAACAGTGTTCGCGAACAGGAAAAAGGCATCTCGAACGGGCGGAACAAGGAATTCGTCGTGTTCGCTGAACTTTTGCGTGCTCATGGAGATTTTTTACCTTTTCGCTGAGCTTTGCGTAGTGCGACTACGCAAATTCCGCCCACCCCTCGTCACTGGCCCATAACACTGGAATTTCCTCTCCACAGGTGAATTCTTGTCTCATACTCTTTCCCCTTTCGCTTATACCATCTCTTCTTTCTGTGTTATATTTTGGTACCGGCATTTTATGGCTCATGTTTACCGTTTGTACAACCCCTCACTAGTGCTTTTGGTGTCTGGGCGCTTTAGGGAAGTGGAATTCTGCTTCCTCTAGTCGATATTTATTTATCCTGTTGTTTTTATCCACTCAATGTACATTGGTTACGTGCTGTACAAATAAACAAAGTCCTTGTTCTCTGCCAGTAAATGGTCGGAGCTCCGTTTCAGGGCTTCCAAACTGGCACCTGCTTGTTTACTCTGCGATTCACGCATGCGCAGGAGGAAGTGTGCACAGGTGCTAATGCCTGGAAACAGCAACACGGGACATTGCGACACTGAAATATCTTACAACTTGGTGATCAATTGTATAGGACTCCATTGCACCCAAAGCAGTGGCGTAGCTAGACCTATGGCCGCTGCATTTGCCGCCCTGTGGCCATGTGTAATAGTGCTAAGCCACTGACCCACAGCCCCCCTCAGAGTACTGCTGAGTGGAAATTTCCTATAATTGGCAGCCTAGAACTTTAGCGTGCTTGTTTTTCAGACCTCCGCAACGCTGCACCCCAAGACAGGATAAGCGCACCTCTATGCTATTATTATTTTTATAATATGTATTTTGTAAAGCGGATGGCTACCTAAAAGAAGGTTTCCCATCGCTGAGCTCAATACAGAAAATGGGACGAGCCAGAAAAATCCCAGAAACATTAACACCTTGGCTGCTAAGGGGTTTTCCCCCTCCTGCGCTGATTTATTGAATACCCCATTATACATGACGAGTTATCCTTGTCATCAGCACAGGTCAACCAGTGCATCATGACGAGTTACCCTTGTCATTAGCATTGAAGAGGTTAAGACCTTTAGGAAGGGTCAGTCATAGGATGAGAACAACAACGTTTTTAGCACTTTACGAAACCGAGAGAGTGAACTACATTCTCTATGTCAGAGGCAGGTAATTCCAACGTTTTTGTCCCAAAAAGAATAATGCACGACTGCCCTATCTCGCTTTCCTAATTTTGTGAATTCTTCCAGACTAAGATGGCTTGAGCACAGCGAACCGCCGGGTTTGTACCAGAACACCAAAGGTCTAAGGTGTAATAGTGGGTAATGCAGCCTTGGGCAGTCGCTAAGCTGGGTGAATTAGGGGTTACCGGGTGGCACAGCAACGGAGGCCTAATACAGCTGGTGCGCTCTAAGGGAAACACGACCGCTCGGATTCTTAGTCTGCGCCGTCAGCCATGTGCGCTGATGTCGCCCTTTATGTATACTCCCTGGTCCGAGCCCGGCTCAGGGACTTGCCTGTGCAACAATGCATTGTGGTGGCCGGGTGGCTCACTGCATCCAATCTATCCCGCGGAGCAAGTGAGTTTCCAGCCTATGCTGAGGCATAATAGGTCAAATAAACTATAATGACAAGCCAACGTTGTACATATACATGTGTGATGTTTTTAACTAGCCTAAATACTGTTGTTTATCCTGTTGCTAAGCGCACCCGTACCAGGCAGTGTGGTGCGCAGGGACAGGGCCCTGCACGTGGTAAGTGTGCCACAAATAATTACACAGACACCATTGCTTGCTTAGTGCCGGAAAGACCCCGAGCGGTCTTCCGCCTCTTTATTATATACCCCGGAGCGAGCCCGCCCCGGGGGTGTGGGGATGCATGTAGTGAAACGGCTACAATGTATAGAGAGGCCCGGATGGCTCTCTACATTCCTCCGTCAATTTAATCTGACCCTTCTGGCCGGGGGGGCCATCAGGGTGATGTCCAGGCAAAGTCTCTGGCTTGGGCCCGGATTGGGTCGCAGGTTGTACTGGCGACTTCGGACCATCGGGCATGTCACAACCCCAGCCGGGGTTATCTCCTCCCTCACGACAGGGGAGGCAGGGCATGACTGGCTGGTGTTACGTGCGGTGTTTTGACTTGCCTCTCCGAATGGGCCTCCTCCGACTTGTCCATGTGGGAGTGAGTTTGAGCATGACCCTTCAACATCCTGAGTGTAACCCTCTTCAGGCTCCTGACCAGTGACGCTTGCGGGGGGGGGCGGCCGGCCCTCCCGCCTTCTTGAAGCATGATACGTTTCAGGTCACCACTTGCTGCCCTCGCCGGACAGTGACCATGGTTCCCTGAATCTTGTCTACAGTCCACACCTCTGGCTCGTAAGGTGTTAGACATTTCCAGCCTGGGTGTCGATCTCGGACCACCACAGTGTCTCCTTCCTGTAAGATCGGTTGTTGGGCATGCCGGGCCTCACTCGCTTTCTGATTGGTGGTTCGTCTTCAAGCCTGGATAGCCTCGCCATCTCTCGCTTCCGGGGCCCAGGTGTGGCCAGTCGGGATGCTGTCTGGAGGCGCCTTCTTGAATAGCACGTGCGCAGGGGCACACCTGGTGGTACTATGTGGCGTCTGCCGATAGGCACCCAGAAACTGGTCCAGAGCTGCTTCAGGGTCTTCTCCGCTGTCTACAGCAATCCTTAGAGCTCTGTTGAGTGTCCTCATTAGTCTCTCTACCTCCCCGTTTGCTTGGGGCCAAAGCGGAGTGATTTTCCGGTGTCTGATCCTGAGGTTCTCTAGGTAGCTTTGAAATTCTCTTCCTTGGAAAGGTGGCCCGTTGTCAGACTTTATTTCTTCAGGGAGCCCCATTGTGGCGAAGACGCGGTTCAGGGCCTTCTTGACTTGGGGAAAAGCAATTGATGGAATCACTTCCACCACTGGAAACTTGGAGAATGAATCCACCAGGACGAGCGTTTGTCGACCATCCGGGAAACTCCCAAAGTCGATGCTAAGGTGGGTCCACGGTTCTGGGGGGCATCTTCCGTATGACCGGTGCTGGCGCAGGTTCTTCGCCTATGATAGTGCAGGCATGGCAGGAGCGTACCATCTCATCCACCATGCTGTCCATGGCCGGGAACCAGACCTTGCTTCTCAGACGCGCCTTAGTTTTGGCCATTCCCTGATGACCTATATGTGCGATTGCCAGCATCTGACGTTGAAGACTCTCTGGCACTACTATCAGATGCCCTCGGAGTATGACCCCTTCGTCTCCTACTCTCAGCTCACTCCTGACTTGCCACAGTTGCTGCCGCGAATGGCTGACTTCCGGCCGCAGGCTCTGGACCCCGTCCAGGAAGTGCGCCCAGCGATTCCCCTCATGAGCGTGCCTGATTCGGGATAGCGTTTCATCGTTGGCGGTGGCCTCGCCTATCTCCTGCAGTGTCATTGTGTCAGGGCATGCGGCTTGCGAGATCATGTGGACGAACTCCTCCACACCGGGCCCATCGGCAAGGGGGTGAGCCTGCTTCGTCACGTCCGGATCCCGGGAGAGGTAATCGGCAGGGTTGTGCGCTCCCGCTCGGAACAAGATTTTGAAGTTATATCCTTGCAGCGGATCGGCCCAGCGCTCTATCCGTGGGGGTGCAAGTCTGGACGATCCCGTAAACAGAGACAACAGAGGTTTGTGGTCTGTCACCACATTGAACTCCTGTCCACATAGGTATAGGTGAAAGTGTTGACATGCCCACTTTATTGCCAGGGCCTTGCGTTCAATCTGGGCATAACGAGTTTCGGTGTCGGTCAGGGCCTTACTTACGTATGCAACTGGCTTCCACTCATCCATGCCATATTCCTGTAGGAGCACGGCTCCAAGGCCTACCGGGCTGGGATCCATGATCAGTTCTGTTTTGCAGCGCGGCTGGAAATATGCCATTACTGTCTTGTCGAGAAGGCTTGCTTTAATGTCTTGGAATGCCTTATTTGCTGCTCCGGTCCACTCCCACTTGTGGTCTTGTCGAGTGAGCGCCCTCAGGGGTTCTGCCAGGGCCGCCAGGTTTGGGATAAAACGTCCACAATAAGTGGCCATGCCGAGGAAGCTCCGCACTTCAGTGGGGTTCCGCGGAGTGCTCGCGGTCCGGATTGCCTCCGCCTTCTTGGGGTCAACTTTCAGCCCCTCTCGAGTGAACGTATACCCAAAGAAGTTGATGGATTCTTGGTAGAATGAACATTTTGACCGATGCAAGGTCAGCACATGCTCCACCAGCCTTTGCAGCGTAGCTCTCAAATGGGTGTGATGTTCCTCGAGAGTGTTAGCGTAGATGAGTATATCCTCACTGAGGTTGATTACCCCGCTCAGCCCTGACAGCACCTCGCGTATGGCGTTCTGGAACACCTCCGCTGCTGAGGATCGTCGTAGCCTTACGTAGGTCGAGAAGGTGGTTATATAGCGGCTCTCCGGCTCCAGTTCGAGTTGATGGTACCCCGAGTTGAGATCCAACTTTGAAAACCACTTCGCCCCATTCAGGTCCGCGACAATATCGCCCATGGTTGGGGTAATATGGCGTTCTCTCTTCACGGCTGCATTGGGGAGTCTCATATCGACGCACAGCCTGATTGCGCCTGGTTGTTTGGGTTTGGGCGCCACGACCAGTGGAGAAACCCAGTGGGTCGGACCTGACACCGTTTCTATTACCCCGAGATCTTCTAGCTTTTTGAGTTCAGCCTCTACCTGTGGTCGGAGGTTAAACTGTACCCGCCGGTGCCTGAGAGCGACTGGGCGCACTGAGGTGTCTATGTCTAGACGAAACTTCTTTCCTTTTAGTTTCCCCAGGCCATTGAACAGCGCTGGGAATTCCTGCAACATACTGTCCGCATGCGACTGATGTACTTGATTCGCAAAGAACACGAGTCCTAGGTCTTCTGCAGTGTGACAGCTTAGAAGAGTGCCTTTTTTTCCTTCGGTGATGTGGAACCGAGCTTCCGTCGAATATTCACCATTCACGATGGTGGTGCTGATTACTCCGCGCAGTGGCGGCTGGTCTGTGCCTCCATAAGTGTAGATGCGTGTGCTTGATGGTGCAAGAGCGGGCTTAGGTGACATTTGTTCATATTGTTCTGAGTCCATGACGTTTACAGACGCCTCTGTGTCTATGAGCGCTCTCATCTCGGTGCCCTCAATGGAGACGGTGCACATGGGCGGTGGTCTCCTTTTCGTGGATACTCTGCTGACGTACGAGATGACGTAGACTTCGTCGTCATTGTCATCTTCATACCGTGGTCGTCTTTCCTGGGCTTGGTTGTCAGGGGGCGGATGCTCTTGTTCTAGTGACAATTGTCGGACTCGCTGCGTCAGTTGCCTGGGTCCATATCCGGCGCGGGATCTTGGTGCATTCGGCCTGTACCTCCCGCCTTGGCACACTGCTGCAAAGTGGTTCAGTCGGCCACACTTTATGCATGTTTTTCCTTTTGCACCGCATGTCGCAGTCGCTGGGTGGTCTTCACCGAAGTAGGCACACCGTGTGCTCCGGATGGGCATCTGTCGCTGGCGATTGGACTGGGGCCTCCTTTGTATCGCGTCTATCCTTTCTTCCTTGATCGGCGCCATCTTGGTCACTGCGGGAGGTGCCATCGGTGAGCGTGGGGCGATCTCCATTTCTTCGGCCCGCGCATCAGACAGCTCGTGCGAGCGGGCAAGAATCAGTATCTCATCGAGCGATATTCCAGGCTGTCGGAGGATGAGTTTTCTTAGTAACTTTGAGTGACACCCCACAATTATCTGATCTCTGATCTCTTCTCTTGGATTAAGAAAAGGGCAGGTGCTGGCCAGCTGGCGCAGCCTTGCATAGTACATGTCGACAGATCCGGACTCTGTTTGCCATGCCCTTTTAAACTTTAACTTCTCGAAGTCATTGTTGAGTTGGGGGTCGAAATGGATGTTGTGCGCATTGACCGCTGCATCATAGTCGTCATCCTGTTCGGTGTTGGGGAGCGTTTCAAAAAGGTCGTATATTTCTGGGCCCCTGTACAGGATGAGGAGGGACCTCTTGACCGTCCCGTCGGTTTCTTGGGTGCCCTTGAAGTAGAGGTTGAGCCTTCCAAGCCACGTCTTCCATCTCGGCGCCGCCGTCGCGGGGTTCGCCGACTCGCTGAACGGGGGAAGTTGCGCAATGCCTGTGTGAGCATGGCTGGATAACTGGGGGCCTAGTGCCACAGCTTGGTTTTGGGCGGCTCCTGCAGGGCCGGGTGGTTGCGGTGCGATCGCTGCACCCTGGTTCTGGCCATTGACTGGTTGGCCTGACCCCATCGCAGGGTCCGTCATTGCGATCTCCTCCACGAGTTCTGTCGCGGTCCTCTGGGGTGGTGTGCGGGCTGTGCACTGCTATCCTCTTTACACATGGATGTGGGCGCGCTCCGTGTCGTAGCCCGAGGCAGCTCCGGCCTTCTGCCACACCACGTCTCGGCGGGTATGTGAGTTTCTGCAATGGACGGCAGGTGGGGTGAGGCAGATGTGTGTGATGTGGCCCTGTTCTGCTTTTGAATCGCCGTTACAGTGTCCTAAGGAGCAGCCCTTTCTTGACGCCACCTGTTAGGCCTCTTGCGCTTGCCAATGTTTGATTATCGATGGAGGTGACTGGGCCGAGATGCGGTGCCCCTCGCTGGCTGGGGTGTGATGGGGGCACTGGCTGGACTGATGGGGAGCCGACGTGCAGCGTCGCTCTGTTTCACCCCTCCTCCTTGAGGCTGCCGTTGTGTTATGCACACACTTGGGGGGGGGGGGGGGGGAGGGGTGCGGGCGCGGGCGCGGGCGCGTCCGTGCTCCACGAGGGGAGCAAGCGAGGCCGTGCAGGCCACAGATCGTCAGCGCGGGCGGGGCAGTAGGAAAGAGCCACTCACCCTGGATGACGCGCCCGGCGAGTCCCGCCAGCCGAAGGCGCTCCCTGGAGGGAGGCGCGTGGGCGGGCCTCAAGCCGGAGCGCGAGCCGTGCGATGGTGCAGACAGGCTTCGGGACTGAGCGGGTGGGCTCCACGGCGTCCCTCTTCAGGTGCTGGCAGCGCGCCAATACACAGGCGCTGACTGTTTGCCGATGCTCCGGGGCAGGAAGCAAAGCGGGCACACGCGAGTTCAGAATCGGCCTCGTCGCCAATATGGTGCGCAGGGACAGGGCCCTACATGTGGTAAGTGTGCCACAAATAATTGCACAGGTAGGAAAAAGTTAAAGATACCAACCACACACTTTTTTTCAATCCTTATATTTAAGGAAGAAAACAAACCAATATTACTCTTAGGTTTGTTGGGTATATCTTGTTCGTACCCTTTTAATTTCTATTTTTTCATTTTTCTAAAAGTTTTTTATGTATGAAAAAGAACACAACACATTTTTTACATTTACACATAAATACAAAACATTATTCACATATGTATACACAATGTACAATTTTTCACTTATTTTTCACTTTATATACACAGATCCTTGTCTATACTTGACAAAGTGACGCTCAATGTCAATTTCAATAAACCACATATAAATGCAGACAATCAAAAATTATTTTTGAAAATAAACCACATATGAATTCATTGGTCTATAGGTCAATTGATGTCTATTTTATATGCCGACGCGTTTCGAACCAGTTGACTTCAATTCATAGGTTCTCTTCAGGGCTCTGTCTTTAGTAAGTATCTGTTTTTCCAGCAGCCGCCGGTCTACAGGTTTGACGTTAATTCACCCAATTCTTGTAATGTTGATCCTTTCTGTATCTAGAGAATAGAAATTAAAAGGGTACGAACAAGATATACCCAACAAACCTAAGAGTAATATTGGTTTGTTTTCTTCCTTAAATATAAGGATTGAAAAAAGTGTGTGGTTGGCATCTTTAACTTTTTCCTAGATATATATGGTCCAACCAACTGCATGTCCCAGGACCTAACTCCTCTTATTTTGCACAAAAAAAAAAAATAATAATTACACAGACACCACTGCTTGCTTAGTGCCAGAAAGACCCGAGCGGTCTTCCGCCTCTTTATTTTATACCCTGGAGCGAGCCCGCCCCGGGGGTGTGGGGATGTGTGTAGTGAAACGGCTACAATGTATAGAGAGGCCCGGATGGCTCTCTACAGGCAAGTAATAAAAATGGGGCGAACGGAAATACAGAAGTTTGCCAAAGATTACAGTAGTTTGTCATGCAATGAAGTGGGAATTTGAGTTCAGCGTTCCTGGTTCAAAGCAAGGTTTAATCCCTTGTGTACGGTTCACATTCAGTAAATGATTCTCAGTAGAAGCAAGAGTGAACTGGCCATGTGCTCTGAATGATTCTCAGTAGAAGCAAAGGTGGACTGGCCATGTGCTCTGAATGATTCTCAGCAGAAGCATGGGTGGACTGGCCATGTGCTCTGAATGATTCTCAGCAAAAGCATGGGTGGACTGGCCATGTGCTCTGAATGATTCTCCGTACAAAAGGGGGTGGTGATGGACGGAGCATCTGAATCAATCAAACACTCACACCCAGTCAAAAGATCTGGGTTTAATCCATCACCGTTCTTTAGCCCACTCTGCCGCCCCAGTTCAGACATGGCCATATGCAAATCAGTCTGACCCAGTGCCTCATGGGAACAGTCCAGCCCGAACTGCCAAGCCATGTCTTCCCTGGACCGGAAACAAGCTTCCGAGGACCTGTTTCTGGCATTCCAGCCGTCTTCTGCCCGGCTTGCTTGAATCCAGTGGCAAAGTGAGCAAGGGACTCACGTCTGAGCATACCCTGCCACACTTATGGCACCTGCGCTAACGTTCTCTAGCGCGGGCGGGGCCGTGACGGAACCGTTCTGTCACAAGCACAGCTCAACCGCGTGCCGTGACGGAGCGGTTCCGTCACGAGCACGGGACCGCCGCGCGGCCCCCCACCCCCTTAGCACTGCGGCGGAATAGCCGCCGCAGTGAAGGGGTTAAAGTAACCTTTGAGCTACAGTTTAATTATCACAGTCTCCCATGTCCTGAACTAACCTTTAACACATTATTTCAACTGCATTGCAATCCCACATGTTTCCCCTGTCCTGACCTGTGATACACTTCATCAACAGGGGTGCAGGGGGAAAGTATTCGGTAGGGCTGCCCCCCACTCAGACCAAGATTAAACAACAGATGCCCCACCAAATCGAACTCATCCGTATACCAGACCAATTCAAAAAGTATAGTATCCTAATTTAATACTTATACCAAAAGTGTGTAAAATAACACTACTTCAATGGTCAGGATGTATAGGTAACTTGACACACAAAAGACAACAACACAGGCCACCACATTCATAGACTTTGAAAGAATGTGAGAAATATGAAAAATATGAAAAATATGTGAAGAATAGAGTGAGTGCCTCACGGTAGCAACACCCGAGGGGGTTCCCGGCTAGCAATCACCGGTATACCCACTTCTCATCATTGGTCACTCACACTATAAAAGAAAGCAGAAGTGCACATGTACACAATACAGAGTGCACACGTGAGAATAGCGACAAAGACTAACCAGTGTGTACACATAAACACCACTAAACACAAGCGTGTAACCATAGACCCCCACACAAACACTGCAAACACCTCCCGTTTAAAAATGGTAAATTAAATACCATGCAGATTCTTCCTCAAGCCGACATGTTTCATTGCTCTTATTTTATGCAATTTCTTCAGAGCATATGAGGGTTTTTTCTATTCTCAAACTTCACATATACAATATGTCATAGGACCTGTGTGGACATAAAAAATGAGCCTTGTTAATGCTTCTGCTGCACCCCTTCAGCCGAAGAGAGTGCACAGAAAAAGGAAAAGTGAAACGTCACAGTAGTGCCAAGAACCACACATAACAGCGCAAGGATTTTACCTTGTGGTGAACCAATCAGTGTATACCGGTCACCACCTGTTGGACTCCGTGTCATTAGATCACGCGTCCGCCAATGGCTCCTCAATGATGCGAGCCACCTAGGACAGAAAGCCATGTAGAGTTTGCAAAAACCGTTTCTGATCCTACAGAGTACGAAGCATTAGGAACAACACCGGGTTCATAGGGAGAACAACACACCTCTTAGCATGTACCCCATCTGCCCACCGAGAGATACAAAGGTCCTCATTCTAGATATACAGAGCCCCGGTTAACCGTTCCGCTGTTAGGGAACTGACCCAGACCTACAGCCTTCGTGTCAGCCACAACCCGAACAACTTACTACTGCCGAGTCCCTCCAGCGCTTCCGACGATCCTCGCTGACGGTGTCGTGCAGGATCAGGAAGTAGCCTGAGGGGTCGGTGGCCCCGCCCCCTACGTAACGTGGTGCGGCCATCTTTGAATGGGGAAGTTCGTAGAGATATACAAACGTTTGTACTGGAAGTAGGTCATTCCCCAGCCATATGTACATCAATCCCCATTATTTTAAGATGTTTATTGTTGGCAAAGTACCGATAGCGTGCCACTTTCTCATAACTTTTAAGAACATTCCCATCAATTCCTCGACATAGAAATGCCGGTGTTTAGTATATTTAGACGTACATCAGTGTTTACAAGCCTGTGTGCATGCTACATAGTACAGACTCTAGATGGAACACGGAGGTTTCATAGGACAGCTCATTAATCTGCTACAAAGTCCAGAGTGGTAATGGACAAAGTAGCAAGAAAGATCATGAGATGTGGGAGCGTTTCAGGGAGCAATGCAATTCAAAATTGCAGAATCACCCCATTCTGGAATGCAGACGCCAGCTATCGCCTGCTTACCCTGTTCCATTCAATATTTTCGTTTAAACCCTCTCGATCTGCCTTCTCAGTGTAAATCCATTGTGCCTCCTTTCCCACTAGAATGTCCTCCAGATTGTGTGTGTGTCACCCACCACTTTTTCTAGTATCGCCCACTTCAGATCTCTAGGGTCATGTTTAGCCTCTGTAAAATCTTGTACCAAGCGTGTGGTCAGTTTTTTGGCCCTAATTGTACTCGGGTGTTCCTGTATACGGATTTTAATTTTTCTTGTCGTTAACCCGATATAATACAGGCCGCAGCTGCACATAAGTCTGTAAATGACATGGGACGTGTTGCAATTGCTGAATCGGTTCAAGAACCAAGTTCTTCCATCGTGCAGAATCACACTCTTGGTAGCAGATGTTAAATCACACACGGAACAATTGCCACAAGGGTAATGTCCCGTGGGAATAGTGCTTGCATTGCTAAAACCGGGGCATTTAGTATGGACTAACTTGTCGCGAAGATTGGACGCCCTCTTGAAGGCGAATCGCGGAGTCAGCATTTTCTCAGTGGCCGTGTCCAGCAATGACCAGTTCTTCCTTATAATTTGTCTTACCCTAGTAGACAGGGGATTGAAAGTCGTGACTACAGCGAGACAATTTTGCCTCTCTTTTGTGTTCCGTTCCAAGAGTGCATCTCGAGGTGTATTCATGGCCCTCTTGCGTGCCTGTTTAATCACCTTTCCTGGGTAATCTCGTTGTTGGAGTTTGGTGACAAGGTCTTCAGATTGTTCAATAAACGTTTCTGTAGTTGAACAATTCCGCCGGTTTCTCAGAAATTGTCCTACAGGGAGGTTGTCCCGAAGTGCTCTTGGGTGGAACGAGTTGTAGTGTAAGAGGGAGTTCCTGTCTGTCTTCTTATGGTGCACACTCGTAATCAATTTTTGATCCGTTGCCACAATGTCCACGTCAAGGTAGACCGCAGACATATTGCTAATTGTCAAAGTAAACCGCAAGCAAGAGTCTACCTGGTTAAGCCATTCCAGAAACGCATTGAGACGGTCCTCTGTACCTGTCCAGATACAGAGGACGTCATCAATGTATCGCTTCCACAATACAATGTTGTCATGGTAAGGATTGGACGGGTGGAGGACCACATTTGTCTCCACCTGGCCCACATAAATACAGGCCAGGTTAGGAGTAAATGTGGCCCCCATCGAAGTACCAGAGGTCTGTAGATAGAGCTGGCCCTGGTATTCGAAGAAATTCTTCGTAAGTGCCACTTCTATATATTGCAGCACGAAACTCTGCGGAGAGTCGTAGAACCATTCCATCGACCCCAGGGCCCTCGCTGCTGCCACCAGAGGGGCATCCTGGGGGATGCTGGTGTACAATGACTCTGTCGATTGTGACCAGGAATTGACATTTCGGGTCAAACACCGTATCTTTCAAGATGTTAAGGATGTCCGTTGTGTCTTGGACAAAGGAGTTCTGGGTAACCACTGCTTCTCTCAAAAAGAAGTCAGCGAACTGGGACAAGGGTTCAAGGATGGATTGGATCCCTGAAACTATCGGGCGGCCCGGGGGTGGGCGTTGGGGCTTATGGATTTTGGGCAGGATGTAAAATGCCGGTACCCTTGGATTGGTGTTAATAAGGAAGTCTGCTTCCTTGGGCGTAATCCATTTTTTAGCCAATGCCTCAGCCACCATGGTCTTAATGGTGTCAGCGAGTCCTGGGGTGGGGTCACGGACCAAAGGCAGGTAGTTGGAGCGGACATCTAAAAGTTTCATGACCTCAGTCTCGTAGTCAGTGGTGTTCAAAATGACTACGGCCCGTCCTTATCGGCCGGCTTGATGGTAATCCCTGAGTTCTTCTGTAAGGCTCCCACCGCCGCCCACTCTTCCCTGGTCATATTGTGAACATGGTTAACTTGTGTTTGAAGTTCAAGAGCTTCAATTTCTTGTATAACACGCTGCTCAAACACCGCCACCTCAGGCCCCAAAAGAGTAGTTGGAGGACAGAAGTTGGAAGGGCGGCGCAGATTCGTATCAAAGAGGGAGAGCGGTGTTTTCTCCTTATCTGCAAAATATTCATGTAATTTAATCTTCCTCATCATTTCAGTTATTTCGGTTCTACATAAAAAGGGATCATGCCTGGGCGTGGGTACAAACCCAAGGCTCTTGTTAAGAACACCACGTTCAGCCGATGTCAATACATGGGAAGAAAGATTAACCACAATGTCATTCTTGCTAGTGGGTGAGTCCCTCATTTCGTTTAGTTGTTGAACGACCTGCCCCTGCTGCGTGTGATGCGTGGCGAATGTGTTTGCCATGTTAATTGTCCTCTCCCTCTGCCCCTGCCCTGTCCCTGTGGTTGACCTCTACCCCTCGACCCCCTCTCGGGGTTTGGCCTAAAAAAGACCTTAACAGGGCCCCTAGATCTTCGTCCGTCCTATTTTCTGGGGCAAAATTGACCCTGCTGTTAGTGGGTCCAGTTTGATTGGCTGGACCTTCCTCCTCCTCACTGCTGGTGTTATCAAACCGCCAGTTGTTGGGTGTGCGTCTATTGCCTCTTTGTCCCCCTCTCTGGAAATTCTGTCCGCGTCTTTGGTGTGTCTGGGCTCTAGCTGGCTCTACTGGTCGGTCATAATACTCGTCCTCTATATAGGGGAACGCCCATACATGTGAATATCGGTCAAGGTTCTTTCTAAGACCCTTGATCTTTTGATTGACCATGTATGACTTGTATTCTGCCAGATCACCTTGTATGCGAGCTAACTGGTCCTTCGGATCAGTAAGCGCGTAGTTGGTACTGAGACTTTCCTCTAATTCAAGAATCTCCTTCAATAGGGTTTCACTAAGGCGTTTCGCCGTGTTGATGATTAATATTAGCCAGTCCCTGGTGCATTTGTTGGCTAAAAAGCTCCAGTCTGACCGGAACTGCTTCTCCTCGAGAAAGATCTTTGGCTCGAGTCGAATAATCAAACTTGGAGGGTAAGCGCCTGCCCGCAAATATTCAGTCATAAGGGCCCCATGGAGAGCTACCCGTATCTGACGTTTTTTCAAATTACTTAGTTTGTCCCACTCCTCTCTAGCTGTTCCTTCAGTGTTGAGGGGGGCATCGGGCAACAATGATGGTCCGGCCAAAATCAATGCAATTTGACCAAATTGCATTGATTTTGGCCGGACCAAAATCACCAGTAGAGCCGAATATTTGCGGGCAGGCGGATTTTGGCAATCCGCAAATTCGCAAATCCGCAAATTCGCGGATTGCCAATCCGCAAAATCCGCTCATGCCTACATTCGCTAAAAAATGGATTACGCCCAAGGAAGCAGACTTCTTTATTAACACCAATACAAGGGTACCGGCATTTTACATCCTGCCCATAATCCATAAGCCCCAACGCCCACCCGCCGGGCCGCCCGCTAGTTTCAGGGATCCAATCCATCCTTGAACCCTTGTCCCAGTTTGCTGACTTCTTTTTGAGAGAAGCAGTGGTTACCCAGAACTCCTTTGTCCAAGACACAACGGACATCCTTAACATCTTGAAAGATACGGTGTTTGACCCGAAATGTCAATTCCTGATCACAATCGACAGAGTCGTTGTACACCAGCATCCCCCAGGATGCCACGCTGGTGGCAGCAGCGAGGGCCCTGGGGTCGATGGAATAGTTCTACGACTCTCCGCAGAGTTTCGTGCTGCAATGTATAGAAGTGGCACTTACGAAGAATTTCTTCGAATACCAGGGCCAGCTCTATCTACAGACCTCTGGTACTTCGATGGGGGCCACATTTACTCCTAGCCTGGCCTGTATTTATGTCGGCCAGGTGGAGACAAATGTGGTCCTCCACCTGTCCAATCCTTACCATGACAACATTGTATTGTGGAAGCGATACATTGATGACGTCCTCTGTATCTGGACAGCTACAGAGGACCGTCTCAATGCGTTTCTGGAATGGCTTAACCAGGTAGACTCTTGCTTGCGGTTTCCTTGGACAATTAGCAATATGTCTGCGGTCTACCTTGACGTGGACATTGTGGCAACGGATCAAAAATTGATTACGAGTGTGCACCATAAGAAGACAGACAGGAACTCCCTCTTACACTACAATTCGTTCCACCCAAGAGCACTTCGGGACAACCTCCCTGTAGGACAATTTCTGAGATACCGGCGGAATTGTTCAACTACAGAAACGTTTATTGAACAATCTGAAGACCTTGTCACCAAACTCCAACAACGAGATTACCCAGGAAAGGTGATTAAACAGGCACGCAAGAGGGCCATGAATACACCTCGAGATGCACTCTTGGAACGGAACACAAAAGAGAGGCAAAATTGTCTCCCTGTAGTCACGACTTTCGATCCCCTGTCTACTAGGGTAAGACAAATTATAAGGAAGAACTGGTCATTGCTGGACATGGCCACTGAGAAAATGCAGACTCCGCGATTCGCCTTCAAGAGGGCGTCCAATTTTCGCGACAAGTTAGTCCATACTAAATGCCCCGGTTTTAGCAATGCAAGCACTATTCCCACTGGACATTACCAAATCACTAGTCAAATTTCACGCCAAGGCTCAGGTTGAAGAAAATGGAGGGCTAAGGAGTGGTGCTGTCCCCTTAGTTCCCTCTATCACTATAGCCCACCCTGAGCTCACATCTTGCCAAAAGTTGCCCGGCTTGGGAAAGGCTCCCCAATTGCAGCATCCCAACAGCGGATCCGCACCCTCACCACTAACTCCTACTCCTGAGTCTAGTCTGGCCCGACCAAGGAACAAAGCTAGTACCCAGGCACCCAAGGCACTTAAGGTTAATTTTGCCGCAATTTCCAAGCCTATAGTGTCTAACACCAAGGTACCTGGAAACACAGTGATCTCAACGAAGGGTGATACAACCCCATCCCCTCCAACTCCTGCCAAACAGGCCGTGCCCAAACCTCCAGCAAAAACCACGGCAAAATCTCCGGCTAAAGACAGGGTAAGGAGGCACACGCCAAATGCTAGCCTTCCCCCTGGCTGTAAGCCCTATGTGGTAATTTTAACGGGGGTCCCTGAGCTTGAAGAGGGTTCTTGTGAGTCATACTCTGACCTCAAACACAAGATGCTCTCCTGGCTCAAAGCTAATAGACCCCTCCCAGGGCACATCGATGGTAGAATAGCCTTTGTCCGACGTGTGGGTTGGATTGGCAACAGACGTAAGGATATCACTGGGGACTGTGTGTTGATCAATTTCAACGACCCCAGAGCAGCAGGTATGATCTGTAGTCAGCAGTCGCATTATAATTTCTGCGACATTCAAACTAGGGACCTGGGGTACTTCTATTACCCCCCTCCTCTTATGGGGCCTAAAAAAAATTTCCAAGATGGGGGCAGAGGAGGGTGGTTCCCTCATTATCCAACTTTGGACCCCAGAGCAAGGGCATGGACACCTACTCAAGCAGCCCCTCCACAGGGTTGGGGCTGGTGACTTGATAATGTAGCGGCAACTAATGCCTCCCCTCCTAGGGTCAACACACCACGCACAGTTGGGGGGGTACCGTTGTCCAACGTCTTTGTGCCCCAGTCCCCGCCTAACCCAATTATGCCCTCTCACTCAGGCGATGGGTCTGAGAACACTGAGTTAGTGGATGGAGCTCAAACTCCCGGCACACAGGGTGGGAATGCCGGATGCGTTGAGCCCCTGCATCATGCATCCCTGAAAGCCATTAGTTGGAATGTGGCAGGCTTAAACAGCAAGCTAGATGTCCCGGACTGGGTGGCGCTCATCGAACCCCACTCAGTCTGTGCATTCCAAGAGACGTGGTGCGTAGAACCAAGGCACCGAGTGGGCTATGCCTCCTTCTTTGTCCCGGCAGATATTCCAGCTACAGGAAGAGGTCGCCCCTATGGAGGTCTCTTAGTTTGGGTAGATATTTCCTTGGGATGGAGGGTACATCATCATCCCCAAAAATCTCCAGACTTGATGCGCCTCACCGTAACATGCCCGAGGAGAGCTGAAAAACTGGAGATTATCAACATCTACACGCGAGGGGCCTCTGGGAGAGCCTTGTCACCAACGCTCTCAGACCTGGAGGTAGTCTTGGGTGAGTGCAGTAGTGATTCGTTAATTATGGTCTTGGGGGACTTTAATTGTACATTCGAGCCCCTGTTGCCCGACGAATCCCTGGACTTATATGACGAAGATTCTAGGAGAGGTGTCCCGTCACTTGATCTTCCAATCATAAACAGTTGGACCCCCAGAATCATCCAGCTAAATTCCCTCACACTGGAGCACGGCCTGAGAGCAGCCAATGGGAGGACACCCTCAGACTTAGCGGGGGCACACACTTATAACAGGGTTGGTCATTCATCCCGGATAGATTATATCCTTTTAAACTTTGCTTTGTGGGCTCACATGAAGGATATGATAGTCCTACCTTCCTTGGATAGTGACCATAACGCACTTTCTTTGACCCTATCATACTGGTGGAGGGAGATTCATCCAGTTTGTGGGAGCCATGAAACACCAGCGACAGGGCTTTTGGGAGGGGTGGTTCCATCAAACTGCTTAAGACGCCTGAAATGGGACAAAGTGGCATTAGATGAAGAGAAACTATCATGTATCAGAGCTGTTACTTCTACAGCCTGCGCCATTTTAGAAAATGAGCCTGTCAGCCCAAATCGGATTACAGCGCTGTTTTGCGAGGTCTCGCTGTCAATTGGGGACCTATTTAAGGCTAAAGTAAAAAAGGGAAACACTAACCGCGATAAGCGGCAGGGCAAACCTGGTTGGTACTCGAAGGAGTGTCGTGCTAGAAAGAGAGCACTGATATTGGCTGTGAAAAGTGGAGATGTAACCTTAATAGCCACCAAACGAAAGAGCTACAAAGCGGAGCTTAAAACAGCAAGGAGAGACTGGGAAGATGAATTTTGGCAGGAACTCCGAATCGCCAGTGTTGGAAAAAACGCAAAAGGTTTCTGGGACTTATTACGTAAGAAAAACAGACCCCTTGATACAGTCATCACCTGTAACATAACCGAGGACCTATGGTACTCACATTTCTCGAAATTGTATACAGCATCTGTAGCTGAAGCGGTGGATTTCGCATTACCACAGTTCTCCCGTGGTGAGGAGAGACTTGAGGAAAGTCTGTTTACCAAGAAAGAAGCGGAAGGTGCAATAAAATCTCTCGTCCCGCGCAAAGCGGCTGGTCCCGATGGGCTACCGGGCGACCTGCTCCGTGCAGACCTAGGCGATTGGAGTATGCTAATTTCATCAGTATTGAACGCTGCCATGGCAGGTGCTCCTTTGCCCGCCTCCTGGATGGCCGCCGAAGTGGTACCTCTGCATAAAAAAGGCCCAAGAGAAGACCCAGCGAACTACAGGCCGATTAGCCTGATAGATTGTTCGCAAAAAGTAGCAGGCAAGGTCCTCCTAACCAGAATACAGCAGTGGGCAGATGAAAACAGGATACTCTCGGATCTCCAGGCAGGGTTCCGAACTGGTACAGGAACAATCGAACAGTCGTTAAGGCTACTTATGATTCACTGGAAGGTCGTCACGATTGGGAAGGGCACTTTATATCTTGCCTTCATCGACCTCCGGACGGCTTTCGATCTGGTCCCCAGAAATAACTTATGGAAGGTTCTTAGTGATCTTGGCCTGCCACCTTATCTGCTCCACTTGATTATGAAGTTCCACGAAAACAATTATGCCCAAATTCGCTGGGGTCCGAATGGTCAAAAGACCTCAAGAATAGATGTGAATAGAGGCGTGCGGCAAGGGTGCGTTCTTGCCCCTACACTCTTCTCGCTCTATGTTAATGGGGTGGTGGACCACTTGTCAAGGATACCAGCAGATGCACCTCGTCTGGCAGGCCGTTTAATTCCTACCCTGCTTTTTGCGGACGATACCTTGCTTCTGTCGAAATCGCCAATGGGCCTACAACAGCTTCTCTCTGGCTTTGATGGCTTCTGTAAACAAAGAGGACTCCGTATAAACACAGACAAAACAAAGTATCTCATCCTGAATCCCCCGCAAAAACATGGCCCTCCACCAACATTGGGCTCCGTTGCACTGGACAGGACCAAGACCTTTGATTATCTGGGCATCCGGCTGGTGGATTCCATGAAATGGGACCAGCATCTGACCAAAATGCTGCTAAATTTGAAAAGAATAACCGGGACCCTGCTGAAAGAGCAGAGAGCAGCCTCAACTAAACCTATAGCTGCAGTTTTGGACATTTACTCGGCCAGAGGAGTAAGCGCAGCTCTGTACGGGGCGGAACTGTGGGGAATGTCGAATTTGAAAGATCTTACTCGAGCCGAGAACACCTTCCTGAGAAGCTTGATGTCCCTCGGCCCTTCTGTCCCCATCTTACCACTGCAATTGGATATGGGCTGTCGGGCGATTGAAGATCAAGCAAAGCTACGCCCTTTGCTTCTGTGGGCCCGCATTTGGAGAGTCCCTGAGCTCTCAAGCTATGCGGATGGACTGCGGGAGATATTAAGATCGCCAGGTTGGGCGAAAATAAAGTGGCTAACGGATATCAAAGCACTACTCACCAATCTGGGGCTGGAAGAAGCATGGTACCAACAGACAGCCCTGCCCAAATCAACGATAAAACAGCTTTATTGGAACTGGGTGGCAAATAGAAGGAATTCTTCTACCGCGATTTGTAAATCGACCAGAAATTTTATGGAGTCCAAAGATGTCCCCATTAGAGAACTGTATTTGGACATTATCTCAGCTCCTTGGGAAAGATCTCTGTATTTTAAATTCAGAATTGGTCTTCTCCCCGTAATGGAACTTACTAGTCATTGGAAAATTCCCTACCAGACTGCTCCGTGGTGCCCATTTTGCCCTCAGCGCCATGAATCTGTCCCTCATTTTTTATTCGAGTGTCCTGCCTATAAAGTCCCACGGTCAAAATGGCTAAAACCCATGTGTCGCACACTGGGAACTAGACACTGTAATGTGGCACTAAGGATTCTTCTTTCAGACACTCGCACTTTTTATGCATGCGCCACCTCGAAGTATCTTGGGTGGGCATGGCGGATTCGGTCAAAAAGACTTAGACAAATTGTTTAATTATGCTTTTATTTATATGGCTTGTTTCTAAATCATGCCTATTTTAGGTAATTTAATTATTCTTCCCCTAAATATTAATAGTAAAAATTGCAGTCTTAGATCTTGCAAGGGTTTTTTTTAAATACGTCTTTTATCTTTAAATGCTTTGCAATGAATTTTTACTTGTATGTATGCTTTTTAAGATATTTTATATGTCGAAATAAAGCCTTTTTGACTTGACTTGACTTGACATTACCCTTGTGGCAATTTTTCCGTGTGTGATTTAACATCTGCTACCAAGAGTGTGATTCTGCACGATGGAAGAACTTGGTTCTTGAACTGATTCAGCAATTGCAACACGTCCCATTTCATCTACAGACTTATGTGCAGCTGCGGCCTGTATTATATCGGGTTAACGACAAGAAAAATTAAAATCTGTATACAGGAACACCTGAGTACAATTAGGGCCAAAAAACTGACCACACGCTTGGTACAAGATTTTACAGAGGCTAAACATGACCCTAGAGATCTGAAGTGGACGATACTAGAAAAAGTGGTGGGTGACACACACAAGCTGGCGTCTGCATTCCAGAATTGGGTGATTCTGCAATTTTGAATTGCATTGCTCCCCGAAACGCTCCCACATCTCATGATCCTTCTTGCTACTTTGTCCTTTACCACTCTGGACTTGGTAGCAGATTAATGAGCTGTCCTATGAAACCTCCGTGTTCCATCTAGAGTCTGTACTATGTAGCATGCACACAGGCTTGTAAACACTGATGTACGTCTAAATATACTAAACACCGGCATTTCTATGTCGAGGAATTGATGGCAATGTTCTGAAAAGTTATGAGAAAGTGGCACGCTATTGGTACTTTGCCAACAATAAACATCTTAAAATAATGGGGATTGATGTATATATGGCTTGGGCATGACCTACTTCCAGTACAAACGTTTGTATATCTCTACGAACTTCCCCATTCAAAGATGGCCGCACCACGTTACGTAGGGGGCGGAGCCACCGACCCCTCAGGCTACTTCCTGATCCTGCACGCCACCGTCAGCGAGGATCATCGCAAGCGCCGGAGGGACTCGGCAGTAGTAAGTCGTTCGGGTTGTGGCTGACACGAAGGCTGTAGGTCTGGGTCAGTTCCCTAACAGCGGAACGGTTAACGGGGGCTCTGTATGTCTAGAATGAGGACTTTTGTATCTCTCGGTGGGCAGATGGGGTACATGCTAAGAGGTGTGTTGTTCTCCCTATGAACCCGGTGTTGTTCCTAATGCTTCGTACTCTGTAGGATCAGAAACGGTTTTTGCAAACTCTACATGGCTTTCTGTCCTAGGTGGCTCGCATCATTGAGGAGCCATTGGCGGACGCGTGATCTAATGACACGGAGTCCAACAGGTGGTCACCGGTATACACTGATTGGTTCAACACAAGGTAAAATCCTTGCGCTGTTACGTGTGGTTCTTGGCACTACTGTGACGTTTCACTTTTCCTTTTTCTGTACACTCTCTTCGGCTGAAGGGGTGCAGCAGAAGCATTAACAAGGCTCATTTTTTATGTCCACACAGGTCCTCCGACATACTGTATATGTGAAGTTTGAGAATAGAAAAAACCCTCATATGCCCTGAAGAAATTGCATAAAATAAGAGCAATGAAACATGTCGGCTTGAGGAAGAATCTGCATGGTATTTAATTAACCATTTTTAAACGGGAGGTGTTTGCAGCACCAGAATAAAGGATAAGTAGCTAGCAAACCTCTCCCCTGTTTTATATTTGTTTGTGTGGGGGTCTATGGTTACACGCTTGTGTTTAGTAGTGTTTATGTGTACACACTGGTTAGTCTTTGTAGCTATTCTCACGTGTGCACTCTGTATCTTGAAGATGTGCACTTCTGCTTTCTTTTATAGAGTGAGTGACCAATGATGAGAAGTGGGTATACCGGTGATTGCTAGCCGGGAACCCCCTCGGGTGTTGCTACCGTGAGGCACTCACTCTATTTTTCACATATTTTTCATATTTCTCACACTCTTTCAAAGTCTATGAATGTGGTGTGTTGTCTTTTGTGTGTCAAGTTACCTATACATCCTGACCATTGAAGTAGTGTTATTTTACACACTTTTGGTATAAGTATTAAATTAGGATACTATACTTTTTGAATTGGTCTGGTATACGGATGAGTTCGATTTGGTGGGGCATCTGTTGTTTAATCCTGACCTGTGATACACTCTTAAATCTACGGAATAATCCCACAGGTATTCCTTGTCCTGGAGAGACCTTTGATCCACTCTTTAATCTGTGATGTAATTTCACAGATTTCCTGTCTCTCGGCGGTATCCTTAATCTGCAGTGTAATCACCCACGTTTCCAATGTCCTGGAATAAAATTTTTTCAGATTGGTAATACCTAATGTAATCCTTTGATTTGGCCTAACCTTTTATAAATTATTTGATATCGGGTATAATTAGCATATCTTTCTCTAAGCATGTACCAGGAAGAGTGGGCCTAGTAATGCATTACAAAGGGTCATGATTGCATGTCATTTGAAGGTACCCCTGAACCATCCCTGCGTGCTCCACATAGTGATGAAGTTAGAGCATCTGAGAATGTACGTCTGGTCAAGGAGCTCTTAGATGAAACATCTACTCCCAACAGAGATTCGTCTGTTTCCTTTGGGGAACAGAAACTCTTTCTTGTTGGCTATCTCCATACTTTCCACATTAAAGATACCCTAAACCTCCCTGAAGGACAACAGGTAGGAACTCTCAACAGCTAGCAGCATCAGACTTCTGGCATGGTTAAGAGAGACTGTGGCGAAAGGGAGAGGTGCGAGTGTGTATTTCACTACCTCTTGCATTGCACTGGCACAATCTCAATCCTTAACCTCTCTCCTGTGGTTGAACTGGTGTAGAAGGAAGGCCAAAGGTGGCTTCTACAGGACCTGATATGCCTTTGCTGGGCTCCCATTTTAGCCATGTTTGTAAACTAGCCTTAATTACTCAGTGAATGGACACAAGTTCAGCATTTTCTAACTTTACTTCCAAGTAGAACTCTGTTTTTTTTAAATTTGGGAGTTATGTCGCCAAGTTTAGATAAGCTCTGAATTGCTTATTATCTGTCATGACATATATATATATTTTAAAAAAAAACTTTTACTATGTCCGTTGCCCATTGCATTTTATTGTTTTAAATTTTATGAGCTTTGCCCCAAAATGAACTTAATGGACTCAAATCGCTGAGTTATCTGATCAAATTTTTCTCCTAATTGTAACATTGTTCATCAAAGGGCACCAGGTGGTACTGAGTCCGACTCTGATTATCAATATTCTGTCTGCGCACTCCCTGTTTCACAATGCTCAATTTGATATAAATCGTGTTTATCACCATGAGCTGTCCAGGTAAGCACAATGTCTCATACTGTGCAAATGTTTGTATGCTTGCGGGTAGTGATACCACTAGCCAGCTCCCAGACGCACTTTACTGCAACCGCAGGTTCCACTTTTTTCAATTGCTTCTCAAAGTACAAATGAAATAATCACCATTCAAAGGAATCCATTCAGTTTATTTTATTCAGGAAGGGTCAGATGACCTGAAATGCATTGGGTAGCATGAGTTGTCGTGGATGAAGAACTGGTTGTTCGGATATGATGATCAAAACTGTCGATAGTCAAGAATCAATATGATTATGAATTAAGAAAATGAACACAAAGAACTTTAAGAAAAAAATAATAAGTGAGACTGAATGTATTCCTTTGAATGAGGAGAATTTAATTTTTACTTTTAGAAGCAAATGAAAAAAGTAGAACCTGCAGTCGCCGCACAGTCTTTCTGGGAGCTGTCTAGTAGCATCACTACCAGCACACATACTAACGGAGTCAGACTCTGTCACATTCACGAGGTATCTGACACCACCTCAGTTTGTTGGGGTCTTTGGAAGGCTGCAGGGGCTGGGGTAGAGTCAGTCATCTGTCCCCAGCTGTAAGGCTCTTAGATGCTCTGGCATTTTGAGACATCTTCCAGTTGGCGTCGGTTCCTTCTGGCTCCAGCGCTTCTCTACCACTCCTTCCCCACACAGTGCTTGGCCTGCTTCCAGAGTACGGATATATAATCTCAGGTGATCCCTTCCCATACAATGCCTTTATTGTATCTCAGCTGATTGAGGCCAACCATTCTTTTTCATAGCTGTTGCCGCCACGTATTGGTGCTAGTGTTTACAATATGCAAAACTAGACGGAAGCGGCTCAGGCCTCCTGTGTGCGCTTGATGTAGGATTTTTCATATATTGTGGAGGGCTCCTACTCGGCCTCCCCAGTACTTAGCAGGTTCAAAGATGTTACAATTAAACATGTCCTGTTTTGTGGACTGAAAGAGTGTGGTCATACGCCCCCATGTCACCAACGACACCATAGTTCCAATCCTGGGCTTTCCTTTTGTAAGATAGTGCTTTCGTTCAAATGGTTCAAGGCTACAACTCGAACAAAGCCTAGGGTTGCTAAAAAGTGCATGGATTTCTGGTGAACTTAAGACAACAGGTAATCCCATCAGGGAGGGGCAGCTCTAGGAGTGTGTTTTCTATTATCTGGTGACCGCGGTGAAAGTTATAGCCAATAATGTCAAAGTGTGTTCAGCCTCTTGCTGCGTGCTATTAACCATCCAACGGAATTCGTGGTAACGTCATATAACCAAAGGAATGCTGTAACATATGGAGATAAAGTGATTGGCTGAGGATAGAACACAGGTTTCTGGAAAGGGGCGACCACTCGGTCCCCCCGCACGTATGGCAGAGTACCACGATCCCCCCGGGAAGCCATCTTGGGCGGGAGGCGTGTCTCGGCTGGTATGCCCGAAGCGGCGTAGCCGGGGCGCGCTTTTTCCCGCCCTAGAGTGGGCTGGCCTAGACACTGACGCGGCTGGCCACGCCCTCGGGGCAGGCAGGGGCGGGTTTACGCCCGCCCTGAAGACGGATAAAAGGGGACGCAAGACCGGAAGGCATCCTCTTGTTCCTGTGCTCTGAAGCTGCACCTCCTCGCTGCACGTGAGCTCGAGACGGAACGAAGAGCCAATTTTGAGCGTTGTAATCTCTCTTTTGTCTTACAGATACTCTGTCGGAGAAATGCCCAAGAAAGGCGGGAAGAGAATGACGACTGAACAGATGGTTCGGGTCCTCATGAAGGAGATGACCGAGCTGAAGAAGCGGGTGGCGGAGAGAGACGGGGAAGGGGGGCCGGAACGTCCGCCGGCTGGAGCAGCCCCAGGAGGGAGAGCCAAGAGGCCAAGGAGGGGACCGGCTGGGGGAGACGTCCCGGTTCCCTGTACCCCGCTCGAAGCGCCAACCCCAGTACCGGCGGAGGGGAACCCGATTCCCGTGGTGGTCACCCCGGTGTCCAATGAGGATATGCCGCCCGAGCTGGCAGCACAACTTGCAGCGTGGTTGGGCGAAAGTAGTGAGGGCGCCACGGCTGCCGAGGCGCAGACGCTGATGAAGCAATTGCGCGAGAAACGGGATGCAGCCAAGGTGTCCACACCGGTTGCAGTAGTTGACAAGCCACAAGGGACGATTGCGACCGCAGAGGCAGCGTCCGGTGCAGGTAAGCGGCCATTGCCGATTGCGAGGGATGAGTCAGCACCCTCTCGTAGAGAAAGGTTGGGTCAACATGTGCCTTTGGCAATTAAGGAGAAGATTTGGGCGGGGGAATATGTGAACATCTTCTCGTTGCTTGTTGATCATTATGAGGTGGAGCATGTTAAGGGTCAGAAGGACCTCATGCATCCAAGTGTTTGGCGCGCAAAAATGGCCGCCTTTAAAGTGAATGAAAATATTGGCAATTGGGGCAATGCATGGGGAATCTTTACGTCGATCTTGGGGGAACGTAGGCCCGAGTTGCTTGCCGAGTTGCCGACCTATCAGTCGCGAATCATGGGGTACTCGACATCATACCAGGGTAACCATTGGTTTTGCTACGATAATCTTTTTAGAAAGGCTAAAGAGCATAATAAAAGCTTAACCTGGGATTGTTACGATTCTTTGACATGGGATAAAATGAAGGAGACAGGTATGTTGAAAATGCCATTGGTAGGAAGTAATGTTGGCGAATCCTCCCGCCAATATGGGGGGACGCCCTTTCGTTCAGGTACGGGTACCGACGATTACTCGAGACCTGCCGGCAATACAGGAAAAAAGGGGTTATGCTTTAATTTCAACAGAGGTAAATGTACTAGGCCACAGGGATCGTGTAAATTTAAACATGAATGTAGTGGGTGCGGATCGCCCCATCCTGAGTCCACGTGCAGAGCCAAAACGGGTGATAACGGGGGGAGAGGAGGCGCCAAACAGGTCTAACATAGTCCGAGGGGCGCCTTTACCTACCCCGATTGATACCTTGGCGATGATTCCCTGGCTCAGTGAATACCCGGATCGTACTTCTGCTGGGGTGCTGCGGAACGGATTTTCGTATGGTTTCCGCATCCCGGTAGGGGACTTTCAGGGTGTGGAGAAGTGTAAAAATCAACTGTCGGTCCTGCAGCATACGACCGTGGTACAGGATAAGATCCGGAAAGAGGTTACTCGAGGTCGGGTCGCCGGCCCGTTTAGTGTACCCCCGGTGCAGGATTTTGTTTGTTTTCCTTTAGGGGTGGTCCCCAAGAAGGACCCGGGTGAGTTCCGATTGATTCACAATTTATCAGCTCCACGTGGTTTTTCTGTAAACGATGCAATAGACCCGGATGTATGTTCGGTGCGGTACGCATCCTTCGATGAGGCCGTAGCCATTTTGAATCGCCTGGGGCCCGGGGCGCTGATGGCGAAGTCAGATATCGAGTCAGCGTTCCGATTGCTCCCGGTACACCCAGACGACCAGCGTCTCCTGGGTTTCATGTTTCAGGGTTACTATTACATGGATAGGTGTATGCCGATGGGGTGCTCTATATCTTGTGCCTATTTCGAGAAATTCAGTAGTTTTCTACAATGGGTCTTCACAAAGAAGACGGGTTTCCAACATGTAATGCATTACCTTGATGATTTTCTGTTCCTTGGGGCAGCAGGGGATCTTGAATGTGGCCGGGCCTTGGCCGAATTTTGTACGATAATGAAGCAGTTTGGTGTGCCATTGGCACCAGGTAAGACGGTCGGTCCTTCGACTTGCCTCGAGTTTCTGGGGATCGAGTTAGACTCCAGTGAGGGTTGTTTTCGTTTGCCAGCTGACAAAGTGTTGAAGTTCAGGGCAGCCCTGCGAGTGTGTATAAATGGATCTAAAGTTACGCTGCATCAATTACAGCAGTTGGTGGGACAGTTAAATTTTGCCCTGAGGGTTATACCAATGGCCCGCCCCTTCTCCCGTTCAATTGCCCAAGCTATGATCGGCTTAAAGGAGGGCCATCATCGCACGAGACTATCGGCTGAGGTCCGCCAGGACATGCGCATTTGGCTAGCATTCCTGGCGGACTTTAATGGTCGAGTCGTCTGGAACAAACCAGCCGTGTCCTCGGAAGAGCTGGGGCTATGGACAGATTCAGCAGGTAGCATAGGTTTTGGTGCCATCTTCGGCACAAAATGGTCGGCACAAAGGTGGCCGACATGGTGGCATGACAATGGTCTGACAAGTAATATTGCTTTCCTTGAACTTTTTCCCATTTTGGTGGCCCTGAGAACCTGGCCAGAAGGGTTCAAAGATCACTCTGTGATATTTTGGTCTGACAATATGACCGTGGTCGAGTGCATCAATAGCCAGGCTGCACGATGTAAACTGATTTTACGACTGCTCAAAGAAATTGTGTTGCTGTGTATGCAACTGAATGTGCTATTCAGAGCAAAACATGTCCCGGGGGTAATGAATCAGGCGGCTGATGCACTGTCTCGTTTTCATATGCAGGCTTTCTCGGGTTTCCTTCCCACAGCGGACCCAGAGCCGGCACCCTTTCCCGAAGCTCTCTGGTCTCTCGGTGCCCCGAGCTTCGTCACCTCGTGGGAGAGAGTCTAGCACCAAGGACGAGGAAGGCATATGAAGGGGCGTTTCGGTCCTATTTAGCCTTTTTGGGGACCGATAGAGAGGGGCTTTGGGGCAACGAAGAATGGGTAGTGAATTTTCTGATGTCCTTACGTAGGGCGGGGAAATCAGTGGCTACGGCCCAGAGGCATCGTGCTGCCATTTCCTTTGTTGCCAGGGCTCATGGTATCCAGGACCCGACAGCGTCTTTCGTGGTACAGAAAGCGCTGCGTGGGTGGCAACGCCTTGAGGGTCGCAGAGTAGATGAGAGGCGCCCGATAGGTTTGGATAGGTTGGCCCAGTTGTTGGCCACACTCCCTTCCACATGTTCGTCTCAGTTTGAGACAGTGTTGTTCCGAGCCGCTTTTACGCTGGCATTTCATGGGGCGATGCGGGTAAGCGAACTAGTGGCAAGGAACAAACAGGATGTGACAGGGGGTTTGTGCCAGGAACACGTTCAGATCAGAGGAGAGACAATGACTGTCTCCTTTGTCAGGTCCAAGACCGATCAGGGTGGGATGGGTGACTGCATAATCATACGCAGGATTCCCGGGTCCTCCATGTGTCCGGTAAAGTGTTTAAGATGACTACCTGGCACGAAGGGTGGCATCATGGGGGGGGACCTTGTTGAGACACGCGGACGCCACCCCACTGACGAAATTTCAGTTTCAGCGGGTGCTTGCGATGTCAATTGCCGCTGCGGGCTTGAACCCGGGCGAGTTTGGGACCCATTCCTTTCGGATAGGGGCTGCTACAGAAGCTACAGCTAGGGGTCTTAATGTTGAACAAGTAAAACGAGTGGGGCGTTGGTCCTCCAATTGTTATAAGAGGTATGTGCGGTTGCACATGTTGTGAAGCTGTACTGATGTACTCACGCCTCTTGTTTTTGTTTGATTTTCAGTTGCGCAAGCCTACGAGGCGGGGCGGACTATGCAGTCGACCCAACACCGGGCCAGCGGTCAGACATCACCGGCTGTGAAAAAGGAGGTGTGGGTCGTGGGCCACTCATACGTGAGGCGTGCCGCGGACGTATTCAAAGCAGGTGACATGATTCACGTAGCTGGGGAATACGGGTACAGGGTGTCCTTCTACGGAAGAGGCGGTCTCTGTATTGACCAGTTTCAAACATTTTTCGAGGGTTTGTTAGGGCGGACGAGGTCACCGCCGTCTATAGTCATAGTACATCTAGGGGGCAATGATTTAGTCACCACCGGTAGACGACTTCTCCTGGAGGCAATGCTTTCCACTGTAAGTTGGTTGGCGAGGAGAGTTCCGGGGTGCACAATTGCGTGGTCCCATATGATCCCACGAAAGGTATGGCGAGGGGCTATTTCTATTCCTGCTTTGAATCATTCTGTTAGAAAGCTTAATAACAAAGTGAGTAGGTTGTTCCGTTCCAGGACATTGCATTCTATTTCGCATGGCTGTATTAATGATGACAGTATGTATTTGGGGGATGGTGTGCATTTGTCTCGGGTGGGGAATGAGTTACTCATAGGAGACTTCTTAGCATGGTTAAAAACGTTAAAACATGACCTTTAGGTAGGAGCTTTGTGGGGGGTCCGGATAGCCGGTCAACTATCCGGCCTGTGGCGGTAAGGTCATGATCGGTGAGCACTAATTGGAAGATCCCTATGAGTGGGCGTCACCCAACACGGATGGGAGCGCTCGGGAGAGGTGGCCATTGGCCCCTCAACGGGGAGGCGGTCCCTTCTAAGGATGGGTCGCCGAAAGAAAAGGAAAGGCGGTCAAGGCCCCTTCCTGTGTAGGAGGGGTTACAGCCCCCTCCTGGGGAATTTCCCGGGGCCAGTGACGTCTGCGACGGCAGATGTGGTAAGTTGTGCGGGGTTTTTGGGGGGGGGGGTCTACGCTACCTTCTAGATACCTCACACGAGTCCTCGAACGACCTTTAAGTGGCGTCGAGTTTTATTGGTGCCCCCGTCAAGTCAAAGGGAAATTGGTAGTTGCACTTGAGGTACGCCTCAGTGCTGTCGCCCCTCACAAGTGGGGGGGGTATTTCTGGTTAGGGATCTTGACACCGGTTACGACCTTGCCGTTGGCCCTTAAACGTTAGGATGTACAATTTCATAATTTCAAGTAAATGTGTGTAGGATGTTAGTTCGGCTAGGAGAACCTCTGTATTAGAGAATCTGTTAAGGTTAGCCAAACATCGCAATGTGGTAATGAAATTGTACATAATAAAATGTTGATTTAATGTTTTAATTTTGTTTTAATAAATACGGCCGGGAGGGTTACTCCCTCCCTCTTCCAAAAACTTCAAGAACTGTTTCCGGTTTCCCTCCTTTGGGGATTGTGTTGAGAGGGGGTGGCAGGTATCTCAGCCATATGGAAAGGGGCGACCACTCGGTCCCCCCGCACGTATGGCAGAGTACCACGATCCCCCCGGGAAGCCATCTTGGGCGGGAGGCGTGTCTCGGCTGGTATGCCCGAAGCGGCGTAGCCGGGGCGCGCTTTTTCCCGCCCTAGAGTGGGCTGGCCTAGACACTGACGCGGCTGGCCACGCCTTCGGGGCAGGCAGGGGCGGGTTTACGCCCGCCCTGAAGACGGATAAAAGGGGACGCAAGACCGGAAGGCATCCTCTTGTTCCTGTGCTCTGAAGCTGCACCTCCTCGCTGCACGTGAGCTCGAGACGGAACGAAGAGCCAATTTTGACCCACCCACCAGCCCCTGATGACAGCAAGTGGTTTTGAATAAAGTTAATGGATAACTTTGATTTTCGTTTACAGGTTGTGGTATTATCGTGATGATTTTGAGTATGTAATAAAGAATGTCGATTTGTGGTACGTTTTGCAAATAAAGAAATTCTGCTTTAGTGTTCATTGGTAGCATGCTTTTAATGAAAGTATAGTTGCTACTGTGATTTTAGTTTAGTCATTTAGTTAGCATTGTCGTATTTATTTTGGTCGGGCGGTAAGGTCATGATCGGTGAGCACTAATTGGAAGATCCCTATGAGTGGGCGTCACCCAACACGGATGGGAGCGCTCGGGAGAGGTGGCCATTGGCCCCTCAACGGGGAGGCGGTCCCTTCTAAGGATGGGTCGCCGAAAGAAAAGGAAAGGCGGTCAAGGCCCCTTCCTGTGTAGGAGGGGTTACAGCCCCCTCCTGGGGAATTTCCCGGGGCCAGTGACGTCTGCGACGGCAGATGTGGTAAGTTGTGCGGGGTTTTTGGGGGGGGGTCTACGCTACCTTCTAGATACCTCACACGAGTCCTCGAACGACCTTTAAGTGGCGTCGAGTTTTATTGGTGCCCCCGTCAAGTCAAAGGGAAATTGGTAGTTGCACTTGAGGTACGCCTCAGTGCTGTCGCCCCTCACAAGTGGGGGGGGTATTTCTGGTTAGGGATCTTGACACCGGTTACGACCTTGCCGTTGGCCCTTAAACGTTAGGATGTACAATTTCATAATTTCAAGTAAATGTGTGTAGGATGTTAGTTCGGCTAGGAGAACCTCTGTATTAGAGAATCTGTTAAGGTTAGCCAAACATCGCAATGTGGTAATAAAATTGTACATAATAAAATGTTGATTTAATGTTTTAATTTTGTTTTAATAAATACGGCCGGGAGGGTTACTCCCTCCCTCTTCCAAAAACTTCAAGAACTGTTTCCGGTTTCCCTCCTTTGGGGATTGTGTTGAGAGGGGGTGGCGGGTATCTCAGCCATATTGCTTTAGTGCCAGTCGAAGCCACAGATTGTACCACCATAAATATGGATGGGTGCACGTTTTAAGCATGTGCCACCTCAAGAGTCGCGCTTATGACTGACTGGGGATTGTTTTCATAGTGTAGTGCACAGTTTGTGAATCCTGTGCTTTCGCTAGCTTGCTTTTCATGGTAGTGTTTTTTATAGGTGCCCACACCACTGAGTGCAGAACTCAGTGGTTTCCAGGTCTTATTTGTTGATAATTGCCTCCATTTTGTACTTACTGAAGGTTGCACATTGCTGACGATTGAGAATGGATATCAATTCAAGGCAGTAGGCAAAATTCTCATCGCTAAAAAAATTGGTGAGGATCTGTTCTCATGACTATCTACACATCTGAGCCACTGCTCGTTTCATTAGTTGTTTATCCCCATTATTGATGTGTGGTTTTTGTCATTTGGTCCATAAGGTAATCTGACCAGCAGTAAGATCCATACCTTAGAACTAAGAGGATGAAATCTTCCTGCATCAGGATAACAGAATTATAGAATTATATAAGGTTATATATATCTATCTATATATATCTATCTATATATATCTCTCTCTCTCTCTCTATATATATATATATATATATATATATATATATATATATATATATATATATATATATATTTATTTTCCTCACCGAACTTGCGGTAAAAAAAAAAAGCCACTCCAGTTGAGGATGTAAATATATATATATATATATATATATATATATATATATATATATATATATATATATATATATGATCAAGCCTCCCTGGAGGCGAAACGCGTCATGGCGGCAGCGCTGGCTTCATTGGAATAAATCACCTTTTCACCAGCACTTCTGGGTCGGCTCTTTGTTACTTTGTATCCAGGCATCCTGTGCTTTGAGATATATATCTATATCCATCCATATCCTGTGTCTTCACTGCCTTTTTGTCACCAAGAACCCAGTGAGAGGTCAAGACACGTCTTGTCTCTGCCCAATAAATCGTATTTATTTACATCCTCAACTGGAGTGGCTCTTTTTTTACCGCAAGTTCGGTGAGGAAAATAAATAAATAAATAAATATATAAATATATATATATATATATATATATATATATATATATATATATATATATATATATATATATATATATATATATATATATATATATATATATATATATCCATCCTGTGGTTTCTCTGCCTTTTTAGGCTGAAGCCTATCGTACAACTGGGGGTAGAAATTCTTTTTTTTCTAGCACACAACAACATTTAAATGAACTGTGAAAGTATTTCAGAATTTATCAGAATTAGAAACACAGATGAAGCACATTTTGTTGTTAATTCAGAAGTGTACAAATACTTTAATATGATCAAAATAAATCATTACACTTGATGATGCCATTTCCACACATTCTCGTTTGTGCAGTATATAGGTTTGAAAGTAAAAATGTATGTCTGTGCAAATGTAATGGACATTTCAATGGAAAATGTGTTGTCTGTAATGGCAGTACGCTCGTACGCCATGCATACTCCACTCTACTCTACACCACTCCACGCCACTGCACTCTACTGTGCAACACTCCACTTTACACCACTTCATGCCACTGCACGCTACTCCACTCTGCATCTCTCTACTCCGTGCCTTTGTACACTATGCCACTTCACACTACACCTCTCTACTCTACTCTGTACCACTCTACTCTATGCCAATGCACTCTATGCCACTCTACACCGCTACACTCTTCGCCACTGCACTCTACCCCTCTTGTCTACCTGTACAACTCCACTCTACGCCATTCTGCAACACTGCACTCTATGCCACTGCTTTCTATGCCAATACACTCTATGCCAGTGCACGTTACTCTGTAACACTCAACTCAATGCTCCTGCACTCTAGGCCAATCCACTGCACGCCACTTTAATCTACTCTGCAACACTGCACTCTATGCCATTACATTATACACCACTTTACTCTACACCATTACACTCTACGACACTGCACTCCACCATGCACCACTTCACTCTGCACCACTTCACTGTACTCTGAAACAATATACTCTGCACTACTGCACTATACACCACTCTACGACACTCCACTTTGCCACTACACTCTGCGCCACTCTACTCGAAACCAGTGCACTCTATGCCACTCTGCTATGCACTGCTACATTCTATGCTAATGCACTCTATGTCATTGCACTTTATGCCCCTCTACTCTGCATCACTCAACTCTATACCACTGCAATATGTGCCACTCTACTCTGCACTACTCCACCTTGCACCACTCAACTCTATGCCACTCTACTCTAAGCCAGTGTGCTCTGTGCCACTAAACGTAACCCACTCTACTCTGCTGTACTGCATTATATGCCAATGCATTGTACGCCACTGCACTCTTTGCCATTCTACTGTACTATGCACTACTGCACTTTACAACACAGTACCCTATGCCTCTCTACGCCACTCTGCACAACTGTACTCTATTGTACAACATTATAATCTACGCCACGTAATTCTACGACGTTGCATTGTACAGCGCTGCATTCTATGCTGCTGCACTCTACGACGCTGGACTCTATGCTACTCTACTCTGCAACACTCTATGCCAATGCACTCAACACCAGTCCACTCTACTCTATGCCACTCCACTGTTTGCAACTCCACTATATGCCATTCCAATACATGACACACTCTGGCACTACACTCTACAACACTCTCCTCCACTCTTCGCCATTCCACTCTGACACTCTACACCTCTCTCCTTCACACCACTAACTAGTAGCCATGCTGAACAGTAGTCAGGTTGGTGTACAAGATAGCTAAAACACATAGGTAACGCCAAAAACTCTTGCTGAGGTGAGACCTATTGGCTTTGCCAATGCTTGTTTACTCATGAGGTCCTTCTCCGCTCCAGTCCTATCCTAGGTAGAGCTACCCATGCTCTGCATTTCCCTAGGGGCACCCTGCTTTCCTCTCTGCAACTCTCTAACCTCTCTTCCAAGAACACATTCTATCAGACCATTCTGCCTTAAGCAAGCTTCAAACACTCCCTCGAGTCAATGGCCATAACTTACTCACACCAACACAATGGCAGCTAGGCCTTGCCGTCCAGACCATCAGTCCACCTTACTGTTGGTAGAGAATAGCTGTCCGTTTTTGACCATTTGAGGATGTGTACGGCAGTGACACCTATGGAGGTCAACAGGGTTGTGCATCCAGTTCATATTCACCCGCTAAGTGACATTGCTCACCCAGTTTCTGCCAGCCTTTGCCCATTTTCCAAACTTAGCCCACACACACCACCTGTGTGTCACAACCCACACCATGCTCCACACAACTTCAGTCTGCAATTGATCACATGCTAAATTCCAGTCGCATATACATCTTTGAGCCCTATTTACAATGGGACATATACAAGTGAATATTTACTATTACATGTAGGTAAAAATCCACACTGTTCGTTTTTGCTATTCAAATTTTTTGAGTGCAGAATTCCAGCAAAGTATAGACGTGCATGTTTCCACCCCCTTAAGTTAGGAGGTTGAGGCATCAAAGATTGAATGTACAAATGTAAAGTTACTACTAGTAACGTTACATATGTAGGTGGCAATCTCTGCCACTGTGGCATAGAGCTCCCTATGCAAAAGTATAGGAAAAAGTAATAAAGATTTTTATTTTTTAAAGAATTAAAAATATTTTAATGCTAAGTATAATTATAAATAATTTAAGGTAATAATCGAAAACCTATAATTCATAAAATACAATGTTACAGACATTAACTTTTCAAACAAGATATTTATTATTAAATATAATCTTCTCCTAACCTGTTTAAGTAAGAGCTTATTTATCGGTCCAGAATGCAACTTTCAACTTGACCCGAACATGAGTTCTACTCACAAGAAAAGCCCAGCAGCCCCTGACTCTCACTCGGGTCTCATAGGGGGACCCCTCCCCCTGAACTTATGAGTCCCTCTAACATAGATATCAAAGGAGTATCTGTAACGCACCATATGATTCCAGAAACTGACTTATCCAAAGAAGTGGTTATAAAAGCTTGCCTAATAAATGTTAAGTCCCTCCCCAAGCATAAAACTGAAATTTGTTTTATCCTATAGGATAGCACTAGGGACCTTACTTTTCTCACTGAAACATGGCTAAACATCAGTCCAGGGCCTGATCTTGAATCTGAAATTGTATTTGAATATTCTATCTCACATTTTGATCAAGTCGACACCAGCGTGGAAGTGGGGCAATTATTTACCGCTCTTACTTCTTTTGCTCCAGCCAGCCTTAAGAGCTATTGAACGAGTCTGAGGCTCTTGCCTCTACTGTGAAGATTGCGGAAATTCGTTTCCCTCTGCAGTGTTCTTGTTTACTGTCCCACAAGGCTGACTTCCGCTTTATTGAGACGTTATCTGATTCCATTACGTTTCTCTTCCTTAAATATGCCATATGATGATCCTTCCTGTAAAGCTGCTGAAAGGCTGACTAAAGCCATGACCGATTATAAACTAGTTCAAAGGGGGAGAGGTTCCACCCACATTGGGGGCCACAACCTAGACGTTATATTTTCTAACTTGATTATGCTTGAAATTGAGCATTCTGTAGCACTTGCCTGGAGAGGCCACCACTTAGTTTAAATTCTAGTTAAAATTCACATTGCACTTGGTCTTTAAAGCCAGAAAAAGATAAACTACTGCCGCCTTTGGCATTCGATTTCTGACAATGCCTTAAATTTGGATTGTTCTCAAGTCAAGGTAGATCAGCTGGTATATATCGATTCAGCCCTTATCTTTCGATTCAAACCTCCAGGACAACCTTGATGTTGTTTTGCCCTTGAAAAAGAAATGCAGTAAAAAGACTACTTCTTTTGCCCCTTGGTTTTCGGCAGAGTTAAAAGCAAAAAAGCAGAAATGCAAAAAATTAGAGAGGAAGTGGCAATGCAACTTTACAGCCGAAGATAGATCCAACTATAAGGCGGCTCTCAAACAATTCAGAAAGAACTTTAGATCTGCAAAAACCTGTATGTTTGCAAAACAGATTGAGCAAGCTAATAATGTCCACAGGACCATATTTAAAATTGTTGATCCTTTCCTGGTAAACAGTCACCTCTTTTATCACAGGATTTTTCAGATAATTTATCAAGCTTCTTTCATGACAAGTTCTGTAATATCTACTCCAGATTTATAAACAACATGTAAGCTAGCCTCAGATCATCTTCTACGGTTGTCCGCCAACTTACCTCCTTCAATAAGATATCATTGATAGAATCTGAAACAATTGTTCAAAAAGCCAGATCAGGGTCTCCTCTTGATATATGCCCTCCACAAGTGGTGAAACTTGCAATCAATTCCTTAAATCCACAGATTAAGAGCCTTTTTTTTATCTCTCTTTAGGCTCTGGAGTACTACCCTCAAACTGCATTAGGAAAGATGCTGGAATCTTGGGTCAACTGCCAAATCTCCAGATTTATAGAGGAGAACAATCTATTGCACCTCTCACAGCCTGGTTTTCAGTGGGCTTCAATACTGAAGCAGCCCTTCTAGATGTAACTGACTTCATTAAAACCCGGATGGGCAAGGGAAAAAATTCAAATTTTTGTGCTTATCGACTGCCTTCAATAAGGTGTCAAGTGACATCCTTGTGCATCAGCTAGATGAACTGGCATAGTAGGCATTGCTTGGAATTGAATAAACCATTCTTCTCCAACAGAAAACAAGCAGTATTTCTATCTTCCTTCACCCCGGAATTCAAGGAGGTTAACAGTGGGGTCGCGCAAGGATCTGCCCTCACCCCTACCTTGTTTAATATATACATGGCCCCATTTGCCCCACTGTACAAGCCTGGGGATTCAATGTGGTGTCAGATGCCGATGACACACAGCTGATGTGTGCTTTCGATCACCCAGATGATTCTGTTGCTGACAACTTTCAGGGTTGTCTCTTGGCAATGGCGGAATAGATGCACAAGAGTTGCCTCTGCTTAAATTCAGAAAAATCTGAGATACTGTTTATCAGCACTTCTTCACAGGACTTAATAAGAATTTGGCCTTCTGAACTGGGCAAACCTCCAGCCCCCTACAGCTGTTGCCAAAAACTTAAAGGTGAAAATTGCTTCCTCTCTTTCATTTAAGACCCACGTTTAAGTACACTGTTGAAATTCAATTCGTAGGGGTCTATGAACCCTTCATTGGCTACTGGTGAACCAAAGAACAAAACATAAAACCCTCCTATTGACGTATAAGGCAATGCATCAAACTGCTCCTTCCTACATTTAAAACAAGTTAAAATAATACCAACCTCTCAGAAATCTTCACTTGTTTGAGCAAAATGTGCTTTTTATTCTGAGGATATATAAATCAAGAGTGGGAGGCCGTGCCTTCTCCTATCTGGCCCCAAAGCTCTGGAACTCCCTGCTCAACCATCTGCGAAGCATTTCCCCAGACAACAGTTTTACGGCGAACCTGAAGACCTCTATCTTTTCAAAGAAGACTGAACCTCAAAGATGCTGATTCTTTCTCTTTTCTGCACTTCGTAGGCCCCCTCTCTCTAGTCTCTGGCTTTTCTTCTTGCAACTAACGCCAGGATGCTCCGGTTGGAGCAGCTATTGTGCCCTACAAATAACCTCCTTCATTCAAGGGGCTTTATTTTAAATCCTTGTCTCCTATTTGCTATGGGAGTGTACAACAGTACCCGAGAGCCTCGCATGCTACTAGACTAAACCTACACTTGATGGTCTACATTCTTTCATGATCTTAGTATCAGCAACAACAACTTAGAACATTCTTTGGGTTGTACTCTTCTGAGATGCTGCCCCAACCGGTCTGTACAATGGTCTGCTTGACAATTATCCCTCAGCCCTAATTGCGCATATTTTCCCATAATACCTTTCTCAGTTCACTTGTCACCAAGCCACCATTACATTGTTTGCTCACCTTGGCTGTGATCTCCTCTTCTATATTGACGATTTAGGAAAGTCTCAGCTCATAGCCTTGCCTTTCCATTATCTCACAAAACTGTGTTTTTGGAACACCATCACAGGCTATCTATATCCGTAATAAAGCTATAGACAATCTTGAGTATACTCAAAGACCACTTACGCATCATAACACGTAGGGTCTGATTTACCAACATTTTGCAAAAGTGACACAAACCGGCACAAAATGTTTTTTTTTTATTTACTTTACAGCACAAAGCTTGTTTTGCATTGGAAATTGCCTAAAAGTAACATAAAGTAGCGTGAAGCGCTGCTTTGCATTACTGAGCGCCAAGTGGGATTTACATGGGTGTTCCCGTGCTTTTTTACGCAAAACCCTATCCACCAAACATCTGAAACTGGGTTTTGCATCCAAAATTACCACCATTTGAAAGCAGTCATTAAACGGAGAAATGTTTTAATTTCTCCTTTGTTTTTCAACTTTGCATGTGCGCTGCACTGTACAGCATATATAAAAAGTAGGAAACGTTTATAAAGTTGCCTATGCATAGTATTTTGTACTGGAACTGTACCCTTCCAGTGTAAAACCTATTCAAGACTCACGCACACACCCTTGCACTATTGCGCAAAGGTGTGTGTGAGTGGCGCACAGCAACCCAATTCTGCGCTAGGGAGAGGGGAGGCGAGTAGCATATCTCTGGAGACATGGTGCTATCCTGCGCTTTACCTGTCACGCAACATAGCACAGCATTTTTGCCTGCTGCGCTACGTTGGGTGACCTTTGATCAATCTGGCCCGTAGTATTGGTGTATTAACTTCTGCCTCTTTTCATCGATGATGTTTCTACTGTCTGCAAGTAGTTTTCTTCCTGATGTAAGCCTACATTTTGTTAATTGCATTCAGTCTTTCAAATAGGAAGTGACATCAGAGAGGGGCAGCAAGTGCTGCAGAAGCGGTGGGGCAAAGTGGAAAGTTTTCAAATTTTTTACTCTCAGACAACAAGAATATTTAGCCTTTTGTGTTGTGCCCAAGTAAAGGTAATATATGATTAAATAAAAATAGATGGAAAGAGTATTTGATTGGAAAATTGGGCAGAAGCTAAATGTGAATATTAAGGGAGAAAATGCTTTACGTTTTTTGCAAACAAAGTTGTGTTCCCCCTGCAGGGTTAGTTGTATGTGTAATTTTAAATAATTCTCAGAATATTTTCACTGTTCTCTTCATCATCAGGATTTATTTTGTGTAGATTACTGATTACATCAAAGGCTCCCCAAAGTGAGGGCATTTTATAAATGGCACAGAATTAAGTAAAATGTACAATTGAATAAATTATTAATTTTTTGAGACCGCTAAATGCTCAAGGTGCACGTAATTGCAGGTGACTTTTGTTTAGTAATCTGAACTATCTAGTATAGAAAAAAAATATTAATGTTGGCAATGGCAAGCTGCCTTTCAGAACATAGTTAACCTCTGCAATCTACATCAAAGCGTATAGACTGTCTTCCTAAACTATGGAATGGTTTACTTACAGTCATGGTCATTTTAGATTTGGAATCACTGTCCGACAGTAGTGTATTTAGTGGCTCATAGGGACCTCAATTAACTTGCTTAAATCTTGATCATTCAACCCATGTCGTGGATTCCTAAAAATAAGGGCTCTCAGTTCATGCTGGAGAAGATATGCTACTATGGCCTATGATTGCCCAAAGAACCATTTTGGCCACATTTAATTTTATTTTGTATTTTGAATTTAAAAGATATGGATGGCGTGTTTTTTCTAGTACCATTGCAACCTTTTGGGAACTCACTTTATTCTCTGCCCTTTAGAAAGCCATGAAGGCTCATAAGTGCCTTCTCTTGTTATGACGTAGAGTCCTCTCTTTGGGCAAGGATGTGTAAAGTAGGTGAAAACATTACACCTGGAGGAGAACCTACTCAGCATTTAATTCACCACTCTTCCACCTTCCAGTCTGGTACATGGTAGCATGATACTTTAGGGATGAGCTGGAGAGACAAGGCACACACAAGAGAATAAGATTGTTGAGGACAATTTCTTGTCATTCTGCTTTTGAGATCTAAATCAGTGTCCGTTTGTTTATTTTTTATGGTGATATCCCTAGGACTGTGAAAATCATTTGAGGTTTTTAGATTTCATGAAACGTGGCTGTGAGCAAAGAAACATAGAGTTGACCAAAACCAAATAATGCTGATGACAAGAAGACAGACATACTCATACTATTCAAATAGACATACACTATACCATAACACATTTCAGAAGAAAGGAGGTATTTGCCTGAAGAAGGCTGCTTGACACCCATTTAGGTTTGAACTTTAAACAGGCTTCTATCCATCGTGGAGCCACGTGACGCAGAGCTGCGGCAATTGATGGCTGCTGCTAGTAGTTTCATCACCTGGTCATTGTTATTGTGGACTATTAGGAAGTGGACTGTAGCCTAAAGCATGAACTGCACAATAGTCAATGAACACATAGAATGTGTGGGTCTCACGATGGAGGACAAGAGTGATGGTTTGACGCTGTCTTGTTTGTGGTTGCCGTAGCTGTGTCAGGGTAAAACCTGTTCATGACATTTAAAAAGTTAGAGACACTTCCCAGCATTGTTTTAAAAAAATGCGTTATGTCAACCCATCAAGAGCAAGAATGCCTAGGGGTTTTGCATTCTTCATGCTTCGCAATGTTCCATTCAGACTATCTTAAACACCTAGCATGGGCTGTGGAAAAGTATGTGATAACCTGCTAAAGTTACACCACGTAACTGCAAACTGTCACTACTTCCTCCTCGGCATTTGTGCCTGGATTAAAGAGCTGGGAGATTTTAGAAGTCTGTATAATACTGAGTGCTCATAGTTCGAGTTAAAAGTAGGGTTTGTTCGAAAACAGGGTTTCCCAACCCATGGATCAGTATGCCAGTGAACAGGAATAAGCTTGTGAAGGGGCCATCAGGGGGAACTAGACAAATCTATTGTAAGTCGAAACCAATTCAAGTCTGCATTTCATGATTTACTTTAGATTTTATTCATCTGTCAACAGCAGTTTATGATCCAATTAGTATTACAAGCTATGCGGGAACACGCACTGTTGAGTTGTTTTTACACAACATTGTCCTGGAAAAACCTAGTTTAACGTGTGTGGCAACATGTGCCTGGAATGAGGAAACACATGTAAGAATCAGGCGTAAACAGAGATTCCATTCATTATTCTGCATTCATCAGGGCAACACTCAGAATGCTGCAGTAATACCACGCCCCAGAATTACTAATACCCACAGTATTTGTAATTTGTGCATGGTATTAACTATTTGTCAGTGCAATAACGTTCACTATGTATAAAATATTGACACCAAGAAAACAAAACAGGTCAGATCCTACATTGTGGGAGTTCTCTAAAAAGAACCAAGGCCTTCATTCACCGAAGTGCCATCCTTCATCATGGAACCCTCCTCTCTATTGTGACATTCAGTTACACGATGGGCTAGGACTGAAGCCCTTCAGAGAAAAGAGTTTAATGTTCCTAAATTCAAAATGGAGGACCAGGTTCAAAATATCAGGAGTGGTTAAAACCACCTAAATTAATTTTATTACTTCCTCCCTATTGCATGGTTAGAAACCCAATGGTGAAACATATCCCCTTGGTTACTAAGGACCATTGTCCTTTTTAGGGAGGACTTTCAATGTCGGGTCTTGACTGTTTTGCCCTTTTAGTGTCAAATCCCTGAATAAGAAGGATCCCAGTACTTTTAACATTGCATTGTGACAGGCATTGCAGTGATGCATGGAATGTAGAGAGGATGTACCCTGACATATTACTGTGATGCATCCTTTCCCTCCCCAAGTTTGTGTAACAGTGGGATTATCTAGCCATATTGTCACACAACATATAGGGAAAGCTTTCATTTTAAAAAAGTGGAGCAGGCTCACAAATCTTACTTTGGCTTCTAGATTCTAAAGGTGCCGATTTTGCTGTGAGTTTCAGAGCCACTGCTCAGAGGAGAGATACATCTTATCTTTTAGAATCTTCAAGGAATCCAAATTGGTTGCAAGCCACAGCAAAGTGTATATCTTTTACCTCGCATTTCTTTCTTTCTAGTGTTGACAAGTGATTTTCAACTCCCATCTCACTTTTAATTGTTCTTTCTGCAGCATTATTTTCCCTCTTTATAGAGACCATTACTGTATCATTATCCTAATAATTATGACACATGAAGTCCTGTCTCTATAGGACTACTGACCCGAAAGGCCTTTTTAATCAACAAGTTGGTAATGCAAAGACTTCACAATACTGCTAAGAGCTCAAAACATGTCCTTTTGAATATTGCTCAGAAGTGTCCTAAAACCATAGTTCTATCTTTTTAATTGCATTACTTTGTTCTTGAATTTAATTTGATGTCTATTCCTCGCTAAATTCTAACTGAGGAAACGGCAGACCATGGCTTGTTGTGCTGTGCTGTGCAAAACTCCTTTCACGCTCTTATTCACTACACTATTGTTATTGTAGTGATCTAAGAGGAGTGGTGTCTGCCAGGGGACCCTACACATGGCTTCGAGTGGTGAGAGACCCCCTCCAGCTGAAGGGAGCTTTAGAAAAGGAGAATAATGTGCATATCCCTCTGTTTGCTTAGGCATTCACAAGTTGAGCGATACCATGCCCTCTTATTGACTGGCAAAACTCCTGTTCTTGTCATGTACTGCTACCAAATGTATGTAAACTAGAGAAGTATCAACCTACACATATTCTGACTCAAAATGTTGACTAACCGAGATATCATCATGGTGAGCATGCATAGGGAAGTGTAGATTTACATTTCCAACTCCGTTTTTACTAAGCTTCACAAGTGAAAGTGGATGTTGTGGGGTATTTTCAAAAGCCAATATATTTGTAGTGGGTGTTATTGGCATTATTTGCTAATAGGTGTAAGATTGGGAAATATGTAGGTCCTTGAGCCACCATGCACCAAATGAACCTTATACACTGAGGTCCTCCACGTGAACCTAGTAGTCAACAGCGGCCTACTGACCCCATGTCATCATGGATGACTTTTGCCAGTTGTGACATTTTAACTCAGATGAATCTCTACTCCAAAACTTGTAGACCAATACTTGCAAAGAGAAAAACCTGGGTGAGGTTCGTCATGTGACAGAGTCAGCTGCTAGCCTACTCACATATTAAACCCGTCCATTTAGATAGTCCCAGATGTTATGCTCCTTTTTAAAGCATGGCAAAGGCTGATTTGCATATGTTTTGACCCTGTTTATAATGGCTGTGTGAGCAAACATTATAGAAATTATAGAATGGGAAGCAACTAAAGTGGCAAGCAGTGGTTCAGACATGATTCAAGTATTCAAACGTTCCCTTTTTGTCTTTGTTAGCTTTGTGCAGTAAGCTTGCTTTTGATTTTTGTTGCAATACACCAGCGTACAGAAAGAGGCCTTGAAGAGAGTTCAGAATTTGTGTGTGCTTGGTGTACCATGTAACACATTACTGCAGGAATAGTGAGGGCTTCAGAAAGGTGAAAGCACATATGGACCATCCACTACATTTCCACACCTGCTTTGAAGAGTATTCTGCCTTCTTCCTTTGTAAGACATTCTCACATTTGGTGGAGAGCATGTGTATTTCACTAGATTTGCTGTTTATGTTGATGTAATAAGTTGTGCTCCTGGTGAATGCGTGAAGATCCCCGTCCTGTTTTCCAAAGCTCTGTGTGTGTACTTGAGTTTGATAGATGTTGACACTAATTCACGCAGCCCAACTCTTGGACTCGTTAGTAGGCACAACTTTATTTCCATTCGGTATAAGTGGACGTTTTGCATTCCTGATGGGAACATTCATAATTCTGTGTTCCTTTACGACTTTCCTTTTAAAGGAACAAAGCTACTTACTCGCACCAGACTTTGGCTATCACAGTCTTGTTTTCCCAAATATGAGCTGGCAACTAGGAATAAATAATGATGTAACCCCGACCGCCTTTGTTAACTACTACAGCATCACATCTAAAGCCAGAAAGGTAGCATGGTGGGTTTATGGAGTTGTTGCAAACATTTAGGTGACACGTGCAAGCTGTGGCTTTCCATTTCAGTACCGTCTTTTATCCCACTGAGGTTGATTCAGAAAATGCCTTGGTCATCATCTGGTAGAAGAATATCGCACATTAAAAACCATCCAACACAAATATTGTGTCCTGAGTGACAATTACAAAAATCTCGCCCCATTGGCGTTAGTAAGGACAAATCTATACCAAGTGGGCCCATAATTTTCTAAACAATATTTAGGAGACAGTATTTATACCTTGGGTAGATCGGACTTTCCAGCTCCATTACACCTCCGAAGTAAAATCTGCCACAATTGTCGGTGGTTGCTCTGGCCACAGGTGCCCCTTCCTCCTGAAGGCAGTTTCTGGCTGAATGATGGGAGAAACTTCTAGAAAATACTCTATGGCCAAAATCCCTCAATTATTGTCCTGCATGATTGAACTTGTACTGCCATATGTGGGTTTTGGTACTGTAGCCGCCAACGTGGGGGTGCAGTGCCTTTCTCCACCTAACAAAGGTTCTCTTCCGGTGTATCAGGGTCAAAGGAAGGCTTACCAAGAAAGGGCACCATGTTACTGTAGCACCTTTTGCCATCACCGGTGTTGGTAGGTAAGGAATTGCCAACTGGAGCAGAATCAGCAATGTTTAGGCCTTTTTACTAGATGGGTTTCAGGTACTTAACGCTTGGGCCCACCATGGTTTGTTTGTGCATGAGTTATACTAGGGACATCGCATGTAGCATGAAGGCATCAGAATATCCGACTAGAACAATAACATGTCATCCTAACTCACGAGCAGACTGGTCTTGAACATCAGTTTGTGTCTTTTATTTCTCTGTGCTGCGGTATTACTACGGTGATGAAAAATAAAATCCACCCATTCTGAAATCATTTTTAGCCAGAATGTTGTTTCCATTCTGAAAATTCTAACTATTGGAAATACGTTATTTAATTATGAAAATTGGTCCCAAAATCCTTCATTTATGATGGTAAATCTGGAACTAACGTTTATCACACCATTGAAGAAAACACGTGAGAAATGGATTTTAATACATTTACGGATTACTGTAATCTGGGTGGGTGATGTCCAGGATATCACCATAGTGAAGGTTTCTCAGTTCTGCAGTTTGCCTCAACAAGCACTCTACTAAGCCACCTACCAGTCGCTTAGTGAAATGTAGTATCCAGTTCTCATCTTTGTCTTCAGTGCACTCTTTCCCAGACTCCCTTCAATGACAATAAGTAACCCCTCCTCCCCTCTGATAACGGGGACCTCTCCACCATTGCTTAATTTCTTTAAAAAATATAAGTACAGGCCACTTCTGTTTTCTGTTTAATAATGGGGTTGCTGAATCCCAAGACTGCCTAGTCTTGATTCCACCGCATAGCTCTCTTTTCCACCCCTACTCTTCCTGCCTCTTTAGCTCATGAATACCAAGGCTGCCTGGTCTTGATTCCACCTCAGGCCTCTTTCTTCCCCCTACACGTCCCGTCTCTTTATCTCATGAATACTGAGGCTGTCTGGTCTTGATTCCACCTCATGCCTCTTTCTTCCACCCCCCTACACTTCCTGTCTTTTTATCTCATAAATACCAAGGCTGCCTGCTCTTGATTCCAACTCATTCCTCTTTCTTCCACCTCCCTAAACTTCCTGTCTCTTTATCTCATGAATACAGAGGCTGTCTGGTATTACTTGGATCTCACACCTCTCTTCCACCACTCTACACTTCCTGGGTCTTAAGCTCATAAATACAGAGGCTGCCTTGCCTTGATTCCACCCCATACCTCTCTCTTCCACCCCCTACACTTCCTGTCTCTTTATCTCATGAATACCGAGGCTGCCTGGTCTTGATTGCACCTCATGCTTCTTTCTTCCTCCACCCTACACTTCCTGTCTCTTTATCTCACTCTCCCAGGTTGTTTTTCATCCCTTAACTCTCCCCATGTCACCTTTTCTTATCTTTTTCTTCCTCTTTTTTCCCTCCCTTTTGTTTATTTTTCTTTATTGCTCAGGGGTAAAGTCTGCTGATGAAACAGAAGGCAATGTCCCTAACTTGGAGGGCTGGTATCCAACACTGGCACATATTAAGCACTGGTAATCTTCTGTGGAAATCTCTACCAGGTTCATTTACGTCTTCTCCATTCCTACCCAGTAGTCCCTTGCACAGGATCTCTACTGTTTTCTGGATATGTTGTATATTGAATTTATTTTTGAGTCAAAGATTTTATTTGAATTTCAAAACAAACCCAAGAAGTGCATTATGTCAAATTAGTTCAATAACCGAATTAAATTAATTACAACTACAAATTTCAAAAACAATAAAGTCATGAAATAAAAATATAGAACTCGAATATATTTTTGATCTGAGTACTGCATGTAAAAGTATTAGACCTGGGGATATGCCTACAATATAAATAATTTTAGATTCTGTACATGGAGGTTTTTTTAATAGACGATTATAGGCTGCCATAACCAAGTGGATCTATAACACAATATCTCAAGAAAGGCAAACAGCGGCAGTAATATTGCAAATATAATCTAGTGCTGATTGAGAATATGCAAGTTAAATACCAAACGTTTGCTGAAAGCAAAATAGCGTGCATATCGATGTGGAACTGAGAAAGAGGAAGCAAAACAGCCTAATATTGATGGCCAGAAACTCAGCCACCCTCACTCCATGAGATCTGGCTGCCATGGATATTTTACCTGTATGTGTCATTTGTTTTATTCAGAACCTCATATCTTTGTTTGGAAAACATAAAAAGTAGTACATTTAATAACTGGTGATATAGCACAGGAATGCATTATTTATTGAAGCTCTTGAAGAGTTTTGTGGAATCTAGCACACCATACGAATGATGACGTAGAAGGCAGAGAAGCCTCAGTAGGAAACCTGTCCTCTCAGCAGTTCTGTGTCCTTGTTAGTTCCCAGCTGGAAGGAGCTGTTTTACAGATAGTTCCATGTACTGAGAACCACCAGGGAGTCTTGCACTTCCAGTCATGTGCATATATTGTTTGTTGTACCAGTCAGAGGGGTTCAGTGTGTATTTAGATCTGGATAAGCTGGACAGGGATCCATCTCAAATTGGCTCCAGTGTTTGTTTGAAAATGCGGGTGGTCAGCCTATGCGTGGGAAAAAGAAAAGTTTCCTGGCTTATGCGTGAGCTTTGGCGAGGAACCAGTCATCCTGTACATATTGTAAGGACATACTCAAGGGGTCTGTGCAGTTTGGGAATACGGTCACAGGCATTCAGTGCTACTATTTTGTTTATGCATGTGACAGCAACCTCCCTCTTCCATGTGCGTGCTCACATACAGTAAAGAGGAAAGACCATACTGTAGAGTGTTATGTAGGGGTGGTCAGTAGACCTTAATACCTTAGGAGCATAATTAAGATGGACTTTTCGTTTGATACTGCAGCCATCCACCATCTGCCAGAGAGATTTTCCTACTGGAATGAAATTAGAGGACTTTTCAATGACCCTCAATCAGACAGGGTGCGTCGAGGCACATCCAGGCTAACCTCTGGGTGAAAAGTGGATGAAAAAGAGAATTTACAGGTGAAAATATAAAAATGTCATATGATAGACAGGGAACTGTGCACTTCTGTTCCCAGAACTGCTTTTAGCAGGAAGTTCCTCTGTGGATCTCTATTGTAAAGATAACATCCATAGCTGTAGGTCACAATAGTCCCATTTTATAACTTTCCACTTTTTAGGTCACTGTGCTGTATGGTTTGCGAAATACCTCTTGGAGACATTCAGAAAGTTGACCTAGAAATGCATTCCACCCATTGCTTACCATTGTGGTTTGTAACAAAAAATTTCTGGGCTTGTATTTGCTGGCTTTATTTGCTTTAGGCTGTTCAGCTTGAGTGCGTGCCTCCCGTTGCCCAAACCTTGTTTACTGTATTCTTCAACAAACTCACTTTCTGTTAACAAGCCTTTAAATCTGGTGCTTACCTTGTCACATTTGCAGGGCATTCAAAGAAAGAGGTCAAATGTAAGGCTGTGTCTTCCAGGTAGCTTGGTGTTTATTTTTCTTTCTCTGACTTCAAAGTGAGAGGATTAATGTGACAATCATGCTGGCTACTGGGGGCTGCTCGAGGAAGGCTGTACAGATTTATATTTTTCTTCTAGCACAAAACAAAATTTAAATGTCTGTAAATGAACTGTGCTGAGGATCAAATGAATATATTGGGTGATGACATTTCCATACATTATCATGCTCTGTATACATTTATCATTAAGACTATGTGAGTGCAAATGTAATGGTCATTTCAATTGAAGATGTGTTGTCTGTAATGGCAGTACGCTACCATACCATTCTACTCCACGTTACCCACTCCACTGTACTCTGCACCACTCCACTCTGCACCACTCCACGCCACTGCTCTCTATTCTGCACCCGCACTTAATCATTAACACCTGCGCTTTTCATAAGCATTAGTTAAGGACACATTCATTTATTGGTGAAATTGTGATTTGCCCAGAATCACAGGATGTTGAGCTGCCAAGATTTGAACCTGCTTCCCTAGCTCCAAAGTCCGCAGCTCTGGCCATTTTGCCAGATCCTCCCCCCTCTTTCACGGTTAGAAGTTGGTTCTGTTTTAGGCTGCACTAACAGGAGAAATGGGCTGATGCAATCTGCCTCCTGACCTGAGCCCTGTCACTTATTTATTTTTACAAATTAACCACTGTCTGCACCATTCCACGCCATGCAACTCCATTTCACATGGTCACTGCACTCCTCTCTTTACCACTCCACTCTTTACCTTTATACTCTACACCACTTCACTCTCCTCTATGACAATGTGCTCTATTTCACACTACTCTACTATGCACCAGTTCTCTCTTCGCCACTTCACTCGACACCACTCCACGCCACTCCATTCTATGCCACCCTAGTCTGAATCACTGAACTCTGACACTGCACTCTACACCACTTTACTCACAACCAATGCACTCTATGGCAATCTACTCTGCACCAAATAACTCTACTCCACTACGCCCTATGCCACTGCACGATATGCCACTATATTCTACTCTGCGTCACTGCACTCTACGCCACTTTATTAAACTCTGCACCACTGTACTCTACCTCACTCTACTCTGCACCACTGAACTCTACATCACTCTACTCTGCACCACAGCACTCTACACCACTCTACTGTGTGTCACTGCACTGTATGACAGTATAATCTGCAACACTGCACTCTTTGCCACTCTATGCCACTTAACTCTATGCCACTGCACTCTAAACCACTCTAATGTACTATGTACCACTGCACTCTACAACACTCTACTCTATACCACTGCATTCTACGCCACTTCTCTCTACTCTGAAACAATCTACTTTGCCACTACAGTCTTCGCCAGTCTATTGCACTCTGCACCTCTCCATACCATCCCACGCCACTGCCTTCTACGCCACTGCACTCTACACCACTTTACACTATGCTACTGCACTCTGTCAGTCTACTCTGCACCACTGCAGTGTACACCACTATACTCTACACCACTGTACTGTACGCCAATCTACACCATTGCACTCTGTTTCTTTACTCTTTACCACTGTGCGCCACTGCACTCTTCAACACTCAACTCTGCAGGACTGCACTCTCTGCCACTGACATCTCTGCCACTCTACTCTGCACCACTCTACACCACTGCACTTTTCTACGCCACTCTTCTTCATTCTACATCAATGCATTTTATGCCGCTCTAAACAACTGTGCATCACTGCACTCTGTGACTGCACTCTATGCCACTTCAGTTTACGCCACTTCACTCTACGACTCTCTATTTTATGCTGCACTACTCTACTCTATGCCAGTGCACTTTGCGCACTCTACTATGCACCACTGCACTCTTCACCACTCCACAATACTCCACGTTATGCCAATGCATTCACTCTATGCCACTACTCTATACCACACAGGCCTAAATCTACTCGCCTACCTGCTATGAAGAGTCACATTTTATCTGGTTGAGCTATATTTAGCACCTACTTGTCTGTGCTGGCAAGTGAACTTAAACTGGAAAGAACAGGTGTTCTGTTCATTCAGAAAGTGAATGAGCAATAAAGAGCCTTTAAATCTTTTCTTTAGCTTGACAAATTTGCTGTCTGTTCAAGGACAAAGGTCAAATGTCAGTTTGTCTTTTTACTAATTGTTTCTCATCTTATCCTGGTAAATGGTGTTCACTTTTCTTTCCCTTATTACAGCTAGAGGTTTTGTCAAGTGAGTTAGCTGACAATCGTAAAACAAAAGGCTGTAAGATGTCAGGTTTTTTTATCTTAACACACAACATTCAAACAAACTTGTAAATGAATAGCACAAGTATATCAAAAGATATTAGGAATTACAAAATAATCGTTTATGTAATTCAGATGTGCGAAGCAAACAAAGATTTAAATAGGAACAAAACAAATCAGAACACTTAATTTGGTGATGTGCAAATGAACAATATTTGCAGAAACTCGATTTCTAAACTTTTCTTGTACGCTAGTTTTATCAGTCAAACCACATTAGTGGAAAATGTCGCCATTTCAATGGAAAATCTCCTGATTGCAAATTACAGTGTGCTACCACTTCATGCTTCAAATATGCATTTATTAAAAGTGATAGTTTTTAAACATAATTTGAGAAACATTCCTGCCCCCAGTCCTGTTGACAATGTGGTTGAACTTAGAAGCAAGTCAGCGGTCATGTGTATCCTATATGTGGCTAGATTTGTATTAAATATGGAGCTAAAGTTTAGTCTATTTAATCCGATAAAACTGTTTTTTTGTGCAGCAGACATGACAAACTCACATATGTTTAGGGGCTCTCATGTGTGATAAAGAAGAAAATAGTGGGTCAGTGAATTAATATATTTGCGCAGGATCACATAATTCGAAACCAGTTTATAAGTCAAAAGTATTATATTTAAGTTGAGTAGATTATTTAAGTCACTATACCTGTAAGTCTAGTAACATTTGTATGATTTTTCAAGGCCTGCCACTCCAATCTATCCTGCACCACTCCACTCTACGCCACTTCGCTCTATTCTGAAACAATCTACTTTTTGTCAATGTACTCTATGCCACTGCACTTTACGCCACTGCGCTCCACTGCAATCAAAACTGCGCTACTCTACTCTAGGTCACTCTGCTCCACTGCGTGGGACAACACTACTCTGTGCCACTGCACTGTACCCTGCAGCACTATTCTATACCTTGTACCACTCCACTATACTCTGAAACATTGTACTCTACACCACTGCACACTATGCCACTGTACTCTAAACCACTCCACGCTGTGCTACTCTATGCCACGGCACTCTACTCTATGCCTCTCTACTCTAAACCACTGCAATCTCCTCCAATTCACTCTACACCACTTTACCCGAAACCAGTGCACCCTATGCCACTGTGCACTTTAGCCCATTATGCCATACAACCTTCTACTGTATGCTACTGCATGCTACGTCACTCTACACCATTGCACTCTACATCACTGCTTTCTACACCACTCTATTCTACTGTGCACCACGGTACTCTGTCACTACTCTCTTGAACACTCTACTCTGCACTACTCCAGGCCACTGCCCTCTACTCTGCATGACTGCACTCTATGCCACTGCTCTCTGCTCTACTGCAGTTTACGCCACTGCACCACTTTACTCTATGCCAATGCACTCTACACTACTCTACTCTGCATCTCTCCACTCTTATGCCACTGCACTCTACCCTAAACTACTCCACTCCTCTTTGCACCACTCCACTCTATGCCATTTCACTCTACTCTGCAACACTGCTCTCTCTGCCAATGAACTCTCAGCCACGCTACTCTGCACCATTACACTCTACGCCACTGTACTCTATGCCAATCCACTCTAAGCCACTCTGCACCACTGCACTCTACGACACTCTACTCTATACCACTGCCCTCTATGCCACTTCACTCTACTCTGAAACAATCTACACTATGCCACTGCAGTCTATGCCACTCCATCCCACTCTATGCCAATCCACTCTACGCCACTCAATTTTATACTGTTGCACTCTATAGCACTGTACACCAATGCTCCCTACACCACTTCACTCAAAACCAATACAGTCTATGCCACTGCATTCTTTACTTAGCTTCTCTGCACCACTGCACTGTACGCCACTATACTCTACAAAACTGCACTGTATGCCATTCTACACCATTGCACTTTGTCACTTTACTCTTCACCACTCTACGCCACTGCATTCTGTGCCACTCTACACCTTTTGAATCTACAACACTCTACTCTGCAGCACTGCACTCTCTGCCACTGAACTCTATGCCACTCTAATCACTCTACTCTAATGCACTCCACGCCACTCTAAACTACGGTGCACCACTGCACTGTGTGACATTGCACACTACTCCACACCACTTTGCAATACTGCACTCTACGCCACTACTCCACGCTACATCCTTTCACTCTAATCTGAAACAATCTACTCTATGCCACTGCACTCTGCGCCACTCGACTCCACTCCGCGCCTCTCTACTCTATGCCACTGCAATCAATGCTGTGCCACTCTACACCACTCTGCTCTGTGCCACTGTGCTCTACCCCTGCACCACTATACCCTACTATGCACCACTCCACAATCTATTCTACGCCATTGCACTCTATCCTACTGCACTCTATTTCACTCTACTCCACAGCAATAAATGCTGTGCCACTCTACTCTACACCACTTTACTCTGTGCCACTGCGCTCTATCCCTGCACCACTATACTCTACCCTGCACCACTCCACACTACTTCAAAGCAATATACTCTACGCCATTGCACTTTACATCACTCTACGCCTCTGTAGTCTCTGTTATGCCACTGTACTCTAAACCACTACACTCAACGCCACTTAACTCAAAACCGATGCATCCTATGCCACTGCATCTACTCCAACTACTTTGCACCACTGCACTTAATGCCACTACTCTATACCAGTCACTTTAGCTTGCATCACTCCACTCTACCCTGCACCACTCCACTCTACACCACTTCACTCTACGCCACTCCACTCTGTCACTCTACTCTACGCCACTCCACTCTACCCCACTGCAATCAATGCATGCCACTTTACACCGCTCTACTCTATGCCACTACTCTCTACCCCGTAAACACGAGGGACGCGTTGGCCCAGATCCATTCTTGGCATTCAAACAGCGGCTCCCTTCCACATAGAATTTTTAAACAGCTCATAGACCTGGATTTACAGAATAGTTCCCATCACGACCAGAAATGACTTGATCAAATAGCAATACATTTTGTGGTACGTTGAGGCACTGGTAAAGATCGGCTGATCTCACAAAAAGATAGTTTTTGTGGTCCTGAGGAGAAGCCCAAGACTATTAGAGGGGTTCAAAACACGTTGACCAGTTCCTTTTCAAACAGTGTCCATAAAATAGAAACCCGTAACTGTTTCTTCTAATAATTACATTGGTGGGAAATTTAATAATTGAATGTACCAAAAAACAGTTAGGAGTTTATCCTGAAAGTTTCTTTTCAAACAGTGTCCATAAAATAGAAACCCGTAACTGTTTCTTCTAATAATTACATTGGTGGGAAATGTAATAATTGAATGTACCAAAAAACAGTTCGAAGTTTATCCTTCTTAACTTTACACACTGTTTGAACCTTGCCCTGAATAGAAGTTTGAATTTTTGTAAATAGAAACTTACCTGTCTGGTTTGTGTTCGTTGTTTGTCTTAAATGTTATATGTGTCTTTGTAAAAGAGTTGCTGTTTGTAATGTAATGTTTGCCATTTTATGTCATTTATTTGCGTGCAATTGTAATTCATTTTGTCTGTGAAACTGTGATGGTTGTAACGTTGAAAATAATTTTTCGTAATGTAAGAAAAAGTAATACAAAGAAAAACTTTTCTATTAAAAATAAAGAAATAAGGAATAATCACTTTGGGCGACATTGAATGGTTTCTTGTATCCCAGTGAAAATAATATAGTGAAGGAACATCCGTATTGGCACTGTATGTTTTTTTTTTAAACTGCTCTCTACCCCTGCACAATTATACTCTGAACTGCACCTCCCCACTCTTCTCTGAAATAATCTATTCTACTCCACTGCACTCTTTGCCACTGCCCTCTACGCCACTGCAGTCTATGTTATGTCACTGTACTCTAAACCACTGCACTCTACACCACTTTACTCAAAACCAATACACTACACCAACTACTTTGCACCACTACACTTTATGCCACTATACTCTACAACATTCTACTGTATGCTACTGCATGCTATATCACTCTACATCACTGTACTCTGTCACTGCTCTCTTCACCACTCTACGACCCTGCACTCTGAGACTCTTCTCTGCATGACTGCACTCTATGGAATTGCACTGTACTCTGCACTACTCAATTCTAAGCCACTACACTCTACGCATTTGCCCTGCACCATTCCACTCTATACCACTTCACTCTAAGCCACTCTTCTCCACGCTTCTCCACTCTATGCCACTGCAATCTACTCTGTGCCACCGCTCTCTACGCTTATCTACTCCACTTGATTCTAAGACACTCCTCTTCCAGATACTTCACTCTATGATGCTCTACTTCATTAAACTCTGCCCCACTGACACTGTACTCCAATCTATGGCACTCCACCCTATGCCATTCCCAGACACTACTCCACCCAACTCCCTCTTTGCAATACCATGCCACTTTACGCCACTATGATACTCCACTCTAAGCCATCCCACTTTATGACAATCTACTTCGCTGTACGCCACTTTGCTCTACAACACTCTATGTAACAACCGCTATGCAAATCCACTTTGCTCGATACCACTCCACGGCACTTTTTGCCACACAACTCTACAACACACTACTCAACTCTGACACTGTGGTCCACTCTACTCCACTCAACCCCCTCAAACTCATATACACTCTACTCCCTCCATGACACTCCATAACACTGTTTGCTACTCCATGACATGCTTCATTGGCTTCTCATAGATATCTGTACGGTTATGTTCACTTGTTTTTAAAGTTTTTAAGTTTTCTATCAAGCATATTGTTTTAATAGTTTTTATCAAGAGTCTGCACTGTAATCTACAGGACTGATGTAACACTAATCAATAGTACGGTCCTTTCCTTCTCATTTTTTTTTCATCTTTTTTTATTTTTCCCATTTTTATTCTGCTACCATTTTTGAAATAAGGTTTCCTGATGTTTAGAAAATTCAAACAGTGAAAAGGGAATTGTTCTTTGTTCCACTTTGTACACATCCCGTCCCTTGTCTCTAAAGAAGGGTGACTCCTTTGTGTTTTTTGTGCTACTCCATGACACCCCACTTCACTCCTCTCCACACCACTCCACACAACTCCATAGTACTCCACTCTACTCCACTTTACGACACTCCACGCCACTCTCATTTACCCCACTAACTTTTAGCCATGCTGAACAGCAGCCAGTCTGGTGTACAACGGTAAACAGCCCTTATCCGTCACCCCGCATGTTGTTAGAACACGGTTGTTACAACGACCGCAATGTAACAACGCATACCATTACCCCGTAAGGCGTTACAATGACTTGCGTAGGGGAGAAGGTGTTGGCTTTAAAGTCCAACACCTTCCCTACTGTCAGCACAGACTGGAGTTTGAATAGTAAATTATACTATTCCAACATCCAGCGCCCCCTCCGCAAATCGTTGTTATGACTTGCGGGGTAATGGTATGCGTTGTTACAACACGGTCGTTGTAACAACCACGTTGTAACAACATGAGGGGTTGAACACATTCGGAATAAAGAGGCATATTTGTGTACAACATATTGTCCTTACTCTGGTCCGCAGATGGTTGGATTTAAGTGCCAGACACAACATATCATTTTAAATACCCAAAACACTAGAGACTAGGAACTTGTTGAAGATATCAAGACTTTTGAACACAAAGATTTTGTTGCTTGAAACACATTTCCCAAACTTTGGTGCGACTGTAGCTAGTAGAATCACATTGCCCTGAAGTAGCTAATGTGTCTGGCGAAGTGCAGTAGCTGCATGCTGAGAAGAAAGAAAAACAATCAAAGAAACTGCAAGAACAAACTGACTTATTGCTTTTTTCAGCAGCAAAATATTTTATGGACATGACTCTGTGTTTTACAATCGCCTCCCATCTTTTGTGTTTTAAAATGTCAAGTTTATGACCATCTGGTAGCTGGTCATTTGAGGTGGTCAATTTTCATTCAGTTCTGAATGGGTGATTACTTTAGGTGGTTCAGAGAGTGAGTTCCCTAGCTGCCAATATTTTTCAGTCAAGGTGTACAACATTGTTAAAACATATTGGCAAAGCTAATAGCTCTTGGATAGGTGAGACCTATTGGCTATGCCAAAGCTTATTTCTTACATGTTATCTGGTTTGATATTTTTACCCTGTGATTTCTGAAGCTTGGACGTGGTATGTCTTCAGGTAGGTGATTCCATGTTCTTAGTATTCGGCAGAAGATCGCTCCATTCAGAATGTTTATATTTCCTTTTTTGGGGAATTTCCAGCAGTGGACGAGACTGTGTCCTAGAGTCACGTGATCTTCCTGCACTGCTGAGAGATTGTCCCCCAGTATTGTGAACTCTTTTCTCTCACTGTATTTGGATGTGCAGCTCCGGTGGCTTATGATGAAGGCGGCGTATTTAATGAGTGGTTGTTAATCCTTGTCTCCATATGCAATACCAAACAATTAATAACAGGCAACTGAATAGGTATAAACATGATAGGTTAATTAATAGAAGCACATTGTACCTAACATCTGCTAAACACACTATAAAAACTTTTTTTAAAGTAAAATATAAATACATTGTGTATCCAACTCGCTTGTCAATTCCCCATGTTTCATCATCTCCTGTGACCTGGTGTGAACCAGGCGCACAACGTCCATTGGGCTCAAAGGGCTTCAGCTCCCCCCGTCGTGTGTGGCTGCCTGGGCTGAGACAGAATCCCGAGCACACACACAGCCGCACCCGAGTACTTCACAGGTCTTAAAAAGACCATTTGCTTGTTAATGAGGCTTTATTCTTTTTCACCCCTTCTTAGAGCCCCTGGATCTCCACTATTCTTATTGCTGGAAGAATTAGACCCCCCGAAAAATTTTCTTAGAGCTCCCCCCCACCGCCTGAAATTTGGCTCTAGTTCCGCCTCTGATGTGAACCTTGTTGGATCCCTTCTTATGACCCTTGTTTTATAATCCTTTGCAGTACCCAACCAGAGTCTGCATTCCTTCTGATCTTGGTTGGTCTCACGCTACCTGCATGCTTTAGAAATTCCTTTCTGATATCGCTGACGGTTACTCTTGAGGGCAAAGCTCTTCTTCTGCTGTCCTGGTAAAGCCAGCAATGATATATTTTGTAGAATGTGTCACAGAAGTGTTTTGTTTCCTGGTTTCCTTCATGTAAGACTAACAAAGGTCACCTTAGTCGTTTTTAGGACAAGATTTAATATTTTTATTTTGCTTCTCATCGGTACTGATCAATTACTCCAAAGCTGGGTTTGGATCATCTTCTAGGTGTAGCTCCTTCTAAACCCGAGGCAGTCTGGCCAAAGTTTTGGGAAGTTCTGGCTAGAATTAGAGCAAGCAATCGCTGTAAGAACCTTAAATGTAGTTAAGCTAAGGAAAACCATGTCACTGCCAATAGTTCTTCTGCTCTTCCCCTTTTACCCCTTTGGTACTCTTGGTCTGGGACGGAAACAGATTACCTAAGTAGATCAGTTTATCTTTGAGTGCTGAGAGCTGGGAATTTCCACTGGCCCTTTGCCAGAGGGTAGCTGGACGGACACTTGTAAAAATGTGCTGTTGCTATGGTGATCACAGGTAGGCCAGCTGAGAGGTACGGCTCTCAGTGTATACATAGGCAGGTTGCCAGCAGATGAGTGATCTGCAGGTTGGAAAGCACGGACTGGAACACCGCCATTTGAAACCCAGCCCAGGCCAAAACAGGTGCTCAAATGGAGACCTGTCAAAAACAAGAAGAGATGTCAATACTGATGATTAGTTCACAATTCTTTTGTTAGACCACACGTTGGACTCATTGTGATCAAATTATAAATTAATTTTTATTTTTGTATCAAATGATGTATCAAATCCATCAATTTTTTTAGAAAGATTACATGTTGATCAACACAACACCACAAAATTAAAATGTTCACATAAACCATATAAACCACATGTACTAAATCTCAGAGTTGTATTGAAAAACATTAGCACCCTCCGTTGATTACCTGAATTCAAGATCAGCCAATCTCTAGTTCTGTAAGAACTTCTTTTTTTCGCAGTGTATCTTAATCAACTATAAAGGAAAGAAAAGACGGGAAGAAAGGGGGAAGAGAGAGAAAAAGAGCTTACTGTCAATGTCAGTCATTGATATAACTGTGTGTGTTGCAATGCAAAGGGGCACTTACTGTTATGAATTTTCATGGATATCCATGATGAAAAAGTCCGTAATTCATTTTACCCCGAGGTTTGATTAAACAATGAATGCAGGATTCTATAATGCAAAAGAAAAAAGGTGCCATTATTGTTTGATCTAATGTTGGCTTTCAGAATCATCCGTTGCTCGTTTGTTTATTTTTCAGCGAGCCAGTTCACAGTTCATTATATGCTCCCCCATGAGCGTAATGCCTAGTCCCTTACTATGCGATTCCTCGTGTAATTATAGGGTCCGCTTCTTTCTAATGTGCCAAACTAGTTTTTTGCGACCGTTCCACATGAAGTGGTGTTCTAATTTACACTGTACCAGTCGCCGTTTTAGGTCTCGCTGAATAGGCGCGTATGCGCTGCTCGCAAAGACATTTAGTAGCGGTTTTTAGAAGTGCTACCAAAGCGGCCACCAGCTGGCGCTCACTTGCACAAGCACGCACACTGCGTGCGCATCCCTTGCGTGCTTTAGCGCATCATTGTGATCACTTTCCCTTTCACAGCGATCGTGATGACTTTCTCTTTCACGGCCGCGCGGTGTTACTATTACTGGCGCGCGGCCAATGCTTGTTGGAATAGGCACTAGCAAGGCATAGAGAGATGTGCTCGGATTCCTGCAGACGTTGTCATTTTATCTCCCCACACCTCGTTGAATTACAATTAGAATGGGATAGGCTGTTGACAAAAAAAGATGTATTTCCAGCTGTCATTCAAGTTATGCACACGCTATTGTGTTAGGCTAACCTGCACATAAACCGTACTGTCCACATAACGCTAGGCAGTTTTGTTAAAAATAAATAAAGCAATAAAAACTTCTGGGTTTATAAATGTAGATGCTGAACGATACTTTTTCAATAAAGTTGCTAGTGTTAAATTATAGATTTATTTAAGCGAGCGTCGGGATGTTTTAGAAACATACATGGTCCATGTTGCGGGGAAGGAAAGTTCTACTGTGTTATATATCCAATGACGTTGTGCTCCTACTAGTGAGTGGATTGGACGCAGTTAACAGCTTCTTTCTTGGACGGCGCTTCATGACTTTCATTCAGATAGTGAAGAGGTCCAGGGTATTAGGGTCAGGCATGCTTGGAGTTAATCTGATAATGGCAATTTACAAGGATGCCAACAAGTTACACAGTGCATGCCGTGTACTCAAGATATGTTATAGACATGGGGTTATACCCAAATATAGTCACTGGGACCTGGGTGATAGTAGTACTGAGAAGAGGGGTCCCAGAAAGTAGAGAGTAAAGAGGATAAATACATGTAGTAATTATAGACATAAATCTTGAAGTAGTCACAACATTGTTGTTTAATCACAATGTGTAGGTACGTTTAGTTACAAATGAGTATATACAGTTTAAGCGTATTGTGTGCCCCAGGAAGGAAGGAGTAGGGGAAGTGGTAGTGTAGATAGGAGTGTGGGAAGATTAGACAAGTGACATAACAATGGTCAAACGACCTTAATATACTGTAAACTAATATGATTTACAAACAAAAGGACCAGTGGTTCAAAATAATTTAATAGGCATCATGCTTCCAAAAAGATAGTACAATCAATGATATATATGCGGAAGGAAGCTGGAAATACAGAGAGCTGTCGACGTTTCGACCCACGGATAGGTGCAGGCACAGAATGATGCCTTGCTATGGGGTCTTCATCAGGACGGGGGTGGGGCGGGTTACCTACATCAGGGTAATTAACATGTAGTCATTGATCAAGATGAATTAATCATGGAAAATGCACATATGTATGGTAGCAAGGAAAACTATTATAGTTACCATGTAGTATGGAATAATTGATACATGGTAGAGATAATCTCAAGGTAGGTTGGGAACATCAATGGTGTTGGCTAAGGAGGAACACATGAGCAGTAATTAAAAAATGAAAATTGAGAGTTAAAAATGGCATTAGTGCATGGCCGGTACTCAGCGCCAAAGTACGTGGTACAGAACTCACATAGTGGTGTTAGGGTCACGTCTTCGTGTACTCAGGTGACGCGTGAAAGTGTTCTCTGCGAAGAAAACACAAAGGAGGCAGCAAGGTATTAGCCTCGTGTCACTGGGGTGTGCGGAACCGTTAGAATAAAACCTGATGTTGAAAGACTCACGTTATTGTTGCTGTGGCTGTGTTATAAAGGAACCCACCGACTGATCGGGAAACTTCAAAAGGCAGATGCTGCTGTTAAATCCCGCCGGAACACCTCTCGGGAATCTGGGGAACGAGAGGCCGTAGGGCCGCAAAACATCAGGGGCTGATCACTAAGCAAATAGATACTCTAGCTAGTATAGAGTCAGTGCGGGCAGCAGTAGCACATACCTGGTCTCGGGGAAGAATTTGTCAATATGCACGGTCCACAATGGCAGCCGGCATACTGTGACTGCCGCGTATCTAAGCAACGTGGGTCATGTGACTCAGGCAAGGGTTTACGTGATGTGATGGAAGTGGAGTAAAGACTAGCGTTCAACCTCGTCCGGGAACCATGGCATGAAATTGTCATGTTGTCAATAAATTCGTAGGAAGGGGGGGGCCAATACAAATATAAATACATAATTATTGTGTGTATGTTAAATGTTCCAATGGGCTGTGGGGCTTAGCGTATTTAAGCAATAAGGTTGTCATCGGATGGGGGCCGAGGAGGGTGAGAAATGTGGTAGGTCTGCTGTCAGGGCCCAGTTTGTGGAGACATGAATGCTAAAGAATCATGTGGCGCATCATCTTATAATTAAAAAGGGGACTCTGAGGGTCTAAATATGGCGTACCTATCCCACATGATGGTAAAGGCCATTTTTGTGTCACTGTTATGTCTGACAACAAAGCAGTACATCAATATGTGAAAGTATGATTCAAGGAACAGAAAGAATCAAGATTGTTAAAATGTACAAAACACATATAGTAACATAATTGCAGCTGGACATGGCGTACCTATCATACATGATGGTCAAGGCCAGTCTAATATAGCTGAATTGCGTAGGAATGTATAGAGAGGGAAAGGTAGAGAATAATTCAGTCTGAATCTTGATCAATGACTACATGTTAATTACCCCGCCCCACCCCCGTCCTGATGAAGACCCCATAGCAAGGCATCATCCTGTGCCTGCACCTGTCCGTGGGTCGAAACGTCGACAGCTCTCTGTATTTTCAGCTTCCTTCCCCATATATATCATTGAATGTACTATCTTTTTGGAAGCATGATGCCTATTTACTTATTTTGAACCACTGGTCCTTTTGTTTGTAAATCATATTAGTTTACAGTATATTAAGGTAGTTTGACCATTGTTATGTCACTTGTCTAATCTACCCACACTCCTCCCTACACTACCACTTCCCCTACCCCTTCCTTCCTGGGGCACACAATACGCTTAAACTGTATACACTTATTTGTAACTAAACGTACCTACACATTGTGATTAAACAACAATGTTGTGACTACTTCAAGAATTATGGGTATAATTACTACATGTATTTATCCTCCTATCTACGTTCTGGGACCCCTCTTCTCAATGTACTCAAGATAGTTTGCAGCTGGTATAGTAGATCCCCGGCACGTGCCACAACCCATGGAAGTGCATTGATATAGTTTATAAGTGTTAAACATTTGCTGCACATACTTACATTTAAAACTTAAATATGTCTTTCACCAAGCTCCTGCCCTTCCATAAAGTGTTGCGTCTCACCAAGCACACCCATGTGCCAGTTGTTAATTTTGTAAACGAGCTATACACACAACCACACACAACCCAACACATACACAACCACACACACACACACAACCAAACACACAACCACATACACACAACCACACTCAACCACACAACCACACACACAACCACACATTCACCCACACACCCACAACCACACCCGCACCCACAACCAAACACACAACCACACGCACACAACCACACATACACACAACCACACACACAATCTCACCCACACACAACCACACACAACCACACGCACACAACCACACACACAACCACACATACACACAACCACACACAACCACAGACACAACCACACACACCACCACACACACAACCACACACACTACTACACTCACTACTACACACACTACCACACACATTACTACACACACTACTACAACCACACCCACAACCAGACACACAACCACACCCAACCACATATCCACACACACAACCATAACCACACACACAACCACACACACCCACACACACACACCCACACACACACACCCACACACACACACCCACACACACACCCACACACCCACACACACAACCACACACATACAACCACACACACACAACCACACACACAACCACACACACACAACCACACACACAACCACACCAAGCATTGGCATAGACAATAGGTCTCGCCTTTGGGACCTTATATGTGTTTAGCCACGCAACAGTTGATGTGGTTGCACCAAGGATATTGTGCTGCATAACTAAATACTTAGAAGGTCCAAAAAGCTAGACCTATTGCCTATGCCAATGCTTGTTGTTATATGCTAAGTTGATCAACCGGGTCTCGCAAAAGCATGTACCTTTCCGATTTAGTTAGGCGTCTTCCCCGATGGCGTGTGTAGCGCCTTCAGTACTTTACGACGATGAACATGACTGATTGCGTCTTACGTCTCACCAATGCCGTTTCCATAGAAATCATGTCCAGCAACAACGGAATTCGTATAGCTTCAGTCCATCAATAATGATATGTCCGTCGGATTGTCAATAAAGTTTTTTTATGTTTGGAATGTGACAGTAGAGTATTAATGCTCATAGTCTGTGCAAATTAGGATGCTTAGATATCATTCCTTTTCGCATGACCGCCATTTATTTCTAACCTGTCATCCGATCAGTGGCAGGATTTTTTGCGGAATTTTAATGGCACATTGCAATCAGTTGAACTTCCATTCGGTAAGCTTTTTGACAAAACTACAGAATATGGGCAACGTTTCGAGCATAACTTATTTAAAAAGAAAAATTTTAGAAGGTATGTTGACTAAAAGGAATTCTCAATTGGATTTTATTAGTGCATGATTTACACATTGGAAAGTTGTTTTTTTGGGCACGTCATAGATGAAGGTGAATTAAGGCTTTTTCCTTCCAAGTTTGTAAAGTAAATATCTTGAATTCACCCTTGCAGTCTCAAATAAATCTCAACCCAAATTATATATCTCTGAAAGTTCATTGAGTCCTACAACAGTCGTGTTGAATTACACTATGAGCATTGCTTCTTTTTGGAACAGTTTTCCCTCTTGATCACCACCTCGTGAGTCTCCTTCTACTTTAAATAGTACAGTCCATTTAAAGTCAGTCTCAGTGTGTTCGTTTTACAACCAATAGCTCACCATTGACCTGGGCAGAAGTTGAAAGGTCTTAATCTTGGTGATTAACCTAAACCTACTTTCGCATGTGGGTAAACATTCCTTACCCCCGTCCGTCTGTAGAAGCTTTTGTGTGGGTTTTCTCTTTGGACTGTATGTATGAGTGATTTGACCTTACACCCTTTCCAATGTAACCCATGCAGGTCTCAAAATGTTGTACTGAATCTGAGCTTACCCAGTATGTTACTCCTTAACTATGGTTCAGGTCACAGGCCTTTCATCCATTGAAATACTTGGCTTATGTCTGCCAATTGTTGAGAGCCTTCAGGTACATTTACTATACTCTATCGATATATAAAGTAACGTTGCTGCATCTTGATAAATGGTTGTTTGAAGACGTAAGCCTTTTTTGCCAAAACACATCAGCTATTTCTTACGAATATGCACCATTCTTCAACAACAGCTTAGAAGAGTTGCATCTCAATGGTCGCTCTAAAATCTGTGTGTGTTTGTGCTGTTCGTTATCTCTGTATGCACAGGGCCGGTCCTAGCCATGGGCGGTATGGGCAGCTGCCCAGGGCCTCGCGCTCAGGGGGGCCCCGCAGAGTGTGCTGTGCTAAGTAGACACTGTGGGATTCAGCAGCCCAGCTGTTCTGCGAATATCCTTTGTAAATCAGACTATATAGGCTGGTTTTGTTTTGGCAAATGAAATATCACTGTCAGCTCCTAAGTGGCCTAATCGATGCTGCAACGTGTATGGCCTAAATCTGACTGTTGCCCAGGATGGTTGGTTGTCTCAGGTCCTAAACCCCAGAAGTATGTAGAGTAGGTCATGATGTATAGATTAGCATGATATACCAACTGGATGTTTCGAATGGTGTATCCTTTGCAAATGAAGTAGAGTAAGAGTTGACTGTGGAACATGATGAGTGCTAAGCAGGTGTCTCAAGGCCACTAATGTCATAAATACACCTCTTTGCTTGTAGCTTTAGGTGCGTGAGGAAAAAGATGACAGTGTGTGCCACGTGATGCTTGAGTATGTTGGTGATTTGCCGTACATTCTCACCAATTAATTTGCGAAGTCACTTTCTGTGATGTCATTTAGAGGGGCCTCACATCTTCCCTTTCGCCCAGGGCCTCAGAAGGCCTAGGACCGGCCCTGTGTATGCAGCTTTGCAGGTAGGGGTTCAGATTGATTGGCGTCCACCTAATCAGTCCGACCTATGCCGATACGTGTAAATGGCGTCTCGCAAGAGCAGTGTTCAGGTTCAGGGCTGGTCGTCTTGTTAAAGCCTATATGATGCATGTCAGTCCCTGCAGTGTAGTGTTTGTGTCTCATCTAATCCTTTCTAGGGAGGTTTGTATATGTCACTGTGTCTGCATGCTAGAATGAGCTTCACTGTATGTGCCAGTGTGTGAGTATTCTTGTCTGTACATATTACTGTCACAATGTTTGCAAATATGGGTACATCTCTGCCGGTGCAGTGTGTGTCTGAGGCTTGTACCTGTCACTGTGTATGCAAGATAGTATGCACCTAACAGTGTGCTAGTTTGTGTGTGCCGGTGTATGTTTCTTTACATGTTAGTGGGACTGTGTCAGCATGTAAGTTTGGCTTTGCAGGTGCTGATGTGAGATATATATATATATATATATATATATATATATATATATATATATATATATATATATATATATATATATATATATACACACTTAACAGTATGTTCCTGTATTTATCTGCTTGTGTCTGAACATGTAAATGCCATTGTGTCCGAGATGTATGTGTGTCTCTTCGTGTGCTTATGCGTGACTCTTAGGTTTTTACATGTTACTGTGTGTACATGCTAGTATGTACGTTACAGAAGGTGCTAGTGAATGTTTGTGTCTGTACATGTAATGGGACTGTGTGAGCAAGCAGGCGTTTGTTTCTGCATGTGCTGATATGGTGCATGTATGCTACTGTGTTCTTCGCTGTATGTGCCAGTGTTTCTGTCTCTGTCTGCACACCTAACCGTCACTGTGTCTGCATGTGCTGGTGTATGTCTGTGAGATTTGTACATATCACTGTCTCATTCTAGGATGTATTTCGTGGTATGTATCTTTGTGTTTGTGCGTGTACAGGTCCATGTCAGGGGGTTATGTCCTGTTCTCCATGTGCTGGTGGGTATCAGTGAGAGTCTGTGCACGTCACTGCATTTGCCCTGTTTGTCCCTGAGCTTTGTGCATGCCAGTGTCTGAATGCTGCTAGTAGGTACTTTGCAGTAGGTGTCTATGAGTGACCGTGTATGTGAGGATGTACACATCTGGTTCGCTGTATCTCTGTGTATCCTTACCTCCATGTGAATGTCTGTGTCAGCCAGTGTGCATGTGTAGTATGATGTTCCTAGCAGTAGATCTGTCTGAAAATTCACACTCGGCTATTCGTTCAGGCTATTCCTAAATTCTAGGCTATTCTCAAGTTCTAGGCTCTTTATACGTCCTACGCTGTTCTTAAGATCTAGGCTATTCTCAAGTTATAAGCTATTCTCAAGTTCTAGGCTCGTTATCCGATCTAGGCTATTCTCAAGCTCTAGGCTCTTCGTACGTTCTACGCTGTGTTCGGTGCACGTGAGCTTGGAGGCCCTTCCCGAGTGTGGCGAGATGTGGTGTTACTGGAAAGTGCATGCAGAGTTTGCTGAGCGTGCACGTGCCCTTCCAGTGTGACACGAGTTCAGGGTAGTTTACCAGGAAATGGCCTACATAACCAGTGATGGTATTCGCGGATGATCTCTCTGCCCCGAGCGTACTTTCACCAGCATGTCTGCAGGCAGAGGCTGCCGCCACGGGTTTAAGCGGTAGCACGTAGGGCGATGTTAAGAACTATTTTCTGGGTCCAGTTCCTGGCGGCAGATATTACTGGTATGGAACTGTTCTGCACAACGCAGTGCATGCGTGTCAGGAACCCTTTCATCTCACACCTCGCCTCGAGGGCATCAGCACGGTGTGAGTGTATGAAAAATGATCAACTCAGAACAACATACCTCTCTCTGACACACAACTCTGTGGCACCTGACAACCTAGCTCCAGGTACTTTTTATGTGGGAACTACAACCAACCAGGGCTTCCTTCGTAAAACAATACGTGCAGGGGGCCAGCGGCATATGCTATGAATACCCGGGTGCCAATCTCAGGGATGACTCCACACCATGCCTCTTCCACGCCCCACCGGGTCTCACTGTTGATTTTCCTCCCTGCTTTCTCTCTTTGTTACTATTTCTTCGTGTATCTCTACCCACCCTTTTGTGTTTTCCTCTCTCTTGCTCTGGGTGAAAGTCTGATGAGGAAAAACAAGCGCAGGCCCCCAATACTAAGGGCCGGTGCGCCCCTCTTTCAGCCAGTGACTTAGAGCGAGGACTGCACCTTACTCTTCCAGCACAGGAGACCCTCCACCCACCCTACCAGAAATGGAGGCCCAGTGCCACACCATTGGCATTTAGGCGTTATTGAAACAGCAGGTGATAACCAGTGGCTGAGATTAATTCAAACATTTCACCAATCCCCTTATTGCTTTCATAGGTGTCTGAAGGCCAACACTGGTGTGTTGTGTCCAAGTCTGTAGGGCGCATCTGGGGTGTTGTGGCCTAGTCTGTAGGGCGCATCTGGAGGGTTGTGCCGAAATCTGGAGGCCTCACTGGAGAGATGTGAGTCTACTTCTAGTGTACTGTGCCCACAGCTGGAAGCCACCTCTGTGATATTGAGAGGCCACCAAAGGTGTGCGATGTCCATGTCCCGAGATCACATCTGGGGTGTGTGGCCTAGTCTGTGTGGCGCATCTGGAGGGTTGTGCCGAAATCTGGAGTCCCCACTGGAGAGATGGGAGTCCACTTCTAGTGTACTGTGCCCACAGCTGGAAGCCACCTCTGTGACATGGAGAGGCCACCCAAGGAGTGCAATGTCCGTGTCCCGAGACCACATCTGGGGTGTTGTGGCCTAGTCCGTAGGGCGCATCTGGAGGGTTGTGCCGAAATCTGGAGTCCCCACTGGAGAGATGGGAGTCCACTTCTAGTGTATCGTGTCCACGTCTGAAAGCCACCTCTGTGATATGGAGAGGCCACCCAAGGAGTGCGATGTCCATGTCCCGAGGCCACATCTGGGGTGTTGTGGCCTAGACTGGAGAGCACGTTTCATGTGTTGAGAGTTCACAATTAGCTAGAGGCCACGTCACTATAAGGTTGAAGGCAGATTGCAGACAGTTGTTAGCTGAAGTAACCAAGGGTTTTTTATGAGAAAATGTATTGATTTTTACGGACCCGGTAACCTAACACCATCACACACAGAACATCAATTACATGACAAGCTGAGCCTCAACCCCAATTAACATAGCACAGTAGTGAAAATATGCATAAAGTATACATGCCAACATTTTAGAAGAGGAAAGTGTGACATAAAAAAAAATAGTCATGAGAATGTATTTCTCCTACTGACTATTATTGAGGCTGGAACCGGGTCTATTCTCATGTATGGGACTTAAAGTGTGCTGCTTCAGGATCCAATATCAGAAATGCAAATATATGTTTGTTTTCATGACCTGTTAGGAACACAGAGAAAGCATTATGGCAGGCAGAGAGAGCGTGACAAAAATGTTGTGCATGGGCCTGCGTGGAGCTGGTTACTGGCAATGCATAATTCGAGTCACACAAGACCAGTCCCTGTCAGTTGAAACCATTCAGGAACTGGAAGGCGTGAGACTAGCCTTGAAATCGGTAGTCTCCCGGCCTAATCAATGTGGTAGGCATGTATGATACAGGCAAAGCCCATGTTCTTCACCTCCCTATACCCTCCCAGCAGCAGATAAATTACCATGAGTTAATGGTATTGGGCAACAGACTAAACATATATTTATCGAAGCCAATGATCATTACTTTACAAGTACCATAAATTGTAAACTAAAGGTATATGAAAATAATACAATTTAAAAAATGAGAGAGGATTGTAGCTTTTACCTTTCAAATGTAAAATTACGATACAACTCTACATCAACCGGGAACCGACGCCCCCTTACGCAGCCACGGTGGCGCCCGGTGCATCAGTGTTTGTTGGTGCCCCCCATCCGTGGCCACCAAGGATTCCCTCACCACCACCTTTTAACAGTACCCCTCAAGTCTCCTTAACCACTCTTTCAGATACATTTAATGTGTTATATAGCACCACTCATCCAGTGTAGGGTATCAGAGCATTTTATACCCCACGCAGTACAGAGACAAACAATCATCCGTGTGTAAATCAGTGTATAGGAAATGTTACATAAGACAAAGGTCTACAAGGTGTAGGAGTCACATGTGATCCATACTGGTAGGCAGGTTAGTTTTCAAATTTTATCGTTGACCTCTGTAGAGGTCTAAATCAATACATCATAAAATCATCAAATGGTAGGCGGGGAGTGCGTGGTCTGGAGAAACACAAACTGAACACCATAGTGTGGGGTTCTCTAGTGATAAGAATTGATTTCTGCCCAATTGAACTCTTTTTGTAACATTAATCTTTGCTCTAACCTATACCTTGCTGTGTGCATGCAGTTCTTTGATGACACTTAATAATTCACTGTTCAATATTAGGATTTTAACTTATAAACTGCAAGTAACAAAAGGATGCCTCTTAGAAAGCAGTAACCCACAGACCTATTTACATTGTATGCACTTTATGATCTGCATGGTACACGTTCTTTGCGCAGGCCTATTAATCCTTCCTGCTATTTTATGAGCAGTAAAACCCTTAACTTGTCAAAACTCCCATCTCTTTCAAGGAAAAACATTAATCACCAGAGTTATATTGACATTTTTATTGTTGCCTGGAATTTTCTGGAGGCCAGGAACGGGGCAGCAGGTGCTTTTAAAACCAAAATAAATCGTGGCAAAATGAAAATAAGCTTGCAAACTTGGCGCCCCCTGAAGTAGGTGGGCGACCAATCGCTCGCCCTAGAGCCAGCCCTCAGGTTACTTACAGTGCACGTGATAGCACGTGCCTCGCGCGTCCTAGCACGTACACCGCAGCCGAAGAAATAGTAAAGTACTTCCTTTTTGTTATCACCCCCTGGGGCGGAAGAGGTGCATTCCAGACACACCCAGGGCCCCGCACTGACCCGGGAACCAACCGTGCCAGGCCAGCCAGGGTCGGAGTTCCTTTCGGGCACGCCAGTCAGGGCGGAACGACAGAACAGATGACGAAAGCATGGAGATTACAAGGTAGGTAACAGAGCAAGAGCAAAAGGTGAGTTGATACCACCAACGGGTGTTAGACATGGAAATAAGCCCTCGACAGTACAGCAGAGGAGGAAAAAGAACATCAACAAAGGGTAGTACAAGACATATAATAACAACCCCAGTGTGGGCTTAGGAGACGTCATCAGTGTGACTTGAGCCCAGGCAAACAGTGACGTCATCAAATCGTACACAGGAGGAGAACGTGCCATGTGAGGCCAGGAGAAGAGTTAGGCCATCAATGTGTGCTTAGAAAAAGAATGTAATTCAACAAAGAAAGGCACTATTGAACTTGGGTACCTTACCATAGTAATATAAACTACTGGCAGGGGAAGCATTCAAACAAAGTATGCAAAATATAAAAGTAATTTGACTGCCCAATAAGTGGCCTCTAGAACCAAAATATGTCATTCATATGGTGATTTTATGAATGGAGTTAAACCAAACAAAAGGTTCAAATAAATGACAAGCACATCTATTGATTGAGTCATTAAGAAAATCGATTCACAAACTGTAAGGCAGGGGTTCAATACAGAAACAATCTAAACATACATTGACAATGCATTATCTGAATTAAACTGCAAGTTACATGGTCCCATCTGTCAATGTATTAACAAAAAACAATCTCCGAGGGGTCAATTTAATTGTTCATCTCTAATGGAGAACTATGATACTCCTTCCTCAATGTGCGGGCCTAACAATATATTTTTATTTTAGATATTGTTTTTTAGAACTACCAACACTCATTCATTCGGATCCACGGAGAATACAATTGTGAGTGACTAGTATGTTCTAACTTTAAGGCACTAGGGCTTTCTTAACTTTATTGTGTTGTATTGTGTTGGTTGGTGATAAATGTCCTGGTTTGTGGATGGTCTCGCAGATTGATACCACTTAAGACTGAAATTTCGACGACAAGCCCATCTCTCTGTTCCATTTTTGATTTCACTATCGACATTGAGTTTGTTCTCTGTGAAAGATGGATAGTTATATTGACCCTTCGGAGTATATTTGAACCTTTTGTTTGGTTTAACTCTATTTATAAAATCACCGTATGGAAGACAGTCTTTGATTTTAGATGCCACTTGTTGGCATCCAAACTACTTTTGTATTTTGCTTTTTTGATTGAAATGATTCCCTTGTCAGCAGTTTACCTTACTATGGTTAGAAGAAGAAAGTGACATCATTCATGTAGGCTCGGAAGAGGAGAGTGAGGGCATTAGTGTGAGCCAGGACAAAAGTGACACAAGGAAAAGATAATTACATCTTCTAATTGTGGTTAATAATCAAAGGAGAGAGAGAGGAACCAGAGAGGCTAGTTCATTTCCCCTGGGATACGATGAATAAACAGTTAGTGTGCTATGTGTCTGTATGGGAAACCATTTGGTTTTTTATGAAGGCCCTCACTCACCAACCTAGTTGGTGGCATGCTTCATCATCGGGCCCCACCGAGGCACCGAGTGCGCCTCAGGTGTGCTGCGAGGCCAGGCTACGGCGGAGCGGGTTTACTTGAGTCGTGAGTGTGCTGTGCAGGTGTGTTGCGTGAGGTTTTAAAATACTGTCCTTGAGGTCCCAAGAGGTTATTAGTGGGCCCCAGGCAGTAGTTAAAAACAAAGGCTTGGGACGTGTATGGTAGACTTATGGTCTCCCACGTCCAATGTGGTCGACTAGTTTCAGCCAGGCCTTTTCTTATACTGGCTTTCTTCAGGACCTATTATGTGTGAGGGTGTTACAGGGATATATATGTTTTTCAGTACCCTGTATGTGAAGCATGCGCTACGGTGCTTGTATATGTGAGAGGTATTTCCTCTCAGTTTGTACTCCTATCCTCAGGGGACAAACTCCATGGACCTCTGCCGGAGTGCCGGGGCCTTTTAGCGCTTTGGCATGGTCTCCAGACCCGACAGAACACCTGTTGTCCGGTCGTGAGCTCCGAGGAATTGTTCACAGGAGGCGAACATGACATCATTAAACTATGCATAGGAGAACAGTGTGATGTCATGAATGTGAGCCCAGTAGAAGAGTTAATCCATCATTGTGTGCCCACAAGAAGTAGAAAGTGAGAGTGCTCATGTAGGTTAAGAAGAAGAGAGTTGGGCCATTACTGTTAACCAGAACAAGAGTGACATCATTAATGTGAGCCCAGGCAAAGAGGATGGCATCATCAAATCATACACAGTAGGAGAAGAGTGTGAGGTTATGAATGTGATCCCAGGAGAAAAGTTACACCATAAGTATGTGCCCGGAAGAAGAAAGTGACACTAGTCATGTAGGTTCAGAAGAAGAAAGTTGGACCATTAGTGTGAGCCAGGACTATAGTGACATCATTAGTGGGATCTTGGGAAAAGAGGCTCACATCAAACCGTGCACAGGAGGAGAAAGTCTCCATAAAAGACCCTGATGAAGTATTAATGAGAGATGTTACTGGATGAAGTATCACAATAGGCCCATATTATTGACTTTGATGAAGTGTCCTATAACCATGGGGCTCAGGCCAGGCTTCCTTGTGACACTCGCATGGGACAGAACCATTGGTTGCTTGGATGACCACTGGTGGTAAATAAATGGCGGACTTACGGGACCTTAACTTTGCTAGTCCAGTTGGTGGCCTTCAATATTGGGGACCACCAAATCCATATTGAGAGGCTTCTTCCAGCTGAGTAGCCTGAAAGATAGCTCTTGGCTAGATTGAACCTGTCCTTTCTGGGCCCTCACAGGAAGTAGCTATGCTACAGCACTGTTCTTCTTTCGCTGTGATTCCCTGTAATGTACTTTCACCCATAGCCTTCAATGTTTAAAACCCTCTAGTCCATCAGTCTTCTTGCAGGTTTACCGGAGGTTAAGAACCCAAATAGAAACCTGATTCCCTAATGTCAAGATGACATTGCGCTGTAATTTTATGCCCGTTATTTGTAAGCAAGATGTTTACTAATGTGAAAACTGTTTGGTCTTTGAAGTGACGTGGTCAGCGTTACGTACACCTTCGAAAATGAAATGATAATAAATGTACTTACACACCCTGCCACCTCCATTCTTACTGAAACACTGATCAGTCTTTCTCATTTCTGTTTTCAGGTCTACAAGAAGTTCTGGTCTGGACTCCTGGGAAATGCGCTTTACTTCTACAACCACCATAAAGACTCGCAGGTACCGTATGTGACCGTCTTTATAGGTTCATGAGTATAGAGCGATTGAATGCAGAGGTGCAGAGATGAGATGACCGATCTCTCGTCTATATTTTCTGTTGTAATGTATGGTACCCATTTCTGAGGTACAAAGGCCTCGTTCCCAGAGCATCCACTGCCCACAGTTGGGGAGGAGGACAGTGTTCTTGCCTGAGGACCTCCACTTTCCATCACTGTGCATGGTGACACCATAGCTTAGACAGCAGGGTGACATCTTCCACACTTGCTTTCAGTGGATCCTTCCTAAAACCAAAGTGGTGGCACCAGTGTACGGGCCAGAGTACCTCAATTGTAATGCCTAAAAGCAGTGGCATGGAACACAAAATATCAAAACTTGCAGCGACCAACGACATCAAGATGATACTCGACCTAGGAAAAACAGCAGCCCTCATCCTGTTCGACCTCTCCACAACCCTCAACACAGTCTGCCACTATACCCTCATCAGTAGATTTCATGAAGAAGGCATCCAGAGACCTGCCCTCAACTGGATCTGCCCCTTCCATACACGAAGAACTAAAAGAGTCAGCCTGCCACCATACAAATCGGAAGCCAAGTACCTTGTATGCAGAGTCCCTGAAGAGTCACCTCTCACTCCCCGACCCTATTGAACATCTACATGACACCACCTGCATACCTCATCAGATCACATAAACATTCAACATTCTTTCACATGCGGACAACTCTCAACTGATACTCTCCTTTTCGGACCAGATCCCCGCAACCAAAAACAGCTTCACCAGATCCATGTCCACTGTGACAATCTGAGATCCAACAGCATAAAGCTCAACATGGACAAGATCAAAGTAGTGACCTTTGAAAAGAAGACCACTTCATGGGACTCTACCTGCCAGCCAGGAAACCTCAGCACACTCAATTCAAAATACTCCCACACATATACAAAGCACTATACAACCTAGTCCCCACCTACCCTATAGCTGCATAAACTTCCACCACCCCATTAGACACCTTCGATCCGCAGGACTGTCACTATCACAGTTACCCCGGATATGCAAGAACAGAAGTGGAGGGTGTGCATTCCCTCACATCACCCTGTCAGCCTGGAACAACCTGCCTCAGCACATCAGACCCTACTCATCACTTCTAAAGACCTACAAAAAGCTGAAGACCTGTCTCTTCGAGTACCCACCCATCTGCAAGCGCTAATAGGTGCGCTCTACATATAGGAATAACATAATAAAACAGTTGTAAAATGTATTACTGTAATCTGGAAAAAGCTCAATCATTGATGGACCAGTGCCATGGCTATCTTGAACCTCACCCAATGCCAACCGTAGGCCCTCGGTCTAATACTGACCTTATGCCTGACCCGAGTCCTGACCCCAAGGATACCACTAACCCTGAAATGTACCCTGCATCTATTGCTGGTTTTCAAGTCCAAGCCTAACCCTCAGCCCTAACTTTGCTATCCTACTAACCTTTCTCGTAACTTTGAATTTTTGGTATTTGCGATTTAAGGGTTTTAGTTGTACCTGATACGAGAGCACACCATGGCTACAGTAGGAAAGGCGATTAAACCCTCATTGTGTGGGCGGAGCATTATGGTTTCCCAAGCTGTAGGAGCTGGATAATCTGCGCCAATGGGTCAGCTTCAGTACTAGTTCTTAGGGGTGTGGGACTACTCCTGTCTGAGTCCTGCATCAATAGGAATTGGAAATGAACCAGTGCTGCAAGGCAACAACCTGTGGTGGATGTCTAATATGCAGGTGTGCTTGCACAGGCAGAGCCAATCACAGTCTTTGTTTGAAAGTCTACACAACTTTTCAGTATGTAATGTGCTTTCCAATTAACAATGAGGTGGAAGCATGACCATGCCACCTCAGGCTTTCAACCTTAGGAGGACGATTGACGGAGTATCATTTCATTTGGTAATATTAACAATTCTTATTTCAGCGTTTAGAATCCATAAATCTGAAATATGAAGCACTATATAAGTCCCAATTATTGAGCTCCTACCTTTATCATTATTAATCGATTGCGATATATTCAGGATCAATATAAATGGCTCCCTGTTTGTTGGTGTTTTCCAGTATGTGGACGCCATTAACTTGGATGAATTTGTGGCTGTATTGGACGACAACAGCCGCTGTAAAATCCCAACAGAAGCCAAGATGACCCTGAAACTAAAGGACCGAACCATACACTTAAAGGTATGCCCAAAAGAATTAACACCAGAGAGACATTAGTATTGAGTGTGAGGGTACAGTCAAGTGCTGGAGAGAAAACATTTGTTATTACTGCCAAGTGCTGGCGTTAATAACTGAGTGTATGAGTTTACTTCCTAGTGCTAGTGCTTTTACCACAGTATTAGAGGTTAATGCCCAGTGCTTGGCTTAGTAACTGAGTGTATGAGTTTACTGCCCAGTGCTAGTGCTTTTACCACAGTATTAGAGGTTTATGCCCAGTGCTTGGCTTAGTAACTGAGTGTATGAGTTTACTGCCGAGTATTAGTGATTTTAAAAACGTGTTTGAGGTTAATGCCCAGTGCTTGGCTTAGTACCTGAGTGTATGAGGTTACTGCCTAGTGTTAGTGATTTTAACACAGTGTTGGAGGTTAATGCCCAGTGCTTGGCTTAGTAACTGAGTGTATGAGGTTACTGCCCATTGCTAGTGATTTTAACATAGTGTCTGAGGTTAATTTTTTTATTTATTTATTTTGGAGATTTATAGAGCGCATGGCTGCCCGAAAGCGTCCCAGCGCTAACAGAATCCACTATGATCTCCAGAGGAGGGGGTCGGCGGGGAAGGAAGAGATCAGGGGAACAGCCATGTCTTCAGGGATTTGCGGAATGCTAGGAGATTAGGTTGGGCCCGAAGGTCTGGTGGAAGAGTATTCCACATCTTGGACGCCTGAAATGAGAATTGTCGACCTCCAAAACGTGTTTTTTTGATCTTGGGTGTTTTGGTCAGGTGGGCATTTGTAGAGCGTAGGGTTCTGTTTGTCGTATGGGGAGTCACGAGGTCTTTCAGGACCGGGGGGGCTTTTCCATGCAAGATTTTGTGTGTTAGGCACATGGCCTTGAAATGCACCCTTTGTTCCACAGGGAGCCAATGGAGTTCTTTGAGTGCAGGTTTGGCAGAGCAGCGTTTTTTGGTGCCAGTGAGGATTCTGGCGGCCGCATTTTGCACCACCTGTAGCCTAGAGATGACTTTTTTTGGGGAACCAAGATATAAGGCGTTGCCGTAGTCAAGTCTGGACAGTATGAGGCCCTGAATGACCAATTTTCTTGACTGGAATGGTAAGAGTGGGAGAATCTTACGGATAGAGCGGAGCAGGCCAAAGCATGTGCCTGCAGTTTTTTTGGCCTGAGTGTTGAGAGTGAGTTTATCATCCAACCAAATCCCCAGGCTTTTGATATCAGTTTTGGGGATGTGTGCTGGCGTAATAACTGAGTGTATGAGTTTACTGTCTAGTGCTAGTGATTTTAACATAGTGTCTGAGGTTAATGCCCAGTGCTGCCGTTAATAACAGAGTGTATGAGGTTACTGCCTAGTGTTAGTGATTTCAACACAGTGTTTGTTGTTACTACAGACTGCTAGGAATCATAGCTGGTTGGGTGGGTTTATTGGTTGTGATTGTGATTATAACTCAGTGGTGAGGTTATGGCCCAATGCTGGCGTTTAGAACTGAGTGTATATGGTCATTGGGACTTATAGCCAGGTGTATAATGGTCCCACTCAATGCTGGAGTAAGGAGCTGAGTGTTTATGGTAACTGCCCTGTGTGGGAGTCTCTGACTGAGAGTGTGAGGTTTCTGCTCAGTACTGGTGTTTACACCTGAATGCGAGACAGTACTGCTGAGCCGGGGTTCCATGTAACTTTGTACTATGACATTGCTAAATTCAGAGGATAGTGTAGGGGTGCAAGTAAATATAGGGATTAATGTATCAGGATGTGAGCGAGTTCAGCTGAGTTAATATGTGAATGCTACTCCTCTACGCTATAACGCAAGCTCAAATTTTCCTTCTAATCCTTTTTTCGGCAGCTTGACAGCGCAGAATATCGTGAGATGTGGAAGGGTTTCATTTTGACGGTGACCAAGGTACAGTACTGTTTAAAAATCCTAACTAACCTTCAGGGTGGGAATTCTTTGGCATGCAAAGCAATTGGTGTCCATGAAGTTTCAGAATCATAAAGGGACAACAAGCCCTCGAGTAATGGAGGTGTCTGGTGCTGCCTTTGCCAGAGCATGTGGCATTCTGAGGAGTTCTGTTAGGGGACAGTACTCGAATGAGGGTATTTCTTTGGACCGGTGGGGTTGGTGGTGCTGTGATTTGGTTGGGAAGTTTGGGAAGTGTTACTGACATACAGTAGGTTGTGCACTGCACTGGTTGTGGCCCTGCAGCAGAAGAATAGGCAGTGTGATTGGTGGTGCCCTGTAGCAGTGGGTTTTGTTTCCCTAGAACACTAGGTTGGGTACAATAGTGGTCGCAACTCTCTTGGGGGAATGGTTTAGGTTGTGCAGTGAGCCTTGACCTGGAGCCGCTGCATATTTTTTGCCAGTGCTTGCTGGTACTCCGCACCAGCACTTATTTCTAAACAGTGGCACATATATATTCCACCACGTTGGGGCGCTGTCTGTCTAGTTTTAAAGGGATCACATCAAACAACATTTAAAAGTTCAATATATATTAAAAATAAAAATACCAGCCTATTCAGGCCACTCTTACAGCTTTGCGTGACCTAGAATTGTCACACGGATAGTTTGTGTTGGCATTCGGCAGCTGTGGCAGGGACAGTGGGTGATGCATGCACTCTGCAGTGGCCTCTTGAGGATTATCTTGGGCCCTGACACTTATTTTTTTGCAATATAAGTACTGCATGGAGCACTGATCTGGGCAATGAAATCAGTGGATTTTGTCTTGGAACAGTGGTATGGGCACTGCAGTGGATGATTGCCTGGATCAGTGGGTGGGGCAGGGAGAGACAGTGTGATGTCTGTCTTTTCCCTTGATCAGTAGGTTGCGAAGTGTGGTGGGTGAGGATCTGGGGCAATGGGTTATGCAGAGCAAAAGGCATTTTTTGCTCTCGTGCAGTGAGTTGTTCAGTATAATGGGCGTGCCTTTAGAGAAGTGCACTGGACAGTGTGATGGGTGTTACCATGGAGCAGGAGTTTGGGTGTTGATGATGAGCAGGGATGTTGGGTATTGTGATGGGTGTTGCTCTGGAGTAGTGGGGTGGTCAGAGTAAAGAATGTTGCCATGAAGCAGTGGTTTGGGTCTTATGGTTGGTGTTGCTATGCATCATTGGAATGGGTGTGTGCCATGGACAGTGGTTTGTGTCTTATGAATGGTGTTGCTACGGGGCATTGGGATGGATGCTACCAGGGACAGTGGTATGGGTCTTATGATTTGTGTTGCTATGGGGCAATTTGATGGGCATTGGGATAGGTGTTGCCATGGACAGTAGTTTGGGTCTTATCATTCGTGTTGCTATGGGGCATCTGGATGGGCATTATGATGGGTGTTGCAATGGTCGGTGGTTTGGGTCTTATGGTTGTTGTTGCTATAGGGCATTGGGATGGGCATTGTGATAGGTGCTTCCATGAACATTGGTTTGTGTCTTATGACTGGTGTTGCTTTGGCTGTATAAAACAAAAGGGTATTGCTCATAAGTAGTAAGGCTGACCACTCATAGATCAACAACCAAAACCAAGGCCAATACTGCTAGCTGTTCAAAAGTAATTTTTATCAAGAAATACGTGGACATACCATCAAACCATCTTCAAGCTCATTAGTAGCTTTTATTTGATTATCAAAGTTTCAAACACATTTTCATTTGAACATTAAACATACATGTGATACACACTTTATATAAACACTACACGCAAAATAAAGAAATGAATAAATTACACTCCCATTCTACAATCCACAGTTCTCTCGCCATCCCACATTTACATCCACCACACTATCAAAAGAAAAAATATTGAACATTCATACTTGTGATTCCCATACCAAACAATATTGCAATAGATCACAAATCCTTTTATATCCTATACAATATTTACATATTAATAAATTCCATTGTACAGTTTCATTTACTTGGATACAACAAAGCACAATTTTTCAAAACCAATTGTTCAGTGCAAATGTTTGGTAGTTCCACGGTCTACGCGTTTCAAACCCCTTTTATTCCCAGGTTCTCATCAGGACCATCCTCACTGTAAAAAACCACCACAAAAGAACCAGTCAAAATTCAACCTTAATGCCTATTCCTGTATCTCTATGGCGCCCATGCTGCCTCAACAGGCTTACCTTTATTCCATGTGCCTCACAAAATCAGCTTCATTTATCGGTGTAATGGGAAAAGACCAATCTAATCCACGGAACCAGAAAGAAACAGAAGAACAAGAAATAATAATAATAACACACAAATGATAGCTGTCCTGTGTGGTCTACTACCGTCTCATAAAGCTGGAGCGCAGCGTATTCACAAAAATGAAACTTACTTAAAATTGCTCTTTCGATCGTTTAACCTCCTGTGTTAATTAAACTTCCCCAGCAACATTCTGTATGGAGAAAGTATATGTGTATAATGCTTGATTCAATTCAAGAATCTGTTTTAAACGAGCCTGACACAGGGGGAAGAGGGAATTCTTACCTCCTGTATCGCTTCAATTGGACATTTGCCAGGAGTCCTTCCTCGCGTGTAGCTTCCGCGGGTGCTGGACAACGAAACAAACAGAGAAGAGAGGAGCCGTTAGTGACTTGTGGGCTCCGTGGTTTTGAGTCCAAAACAAACCTACGGCGTATCGAAATGCCGGCTTCTCGTGGTCCTGATGAGAACCCGGGAATAAAAGGGGTTTGAAACACGTAGACCGTGGAACTACCAAACATTTGCACTGAACAATTGTGCTTTGTTGTATCCAAGTAAATGAAACTGTACAATGGAATTTAGTAATATGTAAATATTGTATAGGATATAAAAGGATTTGTGATCTATTGCAATATTGTTTAGTATGGGAATCACAAGTATGAATGTTCAATATTTATTCTTTTGATAGTGTGGTGGATGTGAATGTGGGATGGCGAGAGAACTGTGGATTGTTGAATGGGAGTGTAATTTATTCATTTCTTTATTTTGTGTGTAGTGTTTATATAAAGTGTGCATCACATGTATGTTTAATGTTCAAATTAAATTTTTTTTAAACTTTGATATTAAAATAAAAGCTACTAATGAGCTTGAAGATGGTTTGATGGTATGTCCACGCATTTTTTGATAAAAATAATTTTCGAACAGCTAGCAGTATTGGCATTGAATTTGGTTGTTGGTGTTGCTTTGGGGCATTGGGATGGGTACTGCCATGGACAGTGGTTTGGGTCTTATGGATGGTGTTGCTATGAGGAATTGTGGTGGGTGTTGCTATGGGGCATTGGGATGGGTATTGTGATGGGTGTTGCCATGGTCAGTGGTTTGGGTCTTATGGTTGTTGTTGCTATGGGGCATTGTGATTGGTGTTTCTATGGGGCATTGTGATAGGTGCTGCCATGAACATTGGTTTGTGTCTTATGACTGGTGTTGCTTTGGGGCATTGGGATGGGTCCTGCCAGGGAGAGTGGTTTGGGTCTCATGACTGGTGTTGCTTTGGGGCATTGGGATAGACATTGTGATGGGTGTTGCCATGGACAGTGGTTTGGGTCTTATGGTTGGTGTTGCTATGAGGAATTGTGGTGGGTGTTGCTATGGGGCATTGGGATGGGTACTGCCAGGGAGAGTGGTGTGTGTCTTATGACTGGTGTTGCTTTTGGTCATTGGGATAGACATTGTGATGGGTGTTGCCATGGTCAGTGGTTTGGGTTTTATGGTTGTTGTTGCTATGGGGCATTGGGATGGGCATTGTGATAGGTGCTGCCATGAACATTGGTTTGTGTCTTATGACTGGTGTTGCTTTGGGGCATTGGGATGGGTGTTGCCATGGTCAGTGGTTTGGGTCTTATGGTTGTTGTTGCTATGGGGCATTGGGATGGGCATTGTGATAGGTGCTGCCATGAACATTGGTTTGTGTCTTATGACTGGTGTTGCTTTGGGGCATTGGGATGGGTACTGCAATGGACAGTGGTTTGGGTCTTATGGTTGGTGTTGCTATGGGGCATTGGGATGGGTACTGCCATGCACAGTGGTTTGGGTCTTATGGTTGGTGTTGCTCTGGAGAAGTGAGGTGGTCAGAGTAATGGATATTGCCATGGGCAGTGGTTTGGGTCTTATGGTTGATGTTGCAATAGGGCATTGGGATGGGCATTGTGATGGGTGTTGCCATGCACAGCGGTTTGGGTCTTATGGTTGGTGTTGCTCTGGAGAAGTGAGGTGGTCAGAGTAATTAATGTTGCCATGAAGCAGTGGTTTGGGTCTTATGGTCAACCAAACTGGAGGAGGCATCGCCATCGTGTACAAGAACACCATCCGCATCACAACCGACTCCAACAACACCTTCTCCGCCGCCGAGCACCTCCACTTCCAGATACACACCGACCCAAAGACGACCCTCAGAGGCACCCTCATCTACAGACCCCCGGGACCTCGTACACAGTTCAGCGAAGACATCACAGACTTCATTAGCCCGCACGCCCTCCCCTCCGCTGACTACATCCTCCTAGGGGACCTCAACTTCCACCTGGAGAACAACAAGGAACACAACACCGCCGCCCTGCTGGACAACCTCGCCAACCTCGGACTCAAGCAACTGGTCAACACCCCCACCCACTACGCCGGCCACACGCTTGATCCCGTCTTCTCATCCAGCAAGCACATCACCTTCAGCCACTCCACCGGACTTCACTGGACCGACCACAGCTGCATCCACTTCACCTTCAGAAGAACCACGACTCACCACCACCCGCAACAGGTACCTCACAGGAGCTGGAGCAAGATCACCGCAGAGCAGCTCACCACCTCCCTCAACAAGAACCCACCCGCCAGCACAACGGACCCCAACGAAGCAGCCCGCAACTTCTCGCAGTGGCTGACCGCCTGCGCCGACGACGTCGCGCCACTGAAGAACCCTCCCAGCAGACCCAGAAGCAAGAAAGCCTCCTGGTTCATCGACGAACTCAAGGACTCCAAGAAGAACTGCGGCACCCTCGAGAAAGCCTGGCTCCTCGATCAGACCACAGACAACATGACCGCCCTCAAACAAGCCACCCGCAAGCACCACCAGCTTATCCGCACCACCAAGAAGAAATCACTGAAGGAACAACTGGACAACAACGCCCACGACAGCAAGGAACTCTTCAGCATCGTCAAGGAGTTCTCCAACCCCAGCACCGGCAACAACGACATCACTCCTTCACAAGAACTCTGCGACTCTCTCTCCTCGTTCTTCGACCGCAAGATCGCCGACATCCACAACACCTTCGGCGCACCATCCACGCACCCAACCGTCGAACCAACACCCCCCACGGCCACTCTCCGCACCTGGACCACAGAAGACACAACCCGCACGATGAACACCATCCACTCCGGATCTCCAGCCGACCCCTGCCCCCACCACGTCTTCAACAAGGCCGACTCCACCATCGCACCCCATCTCCGGAACATCATCAACGCCTCCTTCAACACCGCCACCTTCCCGGAGAGCTGGAAGCATGCCGAGCTCCGCGCCCTACTGAAGAAACCAACAGCCGACCCCACCGACCTCAAGAACTTCCGCCCCATCTCGCTCCTCCCTTTTCCTGCCAAAGTCATCGAGAAGACCGTCAACAGACAGCTTGCCGCCTTCCTCGAGACGAACGGATCCCTCGACCCCTCGCAGTCCGGTTTCCGAGCCAACCACAGCACCGAGACCGCCCTCATCGCAGCCACCAACGACATCAGAACCCTGCTCGACAACGGGAAACAGCGGCCCTCATCCTCCTGGACCTCTCTGCAGCGTTCGACACTGTCTGCCACCGTATCCTAGTTCAACGCCTCCGCAACATCGGTATCCAAGAGAAGGCACTAGCGTGGATCATCTCGTTCCTCGCCGGAAGAACACAGAGAGTCCGCGTCCCCCCGTTTCGATCCGAGGCCACCGAAGTCATCTGCGGCGTTCCGCAAGGCTCATCACTCAGCCCCACCCTCTTCAATGTCTACATGAGACCTCTTGCAGCCATCGCTCGCCAACACAACCTCAACATCATCTCCTACGCCGACGACACCCAACTGATCCTCTCCCTCACCAGAGACCCCGCCACAGCCAGAACCAGCCTACACGAAGGGATGAAAGACGTCGCTGAGTGGATGAAGAACAGCCGCCTGAAACTGAACTCAGACAAGACGGAAGTCCTCATCCTGGGACCATCGCCCTCCGCCTGGGACGACTCCTGGTGGCCCCCCGCCCTGGACACCACTCCCAAGCCAACAGACCACGCACACAACCTGGGCTTCAACCTGGACTCCTCCCTCTCGATGACCAGACAAGCCAACGCCATCTCCTCATCATGCTTTAACACCCTACGCATGCTCCTCAAGTTCCTCCGATGGACCCCGACCGAAACTAGGAAGACGGTCACCCAGGCACTCGTCACCAGCCGACTGGACTACGGAAACACCCTCTACGCGGGAACCACAGCCAAGCTACAGAAAAGACTCCAACGCATCCAGAACGCCTCCGCCCGACTCATCCTGGACATCCCCCGACGCAGCCACATCTCCGGCCACCTGAGGGACCTGCACTGGCTCCCCGTCAGCAAGATGATCACGTTCAGGCTCCTCACCCACGCACACAAATCTCTCCACGCCCTGGGCCCCAAGTACCTCAACGACCGCCTGACCTTCTACACGCCCACCCGCCAGCTACGTTCCACAAGCCTCGCCCTTGCCACCGTACCACGCATCCGAAGAGCCACCGCCGGAGGAAGATCCTTCTCCTACCTGGCGGCCAAGACATGGACCTCCCTCCCCATCCACCTTCGGCTGACCCAGGACCATCTCGCCTTCAGGAGACAGCTCAAGACCTGGCTGTTCGAGCAATAGCGGACCCCTTCCCCAAGCGCCTTGAGACCCTCTCGGGTGAGTAGTGCGCTATACAAATGTTATGATTGATTGATTGATTGATTGATGGTTGGTGTTGCTATGGGGCATTGGGATGGGTACTGCAAGGACAGTGGTTTGGGTCTTATGGTTGGTGTTGCTCTGGAGACGTGAGGTGGTCAGAGTAATGGATGTTGCCATCGACAGTGGTTTGGGTCTAATGGTTGGTGTTGCAATAGGGCATTGGGATGGGCATTGTGATGAGTGTTGCCATACGCAGTGGTTTGGGTCTTATGGTTGGTGTTGCTATGGGGAATTGTGATTGGTGTTTCTATGGGGCATTGTGATGGGGGTTGCCATGGATAGTGGTTTGGGTCTTATGGTTGGTGTTGCTATGGGTCACTGGGATGGGCATTGCGATGGGTGTTGCCATGGACAGTAGTTTGGGTCTTATCGTTGGTGTTGTTATGGGTTATTGGGATGGGCATTGCGATGGGTGTTGCCATGCACAGTGGTTTGGGTCTTATGGTTGGTGTTGCTATGGAGAATTGTGATTGGTGTTTCTGTGGGCATTGGGATGGGTGTTGTAATGCACAGTGGTTTGGGTCTTATGGTTGGTGTTGCTATGGGGAATTGTGATTGGTGGTGTTATGCGGCATTGGGATGGGCATTGCGATGGGTGTTGCAAAGGGGCACTGGGATGGGCATTGTGATGGAAATGGTGATGGGTATTTGGGATGGGTGCTACCATGGACAGTGGTATGGGTCTTATGGTTGGTGTTTCAATGGGGCATTGGGATGGGCATTTTGATGGGTGTTGCCATGCACAGTGGTTTGTGTCTTATGGTTGGTGTTGCTATGAGTCATTGGGATGAGCACTGTGATGGGTGTTGCCATGGACAGTGGTTTATGTCTTATGGTTGGTGTTGCTATGGGTCATTGGGATGGGCATTGCGATGTGTGTTGCCATGCACAGTGGTTCGGCTCTTATGGTTGGTATTGCTATGGGGAATTGTGATTGGTGTTTCTGGGGGCATTGGGATGGGCATTGTGACGGGGTAGCCATGGACAGTGGTTTGGGTCTTATGGTTGGTGTTGCTATGGGTCATTGCTATGGGTCATTGGGATGGGTGTTGCCATGGACAGTAGTTTGGGTCTTATCGTTGGTGTTGCTATGAGTCATTGGGATGGGCACTGTGATGGGTGTTGCCATGGACAGTGGTTTGGGTCTTATGATTGGGGTTGCTATGGGTCATTGGGAAGGGCATTGTGATGGGTGTTGCCATGCACAGTGGTTTGGGTCTTATGGTTGGTGTTGCTATGGGAATTGTGATTGGTGTTGCTATGTGGCATTCGGATGGGCATTGCGATGGGTGTTGCAAAGGGGCACTGGGATGGTCATTGTGATGGATAATTGGGATGGGTGCTGCCATGGACAGTGGTATGGGTCTTATGGTTGGTGTTTCAATGGGGCATTGGGATGGGCATTGTGATGGGTGTTGCCATGAAACAGTGGTTTGGGTGTTGCTATGGGGCATTGGGATGGGGTATTAGGACGGGTATTTGGGATGGGTGCTGCCATGGACAGTAGTTTGGGTCTTATTGATGGTGTTGCTATGGGGCATTGGGATGGGTATTGTGATGGGTGTTGCCATGGATTAGTGGTTTGGGTGTTGTTATGGGGCATTGTGATGGGTGTTGCTAGGGTGCATTGGGATGGGCATTTGGGATGGGTGCTGCCATGGACAGTGGTTTGGGTGTTGCTATGGGACATTGGGATGGGTGTTGCTATTGTGCATTGGGATGGGCATTGGGGTGGGCACTGTACTGGGCCTTGCTCTGAACACTCGTGCAGTCAACTGGGTTATGCCCTCCAGGTGTGGCGGTATGATAAGTGTTGTTGGTGGGGGCAGTGTGCAGGTTATACCCTTTTTGTTTCTGTAGATCAGTGGTTTGGGTTGTCCAAGAGTGGTTGTTCTTGTTACCATGGAGCAGTTGTTTGGGTAGTAGGATGAGTGTTGCTCCTGATGAATGGATTGAGTAGTGTGATGGGCGTTGTTCTGCATCAGTGGGCTGAATAATGCCAGGGTGATGCATTTTGTACTGGATAAGAGGTTTCGGTAGCACCAGTGTGATTTTTGGTGTCCTGAAGCAAAGGTTTTGGCAGTGTGATTGGTGGTAGTCTAGATCAGTGGACTGGTATTGCTGGTTTGATGGGTGTTGCTCTGGATTAGCGGCCGGGTAGCACCAGTGTGATTGGTGGTGTTACCCCAGTGCAGTGCCATGAGCATCATTCTTCATGTTTCCACAGCTGAAGGTTCCTGAAGGGCTGTCGTTGCTGCCTGGCCCCCGACACATGATGCTTGAGGTGCTTCAGAAGGAGCAGAGACGCAGAGCGGAGCTTACAGTAGAATATGATGAGGCCAAAGACGAGGAGCTGCTCCCGTGAGTACCAATGTGCTGTGCAAGGAAGACCTCTGGGCCTGCTGAGTCGCCGCTTGATTCCCTATCTATCAGAATGTTTCCTCCTTAGACAAAAGCCCTCCCCAGGTCTTCCCACACATGCACAGTGGTTGTAGTCACAGTGGTTGTACAAGGATTTCTGGCACTCTCAGCAAAGTGTAACAACAATGGAGGAGTACCCCCTGAGGGAAAAAAACAGAGAACAATCTCTGCTACTAGAGCTGAAAGCTCAGGTCAGCACAGTGTGCCCCAACCTGTTACCGGACAATGCATGTCCTTAAAGAAGACCCCTCACTCACCAACCTGGTTGGTGACATGCTTCATCATCGGGGTCCCACCCCAAAGGCCGAGTGCCCACAGGGTGTGCTACGACACCTGACTACAGTGGAGCGGGTTTCGTTTTTTTTTTATATGTGCATAAAATTACAGTGACAAGTGTGTTAAAAAGGGCCAAAACTACTCACTTCAAGACTTTATTCTTGAGTGCTTGAACCCCTATAAAACCAGTGTGGCACCCGTGCCTAGTTAGGAAGACTTTGGTGTCTCAAAAAGTGTAATGCGTTAAAAATAGCGAAGTCTGCTACGTGAATATTATTAGAAAAAATACATAATTAGGTCTACATGTTTCAACCATTTAAAAAGATTCTTAGGTTTTCGTCAGGACCGTGAGGATTGGGCGGGGTGGCCCGCACACGCTAAGGTGCGCCCAGCCCTCGTGGAGTCCACGGGGCATCTCGAGCAGTAACCAAGTAGGTTTACCGCGAGACGTTCAGAAGCCGCAAGTGACGGATACTTGCCGCCTTGGAAGTTTCGATGCCCATGAAGCGGTAGTCACCGCCTCAAGTGTTTTTCTCCTGAATGAGGAAAAGACACACCCTTTTACACCAGATCGCAATTTTGTGGTCTTCAAATTGAACGAGGGCTGGGCGCACCTTAGCGTGTGCGGACCACCCCATCCAATCCTCACGGTCCTGACGAAAACCTAAGAATCTTTTTAAATGGTTGAAACATGTAGACCTAATTATGTATTTTTTCTTATAATATTCACATAGCACACTTCGCTATTTTTAACGCATTACACTTTTTGAGACACCAAAGCCTTCCTAACTAGGCACGGGTGCCACACTGGTTTTATAGGGGTTCAAGCACTCAAGAATAAAGTCTTGAAGTGAGTAGTTTTGGCCCTTTTTAACACACTTGTCACTGTAATTTTATGCACATATAAAAGAAAATGAAACCCGCTCCACTGTAGTCAGGTGTCGTAGCACACCCTGTGGGCACTCGGCCTATGGGGTGTGACCCTGATGATGAAGCATGTCACCAACCAGGTTGGTGAGTGAGGGGTCTTCTTTAAGGACATGCATTGTCCGGTAACGGGTTGGGGCACACTGTGCTGACCTGAGTTTTCAGCTCTAGTAGCAGAGATTGTTCTCTGTTTTTTTCCCTCAGGGGGTACTCCTCCATTGTTGTTACATTTAACCCCGGGGACCAGGAGTTCCCACCTCACATAGTCTGTGTAATTTCCCTAACTCTCTCCTCTGTTATATATACTCTCAGCAAAGTACCTAATCAGACACCATGGCCTGATATTTAGTGCTTCTAGAGTCAATCTGACACTCTCTGGCGGTGGTCCTTGGCCGGTCACCCCTCACCCTGCCCAAGGGCAGAACTATTAAAACTATGGAGGCGTCAAGGGCTGTCCTGCGGCTGTGGCAAGGCACAGGGCTAGAGGGGCCTCAGCCTGTATGGCTGACAATCAATAGCAGCTGCTAAATGTACTGTGAAAATCACAAGGCAGTGTTTGATATGGATACTTTACAGGTAGGAATTCACATTACATTGTAAACAGCCCTTCTTGCAATCTATACGCACAAATCTATACTACTATTATAAAGAGAGAACTGTGTCCTTTGAGCCAGGTAAATTCGAAAAGTACACCACCAATCGCAACACCCAATACAGCGTTGGAAAGGGGGGGTCCTGTAGATGGACATAGGCTATAAAAAATATAAAAATAAACGTTATTTAAAAAATAAACAATAAAAAAAGTAGTCCCTAAGAAGTAGCGCCAGCCGTGTGCGCTAACAACGTGGACGTGCGTGCTGACATCATCTAGCGCTGGGAGGAGTGGTGGACAGCAGCAGTGAAGTCGGGCTGAGATACATGAATCGCGGGGAGGAGCGGAACGTGTGCGGCTCAGAGAAGCGATGGGAGGAGGTGAACGAGGAGCGGTGAAGTTGGGCTGGGCTGATGGTAGGAGGCGGAACGAGGAGCGGTGAAGTCGGGCTGAGGTAGGTGGAGCGCTGGGAGGAGGCGGCACGTGTGCGGCTGAGTGAAGCGCGGGGAGGAGTGGAAATGTCGTGGCGGGCGGGGGCCGGGGCGGGAGTGCACGCAGGCCTGAAGTGCTGCGCCCAGCCCCCTTCTGCCCCAGGCAACGCTGGGGCGGGCTGCTAGTATGATTATGAGGGCATTTCTTGCCCAGAATGCACTAGTATAAAACTAATATTTCACGGGATCTGTGAAATATAGAAAAAATTTCCACGGTACACTGTGAGTCATTATAATGACAGCCCCAAACCGCTCGGGAGAGCTTTGCCATTGTTAGGGCTAATGTGATTAGATGGCTCTGGAAACAAAATTATTCAGCAAAAATGGTAAACTAGGTGCCATATTTAGTTGCATATCTCCATTCTGTTAAGCAATTCATTTTTTTGTGTGATATCTGTAAGAGTTGTGGCAAATGGGGTAAATTCACAAACAATCAGTAAATGCATCTGTCGCAGAATGACACAAAACCACTGGCTCCCACTCTTGTCAATAGTTTTTATGAACAGTTTGTTTTTGAAAAGTAAACAAACTCTAAACTTTTTAATTCCAGTCAGTACTTATAGTTATCAGTACTTTGCCGAAAGTGGTTTTTCAAGCGCTCTACCAAAAAATAAACATGTAATATAAAATATTATACAGATAACATTTGCAATAGCTTCCTAAATTTCCTTGGCGGGGTTCTGGTGAGATTGAAAAACACTTTGCCTTCAGCCTCATGTCTATTATGTCACCAAAACCTCTGGATAACAGTATAGGACCATAGTACACCATTATGTGTTATATATCCCCTATAGATTGGATGTTTGGGTGCTTTTATAGCATAAAATGCAGTGGTATAGAAACGCATATTTTAGAGGGAATCATGAAGTAAAGAAAACATTTCACCCTGTGAAATACAGCTTTTGTCGTCATAATGGCAGCCTCAACCACTCCATAGAGCTCCCACATTGCCGGGCCCAAAGGCATATGCAGAATGTGCAGCAAGGTTATCTAAATTGTGAAGTAAAAAAGGCAAAGTATGTAGCAAATGTGCTAAAAGCGTAATTATTTGGTAAATACATAAATCCTGTGACACACATTATTGTCCATTGTTCTATCAACAATTTATTAATGAAAGGTAAACATAAATACATTAATTCCAATCAACACCTATGGTTAGTTGTGCGTTGAAGACAGCTTTTTCTAGTAAACGACCTAAAAGTAAACATGTAATATAAAAAAACCTGAATAGTAATACTTTACCCTTTTCGTCGGTTATGTATCACCCCCTCTCTGATATAGACCCTGAGATTGCAGTATTGGGCCATGTTACAATTATTACTCGTTATGATTCTTTTATACTACATAATACATTTTTTTACCCTTAGAAAGATTTGGAGATTTTGATAGATGTGTTGTGTACTTGAGACCGCAGATATGTTTGTCATTGTTTGGATAAACGTGTGTGTTTTAGGGGGGGAAAAGTGCTAATATCTGGGAATAATGTTTTAACATTTTAACTGCAAATATCTGCCTAATTGTAAGCTAGATTTTGAAAGCAAAGTGCAATGTAAGGAAATTAAACATCTGCTATGTAAAATGTTTTGTCCTTTTGTAGTGCGTTGACTGCAACAAGACATACATAAAAAACACAAGTGCAACGTGGGCGCAGCTTTTTAGATCTCGACCTGCGTAGGCTGCACTTGCGCAGTTTCGCTGCAGAGATTTTAAGTTTTTCAGTAGTGGGGCTTGAACCCGCCCCTCTTCTCCATTGGCTGGCTTCCTAAACAGAGGCCAGCCATTGGAGGAGAGGGACATCTGGTCCGTTTAAGCCCCGTCTTTTTGGGATTCGGGGGGGTGTTTTTTACTTTCTTTCTCTCCTCTTCCCATTGGCTGGAATTTTACATTCCAGCCAATGAGAAGAGGAGAGAAAGAAAAACACGCCCCTTGAATCCGAAAATGACGGGGCTTTCCGGATAGTTATTTCAGCTTGACCGCCGCCGGAAAAGCAAGGGAGAGCGTCCGAGTCCTCCGCCCCAGCCAGTGTGTGCTCGCTTTTCTTGCCTCTGCCCTCCGTTTTTCAAAGCCTCAATTGTTGTTAGGCTTCAATGGTCGTGGTAGTATTCCTCTTGAGACTTGGAAGAGATCACTTCTGTCCTTCATTGGTGCAAATCACACACAAGACGTTTTCAAGAAGAACAAAGCACGTCATTGACCGCACTCAGGAGACTAGGCTTTATCTCATTTACCACCGTCAGGCACAGTGTGACCTCGCCCACACCGTCCCGGCCACTCACTCCGCCCCCTTCTTGCTCGCGCACTCACAGCAGCTTCGTTCGGTGGCTTGGTTGTTGGCCCTGCCTCCAAAGCACCAGCCCTTTCTCTATTTTTGCTCCCGTTGTAGCCCCGCTCCTTTCGTTAGGTCGTCCTCTGGGTGTACCCCAGAGCCTCTCTTTGACTTTACTGTTCCCAGTCCAACACCGCGTCTGCGGTCGGTCGTTGTTCGTTTGGGCTCCATCCTTGCGCCACAAAAGGCCGCTGCCCAAGCTCACCATGGCTGAGAACGCCACGCAGTCCACACACATTTCTTCGTCCCATGGGGCCGAGGCCTCAGGCAAGGCTGGATCCTGTTCGGGTCCCTGCACAGGTGAGGAACCTCAGGCGGGAGGGCCGAGAGACAGGGTGCTATTTTGTAGCTCAGATCATGTCCTTAAGTGGCTCTTAAACAAAATTACTGGGGGAGGAGACTCATCAAGCATCATCAAACGCAACAGAAGGCCTATGTGGAGGTAGAAAGAGCCGCGAGAGATATATTTACACTGAAGGTAGGAGGGGCGTAGGTGGTCCTTGGTGGTGAGGGCTCGAGTATACGATGAACATGGTCGGGAGTGCTAATATGGCACACAGTGGATTCCAGCATGGGACCGCGTGTGCAGTATATTGATAAATAATCGTTAGGTGTGTGATTTAATTGGTCACCGCTGACTAGCGGTACAGTGGGTGAATGAAGCAGATTAAAGCGTACATGAGGTAGTTTATACCTTCTGGGATCTCCAGCCACACGGTCCTGTAATGGACCTGTGTGTGTGTAGTTCTGTGTGTGTGTGTGGCTATGTGTGTGTGTGTGGCTCTGTCTGTGTGTGTGTGGCTCTGTCTGTGGCTGTGTGTGTGTGTGGCTTTGTGTGTGTGTGGCTCTGTCTGTGGCTCTGTGTATGTGGCTCTGTGTGTGTGTGGCTCTGTGTGTGTGTGGCTCTGTGTGTGTGTGTGGCTCTGTCTGTGGCTCTGTGTGTGTGTGGCTCTGTCTATGACTGTGTGTGTGTGTGGCTCTGTGTGTGTGTCTCTGTCTGTGGTTCTGTGTGTGTGGCTCTGTGTGTGGCTGTGTGGCTCTATGTGTGGCCCTGTGTGTGGCTGTGTGGCTCTGTGTGTGTGTGTGGCTGTGTGGCTCTGTGACTCTGTGTGTGTGGCTCTGTGTGTATGTGTGTGCGTGTGGCTCTCTGTGTGTGTGGCTCTGTGTGTGTGTTGGGCTCTGTGTGTGTGTGTTGGGCTCTGTGTGTGTGTGTTGGGATCTGTGTGTGTGTGTGTTGGGCTGTGTGTGTGTTGGGCATTGTGTGTGTGTTGGGCATTGTGTGTGTGTTGGGCTTTGTGTGTGTGTTGGGCTCTGTGTTTGTGTTGGGCTCTGTGTGGGTAGCTTTTTATGTAGGTGGCTCTGTGTGTCATTTTTTTTAAAACTGTTTTATTGATATAAACATTAGGGCATGACAGTTACACACAATACATATTCGTAAATGGCCGCAATCATAACAGGACTTCATGATAATGCCGTACAGTTCATAGTCAGTAGGGATGAATTTTTTCAGACATCTCTCCTCCCAGGCACCCCATCTCATGATTCCAGCTATGGCGATGTGACCTGCCCCTCTAATGGCGGTGGTTCACAAATATAGCCTCTGTATTTGTTCCATGCACCCCATACTTTTCCCCACTTGTGAGGGCACCCACGATGTACAAAAACCGACTTTTCGGCTATCATTGCATCATCCAAGTCTCTGCACCAGTGTCGGAGCATGGGCGCCACATCAGATCCCCACAATCTAGCAATGTTACGTTTGGTAAACATCATTCCCAACATGACCCAGTCCTGGCTCTGTGTGTGTGTGTGGCTCTGCCTGTGTGTGTGTGGCTCTGTCTGTGGCTCTGTGTGTGTGTGTGTGTGTGGCTCTGTCTGTGGCTCTGTGTGTGTGGCTCTGTGTGTGTGGCTCTGACTGTGGCTCTGTGTGTGTGTGTGGCTCTGTGTGTGTGGCTCTATGTGTGTGTGTGGCTCTGTGTGTGTGTGTGGCTCTGTGTGTGGCTCTGTGTGTGGCTCTATGTGTGGCTCTGTGTGTGGCTGTGTGGCTCTGTCTGTGTGTGTGGCTGTGTGGCTCTGTCTGTGTGTGTGGCTGTGTGGCTCTGTCTGTGTGTGTGGCTCTGTGTGTGTGTGTGGCTCTGTGTGTGTGTGGCTGTGTGCGTGTGGCTCTGTGTGTATGTGTGTGGCTCTGTGTGTGTGTGGCTCTCTGTGTGTGTGGCTCTGTGTGTGTGTGTGGCTCTGTGGCTGTGTGTGTGTGTTGGGCTCTGTGTGTGTGTGTTGGGCTTTGTGTGTGTGTTGGGCTCTGTGTGTGTGTTGGGCTCTGTGTGGGTAGCTTTTTTTGTAGGTGGCTCTGTGTGTGTGGGTGGCTGTGTGTGTGGGTGGCTCTGTGTGTCATTTTTTTAAAACTGTTTTTATTGATATAAACATTAGGGCATGACAGTTACACACAATACATATTCATAAATGGCCGCAATCATAACAGGACTTCATGACAATGCCATACAGTTCATAGTCAGTAGGGATGAATTTTTTCAGACATCTCTCCTCCCAGGCACCCCATCTCATGATTCCAGCTATGGCGATGTGACCTGCCCCTCTAATGGCGGTGGTTCACAAATATAGCCTCTGTATTTGTTCCATGCACCCCATACTTTTCCCCACTTGTGAGGGCATCCACGATGCACAAAAACCAACTTTTCGGCCATCATTGCATCATCCAAGTCTCTGCACCAGTGTCGGAGCGTGGGCGCCACATCAGATCCCCACAATCTAGCAATGTTACGTTTGGCAAACATCATTCCCAACATGACCCAGTCCTGGCTCTGGTGAGTTAGGTCATTTGCCTCCCATACATTCAAAAGGCAACGCCTCGGTTCCGGCACCAGCGAAACACCCACTGCCTGTGAAATCGTGCGCATCACCCTGACCCAGTATCCTGCAATGTTGCGGCAGTCCCAGATTGTGTGAAAGAAGGTACCCCTCTCCCCGCACCTCCGGAGACAGTATGGGTGTTGAGCTTTCTTAATGGCATAAAGCGTCGTTCTGGTGTAGTATGTGCGATGGAGTATTTTTAATTGAATCAGTCTGAGTCTCGACGGTATTGCTGTTTCACGCGGGGATGATAGGGCCTCTTGCCATTCTGATTCTTCAAATCTCACACCTCCCTGGACCATGTGTGCTGCAATCTAGACGTTGGGTCAGGCAAGTTGTTAACTAATTTGCGGTAGGTGAAGGATGTTGCCCTGGTGGTCATATGCTCTGTCACAAGTCTATCCTCAAGTGGGGTGGCCTCAGGTAACAATGTGCCAGGCGCTATAACTGCCTGTAGTGCATGCCGGATTTGGAGATACCTGAATTTTTCTGTGTGCTACATTCTGTACTGAGTTTCTAATTGTGTGAATTCGACCATCGCTCCCCTTTTCCATAGGTCACCTACCATGGAGATCCCAATATTGTCCCAGGCTTGAAAGCCTTTACTGTTCCTGAGTTGTCCCAGCTTTTGCGTGTCCCAGAGGGGCGTTATTTGTGTGATTGTTCGCGCACATTTTAAGCGGGCCTTAGCTTGGTACCATATGTGAATAGTATGTGCCGTTGGGCTGGATAACCCTGGCGGTCTACGTGTGCTGTATAGGGCCGACAGCAGTCCGTCCCCCTCCAGTCCCTGCCTGTCCGATCGATACGCCGGCTCGTCCTGTGGTGCATGAAGCCAGAAGTTGATAATGTAAAGGTGCGCCGCCCAGTAATATAGTTGCACGTTTGAAAGCGCTATTCCTCCACCGTACCAACTACGTACTAGTTTGTCCCGTGCGATCCGCGCCGGCCCATTCCCCCAGAGTAAACCCGACACTTCAGCCACAATGGTGTTGAAGTAGGCCTGAGACACTGGAAACGGCGTATTTTCTAGGATATATAAAAAACACTGAAGAGACATCATTTTATAGAGCGTCGCTTTTCCCAACATTGTGACAGGAAGACCGTTCCAAACCGCTACATCCCGTCGGAACCTTTCCAGTGGGGGCTTCAGTTTTTTTTACATAGAACTCGTTGGGATCTGGAGTTACAAATATGCCCAGGCTTCGGCAGTGACCCGAAGCGGGCAGTCTGTCGGTAATAGCGGTGGTGGGCCGGCCAGCACAAACAATACGGACTTGGACCAATTTATGGTGTAGCCAGACACCCTGACGAACTTTTCATAAATATTCAGAAGCACAAGGATGGATTTTCTCGGGGAGGTGAAGTACAGAAGTACGTCATCGGCATATAATGATATGCGGTCTTCCCAATTGTCAGTCCATTGGAGTCCGCGGATTGAGGGCTCCCATCTAATCCACGCCGCTAAGGGTTCCAAAGCTAACGCGAACAATAAGGGTGACAGAGGGCATCCTTGCCTCGTTCCCCGGGCCAGAGGGAAGTCTCGCGATATATGGCCATTGGCCACCACATGTGCTATCGGTTTGGTATAGAGTAGAGGGACCCAGGCGCAGAAATTTGGGCCGAAGTCCAAGTGTTGTAACACAGAAAATAAATACGGCCATTCAAGCATATCGAACGCCATACGCGCGTCGAGCGAGAGAATGGCTGCGGGTTCCCGTATTAACGATCTTCGAGCCATCACCACGTGCAGTCACCTCAGATTAAGTGCCGTGCTCCGCTGGGGCATAAACCCAGACTGATCTGGATGCACTAATGACTGCAAGTGAGGGGTCAGCCTCGTCGCCAGCAGTTTTGGCAGTATTTTGGCCTCTGCGTTGATTAGAGATATTGGGCGGTATGAGCCACATTCCTCCGGGGGTTTGCCCGGTTTGTGAATCGCTATAATTGTAGCCAATCTTTGGTCGCGTGGCAGTTCTCTGTTCTGCAAACTATCACTCAACATATTCAAGAGGAAGGGGGCCGTGAGGCTCGCTGTATGTTTATAGAATTCAATAGGGAAACTGTTCGGCCCCACTGCTTTCCCGGACGCTATTGAGCTGATTGCCGTCTGTACTTCTTCAACGGTGATATCAGCCTCCAACAGCTGTGCCTCTTCTGTGGAAAGTGTCGGCATTGCAATATCCTTAATATAGCCATGGGCCTCCTCTATTGTGAACGTGGAACGAGAGGCGTAGACTTGTTCAAAATGGTCCGCCAGCGCTGCTTCAATATCACTCAGGCCGATACCAGGGAATCTGTGGGCGTGTGCAGTTGCGCGATCACCCGACCCGCCTTCTCCTTTTTTTCCAGCCATGCCAAGAGCTTGCCTGTTTTATCCCCTAATTCATACACCCTGTGACGCCTGGGCTGTGACCATCTCCCTCTGATATGCTACAAACTCGCTTTGTTTGAGTCGCACTCTTTGTACAGATTGGGGGGTCGGGCTATCTGCGTGTTGGCTCGTTGCAGCAAGCAGTTGTGCCTCTATATCATCTAGTTCGGCCCTTTTCTCCCTTTTGTGCCCTGTGATAGCGGCTACAGCCTGTCAGCGTGCCACTGTCTTGTAGGCTTCCCAAATGATGCTGGGCGACTGCACCGAATTTGCATTCTCCTGAAAGAAGTTATTAGTAGTTTCCATGAGCCCTTTTAGTATTGCAGGTACGCGTAAATAGTTGGGATAAATTGGAAAAATATGACGTCTGACCGGTTGATGGGTGGTGTATGATAACAGTATTGGAGAATGATCTGATATACCTCATTGGGCGAATATCTACCTCAGTCACCCCTCCCAGGCCTTCCGCAGAGACCAAAAAGTAATCAATACGCGACAGGCTACCATGGACCCCTGAATGGAAGGTGTATTGTTTTGCGTTAGGGTGCCTGTAGCGCAACGCGTCCGTAAGTCCCAGAACCTCTATTAGAGCGTTAAGTCGATGTTTACTTGGTGCGTTTGGTTTGTCTGGGTATCTATCAGTATTCCCGTCCACTACTTCATTAAAGTCGCCCCCAATCATCATCATCTCCCCCTCCGGAAGTGCAAGCAAGAAAGCCGTGAGTGCCGGGTGTGCTATCGCATGAAGCACAGGTGGGACATAAACGGAGACTAGATTGAACAACTTCCCTTCCCACTGACAGGTAATGGCTGCAAAACGTCCCTGATCGTCAACTTTCGTCTGTTGTATGATTAGTGGGAATTGTTTCTTAATGAGAATGCCCACCCCCCTTAACCCGGAGGAGAACTCAAAGTGTGCCCCCATTTTGTAGCCCCACTTATCCATGGCCCTGCATGTTGATCCTGTCAAGTGAGTCTCTTGTAAGAGAGCCACCGCGGGTGCGCAGCGTTTCAGGTATTGCAGGACTAGGCCTCTCTTTACTTTATCTCCCAGTCCTCGCTCATTCCAGGTGAGTATCGTTAGAGGGGTACCCGGGGTTAGCCGAGACATCTGTTGAGTACTGTCAATATGAGTCTGTGTAGCCATGTTAAGCATAAGTAAGTTGAAACTTTACCATCATATCGCAACAATATAATCCCCTCACGAAAGCAGCCAATCATCACAGCAAGTGTGCCCACCACTTGCGTTTCAAACCCGCAAGTCTTGCCAACAGAAACAAAAAGGAAACTAATCAGAATACAAACACCCCTACTTCCCAACCCCCCTCCCTCCCTGCCTCCCTGCTCAGCGGACGTACAAGCGCCCGCCCCCCCAAACTTAGCAGAGTGCTTCTTCCCATCCCAAACCATTGTACTTGCTTGTCTGGGTTATAGGTCCGATGGGAGCGGCAGCCCTTTCCGCTCTCCAAGGCCCGTCCCAGGCCACTGTCCATAGTCGTTTCGTTCATTGTCATGTTGTAACGACCGGGTTCTAGACCAGATGGGATCAGCTCCTGAGAGCCCCTCCAACCCAGCCGGAACGTAACCACCTCCCTCCTCAGGACCCATCTATCCAGGCACCTGGGTACCTACCTGAGGATGGGGAACTCGCAATATACAAGCTCATATCATCAGAAACACCACTAAATCTATAGGGATACTAAGAATACTCACTGATTACTAAGGACATCCATGCCCTACACCACACTCATACCTCATAGTCTCGCGACCACATGGGTCCAGACTAATCTACCCTGGGGCAGTTCTGATTATTTACCATTACACACTGATTACCATCAGTGCTCACTCGACACACAATCTGGCGTGCCATACACACTGCTCACCCTCAGTGCTCACTCGACACGCAATCCGGCGTGCCATTCACACTGGGCTGCAGCCCCAGTGCTCTCTGTTTATCCGGTCCACAATCCGACGGACCTAAACACCGTATCACCCCGGTGCTCACTCACTTACAATCCGATCTGCAATCCGGCAGATCTACACACTGACCACTATCAGTGCTCTCACTAACGCCACTTACCAATGACGACCACTTTCCTATGAATACCTTCAGCTCTCCCTCTATGTTGGGAAGTCTCTCTCACTATTCACTAAGGGTTCGCTACTACAATAATATTATGGGATGGCCGAATCACTTAGTGTCAATAATTCCCTACCTCAAGGGCTCCTCTCTCTCCCTAATTATTCAGGCTACTTACCGGATCAGGGGCAGCATCTGTTCTGGCTGTAACATCTGACTAGAAGAAAAGGTTACCTGTGCTTTAAGAACAATAGACATTAAAACGCTCTCTATCATAAGAACAACACATGCACACTAGTTCACTAAGAACTGGGGTATCTTTATTACAATAATGATGAAATACACATACACAGATCTGCGGGGTCTCTATAACTAACAGGAACTTTAACACACCGCTGAAAGAAAAGGATTAGACATACAGTATGAGGACAAGGTTATCTGCGGGGTCTCTTGATTAACAGGAACTTTAACACACAGATGAAAGAAAAGGATTAGGCATACAATAGAAAGCACTAATATAACAAAACTGATAGCACCTGATTAGTATGAAGTCTTGCTCTAGCGGTCATCTGGGCTCCTCTCTCGTCTGTGCCTTACCTCGTCTTAGATTCTCTCCTGCACTCTTGGACACACATCTGCGCTGATCACTTTGCACTGGACTCCTCCCCCACGGACTCTCTCCACCTTCCGACTTCAATCTAATGGTTTCTGCCGCTTTGATAATCGTTCGTTCCACTAGCTTTTTCACTCTGTTTAAATGTCTCTGTGCCAATGTCCAATTAACTCCAGCTGCTCCCACAGATTAATCCACGATATAACTTCAGTCTCTTCTAAAAGGCATTACTTCAGACTCCAGCTATTCACAACTCCTCCTGATAAGTAACTGCTTCTGACTGCTTCCTTCAGTTCCAGCTCACTGACTGTCTGTTTGTCTTCTCTCTGTTCCAAGCATCTTCTGTCTCTTCTCCTCCTGCAACTCCACTCCTCCAACTCTACCAACACTCTCTGCTCCTCCAATTCAACTCAACTAACTGACTCCGCCTCTGCACTTCACTATTATGGAATGCTGTTTCCTCATGGAAAGTTCCAGCCATCAGCCTCCTCCCACCAGGTCCATGCACCAGGCTCCTTGCTCCAGACGCTCCCACAGTGATCAACTGCTTGTTTCGTCTAGAGACCTGAGCCCAGGGACACTTCTTGATTAGATTCAGCTCTGGCCGGTTCTCTCCGGTTCGCTTAGGGCGAACAACAGCTCAAAACCAAAATATTACCTTTTCCCTTAAAGCATCTCATCTCTGCAGGGATAGAAAGCAAAATGGAGTCTCTCTAGTTCTGGGCCTTGTAGGCCTGAGAAGGATGAAATAACCCTTAGCTCTGTCAGAGTACCTACACAAACCATAATATAAAGTCAGGACCACAGGATCCACCGTCTACTATAGGCAAAATAATGAAAGGCAAAGCCAATAGGCAATAGATGGATTAGAGTAAGGGATCTATCATCATATAAAGCAGTTATCCTCTTCTAGGTCTGGAAGAAAGGGCTTAAAAGAGCCAACACAAGCTAAGAATACATATCCTAGATGTGAGCAAGCTTAAAGTCTTTATTACTCCAAAATAGAGCCAAAAAACCCGTCAAGACACATGTACAGTAACTGTTGGTGTCTTGGGAACCGTCTGTTCAGGAGTGTTGGTCTTGCTCAACCTCTTCCACTGCTGTCCCCGACGATTGATCCGAGTCCGGTCGTTTGGACGCTCGTGTTGCGGAGTGGTCCCCGTCCTTCCTGCGGTGTTGGTTCCTGCTTCCACGACGGGGTCCTCCTGCTTGCCTCCAGCCTTCGAGCCAGTCGAACGACGCTTCCGGGGTCTCAAAGAACTATGTTTTTCCTTCCGCCACCACTCGGAGCCGTGCCGGGAACAGCATAGAGTAAGGCAGTTCCTGTGCCCTTAGTGCCTGTTTGATTTCCATGAAACTCCACCTGCGACGTGAGACCTCGGCCGTGTAGTCCGGGAAGAAGGCAATCGTTGCATTCTGTACTTGAATTGGTGGCGAGATTCTAGCCGTTTGCAGGATTGCATCCCTGTCCCGAAAGTTAAATAGTCTGACTAACACCGGTCTCGGGGCTGCGCCAGGTTTCGGCTTGCCACCAGGGACCCTATGCGCCCTCTCCACCGAGAAGAAGCTGGACAAGCCTTTGGGTTGCAGTCTCGTCTTCACTAGTTCCTCTACATAAAGGTCCATTGCTTGTTTGCCTTCACTCTCTGGAATTCCAAGTATGCGCACGTTATTTCTTCTGGAGCGCCCTTCCTGATCATCCAGTTTCTCTCTCTGCAGCTTGATCTCCGATTCAATTCGCGACAGGGCCGTTTGCAGCTCTGATGTGTCTTCCACCAGTGACTTGGTGACCACTTCCACCTGCTTGACCTGATCGGTCATTTTCTGGAAATCTGCCCGCAGCAGCGATACATCCGTTGAGATCGTTCCTACCGTGGCCTGGACATTCGTTAACGCCTTCATTATGTCTTCCAGTGTGACCTTCTTCGCCCCATCGTGGTCCGCCGCTTTGCCCGCCGACAGGCGCCGCTCCGTCAGAGGCGGGAAGCTCTTGTCTTATGCATATTTGTCGAGCTTAGCTTGCGTGGTCAGATTCCTCTTCCTGACATGACTCGTTCACCGTTGGGCATACAATCTGTCGCGCATTAGTAGACAGTCACTCGTGCGCCAGAACCTTGAGTTATCACTTGTTTCACTACTGGGAATGAGGTAGCGGTGTGCGGCCCTCGTTGTTTGCCAAGGACTCTCAGCGGGTGGCTACATTAGGTATGGGTCTCAGGACACCTTTGAACCTTCCGCCTTACTGCTGCTCTGTATCACCAATGGCGTGAAGTAGACTGTACCTCGGGCACGGGACGCCTGGGCTCTCAGCAGCAGCTCGTGCTGGACTGGGCGTTTTCACTGACCTGCTCGTGACTGGGTGTCCGTCTTGTGTGGGGGTGGGAGATGCACTCGTGTAGGGTCAGCTTCGCTGGATTGACTGGAGTTACTTGGTGCTTGGTCACCTCCATGACCCCTCTAGAAACGGGCTCCTGGTTCGCTGGTGCTTACCGCCACTGTTCTGAAGCGGTCTTAAGGGGTCGTGCAGCACTCTACCTCGGCGCCTGCAAGGAGCGCCACCCTCTTCTATAATGGCCGTGTGCCCTTCACCACTGGTGCTCTGTGCACGGAGCGATTTCAGGCTCCTCCCCCTTTTCTGGGTCTTACTTTAATTTAGGCCCGGCTTCAGGGCAGCTGGTAGGCCGGCGCTAGTCGTTTCCCGACTCCCGTCCCAGCACTTCACCTCTCGCGGGGGGGGGGGGGGTCCACAAGCCGTGGTCCCTGCAGCTTTATTATTGTCCCTCTCGCGGCCGTGTGGATCGGTTATGCCCCTCTCCTCCCGGGGCCGGTGGTCGGAGGTCCCGGCTGTTTCACCACCTGCGGGTTCCCAGGGCGCTCTGACCGCAGCACGCACCGTTGCGCTCGTGTCCGCCGCTGCCGAGGGGCTCCTCTAAGGTCGCGGCTGCACTGGGCGGAATTGAAGCCTGTGTCGTGCTGCTTGCTGCGCCCGTTCTCCCCTCCGTTAGGGCCCTGGGTCTGGGATCACTTTAGGCCGTGGTCTTCACCCGTCACACAGGCCGTCCCAGATCGCCGCGGGCTACCGATAGTTTTGTCGGTTCCCGACATCGCAGTCACTCCGGAGTTTCACCGGCCGGCACCGCTTGGTCCTACACCTCGGGATGGGCCCCAGGAACACTGTAAATTTGCGGATCAGTAGACGGATTTATAGGAAGGGCTGAGTTTTCCGCGGAGCTCCTACGCTACACAGCCATCTTAATCGGCTGCTAGCCACTACTTTCGGCTCTGTGTGCCGTCCAAACCATCATGCGCACTTTGATCTCTCTACACCCAAGCTGTGTGATGCGGCTGGGTAGAGTAGAGGCACAGGCTCCTAGGCCCTGAGTGAGCGTTGAACAAGCCGCGCAGGACATTCATGGTGCTGCTCTCATGAGAGCAGCGTCACAGCGGCCCTCATTCTACTCGACCTCTCCGCTGCTTTCGACACAGTCTGCCACAGCACCCTTATACAACGCCTCAGCAACATCGGCATACAAGGAAAAGCCTTGAGCTGGATCATCTCATTCCTCGCCGGGAGAACTCAAAGAGTCCGACTTCCCCATTCAACTCAGAGGCCACTGAAGTCATCTGTGGAGTACCACAAGGATCATCACTCAGTCCCACCCTCTTCAACGTTTACATGAGTCCACTCGCCTCCATCGCGCGTCAACACAACCTTAACATCATCTCTTACGCCGACGACACCCAGTTAATCCTTTCCCTCACCAAAGACCCTAACACCGCCAAAACCAATCTTCACGAAGGCATGAAAGAAGTAGCCGAATGGATGAAACATAGCCGCCTAAAACTCAACTCAGACAAAACGGAGGTGCTCATCCTAGGATCTTCCCCCTCTGCCTGGGACGACTCTTGGTGGCCTTCCGCTCTGGGCACAGCAACCACACCCACAGACCACGCACGCAACCTGGGCTTCATCCTAGACTCCTCTCTCTCGATGTCCAGACAAGTCAACGCAGTCTCATCCTCCTGCTTCAACGTACTTCGTATTCTCAAAAAGATCTTCCGCTGGATCCCCCTCGATACAAGAAAGACTGTCACCCACGCACTGGTCACGAGTCGACTGGATTATGGTAACACACTATACGCCGGAATCACAGCAAAATTACAGAAAAAACTCCAACGCATCCAAAACGCATCAGCGAGACTTCATATTGGACATCCCTCGCCAAGATCACATCACCGGACACCTAAAAGACCTCCACTGGCTTCCCGTCAACAAGAGAATTACATTCCGTCTTCTCACCCACGCACACAAGGCCCTCTACAAACTAGGACCCGAATGCCTCAACACTCGACTGTCCTTCTACACACCCACCCGCCAACTAAGATCGTCCAATCAAGCCCTCGCCGCAGTCCAGCGCATCCGAAAATCCACCATGGGTGGCAGATCCTTCTCCTTCCTGGCGGCCAAGACCTGGAACTCACTCCCCACTCAACTCCGCCTTACTCAAAACCACATCTCCTTCAGAAAAGAACTTAAAACTTGGCTATTCGACAAAAATTGAACCCCCCTTCCCCAAGCGCCTTGAGACCCTCTGGGTGAGTAGTGCGCTATATAAATCCTTGAACTTGAACTTGAACTTGATTAGCGTCTAGGAGCCTGCATAGTGTGCAGGGACCCCGAGGAGAGGAATACCGAGACTGCGGTCGGCAACGTAGCAGCAGGTAAGTGTATTTATTATGTTCCCCCTACCACACACCTCTTCACCCTTTCCCCGCCCCTCACTTGTTAAGAAAGCGAGCCGCTACTGTACAGGCGTGGTTACTAGAACTGGAGGGACCGCTCAACCTCTTTCAGCATTCAAGGCTTCCCAGCTGTCTTTTTTTGTGGAAAGTGGTTGAATCCTCGTGTCTTGTATGTGTTTTACTTATGTGAATAGATTTCTTTCATTCATACTTTTTATTACGTTATAATTGATTCAATATGCTATTATTTACTTTTTATTAATGTACTCATCACATGTTCTACACACTCTGTGCAGCTGCATCTGGTGTAAGCTCATCATGTGTTCCCCCCACTCTGCTCAGTTCCTTCTGGTGTAAACTCATCACATGTTCTGCCCACTCTGTTCAGCTGCCTCTATTTCTATTTACATCATTTTTAGAGTGCATGGTGGCTGAAGGCACCCCAGAGTTGAGTAGGAGGCAGCATCCCAACCGAGAGGACTGAGCCCCTTGAGGATTAAGCTATTTAAAGAGCCAGGGTCTGATCGCTTTCCGAAAGCGTAGCTCATTTACAATCATACAAATAGCTGGTGGTAATGTATTCCAAAGATTTGCTACATTAAAGCTGAAGGAACGACCACCTCTTCTAATTTTTTTGATATTTGGGATGGATGCCAGGTGTAAATTTGTGGACCTGTCGTGGTCTATTCGGAGTGTACAGAGCGATCAGTTGTTGAAGGATAGGTGGACCATGGCCCTGCTCAGCGCGGTTTGCAATGCACAGTGATTTCAATTCCACTCTTTGGTCAATAGGAAGCCAATTAAGATCCCTCTGGCCCTGACTAGTTGACTGAGATCTAAGGATTCCAAGCAGTGTGTGTGCAGCCGCATTCTTGCACCACCTTTAATTTCCGTATAACTCTTTTTGGGGCCCCCCCAAGTAGAAGGAATTACCATTGTGCAAGCAAGACCATACCAAGGCTTGAATCACCACTTGTCTCGAAGTCTGGGAGAGAAAGGGTAGGATCTTGCACAGAAGTCTTACCATTCCAAAACAAATAGCTGCTGTTTTTGTGGCCTCGGCTTCCAAGGTCAAAGTATCTTCAAGCCACATCCACAAGCTTTTTATGACAGATTTAAGACTTGGCGGGGGACCAAGGCCAAGAGGCCAACCCAGACACTGTTGGATGTTGGACTTATTCCCAAGGATCTTTAATTCTGTTTTTGACCTATTGAGTTTCAGACAGGACTTATTCATCCAGCTGGCTACCTGCTCCAGACAGGGTCCAAGATTAGATATTAAAGTAGCCAAGTCTGAGGCAAGAAAAAACACCAGCTGGGTGCCATCTGCATACTAGACTATAGAGATTTCAAAGGTGGCTACTATACCTGCCAAAGGCTGAAGATATATATTGAACAGCGTGGGGCTAAGTGAGGATCCCTGCGGGACCCCACAAGCGACAGACAAGATGTTCGAAAAATGGTCTCTGTCAAAAACTTGGAATGTTTTTTCTTTTAAAAAGGAACCCACACATTCCAAGGCTTTCCATGTGACACCGGCGCGACCCATTCCATCTAAAAGTATGGAGTGGTCAACAGTGTCAAAGGCCGCACTGAGATCCAGGATCACAATAGCCACTATTGCCCCCTGATCCAATCTCTTTTTTGCCTCTTTCACTACTGCCAGAAAGCTGGCCTCTGTACTGTGCTTGGGACGAAAGCCTGTTTGTGTCTGGTGTAAGATTAAGTTATCTGTGAGAAACTTTGACAGACATCTATTCACAAACCTTTATGCCACTTTGCTTAAACCAGGGAGCAAAGATATAGGACACAAATTATCCAGACAGCATGGAACACGATTTGGTTTCTTTAGGTCAGCTCTAACTATCACATGTTTCCATTGACCAATTCCAACAAAAATGGGAAAATAATTTCTGGCTTTAACACAAGATTTCTCATTGATGCCGGTTCAAGAGGGAATCCTGATTTGATTTTCTGTAAAAAGACCGTGAACTCCTCTAAAGAAAGAGGGGGACATTGAGGAAATTGAGAAAAGGAGGGCAAGCATCCATTCTCACAATTTTTTAGTGTAGTGGAATTCTTACTTTTACCTTCCTTTTGGAATGATTGGTATATGTTTAAGATTTCAGAATTTAAATCCTCAACCAGAACCTTACACCTATCAGTGGATGGTTCAGTTCACATTCTTAACATTTTGAGGATCTGAATTTAAACAAGGTGAGTATGACCTTAAAATGTTTCTCCAGCTATCCTGATTTAACTTGGACCATAGCCAGTCTTTAACTCCTTTCCGTCTCTGATGGGGGATAAGTCCGGGTACCTCAAGAATGATAGGGATCAGATTATGGTCTGTCCAAGAGAGTGGCACCGGCTCCAAAACCTGTAATAGGGGGTTGTTGGTAATGCAGGGTCAAAAAGATGGCCTCCTATATATGATGGGCCCTGGACCCTTTGTTCCAGTTGGATCGCTGCTAGATCATGCCTAAAGCTTACTGCTTGGCAAATACTCACTTCTTCTAAATGCAGGTTTATATCCCCCAATGTCGTAAAATAGCTATATTTAGTGGCCAGATTTGAGAGAGTTTCTGGGAAAGACTGAATGAATTGACCACGAGGACCTGGGGGGCTATAAACTAATATCCTGGCAAACGTGAATGTACAAGACTTGAAACAGCAAACTCAAGACTTTTATACTCTGGGATTGTAGTTGTCAGTTTTGACAGATAAAACTAGCCTTCGAAATGATGGCCAGACCTCCACCCTTTTCTTTTCTCTATTCTTACGTATTATATAATAGTTTGGGAGAAGGGCTTAAACAATGTCGGGCCCGATTCCCCATGAAGCCAGGTCTCCGTGAGGAAAAGTACATTTGGTTTAGCATATTCCAAAACAGAAAACATATCCAGCTTATGACATGGGAGAGACCTGCAGTTCAACAAATACATATTTCCTCCCAATTTATATAGAGATTTACTGGCTGGCACTCTATTCAACTGACAAAATGTAATCGTAGTACTTACATATGTTGTCCCCTTAAGACTAATCCATTATGTGACTACAGCTCTCTTTGGGTCTCCTCTTAACTTCATCAAAGAGTCTCTGGGATACACTCTTATATTGGGGGCTGATGAGGCAGGCTCCCTGGCCCCTGTTCTGCTTCGGGTGCGGACGACCACTAGAGCGCTGACCCCTATTAGTGACTCTATGATTGAACTCTATGATCACTAAAGTGCATTAGAATCCCCTTTCAGAGTTTCTTTTCTCAACTGCCCCAACACAATTCCCCAACAAGTTAAAAAGATTCAGGTGTAATTTTATTACATGTTCCATCCACTCTGTTCAGCTGCTTCTGGTGTAAGCTCAACACATGTTCTGCGCACTCTGTTCAGCTGCTTCTGGTGTACACCCATCACATGTTCTACACACTCTGTTAAGCAGCGTGTGGTGTAAACTCCTGACATGTTCTACCCACTCTGTTCAGCTGCTTCTGTTGTAAACGCATTACATTTCCTACCTTCTCATTCCAGCTGCTTCTACAAGGTGTCGCGCATGGAAGCCGAGGAGATGTTGAAAAATCATCCTGATTGCGGCAACCTCCTCTTACGCCCAAGGCAGGACGGTAATGGTATTTCTGTCTCCACCTGCCAGAACTTTAATGGGTAAGTGGTTCAATTGAACTTACATTAGTGAGGGATAAATGTGGGACTGAGGCTTGCCACGCTGTTCACCACTGGGCATGATGGGGTGGGTTGAAGTAGCCGTGACCAAGTTGAGGTTGCCTGCCTCTCTACTAGAACCCATAGGGTGGGGCCAGGTGTGCCCAGCTCATTGTCACTGTCCTTGATGAGATATAGTTGCTGCCTGCCCGTGTTTATGTTGTGAAATGAACCCTGTTGTGATCCCTGTTGATGCTCACAATGTCCACACAGAGGGTGAAACTTGCACATGTCCAGGCTTGTGCCTGGGTGTGGTGTAAGATCTGTCAGCACCTTGGGAGTGAAGTGAGGTGATCTGCTGTCTCCTAGCAACAGCTCATTCTCACTGTGGGGGTTACACAATCCAATATCTGAGAAGTGCCCAAAGTATGGCATGGAACAGGCGTAAAGTCCTGCCAGTTTCTACTGTGTTTGTCTGCCATGACCACACACAGAGTCCATATTGTGTTGTGAAGGCTACAATATATTTTTCGCACATGGCAAAGTGGATTAGAGTGAGGCTTTCCAATGGTGCTGGGGGTTTGAGTGGGGTTGCTTGGTACTGCCATTGTCACAGTGATCTGTCATTGGCCCCCAGGATTGTTCCAAGGGGAATTCTGTGCAGGTTCATCTTTTGAGTGGGCTTCTGGCAGGAACAGGTACTAGTGTGTGCCACCAGAATATCACTACCAGACCTGCAAATTCTCCTAGGGGGGTTTATGGGTCATGATACTTGCCCACGGGTGTCTCTGTGAGTCTTAATGTCCTCACTGGTGCAAGAGAGAGGAGGATTCTTAGTATCTCTGTAGGTTCCAAAATCTGTTCTGGAAGCTCTCTGTGAGCCCGTCTCTCTGCTAGCTATCCCCATGGGCCTGATGTTCACCTGGATGTTCTAGGGATATCTGCTGCAGAGGCTTCCCTTTGGACCACATCTGCCTCCATGAGGTTGTATCTATTGTCCTCAGATATGCCCCTAGGTGTTGTTATGGACCTCACGGTGTATCATGAATGCCTCTATGAATCCCATTGTCGTCTTACACAGTAGGGGGGGGATAGGTGGTCTCTAGGCCTGCCTCGGGTCTTCCTGTGAACCTGATGCCTCTCCTTGTGGCCTTCGGTTGTTCCTGATACCTGGCCCTGAAGGAGTGGGAGTTGCAAGAGGACCTGCCTTCTGCTTAGAGGTTTCCTCCAGTGGTCCCAATATGTCCCCTTGGGATCTTTATCTATGAAAATAGATAACGAGATCAGTACCATCTCCTGATAAACAGTATTTGGAGAGACTTGATTCACTTCCCTTTGTAATCCTGCAGGCAGGCTGAGCATGTTCCTGCTGAATGACTAGTTGA